>NC_091257.1:42522500-43772500 GCF_042477335.2 Ovis canadensis | reverse complement strand
TGGAAAGAAAAAGAATGGAGAGGCTCAACTGGGCAAGAAGAAGAGTACATAGTGTGGAGTTTGGTGTGCTTAGAGAAATGCAGGCAGTTCAACACGGCTGAAATGGAGTGGGTGTGTATCGACAGGGGATTGATGGGACATCAAAGACAGGAGAGAAGTGACCCAATCATAAAGGTCCTTGTTTATCATCCTATGATAGATGGTGCTTGTGCTACCAATACCCTTCCTCACTTTATCCAGTCTTCTATTTCTGGTTAGCATATGGGTTCTTGGACTCAAGACAACATTACCCAGCCTCCTTTGCAAATGTGTACGGCCATGTGACTACATCCTGGCCAATGGGATGGAAATGGAAGTGATGTGTGCAACTTCTAGAAAGTGCTTTCAAAGGATGGAATGTGCCTTTTTTCCCCCTTCTTCCCTTTCTGCTGTCTGGAATGTAGATGTGATGGCTAGAGTTAGAGCAGTCATTTTGGACCTAATGGAAGACACTTAAAGAGATGAGTAGAGCACTGAGACTTAAGGGCTTATATTTATGTAAGAGTGAAGTTATCTGTTCTAGCAGTTAAATCTAATACTAATACTAATAATACTAATTAACCTGGGTTAATTAGTAGTTAGTTATTCCTCAGTAGTTTAGGATTATGTTTTCAATATATCCAACTTCACTTTAATAGATTTAGGGTTCAAGTTAGGAACCCTAAGTTTAGCCTGCGAATATTTTTGGTCTGCACAATGTCTTTTAGTGAACGTCTCTGTAATCTTTCTATCTGTTAAGTATGTGACTTTTGGATTATTGAAAACGCATCTCCTTCTAGCTTGATATCATGTATTTTAATCAAGTATTGGAGAATGGCTAACAGGGTGGACTGTGACACCAAACTCCTAGCATTTGAATCCTGCCTCCGTCACTTATCAGCTGTGTGACTGCAGATAAATTTTTTGTTCTCAATAAATCCCAGTTTCCCCCTCTTTAAGATGAGGAAACAGGTAGTCCTTCCTTCATAGCCTTGTTGAGACAATCAAATGATGAAATTTAGGAAGAGCAATTAGCACAGTGCCTGATACTTGTAACTGCCCAATAAATACTAACTTCTAACGCTAGTTAGGGTCTCCCATCCTTGAGAATCTTTAGGTACATTTCAAATAGTCTCATCAACATACCCAGAACTCCCCTCCAAGAGTCATATGAGGTCTCCTTTCCAAGCTGGATAGCTCTTAGAAACCGCTGAAAGCCTGCTTCATTTTCTAGACTGGCGTTCCCAGCCAACTCTCTGCAGGATCCTGGGCTCTACACTAGCAGCTAGGTTATTGGCTCCACATAAAGAGAGAAAGTACGTCTGTCTCCTCAAGGAGAAGTCCAGGGACCCATGTCCCCAAATCCGGAGGCACCACTTCATTTTTTGGTATGAATGCACTCCCTTGATTGTGCCTGTGCAACCATATGCGCCGGTGCTGAGGCCCCCCAAGCAGAATCTCTCTCTGGCCAGTGTGAAGGGTTTCCAGCTCTACAGGGGAGCTAGGGCAATCTACAGTCAAGAGGGACGGGCAGAGTTTGCATGGCCACATGTTCTCTCATGTTTCCGCAGGGGAGTCATCTCTGACTTCATTGTCTGTGAATCTGTGAACAAAGCAACTTGTGCCAGAGTCTCTCCAGTAAGCTTCCTCCTAGCTGTTTCTTGTGAGTGTGCTTGCTAAGTTGCTTCAGCTGTGTCCAACTCTTTGCGACCCTATGGATTGTAGCTCACCAGGCTCCTCTGTTCATGGGATTCTCCAGGCAAGAATACTGGAGTGGGTTGCTGTGCCCACCTCGAGGGGACTCTTGACCGCATCTCTTCTGTCTCCTGCATTGACAGGCAGGTTCTTTACCACTAGCGCCACCTGGGAAGCCCAGCTGTTTCTTATCAGTTCACAAAATACAGTGTTATGTTAATAATACAAGTTAATAGCAAATGGAAAGGGTAACTAGCATTTATCTAAGGCCTGTTAAGTACCAGGCACTTTATATATATTTATATATATATATATATATATATATATATATATATGTCACTTTATATATATATATATATGTCATCTCATGTAATCCTCACACCAATGCTGAGAATGGTTAGCCCAATTTCTGTAGAAGAAGAAACTGGAATTCAGAAAGGATAAGTAACTTGCCTGAGGTCACCAAAATGATATACAGCCGGGCTGGGATTTGAACTCTGGTCTGCCTGGCACCAAAGCCCTTTCCCTCTGCTGAGCTACAGCAGAACCTGGGTAAGTAGCAAACATCTGTCCATAACACTCTCCCCCGGTGTTCCACTGACAGTCATCTGTTACCCACAGGGAACTGCAGTTTTCGACAGCAAACCTGGTCCAGATTAAGGGCCTCAGCAGGTGACAAGGCACTCTGAATAGCATCATGAATGAGGAAACAGTGCAGCTGATTGCCTAGGCTGGAGGGCAGATCTTTGACTGCCAACTTTGGGGAAAATCGGCTGTTTACTAGAGATAAATCAAACAAGGAATATTTCAGCATTAAGGTATATGAGTTTTGGCAGGGAAAGATTTGATGACTTAATGGTGAGCACTGGAAGCTAATTTGGAAATAGCAGATAACTCCATCTTTACCTAAAACGGTAGGCTGAGTTATTCAAATGGAGTGCCAACGAGCCTGGAGACAGTGTTATTTAAATTGGATGGGATAGAGGCCATTCAGTCCCAGATGATGGCTTTTATGGCTGTTTAGGATTCATGATGTGTTGGGCCTGTTCAGGTCAGTGGCCTGGCTGTGTGCATGGCACCTCCTAATGGCTCAGTGGACTGGAGGCAGCTGTCAGCCTGCTGGATGGGTCCTCTGGCTTCAGAAGGGGATGTTAGAGAAGCTTACAGATGAGTCCCCCATCTGCCTCTGGACTCTACACAGCCAATGCTCAGTTAACTGAATTGAGGACAAAAGCTTGGCCCATCTGCAGAAAACTGTGCATTTTGATCATCATGGCTGCTGCACCTACCTGGGCATGGTGCCAGGGTATGAAGGTGAAATAATGTTTGCTTCTCCTAGCCCCACCTACAGTATGGTTGCAAGAGGAGGGCAACCAGGCAACCTCAGTGTGACAAGCTAAGTGATTGGATGGTGCAAGCATGGGCAGCTATGGATGGGGTTATGCCAGTCCAAATGGGTAGCAACCTATTAAGAATCCTGAGGAAGCTCCAGTTCCCACATTGGACAGGAGAAGGCAATCCTGAGGGGATCTCTGGATGCCAGTGTGTGGCTACTTCCCTAGTGGCCATTGGGGCTCTTACCAGGAGGCAAAGGGGCATTTGCTTACCAGGATGCCAACATTGTCACCAGACTGGTCATCTCCCTTGCCATAGCTGCCCATGTTTGTACCATCCAGTTCAAGAAGAGAGAGAGAGAATGAATGAATGAATCTGCCCATCCTTCACTTTTTTTTGTTCTATTTAGACCCTCGAGAGATTGGGTGATGCCCACCCACCAGGCTGAGGAGGGTGGTCTTGCTCAGTCCACTAATTCAAATGCTTATCTCTTCTTGTCTCAGTCTACTTATTGAAATGCTTCTTCTTCTGAAAACACCCTCACAGGCATAATGACCCAGAAATAATATTTTGACAGCTATCTGCCTTTGCTGTTTTTGGCCTTTTGTATTTTCTTAATGAATTTTAGGATCAGCTTGCCAATTTCTAAAAAAAAAGAAAAGAAGTAAAATTCTGGGATTTTGATTGGGGTTGCATTAAACTTATAGATAAATTAGGAGAATATCTGATGTTTATAATACCATGTCCTACAGTCCATGTACATGTCATACACCTTGATTCATTTCCTTTCTCTTATTTTCTCTCAGTAGTGTATTTTTACTTTGCATTGCAAAACTTTTGCATGCCATAGCGGCTATTGAAGGTCTGAGTTGTTTCAAAGGCAACAAAAGGATAAATTGAGAGGCTAGACATTCACTTTCACTTTTCACTTTCATGCACTGGAGAAGGAAATGGCAACCCACTCCAGTGTTCTTGCCTGGAGAATCCCAGGGACGGGGGAGCCTGGTGGGCTGCCGTCTATGGGGTTGCACAGAGTCGGACACTACTGAAGCGACTTAGTAGTAGTAGACATTCTTTTGAATGAAAGTTGAAATGTTTTTCAATTAACTCAACAACCACCAAACTACACAGCCATTACCACAGCAAGAATCTAGAGTGAACTTCAATCCTCTTTTCCAAATGAAAAAGTGGACTACTGAAGGTTGTACCTGCAACAAGTACCCCAAAAGGTATCTTGAAGCCCACACCCCCTTTGCTTGGATGCAAGAGAGTCTGAGAAATATACTTTTTGACATTTGAGTCTCGGTGATGCAAGAAGGCACACGAGCAGTGGAAGTGGTGTTGAGAGAGCCGGCTTGTAGCCCTGAATAAGAGGTTAGGATGTTTACTGCCTTGGTTTGTGTCAGGGTCTTCCCCATCTCAGAACTTCTCCATAGTGCCTCCAGTTTGCATACTGTTTAATTCTACCCACCTCTCACTCCCTGGTAGTCTTGGATTTTGAGATTTAACTCTTTCCTGCCCTTTCCTTTGTGAAGGTGACATTAGTACCTGGTTTCAAAAGCTCTGACAATTCATAGCATCTATTTCCCAGTCCATAGAAACTTGGTCGGTCTGCCTTCCCAACATGTTCAAGGCAGAAGCCGATTCTTGAAACCACCAAGAGCCTCCTCTCTTTGCTATCGCTTTTGTCCTCAGAGTTCTTTTCCTGGGACTGGCTGCAGCTCTGTCTAACAATAGCACCACATGGCATCCTGCCTCTCACTCTACCTCCGATCAGCAATACATTCTTCTCTCCCCTGGTGCAGCTGACTGCCGGGTGCTTTTGAAATAGGATCAACAACACATGCTGCTTCTTGGCATCAGCACACAGTCACACATATGTAATGTGTGTGGTCTAGCCACTCTCTTCCACTATGGCAACCAGGGTACAAGCCTTGTGAGATCACCCTGGCACAGTCCACAGCATCCAGCAATGTGTACATAGGCTCTGGAAATGGCACCCGCATGATCCAGTGAGGAAGAGTGACATTGTCATGGTCCCCAAACCTGGGTGCCATCTTGCCCCTTCTCTTGAAGTGTGAGAATGGCAGTTGAGCTGATTGCATTTGTATCGCTTTGGTGGGAGGTAAAAAGGGGGTTGGGGGTTTCATGGGCTCCTGCGACTGTTGGCCCCCCATTCTCCTGAAGAGTGAGCTATACTGAAAGCTGCTCTCTGCTCTTTGCTAAGCTCTTTGACAGACATAAATTTGCTGCTACAGCTGCTCAGATCATATTTATTCTTGGGTGAAGGAGAGGCTGGCACTTGTACTTGACAACAGGATGTCATTGGTTGAGTCAAGCTGGCTATCGTGTCCTTGATTCCTCAACTTGAATTCGTTTTTTACTGTGTATGTCAGTCAGGGGGCCAGGCAGGAAACAGATGGACTCCTCCAAAGAAATAATTGCAGCAAGTTAATTAAGGCAATTTTTATAAAGTGGAGGGAGTAGTTTAGCGGTACCAGCAAGAGACTGTGAAGCATTCTTTGCTGGGTTGAAAGGGCAAGACCGAGGAGCAATTCTGAGAACTCTGGAGAGAGGGGTTGACAGGAGAGGGCTGCCTGCCTGCCTGTGCTTAGGTTCAGAGGAGCAGCCACTCCATGGCATCCAGCATGGAGGGGCTGGTGGAACACAGCCTCAGATTCTTCCTGCCCTCCATCTCTTACCCCTCATTGAGCCAACCAGCCAGAAGCCAGAGGGCAAGGAGCTCACCTGCAGCCTACAGAGATCAGCCTCCTGGGGTTCGATGACGGGTACAAAGTGGAAGTGGAGAAATAAGTAGAAAATCACCAACAACTTCAGTGGAACATACTAGAATGAATTTCCCCCACTGTACTTGGGCACAAGAAATGCCTCATTGCTTTAGTTTTCTAAATTGAGGTAAAACTGGCTCAAGATACCATTATTATCATAAATCACAAATGAATATCAGTTACTGAGAAACACCCCTGTATGACACTGGGTTTTAAACTGTCCTGGCTCTTATGTGACTGTGGGAAAAGCTGTAAGGGCCCTTTCTGTAGTAGACACCTTTGTGTTTTTGGCAGTTTGTTCCTTTGTTTTAGCACATAGCCTCTCATGTTCATACGGGAAATGACTTCCCCTTAGTTGTACGTATACTGGTTGTGGCAGATTGTTAACCAAGTGCCCTGCCCTTCTTTGGCCAAGGGGTGGGCAGCCAACCCACCAAGCCAATCACACTCAATTTTCTGAAAGTTTGAAGAAGCTGAGTACTTGGTTCCTAGACCAGGTGAGGCTAGTGGTAAAGAAGTTGCCTGCTAATGCAGGAGACATAAGAGATGCGGATTCCGTTCCTGTGTCAGTAAGATCCCCTTGAGGAGGGCATGGCAACCCACTCCAGTATTCTTGCCTGAAGAATCCCATGGACAGAGAAGCCTAGCAGGCTGTAGTCCATGGGTTTCTCCCTGAGGAGATGGTCATCTCTTGTTACCTTGATACCCTGAACTTTTCTGGTTTCTGTCCTTTTGGAGACCTGGGTTTTCAGTTTTCTGATTCTCTGAGATGACCTTTTTAATTACTATTAAAACAATTAGCTTTTAATTGTTCTCATTGCTTACAACCCAAGCATCCTTATAGCTACACTATTGTTGCCATGACAACTTCTGCTACATGGTAACTTTGCTTCCCCTGTTTCTGATCTCCCAGCGGCACTGGGAGAGCTGCAGGGAGCTCTTTACCAAGGTGTTCCTCCAACCACAGGCTTGACCAGAAGGGACCTTTGTCACAGCTTATAAAACTGCAGGCTTGGTGTCCAGCCTGTCATTCGGTCTCCAGGGAGCATCCTGGGGAAGAGAGAACGTCCCCACCACTTGTGCAAAACCCACCCATTTATACCCCATGTTCCCATCCTTCAGTTCAAGGAGTTAAGACTGGGTTGGGCCAGTTCTATGGAATCCAAATTTTCAGTGCTCTCATCTTTTGGACTAGTGACCTCTCTTACCTTGTTAACCCACATTTTTAAAAATAAAACTTAACTCCTTGCAACAAGATAACTCTTGATTTCTAGGGTTCAAAGCCTTGGACTGTCTTCTTAAATGGTCAAGTGCTGGGAAAATCCATTATTCTGTTGTGAGAAAACTTTAGTTCAAGACCAAAACAAAACAATACACAAAAAGTTCATTTCTCAAATGGTTAATCCCGTAACATTAGTTTCTATATTTTTGACAGAATGAATCTAAATCTATACTATGTATATCTGGGCTATCTTCTCACTTTCTCTTACCTCAAATATAATTGTCATGAATATAATTTACTACTAAACTAGAAGGGATTTCTGTGTATGCAAATAAATTATATTTATCCATAATTAAGTATATGTCATTATATATAAACTATCTCTTTTGAAACTATTGGAAAAATGAGTGAAATAATACCTACAACAAATGAATCTCTACTAATTCACTGGCACTGGTCATTAATGACCTTAGTCAACATAACTAAGACAAAACTCACGGTTTTGTCTTAATTAAGACTTCCCTCACTGTGCCCGTTTTTCATCACTCACTCATGCGTCATGGCTACTGATCTCAACACTGTTCCTCCCCAATCTTTCTGGTAAGCCTCCATCTTTGGTGTAATCTCCCTCTGCTTAACCTTTTGTCCCTCCATTCTTTTCCATGTCTAAACCATATCTCACCACCTGTAAGAAAATTTCCAAAATTGATTGGTATTTTACCTTTATGTAATATGAATGTATAATATAAATCCAAATATGGGTTCACTTTCTTCCACTTGTATGTATTTATGTCTATCTATCTCTAATCTATTTATCTATCTATCCATCATCCCTGTGCTTATATAAGCAGAGACTTTGCTCATGTGTTAAAACTTAATTACAAATAAGAACTTATTTATAAGCAGAAGAAACAGGTGGGAGAAAAACTATTCTTTGCCTTGAACATGCCAATTTACTGAACTTTAGACAAATAGAAATAATTTTCTCTTGTCTTCTTTTTGAAGAGAAGGAATTAAAACCATCTATAATAATTTAATTATAACAGATTATAACTCTATACTGGCATGGGAATCATAAAAATGATACAAAAGAGCACCATGCTACAGGCAAGCAAAGTTGATCTAGAAAGGACATATTGTCTTAAAAATGTTAACTGTCTAAGAATAAACAATTAGTAAAAATTTTGGTAGCCTGGAAGACTGAAAATTTTCTTGAATTACTGAAAATTCAAGTTAGTATTGGGAGAAGAGAAAGAATACTGTATTGTGATTTATGATTATGAATCATGTAATGTCCAATTTCAGTGCAAAAGAGAATATTCGTTAGGTTTACATTTTATGTTCCAGGAAGCAGAGTGATTTCAGTTTCTTGGTGATTTATGTCCCTCAAATACCTTTCAAAGAATGCTTATAAATTCATGCATGTCTGCATAAGTTGATGGGACCTACAGGAAAGACTTCCAGGCACAAAAAAGTTTTTCTTTACTCAGGTGTCTCACAGATTGGAATTCTATAAGAGACAATACTTTTGTATTATGTTTTATCCATATTTTCATAACTTATTAATTTTGCAAACATTTATTGAGCACTACCATCTTTAGGAAACTGCAGAACATAAAGATGCAGAGGTGTTAGCTTTGCCTAAGGCTTTATGGCTTACAGGGCTCCCTAGCATGTTAATAAGCAACCATATGTAGCAAGAAAGAAAGTATGCTCCAAACACATATAAATACAGTAGTGAAGGAGAGAGCTCGGGAGAGGACTGAGGGATTACCATGAAAAGAGCCTTATAGGGGTCCTGAAGCTGATGGTCCATGAGCCTGCATGTGGACTTGGAGAATGATGGATCCAAAATCACTAATGGAATTCCAACTTGTTAGGAACAGATGCCCCGACATTTGAAAGCTGGCCTTTGAGGTGGAATGTGTGGACTCACTGTATACTTTGAGCTCTGAGTCCAGAAATAAGGGTGTGAGCAGGCAGTCTGACTTGTTGAGTTGGTAGTGGTTTAGTTACTAAGTTATGTCCAACTCTTATGACCCCATGGACTGTAGCCAGCCAGGCTTCTCTGTCCATGGGATTCTCCAGGCAAGAATACTGGAGTGGGTTGCCATTTCCTTCTCCAGGGGATCTTCCCGACCCGGGGATTGAACCCAGGTCTCCTGCGTTGCAGGCAGAGTCTTTACTCACTGAAGTATGAGGGAAGCTGTTGAGTTGGAGTTTGCTCTAGTGCCCCTCTCTTCCTCCAGGTCCCCACTCCTTCCTTTCAGAACCTTTAGAATGCAGTCTGAGAATGCTTCTTGCCACCCTCCCGGCCTCTTAGACTTGTCCCCATCCTAAGACGCCAATGCACTGGCCTCCTGGGAAAGCTGAGCGTTGACCCAGATCACTTTCACCTTGTCTCACTGGTCCCAACTCCACTACAGATATTTCAGTGATTTCCACTTTTTGCCCACTGTATATGGCCCTAGAATTTCCCTGGCCCTGCATGAATCCATGATAGCAAAAAAGGGTGAACCAGAAAGGAAAAATCAATTATATTTCTTTTATGATAAGCTGGTTGCCTTAAGTCTGCCAGGTTATCAGTGCTGCTAGTCCTTTGGGCTTTCAACCTTCAGGTTGGTGTTTTATATTTGTGTTAAGGAGTTGTATCTGGAATCAGAATAGGAAGGGATCTGAAGCACAGCATTGGTCACTGCAGCAACAAAAAGGATGCTGCCTGAGTTTCCACACTACCAGCCAGTATTGATGACTCAGCAGTACTGATGCCTGCCTTCCATTCAAGGTCGTAGTAACAAAGGATTTGTCCTGGGCAGGGAGCCAGTACACCACCTGACTGGCAGACACCTTTGCCCAGAGCTCTTTCGCTCTCTCCCTACATAGAGGGGCCCTAGTGGTCCTGGGAAGAAGCAGTCCTATGGCCCAGTATGTAAATGAACTCCTCGGAAGGGATTTTGGGGACTTGGCAGTGCTGCCTCTTTGCAGGTTCAAAAGAAGGGCCAATCTTCCATAGAAAACTCTTTAGAAAGTGTGCCAGCCTGGGAATGGCCTTATAGGGTGCTAATGAGCAGATAATGAGGGCATAAGGAGCCCCGTCTCATCACTTTGGTGGAAAATGAGAGAGGTGGAGAGATATTATATACAATTAGTCTTTATCTTAATCACATTCCAGCTGCATCCTCAGAAGTAATCCCAACAGTAGCTACATATGAAATGGACAAAACTCTAGTAATTAGGTAGAATTTCCAATATTTATATATATTTCTTATTCTTTTTTCATTTCTAATTTTATTCTTCTCTCTCTCTTCTCTCTTTTCGTGATGAATCTGGCTAAGGGTTTGTCAATTTTATCTTCTCAAAGAACCAGCTTTTAGTTTTATTAATCTTTACTATTGTTTCTTTCATTTCTATTTCATTTATTTCTGCTCAGATCTTTATGATTTCTTTCCTTCTCCTAATTTTGGCTTTTTTTTTCCTTCTTCTTTTTCCAGTTGCTTTAGGTGTAAAGTTAGATTGTCTATTCAATGTTTTTCTTGTTTCTTGAGGTAGGATCGTATTGCTCTAAACTTCCCTCTTAGAACCCACAGGTTTTGAGAGGTTGTGTTTTCATTGTCATTTGTTTATAGAATTTTTTTTGATTTCCTTTTTGATTTCTTCAGTAACCTATTGGTCATTTAGAAACGTGTTGTTTAATCTCCATGTGTTTCTTACAGTTTTTTTTCTTGTAATTGATATCTAGTCTCATAGTGTTGTGGTTGGAGAAGATGCTTGATACAATTTCAATATTCTTAAATTTACTGAGGTTTGATTTGTGACCCAAGATGTGGTCTATCCTGGAGAATGTTCCATGTGCACTGGAGAAGGTGTATTCTTCTGCATTTGGATGGGATGGCCTGAAGATATCAATGTGATCCATCACATCTAATGTATCATTTAAGACTTGTGTTTCCATATTAATTTTCTGCTTTGATGATCTGTCCATTGGTGTGAGTAGGGTGTTAAAGTCTCCTACTATTACTGTGTTACAGTCAATTTCTTCTTTTACGTCTGTTAGCATTTGTTTTATGTATTGAGGTGCTCCTATGTTGGGTGCATAAATGTTTACAGTTGTTACATCTTCCTCTTGGACGGATCCCTTGATCATTACATAGAGTCCTTCCTTATCTCTTGTACTCTTCTTTATTTTAAAGTTTTTTTTTGTCTGATATGAGAATTGCCACTCCAGCTTTATTTTGCTTCCCATTTGCATGGAATATATTTTCCCATCCTCTCACTTTCAGTCTATATGTGTCTTGAGGTCTGAGGTGGGTTTCTTGTAGACAGCATATATATGGGTCTTATTTTTGTATCCATTCAGCCAGTCTGTGTCTTTTGGTTGGAGCATTTAATCCATTTACATTTAAAGTAATTATTGATATAAGTGTTTCTATTGCCTCTTTCTAATTGTTTGGGGTTGATTTTGTAGATCTTTTTTCTTCTCTTGTATTTCTTGACTACATAAGTCCCTTTAACATTTGTTGTAAAGCTGGTTTGGTGGTACTGAATTCTCTTAACTTTTGCTTGTCTGAAAAGCTTTTTATTTCTCCATCAATTTTGAATGAGATCCTTTCTGGGTACAGTAATCTTGGCTATAGATTTTTCCCTTTCAGTATTTTAAATATATCCTGACATTCCCTTCTGACCCGCAGAGTTTCTGCTGAAAGATCAGCTGTTAAGCATATGGGGTCTCCCTTGTATGTTACTTTTTGCTTCTCCCCTGCTGCTTTTAATATTCTTTCTTTGTGTTTAGTCTTTGTTAAATTGATTAAAATGTGTCTTGATGTGTTTCTCCTTGGGTTTATCCTGTATGGGACTCTTTGTGCCTCTTGGATTGATTGACTGTTTCTTTTTCCATGTTGGGGAAATTTTCAACTATAATCTCTTCAAAAATTTTCTCATACCCTTTTTCTCTTCTTCTTCTGGGACCCCTATAATTTGAATGTTTGTGCATTTGATATGGTCCCACAGGTCTTTGAGACTGTCCTCAGCTCTTTTCATTCTGTTTACTTTATTCTGCTCTTCAGAAGTTATTTCCACTATTTTATCTTCCAGCTCACTGATTCATTCTTCTGCTTCAGATATTCTGCTATTGATTCCTTCTAGAGTATTTTTAATTTCAGTAATTGTGTTGTTTGTCTCTGTATGCTTATTCTTTAATTCTTCTAGGTCTTTGTTAATTGATTCTTGCATTTTCCCCATTTTGTTTTCAAGGTTTTTGATCATCTTTGCCATCATTATTCTGAATTATTTTCCAGGTAATTTTCCTATTTCCCTTTCATTTATTTGGACTTCTGTTTCTAGTTTGTTCCTTCATTTGTGCAGTATTTCTCTGCCTTTTCATTTTTAAAAAAATTATTGTGTTTGAGGTCTCCTTTTCCCAGGCTTCAAGGAAAGTTGAATTCTTTCCTTGAAGAAGGTTGAATTCTTTCTTCCTTTTGATTTCTGCACGCCTAAGGTTGGTCCAGTGGTTTGTGTGAGCTTCACATAGGGTAAGATTTATGCTGAGTTTTTGTTTATTTGTTTGTTTGTCCCCCGATGGGCAAGGCTGAGTGAAGTGGTACTCCTGACTGCTGATGATTGGGTTTGTATCTTTGTTTTGTTTGTTATTTAGATGAGGCATCTTGCACAGGGTGCTACTGGTAGTTGGGTGATGCCGGGTCTTATATTCAGGTGGTTTTCTTTGTATGAATTCTCACTATTTGATACTCTCTAGGGTTAGTTCTCTGGTAGGCTAGGGTCTTGAAGTCAGTGCTCCCACTCCAAAGGCTCAGCGTTTGATCTCTGGTCAGGAATGAAGATTGCACAAGTGGTTTGTTATGGTATTAAGGGGAGTAAAAGAAATATCCAAAAATCAGAAACCAAAGCTGAACCCCAGACAAATGGCAGTTACAAAATCAGGCAAATAACAATTAAAATAATGGAATATACAAATATATATTATATACCCATGAGCAAAGTGAAAACAGTCCAACAAAAATAAAGTACAGTAGATTGATCTGGTAAACAAAGGAAATAAAAAATTATATTTTACCAGTTAAGAACAGAACTAACTTAAGCACTAATTGGAAAATAAAACTAAAGCAAGGTGCCAGGGGGGAATAAAGTAATGAAAACAAAGCTAACAAATATGTTGAGAGGAAAGGAAAGAAGAAAAAGAAAGAAAGAATAGATCTGCAAAGTTAAATAAAGGTAGATGAAGAAGATTTGTATACATTAAAGATTAACTGCAAGGGGAAAAGAACAATAGGAAAGGCAAATGAAGGAATAAATATAGGAAAAAATAATAGGTTTAAAAATTAGAAATTAGAATTATAAAAAAGAGAAAAGAGATAAAATGGAAGAAGAAAGAAAAAAGGTGTGGGGGGGTGGGCGGAGAGGAAAACTCCACAGAACAACAAAAGCCCAATGAAGAGGCAGAGGTGTATAACAACAATAGAAAGTGTCACTGAATATACACATGTGCGTATACACCCATAAGCAGAATCAAAACAGTCCAACAAAAATTAAGTGCAATAGATTGGCCTGGCGAACAAAGGAAACCAAAAAATTGTATCTATCACAACAAAACTAATTAAAGCACAAACTGGAAAACAAAACTAAAGCTAGGTGCCAAGTGGGGAATAAAGCCATGAAAATAAAATTAACAAATACGTTGAGAGGAAAGGAGAGAAAGGAAAGAAAGAATAGATATGCGAAGTTAAACAGAGGTAGATAAGGAAGATTTATATACATTAAAGATTAACTGCAAGGGGAAAAGAACAGTAGGAGAAGCAAACAAAGGAATAAATGTAGAAAAAAATAATAATAGGTTTTAAAAATTAAAATAAAAAAAGAGAAAAGAAAAGAAAGAAGAAAACTCCACAGAACTGCAAAAGCCCAATGTAGAGGCAGAGGTTTATGGCAACAATAAAAATGTGACTGAGGAAAAAGAAAAAAAAACTCAAAAGGATTTCTTAGTGCCAATAAAATCGACAACTACAACGGGGCAGGGGGGAGGAAAGAAAAAAGAAAAAAAAAATCCAAAAGAATCTACAGAACAAGTAAAAAAAAAAAAAAAAAAAGGTAAATGTTTTTCTTGAGTCACTGCTGTCAGAGTCCTTCCCTGTGCTGGGAATCAGTCCAACTTACCTCCCTAGGATGCCCTCCAACACTGTACTGATCTCTCTACCTGCTATGGGGGCTCCTCAGATTTTAATTTGGTCCTACTCCTGTGTGTTCTTGCCTCCAATGTCCACAGCTATCAGAGCTAGTGCATTTTCTTTTGTGGGAGCTCTCGATGGCCTTTTATATATTCCATACACACAGAGTCTGCTTAGTTGATCACGTGGATTTAATCTACAGCTTGTACAGCTGGTGGGAAGGTTTTGAGTCTTCTTCCTTAGCCGCACTGCCCCTGGGTTTCAATTGTGGTTTTATTTCCACCTCTACATGTGGGTCGTCCACTGGGGTTTAGCTCATGAGGCTGCCTTAGAGTAGGGCTTGGGTTTACTCCTGAGAGGGCCAGGTGTGGAGGTGGTGCAGCTGCTTGGGTCACAGGGGTTCTGGCAGCACCAGGTACTCAGGGGGGTTGGCAGGTAGTAGGAAATACAGTGCTCTAGAAGGGTATGGCAACCAGTATTGGCCAATACACTCCAGTATTCTTGCCTGGAGAACCCCATCTCTGACAGAGAAGCCTGGCAGGCCACAGTCTACAGGGTCGCAAAGAGTCGGACAGGACCGAAGCAACCCTGTGAGCACAAACAAGACTTTTTTTTCCCCCTGTGGCAGCTCTGCCCCAGTGAGAGTTGATTGTGAAGGTGATGCAGCTGCTTGGCTTTCAGGGACCCTAGTAGTGCCAAGTGTGCAGGGGACACAGACTGCCTCCACGGCAGGAGTTATGGCCTTATCAGTCTTTTTTTGAGCCTCTTGTAGCTGGCGATCAGAAGGCCTCTTTGGCCAGTCTTTCTCCGTAGCTCCGCCCGTTCAGGCACTTAGAGGGCTCCCTTGCCTGGGGTCCTTCTCTGTTGTTTGGCACTCTATTTTCTCATTCTATGAGAACACATGTGAATAGAAGCATTAATATTTAATATAACTACATAGTTAAGACCATTTCACAATAAATTACTAGAGGAGTCTGAAATTTACCATCTACTTATTGACCTTTTGGGCATTTGGTATTAATTAGTTTATGTTGAACATTCTCTGTATTTTCTATTTTTCAGGAACTAATTAGGTTGTATTTCTGTTTCTATTTGGGAAGCCTCACAAGGGGAGGGTTCTTATCTCTAGACATTGTGAAGTTAATTCTTTTTTAGCTCTTATTCTAGCAAAAATAGGGAGTGAGGATATTCCCATTGCTTTCTCATTCTCTTCCCAACTGTCCTTTGTTCTTATGTTAGGTCCAGTTCAGGAGCTCCTTGGTCCTTCTGACAGCAATCAAAAGAAAGAATGAGGTGTTGGCTGCCAGCATCTGGTTTGATTCTCAAGTAGAAACAACATTTAAATTCCATGTTAATGCTGGTCTTGCCCATACACAGCCCTGGGAGAAATCATTACTAAGACAAGAGTTAATGTGATGGAAGAACAGGGGACAAACATGGAAATAAAGCACTTAATAGCAACTCTTTTGTTAAACAATGCAATAGTATTTAGGAGAGACGTTTGCTTTTCTCTCTTGGATTATCAATATTTTTAGGTTAATTTTCTTCTGTTTTGTATATTGCATGACTTGGATAATTTTATATTTAGAAATACTTTGGAATGGAAAACTTTTCTATGTTGCATAATGGTGAAATTTAACTTCCTCTTTAATATCTTTAGTTTTTGTGTGTGTGTGTGTTTTTTTTTTTTTTAGATTTCTTGTGTGGACCATTTAAAAAATCTTTATTAAATTTGTTACAATATTGCTTCTGCTTTATGTTTTGTTTTTTTGACCACAAGACATCTTAGTTCCCAAACCAGGAATTGAACTTGTACCCGCTGTATTGGGAGGCAAAGTTTTAACCACTGAGCTGCCTGGAAAGTCCCATCTTTAGTATTCTTAAGCAGACTTCTTCCTGAGAATGTGAATAGAAATAGTTAGTACATTCCTATGAAATGCCAATATTGTTCTCTTTTAAAAAATTAGTAAATATTTATAATATAAAACTCTTTCTTAAAAAAAATAATGTGTTAGTGGTGGATTTGGTCATGGTCCTAGAAGCTAGACCTTTGAGAATGATTACTGAATTCATTTTAAAACACCTTTGTGTTCTCTCTTGTATTAAAACACATCACACAGAGTGTTTAGTCTTCATTCTCCTGTGAGGGAAAAGTTGGAAGTCAACCCTGAAAGGTACATTCACAGAGTTCGCCATGCTAGAATTTGTCTACTCAACTTCACAGAAATGCTGAGTTTATAAACCTCGAATTTTCTTTGCTTCCAACTCTTGGCTTGACTTTTCCATCTTGACATTAGCTCAAAGTGAGAAGTAAAGGATGATAACTTCAAGTTGTGGGTTCTATGTCTTCACCCTGTTGGCCTGATAGGGCCCAATCCTGTTAGTTCCTATGGGATGGTGATGAATTTGTCATTTCTTGTCTACTTGCAAAAATTTCCCCTTCTGTCTCATGTCTGATTTCCAGTGTACAATTAAGGCTGAAACTCTCTCATCTTTGTGGTTGTTGCTTGGCTGGCTGACACCAGTGTTCTTGGGTGATCTTTGCTTTGACACTACTGGATAGCATGGTTTGCTGTTTGTAGACATATGCATTGCTTTAAGTAGATTTGGGCACAAAAATCAAGATTTAGAAAGGGAAGAATCCACTGATAGCATAATTTACAAAGATCAGTAGTTTTGAAAAAATATTCATCATAATACTCAATTTTTAAATGGCTCTTTGTTGTGGTGAGAGGGCTCTGCTGCCCTGCAGCATGTGGGATCTTAATTTCTCTACCCGGGATCAAAGCTACATCACCTGTACTAGAAGACAGATTCTTAACCACTGGACTACCAGGGAAGTCCCCATTGTGCTTGATTTTTAAAAAGTGGGATCCGTCCATCTCTGTTCTTTATCTCCTTAATTAATTAGAAGCAGAGTCTCTATCTTATTTGCTTGGATTTTTGTAAAGATAAAGCTACTTTCACAAGTATAAGCAACAGGGAATATTAAGACAATAGTCTAGATAATCCAAGCCCCAAATTACTTTGATATTGCCTGAAAATTGTAGGAAAAGTATACCTGAATCCATATTACCACTCACCTTAAGTTTTCACACATAGTTTTGGGAGTTTTTTCATCATCAGTTATAAAAATAAGTCACAGTAATAAATTTTTTTGGCCAAATTTCAGCCCTGTTCACAATTCTATTTTTTTAAACAAACTTGAAAAAAATTTAGAACAGAGTTAGATTTGTAGAAAAATTGAACAGAGAGTTTTCTTTGTAGTCTACACACAGTTTCCTCTACTATTAAAGTCTTTATTATGACATAGTATATATGTATGGTATATTTGCCCAAATTAATGAATCAATATTGATATATAATTATCATATCAATAATAAGACAAAGTGCATACCTCATCTAGACTTTCTTTGTTGTTATAAAATGTCCCTTTTCTGCTTTAGGTTCCCATCCAGGATAACCCCATTTTGCTTACTTGTTATGTCTCTATAGAGTCTCCTTGGCTGTGAGAGTTTATATAGACTTTCCTTATTTTTGATGACTTTAACACGTTTAAGGTGCACTGGTCAGATATCTTATAGAGTGTCCCTCAGCTGGAGTTGGTCTGGTGCTTTTCTCATGGAGAGACTGGAGTTAAGGATTCTGGGAAGAGAGAAATTAGTAAAAAATAATCTGCCTCTTTGAGGTGGCTCAGATGGTAAAGAGTCCGCCTGCAATGCAGGAGACCTGGGTTCGATCCCTGGGGGGAAGAATCCCTGGAGAAGTGAAAGGCTACCCACTCCAGTTTTCTGGCCTGGAGAATCCTATGGACTGTATAGTCCATCTGGTCACAAAGAGTTGGACAGCACTGAGCGACTTTCACTTTCACTTTTCATCATGTTGCATCAAGGGTACATACTGTCAGTATAACTCTTCACTGTTGATGTTGACCTTGATCACCTGGCCAAGGTGTGGTGTATGTCAGTCAGGGACTCTTTCAATAGGCAAATCCCCACTGCATATTAAAAAGACAATAAAGAAACTTCTTTATGTGTCACCTGTTAGGACGCAGTTTTACTTGAAAGAAATTACGCCTATAATGTTAATTTTGGGCAGTGAGAGATTGCATGAATATGGAATGAAACAAAACTACCTATAATTGACAAAACAATTGGATTTCTGATAAAGTTAAAGTTTCATTTGATTTTTAAATATTTGCAAGTATGAAAAAAACACAAAAATTGCATCTAATTGTTCTGAATCCTATATTGTAGTAAACACTAGACTTTTTACTACTAAAAGACAAATGCTAATCTAATTTATTCATTAAAATATTTGAACATGTTGCTGTGCTGGTATCACAGAGATATATGTTAGAATTACAAAGCAAGGTTTTACATTTTCTTAACCGTGGACCCATCTTTGTAGGAAAAGTAAGGATTAGGGAAACTACCAGACGTTGGAAGAAGAGTCAAGTCATTAAGAATGTTAAAAGAAATGATAACTCATGGGCTGTGTAATGTGACTATGAAACATTGTCTGCATAAAAGTTAGTTGTTGATAACTGGAACTTCCATCAGCCAACCCAGATGCAGTCATTAATCAATGTTATATACACAAAGAAAGAAGACATATTCACAGGGGAAATTTGAAATATGTCAGCAAAGCATTTTCTCCCCATCTTACTTCATTTCATGCAGTCCAATTATTTCGAATTTCCTCTTCTTTGCTCTCTAGTGGACCAGCCATTGGCCTGTATCCATAAGAAGGCAATATGCCCAGTTGAACAGTATATCCAGTACTTTTAAGAATATCCCTGGAGGTTAATTTCATTTGATCATTTACAGGAGAAATGTTTAGTGAAATATATTAACACTGTGTAGGATGACATAATATATAAAATTACACTTGCCTGATGAGATGCTTAATAAAATTGAGCACAAGTTCCCAATCAGACCTATGAAAAGAGGGAATAAAAATATTGTTCTTCAAATGAAATATTTGTGGCAATGTGGATGGACCTAGAGATTATCGTACTAAGTGAAGCAAGTCAGAAATAGGAAGACAAATACCATATGATATCACTTATATGTGGAATCTAAAGCATGGCACAAAAAAATTTATCTACAAAACAAAAACAGACTCCCAGATATAGAGAACACACTTGTGTTTGCCAAAGGGGAGGGGAATGAGGGAGGGGATTGGGGGAGGGATGTGTTGGGAGTTTGGGATTAGCAGATGCAAATTAGTATATATAGGGTGGATAAACAACAAAGTCCTACTGTATAACATAGGGAACTAATATTCAATATCCTATGATAAACCACAGTGGAAGTGAAAGTCACTCAGTCGTGTCCAACTCTTTGTGATCTCATGGACTATACCTTCAAATGCAGCAAATCCCATGGTGATAAAGTCTCCTTTATTTAGATCACCTAAATGTATTCAAATATGAAGAAATAAGAATCTTTTACTTAAAAATAAGAAGAAATAAGACAGATTCCTTACCAGCTGAGCCACAAGGGAAGCTCATACCATAATGGAGAAGAATATTAAAAAGTATATATATGTACAACTGAATCACTTTGCTGTACAGTTGGAATTAACACAATATTGTAAATCCACTATATTTCAATAAAATAAAAATTTAAACATTCTTTATATGATAAAACTGTCCATTTAATGTCATAGGTAAAAATCATACTGAGCTTACATATATTCAGAATTATTCACCCTCAACCTGATACAAAAATAATTCAGTACAATTCAATTCTTTTATTCAATAAAATTATGTATTGAGCAACTATTTCCTAATGCTGAGGTCACAGTAAAAAGCAAAATAGACAGAACCTTGCTCTCTCAGAGCCTAATTTATATTTTAATCTCAGGCTGTATGGGAAGAAGAAAGGTAAGGAGATGAGAAACACATGCATAGATGCAATGTCACATGGTGAAAAGTACAATGGAGAAAAAAAAGTAAAGCGGGAAAGGCTTAGGAAGCACAAGGAGAGGAAGTAATTTTAAATAGGGGAGTCAGGGGAAAAGCATCACTTAGAATCTAACATTTGAGCAAACACGTGGAGGTGGTAAAGGGGTGAGCCATCCAAATACCAGGGAAGAGCTTTCCAGGCATCCGTAGTAGCAAGTGCAAGGGCCCTGAGGCAGGAATATATCTGATATGTTCAAGTAATAATAGCGTCTCCTGTAACTGGAAAGAATTTATTGAGTAATGAAGTCTTAGGTTGCACAGATGGAAGAGGCAGACCATTAAGAGCTTTGCAAAGAACTATCAAGAATCTGTCTGCACTATAGGAAACATAGGTTTGATCCCTGGGGTTGGGAAGATCCCCTGGAAAAGGGAATGGCAACCCAACCCAGTATTCTTGCCTGGAGAATTCCATGGACAGAGGAGCCTGGTGGGCTACAGTCCATGAGGTCACAAAGAGTTGGACACAACTGAGCGACTAACACTTTCACTTTTTATCAGGATTTTGGAAGATTTTGAGCATAAGTGTGACAAAATCTGACCTAACATCTTGAAAATCACTCTAATCGCTCTTTTGGACTGTGCTGAGGAGGCTGTTGCAGTAATCCCTGTGAGAGGGCCTTGTGGCTGAAATAGAGTGGAGATGCTAGGAAGGACTGGGATTCTGGAAGTGTTTTGAAGGTACAGTCAGCAAGTTTTGCTGACACTTAAATGTGGATGTGAGTTTCTTTTCAGCATGAGTAGCAGGATGGAGTGACTTTCACAATGGCTATTTTGCAGAAATTTCTATCCACATTTCTTGTCCACATAATAACGTATAAAAAAGAAATGAGCTTTAAAAGGAACTCCATTGGAAAACTATGATTATATACCTAGAAGAGCTAAAATAATCAACCAAAGATATTAGAGATAATAGAACAGTGAGAAAAACTGCTGGTCAAAAGACAGAATCATGCAGATAAGTCCTGTACTCAAATGCCTTTATTATCCAGCTAAAAAAAAAGACTTCCAATTTATGATAGCCGCAAAATTGAATTATATATTAATTAAACTTATGTGAGAGTATATAAAACATATTTTAAAAAACTACAAAAGTTTCATGGTGGACGAAAAGGCCTGAATATATAGAAAAATACATCCTTTTTGGAGATGAAGGTTAAATGAAGGTGGCATTTTTTTCTGTTTGTAGTTTTAAGACACCTTCTGGCTCAGACAGTAAAGACTCTACCTGAAATACGGGAGACCAGGGTTTGATCCCTAGGTCGGGAAAATTCCCTGGAGAAGGAAATGGCTAACCATTCCAGTATTCTTGCCTGGAAAATCCCACGGGTGAAGGGCCCTGGCAGGCTACAGTCCATAGAGCTGCAAAGAGTCAGACACAACTGAGTGACTTTATTTCCCTTCACTTCTTCAGTTGAAATACCAATGATGTCACTGGTGTTTTAAAGAATTCAAAATAACTGGTTCTACAGTATTCTTGGAAAGACAGACAAAAATATGAATGTGTTAATGAAGAACTAATAATTATAAAATAGATTTTAAAAAATAATAATTGGGCTGGTATTAGAAGGAAAAATATAGATCATTGAAATAAAATAGGGCATGCATAAATAATTTTTAGTACATATGAAAAGATAATACATGGCAAATAAGTATAATAGAATTATATAGAACAAACTTATTCCATACATGCTTCTAGAGTAATTTTATTTCAGTGTGGCAAAAGACAAATTTACCTCAAAGAATTAAAATAGAAAACTAAGTCATCTGCAAAGAGATAGTTTATTTAACCAAAGACAGAAATCATTTTAGATTATTAGAGAAGTTAAGAAAAAAATGGGCAAAGGTTTTTAAATAAAATTCAAAGTTCTGTACAATTAAAATATAACAAAGATAACATAGCAAAATAAAGAAAAAAAAATTTAAGTTCTTGCAGGAAATCCAAGTGTCACATCACAGTGTTATTAAATGTTTTTTAGGGTTTCTGATGTTTTACAAATATACCTTTACAACAGATAGAAATTTAATAGATAAAATATGTAAACAGCTTACAAAATCCCCAAAACCACCACCAAATCTCCAATAGACAAATACATGTGTATGTATATATATACATACACACACACACACATATATATATACACGCACACACAAATGAGGAATAAACAAGTCACATGAGCGAAAAATTGCTTAACCTCATTTATCAGAAAATAAATAGAAATTAAACTCATTCCAGAGTAAATTACACACCTATTAAATAAGTCAACATCAGAAGTGCTGATGAATCTTGAAGCTGCCTCTTGCACTAGAGATAACACTGGAAATTGATTCACTTCAACAGGGCAATGTTTTAGGCAACATGAAACTAATTTTAGCTTTATTCTAATAATCTTAGTATGGGGCAGTGTGTGTAGGAAAATAATTTAAAAGGAAAACAAATGTTATTTGTACAAACCTGAGTTACAGTATTACCTTGAATAGTTACAATAACTGTTGCTACTGCTAAGTTGCTTCAGTCGTGTCCAACTCTGTGCAACCCCATAGATGGCAGTCCATCAGGCTCCACCGTTCCTGAGATTCTCCAGGCAAGAAAACTGGAGCGGGTTGCCATTTCCTTCTCCAATGCATGAAAGTGAAAAATGAAAGTGAAGTCGCTCAGTTGTGTCCTACTCTTCGCGACCCCCTGGACTGCAGCCTACCAGGCTCCTCCGTCCATGGGATTTTCCGGGCAAGAGTACTGGAGTGGGGTGCCATTGGGGAGCAAAAAAAAAAGTTCAGCATTATAATGAAGTAGCCTATAGTTTAACAATCTGATGCGAGCTGTTTATAATGAGCCTAAGGTGAGGAATTAGAAAAGTAGTTATCAGATAAGGATTATCGGGGAAAATAGCAAAACACAAAATTTTGACTATGATTCAAATATCACAGAAGGTTTACCTGTGCTTAAAGATGAGAGATGTTATTATGAAAGATAGTTGAGTCTTGGTAAAGGAGTCTTGGTAAAGGACTTTGTAATGTAATTTGTGTAGAATTTTTAAAAATCAACATTAAAGGATTAACGTGAACATCTGCATATAGTAATGGATGAATCGGAGGTATTTGGGTGTTATAAGAAATGTACTGATTTGCCTGTTTCTATGCTTTGTCTTCTTTACACAGTATTGCTCATTTCATTTTAGAACTGGGGTGGCAAAAATGTCAAGGCTGTCGGCACCTGCATTCTGTTAGCCCTTTGGGAGGGGAGTCCTGGCTGTAGGCGGACTGGTGGAGTAGGTGGGCTGGTGAAGCTGATCAGGCCACGGTGCTGCATGGACAACATATATCCTAGGGTTTGGGGACAGGGTTGGAGTCTTGTGGAACTAGAATGCTAGGCAGAGAACAAAGGCAAAACCAGCTGTGTGGATCCAGCCAGCCCAGCAAGGAAGTGGCATATGAAGGCTGTGGGTACCCCTTGGCACAATACAGGATATCACGGACGCCTTATTCTGGTTTAGAACTAAGACGGACTGCATTTGCTGGTGAGTGGCATCTGTAACTCCCCTGGGTGGCCCAGGGAGGCCATAAGTGGGGCTACCATCCACAGTTGTACTTCAGAGGAGTAGGCAGAGAAGTTTGTTTGAGTCTGGGTCTGAGCGACAGCAGGACAGGATGGGTTCTGGGCTCAGGTCACTAAAAGATATTAGGGAGAGTGTCCAGGTAAGCTTGCCCTTATGCAGGCCTTGTATGAAGTGGTCATCCACTCTGGAACTTTGTGTGTTCATGTTAGGTAACAGCTCCAACTAAGAGGCCTGGCATAGGGGAGGAAGCTGGAGGCGTGAACCATCCCTCTGGGACCAGCATGTCCCAGAGCACATTGTCCTGGTTGAAGCAGAAGAAAGAAAGGAAAAACATGGGAACTCTCTACTGAGATCAAGACCATTGAACAAAGGTGCTTCAAGCCCTCCTTAGCAGATTAACATATCACTGTTTCTATGCCTCCTTTGTGTTTTCTCAACATGTCTGCATTTTCACCTTTCTTTTTATTTCATGGGAAGATACAGCTTGCTGCCCAATGACAGCCCCTCTGTCTGGGAATCTATTCTCCTTTGATTCTTTTGGGATTTGTATGTCCTTTGTCTTTTCTTCTTGCTGGCTTCTTTAAAATATACCTGCGACTCTTCTGCTTTGAACAGCAACAACCAACAAACAACAATGTCTTCTCTTAACCCTATGAGCTCCTCAATCTATACTTTTCTTCTTGTCCATGAGCTGATCATGCGCTCTTTGAACAATTACAATAAAACTTCTATCTTCCTCAAGTTGGGACACATGGTTTCTAAGGTATTGCCCTTCTGTGGACTCCTTTGCCTGGGAAAGCCATAAAACAATTCTTTTCTACTTCACGCCCCAAAAGACAACTTTATTGAGGTAAAATTGACATGCAGTAACCTGCACCTTTTTTTTTTTTTGGTTGCACTGGGTCTTCATTGCAGCTCACAGGTTTTCTCTAGTTGTGGCAAGCAGGCTCTCTAGTTGCAGTGCATGGGCTTAGTTGCCACATGGCATGTGGGATCTTAGTTCCTTGAACAAGGATCAAACCCATGTCCTCTGCATTGGAAGGCGGATTCTTAACCACTGGACCACCAGGGATGTCCCAACCTGCACATATTTGAAGAACACAATTTGAAAGTTCTTACACGTTTACACATCCTTAAAATCACCACGATAGTGAAGATAATGACATAGTCATCACCACCCACATTTTCCTCATGCCTTGTGTTAATCCCTCCCTTCTGTGGACCCTTTGCTATATGTTTACTCCTTCCTACACCAGTCCTATTCCCCAGGAAACAACTGACCTGCTATCACTATGCATTAGTTTAAACAATCCAGGATTTTATATGAATGGAATCACATAATATATATTTTTTGGTTTAGCTTCTTCAAGCACTGTAATTACTTTGAGATTGATCCACATTGTTGCCTGTATTGACTGTTCCTTCCTTGTCTTTGTCAGGTTGAGAAAGTTCCTTTCTATTACTAGTTTGCTGAATTTTTTTTAAAAAAATAAGGAATAGATGTTGAAATTTGTCATTTGCTTTTTACTTTTATTTTTTTTGTCATTTGCTTTTTAAATACATCAATTGAGGTAATTTTATGTTTTTTTTCTTTTTTAGATTGTTATTATGACAAATTACATAGGTTGCTTTCAGAATGTTAAGTCAATTTTGTATTCTTTGGATAAGCTTTGGCTGGTCATAATATACTATCTTTTTAATATATCATTAAGTTCTATTTTCTATAGTTTAGAATGTTTGCATCCTTGTTCATGAGGGTTAATTAATTTATAACTTTCCTTTCTTATATTGTCTTTATCTGATTTTGATATCAAGGTAATGCTGACCTTATAAAATGAGTTCAGAAATATTTCCTCTTCTTCCGTGTTCTCAAATAACTTATAAAGAATTGTTACTTCTTCTTTAAATATTTGCTATAATCAGTGAAGCCATTTGGGCCTGATTTTAGGGGCGGGGGTACAGGGTGGGAAGTTTTACTTCTTTCAAATCTCTTTTCCATTTATTCATTTTGTATTTCTGAAAAAGTCTTTATAGCTTTTGCTTTTGAAAATCACTTTTGTTGGATTAAAGAATCCTAATAGTTTTCCTTTAAATTTATTAAAGGATGTTGCTCTGCTGATTTCTGATAAGAAATCTAATGTTACCTTTACCTTTATTCCTCTGTGTGTGACATAGGTTTGTTTCACTCTGCTTACTTGCAAAATAGTTTCCTTATCACTGATACTATGCAATTTGATTACAATGTGACTTAGCATAGTTTTCTTCATGTTTCTTATGCTTAGAGTTTGTTCATCTGTAATGTATTTAGGGAAGTTTTAGCCATTATTTCTTCAAATATATTTTCTATATTTACCTTTCTTCAGGGATATAAATTACATGTACACTAGGCTGATAGAAGGGACCCTACAGTTCACAGATGCTCATTTTGTTTTATTTAGAAAAAAAAATTTTATCTCTTTCAATTTGAATAGTATCTATGTTTTCAAGTTCACTAATTTCTCTTTCTTTAATATGTAATCTCCATTAATCAAAACCAATGTTTTTTTCTATTTTTGACTTTGTAGTTTTTAATCTCTGAAAGTTCAAATTTGTCCTATTTTATATCTTCCATATCTCTACTTAATTTTTTAACATATTCAATAAAATTATAATAACTCTTTTCATGTTCTTTTCTGATAACTTTAACAAGTGTGTTAGTTCTGGATGATTTTTATTGATTTGTCTGTTATTTAATGGTCATAGTTCCCTACCGCTTTCCATACCTGGCAATTTTTATTAGGTGCCAGGCATTGTAAATTTTACCTTCTTGGGTACTGGATATTTTTGAACTTATATAAATGTTCTTTAGCTTTGTTTCGGAACACAGTTAACTTACGTGGAAGTAGTCTGATGCTTCCATGTCTTGCTATTCAGATTTGCCAGGCACTGATCAATCTATGGCTAATTATTCCTTTCTTCCCAGGTGGTGCAGTGGTAAAGAATCCACCTGCCAATGCAGGAGACATAGCTTTGATCCCTGGGTCAGGAGGATCCCCTGGAGGAGGAAATGGCAACCCACTGTTGTATTCTTGCTTGGACAATCCCATGGGCAGAAGGACCTGGCAGACTACAGTCTATGGAGTTGCGAAGAGTTGGACACAACTGAGTGAGTGAGCATGCGCATTCCTTGCTACTGAGGCGAGAACTTTTTGAGCATCCTACCTAATGCAACACGAATTAGGCTTTCCTGACTGGATGTATGAACAGGTACAATTCCTGGGCCTGTGTGAGAACTCTGTCCATCTTGGTCCCCCATGACTGTCAACTTTGTCTCCTAAATTTGGGGAATCTGCTTGATTCCACTTGGGGTTCCCTCTCTGTTCTGTGGCCGAAAACACCTTTAATCAATAATCTGAGACAGTTATAAGGCAAATTGTGGATCATTGTCCTTTGTTGCCCTGCTTTCAGTATCTTAAAAAATATTGGTTCATATATTTTGTCTGGTTTTTTGTTTGTTTGTTTGTTTTGGGTGGGAGGGCAAACTTTGTCCCTGTTACTCCGTCTTGGCTAGAAGCAGAAATTCTTGAAAATATATTTAAATCCTCTTAAAATACAAATATTTACATAGCTGCAATTAGAATATATGTATCATTTTATGGTCAGATCAACATTATGTCTCAGACAGTTTCTATATTTCTAAATAGCTTTCATTATTGCCCTTTTAGTAGATGCAAAGTATTCCACAGTGTGCCAAATTTATTTGAGAGCAATTTATACATTAAAGAATGATTGGTTCCAGAAAAAGAATTTCAGATGGCTTACTGACAAAAAGGCCTACTAAATAAAAGTAATACATTATGAATTAAAAAGAAAAACAAGGTTGAGGAAAACCAAGAACGTAATAATGCCAACTATGATAATATCTGCTCTAATTGAAAGTAAAATTAGGCTTCAAGTATTCTGGCATCCAAATGCCATCTGGTGCCAACTGTGATGAGTTCTATTACTTTCATTTTACAGATGTAAAGGAGATTTATGGGAACTAACAGCTATTTAAGGCCAACTGTGTGCTGCTTTGTAGAAGGCAATGGCACCCCACTCCAGTACTTTTGCCTGGAAAATCCCATGGATGGAGGAGCCTGGTAGGCTGCAGTCCATGGGGTTGCTAAGAGTCAGACACGACTGAGCCACTTCACTTTCACTTTTCACTTTCATGCATTGGAGAAGGAAATGGCAACCCACTCCAGTGTTCTTGCCTGGAGAATCCCATGGACAGGGAAGCCTAGTGGGCTGCCGTCTATGGGGTCACACAGGGTCGGACACGACTGAAGGGACTTAGCAGCAGCAGTGTGCTGCTTAACCAAAGGTATAATAATATTTGACTTGATTTTCACCTCATCCTCTTGGTACCTACCCTGTGTCACAGAGCAAATAACAGAGTAGCGTTCTGATTTCCAAGAGTAAAATGTCATAGCAAGGATTCTGGGGCTAAAGCCATTGGTCATTCAGACTACCTCAGGAGGGACAGACATTTTCCTTGTACTAAATTCCAAGATAAATTTGTTGCATGGGGCAATTTACACAGGCAGCAGTGAGTGACCCAAACATCAGAGTCTACCCAACAGCTTCACACTAAGTACAGAAGAGGTTTTTATTGGCTATTGTTTTTTGGCAGTAGGTTTTGTTGGGGGTGACATTAAATTGTGCTTTAACTGAGGTGCTTTTAGGAGGAGCTTCTCAGGTGGCACAGTGGTAAGGAATCTTCCTGCCAAGCAGGAGACATGGGTTTGATCCCTGGTTTGGGAAAATACCCTTGAGAAGGAACTCAATGTCAACTCACCCCAATATTCTTGCCTGGGAAATCCTATGGATAGAGTTTTTCCTGGCGAGCTACAGTCCATGGGGTCACAAAGAGCTGGATATACTGAGTGACTAAACAGCAGCAGCAACATTGAAAGGAATTACTATGCAGCTTTCTTGAGATGTTACAGTAGTCAAAGATGGAACTTAGTTACTTAGAGGAAAGGATTGCTGTTCTCCAAACTTTCTATTTTGCTGATTTTGATTGTTCTTGGTTAAGGTTTTGCAAAGATCTATAGAGATCATAGCTTTGTTTCTTTCTTTGTTTGATACGGGTGTTTTATACTAATTGATTTTTCTTCTTCAGACTACTCCATTATCCTTCCCAGTTTAATCTCTACATCTGTAACTCTACTAAAAACTCCAGGCATCTTTGTGGAGGGACCATTATATTTGGAGCTCTGAGGTTCTCTTTCTTCTCCTCTGTCAGACTGCTAGTTTTCTTCACAAAAGCCCCATGTTCTACCCACCCCTTCTAGTGTGCTGTCCTTGCCCCCTTCATCTTGTATTTGACATTTTAGCATCCTTATTGGTGGCCATTTTGATATTATTGAGCCCCTACTGATCTGTGCTTGATACTTGGAGCTATGGGATTTCACAGAGAGGAATGGTGCCTGATTCTGATGTCAGGTTGTTCATTCTCTAGTAGGAGGATAATAAAGGAAAGTGAAAAATTGTTGCAAAAAAACAGTAACTTAAAAGTTGTACAAACAGCAGAGGCATTCATGGCACCACTGGGTCCAACCGCATTCACTCCGCTCCATCTTCCCACCTCATTTGAACTAGAGTGAACACCGATATTAAGCTACAACCTTCTTTGTCTCTTTTCCAACTCCACCCCTTCATTTCTACATGGTCACCTCCAGAGATCAAGCCCTGAGCCTTTGGAGTAGGAGCACATACTCCAAGACCCTAGACTACCAGAGAACTAACCCGTCAGTTCGGTCGCTCAGTCGTGTCTGACTCTTTGTGACCCCATGAATTGCAGCACACCAGGCCTCCCTGTCCGTCACCAACTCCTGGAGTTCACTCAAACTCACGTCCATTGAGTCAGTGATGCCATCCAGCCATCTCATCTTCTGTCATCCCCTTCTCCCTAGGAAGTATCAAATAGTGAGAACTCACACAAAGGAAACCACTTGCATATAAGACCTGGCATCATTCAATCACCAGTAGCACCCTGTGCAGGATGCCTCGTCTAACCAACAAACAAAATAAAAATACAAACCAAATCATCAGCAGACAGAATTATCACCTCACTCAGCCTTGTCCATCAGGGGAAAAACAAACAAACAAAAACTCAGAACAAATCTCACCCTATATGAAGCTTACACAAACTACTGGACCAACCTTAGGAGGGCAGAAACCAAAAGGAAGAAAGAATTCAACCTTGAAGCCTGGGAAAAGGAGACTTCAAACACAATAAGTTAAAAAAAAAAAAAAGAAAAGGCAGAGAAATATTACACAAATAGAGGAAAAAACTAGAAACACAGAAGTACAAATAAATGAAGAGGAAATAGGCAAACTACCTGAAACAGAATTCAAAATAATGATAGTAAAGATGATCAAAAACCTTGAAAACAAAATGGAGAAAATGCAAGAATCAATTTAAAAAGATCTAGAAGAAATAAAGAATAAACATACAGAGACAAACAACACAATTACTGAAATTAAAAATACTCTAGAAGAAATCAATAGCAAAATAGCTGAAGCAGAAGAATGAATCAGTGGGCTGGAAGACAAAACGGTGGAAATAACTTCTAAAGAGCAGAATAAAGTAGAAAGAATGAAAGGAACTGAGGATAGTTTCAGACACTTCTGGGACCATGTCAAATGCACCTACATTTGAATTATAGGGGTCCCAGAAGAAGAAGAGAAAAAGAAAGGGTATGAGAAAATTTTTGAAGAGATTATAGTTGAAAATTTCCCCAGTATGGAAAAGGAAATAGTCAATCAAGTTCAAGAGGTACAAAAAGTTCCATACAGGATAAACCTAAAGAGAAACACACCAAGACACATTTTAATCAAACTAACAAAGACTAAACACAAAGAAAGAATATTAAAAGCAGCAAGGGAGAAGCAAAAAGTAACATACAAGGGAGACCCCATATGCTTAACAGCTGATCTTTCAGCAGAAACTCTGCAGGTCAGAAGGGAATGTCAGGATATATTTAAAATACTGAAAGGGAAAAATCTATAGCCAAGATTACTGTACCCAGAAAGGATCTCATTCAAAACTGATGGAGAAATAAAAAGCTTTTCAGACAAGCAAAAGTTAAGAGAATTCAGTACCACCAAACCAGCTTTACAACAAATGTTAAAGGGACTTATGTAGTCAAGAAATACAAGAGAAGAAAAAAGATCTACAAAATCAACCCCAAACAATTAGAAAGAGGCAATAGAAACACTTATATCAATAATTACTTTAAATGTGAATGGATTAAAAGCTCCAACCACAAGACACAGACTGGCTGAATGGATACAAAAATAAGACCCATATATATGCTGTCTACAAGAAACCCACCTCAGACCTCAAGACACATATAGACTGAAAGTGAGAGGATGGGAAAATATATTCCATGCAAATGGGACGCAAAATAAAGCTGGAGTGGCAATTCTCTTATCAGACAAAAAAAAACTTTAAAATAAAGAAGAGTACAAGAGATAAGGAAGGACTCTACATAATGATCAAGGGATCCGTCCAAGAGGAAGATGTAACAACTGTAAACATTTATGCACCCAACATAGGAGCACCTCAATACATAAGACAAATGCTAACAGATGTAAAAGAAGAAATTGACTGTAACACAGTAATAGTAGGAGACTTTAACACCCTACTCACACCAATGGACAGATCATCAAAGCAGAAAATTAATATGGAAACACAAGTCTTAAATGATACATTAGATGTGATGGATCGCATTGATATCTTCAGGCCATTCCATCCAAATGCAGAAGAATACACCTTCTTCTCCAGTGCACATGGAACATTCTCCAGGATAGACCACATCTTGGGTCACAAATCAAACCTCAGTAAATTTAAGAATATTGAAATTGTATCAAGCATCTTCTCCAACCACAACACTATGAGACTAGATATCAAATACAAGAAAAAGACTGTAAGAAATGCAAACACATGGAGATTAAACAACATGTTTCTAAATGACCAATAGGTTACTGAAAAAATCAAAAGGGAAATCAAAAAATTTCTATAAACAAATGACAATGAAAACATGACAACTCAAAACCTATGGGATGCAGCAAAAGCAGTTCTAAGAGGGAAGTTTATAGCAATACAATCCTACCTCAAGAAACAAGAAAAACATCAAACGACAACCTAACTTTACACCTGAAACAACTGGAGAAAGAAGAACAAAAAGACTCCAAAATTAGGAGAAGGAAAGAAATCATAAAGATCTGAGCAGAAATAAATGAAAAAGAAATGAAAGAAACAATAGTAAAGATTAATAAAACTAAAGCTGATTCTTTGAGAAGATAGATAAAATTGACAAACATTTAGCCAGGCTCATCAAGAACAGAAGAGAGAAGAATCAAATCAACAAAATTAGAAATGGAAAAGAGATGTTACAACAGACAGTGCAGAAACACAAAGGATTATAAGAGAGTATTATGAACAACTTTATGGCAATAAAATGGAAAACCTGGAAAAAATGGACAGATTTTTAGACAAGTTCAATTTTCCAAGACTGAACCAGGAAGAAATAGAATTTATGAACAACCCAATTACAAGCACTGAAATTGAAGCTGTGATAAAAAATCTCCCCAAAAACAAAAGCCCAGGACCAGATGGCTTCACAGAAAAATTCTATCAACCATTTCAATTCAGTTCAGTTCAGTCGCTCAGTTGTGTCTGACTCTTTGTGACCCTATGGACCACAGCATGCCAGGCCTCCCTGTCCATCACCAACTCCTGGAGTCTACTTAAACTCATCTCCATTGAGTCAGTGATGCCATCCAACCATCTCATACTCTGTTGACCCCATCTCCTCCTGCCTTCAATCTTTCCAAGCATCAGGGTCTCTTCAAATGAGTCAGCTCTGCATCAGGTGACCAAACTATTGGAGTTTCAGCTTCCAATATCAGTCCTTTCATTGAACACTGAGGTCTGATCTCCTTTAGAATGGACTCGGATCTCTGGACTTCCCTGGTGGCTCAGATGGTAAACTGTCTATGTGCAATGCAGGAGACCCAGGTTCGAGCCCTGGATTGGGAAGATCCCCTGGAGAAGGAAATGGCAATCCACTCCAGTACTATTGCCTGGAAAATCATCTCCTTGCAGTCCAAGGGACTCTCAAGAGTCTTCTCCAACACCACAGTTCAGAAGCATCAATTCTTTGGTGCTCAGCTTTCTTTATAGTTCAACTCTCACATCCATACATGACTATTGGAAAAACCATAGCCTTGATTAGATGGACCTTTGTTGGCAAAGTAATATCTCTGCTTTTTAATATGCTGTCTATTTTGGTCATAACTTTCCTTCCAAGGAGTAAGCCTCTTTTAATTTCATGGCTGCAGTCACCATCTGCAATGATTTTGGAGCCCCCCATAATAAAGTCAGTCACTGTTTCCACTGTTTCCTCATCTATTTGCCATGAAGTGATGGGACCGGATGCTATGATCAACCATTTAGAGAAGAGCTAATGCCTATCCTTCTAAAAGTCTTTCAAAAACTTGCAGAGGAAGGAACACTTCAAAGCTCATTCTATGAGGCCACCATCACTGTGATACCAAAACCAGACAAAGACAACACAAAAAAAGAAAACTATAGGCCAATATCACTGATGAACATAAATGCAAAAATCCTCAACAAAATTTTAGCAAACAGAATTCAGCAACACATCAAAAAGCTCATACATTATGAGTAAGCTGGGTTTATTCCAGGAATGCAAGGATTCTTCAGTATACACAAATCAATCAATGTGATACACTATACTAACAAACTGAAAGATAAAAATCATATGATAATCTCAATAGGAGCAGAAAAAGCCTTTGACAAAATCTAGCACCCATTTATGATTAAAACTCTTAAAAAAAATGGGCATAGAAGGAACCTACCTCAACATAGTAATGGACATATATGATAAGCCTACAGCAAACATTATTCTCAATGTCAAAAACTGAAAGTGTTCCCCCTAAGATCAGGAACAAGACAAGGGTGTCCACTTTCACCGCTTATTCTACATAGTTCTGGAAGTCCTAGCTACAGCAATCAGAGAAGAAAAAGAAATAAAAAGAATCCGGATAGGAAAAGAAGAAGTAAAGCTCTCACTATTTGCAGATGACATGATACTGTACATAGAAAACCCTAAAGATAGCATCAGAAAATTACTAGTGCTAATCAGTGAGTCTAGCAAAGCTGCAGGATACAAAATCAATGCACAGAAATCACTTGCATTTTTATATACTAACAATGAAAAATCAGAAAGAGAAATTAAGGAATCAATCTCATTCACCATTGCTGCAAAAAGAATTAAATATTTAGGAATAAACTTACCTAAGGAGACAAAAGAACTGTATGCAGAAAATTATAAGACACTAATGAAAAAAATCAAAGACAACATAAACAGATGGAGAGATATTCCATGTTCCTGGGTAGGAAGAATCCATACTGTGAAAATGACTATACTACTAAATGCAATCTACAGATTCAGTGCAATTCCTATCAAATTACTAATGGCATTTTTCACAGGACTAGAACAAGAAATTTCACAATTCATATAGAAACACAAAAGACCCTGAAGAGCCAAAGCAGCCTTGGGAAAGAAGAATGGAGCTGGAGGAATCAACCTTCCTGACTTCAGATTATGGTTGGATAGGACTTCCCTAGTGGCTCAGACAGTAAAGCATCTGCCTACAATGCAGGAGACCCGAGTTTGATCCTTGGGTTTGGAAGATCCCCTGGAGAAGGAAATGGAAGCCCAATCCAGTACTCTTGCTTGGAAAATCCCACGAGTGGAGGAAGTAGGAACCGGTAGGCTACAGTCCATGGGGCCGCAGAATCAGACACGACCGAGTGACAGTCAGTCCTGAGCGACAGTTGGACACTCACCTCACTTCACTTCACAAAGCTACAGTCATCAAGACAGTATGGTACTGGCATAAAAACAGAAATATAGATCAATGGAACAAGATACAAAGCCCAGAGATAAACCCATGCACCTATGGGTACTGTATTTTTTATAAAGGAGGCAAGAATATACGATGGAGCAAAGACAGCCCTTCTCTAAATGATGCTGGGAAAACTGGACGGCTACATGGAAAAGAATGAAATTAGAACACTTCCTAACACTATACACAAAGATAAACTCAAAATGGATTAAAGACTTAAATGTAATACCAGAAACTATAAAACTCTTAGAGGAAAATATAGGCAGAACACTCAATGACATAAATCAAAGCAAGATCCCCTGTGACCCACCTCCTAGAGTAATGGAAACAAAAACGAAAGTAAACAAGTGGGACCTGATTAAACTTAAAAGCTTTTGCACAGCAAAGGAAATGATAAGCAAGGTGAAAAGACAGCCCTTGGAATGGGAGAAAATAATAGCAAATGAAACAACTGACAAAGGATTAATTTCCAAAGTATACAAGCAGCTTATAAAACTCAATGCCAGAAAAACAAACAACCCAGTCAAAAAGTGGGAAAAAGGCCTAAACACACATTTCTCCAAAGAAGACATACAGATGGCTAACAAATGCATGAAAAGATGCTCAGCATTGCTCATTATTAGAGAAAAGCAAATCAAAACTACAATGAGATATCACCTAATGCCAGTCAGAATGGCCCTCATCAAAAAGTCTGCAAAGAATAAATGCTGGAGAGGATGTGGAGAAAAGGGAATGCTCTTGCACTGTTGGTGGGAATGTAAATTGATGCAACCACTATGGAAGATGGTATGGAAATTCCTTGAAAAACTAGGAATAAAGCCACCATATGACCCAGCAGTCCCACTGCTAGGCATATACCCTGAGGAAACCAAAATCGAAAAAGACACATGTATCCCATTGTTCATTGCAGCACTATTCACAATAGCTAGAACACTGAAGCAACTTAGATGTCCATTGACAGATGAATGGATAAAGAAGTTGTGGTACATATACACAATGGAATATTACTCGGCCATAAAAAGGAACATATTTGAGTCAGTTCTGATGAGGTGGATGAAACTAGAACCTATTATACAGTGAAGTGAGTCAGCAAGAGAAAGATAAATATTGTGTTCTAATACATATAGCGCTGGAGCGGTGAGCAGCCAAGAGGAGATACCCCACATCCAAGATCAGTAGTGGTGGCCGTGAGGAGATACCCCATGTCCAAGGTAAGGAGCAGTGGCTGTGCTTTGCTGGAGTAGCCGTGAAGAGATACCCCATGTCCAAGGTAAGAGAAACCCCAGTAAGACAGTATGTGCTGAGAGAGAGCATCAGAGGGCAAACAGGCTGAAACCACAATCACAGAAAACTAACCAATCTAATCACATGGACCACAACCTTGTCTAACTCAATGAAACTAAGCCATGCCATGTAGGGCCACCCAAGACGGATGGGTTATGGCGGAGAGTTCTGACAAAATGTGGTCCACTGGAAAAGGGAATGGCAAACCACTTCAGTATTGTTGCCTTGAGAACCCCATGAACAGTATGAAAAGGCAAAACGATAGGACACTGAAAGATGAACTCCCCAGGTTGGTAGGTGCCCAATATGCTACTGGAGATCAGAGGAGAAATAACTCCAGAAAGAATGAAGAGACAGAGCCAAAGCAAAAACAACACCCAGCTGTGGCTGTGACTGGTGATAGAAGCAAGGTCTGAGGCTGTAAAGAGCAATGTTGCACAGGAACCTGGAATGTTAGGTCCATGAGTCAAGGCAATTTGGAAGTGATCAAACAGGAGATGGCAAGAGTGAATGTTAACATTTTAGGAATCAGTGAACTAAAATAAAATAGACTGGAATAGGTGAATTTAACCCAGATGACCATTATATCTACTACTGTGGGCAAGAATCCCTTAGAAGAAATGCCATAGCCATCATAATCAATAAGAGAGTCTGAAATGCAGTACTTGGATGCAGTGTCAAAAACAACAGAATGATCTCTATTCATTTCCAAGGCAAGCCATTCAATAATCATAGTAATCCAAGTCTATGCCCCGACCAGTAGTGCTGAAGAAGCTGAAATTGAAGATTTCTATGAAGACCTACAAGACCTTCTAGAACTAACACCCAAAAAAGATGTTCTTTTCACTATAGCAGACTTGAATGAAAAAGTAGGAACTCAAGAAACACCTGGAGTAACAGGCAAATTTGGCCTTGGAGTATAGAATGAAGCAGGGCAGAGGCTAATAGAATTTTCCCAAGAGAACACACTGGTCATAGCAAACACTCTCTTCCAACAACACAAGAGAAGACTCTACACATGGACATCACCAGATGGCCAACACTGAATTCAAATGGATTATATTCTTTGCAGCCAAAGTTGAAGAAGCTCTATACAGTCAGCAAAAACAAATCTGGAGCTGACTGTGGCTCAGATCATGAACTCCTTATTGCCAAATTCAGACTTAAATTGAAGAAAGTAGGGAAAACCACTAGACCATTCAGGTATGATCTAAATCAAATCCCGTATTACAGTTATACAGTGGAAGTGAGAAATAGATTAAAGGGACTAGATCTGGTATAGTGCCTGATGAACTATGGATGGAGGTTCATGACATTGTACAGGAGACAGGGATCAAGATGATCCCCAATAAAAAGAAATGCAAAAAAGCAAAATGGCTGTCTGAGGAGGCCTTACAAATAGCTGTGAAAAGAAGAGAAATGAAAAGCAAAGGAAAAAAGAAAGATATACCTATTTGAATGCAGAGTTCCAAAGAAGAGCAAGGAGAGATAAAAAAGCCTATCTCAGTAATCAGTGCAAAGAAATAGAGGGAAAAAACAGAATGGGAAAGACTAGTGATCTCTTTAAGAAAATTAGAGATACCAAGGGAACATTTCATGCAAAGATAGGCTCAGTAAAGGACAGAAATGGTCTGGACCTAACAGAAGCAGAAAATATTAAGAAGAGGTGGCAAGAATACACAGAAGAACTGTACAAAAAAGATCTTCACAACCCAGATAATCACAATGGTGTGATCACTCACCTAGAGGCACACATCCTGAATTTGTGAAGTCAAATGGGCCTTAGGAAGCATCACTATGAACAAAGCTAGTGGAGGTGAAGGAATTCCAGTTGCTGTATTTCAAATCCTAAAAGATGATGCTGTGAAAATGCTGCACTCAATATGCCAGCAAATTTGGAAAACTCAGTAGTGGCCACAGGACTGGAAAAGGTCAGTTTTCATTCCAATCCCAAAGAAAGGCAATGCCAAAGAATGCTCAAGCTACCACACAATTGCACTCATCTCTTATGCTAGTAAAGTAATGCTCAAAATTCTCTAAGCCAGGCTTCAGCAATAGGTAAACCGTGAACTTGTAGATGTTCAAGCTGGATTTAGAAAAGGCAGAGGAACCAGAGATCAAATTGCCAACATCTGCTGGATGATGGAAAAAGCAAGAGAGTTCCAGAAAAACATATATTTCTGCTTTATTGACTGTGCCAAAGCCTTTGACTCTGTGGTGCACAATAAACTGTGGAAAATTCTTCAAGAGATGGGCATACCAGACCACCTGACCTGCCTTTGAGAAACCTGTATGCAGGTCAGGAAGCAACAGGTAGAACTGGACATGAAACAACAGACTGCTTCCAATAGGAAAGGAGTCAAGGCTGTATATTGTCACCCTGCTTTTTTAACTTATATGCAGAGTGCATCATGAGAAATGCTTGGCTGGAGGAAGCACAAGCTGGAATCAAGATTGCCGGGAGAAATATCAATAACCTCAGATATGCAGATAACACCACCCTTATGGCAGAAAGTGAAGAGGAACTTAAAAAGCCTCTTGATGAAAGTGAAAGTGGAGAATGAAAAAGTTGGCTTAAAGCTCAACATTCAGAAAACTAAGATCATGGCATCCAGTCCCATAACTTCATGGCAAATAGATGGGGAAACAGTGGCTGACATTATTTTTGGGGGGGGGGGTTCCAAAATCACTGCAGATGGTGACTGCAGCCGTGAAATTAAAAGACGCTTACTCCTCAGATGGAAAATTATGACCAACCTAGACAGCATATTTAAAGGCAGACAGATTTCTTTGCCAACAAAGGTCCGCCTAGTCAAGGCTATGGTTTTTCCAGTAGTCAAGTATGGATGTGAGAGTTGGACTATAAAGAAAGCTGAGCACCGAAGAATTGATGCTTCTGAACTGTGGTGTTGGAGAAGACTCTTGAGAGTCCCTTGGACAGCAAGGAAATCCAACCAGTTCTTCCTAAAAGAGATCAGACCTGAGTATTCATTGGAAGGATTGATGTTGAAGCTGAAACTCCAGTACTTTGGCCACCTGATGTGAAGAGCTGACTCATTTAAAAAGACCCTGATTCTGGGAAAGATTCAGGGCAGGAGGGAAAGGGGACGACAGGGGATGAGATGGTTGGATGGCATCACCAACTCAATGGACATGAGTTTGAGTAAACTCCGGGAGATGGTGATGGACAGGGAGGCCTGGTGTGCTGCAGTCCATGGGGTCTCAGAGAGTCAGACACGACTGAGTGACTGAACTGTGCTGAATGCATATATATGGATTCTAGAAAAATGGTACTGAAGACTTTATTTACAGGACAGCAATGGAGAAGCAGACATAGAAAATAGACCTATGGACATGGGGAGAGAGGAGGAGAGGGTGAAGTGTATGGAAAGAGTAACATTGGACGCTTACATTACCATATGTAAAATAGATGGCCAATGGGAACTTGCTGTATGGCTCAGGAAAGTCAAACGGTGGCTTTGTGTCCATCTAGAGGGGTGGAATGGGGCAGGAGATGGGAGGGAGTTTCAAAAAGGAGGGGATATATGTGTACCTATGGCTGATTCATGTTGAGGTTTGACAGAAAACAACAAAATTGTGTACAGCAATTATTCTTCAATAAAAAATTTTAAAAAGATGGTAAAGCATTTAAAATTGCTATATTGCTCTATTCCAATTAAATTTTTTTTAAAGTTGTACAAACAAAGCACATTTGAATGCTCAAATGGAAAAGCCAGGAAATGTTGCATCGAGGCTGTAACTCTTGATATGGAAATTTATGTAAACATATATACTTTCACCCGACCCAGTTTTTGCAGCCCCCGGACTTGCTTGGCCCCTATCATGGCCTCTGGAATTTAGCTCTTTGCTTGGTGGGGAGCCCAGCTGCTGTCACTGTCGTTTCACTTCCTAGCACAGCCTGCCATCCCAGGCTCCTCCAGAGTGGAGGCCAGACTTTGAGCCAGCTTCTATCACATACACTGAGGAAGGACCCTTAGCAGCCCCGGGGCCCAGGTCCCATTTGACTGACCCGCAAAGGTGAAGGATGTCGTTTCATTTCTGGGCTCACATGTTATGCCTTTATGTGGATAGCTATCTGGAGGTCAGATAAAACTCTGAAATGTAAGGGAGTTCATGACCTCTACAGCCCATTTAGCCAACAAGGGTCAGTTGATGGACAGGAACAGGCTCGTAACTGCCCTCTCCCACTCTTTGATGGAGTGTGCCAGGGAATAAAGTCCTATGCCTGTGTGGTCTCCATTCCTCACTACTGAGGAATGTACTGTGAGCAGCTGTAAAGGTACCATGTAGTATCCACTCCCATCCCCTCCCATCTCCTTCACTCTTGCAGCCCTGAGATGACATATCCCAATAATGTCCTCACACTTGAGGCGTGTTGCTGGATCTGTTTTCTAGATTCTTTCTGTGGCAGGGATTCAGGGTTAGGTTTTCCAAGCAAAGTACAGAGAGAGGGAGGCAGGTGTGCTGAGGTCCGGTATCCGTGGTTGACATGCAGCCTCTCACCTGCAGGTGTCCTGGGCTTCTCCATACCAGGAATTCCTCAGGCTGGGCCAACTGTGGGATACACGACTCCCCTCCCTTGTCCACCAGCTACAATAGCGACAATAGTTACTCTTTTCCTTATGCTTTCTATAATTTCCAAGTATGTAATTCACATGGAATCATAAACCAGAAGTCATAAAAAATAAGTTCTATGTCTTCCCTTAAATTCCAACTCGGAAACAATGACATTCATGAAGCTGAAAGTAAACTCTCTCTGCTCTGTGATGCCTGAACCGTTTAGGCCACTTTATAGCATTTAGCAGACTGTCTTGTCTCGTAAATGATTCTTGGGTATCACTGCACCTACCAGATGAAAATCCCCTTGAAGAGAGAGATTATAATTGAGTTTTGTACCTTCTGCAAAGCCTATCACAGAATACAGCACATAGTAGGTACTCAGCAATGATGAGTTGAATACACTTAGCAACCCATCCACAAGGTTAAGAGAACCTGTAAATATGTTCCTTAAATCATTACTATTATTATTATGGTTAATTTAAAATTCTTTTATGGAACCCACCAACAAATCTAAAATGTTCTGCTGTTGCTGCTGCTAAGTCACTTTAGTCGTGTCTGACTCTGTGTGACCCCATAGACAGCGGCCCACCAGGCTCCCCTGTCCCTGGGATTCTCCAGGCAAGAACAAATGTTCTGCAGATCAGTGCAAAGCCACACTCAGATCATACTGTGAATTTTCAAGCACCTGACAGTAGGGATTGATTCTCAGACGTTCCCAAGGTCAAGGACATTAGAATCCAATCCAACAATATGGAAGAGAGTTTTGACCCATTGGATCACCATAAGAAACTTTTTGTTCACTCCATTAATATTTCTGAGCACTTACTTTGTGCTAAGCATTGTGATGATCAAATAAATGCTTTTTAATGTATAAATTATGTAGGGGAAACAGCTGTACTCGTCCATAGGAACATATAAAGGTTATTGATTTCTTTCCCTCAATTTTTATTTAGAAAATTGATTTCCATGTTCCTATACTTCATACTGTGTAGTTAATTCCAAAGAATTTTATAGCCATTACAGCAGATGAATAAAGGGAGAAATCAGAAAAGGGCATGAGAAACTTGCCAGAAGTATTAGTAATTGCTATTTTTAGTTGAAAAGGTGGACTCCAGAAGAAGATATAAGCTTGGCAGTGCTCATAAAAAAGAAAAAAAGGATGATCTAATTTTCTTAAATCTTTGACTCTGGGAAGCCTTTATACAATAAGCCTGGGCTGACTTCTTCTTTTTTTCCATTGACATCTTCCTAGGCAAATGCTGCATGATATGATTTTCAAGGCTAATTTGCTTTTTTTGTCTTAAGCACTGTCCCTGGCTACAAATTATCCTTCCAAGCCTCCCTAAGATAGAGAGTCTCCTTCAAAATTCCTAACAGGCAGCCTGGTGGAGAGATGGGAGGGAAAGAAGGGAGGGAGGCAGGGAGGGAGGGAGGGAGAGAGAGGTAGAGGGTGTCTGTCTGCCGTGTACATGTGGTGCAGGCAGGGAGATCAGAACGCTCACAGAACAGGCAGTGTAATTACATGGCCCTCGGAAGTATGTTAGCCCCACGGGGAACTCGGCTTGCCTGTCTACTTGGGGAGGAAAAGTAGATTTGGGGATGGTGGAAGGGGTCAGTGCATAACTGACTTCCTGCTTGGTTCTGGTGAGAGCATCTGCTCATCTCCAGTGACTGCCTGATGCTCGTGGTCAGGCTCCGCTCTCTCGCTCCCAAAGACTTGATTTTGCAAAAGGGAACACACCTTTCTGCAGGAAAGAAGATTCTGACCAGACTGCGAGCGGTAGGTTGACATCCAGCTTGTTTATGCAGCAGAATTGCTGAGAGATGCAGAGAAGGCGGGGAGGGGAGGTTATTTGGGCTGCCTGATTTATCTGCAATAGGAAATGTTTTATTTTAATTGTCAGTTAAAAGAAGAGTTGCTGCCTAGGCTCAGGTGCCAGTGAAGCATCTCAGCTTTTATATTTGTGTCTGATGTGGCTTCTGTGCTTGCACGGCTTAGGGAAGCTAGGCAGGGTTTACCTTTAAAAAACCTGCAGCTTCCTATTTTTCCTCTTTTTCTCCTCTCTCTCCCTAAGCAGAATTCCCACCCCTTCTTGCCAACATCTCCTTGACCTCCCCTGCCACCCCATGTGAAATGTGGCCACTCAGTGTCTTGAGCCCTTTTGCACCTGAGTCTGGATATTTTGCTGTTTTGCTGTAGGTTTCTGTGGATGCTCTGCAGTTGCCCAGGGCCCAGGCGGACTGAGTGTGCAGGAGGTTCGTGCATGGGAATCGGAGACCATGGCAGTGCAGCTGGTGCCAGACTCTGCGCTCAGCCTGCTGATGGTGAGTGCTCGGGAGGAGGTGGGGCCCGGGCAGCGCCCAGCTCCAGCCTCTCCGCATCACACACCACACACTGTGGGCTGCTGCTCCCGCTGCTTCCGTAGCTGCAGACATGTTCAAAATCTCTGCTTTATCCCACACGCTGTTCTGAAATGATTTCTTGAGTAAAGTATCTCAGCCATGACAAAGCACTTCCAGGGAAAAGAAGCCTTAGATTTGCCATTTTAGAAACTTGTTGCTTAATGCTATTTTGAGAGATGAGTTTGCAAACAGGTGCTGAGAGCCTCCAGAAATAGATTCCCACCAACGCCTCCCCCTGGATCTCAGCATCCTCTCCCTGCCCCGCAACATGCATTTTTTTTTTCCAATCTAAATCAAGGTAATCAGGTTTGTTTATTTGTTTGTTTATGTCTTCTCGAGGCAACCGTATAATTTTTTGTCCACGGAGTGATGGAATAGGCCTTTCGTTCCAGGTGCCCATGTGTCTACTCAGATTTCCCCATAAAAACAGCCCATGGGGTTGGCTTGTGGCCTTTTGTGGCACTTGGGCTGCAAAGCTGGAGAAAGCTTATCTCCCAACCACAAATGAGGAGATGGTGGCAAGCTCTGTATGGATCACTGACCTACTTTCAGCTGCTCTGTGATTTCTATTATGTTAAGAAGGCCTCTGCTCTTAGCATATTTAAACAAACAAGGTCAGTGGCATTGCCTTGTTTTTACTTGATCAACCTTTTGCTGGACTCTGGGTTCAGGGTTTGCTTCTCCTCTCCTGTGGCTCCACCCTCCTCCTCACCAAGTAGCCCACGTGCTCTGGGGATGCTGCTTCTGACGGAAGCAGCCCACATTAAGCTGGGTATGCGAATGGATGTCACAGTGACACAGGAAATTTTACATACAAAGCATAAGTACTTCTGCTGTGTGCATTGACCTCTCCTTTCCGATGGAGAAGGGGAGATGCTGCTTTTTGGAGACCTGGAGAATTCATTAAGACCACTTGGAAAATGAGCAGGCTGGGAGCCTGTCTCCTGGGTGGTGAGCCAGGTCAAGCTAGGAGACAGATTCCTTGGTTCTGCATTATCCCAAATGTGGTTTAGGCCACAGAGGTGTTTGAAATAATTGAGATCTCATGAGCCTCTGCTGGCTTCTTATGTCACTGGGGGAGAAGGATGGGAAAGAATGAATGTTGTTTTCTGGAGAAATTACCCTTTATACATTTTCCTTCCCTCATAACTTCTATTGTTTGGTGATGCTTTAGCCTCCATCGTCTACCCAGTGGCCACAGAAGTGGATGGTGGGGATGCTGAGTGTTTGTGACCGTGGCAGGCACTGAAGTGGCAGGAACTGTGAGGACCAGGGTACTCCCAGGAAACTGAGAGGCTGGGTTATATGCCAGAAGAGTAGAGATGTGCGTGCTCACATGCCGGTATGCACATGTATATTATCTTATATTGTTTAAATAATACAGAAATAAATTCTGTATTGTGCTAATGCAAAGCAGAAACATGTTCTTAAGAAATGGCCTGCTTGCCTCCAGATTTCTGCTCTGAATTTTCTCCTGGGCTTCTGAGCACTGGGATATGTGTCTGTTTTCCTGAAGCCCTAAGGTTGCATCTTTAGTACCCAGACAGCTCAACATCCTGATCTAGCTGCTTCTGATACAGACACACCCAGGTTCTCCTGTTCCTGGGGCTCCCAGATATTATGGTCACCAACCTGGAGGTCTCTGGAGCTCAGATTTTATCCTCCCTTTGTCAGCAGCCTCTGCCCTCAGATCTCTTCCCAGCACTCACCTCCTGCCCAGATAAAAGGACTGTGTGCACTTCTCGCTCAGAAGCATGGGGAAATAGCTCTTGACACCATGATGGACCATTAGATTAAAAAACCCTGGAGCATTGTGTGTAATCGGAGTCAATGCATGTTTTCTGGTTCATGTGTTGTTCATGGGAATTTTCCCCTATGGACTTCACTGCTTTTTTTCATCTTTAAGGGTAAAGCCTTAAAGCAATTGTTTCCCTGACCAACTACATGATGAGTCTCAAAAATTATAAGCAAGTCCACAAGGAAAGAAAGAAGGAAAAGAGGCCATTTAGCAGAGTTGCTTTGGCTGTGAGTTGAGGAAGGAAGCTATAAACATTATTTATTAGCTAATTGATCGGCCAATCAGTTCCCAGTATTTACGGAGTGCTCAATGACTAAGGGAAGAAGCATGATGTAAGATCAAGAATGGGAGGGCCCCCCCCCCACCCAAACACCCAATCTGGGGGAAAGTCAATATCAGGAAGCCTGATTGCAATTCTGGTTCTGAGCCTTGGAGTCACTAGGCTGCAGGGAATCCAGGGGTGAGGGGAGGAAGGGGGAACATATGTCCACGCCCATTGCTTTTGGATAAGGAGGCGGCCAGAGGTTATATTCAGTGTAGCCTCTAACTGGTTCAGGGCAGAAGATGTTTATTTGGCAGTGGAAATGGCAGCAGAGTCTAGAGGTGGAGAACCCTGTGTTCTGTGCCCAGCTCTGCTATTCACTGGGTGATCCTGGGTATGTTGCTTCACCTCTCTGTGCCTTACTCTGAAGGGGTCTAAACTGAAGGGGTCATGCTCATCACCAGGATTCTTTACAACTCGGTTACACGTGATTTCAGACCACTCAAAATAGTATTAAATATTTAGAAGAGGGCTCCTAATGCTTTATTTAGCATCATGTCTTATTTGCACCTTTAGTGCTTTTGGAAATGTGTTCCCATCCATGTGTCTTTTATGCCAGGGCAAGTATGTTTCATACTATTTGCTGGAATGGGTGAGCATTAGGATTCATTCATATTCTGCTGTCAGGAGTCCTACCCCAGGGAAGCCTGATTTATATTGTTGGACAAGAGCAGATGACTTTTGAGAAGTGCCTAGTTACCTTTGTAACATGGGGCTGGGTTTGGGCATCTGGGTGGGGTTCTGGGTTGTATTGTGGTGGGTGATGAGATTCCACACAAGATGAAGGTCCTCAACAACCAATAAAGGGTGATCTTGGAGAGGATGGGTACAGGTGGTGGGGACAGTCTCCCATGCTGTGGAAAAGCCCATCTTTGCAGAAAACTTGGGAAGCAAGAAAAGATATGCATTTGTCACACTGTTATGAGCTTTCAGCCTGATGTGAGTAATTGTAGAGCAGGAATCTCTTGGCTGTGTGTCATTTGCTGAAGTCATGTGAGTTTGGAACACACTAAAGTGGGTTCATTGATTATTTTGTAGTGACAGGATAGAGATACACAACCAAGGGGCTACCAAGATGGCATTATGACGTTTTAGCTTTGAGATTCTGAAAGCTAAGACACTAATTAAAATTATTTTTAATGTAAATTAGCCAGCTTGTCAATAATGCACATCATGCTTTTCTGCAAACAAAGAGTCTTTATATATATTATCTCATATAATCCCTTCAATAATTTTATTTTTAAGAGAAAATTGATAATCAGAATGTGGGAACCTGTCAGTGGTCACACAGCAGAAATTGATGGTGCAAAGTCTCAAAATGGAGGTCCCCTGACTCTTGAGCCAGTGCTCTGATACCATTTTAAAGCTTGAGAAATGGGCCACCAGGATCTTCTAACTTTGGATCAGGCCCTCAAGGGAGGCCTCACCTTGGAGCCCTTCTGCATTTTTCATGTTTCTAGGTGGGTAACCCTGTCTTCCTGGTTATCATTATTCTTTTCCATGTAGAGATGTAAAATCAAAAAGTGGTATACCACAAATATGACTCAAGACATCTGGTTTGACTCTAGCCAAATGAAGTATTTTTATATCCATCAAAGACTTGCTGTGTTTTCAAGGTCCCATTCTCTCAGACTCTGATTCTAAGAAATTTCCTTTCTAAGAGTCACATTTTACAATAGGAAAATTAAATATGTAAAAACTCTAATTCATAAATCAGATGAATTAGCATGTGATTATTCTCAATGAATGAAGAGTGTGAATTAGACTATCCAGCAGGTTCTTTCCATTATAAAACTTTGATTTCATATTTCTGAAATTCTAATAGAGTCACTCCATGGTTTGTTTTAAATTGATTCCAGTTGATAATCTGCTGTCCTGTAGCTTTATTTTTCTCATTTCATTTCATTATAGACTCTTCTATCTTCAACCAGTTTCTTCATTTGGACATTTTCTTCTTATTTGCTCTGTCCAAAAAGAATAAAAACTGGTCACTGGCTTTAGTGGACTTATAATCTAATTGGAGAGACAAGATAGAGACATGTGGAGACTGTACTAGGCATTCACAGGATGACTTCAGAGAATGACATAAGAACTGTAATAATACAGCACATAACCATTACCAAGTGCGCTCTGGGGTGTGCTGAGTTCAAAAGCCCTGGGGTGCACTGATTGTCAGAATGGGGGAACTGATTAAGTTAAGTATAGTGTTGAGGAATGGATGTGTTGAGAGAGCAGATTCGAGGTGAGGAGAGTGATGGAATTACACTTAAATCTGTATTGTGTTTGGGCAATGGAAAATCAACTGGTTTGCATAGCGTGGCTATAGGTAACAAAGGGTTAAATGGTCAGGAGAGTAGATTAGGGTGTGACAACCAGTCCATTCTGAAGGAGATCAGCCCTGGGATTTCTTTGGAAGGAATGGTGCTAAAGCTGCAACTCCAGTACTTTGGCCACCTCATGCGAAGAGTTGACTCATTGGAAAAGACTCTGATGCTGGGAGGGATTGGGGGCAGAAGGAGAAGGGGACGACAGAGGATGAGATGGCTGGATGGCATCACTGACTCGATGGACGTGAGTCTGAGTGAACTCTGGGAGATGGTGATGGACAGGGAGGCCTGGTGTGCTGCGATTCATGGTGTCGCAAAGAGTCGGACACGACTGAGTGACTGAACTGAACTGAACTGAAGTCCTAGTTCTGTTTGTTGTTGTTTAGTCACTAAGTTGTGTCTGACTGTTTGTGACCCCGTGGATTACAGCATGCCAGGCTTCCTTGTCCTTCACTATCTGTTGGAGTTTGCTCAGATCCATATCCAGTGAGTTCGTGATATTATCTAACCATCTCATTCTCTGCTGCCCTCTTCTCCTTTTGCCTTCTGTCTTTTCCAGCCTCAGGGTCTTTTCCAATGAGTCAGCTCTTCACATCAGGTGGCCAAAGTATTGGAGCTTCAGCTTCAGCATCAGTCCTTCCAATGAATATTCAGGGTTGATTTCCTTTGGATTGACTGGTTTGATCTCCTTGCAGTCCAAGGAACTCTCAAGAGTCTTCTCTAGCATCACAATTTGAAAGCATCAGTTCTCTGGTGCTGAGCCTTCTTTATGGTCCAACTCTCACATCTGTACATAACTACTAGAAAAACCATAGCTTTGACTATATAGGCCTAATTTTCATCTAAATTTGACCAGTGACAGGTATCTATTCAGAATTTCTGATAAAACTATAGATTTTCACCAGACCCTAGTTGGTAAATGGCATAGAATAAAATTGAACTCTGCCTTGAGGAATCTTGCTCTTGAGTTAACAATAATCCTTATGTTTTTCAAAGTGCTTTTGCATTTGTTGTCTTATCAGATGTCCTCTACAATTCAAGTGGGACAAGCACTCTATCATTCTTTTATATGATGAAGCTGAGACTCAGAGAAGTTTAAATGACTTGCCCAACATGAAATTGAAATATTACCCAGGTTTCCATGATAGCTAACTCATAAGTTTGAAAATGTGTTATTGACAACCTTTATGGAAATTCAAAGAATGATACAAAGTGTAGCCATCTAAAGCATTGTATATGAAATGGGACCATCTAAGCATGGGGCCAGGGATGGGGACCCTGGATGTGGTAGTCTACAGGTGTGACTGTTCATTTATCTTTCTGATTTAAAGTAGAATAATTATGCAAAGTCTCTGGGAAATGTCTTGTCATTGTTACAACTAAGGCAGTAGCTAAAATCCTTCTTACACTCAATTGTCTAGTTTCTAAGGTATGATTTCCTAAAGGGTAAATCTGAAATCTTGATATCAGTAATTTTTGTCATTAATGTTTAATATATAAATTTATCTGTTCTCAGAAGATGAAATTTGAAATCAATGACAGACAAATCACTTCTCTCAGATCATTCTTTTTGAATATATATTGTTTTCATTTTATATCAAATCTGTCTCTCTGGTTGTGACAGAGACCTACTCAAACTAGCATCACAAAGAGAGGAAGATGTTGACCAATGCAATTTGGAAGACCAGTGAATGACACGGCTCCAGGAAAAACTGGATCAAGGCCTTCGGGTGATGGCCTCAGGCCTGTTTCTCTGCCTCTCCCTGTGGCTCAATTCTACTTTGCTCTCATTGACTTCAGGCTCTGGAAGATTCTTCCTCCAGCAACTCTGGGATTATTTGTCCTTAGGAGTTAGTGAACCAAGCTAAATGAACAAGACATTTTTTTTTTTTTACAAGTTCATCTGTTACCATCTATTTGACCCTGTTGGATAATAGGCTTTTCCTAGGACAATCACTGGGTCCAGGAATGTGTTCTTTGATCAAGCAGGTTGGCTTCTGTCTCTAGACCTGAGGTGAGGAAGGAGGTGGGTCAATTGGCTGAAAAATCCACCTGAATCACATGAAATGGGAAGGGCAGGTTCCAAAAGGAAAAGAACTCTCTGTAAGAGGGGAAGGGAGGTAGCAAGGCAAAAACAATAGAAGTCCATTACAATGGGCATTGCGCCCAGTTTACCATTATGGGAAGCTACAGAACTTTCCATGGAGGGAAAGCATTGGTGAACCCTAAATCATAGGTTCAGTTTCATTCAAAAAGATAAATGGGAAACCCCAATTGTCTAAATAGTTTATGCTGGGTTGAACAAGTCTCACCATCACTCAAGTGGGATAATAATAGCTACTATTAATACATAAGATTTGGAATAATTCAATGAGATGTGTATGCAGAGTACTTAGCACTATTCCTGGACCAAAGGTAATGTACAGGAAGTGCAGCTATCCCTAAGTATCCCTGGGAGGTTAGTTTCAGTACCCCAGTGGAAACCAAGGTCCTCAAGTTCCCTGTATAAAATGGTATAGAATTTGAGTATAACCTACCCACATCCTCCCAGGCACTTTAAATCATCCCCTAGGTTACTTATAAGACCTCATACAATGTAAATGCTATGTCAACAGTTGTTATGCTGTATTGTTTAGGGAATAATGACAAGAAAAGAAATCTGTGCATGTTCAGCTCAGACATAAATATCGTAGGCCTGACTATAAGAGCATGTCAGCAACACTATAATATTATTAGGGATTGCTTTCACTTAATGATCTGAAAGAGAAATACATAGCATAAAACAGAATATTTAAAATACAAATAGAAAATATAATTATAAATATATAAAATATAAGCGTATTCTCTCTCTCTCATACAGACACACGGACCCAAACCCTGGCTCTTCTCTCTCTCTCTCTCTCTTTTTTTTTTTTTCTTTCGGCTGCACAGTACAGCATGTAGGATCTTAGTTCCCTGACTGTGGAGCAAATCTGTGTCCTCTGCATTGGAGTTACAGATTCTTAACCACTGGACCAGCAGGGAAGTCCCTGGTCCTTTTCTGTTGCGAACCCTTGTGATGATGATGGTGATGGTGATGTTTGCTATATGATGCCTACGGTGTGGATGCGGTGAGATTACAAGGTGTGGGCTCTAGGTAAGTGGTGAGACATCAGGCTAACTTGAACCGTCTCACAGAATGTCAGAAGGATCATCTGCACGGGAAGAACTGGGTTCCCCTGGTAGATGTTGATGCTGTGGAGGGGGTCAGGGGTATTGGCGTCAGGATCTGTAGAGTTTGAGGGCTCAGGATCTTCAGGCATCGAAGGCTGAGGTTCCACAGTTGCAGATGCTTTAGTAAGCAGCGTTGTTATTAGAAGCTGTTTTTCTTTTTGTTTTCGTTTCCTTTGCATCAGCAAACAAATCTAGTGGTGTTTGTAAGAGTGTTGTTATTACTCTGGTGACACAGAAATGTTGTTCCATCTAAAGACTGTGCTCAAGAATCATATCCTTTAAAAACATTTATGCCTGTTGAAAGTCTGCTTCAAATTTTTCAAGTGTCCAAACTGATGGCTCTGCCTCCTTTAAATTTTCTGCATCACCACCGCCATCATCATCACCTTTGAGGATTTCAGCATGTCTTCAAGTTCCTTATTGGTAAGGGTTCCTCTGTGTTCTTCTACATGTTTCTCAACATCACCCATGATGATGTCAGAGAATTCTTTCCCACCAATTTCCCTTGCAGTGTTCAAGGTGTTCCTGACTTGCATCAAGAGCAGGGAAGCTCCTGAAATCCCTGCCTGCCTCACTCCATAATAGCGTCCAACACACATTGATTGGCTCTGGCTTTAGGGCATTGACAGACCTCTGTAATTGTGAAGTGCTTCCATAAATCAGAGATGCTGCTGTCAGCTTGACATCAAGGGTACCACAGATCCTCCTGAAGGTGAGGGGGGTATATGTCACCTTTGTGCACTTGATGATGCCTTGATCAAGGGGCTGCGGCAGTGATGCAGTGCAGGAGGTGGAAACATCACCTCCGTATTCTCAGCAGGAGAAGCAGAGATTGGGGTGGCTGGGAGCCAATGAAATGTCAGTTACAAGAAAGATTGTGAATGGCAGTGCCTTCTCTTCGAAGTGCTTCTTCCTTTTAGGAATGAAGCGCTGATGGAATCATTCCAAGAGCAAGATGGCCATTACCCAAGCCTTCTTGTTGTGGTGCCAGAACAAGTGCAGGTAGTTTTCGGTTTGGTGCTTAAGGGCTTGGGGATTGTTTGCTCATTTGCTTTTGTGAACTGCTGTGTTGCCACATGGCACCAGAGTGAGGTGATCTTTTCAGACTTGGAGCCCCGGGGCTCTTCTGGCACTGGCATTCATGGATATAGGTGTGATTGGGGATCATCCTCCAGAACAAGCCTGGATCATCACAACTGAAGGCTTGCTCTGGACGGAAGCCTTTCTCTTCTCTTCTGTGATTCTCCTGAGCTCTTCTGGGAACCGTGATGCTGCCTTGACATCAGGCCATGTGGGTTCTCCCGTGATCTTTAAGTTCTTGAGGCTGTAGCACTCTGCATAGCTAGTCACCCTTCCCTCACTAGCTTTAAAGTCCATCTTCTCAACCTCCTCACAGTAGTTCTCGTGCAGACTTGTGCTTTCTCACACATCATTTTGCCATCAACAGGGACACATTTCTGTGACATGTCCTCAAGCCACCTTTTCTCAGTCTTTGCAAGCACTTTGTCACCAACCAGAGAGACCTCATTTGCCATTGTAGGGCAGCACACTCTGCTATGGATTTCAGCTGCTTTCTGGTTTATTGCTCAAATGTTGGATTTAAACTTATCGACTCTATGGCCCACTTTGGCAAGTGGCACGCCACTTTCTAAAAGATATAGGATTTTCACTTTTTCATCAAGAAACAGCCCTTTATGCTCTCTTAAACTTCAAGGGGTGACTTTGACCACTTACTTGCTTTGTAGGAGTCATTTTTTTCACAGAAAGAAAGGGTGCACAAAACATAACAATGCATAAATAACACATGAGGTTGAACAAGGCTTATTCAGGGAGTGCTGGGGAAAGACTGAGGATCTGAGAAGGTAGATGCTCTAGCAGGGAATACCTACCTACACATCACTTTATTCAAGTGTATTCACTATAGTGCTCAGAATATGGCTAATTTAAGTTTTGCTTTTTTAAGCTTTCTGGAATTTTCTTCCCCAATATTTTTGACCCATGTTTGGTTGAATTGTAGGGGGATGCATAACCTGTGGATACAGAGGACCAACTATATTAACAGTTGCTTGCTTTATCTTAAAATAATATGAAACAACCATCCACCCAAACTCATCTCATTTTATCCCTACAGGAGCCAGAATCAACCTAAAAGAAAAAATCACCCAATTCTCTCTTTCTGTAACCCAGTCTCTGGACAATCAGTGACCACTTTTGGACAATCAGCCAATGGTTTTAGAAAAACTGATGCTCTGAGGGTCAGGTGAACCATTCTAGTCAAATTTAAATTTGCATTCCTGTCTTGAATAACTAACAATTTTCTTACCCTCTGAGGGGAGGTGATTAAAATATGGACTGCAATATGTTCTCTCTGGCAAGTGCAAAATGCCCACCATCCAGGCCTGGTACACATGACTGGGCAGCTATTAGTGCATCTCTGCTAAAAATTAATTGCGCGGCTGCTTTGCAAAGTTTAATGGCAGTGTGGAGAGCGTATGGTCCTGGTGCAGGTAGCAGTTTCTCATTGAATTCTCTGCCAAAATAGGAAATCTAATGGAACATATGGTATGTAGCCTGGTTGTAATCAAAGGTCCTGAAAAGATGCTTGACTAAGATCATGTGGTACATACCGAGTAGGACACAATTCCAGTGTCGGGGTAAAAGTGACCTGCATCTCATGTTGCATAGTGATGAGTGTGCTCTATAACCCTGGATATTGACTTTTTGGTCTCGCTGTTTAGACCTAGAGAAGCAATTTCCCTGAGCAGTAGAGACACTTCCTGTTCTCAGAAACGTCAAGCACAACCATGATTTTAATTTTCATTTTACATTCTTGACTCTCTGGTGGTATCTGTGGCTCAGGCTTGCCCCCAAGCTCCTCGTGATTACCAAATCAAATGCTTATCGATTTATTCTTCTGCATATCCTGCAGGTACCTCAGACTCAAATCACTCCAAAGAGGACTTATGTTCTACTCATAGTCGTCTGCACATCTTGGTGAAAGCATCATTTTTCTCTGTCATCTCAGAATTCACCTTTGACTCTTTCTTCTCCCTCATCCCCCTTGTCCAGTTATCTCCAGGTCCTTGTACTTCTGCTTCCTTTTCTTTTTCCCTATCTGGATCTTCCTCCCAATCCTCCCCCACTCCCACCACTGTTTAATAAGTCTGTAATCTCATGTACCTCGGTTACCTGCAGAGCCACCTACCTGGTCTTCCTGCTTCCGTCAGACACAGAATACTCCTTGAATTTGTCCACTTTGCTCTTTTCTCGTGCTGCCTCTTCATCCCTCTGCACATTTACAAAAGAAAGGTCTACTTTCTAGACCTAATATCCTCTGATTATACCCAACTACACACAGAATAAGGCTCAAGCTTTTCAGTATACCATGTTGGTCATTTCAAGTTCTGGCCTCTGCTCACCTACCTGGCCTTATGTCCCACTGTTCCCTCCACCAACCTTCAAAATTCCTGTTAGCAGTTGCATGACATGTTCTTTCCACTATCTGGAGTCTCATTCTTTTAGTTTCCCCTTTATTTCATTCATACACACACACCCACCACAATTTTTCTATCATCTCATTTATTGGTAACACTGCTGTATAATATTTGACTTTTGTATCTATTTTCCTTAATAGAGTGCGAGCCCGTCAAAAACAGAATAACTGTCATCTATTCATTCAACAAATATTTACTGAATACCTACTAGTTTCTGGACAGCTTTAATGGAAAGGGTGCAGCAGAGAACAAGCTGAATGAGGCTTCTTCTGTCCTTGAGATTACATTCTCTGGGGGGAGATTTAAAAAATAAATATATTGAAAATAAACAGAAATGTACATGTTTAAGAGCCCTACTGGGAATGTAAAGCAATCATGGAGAGACATTTCTCTAGCTTTAGAGTAGGTGATCAAGGAAACCTTCTCAGATTAGGTGACTTTTCAGCTAAAGAGCAGTTGGTAACAAGGAATCAATGGTTGGAAGCTATGGGCTAGGTTTTTCATCCAAAGAAAAGGCTATAGGACCAGACAGAGTTTAGCAAGCCCCAGTGCCTGACACTACACTCGGTAAATTGAGTAGATTAATGTCTGGATCAAACACTTCCAAGCATTAGCACTGGGCCAGGCTCTGGGAGGAATCTGAGGTAAGTACATAGTCCTTATCCAGAGCTTAAATCTCATTATAGAAGAAGAATTACAGAAAACAATGAGGTACCACTGCATGAAAGGAAATGGCCCCAAATTAATGGGTGTGGTGCCAACATGTTGGAAGGAGTTCAGAGGCATGTGGCTATGGTCAGGGGGACGGGAGAGTGAAGAGTAGAGATCTAGCTAAGACAGAATCTGTGGAAGAAAAGAACATCAAGTCATGTCAATGGTGCGTTTCACCCCTAGTTTTATTGTGATATAATTGGCGTACAATGTTGTATTAAGTTTAAAGTGTACAATATGTTGATTTGATACAGTTATATATTGGAGAGTGATGACCACCATAAAGAATTCATCCACCAAATGGACAAATTCATTAACTAACTCTTCCTTCTTGCCATATAATCACCAGCTCATTTTTGTGATAAGAGCATCTAAAATCTACCCTCTTAGCAACTTTTGAGCATGTAATACCTCACTAACTGTAGTTACCAAGCTGTACACTAGATCTCCAGAATTTATTCACCTCCTAACTGGAAGTTTTTACCCTTTGATCAACATCTTGCCTTTTCCCTCATCACAGCTCCTGATAACTTCATTCTACTCTCCGTTTCTGTGAGTTCAGCTTTCTTAGTTTTCATGTATTAGTGAGATAACACAGTAATGTCTTACTCTTTCTGGCTTATCTCACTTAGCAAAGTGCCTTCAAGGTCCATCCATGTTGTTGCAAAGGCAGGATTTCCTTCTTTATATGACTGAACAACATTCCATTGCATATATATTCCATATCTTTTTTATCCAGTCATCTGTTAATGGGTGCTTACACTGTTTCCATGTCTTGACTAATGTACATATAGTGCTGCTGTGAACATGGGTGTTCTCACAGATATCTCTGTGAGATCTTCGTTTCATTTCCTTTGGATAAATACCCAGGAGTGGAATTGGGGTATATTTATTTTTGATGGGAGAGGGAAAAGAGAAGGTATCTTCCCAGCAAAAGGAACAAAATGAAGAGGGAAATTCAGGAGGAAATGATTATAAATGGCCAAGCATGGAAAGGGGATAATGGCAGAGGTGGGGATGTGAAGGAGGGATTGGTCAGGAGCCAATGGTCTAAATGAAGGAGAGGACTTGGAGGAGGAAGAAAGCTGGTGAATCGAGTTGGGACCAGATAAAGGAAGATGCTACAAATGCTTCAGTGAGCACCTGGAGTGGAATCAGGGGCACTTAAGAGCCTGCCTTGGGTGGGGACTGACTTAATGATTGTGGGGGTGGAGAAGTTCAATCCAGAGGTGGCATGCAGGGTGCACTGGGGAGATGGAAGGGAGAATTCAGGTTAGAGTCATTTTCACCAGTTCAGGGAGGGGGATGAAGAGGCAGCATGAGAAAAGAGCAAAGTGGACAAATTCAAGAACTGTCCTAAAGGCAGCATCCTCAGGACTCTCCGATGGATTGACAGTAGGGGCCACACACAGGGAGAAGTAGCCAAGTTGACAGAGTGTTGGCTGTTGGAGCTGCAGGGAGTGGAGACACATAGGAACAGCTTCCGGGCGGGAAATTCAATATGAAGAGCAGGCTGCAATTAACTTAGCAGTCTGAGTAGAATGTGCTGAGGTAATAATAAGATTTTCCAGCAGAGATATGTGATGGGTAGCTGGAGATGCTGGTCCCTTTAGGTCCGGGATTAGATGTGAAGGGGCAGAACTTGGAGTGAGACCAGAAACTCAGGAATCCTGAAGAAAGACTGTAGGGAGAGAAGAACAGGAGGTCAAGCCTGTGAAAGGGAAATGCCAGCAGATGTGGTTAGAAAGAGTTCATATTACCTTGGTATATGAGGCCACCTTTGGACCGTATCAATGTTACCTTGACTGCAAAATTAATTTTTCTTGTGTTAAATATACCACATGGCCTCATTGGAGCAGCCAAGGAGCTTTTTTTGCTAGATGTTGGTTAAATGCAGTTCCATTAGATGACTGCACTTCGTCAGATTTTTGTAGTGCATGACTGAGCTGGGAGTGTACATAAGCAAACTATTACTAAACTTCACAAAGCAGCTGATGTGTCTGTCGTGTGTGTGTGTGTGTGTGTGTGCACGTGTATTCCAATTATACTGCTGTATACAACTATCTCACACTGTGTGACTTAACGCAATCTTTTTATTGTGCTCACCAATTCTATGGGTTACAAGTTCTAACAGTTGATGATGGGAATGGCTTGTCTCTGCTCAAGTGTCTGGAGCCTTGGCTGGAAAGAGTCAGTCTGGTGTCACTGAATAGGTGGAGTCTGGCATCTCCTGGAGGTGTCTCCACTTACATGTGGTGGTAGTGATGTTGCTGTCAGCTGGACCACAGCTGGTTGTGTTGACTACAGTGATTGTCCAGGGCCTCTCCCTAAGGCTTGGGCTTCCTCACAACATGGCTACTTCCAAATAGTTGCACTGCTTACATGATGGCTCAGTACCCAGAACCAAGTATCTGAGCTAACAAGGCAGAGCTGTGTGACCTCTGGGGACCCAGCCTCAGTGGTCACAGAGACCAACTTCTGCTGAATTTTCTTGGTTGCCAGAAGTCACTAAGGCTAGACTCAGAGGAGAGTCTAATCCTAAATGGAGAGGCTGAGCCCCCACCTTTTGATGCAAACATGTCAACATATTTTAGGATGTGTTTAAAAGTCACCACAGTGTGTGTTCATTCTTTGTAATCTAATTGCATGTTCCTTGGGGGTCTTTTACTTGTATTACACACAACTTGTCTATGGAATTTTGCTCCATAAATATTTATTGATGGAATGGTAGATTGATATCTAAATAAGCCATTTATTTATTTATTGCCTGTTAGCAAAGAGTTGCATTTGACTTTTCAGGTTTTTATCAAAACTCTAAATATCTGAAGAGTCACAAGTGTTTCATGCTTCTATGTTGTACCTTCAAAGACTGTCCAGAGAATGCATGAGTCATGAAGCATGTCAAGATCTCTGGGCTCTACCCCAGATTTCAGTCCCCACTGAGGACTGGGAGCTAAAATTGCAATAGTGGTGCTTCCTTCACGTGCTTGGTGTTTGGACTCCTAATTTGCTTTGTGTCTTTACTGCCATGTGTCAGGGTAAAAGAAGGGATGTAGCTTGGTGTTAGGACTGAAATACCTTTTATTTTTCCCCTCTTGAAGAATGTGAGCATAATTGAGCCGTAATGAACATGGCTAAGGTCATTTCCCAGGGATTAATGACAGGGAGAATGTGTTCATGGCCTGAGGCTTAGTCTTCGGTCATTAACCTAGTTGGTCATTAATATTGTCCAGGAGTGCTTTATGTTAGGCCATTACAATCACTGCCATATGCCGCTACGATCGGGGACGTGAATATTACCTGTGTCAACAACTATTTGCTACCTCCCCATTCCCCATGATTACTGAGCCAAGCAGTAATACACACTCCAAAACCATGAAGCACCAAGGGCAGGAAAATCTGAAGCTTCCCTTCCCCCCTCACCCCTTCTCCCTCCTCCCTTTCCCTCCCTGCTTCTTCCCTTCCCTTCTCTGTTAAAAATGTTTATGGAAGGAAGCACTTAGGTAAATTGCTAGGATATAGGAATAGATATGTAAATACCACCTGGTCCCTGCTCTCAAGAAGTTTAGAGTTTTGCTGGAAATGTCAATACGCAAATAATTTCAACCCAGCAAGTTAATGTTATGACAGAGAAATCATCAACGTGTTGCAGAACGCAGGAGCACAGAGTAGGAACCTCTAAAGGGCACTGATGTCTCAGGTGAGTTTTGAAGGATTAGGGATGGGAGGTGGACGGTGGTGTTGGGAGCTCCAGATATAGGGAACAGTGTACACAAATACAAATGAGAGAGCTGTATGTGTCAGCAACTATGTGGCATTTGGGTATGGGAATAGTAAGAGGGGATGGCAGAGATGAGATCAAGATCCTGGCTAGGCATGGACACAGGCTGTTTTCTGAACAAATGGTAAGGAGTTTGAACTTGAAACTTACTAAGGGTCACTAATGATTATAAACATGGGATGATGTGCTCTAAGTTGGGATGCAGGAATATCACTTAAGAAGTAGTACAGAGAATGGATAGAAAGAAGAAGTTACCAGAGGGGAGGGAACCTGGGTAAGAAGATATGGAAATCATCCTGTTGACAGTCCAGTTGGACAAATGCCAGGCCAGTGGGGATGGGGGAGGGGGATAGACTCATGGGCCACTGAAGTGGAAGGCAGAGATGGGTGCTTCGTCCTGACTCCCACTAATAAAATAAATACTCGCCTCAACTTACAGTAGGCTTACAGTAGGAAATTCTGTAGTTCAGATATCAAGTCCAAAGGTAAAGTCATTACCAGACTCTGATCCCACCCCTACTCCCACCTCCTCTGCTCTCTCTGCTCTGTCTGCAGGCTGACTTCCCTCACATGGTCACAAGGTGGCTGCCAGCAACACCTGTTCAAGCCTAGGTGGAGAGAGGAAATGTTTTTCCTCAAAATAGGAACAATAAATTCTTCCTTTCTTTTTGAGAGCACCCACTCAGGTCATCTGAAGTCAAACACCAGTTGGCTTAAGCCTGGGATTATGAACTGATCACTAGCCAAGAGGCATGGAGTGAGCCTGTTTGGCTTGGATACATCAGTATTTATGCTGCATCTGGGAATGGGGTCAATTTCACATAAGAGGAAGAGAAGAAGGTGGGTGTGGTTGCTGCAGAGACAACAGTATCTATGACTAGAGCGCAGAAAAGGGCACTCAACCCTTCCACCCTTCCTTTGGGAGAACTGGAGGAAGAGAGAGGTCAGTATGTGGATTGTAAGTTTTTTGAGAGAAGGACATATGTCTCATTCACCATTGTTGATTTAGCTCTTATCTCAATGCCTGGCACATAGTAAGTGCTCAGTAAACATTTGTTGACTAAGTAAACTCATCTAGAAAGAGACAGTACCTGAGCTTGAAGGTACCGATCATGAGATGAAGTAGAGGAAGAATTTCAAGCAAAGTTAAAAGAATTTGCAACAGTAAAGCATCATACAGTCGCATCATACATTTCAGTGAAGTTAAGAAGTTTAGAATCACAGGCACGAAAGTCCAAGGCAGGGCAAGGCTGAGGATGATGTTAGAGAGTTAAGGAATGACCATATTCTGCTGAGGAGCTTGGGTCATCTCTTACAGAGAATGGAAGACACCTGACAAGTTTTAGACAAGAGAATGAAGTAATACCATGCACATTTGTGTAGATCATTCTGCAAAGATGTGTAGAACATGAGCGAGACATGATAAGGTGAAATCAGCAGTTGATTAGTTTTTGATGGGATGTGTAGGCAGAGAGAGGAGTCAAGGATGACCTTAGGTCATTATGTTGGGTGAGGAGGCAGGGGGAGGTCACAAGGAAGAATAGATTTTAAAGGATTAATGATACTTCATTTTGGATGGGTTCATGGGAGCCAGTGAAACATTATAGGGGAGGTGTCTAGCTGTGGTCAGGTGTTTGCGTGTGAATCAGGGAAGAGTTCTGGTTAGGACATGCATATTCAGAATTGCTGGTATTCAGGTGCCAGTTTGAACAATGTGAGAGAATGAATCCACCTGGGGAGTGTAGACTAGATGGAGCCGTGAGCCATGGATGAGGCACTGAAAGGGTAGGGAGTGGGAAGAAAGCCCAAAGAAAGAGACAAAGAAAGTCAGGAAGGTGGAAGGAGGTCCAGGAGCATACGCTGTCTTGGATGACAAAAGAGTGGAGAGTTCGAAGGTAGACCGAGGATTGATGATTGAGGCCATCAAGTGAAGCAGAGAGATAAAGGAAAATAAAAAGTGAAACGTGTTTATTGTATTTGCCAATCAGGATGGCAGTGGTGACCTTATGGTGAGATGCTTCTTAGATGTGATAAAATCAGAAGCTAGGTTGCAAGTGAATGATGAGGGAATAGAAAGTAAGTAAATATACACAGAGAAGATATAGGTGAAGGCTAGAAGAGATGGTAACCTGAGGGGTGGGAGGAAACAAGGGAGGCATTTCAGAGATGGGGAAATCATAAGCATTGCTATGGACTCAATGAGAGAGGCTCAGAGAGACTGCAACATTAAAAGTGGAAGGGATTGGGGAGGGGATGTTGGCAATGACATGACCTCACAGTTCCAAAATGGCTGCTGCAGCTCTAACCATCACATCCCTCACTTCTGTGTCCAAAGGCAGAAAGAGGAGGAACAGTAAAGAGAGCACTCCTTGTGTCTCCTAATTTCTATCAAGGAGGAAAATTGCTTCCCCTCCCACATCCCCTCCTAAACTATTGACTGGGAACCTAAAACATGCATTTCCCGACCTCCCTTTTAGCTGGATTTCTGCATGTGATCTGGTTTCCATGAAGCAAGCTCTCTGGCACCAGACTTGGAGAAGTGAAGTGAATGAGTTGAAGTGGCTGTCATAGAGTTTCTGGCAAGCAAGAAGGCAGAGTGTTTGGTTCTTTGGGACCAACTGTTGTGGAGGTGCCAGTGTCTAGTCTTTGGTGTCAGAGGTGGTGGCTAAGTGACAGTCTGGGGTCTGGAGGTATGCTTTGTCATTACGTTTGGCTCTGCGGTGAATGATCTTGGTCAACTGGTTTTCCCATATATTCTTAAACTTCCTAGTGTGTGTGTGTGTGTGTGTGTGTGTGTGTGTGTGTGTGTGTGTGTGTGTTTGCATGTGTGTCTGTGCATGCGGGCATGCACACCTGTTCTCAGTCATGTCTGACTCTTTGCAACTGCATGGACTGTAGCCTGCCAGGCTACTTTGTCCATGGAATTTTCCAGGCAAGAATACTGGAGTGGGTTGCCCTTTCCTATTCCAGGGGATCTAAATTCCCTAATACTCTGTAATAATTTCCTTCCTGCTTAAGCTAATTAGAGTGGATTTTGTTGTTTGCAACAAAGAACCTGGAAGAACACACAAGACCCGCTCCAGCTGTAAGAGGGACTGGAAAAGGGAATCCCTGGATTTTTTATGTTCTTCTTAGAGAGCTGAAGTTTCAGGAAATGGCTGTTGTGTAGGGAACCAAAAGGATCTGCCAGAGATAAATGCGGACCCAAATAGGTTTTATTTTTTTTTAATTTTTTTAATTTTAGAATCTTTAATTCTTACATGCGTTCCCAAACATGACCCCCCCTCCCACTTCCCTCCCCACAACATCTCTCTGGGTCATCCCCATGCACCAGCCCCAAGCATGCTGCACCCTACGTCAGACATGGACTGGCGATTCAATTCAAATAGGTTTTAAATAGAACAGACTGGGTAAGTGTTTTATTTGGTACAAGAGGTTTTTGGGGACCATCAAAATATTTAAAGTATAACCATCATTTTATGACAGTGGTTTATGTGAAATAGCCAATAGTACAAAAGCTAAATCTATTTCATTTCTGTTGTCTGCTGATAATAGCCTCTGAAACACCAGTCAGGTCACCATCTAGCTTTGAGGGATGGCAGTTCCAAAATAGAATCCAAAGAAGGGAAGGTAGGAAGGAAGCAGGATTGTTTTTTTAAATAAATATTATAATCTTACTTATGATTATGTAGACACACAGGCAAGGTGGGCGTGGTAACCCATTCCAATATTCTTGCCTAGAGAATCCCCATGAACAGAGGAGCCTGGTGGGCTACAGTCCATGGGGTCGCAAAGAGTTGGCCACAGCTGAATGACTAATTACACAGACACACAGGCAATATGGTTTTTTAAAATCTTGGTAGATACTTAACCATTTGAATCCTGGATCCAAATTCTTTTGACTATTAAAACCATTTTTTATAAATTAAGGTTATTTGGTTTTTATAAGTTTTTTAAAAATACAAATAACTTTACATGATATATGTAACTCATATATATATATATATATTTTCACCCTCTGGGAAAAAATATATAACCTCCCACTCTAGTTCCTTAATCCTTTGGATTATTGTGTATCCTTCCAGAAATTGTCCATACAGATGCAATATCTTTACTTGTCAATCCCTATAGCATTATTTCATTCTTTTAAAAGAATATACAGTATTGTATGAATTATAGTTTATTTAATCAGTCCCTTCTTAGGCTATTTTCAACATTCTGTAATTACAAACTATCCTGCAGTGAAGATTCATGTGCTTCCATCTTTGTGCAGATGGCTTTAATATTATTTTTGTTCAGTCACTCAGTCATGTCCAACTGTTTGCAACCCCATGGACTGTAGCACACCAGGCTTTCCTGTCCTTCACTGTTTCCCAGAGTTTGCTCAGACTTATGTCCATTGAGTCGATGATGCCATCCAACCATCTCATCCTCTGTTGCCCCTTTTACTGCCCTTAATCTTTCCCAGCATCAGGGTCTTTTCCAATGAGCTGGCTTTTTGCATCAGGTGGCCCAACTCTTGGAGCTTCAGCTTCAGCATCAGTCTTTCAGATGAATGTTTAGGATTGATTTCCTTTACTATTGACTGGTTTGATATCTTTGCTATAGAAGGGACTCGCAAGAGTCTTCTCTAGCACCACAGTTTGAAAGCATCAGTTCTTTGGCATTCAGCCTTCTTTATGGGCTAACTCTCACATCCATACACAACTACTGGAAAAACCATAACTTTGACTAGATGGACCATTGTTGACTAAGTGATATCCCTGCTTTTTAATATGCTATCTAGGTTTGTCATAGCTTTTCTTCCAGGGAGCAAGTGTCTTTTAATTTCATGGCTGCAGTCACCATCTACAGTAATTTTGGAGCCCAAGAAAATAAAGTCTGTCACTGTTTCCATTTTTTCCCCCATCTATTTGCCATGAAGTGATGGGACTGGATGCCATGATCTTATTTTTTTGAATGTTGAGTTTTAAGCCAGCTTTTTCACTCTCTCCTTTCACCTTTATTAAGAGGCCCTTTACTGTAGGTCAAATTCCTAGATGGAGAATGCTGAATCAAGGTATATCATTAAAATTTTTTATAGATATTATCATATTATTCTCTTCAAAAAGGCACCATGAAAATTTGTCTTTTAAACTTATACTTTCAAAGCTCTAGGTATATAAGAACCCATTTCTGTCTGCTGGTACTGCTGGTACTGAATATGGACACTGTAGGAAAAGTGAGCTGTTCTCCAAAGGGTATTTGGAATCTTACTGTACAAACAATTACTGCATTAAATGTCTGCAAAATTCAAGTGGCAAATGAGCATTGAATGTCAATTACACATCTGTTCCATCTCAAAGGCAGATGGCATTTTAATTTTATATCCCAAGAATTATACCCAAATTTCATCTCTCTTCCTCAGATTCCTCCCCTCTCTTCTTTTACTTCCACTGAGAAACGGTTTATTGCACTTGTCACCTATCAAATTAATTTCAACAGAAAGCACAATGAAACTCTCTTACTCACTTTAGTAAGCAGATATCTAGGACTGTAATACTAAAGAAACATATATGGGGTCCCAGCAATTGTTTAAACACTGCAGAGTACCATCCAAGCAAAGTCAGAAAGTCCCTACCTTCAGTGATCTTACAATCTGGGTTGAAAAACTGATGTAAAATGTAAATGATTAAAGGCCAAATACAAAGCAGAATCTAAATGCTATATGTATAATTTAGCTATTCATACTTGTCAATGCAAAGAAGGAAGAGGAGCTGTCAGGGATTCTGTGAAATAGATGGGTGTTGGTTTGGCTTTGTGGGATGGGAAGTGAAATGGAAAAGCTCTCCCCAAAGAAATGGGGAGACAGGTGGAGTTGCTCTGAGCCAATGGAACTGAGTGAGATCAGGCTTGGGTGGATGAGATGGGACCATGTGACAAAAGACCATGCTTGTTGGTAGAAATCTACAGGAAACAATAGGAATTGAGTGTGATCTACTGGAAGGAGGCTTTGGGAGAAAGAAGACGTGTCATGGGTGGAGAATGAGGGCCAAGAACCAAAGTGGCTTGTGGTCTGGTCTCTCACACTCAGCCATTTAAATCCGAAGTGGACCCTTCTTAGTGTCCCACATGTAAAATGCCTTCCTTCTTTGTTCTAAAGCTTTGTGAATTTATCAAAAATTTTCTAGCTGTTGTCCAGGACCTGAATATCTGCTCAGCAAAAGACTAAAGACTGGGGGCAGTGGTGGGAGAAGGAAATTGATGCATTTTCAGTTTTTGTGAAAATGATTTGTCTAGTGTTTTCGATCCTGACCTGATTTTGTCAGTACTGTGTAATTACAGGGTGATGATCTTTAGCCTCTCTCCACTGGGAAGACACCAGTCCATCAGGTACCATTCCTAACAATGGTGGCAGTGGTGGTGCACAGGCGTCCCATTAATGCTTGAACGTTTTCAAAGAGTGTGCTTGTCTTTCAACATGAAAACAGACTTAAAAGAGGTACACTACTCAGAGATGAAAGATATTTGCAGGGAGATAAAAACCTTTGAATTTATAAGAGGTAGCTATTCATATGAAAGCCAAGCGATATTTTTCTCTCAATCTGCTCCTGCATAATTTTATCTGACTTTTCTAATTATGGTAACAGAACAAGAAAAATCCACACTGCTGTTCACACTCTCGTTCCTTTCCTCAAGGAAAAAAATAATAAATTTGTAGTATCTACACCAAAGAAAAGGAAACAAAGACAGCATGTAAATTTTCTTTGTGTGAGTTATCCTTGGCACGTTTCTCTCTCTTCTCTTCCCAAAGTCATTTAAAAGAGTGTCACTTAAGGCCAATTAAAAGGATTTGGATGAGAAAGTTTGAGTTTACAGTTGGTCCAATCAATAATACAATTTGTCCATCAATAGACTTCTAAATGCTCTTCAGAAATGACTACGTTTAAGTGTGGTTGAATGATTAGAAAATGGAATTTCATTGAGCAAGTCAAGCCCTCCTTTGTTTGAAAGACTGGGCTTCAGAGTGCTGAAAATCAGGTGTGTGTGTGTGTGTGTGTGTGTGTGTGTGTGTGTGTGTGTGTAAGGCTATCGATTGGGTACGGAGAAACTGATGTATCTTAGATACTTTCCAACACAAAGGGTTTGTCACTGACTTCCACACGTCTTGTGAGGAATCCCATGGAGAAAGGAGGTAAAAATTGGGAATCAGGACTAGAGTCAGTTCTAAGATAAGATCAAATATACCTTTCTTACCCAGGGAGTGTGTTTAAACTTAAAGCTTTGTTAAGACTAATTTCTTATCTTCTCTGGAGTCTGGGAAGGCAGATAAATGTTGCTAAACAAAAACTGTGGAATATTCCAACTATTTTCTTGTCTTTTCTGAAATAGCTTCAGTGGAATCTATGATTCCTGTCATACAAATTGTCGCTCTGGGCAGGGAACATTTTGTTTCTTCCCTTTGGGTTTTCTTCTTCAGTTACCTGAACAATGTAGCCAGTGAGAGAGGTGCTTTCTCACCCCCAACAGGAGGGGCAGTGGGTAGGTTCATAGTTCTGGCTCTGGAAGGTGTGAAATTAAAATAAGAAACAGAGGTTTAGCTTTTGCATCTCAAGATATCTTTTAAAAACACTGTGTAAATGTCACTACTGGCCACCTCAAGTCAGACCAAGTAGAACGTGTCGTGTGATCATGTTCTTTTTCTTTTCATGACTCGTTTTTGGGGAGGGTGATTTCTCACCTGAGGACATTCTCCTTGATTAGTGTATTAGTCAGTATATTGAGCTGTCTTAACAAAACCCGCAGACTGAGTGGTTTAAACAATACACATTTATTTCTCACAGTTACAGAGGCTGGCATCCAGGATCAAGGTACTGTCCAGTTGGGTTTCTGCCGTGAGCTCTCTTCTGAGCTTGCCATTGGTGTTAGCGAACCAAACTTGGGTCTGCTTGCCCACGTGCAGTCAAGCCAATCTACTGACACTGGGTTTTGGAGGAAGAGAGTTCATCATTTATTGCAGGGCACCAAGTAAGGAGGATGAACAGGTAGCTCATGCTCAAAAGATCGGAACTCCCTGAAGGCTTTCAGGGAAGGCGTTTTAAAGGCAGTGTGAGGGAGGGGGCTGTAGTACCTGATCAGCTCGTGCAAAATTCCCAGATTGTTTGGCATCAAGGTGAAGTTTCAAGTAGTCTAGGGTCTCTGTTCTTGTGGTCAGAAGTTTTCATCTGCAGGGGGTCTGCTTCCTGTAAAAACAATTTAGGAGTGTGTGTCAAGACTTTATATCTTTCAGAGAACCAGGTGTTCAATGATTCTGCTATGTGGCAGATTTAGTCTAAATTGTTACCAGTTTCTCAGCTCAACAGTTATTCTGTGTTTCTACAGCTTCACATTTCCTGATCATTAACCCCCCTTTTTTTGTAATTGGAGTATAATTTTTTACAATGTTGCATTAGTTTCTGCTGTACCCAGAAAGTGACCCAGCAATCCCACTATATGTCATATAGGAGGAAACCATAATTCAATAAGACACATGTACCCCAATGTTCATTGCATCACTGTTTATAATAGCCAGGAATGGAAAAAACCTAGGTGTCCATAGACAGATGAATAAATAAAGGTGTGGTACACATATACAATGGAATATTATTCAGCCACAAAAAGGAATGAAATTGGGCCATTTAGAGATGTGGATGGACCTAGAGTCTGTCATACAGAGTGAAGTCAGAAAGAGAAAAACAAAGATCATATATTAACATATGTATGTGGAATCTAGAAAAATGGTACAGAAGAACATAATCATTAACTCTTGAGTCAGCCTTTTGAGACTCAAAGGAGGCCTGAGACTAAAGTAAAAGCCTTTTACTTCAGAGAACAGGTACACAGGGGCTTGCACATGGTTGGAATGGTAGCCTTCTGACTGGTCCTCACATGACAGAGAGACCAGCGAAGTTCCTGATGTCTCCTCCTCTTATAGCACAGCAGTCTTACCAGAATGGGCACCCCCTCCCCACCGTTATGACCTCATTTCACCTTGATTGCTTCCATAAAGACCCTGTCTCCAAATGTTTGTTACACTGGGAATTAGGGCTTCAGCATATAAAATTTAGGGGAATACAACCATTCAGTCCATAAGAAATGGTTAACATAGCTTCATGCAAAGCCCAGCCCTTTCTTGGGTGTTATTTTTCCTTCCTAATTGTCTCTGATTCCATCCTTGGCTTTAAATTAATAGCATTATTAATGTGTATTTTGTTTCTAGTGACAAATGGATGCAAATGTGTTATCAAAAGAGAAGTATCAGAAGTTCAAAACTGAGAATAAAGATAATTGATAAACAGCTTTAATGGCTGATAAGTATGAAAATATTCCTACATTAGTCATAAGGATAGATTCTTTTTGGAAGCTAAAAAAATTTTTTTAATAGGGTCTTGATTTTGCTAAATGTTTCCAGATATTCTCCCTGATTCCCCTGCCCTTCCCCACAGACATATTGGGTTGAGTGCTTTAGATAAAGTTATAAGAACAAAGGAGCCTGGTGGGCTATAGTCCATGGGATCGCAAAGAGCATGACTGAGCAACCAATACCCACACACACACACACACACACACACACACACACAAGTAATTTTACCATTTTCAAGACCTGGAGAAATTTAAAATAAAACTTTAATCACTGCACCTTAAACTGAGTCACTAGGTCTACATGTCTTCTCTTTTGTAACATGTGCATTTCCCTCAGGGGAACATAGCGTTTCTATTATGCACCTACATCAAAATACCAAAACAGACATCCTTAATTCTTTTCCATGGAGAAAATGAGAAGATTCTGGTGGGGAGAGCCTCTGTCCCTTGCTGCTCACATCCTAATACTCAGAATGTCTTGGGTGTTAGTGCTGCCTGCTGTTATAACATCCATAACCTTGAAACAGAACATTGGAGCTGTCTGATGGCATCTCAGTTTCCTCAGCTGTTCACTGCATTCTAGAATTAACTGGTTACTATTTTGGCTCCAGCTTAGAGGAGTCTCCGGGCTTCTCTTGGGTAAACGTTTACTTTCCCACCAGGGTAGCACTGATAACCTCTCAGTGCTGGGAGAAGCTATTTCTCAACTCCTTCCCCTCTTTTCCATTTTGAACTTGGTTCATTTTAATTTTCACTCTCCTATTTAAAATGTATATAATTCCTTTGGGCTTCCCTGGTGGCTCAGACGATGAAGAATATGCCTGCAAGGCAGGAGACCTGGGTTTAATCCCTGGGTTGGGAAGATCTTCTGGAGAAGGGCATGGCAACCCACTCCAGTATTCTTGCCTAGAGAATCCCATGGACAGAGGAGATTGGCAGGCTACAGTCTGTGGGGTTGCAAAAAGTTGGACATGACTGAGCAACTAAGCACAGCACAGCACAGCACATAATTCCTTCAGGAAAAACATATGTTTCTCATATAATAATTGCTTTCTGTAGTTTCACTCTCAGTATAATGGTTATGAATCAGATATTTATGAAGGAGCAACTAACCACCAAGGGGAGCCCAATAGAGAAAACATCTGGTACACAAGCTTGCCATGATTATGAGCTGTATTATCTTATTACTAGCATTAAAATCTATGAAGATGTTCCCTTGGCTTGAGATGTATGTGGTTTCTAATACATGTTATATCGTGCTGGAAACTCAAGCATTTTTATGGGAAAATATGCAAACTGTATTACTTAAAATTCTTTCCAGCAATTTCCTATGTGCAGTATGCTACTGTGAAGTGTTTTGTAATTAGAGGTGGGTTTATAGGACATATGAATCTTCTTGAGGCACATGCATATCTGGGGAAAATGTGAATAATAAAGCCTGGAAGAAAGGTTAAGGACAAACTACAGACCCTCTTGAATATTTTCAAAGACCTCAAAATCTTTCCCTAACTTTTTCCCACACTAACCACAAACAAGTATGGGCTGCTTGCAAATACAGGTTGCAGAAAGAGGTGCAGCATTCTGTTTTGATTTGGGTTCCTCCCAGAAACAGACCCTGAGGCCAGGATTTGAGCACAGGTTGTGGTCAGAGGAAATGCTTATAGGGAGGTGGGGAAGTGAGGCAGAGAAGAAAAGGAAGCCAAAAAAGGAGGCATTGTCCAACTGATTTCCACTGCAGGCATGAACCACTCAATCAGAAAAACACACGGAGAAGTGCAGAGATGCCTTAGATATCCCAGTGCAGGGGAGAGGCAACCGGGGTAGTTGTCCACCAGCCCTCCATCTGCCACGGGCTGCAGGGTGCCCAGGGGCCTTTCATTCTCCATCACTTCTGATTTGGCACTTCCCAGCGCTTTGTGATGAAACAGTATTCTCCCACTGCTAGGAAAAAAGCCCTCAGGCAGACTCTTTTAGCAGTGACTGAGGATGAGGGGATCTGGCAGGACATAGGGAGTGCCTACCTTAGTGGCAATGCACAGAGCAGCCACTCTGGCTTCAACATAATTCAGGCGGTGTTCCATCGAACTGTAAACTAGTGCTCATGAGTAGTAAATAATGAGATGGTGCCTGTAAATGTTTAGAGTGAGATTATCTAGTTTATTAAATCTATTCCTCTCAGCATCACTAATCAATAGGGAAATGTGAATCAAAACCACAATGAATTATGGCCTAATATCCATTAGGATGGCTACTACCAAAGAAATAAATAAATAAAGAAGCCCAGAAAATAACAAGAGTTGGTGAGAATGTGGAGGAATTGGAACACTTGTGCACTGTTAATGGGAGTACAAAATGGTGCAACTGCTGTGGAAAATAGTATGGAAGTTCCTTAAAAAGTTGAAAATGGAATAACCATTTGATCCCAGCAATTCTATTTCTAGATATACCCTAAAGAATTAAAAGTAAGGTCCAAAGAGTTATTTGTTCACCTATGTTCACAGCTGCTTATTTATAACAGTCAAAAAATGGAAGCAACTCAAGTGACTGTAAGCATAACTGTTGTTGTTAAGTCACTATGTCCGACTTCTGTGATCCCATTGACTTTAACCCACCAGGCTCTGTCCATGGGCTTTCACAGGCAAGGCAAGAATACTGGAGTGGGCTGTCATTTCCTTCTCCAGGGGATCTTTCCAACCCAAGATCAAACTCACATCTCCTGCATTGGCAGGTGGATTTTTTACCACTGAGCCATCTGTCAGAAGAATGGATAAGCAAAATGTGGTATATCTATTCAAGAGAATATTTCTCAGACTTAAAAAGGAAGGAAACTTGGACACAAGTATAGAAGGCCTTATGTTTCAGTGAAAGACGATGGACACAAGAGGATAGATACAGTATGATTCCACCTTGATGAGGTATCGAGACTAGCCAAATTCACGGAGAAAGAATGTAGAATGATGGCTCTCAGAGACTGCAGGAGAAAGAACGAGGAGAGGAAAAAAGTCTGCTGCGACTTCATTCATCTCCCTCTTTTTACTTTCAAGTCTTGATCCCTTCCTTCTGGCTACAAATGCTACCTGTGTCAGCCCTTGTCTTTACCCCCTCAACTGAATTCACTGACAACCTGTGTGTGCAACCTCACACCTTCCCCGAGAGTCCTGACCATCTGGTGAAGAACATGAGGGATTTCAGTGCTTTATCTTCCTGCCCAGTAGGCATAGACAGAGGCACACTTCCCAACCCAAGGACCTATCAGCCAAGTTGCAACCACTGAGCATGCACTTGGGGCTTCTCTCTAAATACTGTGTGTGCTGCCATGCCCTAGCATCCGTAGTCCACTGACCAGCAGCATCAGCATCACCAGGGAACTTGTTAGAAAGGCAGAATCTGGGATTTCACCCCGAGCTATGGAATCACTATCTGCATTTTGATGAGAACCCCCAGTTTCTTTTGTACATTAACATTGGAAAAGCAGTTGGATAAATTTCAGAGCAATGGTTCTCAAACCTGGATGTATATTAAAATCATGGAGATGGGGAAAGCTTTAGAAAAACTGCTAGTAAGTCTGAAGTTTTAATTGTGTTGCCTTGGGGTAAAAGCACTGTGTTAAGCACTGTGTTAAGTTATGTGTTAAGCACTGTTCTAAGAATACGTGTTAAATAATTTAAGCCTGTGAATGCATGCTTAGTCATGTGCAACTCTTTGGGACCCCATGGACTGTAAGCCCACCAAGCTCCTCTGTTCATGGAATTATCCAGGCAAGAATACTGGAACGGGTTGCCATTTCCTACTCCAGAGGATCTTCCCAAACCAGGGATGGAACCCAGGTCTCTTGCATTTTCTGCATTAGCAGGCAGGTTCTTTACCACTGTGCCACCTGGGAAGCCCATGAAACCCCTGTAATGTGGGCCGTGTTATTATCTCCATTGTGCACTGAAAGCACAGAGATGTTTGGTAACTTGCTCAAGTCACATAGCTGGTCCATGGCAGAGTTGAAATTCGGAGTCTGACTCCAAAGCTCATGTTCTTCATGTGATTTTTTTAAAAGTATCTTAAAAAAAATATTTATTTCTGTGGCTGTATTGAGTCTTAGTTGTGGTTGTTGTGGCTCGTGGGATCTTTGATCTTCATTGCAGCATGTGGGTTCTTTTTTTTCAGTTGTGGTGTGCAGGATCTTTAGTTATGACATGCAGACTCTTAGTTGTGGCCTGTGGGATCTAGTTACTAGACCAAGGATGGAGGCCAGGCCCCTTGCAGTCTTAGCCACTGTGACCACCAGGGATGTCCCCCCATTATGCTATTTTTGAATAAAAGTCCCCTTAATGCTAAGAGAGAAGGCCCCTGTGAATACATTCCATGCAGGGCAGATTTCACTATGAAGCTCCTTCACTGAATTTAGTTTGATGCTGCATAACATATAAATTTGATTTTTAATAGTTTTCACTGGCCCCTCACTCACACCCCCAGGCTAGCCAGTTCAGCCTCTGGTGGTTAAACTTTGTTATTGGCCTACAACTGACTTCAGGCATTGAAAGCAAAGAGAAGGTTGGTAACTCACTCAAGATCACACAACTTGGGAAGTTGTGGGAAGAGAAAAGAATTCTGGAGGGAAACCATGTATGTAAGAAGTGGATTGAAGGGGATGAGATGTCCAGGAAAGGACTTTGGAAGAAAGGCCATCTGCTACAATATATACTAATCAAAGTTCTCCCACTTCAGTGAGATCTGTTCCATAGCCACCTGAACTTGGAGGCCACTGTTTCTCAGTTCCATTTCCAGCTGGAAAGCTCCTGGGCACTACTCTCCTCTCTCAAGCTTTACCCAACTGACTTCATGGGTCAGCTGAGCCCTGTTGTCATGACTCACTGAATTCCTTCAACCTGTACCCAGTCATTCAGGGTTCTACCCGCTCCTTTTCCAGGTAATTTATCTTTGCCTTTTTAAAATCACTGGCTCAATTCTCCCTTCTTGAATCGTGTTATTAATTTCACTGCCTACAAATCCTGTCTGATTCATTGTAAATTTAGCCTTTCTAAAGCACACTGTTACATTGGAAGAGATGTTTTCTTATAGGAAAATAAGAATTATGCATGGAGTGGAGTTGTATTCATAGGTATTGAGATTGTTGAAAGAAGATAATGTTTGAAAAAAAATTCAAAAAGATCCACTAGACACTGAGATTTTTTATAATAGGCAATATGTAGTCAATGGAATGAGGCTTTATGGTTTATAGAAACAAACAAACAAACCAATTTTGCTATTAAGAGCAAATTGGCCCAGTGCTGAAAGTAAAACACCCTGCCCTCTGCTCATGGGACATTTCTTCTTTCAGCATCTGAGATGTGGACAGTTCCCGTGGGAGACATTACCACTCTGACACTTTTAGGTTAGATAATTCTCTAGAAGGACTCACCGAACTCACTGAAAGATGTTATAGTTACAATTTATTACAGTATAATGATTCAGGTTAAAACCAGCCAAAGAAAGAAACAGTAGGGCAGAGTCCAGGGACATTACTCCATTGCCTTCCCCCCCCCCCACCAGCTTTAATGAAATATAATAGACATATAACATTGTTCAAGATGTACAATGTGCTGCTTTCATACATTTATATATGTTGTTGTTCAGTCGCTAAATCATGTCTGACTCTTTGTGATCCCATAGACTGCAGCATGCCAGGCTTCCTTGTTCTTTACCATCTTCCAGAGTTTGCTCAAACTTATGTCCATTATATATGTTGCAACATTATTATTACCATAACACTAGTTACCACTTGCATCCTGTTACTTTTTTTGTGGTGGTGGTGGTAAATTTAAGATTTACCCTCTTCAGTTCAGTTTAGTTCAGTCGCTCAGTCATGTCCGACTCTTTGCCACCCCATGAATTGCAGCACGCCAGGCCTCCCTATCCATCACCAACTCCTGGAGTTCACTCAGACTCGCGTCCATCGAGTCAGTGATGCCATCCAGCCATCTCATCCTCTGTCGTCCCCTTCTCCTTCTGCCCCCAATCCCTCCCAGCATCAGAGTCTTTTCCAATGAGTCAGCTCTTCGCATGAGGTGGCCAAAGTACTGGAGTTTCAGCCTTAGCATCATTCCTTCCAAAGAAATCCAGGGCTGATGTCCTTCAGAATGGACTGGTTGGATCTCCTTGCAGTCCAAGGGACTCTCAAGAGTCTTCTCCAACACCACAGTTCAAAAGCATCAATTCTTCGGCGCTCAGCCTTCTTCACAGTCCAACTCTCACATCCATCCCTGACCACTGGAAAAACCATAGCCTTGACTAGACAGACTTTTGATGGCAAAGTAATGTCTCTGCTTTTGAATATGCTATCTAGGTAGGTCATAACTTTTCTTCCAAGGAGTAAGCGTCTTTTAATTTCACGGCCACAGTCACCATCTGCAGTGATTTTGGAGCCCCCCAAAAATAAAGTCTGACACTGTTTCCACTGTTTCCCCATCTATTTGCCATGAAGTGATGGGACCAGATGCCATGATCTTCATTTTCTGAATGTTGACCTTTAGGCCAACTTTTTCACTCTCCTCTTTCACTTTCATCAAGAGGCTTTTTAGTTCCTCTTCACTTTCTGCCATAAGGGTAGTGTCATCTGCATATCTGAGGTTATTGATATTTCTCCCGGCAATCTTGATTCCAGCTTGTGCTTCTTCCAGCCCAGCGTTTCTCATGATGTACTCTGCATAGAAGTTAAATAAGCAGGGTGACAATATACAGCCTTGACGGACTCCTTTTCCTATTTGGAAGCAGTCTGTTGTTCCATGTCCAGTTCTAACTGTTGCTTCCTCACCTGCATACACATTTCTCAAGAGGCAGGTCAGGTGGTCTGGTATTCCCATCTCTTTCAGAATTGTCCACAGTTTATTGTGATCCACACAGTCAAAGGCTTTGGCATAGTCAATAAAGCAGAAATAGACGTTTTTCTGGAACTCTCTTGCTTTTTCGATGATCCAGTGGATGTTGGCAATTTGATCTCTGGTTCCTCTGCCTTTTCTAAAACCAACTTGAACATCAGAAAGTTCATGGTTCACGTATTGCTGAAGCCTGGCGTGGAGAATTTTGAGCATTACTTTACTAGCATGTGAGATGAGTGCAATTGTGCGGTAGTTTGAGCATTCTTTGGCATTGCCTTTCTTTGGGATTGGAATGAAAACTGACCTTTTCCAGTGCTGTGGCCACTGCTGAGTTTTCCAAATTTGCTGGCCTATTGAGTGCAGCACTTTCACAGCATCATCTTTTAGGATTTGAAATAGCTCAACTGGAATTCCATCACCTCCACTAGCTTTGTTCGTAGCGATGCTATCAAAGGCCCACTTGAGTTCACATTCCAGGATGTCTGGCTCTAGGTGAGTGATCACACCATCTTGATTATCTTGGTCGTGCAGATCTTTTTTGTATAGTTCTTCTGTGTATTCTTGCCACCTCTTCTTAATATCTTCTGCTTCTCATTCAAATATATATAGAAATACAATATTATTAGCTATAGTCACTATGATGTACCTTAGTACAAGGGGGATCTTGTTGTAACTGGAATCTTATACCCTTTTACCAATATCACCCCATTTCCACCTACCCCAAGACCCTTGTAACCACAAATCTCCTCTCTGTTTCTGTGAGGTTAGCATTTTTTTTAAGATTCCTCATATAAGTGATATGCTGTTTGTCTGACTTATTTCACATAGCATAATGCCCTCAAGATTCTTCCAAGTTGCACAAATGGTAGGATTTCCTTCTTTCTTATGACTGAATAATATTCTATTGTTTATATACAAGAGTTTATCACAAAGAGTTGGACACGACTGAAGTGACTTAGCACACAGTATGGGTCTTCAGATATCTTGGTGAGAACCTGAGTTCAGTTCCTTTGGATATACATTCAAAAGTGGGATTGGATCATATTGCATTGTCCTTTCCATGGAGTCTGGACGAGTGTTACTTTCCTGGTACTGATGTTTGGCACCATGCATACAGTACTGCTGCCAACCAAGAAAGCTCACCCAAGCCTCTGTTGTCAAGAATTTTCACTGAGGTTCAATCATATACTTCCCACACGGCATCCACATGGACTCTTAAGAGTCCCTTGGACTGCAAGGAGATCAAACCAGTCAATCCGAAAAGAAATCAACCCTAAATATTCATTGGAAGGATTGCTGCTGAAGCTAAAGCTCCAATACTTTGGCTACCTGATTGGAAAATGAGCCAACTCATTGGAAAAGACCCTGATGTTGGGAAAGATGGAGGGTAGGAGGAGAAGGGGGCAACAGAAGATGAGATGATTGTATGACATCATCAACTCAATGCACATGACTCTGACCACACTCAGGGAGATAGTGAAGAACAGGGAAGCCTAGTGTGCTGCGGTCCACAGGGTCGCAAAGAATTGGACATGACTGAGAGACTGAATAACAACAACAAAGGGCAATTAAAAACAACAAACACCTTTGGAGACTGGCTAACGACTTACGTGATCTTGGACGAGTGAGAAAAGGACTGAAGTTTATACAGTGCTTGAAGCAGGGCCTGGCACAGCGGTACTTGGGTTAATCCTCCACATCTCCAAGCCCATTGCCTCTCATGTACTTGAAAGTTGACTCTGGGTAGAATTAAGCAGTTCAGTCTCACAAATAAGAGACCTGAGGAAGATCCAAAGGCTGGAGAAACAGGGAAGGACCTTGAATTTATGCTTTGCTCAGGAAGTGCATTCCGCTTAGAAAGAGGAAAGTCAGACTTCTGATACATTCACCAGCTTTGTCAGGTGGATCTTTCTGGATTATGTCACACAAGGTGGCTGTCTAGCTAGATTCTCCTCTGAATTCTGAGGCAAAAAATTGTTCCTTGGGAGATCCTTCTAGAACCTTCCCTGTATGCTTCCACTTTCTTGCCTTCCTCTCTGCCTTGCTTCCTTGTGCTGTACTGAGCAGAAAGCCCTATTCTATAATGACTTCGCTTTCCTGTTCCTCCTTGCCCCCAGCCTACTCGTCCTTGGGTTTCAACTTAGCCCACCAACACATATTGAATTCTTCTAATCTTTCCTGATAGATCAATCCTTCTCAGCCCTTAATTATTCCTATGGCTCTCCTCTGAATTCCCTTCAGGCTACTGGCTCTTTTCTGGCAGTTGGGAGTCTTGTCTGAAGCAACTCATGCAGTTCCTGGGAGCTGTGCATTGGTGCTTATGACAAGGAGGCCCCAAGGACAAAGGGGTGACCGCAGCTGGGGAGGTAAGATGTGCTGCAGGAGTAGAGGTTGGGGTGACTCACCTTAAATTATGGCTCCCACAAGCTGTGTGCCATTGGTTACGTTAGTCAACCTCTTCAGCTACCTTGCTGGAAAAATGGAGTGAAAATAATATTTCCATTGACTAGTTGTTATAAATATCAAATGAAGTTGCAGGTCAAGCATCAATACTTCTTCATGGGAGCATTTATTTTTATTAGCAGCAGCTAGCTTTCCCTCCTTCATCCAAGCTTGCTATCCATTAGCTTCTCCACTGGCCAACCGTATGCCTACATTCCTGCCACTAACTAGTATATTTCTTCAGGATAAGAACTTTTGCTGATAAAAGATCACAGTTAGATGCACATGGAACAAGACATAAACAGAGAAGAGGAGGCCATTCCTTTCCATGGAAACTTTGGCAGGAAGTTATCCGTCTGAAAAAAATGGATTAAAGAGTCCTTCGCTTAGGAGTCTTGTCACCTTGTGTCTGGACCACAGGAATAGCTCTGAACCGATCTCTTTGTCTCTACAAGGCTGAAAATGTCTGGTTTCCCAGGATTGTCCCAGTTTAAGCACTGCAAGTCCTATAACCCAGGAAACTACTCTAGGGCAAATGGGAGCAGTAAGTCAACCTACAGTGAACACCCCCTTTCCCCAGTACCTTAGATAATACCATCCTAAAATTGATCTCAACATACCCTTTATCATCTGAATAACCCAGATTTTCCCTTGTTCAGTCTGGCAGTTGTAGTCTTTCCCAATATGGCCCCAGTTTGCTTCCAAGCCTCATTTTAATGTCCTCACGCCTCATACTTTGCTCCTACCAGCTGCTCCCTGTCCTCCCGGCATGCTTCTCCCCCTTTATGAAGTGCTTTTCTCTATAAAGGCTGCTAATAACACAAATACAGTCAATCGGAGAATAGTCAATCCCAAGGTCACAAGTGGTTCCAGTGATTTTTCCTTAAACCTGGTGTAGTTCACTGATTTATGTTGCTTGTCTGATTCATGTAGGCATTTGAGGTTGGAAGTTATGATACAGAGCAGGGATTGGCCTGCCCTTCCTTAACCCACCTTCCCCTTTCCACTGCTACCTGCAGGCAAGGAATCACAGATGGCAACTAAAAAAGATCAGGAAAAACTAAGCATGAAATAAAGTGAGAACTTTAGTGAAGAAGTAGAAACCATAAGAACGGACCAAGCAGAAATATTATGTCCCACAGAACCTAAAATAGACAGCGATTATTCTGTCTTGGTGGCATGACAGCAGTCTTAGCTAGCATGTGAATAAGTGAATGTGTCTGTGTCCTAATAAAACTTTGTTTTCAAAAGCAGGCATTGTGTTAAGCTTGACACTTGGTGCATATTAGTTCCTGATATAATTCATCTGCCTCATTTTACAGCTAAGGAAACCAGAGCGATAACATCAATTGCTAGTTTGTAGCAAAACTCATCTAAGGTCTCAGCTTTTTAGACCTCAAAAGGCCAACATAAATACCTCTACTTCATGTCATTATTCATCCACTACTGGTGAGCTTCCCTCCTGAGCTTTAATTCCACCCTGCTGGACACAGCAATATGACTGAAGCTATAGAAATAAGGGTGGAAGGTACAGGTGATGGAACGTAGCCAAACCTATAATAAGGTGTCTTCCCCCCGCCGCCAAGTCTATAACAGCTTGACACTCGTGTACCTAAAAATGGTACCTAGAAATCCTTCATTTTTGCTCTGAGCATGATTTCTTAAAATGGAAGCCTGAATGATATTCACAATCTTCTTTATAAATATTCATAATCTTCTTTGTATCCTCTTTCCTAAGAAAAAAAACATATAGAAAAATATCTTCTGAAAAGAGCCTATGGAGACCTGGGGTTCTCTGGACCTAGAGGAACTGTGGAGAAGGCAATGGCAACCCACTCTAGTACTCTTGCCTGGAAAATCCCAAGGGCGGAAGAGCCTGGTAGGCTGCAGTCCATGGGGTCGTGAAGAGTCAGACACGACTGAGTGACTTCACTTTCCCTTTTCACTTTCATGCATTGGAAAAGGAAATGGCAACCCACTCCAGTGTTCTTGCCTGGAGAATCCCAGGGACGGGGGAGCCTGGTGGGCTGCCGTCTATGGGGTCGCACAGAGTTGGACACGACTGAAGCGACTTAGCAGCAGCAGCAGCAGCAGCATAGGAAATGTAGCTGGTGGAGTTAAGGGGAAGGTAGCAAATAGGTTTCATCTTTTAAGATACATTTGTTCAGTTGTTCCAGGATGCCTGAAGCACTGTGATGAGAAGTACTGTGGAATGCTCAGGCTCAGAGAGAGAGCTCTGTGATTGACCAGTGATGTCTGCCAAGGCACAGAAATAAGGAAATAGGCTTGCAGGCTACATGTTTCTGTCACTAATTTAGGACAGGAAGATAATTGGGAAGAAGTTGCATTAACTTTCTTCTTCCTTGTTGTTCCTTTCTGGGGCAGTAATGAAGACAAAGCTATAGAAAGGAGGCTGTTGAGATGAAGAGATGCCCTAGAGGGTACTAAGTCAGGAAGGAGAGTGGTTGTAATTCATGGTGATGACTCTCGAGAAAGTAAATGAGAAGATAGGCAGAAATTCATGCATTAATTCCCCTTTGGCATTAAGAACTTGGCCTCTCTTCTTCTCATGTAGTCTCCGCATTAGCATTTTATACTACTAAGCAATCAGAGCTATTAACCCATTTTGCTGGTATGTTTGCGATCATTTGAATGTTATAGATGATGTAGAAAGATGGATCGTGCTGATACCTGAGGGCAAATGAAGGTTGATTACGAGGGCTTGGGGATCAGAAAAGTGGCTTCTGGATGGACAGAGCCATAAGACTGACAAGTCAAGGACGGGAAACTCTTTCTGAGAAGATGACAGGCAAGACATGGGGAAGTGGAGAGCTCCTGTTGCAGGGTAAAGGACATGCTGCACCCATATCTAGGAACTGGAGGTTAAGATCAGCTCTTTCTCTTGAGTACCAGCCTCTATTTTTCAGTATGCATGTTCCTACCTGTGAGTAGCCTTGTCAGGTCAGACCAGAATTTTATTGCTTTGGCCAAAGGCCTTTACAGGAAATATCTTTATCCAACAAATGTTTATGACTTTGTGTACATCACCTGGTCCCTCTTGGCTCTGTTTTTCTTCTGGTGGGAGCAGGACATGAGTTATGACTACAGTAGTTTCCCTGCCATGCCAGATGATTCACTTTTGAATTTTATCTTATAAAGACACTTCTTGTTACATAATTAAAAAGATAGAAACAGTCATTGGAAAAATATTTTCTTAACAAAACGCTTAGACTTGGAGAACTGTATCATGCCCTTCTTCCTAGTTCCAAAAGGATGGTTTTTTCCATTTTGTTTATTTCAAGCCGGTTTGGACTGCTGCATCCTGCTTTCCGGAATTTTTTGAAATAATAGAGCTTTCTGAAAGCTTATGCTATTGAGTTTACATAAGTTGATTTGCAAAAGCTTTTGCCATCAAGCAGTAAATTTTATTCTTTCAAATGTGTGTTAAACTGACGTTTATGTATTTCTTTCCCACCTCCCTCTCCCAAACTTCTTGTAGGGGAAGACTGTCCATCCATAGCCCCTGCAGCCACCTTATTGTATATGCTTTTCCCTCTCCTCATTTCCTTTGATCCAAGCCCCACTAGATAAGGGGAAGCCCAGAGTGGAGGAAGTACCTTTGACATATGGCCATGACAGACCTCCCACAAAATGTGAGCTGGGTGCAGCGGATTCTTTGGTCTGGAATTGGGGAGCATGGAGAGACTGAGGCAGCAGAAACTGACATGGAAAGTTCAAGACACATATAGGGTCAGAGAGACTGGGCCTACTTTTTGCACCCAAAAAGAAAGCCATTTGACTTTTTACCAAATCAGAGCTTCCCAGTGAATCAGATCTTTAGTGGAAATTAGGTATGCCAACAGCTATGGTAGATCCTAGAGTAAGTTAAGTTATCACATAAAGGGAAATGTGGCCTAAAACCTTTGCATGGGGCTCAACCCCCAGGTACTTGGAAGAGTCACACTATGTTGATAAGGGGCTCTCATCACCTCTTCTGCTCCATGTATACTTGTGCCCAAACCTGAATTTATAAAGGCTGATCCTCCTTTGAACCACTGTTTTAAGGAGGGAGAGATTGATCTCATTACAGGTAGATCTTAGAGTTCAGTTTCAGATCACCACAATAAAGCAAATAAAGAAAGGTGCACAATTTTTTTGGTTTCCCAGTACATGTAAAAGTTATGTTTACACTATACTGTTGTCGATTAAGTGTGCAATAATGTCTAAAAAAAGTATGTACCTTAATTTAAAAATATTTTCTTAGTATTCTTAGTATTTCTGACTAGCTAAAAAATGCTAGCCATCATCTGAACCATTAGTCAGTTGTAACAGTAACTTCAAAGATCTCTGATGACAGATCGCCATAACCAATATAATCATGATGAAAAATCTTGAAATATTATGAGAATTACCATACTGTGACTCAGAAACATGAAGTGAACAAATGCACCTGTAGACTTGCTCAGGGTTGCCACAAATCTGGGGAAGTGTTGCCACAAATTTACACAATGTGTAAAAATTGCAGTATTTGCGAAGCACAATAAAACAAAGTCTATCTGTACTAAAAACGCTTTGTCTCTGTGTATAAAAAGACTCTAGTTTTCCCATTTACAAAAAGTGGAGAGTGAGGTAAGTCAGAAAGAGAAAAACAAATATTGTGTATTAACGCATATATATGGAATCGAGAAAAATGGTACTGATGAACTTGTTTGAGGGCAGGAATAGAGATGGAGACAGAGGGAACAGAGCTCTGTGCTCTGTGATGACCTAGAGGCATGGGATGTGGGGTGGTGGGAGGGAGGCCCAAGTTGGAGGGGTTATATTTTTACTTACAGCTGATTCATGTTGTTGTACAGCAGGAACTAACACAACATTATAAAGCAATTATCCTCCAATTGGAAAACAGGAGAAACTCCCGGTTTACCCCATCCCTGTGTTGCAAGGGTAGATACAGGATTAATGGGAGAGCCCGAAGGACACGTGCTGAGCGATGCAGAGGACAGATGCCATGCAAATGAGGGACAGAATAATAGCGGAGCTCAGAACACCTGAGCCCACTGCAACCTTTGGGCAGCCTTCTCGAAAATAATATGGGAGATGATATTTACTCAAGCTTATGCTTTTGAGAAGACTGTGGTGGGGAATCTTGCCAAGCAGATTTAGGCTTCAGTGACCTTTTTTTGACATTATAAATAGTGTCAGCAGGTTAACACAATGCAGAATGTGCTCAGCGTGGCAGAGAGAAAAACTTTTGTGTCTTTCTTGTACTTTTTTTTTTTTTTGAAAGACTCTAAAGGCCTCCATTTTATTGCTTTGTCCATTCAAATCTGCCTGAATTTGGGGCCAGTTTACATTATGGATGAAGGGGGCATAGTAATCATGCCTCTATCAAGGGTCAGTGAACTATGGATTGCAATACTTGGCAGAGATATTGCATTTACTGCATGGCCACAGGCATGGCCTTATTATTTTTTCTGGAGGACACCTAATATATTTACTTGTCCCTTTATTTATTGGTCTGTGTTAGGTCATTTGGACTTCTGGTTTTCAAGGCCTTGACTTTTTGCATCGCTGATGAGTTAAAGCAGATATTACCTATTTTTAAATTTAAAAGTAGGAGATCGTACATATGAAAGAAAGTATAAAAGGCATGTCCATTCTAAAAAAGAATAAAATAAGCACCGATGTACCCATCGGTGTGAATAGGAAACAGACTAGCAGCAGCTCTTCGAGGTCCTGTGTGCCCTCCCTGTCTGTACCCTCTCCCACCCCACCTGGAGGTACCAGCCTGATTTCACATTAATCATTTCTTTGCTGTTCTTGGTAGTGGTGCTGAGTTGCTATCCCCTGACAATACGTTTATTTTTGCCTGTTTTTGAATGTTTTAGAGACAAAATTATCCTGTATGCATTTCCCTCTGACTTTCTTCTTTAACTTGATAGGATCGCTGAGGTCCCTTCACCTGGATATAATGTTCAATTATGAATATTCCATCATTTATTTATCCATTTGATTGTTGATAAGCATCTGGATTGTTTCTAGATTTTTGCTAGAGTGACAGTGCCACGTGAACATCCTGAATGTGTTTTCTGTAGCACAAGTTCAAGAGTTTCTCCAGGGTTTACACCAAGGAATGGAATTGTTGGGGCTTGGGGTAAATGCAACATGTATAATGTAAAATGGTTTCAACAAAGTTGCATGAATTTAACCTTTAACCAGCTATGGACAAGCATTACCTGCTCTGTCTACATCTTCATCAAAACTTAGGGTTGCCAACCTGATAGTGTGAAATGATCATCTAAATGTGAAATGATTTTTGTTATTTCCCCAGTTGTTTGTGAAACAGCGCAGTCTTGTTCACTGGACATTCAAGGTTTCCTCTTCTATGAAATGTATGGCAAAACCAATGTAATATTGTAAACTAATTAGCCTCCAATTAAAATAAATAAATTTATATTAAAAAAAACAATAAATTTTATGTCCGAGAATACGCTTAAAAAAAATAAATAAAATTCCTGCTTTTGTCTTACACACATTTTTCAATCAGTTGCTTGTTTTTTGTTATTAGTTTAGCAATTTGTTACAAACTCATAACATTTATTCTTTTCAGTTGTAATTGTTGTATTATCTACATTTGATTGGTTATATTTTCTCTCTTCTTAAGATAATAATTTTTAGTGAGCAGAAATTCTTGATTCTAATGTAGTCAATTTGAATTACACATTTGTGTGTTTAAGAAATTCTACCCAGAGGTCATAAAGATGAACTCCTCAGTTCAGTTCAGTTCAGTTCAGTCCCTCAGTCGTGTCTGATTCTTTGTGACCCCATGGACTGCAGCACGCCAGGCTTCCCTGTCTATCACCAACTCCCAGAACTTACTCAAACTCATGTCCATTGTGTTTGTGATGCCATCCAACCATGTCATCCTCTGTTGTCCCCTTCTCCTCCGGCCTTCAATCTTTCCCAGCATCAGGGTCTTTTCCAATGAGTCAGTTCCTTGCATCAGGTGGCCAAAGTATTGGAGTTTCAGCTTCAGTCCTTCCAATGAATCAGTCCTTCCAATGAAGGACTTCTAATGAAGTCAGTACTTCCGATGAGTATTCAGGACTAATTTCCTTTAGGATGGACTGGTTGGATCTCCTTGCAGTCCAAGGGACTCTCAAGAGTCTTTTCCAACACCACAGTCCAAAAGCATCAATTCTTCGGTGCTCATCTTTCCTTATGGTCCAACTCTCACATCCATACATGACTGCTGGAAAAACCATAGCTTTCACTAGATGGACCTCTGTTTGCAAAGTAATATCTCTGCTTTTTAATATGCTGTCTAAGTTGGTCATAGCTTTCCTTCCAAGGAGCACGTGTCTTTTAATTTCATGGCTTCAATCACCATCTGCAGTGATTTTGGAGCCCAAGAAAATAAAGTCTCTTACTATTTCCATTGTTTCCCTATCTATTTGCCATGATCTTAGTTTTCTGAATGTTGAGTTTTAAGGCAACTTTTTCACTCTCCTCTTTCACTTTCATCAAGAGGCTCTTTAGTTCTCCTTTGCTTTTTGCCATAAGGGTGGTATCATCTGCATATCTGAGGTTATTGATATTTTTCCTGGCAATCTTGATTCCAGCTTGTGTTTCATCCAGTCTGGCATTTTGCATGATGTACTCTGCTTATAAGTTTTGAGTTAAATAAGCAGAGTGACAATATATAGCCTTGACATATTCCTTTCCCCATCTGGAACCAGTCTGTTGTTCCATGTCCAGTTCTAGCTGTTGCTTCTTGACCTGCATAGAGATTTCTCAAGAGGCAGGTCAGGTGGTCTGGTATTCCCATCTCTTGAATTTTCCAGAGTTTGTTGTGATCGACACAATCAAAGGCTTTGGCATAGTCAATTAAGCAGAAATAGATGTTTTTCTGGAACTCTCTTCCTTTTTTGATGATCCAATGGATGTTGGTGATTTGATCTCTGGTTCCTCTACCTTTCCTAAATCCACCTTGAACATTGGAAGTTCATGGTTCCTATACTGCTGAAGCCTGGCTTGGAGAATTTTAAGCATTACTTTGCTAGCGTGTGAGATGAGTGCAATTGTGTGGTAGTTTGAACATTCTTTGGTCTTGCCTTTCTTTGAGGTTGGAATGAAAACTAAAACCTTTTCCAGTCCTGTGGCCACTGCTGAGTTTTCGAAATTTGCTGGCATATTGAGTGCAGCACTTTCACAGCATCATCTTTCAGGATTTGAAATAGCTCAACTGGAATTCCATCACCTCCCCTAGCTTTGTTCATAGTGATGTTTCCTAAGGCCCATTTGACTTCAAATTCTAGGATGTCTGGCTCTAGGTGAGTGATCACATGATCATGGTTATCTGGGTCATGAAGATCTTTTTTGTATTGTTCTTCTGTGTATTCTTGCCACCTCTTCCTAATATCTTCTTCTTCTGTTAGGTCCATACCATTTCTGTCCTTTATTGTGCCCATCTTTGCATGAAATGTTCCCTTGGTATCTCTAATTTTCTTGAAGAGATCGCTAGTCTTTCCCATTCTACTGTTTTCCTCTATTTCTTTGCATTGATCCCTGAGGAAGGCTTTCTTATCTCTCCTTGCTATTCTTTGGAACTCTTCATTCATATGGGTATATCTTTCCTTTTCTCTTTTGCCTTAAGCTTCTCTTCTTTTCTCAGCTATTTGTAAGGCCTCATCAGACAACCATTTTCCCTTTTTACATTTCTTTTTCTTGGGGATGGTCTTGATTACTGCCTCCTGAACAAATGTCGCAAACTCCCATCCATAGTTCTTCAGGCACTCTATCAGTTTGTCACTTCCACTGTATAATCATAAGGTATTTGATTTAGGTCATACCTGAATGGTCTAGTGGTTTTCTCTACTTTCTTCAGTTTGTCAGTTGTCTGAATTTGACAATAAGGAGTTAATGATCTGAGCCACAGTCAGCTTCCGGTCTTGTTTTTGCTTACTATAGAGCTTCTCTACCTCTGGCTGCCAAAAAAACAATGAATCTGATTTTGGTATCCATCATCTGGTGATGTGCATGTGTACATTCTTCTCTGTGTTGTTGGAAGAGGGTGTTTTCTATGAACAGTGGGTTCTCTTGACAAAACTCTGTTAGCCTTTGCCCTGCTTCATTCCACATTCCAAGCCAAATTTGATGTTACTCCAGGTGCTTCTTGACTTCCTGCTTTTGCATTCCAGTCCCCTAAAATGAAAAGAACATCTTTTTGGGTGTTAGTTCTAGAAGTTCTTGCAGGTCTTCATAGAACCATTCAGCTTTAGCTTCTTCAACACTACTGGCTGGGGCATAGACGTAAATTACTGTGATATTGAATGGTTTGCCTTGGAAATGAACAGAGATCATTCTGTTATTTTTCAGATTGCATCCAAGTACTGCATTTTGGACTCTTTTGCTCACTATGTTGGCTACTCCATTTCTTCTATGGGATTCTTGCCTATAGTAGTAAATATAATGGTCATCTGATTTAAATTCACCCATTCCAGTCCATTTTATTTCACTTATTCCTAAAACATCAGTATTCACTCTTGCCATCTCCTGTTGAACACTTCTGATTTGCCTTGATTAATGGACCTAACATTGCAGGTTCCTATGCAATATTGTTTTTTACAGCATTGGACTTTACTTACATCACCTGTCATATCCACAACTGGGTGTTATTTTTGCTTTGGCTCTGTCTCTTCATTCTTTCTGGAGTTATTTCTCCACTGATCTCCAGTAGCATATTGGGCACCTACTGACCTGGGGAGTTCATCTTTCAGTGTCCTGTCTTTTTACCTTTTCATAGTGTTCATGGAGTTCTCAAGGTAAGAATGCTGAAGTGGTTTGCCATTCCCTTCTCTAGTGGACCACATTTTGTCAGAACTCTTCACCATGACCCATCCGTTTTGGGTGGCCCTACATGGTGTGGCTCATACTTTCATTGAGTTAGACAAGACTGTGGTCCATGTGATCAGTTTGGTTAGTTTTCTGTGATTGTGGTTTTCATTCTGTCTTCCCTCTGAAGGATAAGGATAAGAGGCTTATGGAAGCTTCCTGTTGGGAGAGACTGAGTGGGAAACTGGGTCTTGTTCTGATGGGCAGGGCCATGCTCAGTAAATCTTGAATCCAATTTTCTTTTGATGGGTGGGGCTGTGTTCCCTCCCTGTTTGATCTGAGCCCAAACGATGGTGGAGGTAATGAAGATAAAGGTGACCTCCTTCAAAGGTACCATGTATGTATGCACTGTGGCCCTCAGTGCCCCTGACCCTGCAGCAGGCCAGCACAGACCCATGCATCTGCTGGAGACTCCTGGACACTCACGGCAAGTCTGGGTCAGTCTCTTGTGGGGTCACTGCTCCTTTCTCCTGGGTTCTTGTGCACACAGGGTTCTGTTTGTGCCCTCCAAGAGTCTGTTTCCCCAGCCCTGTGCAAATTCTAGTGGCTCTATGGTGGGGTTAATGGCGACCTCCTCCAAGAGGGCTTATGTCATACCCAGGTCTGCTGCACCCAGAGTCCCTTCCCCTGCGGCAGGCTGCTGCTGACCTACACCTCCACAGGAGACGCTCAAGCACTCAAAGGCATGTCTGGCTGACTCTCTGTGGGGACTCCTGGTATGCATAAGGTTTTGTTTGAGCCCTCTGAGCATCTCTGGCAGGTGTGGTGTTTGATTCTAAATGTGATTTTGCCTCTCCTACCATCTTGCTTGAGCTTCTCCTTTGCCCTTGGATGTGGGATATCTTTTTGTGGTCAGATCCAAAAGTCTCCTGGCTACAGTTGTTCAGTAGTGAGTTGTAATTTTGGAGTTCTCCCAGGAGAAGATGAACACATGTCCTGCTACTCCACCATCTTGTAGATCCCTTGTGAAAAGATGAACTCCTAGTTATTCTCAAGTTTTATCATTTTCCCTATGGGGTTTAATAAAATCTACCAGGACTTATGTTTGTGTAGATAAGAAGAAATTTAATTTTTTAATAGAATTGTCTGTCCTCTCTACACTCATCTGTGTTACTCTGACATAGGTAAGATCTCCATATAAGCATGGGCATATTTCTGAGCATTTGTTCAGTTGGCCTGTTTCTCATACCCTGTGCCAGCATCAAGAAGAAGTGTTTGAGTGTAAAATATCGTAGTCCAAATTTCCTCACTTTATTTCTCTTCCCAACTTGCTGTGAATAAAGCCCGTGTTCCTAGAGGATCAGTTGTTTACAGTGGAGTCCAAAACCAATTTCACTACTAGTAAGAGATGCCTGTTGAGTTCCTCTGTGCCAGGCATTGTGCTAGGCAGTTTGTGTATATTTTATATATTTATAGAACCCAAACCCTGTGAAGCAGCTATTGTTATTCCTATTTCACAGATGAGGAAACTGAATTTAAAAGGAATTGAGTAACTTTTCAAAGATCCTACAATATGGAACCTGCAAGGCCATTTTTCCTCAATACCTCAGTGCTGTTTCCCTTGGTTTATTCAGGTATTAGTATTTTTAATACATGGTGGTGGCTTACTTGGATGAGGAAAGTCTAAATTCCCAGCATGAAATTGTACCTGTTCCCTCTTGTATAATAAATTTCAACTTAATTGGAACTATCCATTCTCCCTTCTCCCATCCCCTCAACTCTAGGCAAACTTGATTGCTGCATCCCAAGAAGCCTGGAGGCTTACTTTAAAGTAAGATTTCACAGTTTCTCTCTGGGAGGAATGGAGTATCCTCCTGCTTCACTATCAGGAAGTTGGACTATATGTCCCCCTCTCAACTACCTCTTTAAGTATTTAAGCCACACTCACATTTCTTAAAAAAAAAACTAATGGTGAAGATGAAGAGCCTGGTGAGGGGCGGGTTGGCATACATCTTTCTTCTCAGAGTTGGTGTCTTTTCATCTCCAGTTTTTCCCTGGAGAAAGTCATTTCATCTAGAGCATCAATTTCTTTTGAAAGCAAAGGAGAAGCACCTTTCTTCTCCACAGGAGTCTAGGGAAGATTCTGTGGTTAGTTTGTAAGGCACTTTGAGCTTCTCAGGTAAGAGTCGTTTTGTAATTTCTGAGATTAAGGAATTATCGTCTTAACATCCTGTTTTTCTGAAATCTGATATTTACTGTTTTTTTCCCATTTTTGGGGTCTTTGCAAAAGATACCTCAAAAGCTGGCAGAGAGGTAGACCGTAAGAAGGTTAAGAATACGTCTTTAATAGGGGCAGTGCAAGAAAGGGATGTGGGCAAGGGTGAAGAGGGATCTTGTTTCTCATTGGTAAAAGGACAAGCATCCTTATGATTGGAATGGTCTTATTTATAAGAGTTGGTGGTGGCTACTAATATGATTGGATCTTAGAGGGTGTTGGGTGGGGTGTCCCATCCCCAGTGACTGACATCTCCTTGGGCCCTAAGGATCTTCTAATCCTTTGTAATCTCTGTTACAATGTTTATACGTCTGAGGGAAATATACTGAAGGTGTTATTACTGCTATCTTTATCAACTTATTCAGTTGCTTTAAAAGTGTGTTTAATAGCTGCTGCTGCTAAGTCGCTTCAGTCATGTCTGACTCTGTGCGACCCCACAGACAGAAGCCCATCAGGCTCCTCTGTCCCTGGGATTCTCCAGACAAGAACACTGGAGTGGGTTGCCAGAACTACTAAGTGCCAAAACCAATGCTAAGATCAGGGGATATAAAAAGAAAGGCAACACAACCTTCTCCCTTTAAAACCTTGCAGGCTGGTACAATACACTTAAGAAAGCTATAATTACAGTTGTAGGAACTGTGTCTACACACACACACACACACACACACACACACTTTCTGTAGAAACTCAGAAGAGGGACACCTGATTGCCACCCTACCCCACAGCAGGGATGACCTGATGGCCGTGTGAGAGCATGAATGGGTCACAGAGTGAGCACATCTGAGAATAAGCTGATGGCAAGAAAAGAATTGAAACATTATAGGTGAAGCCAGAAGACAAACTGTCTGCTTAGCAATTTTGTTAAAGATTGACCATGAAAGAAAGAAAGTGTTAATCACTCAGTTGTTTCTGACTCTTTGCGACCCCATGGACTGTAGCCTGCCAGGCTCCTCCATCCATGGGATCTTCCAGGCAAGAACACTGGAGTGGGTTGCCATTTCCTTTTGCAGGGAATCTTTCTGACCCAGGGATAAAGATTAACCGTAACAGTACAGAATCCCAAAAGCAACTCAAAACATACTTCTTATGAGAATAGAAATGTGCTGTTTCTATTACTTCACCGGGGGCCGTGTAACCACCATACCCTTCAGAATCTTTCATTGGCCCCACTGTGTGGGCAACTACATTCCTGACCCCAAAAGTCCTTGGCAAACTTACGCACATGGATGTGGTCTCTTCCTAGCCTCCACACCCATCTGACTTTCTAAAGGATTATTCTGTTAGATTTCACTGGTGTAGAGCAGATCCAGGGCTCTCCATCATCCCCCATGCTGGTGAGGAGATGGTGGCCTCCCTGTGCAACAGTGGAAGTGAATTCTGCCTCCAAGCCAGGCAGGCCACTGGCCTTATGCTATGAAACACAGCTGCTCGGCTCCTGGGGGTTGGTTGTTAGAGACTCAGCTTCATAGGGAACAAAGAGGTAGGTTTCTCTTCATACAGCTCTTTCCCTATCATAACAATTTCAGTTTTCCTGGCACAGTTTTCCTCAAGCCATTACTAAAGAGAGAGCAGCATGAATATGAATAATACAATTTGAGCAGAAAACTTGCAAAAGCAATAGGTTGAGATGTGAAGGCTCGTTCAGCCTGGAGACTTGACCATATGGCTGAGGAAGCCAGGTCCGGTCCTGCCTGCACTTTCATTTAAGAGACAATGAGGAGCTAGTTGGGTGAAAATAGACTACAAAGCTGTCATATCCTTTCTTTCCCTTTTAAACTGTTTTTCGATGAGCAAAGAAATTTTTAGTGAGCATTTGCAATTCCTTTTCTCAGACAGCCAAGTACAAATCCATTTGCTGAGTCCAAGAAGAACTGGGGCTTCGCTGAGAATGCCAAAGCTTTGCAAAGCAAAATCGGGAAGGGCAATTTCTGATCTTAAATTAGCACCATCAGGTGTGAGGAGAATTCTAATTGTCCACATGTGTTGCACAGCGATGATATTTTAGAAATTTTGAAGTTATTGCTCAGATCCACCATTTTGCATTTTTGAATAAAATAGGAAACTAGTATTCCCCAGCCCAGACTGTTCAGACCAGAACATGATCACCACCCTTTGATTCATTTACTGGTCCTTGACGGCAGTGGAGCTTCTGATCTGTTGACTGCCGGTTGGCTGCCACTGATCCGTAATCTTAAACCTTCAGATGAGAGAGTCGTTGCTTTTCAGGGGATGCTGGTGTTGGGGAGGGGAGATGAGGGAGCAGATATTTGTTGTGCATTCTCAGCACCATTGCCTGCAGTGGGTGCTTCATATATACCGCTTTGTATAATCCTCACAACAGCCTCAAGATGTATTATTATCCCGTTTTACAGATGGTCAGATAAGTTGAGTAACTTGCTCATGGTCTCACAGACAGCTTATCTAAAGGGGACAGACCTGAGTCACTAGGAAGCTGCCCCCTTCCGGCTATACCAAGGCAGAGATGGGAACCAGCAGTGTCAGCTAGAATTCTGTGTCCTGTGCACCTCAGGGGTGCACACTGTCTCATGAGTAGAATTTTGTAGACTCCAAGTTAAACAGAGAACCCATCTTAGAGCCTCTGATGTTCCTTGCAGTTTAACCTCATTGTTCAGACTAGTGTTATCCACGCACATCTTTCCTCATGTCTAGAATATTGGCAGCTGCTGGGGTCTACAGCTTAAAAGCCCCAGTGGGACTCGAACCCCTAGAGTGGGCTTTGTGATGACAAGACTTGGGCCCAGACCCAAGAATGTAAATATGAAAACTAAGCAGGAGAGCTAGAGGGGGTCTTGCTGGAGGGATTCACTTTGGGGGTCTGTAATATGCTTTGCTCATCACCCCAAGTCTGACCTTCACTATAGCCTTACTGGGAAGTGTCATCACTTATTCTCAGATGTCTAGTGAATTCCAATACTTAAACATATTAAACCCTGCTTTATGGTACCTCAGCAATTCAGATTAACAGGAATTTTAAATCAGCACATTCAAAATGTTCTTTCATTAAATAAACAATTACTGTGTAGCTTCTATATATCAAGCCCAGGTTGAAAGTGAAGTGAAAGTGTTACTTGTGTCTGACTCTTTGCTATCCCAGTGTTCAAACCGTGTCTTCCTGCATTGGCAGGTGGATTCTTTACCACTGAGCACGCCCCACCCCCCGGAAGCCATAAGCCCCAGGATGGACCTGGCTTTATCAAATGTTTCCCCAAGTGTAGTCCCCACTCTTGAGTGCCATCTAAAGGAATTCTGTAGTAGTACAGAAAAGAGGATAGCTCCCTTCTACTGTGGATTGAAGAGAAAGTTCCCAGAAGAAGACACATTTGTGATGGGCCTTGAGGTATGAATAGGAGTTTTCTAGGAAGTGAAGGCAAGAATGAAGGCTATAGGTATATGACCACCACACAAGCATACAGAATAAGTACTGACAAAGTGCATATGGAACCACACAAGTTTTGCAGTCACCTTACATATTTTATTGCCAATGAGCTCTCTAAGAGTATTTTATAATTTTTCTTTTGTTGCTGTATATATTAGCTACCATGGTTACTATCAGAAGGTATTATTTGGCATGCATACATTAAGTTCAAATGAGTAGAGTTCATTCAATGGTGATATGCATGGAGACAATTTGGGGGCATCTTAACAAGATATGGGCTTCCCTGGTGGCTCAGTGGTAAAGAATCGGCCTGCCAATTTAGGAGACACGGGTCTAATCCCTGGGTTGGGAAGATCTCCTGGAGAAGGAAACGGCAACCCACTCTAGTATTCTTGCCTGGGAAATCTCACGGACAAAGGAGACTGGCAGGCTACAGCCTGTGGAGCTGGACAGACTTAGTGAGTAAACAACAACAACAAAGGAAGGTATGTGATACTGGCAGCCTAATGTTTACTGAGTACCTGCTTTATGTCAGCCTCTGGGGTATTGGTTACACATATAACCTTGTTTAAATTTGACAACAGTCCTATGAGATGAGTATTTTTGCTCATTTTTAAAAGTCAAGATAACTAAGACTCAGAGAGGTAAAATAGTGTATATAGACTGTTTGGGTTTAGGTAATACCCTACTTACTAGTTTTTGTTTGATCGTGAACCAGTTACTTAAGCCCTCCAATCAGCAAATTGGTTGTAATAATAGTAGACTTACAAAAGGTTGTGGGGGAATCAGTTGAGATGATCTGTGTTCAACCCTTGGCCCAGTATAAGTGCTCAGTGAAGTATGACTATTTTTATTTATTATTACAGAGGTTAAGAAACTCACCCAGAATTAATCACTATTCTACTTGATTCCAAAACATGTACATGCCTGCTTTACAATTAGAGCTCAGATTCTATGACCTACAGGGATTATTTGCAAGAAAAACAAAGTTGTTGAAACAACATGTATTATAAATAAATAGTTGAAGGTCAACATTACACACAATCGAAGGAATTCTTGTTATTATGAGGCAGTGAGTAAATGGATGTGAACCCAAGAGAAAACAGAGTTTTGAATGCCACTACATGGGCCCAATCTGAAATTTAAGAATTTTCCTTTCTTGAATTTATTTCTTTGTTTATTGGTTGGTTGAAGTTTTGTTTTTAGTCTTTTCATCTTTACCATGGCTATACAAATATATAGGGTAAGGTAAAGCAATGTTATGGGGCTTCCTCAATGGCCTACTGGTAAAAAATCCACCTGCAATGCAGAAAATGTGGGTTCAATCGCTGGGTCAGGAAAAGCCCCTGGAGAAGGGAATGGCAACCCACTCCAGTATTCTTACCTGGAGAATCCCATGGACGGAGGAGCTTGTCAGGCTACAGTCTACAGGGTCACAAAGAGTCAGACATGACTGAAGCGACTTAGTATGCACACACACAAAGCAATGCTATAAGTCTGTAGTTAGGTGTTAAATATTTTATATCAAGCCTTATTTCTTTTCAATTACCAGCTTTTCAACCATTCAGTTTGAACTCTGCTGCTTTAACAACTTCAAATTTTGGCAGAGGTCATTCTGATTTGAAGCCATTCGAACTCTGAAATTTTGCTAAGTTAAAGTTAGCACCTGCTAGGAATCTGAAACTGAAGATGAGAGATTTAGCTGAGAATTGTGGTTGGAGGAGCGCTTGTAAATGACATTTAGCAAGCACTGTTTTCTGTGGACACTGCTGTGTGATAACCCCTTCATATTTGTGAGTTGAGCTTAAAACCCATCCCTGGAACTAAAAAGAGACACTGATGTCCTTTGAGGACACAACTCAAAGTGTCCAATAGAAATGTTATCTGCACTTTAGCTTTTACAGTCCTTTCTGGAGAGAGGTATTTTGGCGTCAGAGCAAACTGCAAGGAACTGCTTTTTCTGGTTATAGCTAAGGTGTTTCCTAGCTCAGCAGTTCAAGGAAGGGAAGGGAAAGAGGACCTTCCAGCCTGTATAAGAAGATCCCTCTGAGAGCAATAGACAGAAGGGAGGAGGTTGTGTATGTATACTTTAGCTTGGAGGACCCTGATTTCAAATTCTTACAACAGCTAAAAGGATGATTAATTAATGAGTAAACACATATGTGTCTCTTTCCAGATGGGTTCTCATCAAACCTGTATCTTTCCAGTTACAAAGTTCATTTATGACCTGGAGTCTGAGCCATGTTGATTCTCAGTTTCTCTCATGGTTTATTTCTGCATTTTTGTTCTGAAAGCTTCCCACATTTTTAGCTGCATTGAACTCCATTTATCATTGGGGTAACTTAAGAACATCTCTTTGGAAGCCCATGACAGGGCTGTGTTAGAATATACAGGTTTCCCTCTCTCTCTTACCTTTGCTTAATCTGCTGGGCTGTGACTGCTTCCTCATAGCTAAAGCAAAGGCAATTACTCATTTTATTAGAGAGCTTGTCTGGAGACTTCTGAGCCTTCTGGAAGGATCCATGAACCACAGTTGCTAGTTTATCTTGTCTGTAAGCAGGAGAGTTGACTTAGCAAGCCATGAGCTTCTTGGGATCACAATCTAGGTTAAGCCTCTACTTTTAAAAAGGGCACTTGCCAGCCCCTCATAAATACCTTCACACATATTTATTTTAATTTATTGACTAGTTTGGTACTACATGTCCCTGTATACGTTTACTATATCTGGGTTGAAGTCAAGTGAGAAGGGGTTTTTGTGGTTCAGAACAGGCAGAGAATTGGACTGCAAATGGTTAAGAGTAGGTTAGGATGGAGAGTTAGCATTTAATGGGTACAGAGTTTCCACTGGAGAAGATGAAAAAGTTCTGGAGATGGACGGTGGTGATGGTTGTGTGTGAATGTCCTTATTGCCACCGACTGTACGCTTGAAAAGGATTTAAGTGGTAAATTTCATGTTATGTATATTTTACCACAGACTAGGTGGTACTTGAACAACGGAAATCCATTGTCTTGTAGTTCTGGAGGTTAGAAGCCTAAGATAAAGCAGAGGTAGTTTCTTCCAAGGCCTCTCTGCTTGGCTTGTAGATGGCCATCTTACCCGTATGGCCTCCCTCTGTGTGTCTGTGTTCCAGTTTCCTCCTTTTAAAAGGACACCAGTTGTATTGGAATGGGGTGACTCTCAAGAACCTCATTTTAATTTAACTCCCTCTGGAAATGGCAACCCACTCCACTGTTCTTGCCTGGAGAATCCCAGGGACGGGGGAGCCTGGTGGGCTGTTGTCTATGGGGTCACACAGAGTCGGACACGACTGAAGTGACTTAGCAGTTAAAGACCCCATCTCTAAATATTATCACATTCTGATATCCTGGGGGTTAGGATTTCCACATATGAATTATTAAATAATCTTAATAACAATAATATGAACCATTAAGTCAATCTTCAGGAAAATCAACCCTGAATACTCATTGGTAGGACTGATGCTGAAGCTGAAGCTCCAGTATTTTGGTCTCCTGATGTAAACAGCCGACTCAATGGAAAAGTCACCGATGCTGGGAAAGATTTAAAGCAGAAGGAGAAGAGAGCATCAGAGGATGAGATGGCTGGATGGCATCACCAATGCAATGGATATGAACTTGGGCAAATTTGGGGAGATGGTGAGGGACAGGGAGGCCTGGCATGCTGCAGTCCATGGGGTCGAAAGAGTCAGACACAATTAGGTGACTGAACAACAACAACATATGAATTTGAGAGAACACAACTCAGCCTATAAGAAAAATGCAATTTTAGAAAGTAGATTAGACTTGATTATCAGAAGGACTTCAAAACTTCCCATTTCTGACTTAGTGAATCTCAACTGAGGTGTGAGAGAATAGCCTGCACATTCTCTAAAATTCACATGCCTTTCAGAATCTTGATATATGGAATTAGATCTTTTGAAATACCTCCCTAGGAACAAAGTCTATTAGGAAAGGAGGAGAGAATGGATACAGTCAATTACTTTTACAGCTTAAACTAGAGCTGTTTGGAAAGGATACTTTTTTTTAATTTAAAAATTGATCTGAGTAAATTTAGATTATGTTGTTTATTGGGTAAAGTTAGATTATGTTGTTTATAATACATACAAAGCATTTACATGGTTGGCTTGACCTTAGTAGATCTGAGATAAAAGCAGTTTCATAATGTGCATGGCCAAGGTCAGGGTGGAACAAAGCCAACACATCAGGAGGGGGTGGTTATCAAGATGCTTTTCTACCAAGTTGGGCTGCAGGGACCTACGCAACTCCCTTGATGCCCCTCTGCTTTGTCCCTCTCCCACATTGCACACCCCAACCCCAGGTAGTATTGTCCTTAGAAATTAAGTGACCATTTATGTCCCCAGAGGGTCAAATTCTACTCAAGATAGGTAAAGAGCTGTCAGGAGCCTGGGTGGTCTGTCATTCCTCCACAATTAACATGGTGATATTGGACAGTTCACCTCTCTGGGTCCTGGTTTCCACATCTATGAAGTGTGGGGTGTGTACTAGATGGCAAGAATGTGCAGTGGTTATGAATGTGGGCTAGAGTCAGGCAGACCTGGGCTGGAAGACTGTGTTGTCTTAAACAGGTGACTTCACTTTTGACCCCAGTTTCTTCAAAATGGGAAAAATAATAGACACTCATTATCTTATGGAGTTGTTGTGAGGATCACTGAGGTAGTGCGTGAAACCCTAGCATCTAGTAGGCACCCATGACTGGTCATCATCACCACCATTACCATCTAAACGTCCATTTCTGATTCAGAATCATTGTTCTATGATGCTAAATCACAAAGAAGGGGATTCAACTTGACAAGATGGGCAACTGTCTCATTTTTTAAATTGAGGTATAGTTGATTTATAATATCGTGTTAGTTTCAGGTGTATAACACAGTGATTCATGTATATATATATATATATATATATATATATATATATACACACACACACACACTTCAGCAGTTTCTCTTTCCCCAAGGATGTCAGAAAACATTGAGTAAGTTCCCTCTTCTATACAGTAGATCCTTGTTGGTCATCTGTTTTACATAAGTAGTGTGTATATCTTAATCCCAACCTCTTGATTTATCCCTACTTCCAACCCTCTTTCCCCTTTGGTAACCATAAGGTTTTTCTCTGTCTGTGAGTCTCTTTCTCTTTTGGAAATTTGTCTGTGAGTCCTTTCTCTTTTGGGAATAAGCTCATTTGTACCTTTTTTTTTTTTTTGATTCAACATATAAGCGATATATATTTTCTGTTTGGCTTAGTATAATCTCTAGGCCCATCCATGTTGCTGTAAATGGCATTATCTCATTCTTTTTAATGGCTGAGAAATATTCCATTATAAACACACACACTCATATATAAACCACATCTTCTTTATCCATTCATCTGTCAGTGGACATTTAGGTTGCTTGCATGTCTTGGCTATTGTATATAGCAGTACTGTAAACATGGGGGGTACATGTATCTTTTTGAATTATGGTTTTCTCCAGAAATATACCCAGGAGAAGGATTGCTGGCTCATATGGTAGCTCTTGTTTTTTCAGGAACCTTCACACTGTTCTCTACAGTGGCTGCACCAACTTACATTCCCTCCAACAGCATAGGAGGGTTTCTTTTTCTCCACACCTTCTTCAGCGTTTATTGTTTGTAGATTTTTTGATGATGGCCATTCTGACCAGTGGGAGGTGATACCTCATTGCAGTTTTGATTTGCTTTTCTCTAATAATTAGCAATATTGAGCATCCTTTCATGTGCCTTTTGGCCATCTGTATGTCTTCTTTGGAGAAATGTTTATTTAGATCTGCCCATTTTTTATTTGAGTTGTTTGGGATTTTTTGATATTGAGTTGTATAAGTTGTTTACATATTTTGAAAGAGGTGTGAAAAAAAAGAATGTTATAAGCAGTAAATTCAGACTCTTGACATGAGTTTTATAAAAGCTGAAAAACCCCACTTATTGGAGGAAATAGTTTACTTTGATAGTGGCTTTAGGTTGAAGCTATTCATACTTTCCAAACACCTACAGATCAATACCAGCCGATTGTTGGAGCCCAGGCCAGGTGCTCAGAACACCCTGAGGTGACTGGGACCCTGTGAGGTTCCCATGGCTCCCCCAGTTGATGCACCAAATAAACCAAAGTACCAAAGAGAAAGCAGAGAATTCCAACAACACAGCTGTGATGAACTAGAGAAAGGAAATCCATACATTTCAACCTGAGAACACAGAATTAAAGGCAAAAGATACAGAAAATAAAGATTCACTTCTCAGTGTCCTCACTGTGGGTCTCCTCTGTAACATTTGTCAGACAGGATGAGACTGATGGCTTCACCAGGCCAGGCACAGAGTTCTGTGAGCTGCAAAGACTGCAGAGTCACATGGTTACCTGGAAGACACAGGACCGCCTTCAAACCCCAGGCCTGGGGCCAGGCAGGATTCTTCCCCTCATCTCTTTCGTTAAACCTCTCAACCTGTGTCACCTTTTTGTGACTTTATTTACACTCCTAAGGAAACGGAGCCTGGCCTCGATTACTTTTTTCAACAAAAGGTTATACGGATAAATATGTTCAAAGTTCTTTGGTGACTGAGATGTAGATCTCTATGAATTTGGGGAGATTGCTGAATTTTCATGTTGAATTATGGTGACCTTAGATAAGTGTTTTCCAGCTGACCCTAGAGTATAGTGGATTTAAATTGCATGGGGTCTCCTTTTACATGAATATTTTTCAATAGTAAAATGTTGTAGAAAGACATGATTCCCAAACGGCTGAATCCACAGATGTGGTGGCACCTTGGACATGGAGGGCTGACTATATATTTGGATTATCCCCTTGCATTGTCCGAAGATCAGCTGTATTGGAAAAAAATTACCAATTGATTTAAAGCCACATTCTGAGCTTGAACTTCATAGCCTGCTGAGGAAGATGGAGACCCACCTGGGCACTGGGGACAGTAGAGTGGGGAAGAAATTAAACCTTTACTTGGAAATTAGTTGTAAGTTAGAGGAACAGAGTAAAGTGGAGAGGAAATCTAGAAAGAAGTTAATGTAACCCTCATTGGTTAAGTCCCTACAAATGGAGTTTCAAGCAAGGATCATTTTTTCATCTTTCTCCCTTAGAGCAGAGAATAGGAACCCAACAGGGTTAATTTCTGCCCAGGGGATCCCCAATTTCCACTTCTAACTGATCTGAAATCTAGGGCTCTAAGCTGTCAAAGAGATCCCTACAGTTAGAACGTCAGAAACCATGATTGACATGATGACACAGGGAGTCCTGCTGCTGGGAGCTGAGTTGAAAACAGGTCAGATGTTGGCTGAGGGACCTGGGCTGGGGGAAATGGGTGCCATTCAAAGCCTGGCACGTAATAATGTGTTTCCTTGGTGCTGAATTTAACTGCAGTGTTGATTGTGCAGAGCTCAAGCCATTGGATGTAAATGACTTTGAGAAGTCAGTACATGCCTAGATTCCCCGCCCCCTGGGCCCTGCTGGGCTGGTGCCCCTTCCCTGGCAGGTGAAGAGCTTATGGATCAACCAAGAGCATCCTCAGTAGGCAACCTAGCATGGGGAAGGAGGGCCCAGAAAAGGTGACCAGGTGGAGAGTATAGTAACAGTGTGTGGGCTGGACATCTTGAATGTTTACTGCCAGGCGTTAAGTTGTATGTTCTAGGTTAACACTTTTAATCATTACAACAACTGTAAGAGGTAGGTTCTATTTCTAACCTCATTCAACGGCTGAGTAAACCTAGTCACAGAGAAGTTAAATAATTGTCCAGGTTCACAAGTGGTAAAGCCAGGTTTCAAACCCTGGCAGTCAGGCTTCACAAGCCATCCCCTTAACCATGTTCCAACCTCTTACTAAAACTGTAGATTCATAGGCTCCTTCACAGCCCAAGGGTATACATTTTATGTATTTATTTTTAATTTAAAAAAATTTTTCTTGGAGTTCAGTTGCTTTACAATGTTGTATTAGTTCCAGGTGTACAACAAAGTGAATCAGTTATATGTGTGTATATATATATCCCCTCCCTTTTGGATTTCCTTCCTATTTAGGTCACCCCAGAGCATCGAGTAGAGTTCCCTGAGCTATACAGTAGGATCTCTTTAGTTATCTATTTTATACATAGTATCGATAGTGTGTTTATGTCAATCCCAGTCTCCAGTTCATCCCCTTATTTGTATTTCTATTTCTACTTTGCAAATAAGATCATTTACGCCATTTTTCCAGATTCCACATGGATGCGTTGATATATGATATTTGTTTTACTCTTTCTGATTTACTTCATTCTGTGTGACAATCTCCAGACGCATTTATGTGTCTACAAATGACCCAATTTCATTCCTTTGTATGGCTTAATAATACTCCATTTGCCTGCTTGTTTGCTGAGATGATTCTCTCATTTCTAAGCATGATTCCTCCATCCTTCCCAGCCCTCATGCTCAGATTCAGACGTTCCTCCCTGACAACAGTGAGGGCTTGTCCTGAGCATCTCATCTGGTGGGGATGGTGGGGCACTGGGCCTGTGACACTCCCCACAAATGTGAGAAATGTGGGCCAGGGAAGAAAGGAGGAGGCAGACACACTGCTGATCACATTGGAAGGAAGGGCAAGGCTATGTTGACGTTTGGCAGAAACCAACACAATACTGTAAAGCAATTATCCTTCAATTAAAAGTAAATGAATTTTATATAACAAAGAGAAACAGAAAGTAAACAGAAAGAAAACTGTCTCAAGCTCAGGGGGCTCCAGTGAGGTGAGAATTCTAGCCTTTTCTTGCTGCCTATGGGGGTCCATGACATGGGGCCAGCTTTCCTCACATGATTTTAAGCAATTCCAACTTCCCTGGGCAGGAATGGAAGCCAGAGGCAGAGCGCCAGAGTGGCAAGCTGGACTTTGAAAATGGGAACACAGACTTCCTGAGTGGAGAGGCCAGAAGCTGGGGCTTCTCAATGAGCAACTTTGGAGGGAGAGCTCTCCCTGAATGGGTTTCCCGAGAGGTGGGGAGGAAAGCAATAGAGGGAGGTGAGGTTTGTTCCAAGTGGCTTTTTGTGGGGGTCTTGGGCAGCTGTCTTAGAGGAAGTATTCAAGTTGAGTCACTTTGGGTCAGATTGTGAAGCTGGATATGTTGAACTTCCACTTGGCTCTCAAAAGCACACAATGGGTTCATAGGGCAGTGTTTCAGGCAATGTTTTCGTAGTCAGGACAATGAGGCATGAATTTTAGAGCCAGAAAGGTCCTTACAGATTAACATAAAATACTGTTTTCTGCTAAAAAGAAAACAGAAAAGCATCCCCTAGAGCTCATTTGACTTGGTCAATGTCAAACGCTGGCAGACCAAGACTAGATTCTTGGTTTAGTGATGCACTCTGATGGTGTGTTTATAAAGGCCAGAAATGGATTCCTGATGGAAAAGACTTAAATTTCTACCTAAAGAGAGGTCTGCATTTAACCACCTTTATCATCTAATGGCATTCTGGCTGTATATAAGACAAAGCAAAAACTTCAGAACACACTGAAACAGCTTAAATATCATCCAAAGGTATAAATTGGCTTTATTCTCAGCTCTCAGACATTTTTCTTTGTTTGTTCTTTCTATATTCCCCTTCTTTGCATTGCCTGACATCTTTGCATAGGCTTAGCATACTCAAATGACCACCAAGCACGTGGCTGATGTTGGATGTATAACTTGTATTTGCATATTTTGGCTTAAAAGAAAGGCAATATTGTTGTGTGCACTTCCTAATATATTTTGTCCATCTGTGCCTTTGTGCATTTTAAATACTCCCTGTACAAAACTTATGTGGGCTTTATTTTGTTTAATTCTATTAGGAGAGGTTGAGACTTTGGCAATCACCATTGTGTTGTTCAGTTAGTCTAAGCATTATGAACATAAGTCTGGGAGATTAGTGATGGACACAAGGCTTTCTTCATTTCCCCGGGAAGGGGCAGAGATCCTTACATCCAGGAAATCAGACCCTCCCCTTATGGAAACAAGATGAACTGCCTGGCACCAGCCAGCAGCTGGAGTCAGAGTTAGGCTTTGAAGAGCTGACCAGAGCAGGACGTGTCCTCCCAGAGATTGTGGGAAACAGAAAAACCAAGTATAAAGCTTGAAGGAGAGAATGACGTCAACCTGGAAACTGAAATTCCAATGCCAAGACCAAGGTCAGGGGTAAGAACCAATTTGTGATTCAGCTGCCAAACAGAAACTTGACAGCCAGAGATTTTAACCAAAGGACCCAAAGTCTCCTCCCCATTCATCCAAAAGACATGGAGACCAGTTTCAAAAAAGAATCCTGGTGTTAACTCTAACCACCCAGAGTCCCAAGCTGGAGGTACATAGAGATGAGGTCCACCAAGTCTCCTGCCACATCTGTGTCTATTGTTTGGATCTGGAAGGTCTATGAAAAGTTTAGAATTCACTTTTACCTTGAATCTAAACTCTGTTCTAATTTGAAAAGATTAGCAGGGAAGACTGCTAATTTCATTCACTCAAAAAAAAAAAAAATTTGCCAGCTCTGTGAGCTGATGCATTTTATATTACCTATTTCATTTGCAAAATGAATTTTGCTGAATTGGGAAGCCAGTGTTATGACTAAGAGATGAAGATTGAATACTTGAAGAGAGATCAACAGAATAACAGGGAATCTTTAACCAGCATTTTGCCATCTGGCAATGTAATTTCAAATCACCATAGTTCTCTACGGTGGCAGAATTAGTTACCTCCTTGCCCCCAGGCGAGGTATGTTTTGAAAAAAAAAGAACAGAAAAGTGTTTCAGAGCCTGAGATAACTATTTGAGCAAAATATTTGCCAGTTAAATTGATTGAAATATTAACTTCAAATATAACTGAGATGTGGCATTCAAGCCCCTTTGCAAAGGTATGAACTTTGAGTAAGTCAACATTATCGACCATCCTAATGGTAAATCATTCACAGAAAGACAAATCAGGTGGCTTCAAAGTGTCAGTCACTGAAATTGCCATGACTTTAAGGGAAATAATAGTTGTTTTAGGAAACCTTGAGAGACTCTTAGAGAAAATGAACCTGCCTTCAAAATACCAGAGTTGCAAAATGGCAGAACAGTCATGGAGGTATTGGGATAGAAGATGGCTTGGATGGCTTAGCTACAGATCACTTTTATTTCTACTTCTGCTTGTTCAATAATAGGAAGACAAAGAAGTCAGTGAAAAGAATGAAGGTGATGGAGTGGTAGACAATTAGCCCCAACTAAAAGTCCCATGCACTCCCTTCAATTTCCCAGCATTCTTTGAAGGCAAGTTAGGGTTATGTGACTATTTCTGGCCAATGGCCTGGAAGAAGTGATACTTGTCACTTTTCAGGTGAGGCAATTGAGAGCCAGTATGCCTTCTCCATCTCTCTCCTCCTGCCTACAGCAACCTTGACTGTAGGAAACCATGTTTTCCTGATGGCATAGCAATAAGATGGGGAAAAGTTACCTGCACTGGGCTTCGTGTGAGAAAAAAATAAACATTTATTTTATCGTATTTTTTGAGATATCCAGATTTGTTGGGAGTAGTTTCTCAGGATAATCTGCTTAAGTCCTCAAATTTGTCCACTGAATAAAACATAACTCTCAAAGAAAGGGTGGGGAAGGGATTTGTTTGTTGCTGTTCTTACCTGATCAATGTGGTAAGTCTTTTTATGATTTTTCTGACGGGTAGTTGGGTAAAGTAACAAATAAAATGCATTGTTAATTAATATTAGTTATAATGAATTACAAATGAATTTATTAAGCTAATTATTAAGTAATAGCCATAAGAGTTTCACTGAAAAGATTTTAGAAATGCCATGATGGAGACTTCCCTGGTTGTCCAGTGGCTAGGACTCTGTGCTTCCACTGCAAGGGACCCAGATTCAATCCTTGGTTGGGAATCTAAGATCCTGCATGTCACATGGCATGGCCAAAAGACCAACACCCCCTCCCCAAACAAACAAACAAAAAATGCCATGATGTTGGCTGCTATAATTTCCAGAGCAGGGTAGGTTAATTTTACCCCCCAGCTAATGACTTATAAAGTATGTTTGTAAAAATGCAGATCATGTTATAGAACAAGAAGAAAATGCCTCATTTGAGAGTTCTCTGGTGGCCTAGTGGTTAGGATTCTGGGCTTTCACCACCATGGCTCTGATTCAAGCTGTGGTCAGGGAATTAAGATCCTGTAAGCTGAGATCAAAGAAAATGCCTCATTGCCCTCTCAGCTTAAAAATTTTACAGATGCTGATTATTAAATAAGAAAATAGTTTAATGCAAAGGTATCCTGAATCCAGTATCATAGGATGTCCTTTAGAGTAAATAAGAGCACAGCTGTATTCTAACAGTTATCATAATGGCATCTGCCAGAAGGATGTTTGCTATATAAATTAGCAATAATAATCATGGGTTCTCCCTGGTGGCTCAGATGGTAAAGAACCTGCCTGCAGTGCAGGATACCCAAGTTCAAATCTTGGGTCGGGAAGATCCCCCTGGAGAAGGAAATGGCAATCCATTCTGGTATTCTTGCCTAGAGAATTCCATGGACAGAGGAACCCAGAGGCAGGCTATGGTCCACGGGGTCCCAAAGAATCGGACACAACTGAGTTATGGGTCAAATTGTATGAAAATTGCTTTGTCAGTGTGTAGGAGGGATTTCTCATTAAAGGGGCTGAATGGGTAAAGGATTTGGGAATCTTCAGATCATGGAACCGTTTTGGTAGGCAGGTTAATAGTTCCCCAAAGATGTCCTAATCCTAATCCTCGGAACCTATGAGTATGTTACTGTACATGACAAAAGGGGGCTTAGCAAATGTGATAAAGTTAAAGACCTTGAGATGGGAAGACTCTTGGATCATCAAGGTGGACCCAGCCTAATCACACGAGTCCATAGAAACAGAATTTTCCTCAGTCAGAGTCAGAAAGAGAGACAAGACAATGGAAGTAGGTCAGAGAGATCCTCCTTTGCTGGCTTTGAAGACGGAGGAAGGGGGCCATGAGCCAAGGCATGTGGGCAGCCTCTAGAAAGTGGAAAAGGCAAGGAGAGATTCTTCCCTAGAGACTTCAGAAAGGAACACATCCCTGCTGACACCTTGATTTAGCTCAGTGAGATTCATATCAGACTTCTAACCTACAAAACAAAAAGGCAATGGATTTGAGTTGTTTCAGGTGCTCAATTTGGGATAATTTGTTACAGCAACAATAGGATACAACCGTGGCAGATATTAAGGCCACTCACAAAAGCTGTGATGTGGTTGCCATTTCAGGCCTTTTCTTTGTTGCGCTTATGACCACTGTGGCATTTAGTGAGAATGCCCACCTGTGAGAGTCACCACCCCATCCCATGGCCTTGCCCAACCAGCAGCATCCACAGGGCTGCTGTAGTACGACTTTACGTTTCAGGATGCAATTATCTAAACACAGAGAGAAATCAAAATTTATTTCAGGTTCCCCTACTTTTGCCCCAATTCCTGTACCCAAACCTCAGATAGTTTTGTCACTGGCTCCCTGTCCTTGGATTTTATCCCAAGGAGTATACTTAGTGTGGACTCTTACCCAGTGGTTTCTTCAAATGTGAGGCAATATTTTAAAATGTAGTTGCTATTTGATTTGGATTAGACCTTGATGCTTTTCATTGGATAAGACCCTGATCCTGGGAAAGATTGAGGGCCAAAGGAGAAGGGGGTGACGGAGGATGAAATGGCTAGATGACATCACCAACTCAATGGACATGAGTTTGAGCAAACTCTGGGAAATAGCAAAGGACAGGGAAGACTGGTATGCTGCAGTCCATGGGATCCCAAAGAGTCGGACACAACTTAGTGACTGAACAACAACACTTGATTTGGAGCATTTTTAAATTGAGGATAGGCCCCAAATATGTAGTAACTCTGAACAGTTAGCCTTGGCTCTCTTAATGGTTTGACATGCAAGGGAATGCTTACTGGCTTCTACTGGCTCTTGGCTTAATTTGGGCAAAACATTGCCTATGTCCTGAGCATGCGCATGAATTGCAAATGAAGAGCTACGAATCTTTGCTTTTCCATAGGGATACCAGGTCAATTTCATAATTTGTCAGATATTTCAGACCTTAAGTGGCTTTCTCCAAGTATTAGTTAATCTTCAGTAGTTTGTTGGAGGCCCTGGCAGGTAGGTAGCACATGGCAAAACCAATATAGTATTGTAAAGTAAAATAAAGTAAAAATAAAAATTAAAAAAAAAAGAACTATAGCAATTTTGTTGCTACACTTTTTTATGAAGATGAATGGTGTTATGCCCAAGGTCCCAATCCCCAGAACTGACAGAACAAGACATCCACAGCAATGCAAACGCAAAAAGGGAATTTTATTGCTAGCTCGAGCCAGGACCCAAGTTTCATCCAATGCAATGGAGTGGAACAAGGGCCCCGAGCCCTGAATTACAGCAGTATTTATAGGGTTAAGACAAAGACAGGGCTTTGGCAGGGGCGGATTGGTTGCCAGGGCTCCTTAGCATCTGCTAATTGGCTAGATTTTCGTGCACGCGGGCTTCCTCGGGGGGTTTTCCTCCTTGTCCTGATAAGCCTGAACCAGGCTACAGGGAGTATACTGATTGGTCGAGTCCTGGCGCCTGCAGAGGATGATCTCAGCTCCTTCTTGGCAATAACTCAGCACCTCTGTAAAGGAGACTTAGGCCTACCTTGGCCCCCTGAAGCCTGTCATGGCGCCTGTTTGGTCCTAACAAATGGAAAAGTAAATGATTTGAGGAAGTCTTACAGGTCCTAACATTACCCCCTGTCTTTTGATCCTTGAGAGGAATCTTTCTCTCCATTTTGAGACACTGCCTGATATTGTTGCCTCAGTACCATTACCTGAACGGTACTTTTTTGTTCTCTTACAAAGATTATCAATTTATTTAAAATACATGGGCCAAAAGTTAGAATGAGTAGGAGTATAATGAGCGGTCCGAGTAGGGTAGAAAGTAGTGTTGTTAGCCAAGGAGATTGATGGAACCAAGACTCGAACCACCCCTGCTGGGCTTTTTGTTCTCGCTTCTGCTGTGCTAATCTTTTTTTTATTTTTGCCATAGACTTTCTCTCCACCCCAGTATGGTCTGCATAAAAGCAACATTTTTCTCCCAAAGTCGCACAAAATCCGCCTTAGTGTAGGGAGATAAAGTCTAGGCCCCTTCTGTTTTGTAAAACTATTTCTGACAGTGAAGTTAGGGATTTTTCAAGGTGGCTGATTGACTGTTTTATACGGGTAATGTCTTTATCTATTGCCGCTCGTAGGGAAGTGAATCCCTGATTTTGCATAGTCAGGGATGTTATTCTTGTCCCTGCCCCGGCAATCCCGAGACCAAACATGTTCACTAGTGTGATGGTTGTGATAGGCTCTCTCTTAACTCTGTTTTTCCCTAACCAATCTATAGTCTCCTTGGCCCAATAGTCATACATATCTTCTTTTGGGTGATATAAGATTTTGGGCATCACAGTCACTAATACACAAAACTCTCTATTTGGATTAAAGACCGGTGCATATAGACACGGAGTCAGCCCAGTATGTGAGCAGACCCACCATCCCCCTGCCTTGGGCACAATCCATTTTATTTGGTCCAGTTCTGTGAGATTGACTGTTCGGGCGCACAAGGAAGTCTTTTCAAGTGGAACTTTACCTAAGCAAAGTCCTCTTCCCCAAACTTTTTTCATAGTGAGACCGACCCTATGTTTTTTCCAGTGACATTGAGGTGGACCTGAGCTGATGGACAGATTGTAAGAAACATCTAAGCCTATTGCTTCATAAAAGGGAGGGTAAAGAGTGTAGCAGAGCCAACAAGATTGAGTTGCTCTGGGGTTAGAATGGTTTAAGGCTTTAAAGGCTGCTTTAGCTAGATCCCATAATGGGTCCCACGTTTCAAGGTTGGAGGTGGAGGACAAGGGGTTGAGGGCCTCTGCTATATTAGGCTGGCCTCCTGGTCGAGAAACGGAGGGCGTAGGGCTCAGAATTGTAGCCCTCTGAGTTGGATCTGCCTTAAACACCTTTTGTGGGCCCGGATTTTCAATCTGATTGGGGCCTACACTTTGGGTTTGGATAGGTTCTATGATCTGTCTCACAATCAAGAGTCTCCCAGGGTTTACACTGAACCCATTGGCCTGTAGCTGGAAGCCCCGAGATAATCCAGACACCCAAGACTTTTCCTGCATAGCCAACTTCTAGTTAAACATTAATTTTACCTGAGCAATCTCATCTTTAGGTATCTCATCTCTCTGATCATAGAATTCATAGAATTCATGTCCTGACACAGGCTGAGTGAAGGAGAAGTTGACTAAATCTCGGTTGCTAATTTTTCATTTCCCTACCCCATTATTTGAAGTCACACAGCTCCATGACCTACAGAAATAATGTTGTATACCCCCACAAGTTTCCTCGTCACTTTTATGACCAGGACATGCCCCAAAACCTTTAGCTTGGACCAAAAACCCTGACCACAGGGTGTCCACTAAGTCCTTGAAGTCAAAATATAAGTCAGGCCACCAGGTGGTGTTCGGAGGATGTGTCTCAGTGGTCGTATTGAGTACCTCTCGCGTCAGCCCATTTTGAAGTCTCCAGGTAATCTTGACAGTTTGATATGGGTCAGTGCTGGCAGTTCGGGGTTGAGGAGGACAGCCATCATCAGGAGAGTCAGAGTGATCTGTCTGAGATCTGCTGTCGGACGAGCTTCAATTTTAAGGGATTGGAGGGATGCAGTGTTGACTTCCATTTTCTTTGAGCCCTCTCTTGTTTTTCTGGAGTGGCCTGTCACACGTGGTTGCAATGTACCCAGGGTCCAATTCTGTCTCAGTGAAATCTATCTCCCAATGATGTCCTGGCCTTTCCCCCCGATATCTTACACCTGTGTGCTGTCCTTTTCCCGGTCTCATCATCTGGCAGGCCTTGCAGGTACAGACTGTATCCTGGATGGTTTTCTTCTGTTGGGGAAACTGCAGCTGTGCTGTTTGTAGGAGTGTCAAAGTCTTTTTCTCTCCCAAATGGGTAGTTTGATGTAAATGGGTACAGAGATGCCTGCCCAGATTGGCAGGAAGCAACAAGTTGTCATCCTGGTCCCGATACCATCCGTTTTTGCCAGCAGGACGGGTGGTATTATCTTGCACCCAGCTCAAATCAGAGGGGGAGTATATGGGGCTTGAGGGGAGTGTTCCCATTGCCGGCGGTGGCAATCCCACAGTCAGTATATGGGCTTCGTGGTCTCCAGCAGCTGCCTCACGGGCTGCTGCATCGGCCGCATGGTTGCCTCGGGCCCTGGCACCCTCTCCTTTCTGGTGTCCCGGGACATGCACTATGGACACTGCCCGGGGCAAGTGGACCGCTGCCAAGAGTCTGCGAATCTCAGGCACGTTTTTAATCTCTTTTCCCTCTGCCGTCAAGAGCCCCCGCTCTTTATATATGGGGCGTTGAATGTGCACAGTGCCGAATGCATATCGGCTCTCAGTGTAAATAGTGACTCTTCTTCCTCTTGCCCTCTCTAGTGCTTGTATCACAGCTATCAGTTCTGCTTTTTGGGCAGATGTTCCAGGGGGCAAGGCCTCAGCCCAGATGATCCTACCAGTGTCATCTACTATGGCTGCCCCCGCTTTTCTCTGTCCATCCTTTATAGAACTGCTCCTGTCCGTGAACCATACCAGCTCACTGTTTTTTAATGGCAAGTCACTGAGGTCTTTTTGTATGGCGGTTACCTCAGCTAACACTTCAACACAGTCATGGAGGGGCCCGTCCTCCTCCGGGATGGGTAGCAAAGTGGCAGGGTTCAGAAAACAAGGTGTTTGAAAGTGTATCCGGGGAGCATCCAGCAGCAGGGCCTGGTAATGGGTTAAGCGAGCATTAGAAATCCACTTACCAGGTGGCTGTTTGAGGATTCCCTCTATGGCATGAGGAGTGTAGACCAGGAGACGCTGTCCATAAGTCAGCTTGTCAGCATCATGGACAAGGAGAGCAGTGGCCACGATGATATGGAGACAGGGTGGCCATCCCACAGCTACTGGATCCAGTTGTTTAGAGAGATATGCCACAGGCCATCTCCATGGTCCCCATTGCTGCGTCAGGACTCCCTTCCCTACTTCCTGCTTTTTATCCACAAACAGTTGAAACAGCTTAGCTGGGTCCGGAAGAGCAAGGGCTGGGGCTTCCAGTAATGCCTGTCGAAGTTCCTGAAATGCCCGCCTCATTGGCTCAGTCCAAGTCCAGTCTCTATTTTCTCTGCTTCTTTCATATAGAGGTCGGGCCTTTTCAGCAAACCCCATAATCCACAGCCTGCAGTACCCAACCATCCCTAGAAACTCCCTCACCTGCCGGGGAGTTGTTGGCTCAGGGATCCGTAGAATAGTCTCTTTCATAGCCTGAGTCAACCATCTTTGTCCCTGTTTTATTTTATATCCCAAATAAATGACTTCCTGTCTAGCAGTTTGGGCCTTCTTCACACTTGCCTGGTACCCCAATGTCCCCAAAGTCTGGAGGAGATCGCCTGTGGCCTTTAGGCAAACCTCCTTAGTCGTAGCGGCCAGCATTAGGTCATCTACATACTGCAACAGAACAACTTCGGGGTGTCTGGTTCGATACAGAGATCTTCGCCTAGAGCCTCACTGAACGTCGGCGAGTTTTTGAACCCCTGTGGGAGGCGAGTCCAGGTCAGCTGCCCCATAGTTTGGCCGTCCTCATCAGCCCATTCGAATGCGAAGATTTCCTGGCTCTGGGGTGCCAAGGGCAAGCTGAAAAAGGCATCTTTCAAGTCTAAAATTGTATACCAGACATAGTCTGGTGGCAAGCTGCTCAGGAGGGTGTATGGGTTAGGGACAGTGGGATGAATGTCACTCACCCGTTTGTTGACTTCACAAAGATCTTGGACTGGTCTAAAGTCTGCTCCTCCGGGCTTTTTCACAGGCAACAGGGGAGTATTCCATGGGGACCGGCACTTTTTGAGAATTCCTGCCTTTAGGAGGCGCTGGATGTGTGGCATAATTCCTTGCCAAGCCTCCTGGCTCATGGGATACTGTTTCACCCTCACAGGAGTAGCATTTGCTTTTAATTCAACAACAGTGGGAGGTCTTTGTTTAGCCAGTCCTATTCCCGCTATCTCTGCCCAGGCCAGAGGGTATTTCTGAATCCACTGCTGCATAGCAGGATCCACTGCTGCAGGGGGTTTTGGTGAATATAGTCTGTATTCATCTCTCAGTGCCAGGGATAAAACATGAATTGGTTGTCCAAGCCCGTCTGTGACTGATATCCCCCCAGAGTCAAAGTGAATTTGCGCATTGACTTTGGCCAATAGGTCTCTTCCTAATAAAGGGGCCGGACATTCCAGGATCACCAGAAATGAGTGGGACACCCGTTGAGCTCCCAAGTCCACTTTTTGTTTAGTAGTCCAGTAATATCTCTTTGTCCCGGTGGCTCCCTGGATCAAGCTAGTCTTTTTGGACATCGGCCCAAATTTTTGGCTGAGAACTGAGTACTGGGCTCCCGTATCCACCATGAAGCCGACCGGTTTCCCCTCCACATTAATAGTTACCCAGGACTCGGGGAGAGGTGCCGGGCCCTGACCCCCCCTAATCACTATCTTCCCCTGCATATAAGACGTGGGTCCCCGAGGAAGATTCTTCCTGTCTTACAGTCTTTTTCTTCAGATCTCTCTTGGGGCACTCATTTTTCCAGTGTCCCTGCTTTTTGCAGTAAGCGCATTGGTCTCTCTTTAGGGCAGGACTAGCTGGTTTTTCCTTTCCTCCCGACCGGGTGTCTTTAGTTTTCGGGGCTTCAGGCCCCTTTCTCGTCCCCACAAAAAGGATCTGAGCCAGTTCTTTCTGATTTCTCTGGTTTTTTTCACCCCTATATTTTCTTTCCTCCCGTCTAATCCGTTTTTCATATTCTCTTTCTTCCTGTCTAATCCGTTCCTCCCTCTCTTCAGGGGTCTCTCTGTTATTAAACACTTTTTCAGCTGCCCTTACCAGATCCTGTATTGACAATTTCCCCAGCCCTTCTATCTTCTGTAACTTTCTCCTGATATCTGGAGCTGTCTGGTTCAGGAAAGCTAACAGAACTGCTGCGCGTGACTCATCAGCCTGGGGGTCCATGGGCGTATACTGCCTAAAGGCTTCCATTAACCTCTCTAAGAAGGCTGCCGGGCTCTTGTTTGGCTCCTGTCTTATCAGATTTACCTTAGATAAATTTGTCGGTTTTCTGGCGGCTGCCCGGAGGCCGGCCATTAGAGTCTGATGAAAGACCCGAAGACGCTCCCTACCGGCTGTCCAGACGCTCGAAGTCCCAGTTCGGCCGCATGGAAGGGAACCCTTCTTCCACTAGATGGGGCTGCATGGTCGGCCTCCCATCCACCCCGGGAACGTGTTTCCGCGCTTCCGACAGAATTCGCTCCCGTTCCTCTGTGGTGAAAAGTACCTGTAACAGCTGCTGACAATCATCCCAAGTAGGATTGTGAGTAAACAGGATAGTGTCTAAAAGATCAATAAGGCCTTGGGGCTTTTCAGAAAAAGAGGGGTTTTGAGCTTTCCAGTTATATAGGTCACTGGTTGAGAACGGCCAATGTTGATAATTCCGTTTTCCGTCAGGATTTGCCGGCCCGACCGGGACAGGAAGCGCTCCAACAGTAGACGAAGGGGCCTCTCGGCTCCCGTAGTCAGACGAGTCCCCGCCCCCTCGGGTCCTTCCGTGAGTTCCCTGGGCTGGTCCCCCTTCCTGCTGCGGAGCTGAGGGTTCTGAGTTCCCTCTTTGTTCTCCGGACGACACCTGAGGTACCTGCGGGAGCAAGGGTGGTGGAATATACGGGGGAGGCGAGATTTCAGTGTCTAAATCAATCAGACTAGGGTATAGGGAAGATTCCTGGAGTATCGGTTTCTTCTGGCTCTCCCATGCCTCCCGGTCGTCTTCTTCCTTAGAGGTCTCCATGACCAGGACCTGTGGAACAGAAGCACTGGGGGGGTTGTGAATAAAGGGTTTCAGCCAGACGGGAGAGTCTTCTACTAGATTTTCCCAGACCAGGATGTAGGGAGCTTGGTCCGGATGGCCCTGAGGGTCAGGAGCCATTATCTTTTCTTTAACAGCCTGGATGACTGGCAGCCCGAAAGTTCCCTCCGGCGGCCACCGACCTGAAATGTCGGCCACTCAGATGAGCATAGGGTTTTTAGCTTGCTCTTCTTTACTAGCAGGGATAGATTCTGAGCCTTGGACTTAAAATCGGAAAAATTTTAAAATCAGTCATTACAGATAGCGGTGTAGAATAACTTTGACCCACGGCGGCAACACCCACAATAAACGCACAAACAGCAAGCACACCGCCGGCACACAAAGACAAGCGACAGACAGTAGACGAACGAATATCGGCCGAAAACACTGAACTAGGCTTATCCCGCGTTGCTGTTGTCCTGTTCCCCAAAGTTACCTTACCGAAGGGCGTCCACTGCCCACCAGACTCAGGATCAGGAGAGACGTTTCCCCCCGTTCCTTTACAGAGCGGCTCACAGAACCAGCTGCCTTCCAGCTCGAGTGCTGGGCTCCGGACTTATGCTGGCTGGGCGACTCTCTCGCCCCCTGACCTGATGCCGGCGTCCTAATATACTTCCTCCTAGCAAGGCTTCCCTTGTGCCTGGAAAGTGGTGTTCTTCTCAGTCAGGGGATCCCGGACGAGCCCCCAAATGTCATGCCCGAGGTCCCAATCCCCAGAACTGAGAGAACAAGACATCCACAGCAATGCAAACGCAAAAAGAGAATTTTATTGCTAGCTCGGGCCAGGACCCAAATTTCATCCAATGCAATGGAGTGGAACAAGGGCGCGGAGCCCTGAGTTACAGCAGTGTTTATAGGGTTAAGACAAAGACAGGGCGTTGGCAGGGGCGGATTGGTTGCCAGGGCTCCTTAGCATCTGCTAATTGGCTAGATTTTCGCGCGCGCGGGCTTCCTGGGGTGGGGGCGGGGGGGGGGGGGGGGGTGTTCCTCCTTGTCCTGATAAGCCTGAACCAGGCTACAGGGAGTATACTGATTGGTCGAGTCCTGGCGCCTGCAGAGGATGATCTCAGCTCCTTCTTGGCAATAACTCAGCCCCTCTGTAAAGGAGACTTAGGCCTACCTTGGCCCCATGAAGCTTGTCATGTTTGGTCCTAACAAATGGAAAAGTAAATGATTTGAGGAAGTCTTACAGTATATTACATTTTCAGTGTTTAGGCCTATTTGCAGAAAATAAATAGATCTAGGGCTGAAGCATTATGGATGCAGAGAGTGGAAGGCATTCATTGATTAGATGAAGAATCTATACCAAGAATTCACATTCAATTATCTGTCATGTGTGTCACTGTAGGCAGTACAAGTGGCCTATAACGTTGGAAGAACTGCCTTTTACTGCATATTTGTTGAAACATGTCACTTCTTTCTTTTTTTATAGCAATGTCATGATTTGACAGTTGTGTTTCATACCTGAAGCAAAAAATAAAACTAATATACATACACATGCACAAACACATACCTACCTACAGGTTATTCCACTAATAAATGATTAAGTTTGAGCTAGACATTTAAAATATGTATCCTCTGTTTTAAATTCGATCACGTTCTAATATTTGTGAATCAGTAATTTGGAATCTAGAATGCATTATATCCTATAAAATAATCCTACAGCGATTAGGTATCTAAGGCCTAGGTCACAAACAACAATTTATGTCATAATAACACTAGGGATGTTTGCCAGGATGTACAGCTAGTAAATAGAAAATTCAGGACGCAAATCTAAATTCTGAAAATTCTGTTGATTTATATGGACACATAAATGATTTATAAACATTTAACTTAGAGTATTTGGAGCCTTAAAAGAGGTTATTTGTTCACTCCATTGAATTCGTAATTGGCTGACTTGCATACACAAATAAAATGAAGAGAGTAGTCCATTCTGGAAATAAAAATAAACATTTTGCCAAGAGACGCTGTATTGAGTGGCTTATGAGTAAGAGGAGGGCCTTGAAATTTGGCAAAACCATATCGCCTGACATTGGGCAACTTACTTAACGGGCCTCTAGTTTCCTCGTCTTTAACACAGGTTAATAACATGCACTTCCTAGGGATGTTATAAGGATTAAATGTGATGGTATGTGAAGATACAACTTTAAGCAATATGTATTTTTCCTTGCTTCTTCTCTTCCTTCTTTCAAACCTCCAGACATGTGTTCACAAGAACTACAATACACACAGACTTCATTTGTCTGAAAGAAACATGTGACGTATGAAATGATTCTAAAAATCCTAAGGTCTTGATCTCTTACCTTTCGTAACCTCTCTTTATTTCTTTAGCCATGGACTTGATTTGTAGAACTGGAGCCAATTATGTTTTCTCTATGTGCCTTTGTTCTGACTCTATTAGCTGCATCTATCCTCCTGCCCCAGGCGTTGTGTCTCCTAAATAAAACGTGTTTTGTCAATACACAGTGCTAGCAACACTGAAACTTAAATGCTGCCTAGGAATTCTGAAGAAAAAAATAGTTCCGTTCTTGATTATTTCCATGACACAGTGTGGGAATTCATTATATTTAATGGTAGCTCAATGATATAAATTGTGTATTGATTATAATATGAACATTTATACCCATCTATTCACCGTAAAATTCTTAGTGTTCTCCAGAGAGCAGTAAAAGGATACAATTTATAATAGTATAATTAACTTTCAATTATATTTGCAAATTACATTTCTTGGAGTCTCTTCATAACAAAGAAAATAAAGGAAGTTAAAATAATGTATATTCTCAAATATGAAAATGTCATTTTCTTCCTTTCCAATTTTTTTCTCTTTTATGAATGTATTCTCTTTATGTCATTAACCTTTGAGGAAACATTTTCAAACATCCTTTTCTGCCTTCTGCTTTACTGAATGTTGTGTAAAATAGTCCTGCATAGCCTTACACACACACACACACAAAGACACACACACACACCCTGAGAGTTAAAAGCATCCAATTAAACAGGGTTGTGCTCATTTAATTCAGTGATTCAATGGTATTGTACCAGAAAATATATTAATAATCTAGAAATATGTTAGTCACTCAGTTGTGTCCGACTCTTTGTGACCCCATGGACTGTAGCTCTCCATGCTCCTCTGACCATGGAATTCTCCAGGCAAGAATACTAGAGTGGGTTGCCATTCCCTTCTCCAGGGGATCTTCACAATCCAGGGAATGAACCTGGATCTTCTGCATTACAAGTGGATTGTTTACTGTCTGAGCCACCATGGAAGCCCCAATAATCTGAAAGCACCTCCCCAAACTTCATCTGACTTTGAGAGAAACCTTGAGGGATAAGCAGTAGTTTTCAGTCAAGAGCTAGTTTATCCCTCCAAGACTCATCCCCTAGAGCAGGGATCCCCAACCTCTAGGCTGTGGACCGGTGCCTCCTGTCAGATCACCAGCAGTATTAGATTAGAAATAAATTGCACAATAAATGCAATGCATTTGAATCATTCCAAAACCATCACCTCCCTACATGTCTGGTCTATAAAAAAGCTGTCTTCCATGAAATTTGTCCCTGGTGCCAAAAAGTTTGGGGACCACTGTCCTAGAGGACATTGGGCCATGTCTGGAGAGATTTTTGGTTGTCACAGCTAGAGAGAAGGGGTGAACACATGTAGTCTATAGAGACCAGGCCTGCTAAACAGTCTGCGGTGCTCAGGACAGACCGCCAGTGCAAAGAATTAACCAGCTCCAAATGTCAATAGTGTCAAGCTTAGGAAACCTGCTCAAAGCTTGCAGGTTGTTCAGCTCACCAGTCCCTGTGATTCAGCACTTTTGATACTGGCCCTCTTCAATACCAGACCACCTGACCTACCTCCTGAGAAATCTATATGCAGGTCAAGTAGCAACAGTTAGAACTGAACATGGAACAACAGACTGGTTCCAAATCAAGAAAGGAGTACGTCAAGGCTGTATATTGTTACCCTGCTTATTTAACTTGTATGCAGAGTACATCATGAGAAATGCAGGACTGGATGAAGCACAAGCTGGAATCAAGATTGCTGGGAGAAATATCAGATATGCAGATGACATCGCCCTCATGGCAGAAAGCAAAAAAGAACTAAAGAGCCTCTTGATGAAAGTGAAAGAGGAGATTGAAAAAGTTGGCCTAATACTCAACATTCAGAAAACTTAGATCATGGCATCTGGTCCCATCACTTCATGGCAAATAGGTAGGGAAAAAATGGAAACAGTGAGAGACTTTATTTTCTTGGACTCCAAAATCACTGCAGATGGCGACTGCAGCCATGAAATTAAAAGATGCTTGCTCCTTGGCATAAAAGTTATGACCAACCTAGACAACATATTAAAAAGCAGAGACATTACTTTACCAACAAAGGTCCATCTAGTCAAAGCTATTGTTTTTCTGGTAGTCACGTATGGATGTGAGAGTTGGACTATAAAGAAAGCTGAGCACTGAAGAATTGATGCTTTTGAACCGTGGTGTTGGAGAAGACTCTTGAGAGTCCCTTGGACTGCAAGAAGATCCAACCAGTCCATCCTAAAAGAAATCAGACCTGAGTATTCATTGGAAGGACTGATGTTGAAGCTGAAACTCCGATACTTTGGCCACCTGATGCAAAGAGCTGACTCATTAGGAAAGACCTTGATGCTGGGAAAGATTGAAAGCAGGAGGAGAAGGGGATGACAGAGGATGAGATGGTTGGACGTCATCACCGACGCAATGAGCATGAGTAGGCTCTGGGAGTTGCTGATGGACAGGGAAGCCTGGAGTGCTGCAATCCGTGGGGCGGCAAAGTCAGACACGACTGAGCGACTGGACTGAACTGAATCTTCAGATTATTTTCTTTTTTCCCAAGTCTGAAATTTGTGCTGAGGCAAGAGGGGACTTGGTAGCCAGTTACTGAGCTACTCTGAATACTTCTTTATTTTCAAAGTACATCACAATCTCCTCTCCATATATCCCTCTAGCAAATGGTGGCTGTTACCCATTTGACGTCCAGATCACTCTTTCTCAACTAATTTATATTATAAGGTCCGTTTTCCCATCATGTTCACCTATTTTATTTTTAGACTGCATAAATAACTCCTGTTGAAATAATAGGAAGAGACACACATAGCATACTTAGACAATCCATTGTTGCAGTAGCTATTGGGGCAGGTAGATAATATCATTACTGCAATGTGAATAGGGAGAGTGATGGGGCAGCACCAGGTGGGATTTATGATGAATGGTTTTCTCTTTCTCCTTGGTTGCTCTGGCAACCAGTAGCAAACACACGTGAAGCCACAGTCCCAACCTATCTGGAGGGCACTGATTTGGGATGTTAATTTGCAGATCTAAAATATCTCGACATCCTAGAATTCCATAGCCAGATCTTATCCCTCAGAGCCATTCCTAAATCCTTGTCGTGTAGCTAGTGAGCCATTCCATTATAATTCTGGAAGGATTATTAGAAACCACGATAGAAATAATCAGTTTTGCATTTTTACTCTCAGAAATGCCCTGTGTCTTTTAAAAGTATATTCTCATTATTTCTAGCTTGTATAATTTTATAAATATGAGTCCTTGTTCTAAAGTTTATATGATTTACTTAAAAATTTTTCATCTAAGAAGTGATGGATTTTTCTGAATATAGCATAAATCACAAAACATCTGCCAAATCCCTATGGAAAAACTTTTAGGTTAAAAAGAAAAACCCATTTCAATGATCCTACAGATATAACCAAGGCTAAAATAACATCTGCTCATTTTAATCAGGTATAACCTTAAACTAAGGGCACTGAATGAGAGATTTTTTAAAAGGAGAATGATAATAACATTAACATATTTTGTTATAATTGTGTAGCACTTTAAACTTTAGAAATCATAATAATTTTTATTGGGGGATTATTACAGATCAGGCACACAAATATTTTGTATGACTTATCCCATTTTATCCTCACCACTGTCCCATGAAACACTACCACTCTTAATCTACTTCTGAAATGAAGAAACCAAGGACCTGAAGATATTTAAGTGTCACATTAATGTAGTAAGTGGCGTCAGGATTGGAACCCAGACCCGTGTAATCAGATTCTGGGTTCTTTTTTTTAAAGCAGTTTTAACAATCTGATCTTTGGCTTCACTGGTCTTTGTTACTGTGCCCAGGCTGTCTCTAGGTGTGGGGAGCGGGGGCCACTCTCCAGTTGCAGTGCACGGGCTTCTCATTGTGGTGGCTTCTCTTGTTGCAGAGCACATTCTAGAGCATGCAGGGCCAGTAATTGTGGCATGCCGGCTTAGTTGCCCCGAGGCATGTAGAATCTTCCCAGACGGAAGCCATGTCCCCTACACTGGCAGGGGGATGCTTAGTCACTGGACCACCAGAGAAGTCCCAGATTTGGGGTTCTTAACTATGTGCTTTCACAAGCACCATCATGCTGATTAAAAAGGGTACAGTGTCAGGAACAGTCACTCCAACTTCCACGAAATGTATATAGGTTAACTGTTTTCATTCTTTCATCTCTGTTTTCTCCCTGACATATATCCATCCTATCTTATCTACCCATTAACTTGACATCTCTCATAGGGCGGTGATGGCTATGATAGTTGGCTCCTTTGATCTATGGACCTCTAACTCTAATACCGAGTGCTTCTGATTCCCTCTAGTGCTGACTCATTCAGTTCAGTTCAGTTCAGTCGCTCAGTCGATTCCGACTCTTTGCGACCCCATGAATCGCAGCACACCAGGCCTCCCTGTCCATCACCAACCCAAATTGTCCAGAGGCATCATATGATGGTTTAGACCCATAGCACCACTCCGTCTGTGTTCTCCCAGCATCTCATAGCAGTGAGCTAGCTGCAGGTGGGCTGTGAATTTGACATTTCTTTAGGTCTTGAGCTTGAACTTAACTCCATAATATGGTCTTTCTTGTTTTATTAGAAAATTAATATTTTAAGTTACTTATCAGGTAATTTATTTACTTCTACTTCCTGAAACTTTGACAAAAGTGACCACCCTGAAAAGTCACACGTGATTCACCAGAGGTTTCTTACTGCCTGACATAAGGAATCATGCCTCTTAGGGGTATCTGCTGTGCTTTGGGAAACAGGGAGGGATACCTCTTTGCTCCAGAAGTAGCACAAGTGGCTATGGGAAAAGTTGAGAAACAATAATGGGCAAAAGGGTTCTTTTTTTTCCAAAACTTGGAATTGTGGTAATGGATTACAGTATTAAGTGACTAGTTCATCCTTGTGTCAATGAAATTTAGAGGGAGCAAAAGTTGAAGGCAGGGAAAATGTGGACCAATAGGTTATTTTAATGAAATATTCCATAGGAATTCCTTATATTCAGGCTAAATAATATTACAACAAAATTGAGGGGGCATTCACTTTATTGTTTTTAAAACTAAGTTAGCACTGAGCACAGGGCATAGTATAACATTTGAAATATAGAAGGGATTCAATAAATATCTGTTGATAAAATTAATAATTCATTGATGGCTATGAATCGGTCATCAGTAACAGTCTTAGCAATACCTCAGCTACGAAAGAGTAACTTTGAGGATAATGACTACTTCTAAACGGAACTAGTTAAGCATTGTACAACATGAAGAACCGGGCTGTATATCTTGTTTTGTTTATTTGGCTGCCTCGGGTCTTAGTTGCATCATGTGGGATCTGTCCTTGCGGTGCACAGACTCTCTGGCTGTGGCTCGGGCTCACTAGTTGCAGCATGTGAGCTTAGTTGCTCCATGGCATGTGGGACCTTAGTTCTCCAACCAGGGATCAAACCTGAGTCCCCTGTACTGCAGGGTGGATTCTTAAGCACTGGATCACCAGGGAAGTCCCATCCAGCCTGTATATCTGTTACCCTCTTTCGGGATACTCATCTCAGTGAAAGCTGGGGTAAAAGAAAAGACAGGAAAATCCTTGCTCAGAGACCCGTGGTTTGCTTTATGGACAAAAGAAGAGAGTGGCTGCAGTGCACCCAGAGACTCCAGGAAGTAGCTTTATCTCTGCTCAGTTACTCCATCTCTAAACTGGGTATAACCATAACTACCAGCTTCATGGGAGGGCCATGTAGATTAATGAGCTTGCCTTGTGAAGTGCTTGGCAGATGGAAAGGTTTTGAGTGGTGCTCTGATTGTCTTCATTAATTTTCATAGACAGTCCAAGTCTATGTGAATCTTGAGCAAGGAGGTGTGTAATTAATGCCACAGCTCTTTATAGGTAGTGTGGGGATGTCTGTGCAGGGGAGAAGAGTCTGATGCTGCTCTACACCATCTCTTCCCCTGGGTGCCCACTGACTGCTTATTCCCCAGCCCCAGTCTAAGCACCTTCTTTGGATTACCTCTCCTGGCAACTGAATTGTCTGCAGGAATGTCTTAATTAGGTTTGGGATTTCCTTCTTGTCTTAGTTGTTTCGGGTGGCTATAACAAAATACCAGAGGATGTGTTAGTCACTCAGTGTTGTCCGGCTCTTTGTGACCACATGGACTGTAGCCCGCTAGGCTCCTTTGTCCATGGAATTCTCCAGGCAAGATTGTTGGAGTGAGTATCCATTCCCTACTTCAGGGGATCTTCCCAGGGATCAAACTAGGGTCTCCTACATTGCAGACAGATTCTTTAGTGTCTGAGCCACCAGGAAGTACACCAGAGGATGGGTGGCTTATTGACATTTATTTCTCATGGTTCTGGAGGCTGGGAAGTCCAAGATCAAGGTGCCGGCAGATTTGTTGTTTGATGAGAGCCTGCTTCCTGGTTCACAGATGGTTGTCTTCTTGTTGTGTCTTCACAGGTCAGAAATGGCCAGGAAGCTCTCTGGGATCTCTTTTATAAGGGCACTAATCCCATTCATGAAGGTTCTACCCCTATAACCTAATCACCTCCCAGAGTCCTCACCTCCTACACCATCACATTGTAGGTTAAATTGCAACAGATGAATTTTGTGAGGACACAAACCTTCAGTCTATAGCATTTATCAAGGGCAGGCCTGAGTCACAGTGGAAATTAAGTGTCTTCTAGTTCTTCTGATGACTCCAAGGGCTCCTTGAACATTGTCCCTGTTCTGCGCACACTCCAACCCCAGAATACTAAGGAGTTTAGGAGGTCTTGTCTGGGATCCAAAGATCCCATCATTGACACCACCACCTCTACCAGTCCTTGTAACATCTGGAGACAGCAGGCGGTGGTGTGTGGTGCATGGACAGACTGAGGAAACTCAGAGCTGGCTGTGGACAGGGATGACTTTCTGGTGAAGGAGATTTACAAGAAACAACCTCTATATTTTGAGGTTCCAAAGCACATGAAATGGATCCACTTATTAATATTTTTTTAAAAAGAAAGTTTATGAAACAAAGGAAGAAAATGGAAACTTTGGGTGATTCTTAGCAGCAAGCTTGTCCAGAAGCTTTACCAAGTGATTTATGTGGCTAGTCCCACCTCCCTCTGGATTGGCTAAAGTCAAGATCATGGGTTCATGAGTTTCTGTGCAGGGACCTCAGCTCTACCTAGAAGACACTTCACTCGGATGGGGCTGGTGGGGAGGGACCATGCTGGGCCATCCGACTGTCCTTCCAGCTCCCAGGAGAGGGTATCACTGTCCTGTTTTCTCAAATTAAGTCTGTCCAAACTTCAGGGCACTGTCTCCTTAAACACTGCCATCAGAAAATAGCACACGGGTCCCCTCCTGGCTATTTGTCCTGAAAGGAAATTTCTGAGCAAGGATGGGACAGGAATTCAGGCCAGGGGGGTGCTGTGCTAGTTTATTCACCCCTTTCGCTGGATCTGACTGACAGAATGAGAGCAGCACGGACTGGGTTTGCTGTTTACTTCTTTTATGGCTTGCCCTCTGGTCTTCCTGATGAATTAGGGAGCTATTCAGTATGCTGCCTTGTTTAATCTACTTGTAAAAGAAAATGTTCTTTAGGAGGGGAGTCTCTTCACTGAGATCTTAACACACCTGAAGCCTGAGGCCCCAGGACCACCTGGGGTTTGCGATGTGCTTTGTCTTTTTCTCCATCACTAGAGCATTATCTTTTGTCTCTCAACCCCTCTGGGAATGAGAAAGAGGCTCATTCTAAATTCCTTCTGCTGCTCACCACCCAGAAGCCTTTTGTATGTTTGTAAATCATGAACTCTGGCAAGGGAGGGTCTCAGTTGGCAGGATGAGGTAAGAATGGTTCAGCCCTCTGAGCAAAAACACTCAGCTCCGGCTCCTTTCTGCCTGTCCCACCATCATCATGCCAACAGCACCATATATGCTTGCATTCCAGAGCCTTCTGGATAAGCCTCATTACACAAAATATTATCACGAATATTTACGTATAATCATTATCCAGAATTTGCAAAGTGCCAGCAATGAGATTTTTAACATGCACAGCAACTTCAAACTGTAGTTATTTAAAGGCCGTTTTACAGAACCAGGTTTCAAAGGAGGAGGAAAGTTGCCTAGAGTTACCTAGTTAGTATTAGGGAACCAGAGAGGAGATAACCAGGGTAGGGAGATGATAGGAAGCCATGTCTCAGCCCAGTTTTCATGTAGATATTTGAAGAAAAGTGAAGACAGGTTTTCCTCCAGACTCTTTCCACTTACGAATCAAAGATTATTCTTGAAATTTTGGAAGCATATGGAAGTGGAAGAAGTATGTTGAGGAATGACACAAAGATGTGGAGGGAAGGACAGAGAAATTGAGAGGGGGACAGAGGGAAATGGAGAGAGAGAGAGAGAGTGTGTGTGTGTGTGTGTGTAAGACTGTGAATAGCTGCCTCCCACCAGCCTCTGGTTGGTTAACAGCCTCCCTCGAGGCCAGTACCTGAGTTGGAGTCTCTCAGTTACTTTTCTCTGGACACAAGTGGCCTCAAAAGAACCTAGTAGGGTAATTTTAGAAGATCTTTATTGACTACATTAATGCCAAGAAAAAAGGTCCGTCCTGGCCCTCCCTTCAGGCTACAGATGAAAGAACTAAGGTGCAGAGAAGTTAAATGATTTACCCAAGGTCACCAACTCACCAACGACAGAGCCGGGATGACAGCCCAGGTCTTCTTTCCTCACACGGTGCATCTTGCCTCCCTCTCTGGGGCTGATGCGCACCAGGTTGGAATGGGATTCAGTGGCACAGCCATGGCATCCTCTTTGGAAGGGAAAAGTGAGTTTACAGTGAAAATCATTCAGTCGTGTCTGATTCTTTGTGACCCCATGGACTATACAGTCCATGGATTCTCCAGGCCAGAATACTGGAGTAGGTAGTCTTTTCCTTCTCCAGGGGATCTTCCCAACCCAGCAATTGAACCTAGGTTTCCCACAGGTGGATTCTTTACCAACTGAGCCACAAGGGAAGCCCTTTGGAAGGAAAAGTATTTGGAAAAGGCAGCTGTTGGAAAGCCACTTCTCTGTCAGCTGTTTCAATGGTGGAAGCGGCAGCTTTGATTGGGGTCCTTGAAAGGAAAGAGCTGGGCATTTGGGCTGGTGGTGAGGAGGTAAACCTTTCAGTACAGGACTACCTGGATGGGGAGATAACAGGGATGCAGTCTGACAACCAGCTAGATATCAAAACTGTCTTTTAATAGGGGCTGGTATCATGCAGCATAAATAGCCGATTACATGAAGCAAAAGTCTTAGCCCCAGAACCCGGAATGGTCTTATCCAGTATCCTTAAAGACTCTGTACATTGTTCAGTTCAGTTTCTCAATCATTTCCAAATCTTTGAGACCCCAAGGACCACAGCATGCCAGGCTTACCTGTCCATCATGAACTCTCAGAGCTAGATCAAACTCACGTCCATTGCGTCAGCGATGCCATCCAACCATCTCATCCTCTGTCACCCGCTTCTCCTCCCACCTTCAATCTTTCCCAGCATGAGGGTCTTTTCCAGTGAGTCAGCTCTTCACATCAGGTAGCCAAAGTATTAGAGCTTCAGCTTCAGCATCAGTCTTTCCAATGAACACTCAGGACTGATCTCCTTTAGGATGGACTGGTTGGATCTCCCTGCAGTCCAAGGGACTCTCAAGAGTCTTCTCCAATACCACAGTTCAAAAGCATCAATTATTCAGTGCTCAGCTTTCTTTATATGTCACTATGTGCATTTAATAATGCCATTGTCATGCCTACTGTGTAACTACTGTATATCTAATATATATACTTGGTAAAGTTTTCTTCTACATTTTTGATATCTGTTCTCTCATTTATTGGCTTCTGCTGATGTCCAAGTAGATGAGAGCAGTCAGATTAGCTACATTAAAATATGGTCTGGAGAATTCTTCACATTTAGTTTGTTCATTTATTTATTTACTCATCAGTTATGTATTTAGCCCACCATGCCTAAAGAATCCATAAACAAGAATATAAGCAAATGTAATGGGAATAATACTCCCAATATTTTCTCAGTATATTTTGATGCTCCTTTCAATCTAGACTCCATGTAGCCTCAAAGACTGATTCGTGAGGCATATTGCCCCAAGGAAGGAAAGATTGGATGCTGTCTGGAACAAAGGGGCTGGGACCATGTTGATGGCTGAAGGTCAGACTCTAGTAGGCTTCTCAATCTCATGTGTTCATTGCCCAGATACCATTTTGTATTAAAATTCTCCCCAAGTAGTTAGGCATAAAGCTCTTAGAGATCATCTATGTCAACCTATTCCTTTTCTCAGTGAAAAAACTGACTTAAAAAAGTGAGTGACATACTCAAAGAAGTTAGTGGCACAGCCCAAAACTTGACCCAAATGCTCTTTTTGGAATTGAGCTATTCTGAACATTATATCACTGTATCTTCTTTGTTATTAGGGCTAACACTCAGGTTTTCTCCTATATTCATGTTTTACTTTTAATTCATTTTTATGGTTAAGGAAATAGTTTGCCTTGACAAAAGTCATGTTTCCTCCTTCCTGGGAGAGTCTCTCTTAAGAACAAAGGTGGGGATTGTGAGCATGGCTGTGAATGCTCCTTGACTGTTTTGTGAGCTTGGCTGTGAATGCTCCTTGAGTCTGTTTTGCTCCTTGACAGGAGGTGGTCAATTTGAAGTGGTCAAGATCAGCATGTGCCTTGAATGGTGATTATTTCTGGCTTTGGTTCTAATCTTCATAATGATTCAACACTATCATTGAGGTGTCAGGCCATGAAAGAAAACACTCTTCCCTTGTGACTTAATGAGTATTTGGGACAACTGGTAACCCTCTGATTTGATCAGTGTGTGAAACTTGAGCCCCAGAAGACTTGTCATGTTTTCTCTGTGTTGTTGCAGCTGTTGTTGGCTTGACCCGTCGACTCAGTCATTGTTTGGTGTCCATATCTGCAGACTGGACAGTTTCCCTCTGCTAGACTGTTTTACTTGTGGGGACTAACACTTCTTTATTGGTTTACTTGAAGATAAACAGATCCCCACCTAGAACTTGGATTACTGTGAAAGCAAATGAGAGTCTGCATGGTATGGAAGGGAGAGAGGGCAGTGGTTGGAAGGTAGATCATGCTGAGCTAGAGTCTGGGTCTTTCCATGACCCAGTGAGACTCTACTACAGGTCACTTCACTTTAATTCATTCCTCTTTGTTCCCTTTTCTGCATGATATCAGTGATAGTCTGCCCTGGGAGTCTGGGTGAGCTGCCAACAGGATGAGATGTGGATTTTCTTTTTTCTCTCTGTATCTGGACATTATCTATGACATAGAGATTTTTTCTTTCTTGCGATGCTAGTATTAATTTCCTCTGAGTATTGTTAAGAGGAGATAGAGGTATACATGAGAGAATAAGCTGGAACCATGTGTGGATGGGAGGTGCTAAATGGGACACTGTGGTCATCACGGCATGTATCCTATGAACCGTGTGGAAGCAGATCCCACGGTGACAGTGTCAAGCTGCCCTCCCTCAGTGTGGGAACCCTGTAGCTCAGGGATGGAGACCTGCAAGGTGCATCCAACTCTTTGTGCTTGTACATTTTCAAAATGAAGCTAATTCAAGCATTTTCCTTTTTAAACTTTTTTATTTGGTGAAAAAATTTATGGTCACTATTAAAAATATGAAAAGGAAATTATGGAAGAGAAAATTAAGATTATTTTGTACTGTGACACCTAGCAATATGAAGATTTTAATACTGGCAAATATTTTCTCTGAAAAGTTTCTCCAATTGCATTACCATTGCTGGAATATGGATGCTCACTTCACTGCATCAAAGCCAGCATTAATTATTAAAATTGAAAAAAGTGCCAGTTTTATTGATAAGAACTGGTGGGCAAAATATTGTTTTAAATAATATTTTATTAATATAATTGTTGAAAAATTATATATATATTTTAGTTGTGAATTTTTGTTCACAGTTTTGACTACTTTTAAAATTTGTTCATGTGTTCTTTTTGATTTTTGAGGCCACTTTGTATGTTTGGTACATTAAGCATATGTTTGTCTCATACTTCTTATTTTTTCTATTTATACATTTGACTGTTCCAGATCTTAGTTGTGGCACTTGGGTTCATCCATCTCTGTTGAGGCGTTTGAACTCTTAGTTGCAGCATGTGGAATCTAGTTCCCTGACCAGGGATCACATGCTGCGAGCCTGGAGTCTTAGCCACTGGACAACCAGTGAAGTCCCTGGCTCATACTTTTTTTAATTGTATGATTCCATTCTTTTTGTTATAGGATATGATTACTATATAATACATTGCACATATTTAAAGTGTACATTCTTGATGAAGTTTGACATATATATTTATACACACACACATATATATATACAGTCATTAAACCATCACCACAATCAAGATAATGAACCAATACATCATTCCTCGAAGTCTCCTTGTGTCCCTTGTAATCCCTCTCCTATTGTTTTAAATTTGAGCAATTCAACTGGGTATCTAATAGTATCTAATTATAGTTTAATTGGCTTTTTCAAATAACTAATGATGCTGGACATATTTTCATATCATATTGCCATTCTTATATCTTCCTTAGTGAAGTGTCTGTTAAAATCATTTGTCCATTTTTAAATTTATCTTATTATTGAACTTTGAACATCAATATATAAATATTTTAGATAAAATCCCTTTGTCATATATATGTCTGCAAATATTTTCTCCCAGTCTGTGGCTTGCCTTTTATTTTGTAACATGTCTTTTAGGAGTGTAAGTTTTAAATTTTGATGAAGTTAAATTTATTGATTTCTTTTTTTTCTAGTGTATGTTTTTTGTGTCCTATTTTAGAAATATTTTCCAAATCTTGGGCTATGGTCCATAGTGTTGCAAAAAGTTGGACACAGCTGAGCAAACACACACACACACTCATACACACACACATAGACATACACAAGGCTCTTCAATATTTCCAGCACCATTTGTTGAAAAGATTCCCTTTCCCCTCTGAATTTTGCATTGGTGTCCTAGGGCTGACATAACAAATTACAATCTATGTGACTTAAAACCCAGAAATTTATTTTCTTCTAGTTCTAGAAGATAAAAAGTCAAAATAAGGGGTGAATCCTTCTGTTTCTCTTCCTAGCTTCTCATGGTTGCTGGCACTCCTTAGCATTCCTTGGCTTACAGCCACTCCATTGTCTACTTCTGACTCCACGTGACAGTCTTTCCTCTATGTGTCTGATTTCTCTTCTTATAAGGATACCGGTCATACAGGTTATGAGGGTCACCATGCTCCTTATGAACTCGTCTAAACCAGTTACATCTGCAAAGACCCTATTCCCAATTAACTTCACATTTTGGGACTCTGGGTGGACACGCATTTAACCCAGTATAAATTACCTGGGCACTTTTGCTGGAAATCAGTTAACCACGTATGTGACCTATATTCTCTGACTTAGTTCATTGCTTTAATGCTTCAAAAGTCATTTATCATCCTGAGATCAAATATTAACCTCTGTTTTATTCCAACTTATTAAATGCTTGGCTTTTAAAAATTGGGGTATATTTTGGAGTATTTTATATAGTTACACTGTAAGGTTATTTTTTCCTCCAACCAATTTTTTTCCTACCTAGTGCTTAGTATTTATTTTAGGTTTTAATTTCTGAAGATATATACATGATAATTTATATAAATATCTGTATATGCTTACATACACCTTTTTAAATTTTATTTTTTGTTTATTTATTTTTGGCTGTGCTGGGTCTTTCTTGCTGCATGTGCTTTCTCTAGCTGCAGCAAGCAGGGGCTCCTCTCTAGTTGTGGTGAAAGGGCTTCTCTTGTTGTGGCATATGGTCTCTAGAGGGCACAGGCTTCAGTAGTTGAATTGTAAGGGCTTAGCTGCCCTGTGGCATGTGAGATCTTCCCAGACTAGGGATGGAATATGTATCCCCTACATTGATAGGCAAATTCTTAAACCACTGGACCACTCCAGAAGTCCCTACATTTTCCATTTCAGGGGTAATTCATCTCTTGCCCTTTCTGTTTCTTCCTTTAAGTTCTTATTAGCATATACAGTAAGACCAATTTAATGACCATTTTGTTCTAATACTGCTTTTGAGATTTTTACCAGTATTGTAGTCTAATAATCATTGTAACTTTATAATTGACTTTAACAATTATCAGGGCAAATCTCCTAAAACTTTCATACTTTTATGTTTTTCTTGCTTATTTGTCAAAATGAACTTTAAAATAATTTAGTCAACATTGTTCAAATCCACTATAATTTCTACTCAACTAGCATTGTACCAATGTACAATTTTGTAGAGGACTGCCATTTTTTTCAATTTTAGTTACACCACAGAGAAATCTGTTTATGCCTTCTTTTAATGTAAGTTTTTAAAAATATCTTTCATTAAAGTTTTATAGTTTTCATTGTATGGATTTCTATTATGCATTTCTTATTAGCATCATTCCTAAATATTTCTACTTATTGATTTCCATTATAAACAGAGTCTTTCTTTTCTCTATTACCTTTTTTACCCAGTTTCTGCTACTGTATAGAAACCTGAATGTTTTTGGTATATTTATATTTTATCTGGTGACTTACTTAAACTACCTTTTATCTATTCAATGATTTTCAAAATTGCTCTTATCTCCTTTTGATATCCAAACTTTAAACTTTATTTATTTATTTAGGGTCCCTTTCATGATTGTTTTCTCATGTCTGGACTAATTACCTTTTCAGATCTGCAATTTGAGGCATGTTTGCTCATAACTAGATTCCCAGTGTCCAGCAAGTGCTATTCTACTAGTCTGATTTTCTCATGCCTTTGTTTCTTTGTTCTCTGGAATTCTAAGCATCATGGTGCATTAAAATGTACAATTTCCAGTGAGTAGTAACACCACTGCTCTTCTTGGGTCCCCATCTACGTTTCCTCTTGGAGATTATGCTTTAGCACAATGTCCCCTACCATTTCCTGTCTGGTCTCATACCCTGCTTCTTTTCCTGAGAATTGCTCTGTCCAGTTGGGTGGAGGAGATCTGGAGTGGGTAGTACTGTGTTGCAATTCTTTGCCAAACTGCTGTTGAAATATTAGGATAGTTTTCTTAAATCTTAGTAGAGATGCTCACTATTTATCTTGAATGTTTCATGCTGTCATGTTCTGCAGAATGATTAATGATGATGCCAACTCAGTTACTTAGTCTTCAGTGGAATTAACCTTGACCAGAGCATAGATGAAGATAACAAAAAATTCTTAACATGAGCAAAGTCTCTGTTCCAACATATACCCATGTCTTTTAGAGATGAATGTATATATATTCTTGGTCCTTAAATGTTATTAAAATAATCTATTTTATTCAGAGCTATTCAGATTTATCTTTGGCTTTATTACAAATTATGGAGAGCAAAAGATAATAATCTGTTGAAAAAAGTAAGAATCCATGAGTCTACACTAATGTGAATGAATGAATGAATGAATGGGGGAGAAAAGAAAGCTCTTCCTTAAAGTAAAATGTCAACTAATGCATGCAAAATAAATTACGGAATTAAAAACACACCATTTGCCAACCAGCATAATAATAATTGGCTTAGCATAGTGGATCAAAATTTGAGGAATAAAAGGATATTTATATGGTCTCCAAGTATATTCCCCACAAGCTACTTTTTGTTACAAAGAGAAAAATAGTAACATTACAGTACAGATTATGACAGACATCTCCTGAACCAATGATCAAAGGTAATGTTGCCAAAAATGGCATAAATGGACAGCAAGTGCCGCCTGACACCATGCTGTGAGAACTCGGCATCACTTGTGGAGTATTCCTGCCAAAAGGCATAACTGAGCTCTAATTATGAGGAAACATTGGACAAACCCAAAGTGAAGGATACTCTCCAAAATAACTAGCCTAAATTCTTCTTAAATATCAATATCGTAAAATATAGACAAATAAAAGAGTCAAGAATTGTAGATTAGGCCTGATGTGTTGTCTGAATGCAGTACATGATATTAAATTCTTTTGCTATAAAGGAAATTATTGGGACAAATGACAAAAATACCTCCGTAAGATTTGTAGATGATGATAATAATTGTTCGATGTTGGTTTCTCAATTTTGATGATTTCCTGTGGTTATGTTACAAAATAGTTTGGTTTTCAGTAAGACATAGTAGAGTATTAAGGGACGCATTTTTCTTTAAATCTGAAAAAAAATATGAAAGAGAAAGAAAACAAAACAAGTGGAATAAAATTTAACTTTTGAGAAATATAGAAGAGTGTCTGGTCATATGTAAATCTGAAGTCTTATCAAAATGAAATATAAGCAAATACAAGTCTTAAAAGTAAAAATATGATAGTGAGATCTCATTTTGTACCATGTTTTAATGCCATACTAATAAGCACTTACATAGCACTTGCTCTTTGGTCCTGTATTTTACACACACACACACACACACACACACACACACACTCATTTAGTTTTTATCCTGTGAGCTAAGTGGTATTGTTTTCCCCATTTTCAGACCCAGATTGAGGGACAGTAAGGTTAAATAATTTGCCTGTATATATACATGCTAGTAAAGGGAGGACATGAGATATGAACTCATAAGAATCTGGATCCAGAATCCTTGTAAGGGCTGAGTAAATCACAATAGACTTCTTATTTCAAAACTCATTCATAATACCTGGAACTGCTTTTCGGAAGTTTCTGTTTAGAGTCTGTATTAATTGTCTGTGTCTGTTTAACATGTTACCCCAAAACTTACTGACTTGAAATAACAGACATTTAATACTCACAGTTTCTGTTGGTCAGGAATCTGGGTGCAGCTCAGGTGGGTGTCTCTTTGAAGATTTCTCAAAAGGTTGTAGTTGTAGTTGAAGCTGTTGTCTGGGGCTGTGCTCTCATCTGAAGGTTTGCCTGGGAGATATTTGCATCCAATCCCACTCCCTTGGTTGTCAGGAGCTCTGGGTTCTGTACCATATGGCTCTCCCACAAAGCTGCCTTGTGATGTGGCAGCTGGACTCCTCCAGTTCAAGCAAAGAAAAAGACTGACAGAGAGAGAGAGAGAATGCTGAAGACAGAAGCCATAGTCTTCTTATAATTGCACCTCAGAAGTGACATCCTGTGCTGTATTCTACTTATGAGAAACAATAAGATCATCTCACCTGGGAAGAGAAGGGAATTTCACATTTCACTAGGGAGTAAATACCAGGAGGAGGGGATCATTGGTGGCTGTCTTAGAGGCCACTTGCCACAGAGTTTATGTATTAGTTGTGTACATGTTTTCATATTTATTCTTGTTGGGTACAGTGAGCGCTCTCTGTTAAATTTTTGTTTTATTTATTTATGGCTGTGCTAAGTCTCTGTTGCTGTGCAGAAGCTTTCTCTAGTTGTGGCGAGCAGGAGCTACTCTCTAGCTGCAGTGAGGGGGCTTCTCATTGCGGGGGCTTCTCATTGCTGGGGCTTCCCATTGCTGGGGCTTCTCTTGTTATGGAGCATGGTTTCTGGGGTTCAAGGGCTTCAGCAGTGGTGGGGTGCAGGGCCTAGAGAGCATGGCCTTCAGTAGTCGTGGCACACAGGCTTAGTGGAATGCGGCATGTGGATTCCAAGGCATATGGAATCTTTCCAGACCAGGGATTGCACCTGTGTCCCCTGCATCGGCCCGTGGATTCTTAATGACTGGGCCCCCAGGCAAGTCCAGTGATCTCTTGAAAGAGGCCGATTTTTGAATGCAGCTAGAAACATGTGACAGAAGAATGGAGTGGCAGCTATCTAAGAGATGGTTTGTCCTGGCAAGGAGTACAGTTGGCTTCTTATTCCCTTTTCCCATTTAGTACCATTAGCCCTCTAGGTACTGGACATCCCTCCCAGGTACCACCAAGTGACTGGCTGTGACTTTGGGGCCTCTCCCTGAGACTGCCCATTTCCTTACTGTTCATTGGGTCCATGTCTTCATCCACCTGGCTGAACTGGATTAGTGGACTCCCTGAGGGTAGGGAATGTGTCATTTTTGCCAAAACGGTTACTTCCCACCTAGCACAAACCCTGGGCCAGAAACTGGGTTAAAAGAGCATTGGCCTCTTCCCTAGGAGAGTTTGATTGATTTTTGGCCATAGCACAGGGTCTGACATATGCCAAGTGCTTTGCACACTTGGTTGGTTCTATAAGACAGGCTGTTATACCTGTGCCGTTGTAATGGGGAGACCAAACTGATCTTGGACTTGATAACTTTTCAGGATTACAGCCTTAATCTTTTCTCCTTAATTGGAAAATCCTTTTGCAGGGCGACACCTCTGTGAAAGTAGTCCAGGCAACAGTTTATAAAAGACATCATTTCCACCCAGTTCTGTCTCCTGCCATTCCATGTGGCCTGCTTCCTCTTTCTTGACTCCCTGAAATTCTCGCTGTTGGAGTTATGCTTTTGGAATACACATGACTTTTTTTTTGAAGAGAGAAAAAGGAAAATATAAATGGGAAAATACCACCTCGTTTAATTCCATCACCCAGAGATTAACTAAGTTAACTTGCTGTTGTGCTTTTTCCTCATATTTTTTGATGTATGCATACTTTTATTTTTTAAAAATGATAAAGTCAGGGAATTCCATGGTGGTCCAGTGATTAGGACTCCACACTGTCACTGTTGTGGGCTTGAGTTCAGTCCCTGGTCAGGAAACTAAGATCCCAGAAGCTGCAAGGTCAAAATAATAATAATAAAGCTAGAATCACATTACACAACCTCTCATTTTTTCCACTTAACACTTCATGAATGTTAAATATGGCTGCTTACCATTCCATTGTGAGCATGTAGGTACTTTATCACATTACTCATTGTGGATTCTTAGTTTGTTTCCAAGGTTTTGTCCTTAAAAATAATGCTATCATGAATATCCTTGGGCTAAATAATCATGTGAATTTCTGACGGGCTCCCTCTGATAAATTTCTGTATGTGAAATTACTGAGTCAGAGGAAAGAATGATGATTGCCATGGATTCTGAGACCAGCAGGAAGCCATGGAAAGGCAACTGGCTGAAGACAGTGGACACGAGGTCAGGGGCCACGTGAGGGAGTACAGGCAGTGGTGTTAGTGGCCCCCTGGGCTGCAGTCAAACACTAGCTCTTTGATGTTAGCAAAGTTACTTCAACTTCTGAACCTCAGTTTCATTATCTGTAAAATAGGATGAGTGATCTCAAGTGACTCAGAATATAGGTCCAAAGGCTTTTACCAAAAGCATCCCTATTAAAGAAGCCATGTCTAAAAACTGGGATCCTTACAAAGTGTCTGAAAATTTGAGATCCTTTAACTAAAAACAGTGGCAGTGATAAAAGAATCCTTCTGCCAGTGCAGGAGATGCAAGAGATATGGCTTTGATCCCTAGTCAGAAAGATCCCCTGGAGGAGGAAATGGCAAGCCACTCCAGTATTCTTGCTTGGAAAATTCTCTGGACAGAAGAGTCTGGTGAGCTGCAGACCACAGAGTTACAAAGAGTCGGGCACTACTGAGCACAACACACAGAACCAGACATTGTTTAAAGAAAACACATTGGCATGAAATGACTTGCATCCCTGAAATGTAAGCATCCCAAACACCCCAGCGTTTGTCTGGGATGCTTACAGGGGTTTCTTGACAGAATACAGAATAAGTCAACAGAAAGGAGGCAAATGAATTGAACATAGATTTAGCAGTTATTTCAGAGAATCTGACCTCATGAATTGAGAATACTGGATGCCATTGTAAACAGAGCTTCTGAAGATTTCCTTCAAAGGCAGTAATTGGTTACATTGTGCTACTCATAAATACACACCTATAGTTTGAATACATAAAACTGTATTAGCTGTCCTAATGTTATATTAATGGGTATTCATGGCTTGGGATAAACTTTCTAGTGACAGAGTACTATATCTCGAACAACTCAGACGGAAATGAAGATGACATGTTCTCGAGAAAAATGAATGACTCAAAAATTGGCTCTAGAGATAATGAACATGCAGTGAATAAAATTACGTAATGATATGTCAGACTGGGAAGAGGCAATATTTCTCCATTAATGCATAATTTAAATAGTTTGTGGTTTTAAATATGTATGTGCAACCAAATTAATATTAATAAATTAAATTTTGTAAGTCATATTTACTTTAGCTACAGCCCTAAGAGTTTATATAAGTGACTGGATAAAAACTGGTATTGGGAAGATCTTCTCATTAGGACGGGTCTGCTTATATGTGGGTATAGATGTATTAGTTATCTGACTCCTGGTGTTGTGTGAGAATAAAGATGTGATGTTTATTGACGCTCAGGCCTCTGCCTGGCACATAGCAAGTGCTCCAGTCTGCTGGCTTGTATCACGAGGTGTCAGATGGCAGACATCAACTCTGGATGAGTACCCATTGGGGAGCTAGGGGTCGGGGAGGCAGGGGGTTTAGGACATAGAAGCATAAGGCACACTTGCTTATTCTATTATGTGGCATAGGATAGGATTTGACCATCTACAGTGGCTTGTTTCCAAAAGCAATTTTTTTTTAACTCTTAGAAATAATGTTTTGTGTGAGGCCCCAGTAGAGCTTTCTGGCTCTTGCACAGTGTGTGGAAGCACTTTACAAATTACCACCCTCCCCCCCCACCCCCCCAAGCTTCTCCATGTCCTCACGACACATAGAAGCATGGAGCAGAGCTGAGCTTTAGTTCATGGTTGAGACTTCATTGTGTGAGTCCTGTGCCCCCTGTGGCATCCATTCCCTCTCCTCGTCATCTGCGTCTCCCTCAATGGGGCTCATTCCCATTTGTCATTTGAAAGGGAGAGGATAGATGTGTCTTTCATGCCAGCTTGCTCGGCCAGATCGTGACGTATGGATCCCTGGGCTGCTGTTTAGAACACTGGCTAGAGAGAGAGACAGGCAGAGATAGACAGACAGTGAAACAGAGACCGAGAGGTTGAGATACAGAGAGAGAGGGAGACAGAAGCAGAGAGTGAGAGAAACAGAGAGAGATACAGAGGGTTATAGAGATAGAGACACAAAGACAGAGAGAGAGAGAGGTAGAGAGAGACAGAGAAGCAGAGAGGGGCAGAGAGGGCTGTCTGCACGGTAAGCCAGCTAGTTTAGCAGAAGAAGAAAGTGGCAAGAAATTTAATGTGATCTTATTCCTCCCAACAGGGGCTCTGAGCTGCGTTTTCCTTTGTCGGGTTTTGGGGACTGTGTAATGTCTTTATCCCAGGGCCTGAGGCCCAAACCCAGGTCTGCAGGAGCAAGTGCTCAGCAGTGAGACCACTGGAAAGATAAATAACTGTCTTTCTGAGGCTCTCTCTGGCCACCTAGGTAGCATACTCAGTTTCCACCAGGATGAAAGCAGGATTCCCCCAAAGATGCCATCTGGTCTCCTACTGGCCTCTTGGGGTCCCTAGGCCCCCTGCGTGGCCAGCAGTGTGTACATATGGATACCGAGGAGACCTGCTGTTTCTATCCCACCCCACCTCGTGTTGGTTTACATACTGAAGAAGCTGTTCACATAGCCAAGTGGAGAACTGCCAGCATCCTTTGATTATTTGGAAAAGTCTCCTTTGAAGAAAAATGGTCCAGGGCTTCACATATGTGTAAAGGCTGCCGGGTCTCTGCAGCTGAGCCTGTGGCTCGTATCTGCGGCCCCCTCCCTTTCCACGTCCCTGAGAGCATGAACTGCATGCTCTCGGACCCCTCTGCTACAGGACATACCAAATTTCCTCTCCTACATGTCTTCAATCCCTCTGTGTCTCCACATATTCTCTCTTCTCTGTTTTCCTTGAGGAGGGCATTTACCTCCCTCTCTATAGCTACCTTGTTGGCACCATACCTTCTTTTGGGAATGGTGCTACACGTTTCTGCCTAGGGGACTTGGTGTTTTGTCAAAACAGCTTAATTTCTTACAGCCCATTCTATCTGTGTGTGTGTGTGTGCTTTCTTAGTTTTTTCTGAACCAGGACTCCTTAGGCCTATGTATTTGAAAAAATACTTTCCTGATATGAGTAGCCTTAGATCTCATGTTTGATTGTGATATAAAATTTCTTCTTGATAAACTGACATTGCCTCTATTGCCTCCATTCACTCCATGAATCAAAGACCTAGATCTTTATTTAAACCTGAGGAAACTTTGGTGGTTCAACAAGAAACCAAGCATCGACCAACAGTTTCTCTGGAAGGTTCCTACTGAGCCTAGGACTAGATTTGTCCTTGGTAGGGGGCAGGGTAGAGAGTTGATCTGGGGGAGCCCCTTGCAGGGGTAGGTCAGCAGCCCATGAAGCCTCCCTTTGGGTCCCTTGCAGGATGGTTACAGCCCAGGCCTATGAGAGAGAGGGGTTCTTTGTGGCCAGGGTGCTGCTGTGTTCTCACGGCAAAGCCAGCTTTAATTTTCTAGCATCATTAGCTAATGAATGTTTTCAGAGTTGCTCTGATCACTTGCAACCAGGAGAGGCTAGAGCTACTGAACAAAGAACCACAGACTCAGAGGCTTACACAACAGGAGTTTTGCAGTTCAGGAGGTTGGAAGTCCAAGACAGAGGTGTCAGCAGTGCTGGTTTCTTCTGAGGCCTCTCTTTGGCTGTAGAGCCACCTTCTCCCAGGGTCTTCACATTGTCTTCCCCTCCATGCGTGTCTGCATCCACATTTCCTCTTCATGTAAGCACACCGGTGACAGAATTACTGCCCACCCTGAGGGCCTTATTTAACTTAATTTAATTACCTCTGTAAAGACCCAGTCTCCAAAAGAGTCACATTCTGAGATACTGGAGATTATGGTTTCAACATAAGAATTTAAGGGGAATGCCATTCGGCTGTAACAGGACTCAAGCACCTACTGGAAAGCACTATGCTCTCTTCTGATGCCATAAATACTGTATATGTTCCTTACCCTCTGGGTGATTTATAAGTAGGAACTCACTTTATCCACACTTCAATCCCTTGGGTAGGTATTAATTTTTTCTCCATTTCACAAGGAAACAGTAAAGGGAGGATAACCTGCTGATACCTCATAGCTGGTCACCGGCCCATGGACCAGAGGCCAGACTCCAGCCCCACACTCTCTTTCCTGAGCAGATCTACCCCTGTTTTTTAGCCCTCCCCCCATCCCAGCATCAGCAGTGCTCATCCTGATCTGAGAGCCTAAGAAAGACTCGAGACTTAATTCGGTCCTCGGGACCCAAGGTAAACTGTGCTGTGCAGTGTCTGTGAGCAAATGTGTCAGAAGAGTGAACATTAGGGTTTTTTCTCTCATTTTACAGCTAGGGTCATAGGATGTTGAGCCTTTTGCGGAAGATTCTGTATTCAAGGGATCCAACAGCACTGGAGGGCCCTGCTTTCCAAAGGAGACTATTCTTCCAGAAAGGTAGTGCTTATTTAGACATGAATCAAGTGGGGCAGATAAATCATTATTTTATCTCAAGGATAAACAGCATAACCCTTTAGAGATGACAGTGACTCATAATGGTTGGTGGTGGTGGTTTAGTCGCTAAGTTGTGTCCGACTCTTGCGATCCCCTGGACTGTAGACTGCCGGGCTCCTTTGTCCATGGGATTCTCCAGGCAAGAATGCTGGAGTCCATTTCCTTCTCCAGGGGATCTTCCTGACTCAGGAATCAAACCTGGGTCTCCTGCATTGCAGGCAGATGATTTACCAACTAAGCTATCATAATGGTTCTTAATGGTTAAACCAGACATGAATGTTAAAGGGAACTTTACATTACAGTGGAAAGTGAACAGCTCTTAGAGTTTTAGCTGTTAGTACTACCTTAGTGGATGTGATGTTTTGCCCCCAACTGCTTCATCTGGAAAATGGGTACATACTATCTCATTGCAGAGTTGCTGATGGTTTACAGATTATAGGCAGACCTTGTTTTATTGCACTTTACTGTGCTAAACAAATACTGTTTTGTTTGTGTGTGTGTGTGTGTATTTTTTTTTTTTACAAATTGAAGGTTTGTGACATCTTCTTGTTGAGCAAGTCTATCAGCACCATTTTTCCAACAGCATCTGCTTGCTCCATGTCTCTGTGTCACATTTATGGTGATTTTCACAGTATTTCAAACATTTTCATTCTGATTATATTTGTCATGGTGATCAGTGATCACTGACCTTTGATGTTACTACTACAACTTTCTGAAGGCTCAGGTGATGGTTAGCATTTTTGAGCCTCTCTCCCACCCCACCCCTGTCCCACCCCTCTAGGTTGTCACAGAGCACAGAGCTGAGGTCCCTCTGCTATATAACAGCTTCTCACTAGCTACCTACTTTATACATAGTGGTGCATATATGTCACTGCTAGCATCTTTTTAGCTACAAAGTGTTTTTCAGTTAAGGGATGTGCTTTTTAAACATTAAAAAAAGAACTCTTAGTAGACCACAGTATAGTAAAACAAAGCTTTCTAATTGCTAGGAAAACAAAACTATGTGATGTACTTTATTGTGATATTCACCTTATTGAGGTGACCTGAAATGGAAACTGCTATATCTTTGAGGTCTGTTTGTATATATGATAGGGTACCCAGTTCAGTATCTCAGTTGTTTTTTTGTTTTTTTTGGTTCTGTCACAAAATATAGGCTAGGCTAAATAAACTGCAGTAACAAATTACCCACAGTCTTAGTGGTTTATCCCTACAAATATTTATGCCTAGTGTAGTATGTCTCCCCCTGACTCCTCACTCTGATAGAAAAGCCACCATCTCAAGCATCACTGGTCACCAGCCCTCTCTCGAGAATCTTGTACCATCAATGAAATGCTTCTGTTTGTGAGTGACAAACGTTGCTGCTCAGCACTCACTAGCTGAACCCAGCCATGTAGCTCCACAGAAGTGCAAGGGGGCCCTGCCTGCAAACCTTCCAGTACCTGCCAGGAGGAGTAGGTGAAGAGCAATAAGGACACTTCACTCTGTAGGTACTGAGTGCATGGTACCAACATTCTTGGGGCTTCCCAGGTGGCTCAGTGGTAAAGATTTTGCCTGCCAATGCAGGAGATGTAGGTTTGATCTCTGTGTCAGGAAGATCCCCTAGAGAAGGAAATGGCAACCCACTCCAGTAATTTTGCCTGGGAAATCCCATGGACAGAGGATTCTGCAGGCTACAGTCCATGGGGTCACAAAAGAATGAGACAACCAACATTCTTATAACGAGGTCTGCCTTTACTGAAAACCACTGTACTCGCTTTCACTTGCTCTCTTTCCAGAAGGGCTGAATGAATCCTAATCAAGTGGACTAATTGTTTGAGGTACATATCCTCTTGCTGCCTCACCCTTGGAGAAAATTATCTATGAATATCCCAAAGTCAGCTGTTATTCTCTGAGTTGTCATGGTAGAGCTGTGTAGATTCATCTATAAAAAGAAAACATTTTTGACCATGCACTGAAAAGGATATTTTAGGAATGTGTCAGCGACATCATATATTTGTGTGTCTTGGGCAGAGATTGAAAGTCACAGTTGGTTATTTTTATCTGACTCATTCAGCTGAGGTCCATTATGCTTTTTAGCACTGACCTGGATGTGATTACATTCCAGCCCAGTACTGACTGCTCCCCTTAACTTTTTAAAAAATTGCAGTAAAATCTATGTAATATAAAATTTACCATCTTAAGCACTTAAAAAATATTTTGTATTGGGGTACAGCTGATTAACAACATTGTGATAGTTTCAGGTGTACATCAAAGGGACTCAGCCACACACATGCATTTATATACTCTCCCCCAAACTCTGCTTCCATTCAGGCTGTCCCATAACATTGAGCAGAGTCCCTGGCACTGAACAGGAGGTCCTTGTTGGTTATCCATTTAAAATATAGCAGATTGTACATGTCTATCCCAAACTCCCTAACTATCCAGTCCTCCCATCCTTCCCCCTGGCGATCATAAGGTCATTCTCTAAGTCTGTGAATCTCTTTCTGTTTTGTAAGTAAGTTCATTTTAAACCATTTTAAAGTATTTAGTGTTATTCATCAGTTCGGTTCAGTTCAATCACTCAGTCGTGTCCAACTCTGCGACCCCATGGACTGCAGCCTGCCAGGCCTCCCTGTCCATCACCAACTCCAGGAGTTTACCCAGACTCATTTGCATTGAGTCGGTGATGCATCCAATCATCTCACCCTCTATCAACCCCTTCTCCTCCTGCCCTCAGTCTTTCTCAGCATCAGGGTCTTTTCCAATGAGTCAGTTCTTTGCATCAGGTGGCCAAAGTATTGGAGTTTCAGCTTCAACACTAGTCCTTCCAATGAACACTAAGGAACAGTCTCCTTTAGGATGGACTGGTTGGATCTCCTTGCAGTCCGAGGGACTCTCAAGAGTCTACTCCAATACCACAGTTCAAGAGCATCAATTCTTCGGTGCTTAGCTTTTTTTATAGTCCAACGCTCATGTCCATACATGACTACTGGAAAAGACATAGCTTTGACTAGATGGACCTTTGTTGGCAAAGTAATGTGTCTGCTTTTTAATATGCTGTCTAGGTTGGTCATAGCTTTTCTTCCAAGGAGCAAGAGTCTTTTAATTTCATGGCTGCAGTCACCATCTGCAGTGATTTTGAAGTCCAAAAGAGTAAATTCTGCCACTGTTTCCACTGTTTCCCCATCTAATTGCCATGAAGTGATGGGACTGGATGCCATGATCTTAGTTTTCTGAATGTTGAGCTTTAAGCCAACTTTTTCACTCTCCTCTTTCACTTTCATCAAGAGGATCTTTAGTTCTTCTTTGCTTTATGCCCTAAGGGTGATGTCATCTGCATATCTGAGGTTATTGATATTTTTCCCAGAAATCTTGATCCCGGCTTGTGCTTCATCGACCCCATCTAATGATGGACTCTGCATATAAATTAAATAAGCAGGGTGACAATATACAGCCTTGATGTATTTCTTTTCCTATTTGGAACCAGTCTGTTGTTCCATGTCCAGTTCTAACTGTTGCTTCCTGACTTGCATACAGATTTCTCAAGAGGCAGGTCAGGTGGTCTCGTATTTCCTTCTCTTGAAGAATTTTTCACAGTTTGTTGTGATCCACACAGTCAAAGGCTTTGGCATAGTCAATAAAACAGAAATAGATGTTTTTCTGGAACTCTCTTGCTTTTTCGATAATCCAGCAGATATTGGCAATTTGATCTCTGGTTCCTCTGCCCTTTCTAAATCCATCTTGAACATCTGGAAGTTCACGGTTCAAGTACTACTGAAGCCTGGCTTGGAGAATTTTGAGCATTACTTTACTAATGTGTGAGATGAGTGCAGTTGTGCAGTAGTTTGAGCATTCTTTGGCAATGCCTTTCTTTGGTATTGGAATCAAAACTGACCTTTTCCAGTCCTGTGGCTACTGCTGAGTTTTCCAAATTTGCTGGCATATTGAGTGCAGCATTGTAACAGCATCATCTTTTAGGATTTGAAATAGCTCAACTCAAATTCCATCACTTCCACTAGCTTTATTCATAGTGATGCTTCCTAAGGCCCGCTTGACTTCACATTCCAGGATGTCTGGCTCTAGATGAGTGATCACACCATTGTGATTATCTGGATCATGAAGATCTTCTTTGTACAGTTCTTCTTTGTATTCTTGCCACCTCTTCTTAATATCTTCTGCTTCGGTTAGGTCCATACCATCTCTGTCCTTTATTGAGCCCATCTTTGCATGAAATATTCCCTTGGTATTTCGAATTTTCTTGAAGAGATCTCTAGTCTTTCCCATTCTATTGTTTTCTTCTATTTCTTTGCACTGATCATCGAGGAAGACTTTCTTATCTCTCCTTGCTCTTCTTTTGAACTCTGCTTTCGAATGGGTATATCTTTCCTTTTCTCCTTTGCTTTTGGCTTCTTTTCTTTTCACAGCTATTTGTAAGGCCTCCTCACATAGTCATTTTTCTTTTTGGCATTTCTTTTTCTTGGGGATGATCTTGATCCCTGCCTCCTATACAATGTCATGAAACTCCATCCATAGTTCTTCAGGCAATCTATCAGATCTAATCCCTTGAATCTATTTGTCACTTCTGCTGTATAATCGTAAAGGTTTTGATTTAGGTCATACGTGAATGGTCTAGTGATTTTTCCCTACTTTCTCAATTTACGTCTGAATTTGGCAATAAGGAGTTCATGAGTTGAGTTGAGCCACGGTCAGCTCCCTGTCTTGTTTTTTCTGACAGTATAGAGCTTCTCCATCTTTGGCTGCAAGGAATATAATCATTCTGATTTCGATATTGACTATCTGGTGATATCCATGTGTAGAGTCTTCTCTTATGTTGTTGGAAGAGGGTGTTTGCTATGACCAATGTATTCTCTTGGCAAAACTCTATTATCTTTGCCTTCCTTCATTCTGTACTCCAAGGCCAAATTTGCCTGTTACTCCAGGTGTCTGTTGACTTCCTACTTTTGCATTCCAGTCCCCTATAATGAAAAGGACATCTTTTTTGGGTGTTCGTTCTAGAAGGTCTTGTAGGTCTTCATAGAACTGTTCAACTTCAACTTCTTCAGCATTACTGGTCGGGGCATAGACTTGGATTACTATGATATTGAATGGTTTGCCTTGGAAATGAACAGAGATCATTCTGTCATTTTTGAGATTGTATCCAAGTACTGTGTTTTGGACCACTTAGTTGACTAGGATGGCTACTCCATTTCTTCTAAGTGTTATTCATAGATTTACATAATTGTGCAACCATCACCACCATCCATTGTCAGAACTTTTTTCATCTTCCCAGACTGAAATTCCAGTCACTAAATGTAACTCTACTGTTTTCCCATCTATTTTCCATGAAGTGATGGGACCAGATGCCATGATCTTCGTTTTCTGAATGTTGAGCTTTAAGCCAACTTTTTCACTCTCCTCTCAAGAGGCTTTTTAACTCCTCTTCACTTTCTGCCATAAGGGTGGTGTCATCTGCATATCTGAGGTTATTGATATTTCTCCCGGCAGTCTTGATTCCAGCTTCTGTTTCTTCCAGTCCAGCATTTCTCATGATGTACTCTGCATAGAAGTTAAATAAGCAGGGTGACAATATACAGCCTTGACGGACTCCTTTTCTTATTTGGAACCAGTCTGTTGTTCCATGTCCAGTTCTAACTGTTGCTTCCTGACCTGCATACACATTTCTCAAGAGGCAGGTTAGGTGGTCTGGTATTCTCATCTCTTTCAGAATTTTCCACAGTTTATTGTGATCCACACAGTCAAAGGCTTTGACATAGTCAAGAAAGCAGAAATAGATGTTTTTCTGGAACTCTCTTGCTTTTTCCATGATCCAGCGGATGTGGGCAATTTGATCTCTGGTTCCTCTGCCTTTTCTAAAACCAGCTTGAACATCAGGGAGTTCACAGTTCATGTATTGCTGAAGCCTGGCTTGGAGAATTTTGAGCATTACTTTACTAGCGTGTGAGATGAGTGCAATTGTGCAGTAGTTTGAGCATTCTTTGGCTTTGCCTTTCTTTGGGATTGGAATGAAAACTGACCTTTTCCAGTCCTGTGGCCACTGCTGAGTTTTCCAAATTTGCTGGCATATTGAGTGCAGCACTTTGACAGCATCATCTTTCAGGATTTGAAAGAGCTCAACTGGAATTCCATCACCTCCACTAGCTTTGTTCGTAGTGATGCTTTCTAAGGCCCACTTGACTTCACAATCCAAGATGTCTGGCTCTAGATGAGTGATCACATCATCATGATTATCTGGGTCGTGAAGATCTTTTTCGTACAGTTCTTCCGTGTATTTTTGCCACCTCGTCTTAGTATCTTCTGCTTCTGTTAGGTCCAGACCATTTCTGTCCTTTATTGAGCCCATCTTGGCATGAAATGTTCCCTTGGTATCTCTAATTTTCTTGAAGAGATCTCTAGTCTTTCCCATTCTGTTCTTTTCCTCTATTTCTTTGCATTGATCCCTGAAGAAGGCTTTCTTATCTCTTCTTGCTATTCTTTGGAACTCTGCATTCAGATGCTTATGTCTTTCCTTTTCTCCTTTGCTTTTTGCTTCTTTTCTTTTCATAGCTATATGTAAGGCCTCCCCAGACAGCCATTTTGCTTTTTTGCATTTCTTTTCCATGAGGATGGTCTTGATCCCGTCTCCTGTACAGTGTCACGAACCTCATTCCATAGTTCATCAGGCACTCTATATATCAGATCTAGACCCTTAAATCTATTTCTCATTCCATTGTATAATCATAAGCGATTTGATTTAGGTCATCCCTGAATGGTCTAGCGGTTTTCCCTACTTTCTTCAATTTGAGTCTGAATTTGGTAATAAGGAGTTCATGATCTGAGCCACAGTCAGCTCCTGGTCTTGTTTTTGTTGACTGTATAGAGCTTCTCCATCTTTGGCTGCAAAGAATATAATCATTCTGATTTTGGTGTTGACCATCTGGTGATGTCCATGTGTAGAGTCTTCTCTTGTGTTGTTGGAAGAGGGTGTTTGCTATGACCAGTGTGTTTTCTTGGCAAAACTCTATTAGTCTTTGCCCTGCTTCACTCTGCATTCCAAGGCCAAATTTGCCTGTTACTCCAAGTGTTTCTTGACTTCCTACTTTTGCATTCCAGTCCCCTATAATGAAAAGGACATCTTTTTTGGGTGTTAGTTCTAAAAGGTCTTGTAGGTCTTCATAGAACCGTTCAACTTCAGTTTCTTCAGTGTTACTTGTTAGGGCATAGACTTGGATAACTTTGATATTGAATGGTTTGCCTTGGAAATGAACAGAGATCATTCTGTCATTTTTGAGATTGCATCCAAGTACTGCATTTCAGAGTCTTTTGTTGACCATGATGGCTACTCCATTTCTTCTGTGGGATTCCTGCCCGCAGTAGTAGATGTAATGGTCCTCTGAGTTAAATTCACCCATTCCAGTCCATTTTAGTTCGCTGATTTCTATAGATGGGGAAACAGTAGAAACAGTGTCAGACTTTATTTTTTGGGGCTCCAAAATCACTGCAGATGGTGACTGCAGCCATGAAATTAAAAGACACTTACTCCTTGGAAGAAAAGTTATGACCAACCTAGGTAGTATATCCAAAAGCAGAGACATTACTTTGCCGACTAAGGTCCGTCTAGTCAAGGGTATGGTTTTTCCTGTGGTCATATATGGATGTGAGAGTTGGACTGTGACAAAGGCTGAACGCGGAAGAATTGATGCGTTTGAACTGTGGTGTTGGAAAAGACTCTTGAGAGTCCCTTGGACTGCAAGGAGATCCAACCAGTCCATTCTGAAGGAGATCAACCCTGGGATTTCTTTGGAAGGAATGATGCTAAAGCTGAAAGTCCAGTACTTTGGCCACCTCATGCGAAGAGTTGACTCACTGGAAAAGACTCTGATACTGGGAGGGATTGGGGGCAGGAGGGGAAGGGGACAACCGAGGATGAGATGGCTGTATGGCATCACGGACTCGATGGACCTGAGTCTGAGTGAACTCCAGGAGATGGTGATGGACAGGGAGGCCTGGTGTGCTGCGATTCATGGGGTTGCAAAGAGTCGGACATGACTGAGCGACTGAACTGAACTGAAATGTAACCCTCCATTGCCCATGCGCCATCTCCTGGCAACATCGTCCTACCTTCTGTCTCTATCAATTTGACTACTCTCACTGCTTCACATAAGTGGAATCACGCGGTATCTGTCCTTTTGTGACTGCTTATTTCAGTCAATCACAGTGTCTTAGAGGTTTACCTATATTATAATGTGCCTAAATTTCCTTCCTTTTAAAGGCTGAATAATATTCCCTTATATGTATAGACATTTGATTTATCCATTCATGTCTGCAGACACTTGAGTTGCTTCCACTTTTTGGGTGTTGTGAGTAATGCTGCTCTGAATATGTGTGTGAAAATACCTGTATGATCCTCTGCTTTCGGTTTTTGGGGGGAGATCTATACCCAGAATTGGAAGTACTGGATTTTGTGATAATTATATTTTTAATTTTTTGAGGCACTGCCATATCATTTTCTATAGTTTTTACAACACTTGCCGTTCCCTCCATCAGGGTGTACTTTTTACACCCTGGCTGACCTCCCCATGGAGGTCTTCAGAGTATAAGTTGCTGGTTTCACGTTCTTGTACAAAAGACAGAGTCCTTCTTGCATCCCATTTATCATGACTTCATTTGGCATTTATTGTCTCCTTATCCTTGTTTTACTTTGTAATGTTACTCAGAGGTCATGTACTACAGGCATAGGTTATACTTTAAGTCCTGACAAAGAACATGGGAACAAGTTATCCTTGGTATGTCTTTATTGGATTTTTGTCATTTTTTATTACTGTTAATACACTTGTTATACCTATGGGCTATCTATCATAGAATTTTTCCAGTATTCTTAGTAATGATGTGTAAGAAACACAAAGTCTAATATAAACATGCAGCCCCTTAGAGATTTGTGGGAATAAAGTTACTTTAAGGAATGTATTTGATGTTTAGTTAGCATCTGACTTCTAGGTATACTAGATATATATACTACATGCTACTCTATCAAAAATACAAAACAAAACAAAATTCGGGGAAGCTAGCTAAACCTGTGGATGTTTTCCTTCTCCTTCCTCACTCTCCATGACTCTGGATGGAAATAAATATCCCAACAGTGGAATCTGCCCCTCATTTTCTCGATATACTCTATAACCTTTTACTTGAAATGATGACTTCCCCTATATCTCTTAGGTCCCAAGCCTGAAAAGACTTTAATTTCCTAGAGTTGAGAAGTTAGCCTGTGAGGAGAGGTACAAACAAATGCTTTGAAGAGCAGTGTAGAGAAAACAGCCCCGACTTTTCCACCTGTCTGCTTCTCACTCCTGCAGCCATCAGTTCTCCATCAGTTTTGTCTGAGCAAACAGTGCTCCACACCCATCCACCACCAATCCCACCTGGGTGCATAGCTTTCCAAGAAAAGTAGCTTGATGGTGATACTTGCTTAGGAAAACAGAAAATAGCCTATTTCAAGTTCTTCCTTCAATGCCAGGAAATTCCTACCTGGGTGGTCCTGGAGTCCTCGGGAAGCCATCCCCGTACTTCCAGGCAGACATGCACATACAAGGGACAGTTCTGTTGTTTTATCTCATTTGTGTCATCTCAATTTGGCTTTTTTCTTAGAAGGGAAAAACAACTCCCTCCAATACTCAGTCAAGGAAAAGGAAATGGCAACCCACTCTGGTGCTCTTGCCTGGAGAATCCCACGGACAGAGGAGCGTGGTAGGCTGCAGTCTGTGGGGTCACTAAGAGTCAGACACGACTGAGTGACTTCACTTTCACTTTTCACTTTCATGCACTGGAGAAGGAAATGGCAACCCACTCCTGTATTCTTGCCTGGAGAATCCCAGGGACAGAGGAGCCTGGTGGGCTGCCGTCTATGGGGTCACACGGAGTCAGACACGACTGAAGCAACTTAACAGCAGCAGCAGCAGCCAATACTCTGTCAAAGGGGATTAGAGTCACTGTGACATTCTAGGCTGGCTAATAAATAATTTGAATGAAAGTTACATAAACTCTGAACACAAGTGTGGGAATTCACAGGTGTCCTTCAAAGCATTGTATTTCCATATTTCTGCTCTTTATGGAAGACTATTTTAAAACAACAAAGAGATTAAAATAAACTCATAACTGAAATCTCTTATGCTAAATAGGAATACTAATTGCTGTTGAATAATCAGCCTCACCTGATTATTTGGAGTTGTCCTCAAAATACTGACAATAGCAAAAAGGCTCTAGTAACAACAGGTTTAGATGGTTTCAACTGAGTCACTATTGTGTAGTTTAATATAAAAAGTCCAGGTCAAAGCCAAGTCTGTTTAATATACATTCTTTTTTCCTCTAAATGGACTGACAGGCTATTTTATAAATATGGTGACATGAAATTACATTTTACACTAGCTAGCTATTTTATTATAGGTTATTTTTAATACAGGCTGTTTTATAGGACTGCTTTATTATATACCTTGAAAGCACTGCATTTTGGTAGAAGATATTCTGTTCTCATTAAACCAGCAGAAACCTATGTAGACTGAATTAATAGCCAACAGAAGTTGTGTAACTGCTTCTTCATTTGCAAAATGCTGAGCCATTAAGAGGATCAATCAGTAGGGGGTGGTGTAATCCACAAACACCGGCATTTTTCACATGGTTCTGTTCATGCATCTGAATGAAAAATTGTTCAGGATTTTATTTTTGAAGTGCATTAAGGAAAAGGCATCCCAGCAGGGGTTTAATAAAGGACTTCTCTCTCCTTTTTCTAAACTTTTTATTTTCATTCCAGGCTTTATAGCTTGGAAACCATTTTGAAGTCAACGTGGTGAATATTAAACAGGGAAGGGAATGAGGCCAAGCTGTTACCTCGTAAAAATCAGATACTAACCCTTTATCACAGCCTGGGTAGAAGGTGTGATAGACTCAGAATGACCATTTTGATCTTGTTAAATGGGCAAATTTAGTAATAATGGTTAAATCTTAGGCAAACATAAGGGGGATTAAAATGGGGGTGGGCTTGTGAGGGGGTCCTGATCTCTAGGGCATAAACTTGAACCTTCATCTGGAGACCAAGGTTGTCCTGTTGAACTGAATTAAACTAAACATTGCCAGTGTTGCCCCTAACAACAGTTGCTAGGCGACCTTTGCCAGCATGTGGAGGGGTGGGAATCACTGAAGATCAGGGCACTGTTTATCATCATACACCAGCGGGCTTGATTGGGGAAGGGCCTGACACTTATATTGAGTGGGCCACGTGATAGAAATGTCACACTCACCCTGGGAAAGGGAGGCATTTGGGGATGGTCTGAGAAATCAGAAATAGTTGTCATGCAGCTGGTATCACATCCCTGCCTGTGTGATCTCCAACTGAAACTTACAACACAGGCTTTCAGTGATTGACAGCACTGAATGTACAGTGTGACCATCCTACTAAGTTGGGGGAGGCTGGGAAGGGAAGGGAAGATGGAACGAGTGAAGAATAATGAAGATGTCATTGCTCGATCAGTATGAGAATTATAACTCTGGTAACATTCAACTGTAACTCTAGTAACAACCCATGTGGTACCCTATGTTGCTGCTTCTGCTGCTGCTGCTGCTGGTAACAATCAACTGTAACTCTAGTAACAACCCATGTGGTACCCTATGTTACAATATCCAAATCAAATGAGCACACACTCAAAGCATACTTTCAATCAGTACTTGATTCAGTTTACAGTTCACCAGATATCTCGTGATATAATTCCCTTCCTGAGGCTCAGAAGGTCCTATTGCAGAAGCCTACTTGCTCTTCTAAAGGTGTTACATCTATTGCAGCAGAAAATGTCGATGCTGTTCATTGAACAGATTAGCTCAGCATAGGCAGAGCCCAAGTGGGTGTTTCCAAAAATCACACTGCTCTTTGAGCCGAGCGCATGCTTGAAAGGGCGTCTTTTCTTTTCCTATTCTCTTTCCACTTGGCAATCTATGCAGTCTCAGTGGTTGGGCTGAGTTGTGTGTGGTTTGAGTAGTTAGATCGTAAATCAATAGAAACCTGCCTGACCCCACTTTGTTTTTACTGGTTTTAAAGGAGCAATTCTTTACAAGACTTTCTTTTTAAAAACCAATTAAAAAGCTATTTTTAATTAGAGCAAATTAAAGGAGTTTATAAATTTATTAACCCCTGGAGCGTCATACCACCTAAACAACACCCCTGCTTCAACAATTTCAACTCTTAAATGATCCAGCTCTGTTACCACAAAGGAAACGAAAAGGAAGCGAGAGTCTTCAGGACATTTTTCTGTGAATGTGCCAGATAATTAAAATGACAGTAGCTCCAGGGTGAAATGTCATACCTGCCTTCCCATGTTCTCAATATTAGAACTGCATTTAGAAGACGCTTTTATAGGTCACCCGTCAGGAAGGGTAGAAATAAATCGATGAAAAAAAAATGCATCTTGCTCTCTTGCTCAAAAAAGAAGAGGGGAAAGAAACAGATGTTTAAAAGGTCCTTTAGAGAAGTGATGAGTCAGAAGATGATATTATTTCCCTAGGGAAGATGTAGGATTTCCCTGGTGGTTCAGATGGTAAAGAATCTGCCTGTAATGTGGAAGATCCAGGTTTGATCCCTGGGTGAGGAAGATCCTCTGGGAAGGATATGGTGACTAACTCTGATATTTTTGCCTGGAAAATCCCATGGACAGAGGAGCCTGGCAGGCTACAGTCTATAGTGTCTCAAAGAGTTGGACATGACTGAGCGACTAACACACTAGGAAGACGTACATTGGGTGATGATCTGGTTTCTGGATGGAGCATCATGCAATAGCTCAGGGCTCTGGCTCTGAGATCAGGTTTGGACTCATTTATTTTTGCCAACACTTGCTGATGACCCCCATCAGGTGTGATTTTATCTAGATAAGCTCCCAATTCGCCTACAAACCTCGGATAATAAATATATCATGTATATGCAATATATAATTATAAAATTTGATGATACATAGTATGTAAGATGCTTAAGACTGTGCCTGGCAGTGCTAAGTTTGCAATAGATGTTAGGGAGGTTGGTGCCTTATTTTTGCTGTAAATCACTGGGAAAGCTGTTTTTAGGGAGGATTCCTAAAGGGAGCAGCGAGTGTTATTTGAACGTGGGGAGCATGTTGGCAGGTTGGAATGGTCCTCTCAGTGGCACCTATGGCCAAATTCTGGAGTGACATGAGTAGGAACAAAAGCTTCTGGAAACAGATGAGGACCAAGGCAGCATCTGCCTGCAGCTATGAGATGTCCAAGGGAGGCCCTTCGTTAATAACCTCAGTAGCCTGACTGTGGTGGACGCTCAGAGACCCAGAGTGAATGATGGATTCCCAGAGGGACCTTAAGCGGTCAACATAATGAATAGCATTTATGGTGAACTTCATAGTTTCTCATGTTGTCCTCTTTGATCCTAGCAACAGCCTATGATATAAATAGGGCTGGGAGTTTCCCTTCTTCTCTGTTCTGTTTCTCTCTTTCTCAATTGAAGAGAAACTGATGGTCAAAACCTGTGACTTGTTCCTGATCAAATGATCCAGCATAAGAAGTAGAAGGCACAGGGACCTAGCACGTGTGTTCTACCCCCAGATCCCACATGCTAGAGTCTTGGCTTTCTGTAACAGTGCTCTATCATGCCCCCATGACCCATTTGGCTTCAGTGCAGCTGAGGGGTCAGCACTTACATACAGCCAAGGACCCACCTCAAGAACCTTGGTTGCTCTCTATTTCCCATCCCAGGATTCTCCCAGAAGCCTCCTGATCCTGAAGTAGGAGAGTTTAATGCCCTTGGAGGCAACTCCCAACCAATGGGAGGGTGGAAAAGAGATGCTAGAGAAGGGTGGAGAAGAGATGGTGGACAAATGCCCTAGCCTCCGTTCCCTGAGGGGACAGTTTGGGGGACATCCTACAGGGCTCCTTAGGGGTCCCCAGTGAGACTGAGCCCACCCCTTGCCACAGCAGTAATCACCCAGTAATAACTTTTTTAGACTTCACTTCCTCTGTCTCACTTTTCTGCCCTCTCATGCTAATACCTAGGGTTTACTCTCTGATAAACTACTCACATACTGCATTCAGAGAAACCCAAGAAAGGAACAAACCTTTAACAAGGAAGCTCTAAAGGCAATAGAAGCTTTTTTAAGCAGGAAGGACAAAGGCCATATTTAATATTCCAGTTGAATAATTCAAAGCTTCTCATTTTGTAAATTTTGAAAAACTTGAAAAATATTCCAACTGGATTCAAAATTCAACAGGGCAAAGAAGACTTTTCCTCATGTATTTTTTAAAAAATTATTTATTTATTTTAATTGGAGGATAATTACTTTACAATGGAGTGATGGTTTTTGCCATCCATCAGTATGAATCAGCCATAGGCATACATTTGTCCCCTCTGTCCTGTACCCTCTCCCACCTCCCTCCTTACCCCATCCCTCCAGGTTGTCACAGAGCAGCGGCTTCTGTCTTCTGTGGAGCCCGGTGGTCTGTGTCCTTGCAGGTTTAACCATGGTGCCGCCCAGAGGCACAGAGCTGGAGCACAGCTGAGGACCTTTGCTGCCCCATACAGTCTATTTCCTTTGTTGGATTCATACAGAAATGTAAAGGGTCTTCCATCCCCCGAGCCTTGGAAATCCCACCACAGAGCTCTGTAAGGGAGGCCAGCAAGAGCCAGCAGTGGATCAGGGGGGCCTGAGCTCTCAGAATTGGTCACCTCCCCCTGCTTGGACTCTTCCTTATCATTCAGTGGGATGCCCGTGGGATGCAGGGTTAGAACTTGGTGTGAGTTCAGGCTCTTATTCCTGCCTGCTATATGAACAGGAGTAAGCCACTTAGCTCTCTGAGTGTTGGCTCCTCAACTGGACAAAAAAAAAAAAAAAGGGGAGCAAAACTAATGAAGATGTATATATATAACTTATGAGGCTGTTGTAGTCACAAAGGTGGAGATATATGTGAAAGTGCTTAGAAAACCAAAGAGAAAAATACAAGTGTTCTTAATTTTTAGGAGGTGGAGAGGGGGGAAGGAGAAAGAGAAAGGAGAGAAAAGGTTACAAGAACCCTGCTTAGGAAGTTCCATCCCCTCAGGCTGCTCCCTCTGCCTAAACACAGCTGCCTCCCCTTCAGCTGCAGCCGCTCTTCTTCTCTTTGCCCGGCCCGCTCCTCTCTGCCTTCTGATCTCAGTTTAAAGGTTACTTGCTCCAGGAAGCCCGCTCGGACTACCCCTCCACTATGTCTCTGCAGGTGCTTCTGTGCCCTCATACCAACTTGAACTTAACCTGTCAGAGCTCTTCCTTCCTTGCCTGTGGTTTGCCTGCATTCCCTACAGCCCCATGACGACGGTGCCTCAATACTGCCTCACCTCAGTATCTAAACCCAGTGTCTGACATGCAGTGTGCTAAAAAATGGGGGATAAGAGACTAAAATGAGAGCAGATATGCTGTATTAACAACTCCATGGCTGAGATTTTGAAGATGCAATATACTTGGTCTAAATAATCTTAACCTTGTTACTAAGTGAAGTGACTTAGCAGCAGCAGCAGCATAGTTATTAAAATGTCAGAAAGTACAAACCATCGGATATTTTTCTAGGTGAAGAACAAATCATTGACTTAGGTATAGACATTAGAGTCACTTTATCCAAGTTTAGAATTAGGAGGCGCAGCTTTTCCTGAAGGTGAAGGAAGCCCTGAATTCTGCACTTTGGAGATTTAAGTAAACATGCCTGTTTGAAAACTTGTCAGTAAACAAAATAAATGCCATCAACAGCTCACCTTATCAATATGCTACATTGTAAATTTTAAAAAATAAGTTTCCACTCCACCTGCTTTCATTTCATGGAAGGAATACTTTCATTTACTGAGTGCTGAAGATGCAGGAAGCATGTGACAATGAAAGATAGACATCTTATACATATATATGTGTGTGTGTGTGTGTGTGTGTGAAAATTCCTTGCAGAATTTCAGTATACTGAACATAACATGCGTCTTTCAAAAAGCTTAAAATTTAAATGTCAGAAATATTGCTGCTCTGTGCTAAGTATCTAAATCTTTTTAGACACATTTAAGCAACAGTTCAGTAGTCAATCTCTGTAGTGATTTAACACACAGGTACCTTTTGTTGTAACTTTCATGTTTGTGCTCATCTTAATGTCATAAGTATGAAACTACTACTAACAGTCCATGATAGCTATTGATCTTTCCTGTCCAATTAAATAACAAAGAATAGAAAGGTGTGATGATAGTTTGATGTTATACTATGATCAGCATATATCACTAAAGGTTATACGTGCTCTGAGCCCTAAATGGGCCACAGCCCAGCTCCTATGTTCACTGTAGCATGTTCATGATGGTCAGGATGTGGAGACAGCCTAAATGTCTATTGACAGATGAATGGATAAAAAGAGTGTGATATACACATACAATGGAATATCATTCAAGCTTAAAAAAGAAGGAAATTATGCAATGGGCAATGGCATGAATGAACTTCAAGGACATTATTAAGTGAAATAAACCAGCCACAGAAATACAATGCTGCATGATTACACTTATATGGGGTATTAATAACAGTCAAATTTGTAGAATCAAATAGTGGAATGGCAGTTCGCAGGTATCAGAGTGTAGGAGAAACAGGGAGTTACTAATCAATAGGCACCATTTCAGTCAAGTAAGAAGAAGTTCTAGAGATCACCTGTATAATATTGCACCTATAGTCGCAATAACATACACTTAAACATGTGATGAGGGTAGGTCACATGTTTACTGCTTTTATAACTACAAAATAAAATTTAAAAATGAATAACAACAACAACAACAACAAAACAAAGCTACTTTATGGTAGGCTCCCAGTACAGGTATTTTGATAGTACTTGGTATTTGCAATTTTCGCTGGCATCATTCTTTATTTTTCTTACGCAGGCAGAAGAGCAGGTTTAGAAGAATAAAGGGGGTGTCCAGTCAAGGTCTCTGTATTGATTTAAGATATCTGTTAGACATGTCAGTGGTGACTATACACACAGCTGGAGTCCAGTGCTTGAGGGAGGTCTAGGATAGAGAAAAATGTGGGCAACATCAAATTGCCCTGCTATTCAGAGCATAAGTTGGGTGCAGTCATCTAAGGAGAGTAACTAGTGAAAGGAGGCTCAACCAGGCACTGCAGCCTTCAGCAGTTCCCAGGTGCACTCCACCCACCTTGACGCTCCTGCTCAGCAGAAGAGCCCCCAGGGAACTCAGTATAGAACTTCAGTGTAGAAAGAAATCAAGGTGTCCCCAAGTACAGTAACCTTAAATAGTGCTAGGAGGGTAGTTGCTAGCCACAAGCCAGACACAGCAGTTATCCTGCTGTAAGAGCCATTGTTACAAAGCTGCCCACAGGACCAGCACGGATTGTGTTCCCACAACTCCCCCACCCCTGCATCAGCTCCTGAAAACAGAGGTCCTGGAAGCACTCCTCATCTACTTTGTTTTTGCTTCATCTCTGTCAAAATACCCTGGCCACCACAGAAGCTGGGGCACAGGGGAATTTTTCTTCTCTGCCTTCACCCCAAACCCACCACTGCCTACTTGCTTTGCTTCCCCCCAGAATTTCCATCAGAGATCCAGCTCAGTACTGGAAGTCACATGACCAACTTATTCCAGTCCTCCGCTTTTATAACATGGGCCACACTTTAACATCTTTGGATTGTGTGGTTTTGCTTCTAAATCCTGCAGAGAACATGAATGAGCTGTCCCTTCTCTCACCACCACCTTCTTTGGTGAAACCATTTTTCCTGTTTGAATAAGAATAAATCATTGACTTATAAATAAGCCAATGTCTTGTGGGTACTGTATACACAGTGTCTCTAATTCTCACAGCAATTCCTGAAATATAGGCTTTATTATCTGTTCTTTACAGAACAGGAGACTGAGACCCCAAGACCCCAAATCACTTGATCAACATCACACAAGATGAGGGGGGATTTTACTTGCAGCCTTAGTTGGACTTAGTGTTAAGTATCACCTGTTCAGAATGTTTGCTTCTTGGATTGCTCATTTGTTTATTTATTTGTTGGCTACCATCTGAACTCTCTGACTATTTAAGGGCATCTTGCACCTGATATATAAGACAGGCTCCCACTGCCCGGAGGAATCCAAGCAGTTGGCTCTCTCTGCCTGGTTCTCTGCCTGTGCAGAGATAATGTACCAGTGCAGGGGCAGTTGCAGGTTAGTTGTTAGAGGTGCTGTAGTTTTAGTGACAGCATCAAGCTCCCAGTGGTATGGGGCCAGCTGTCCCAACTGACTGATGCTGGGAGACCTCGGCTATCTCCTCTGCTCCCCAGACTCCTGACTCATCTTCTTTCTTTTACTCTTGTCTAGTCTCCCTCTCAGTTCAGGTGTGCTTCTCTGCCTTCTTCCAGTGATGCCTCTTTTGCTTGAATCAGTCAGAGCTGCTTTCTTGGATTCTAACCAAGAACTCTCATCCATGCTGCTGAGGAATCCAGGCTACCTTTTACTGGTGGGTGTTTTACCTGGGAAAAGAGGCTTCATAAACAGGAATGGGATCGAGGGAGAGGGTTTTACTTTGCTTTTCTTTACCATTGGAATGAAGGCAAGTGCAACATGAAGAACATCCCTTGTAGGAAGTCCTAAAGAGTGTGAAGGAAGACTCAGAGGCACTGTGGAGAAGAGTCACGCCTGAGACTCAGTGGAGTTCTTTCTCTCTCAGTCTCTTCCTAGGCCTGTAAATTCTTGTTATGGGATTTTTTGAGACTCAGATACACTCTCTCCTGCCCTGGGTGGTTGCATCCTTCACTGTCAATGGTTGGATTTGCTGTCTGATTCTTAGAAGTGTCATAGGTGAATATAATTCAGAATGAGGATTATGATCTGTTCTTATTCTGTAGAGTCCTTACAAAGTCATCCTAATTAGTTCCTTTGCCTGGCAGATGGCACAACCGGCAAGTAGTTCCGAGGACAGAAGACATCCTTTCATACTCTGGGATTCTCTCCTCAGTTTTGTTAGCTCTGCAACAGCGCAGCAGTCTTGGGCTGGCTGGAGAGTCGTTGGAAGGAAGCTCCCCTATGGGACATATGGCAGCAGCTGATTCTGTAATACACATGTTATCAGACATAACAAATATCCCATACCAAACCCCACTGAAGCAACAAATGGATGGTTGTTAACATTGGTCTGGAAGATGTATAATAGTGTGGTACTGGAAGTAAAGCACTTCCAGCAATGCAGCAGTGGGTATGTGGGGGAAGATGGGGACTGCTGCTAAAAGACAGCTTGGGTTTCCCAGAAAGCCCTTACTGAAGCATGGCAAATCCAGAAACATGGTAATGGTGAGCACAGGACTAGAGGTGGACTAGTTGCTAACTGGAAGACAGCTAGAAACTTCCATGTTGGCATGTGTCTATGAAGGAGCAAATAAGAAAAAAGGAACAAGAGCTACAAAAGTACAGTTGATAAAGATAAATGCTTTAAAACCTGAGCATGGAGATTTTAGAGCATAGAGCAATGCTGAAAATTTCCTATAATCTGTGACTCCTTCATGAGCCACAGAAGTGATTGATCTAACGCAGAGCCACAGGGGCTGTTAGTAGATGTGGAACCATGAAGTTTCCAGAATTTGATCATAAAAAGAGAAGATCTGAATGTCTAATATAGAGACATTTCCCCAACTGCTCTTGGCTGAAAGTTTCTGCCATTTTAATATGGAAGAATTGGTCTTTGGCATCAGACTCACACTGTAGTTATTAAGTTATGTTTCCAGGACAAGATCCGGTCCCTTTTGATTGTGGCCCTCTGCCCACATTCATACCCCAGAGCTACATAAGACCTGCTCTGGCATTGAATGCCCAAACCAGCCCTTTGGGGCTCCATTCTGGGGCAATAAGTCTGAACGTCCCTGTGTAAGATGGGCTGGTTGCTGCCTTTGAGAAATACCCCTGTGCCCAACTCACATCAACCCTAAGATCCCTCTGAAGTGGTTCAGAGGACCAGGAATGGGAGGAAATTGCTAAGAGCTATATATGAACACAAAGAGAAAACAGAATCAGTCTCTGATGTTTTGATTAGTGGGAGTGGCTGATCCAGAACTCAGACTCCTCATCAGGAACTGATGCAAACCAATCCAGAAACAGAGGGTTGGAGCAGTTGATTTAACCAGAACTGAATTTTTTTCCCAACCCCGGAAGTCCTAGCAAATAGGCAATCAACATACCAAATGTGTATCTTCAGAGATGCTATGTCAAGTGTTCAGACAAAAAAAAAGAGATGCATTTCCTTTACCTGCTTGCCTGGCCCCCAGTTCTGTAAGAGTACCCAGCGTTCTGGGCTTGGTCTCAGGAGGAAAAATGGTAGATTTCTAGCTAGAGATTTCTTTCTCCCCGCTTCATGTTGGCACTAGAGCAAAGAAGAGATGTTTGAATTCTCAGCAGTGACAAAACACAGCCTGTTAAGAATCTTTTCCTTGTGTCACCTTGATGTATTATTTCAGACCCACTTTCAAAAACAACTTTCTAGTTTTTGAATCTTAAATTAGGACCTGAAATGGTTTCTTATTCTGACTTCAGCTCTCTACATTGCAAAAGGCAATCAACTGGGTGCCTATGCCTCTCTGTGCTGAGTCGGTTCTTCTGTGAGGAAGCAAAACCAGTGGGTTTCTTTTGGCTCACCTGTTTTTATTCTTTTTTAGTCTGTTTCTATGCTCATGAATTTGCAAAGCTCTTACATCTTGTACTGAACTGAGTAGGGTCACAAAAGTGCCCAGAATGGTTTTGTTTCTGGAAGTGGGGATACCGTGAAATCAGATGGTTTTGAGGACATATATTTTTATTCCTCAGTGGAAGTTGAAAACTAATAATTTTAGTGTGTGTGTGTGTGTATGTGTGCATGCCAAGTTGCTTCAGTAATGTCCAACTCTTTGCAAACCTATGGACTGTAGCCCGCCAGGCTCCTCTGTCCATGGGGATTCTCCAGACAAGAATACTGGAGTGGGTTGCCATGCCCTCCTCCAGGGGATATTCCTGATCCAGGGATAGAACCCACATCTCTTATGTCTCCTTAATTGGCAGGAGGTGGGTTCTTTACCACTAGCACCACCTCAGAAGCCCCAATAATATCAGTAACAATAATTTTACATTACCTTTAATTCACAGTGATCCTGTAAGGTAGATATTATCCGCATTTTGCACATGAGGAAACTGAGGCTCAGAAGGATTAAGAAAATGGCAGAGGGTCATGTAGCTATTATGTGTCAGAACTGGGTTGGAATTTTTTTCTGCTCTACCACTCTACCTAACTAAAAATGATCATGCAGCCTTAGGAGTGCAAATGATTGCTCTTGTGAGTAGCAAGAACAACAGCTGCAACAAAAACAAACAACAATAATAACTAGTATTTATTGAGCACTTACCAGATGCCAGGATCTTTGTTTGCATTATCTTTGTGATCCTCACAATAATGTTGTGATTTAATATTAACTTTATTCCTATTTTACAAACAAGGCAATTGATACCTAGGATTGCTAAAGAAACTTGCTCAGGGACCCAGAATTTCATATCCAGTATCTACACTCCAAGTTCCTAATTATTTCTCAGTAACAATGATCAAAAGTGTTCTTAAATCTGGTATTAAGTAGGTAGAAGAAGAGGATCCCACATTTTTCATTTCTGAAATGAGAAACTGTAATGAACTTTCTGCTTCCCTGATAGCTCAATTGATGAAGAATCTGCCTGCAATGCAGGAGACCCCAGTTTGATTTGTGGGTCAGGAAGATCTGCTGAAGAAGGGATAGGCTACCCACTCCAGTATTCTTGGGCTTCCCTTGGCTCAGCTGGTTGTAAAGATTCTATCGATTGTAAATGAGAGGTACACGCCTTTCTTGTGTTTTACCCAGGGGTGTGACGCAGTGCTGTCATTAGAAAAATAATCAATGACTACATTTACAAGAAGGCCTCTGAGCAGTTGGGATCTGAGAGTTCTCTGACCGTAAGATCAGCTCGTCTCTGTAGACAGGGGTGGAATGAAGCAAATTGGATTTTCCACCAATTCCCAAAGGGCATGAACTCAACGTTTATAGTTCACAGGACAATTCAAGTTTTGATTTGGGGCAGAATGACCCCATGTAGAGAGGACAGGCTAGCTAGATGGTATGAGCGTTCAACTCTGTTTCAAGACAAGAGTTCTGAGGAGTCTGAATTTTAGTTTTGTTTTATATAGAACTTGTTGACAAAATCTCTTGGTTTTTGAAATAAAAATACATGTATGTTTGTATATTTGTGATCTATTATAACAGTCTTGTATAATTGGCCATTAAAAAACCCAAGATCTTCAAATACATTTTACAAGTTTATGGAAGTATCTGTGGTTGCCATTTTTGCATACCTAATTTTAGTTTCAAACAACGGCTCTTAAAGCAATGCTATGTATTGAGTAGCACAAGTTTTAATGATGGTGTAGACATGCACACACACACACACAATGTCTACTCATGTCACCAAGTTGGCTTTAAATTAATCTTGTGTCTGTGCTGTGCAATAGAAAGAAAGTCTAAGTGAAATTGCTCAATCATGTCCGACTGTTTGCGACCCCATGGACTATAACCCTCAAGGCTTCTCCATCCATTGGATTTTCCGGGCACTGGAGTGGGTTGCCATTTCCTTCTCCAGAGGATCTTCCTGACCCATGGACTGAACCTGGGTCTCCTACATTGCAGGCAAACTCTTTACTGTCTGAGCCACCAGGGAATATTACCTCTATGAAAACCTCTTTTCCTGAATATATTTTAAATTTTGAACTATGTTAAGCAAAAGATGACAAAAGACTCTTACCCTGGACATAAATCCATCCCACCCTCCCGTCATTAAAAAGTTCACTTTTATCTTAAAAACATTTCTCCAGCATTGGTGATGAAGAAAGGGAACAGGGCAAGGAAAATTTACATAAGCAGATAATCCCAGCAGTACCTATATGAAGCTGTGTGGTGTGTTTTTGTGCTCGTATTACATAGCAGTTCAGCTGATTATGTGAGAATACGTAATGGTTGAAACTAAATCACGGAGCAATCTTGGGCAATCTGACGCAAAAGTTCTGGAAAATTGATTTCCACATCCTGCTTTATGCCTCTGAACTGTGAGGGCTAGATCATAATTTTTCTAAATGTAAGAAATTAATTGCATGTATTTCTTAATGACTGAAAAACCTCAAACAAACAGAAATTGGTGATTTGTTTTAATCTAGACCCTAATTTGCTTTAACTCAGTTACTCCAGATACATGCATCCCCTGTGGGCTCTACTACACATTGATTCAAATGTATTGTTTGCTTTATGTCAGAAGTCTGCATCATCTTATAAAGCTTAGCTACTATCACATTCTTGTTTCCAAACCACATTTTTCTTAAGAAAGCTTCATTCTGTATCTTTGGACTGCAGTTATTTACTTTCTCCAAAGAAAACAGAGTTAGGAAAATACTATTTTCACCTACAAAATGAGACATTTGTAAACTGGTATATGAGTGGTAGTGGTCAGTTGCTCAGTCGTATCCATCTCTTTGCAACCCCGAGGACTGTAGCCCACCAGGCTCCTCTGTCCATGGGATTCTCCAGGGAAGAATACTGGAGGGGGTTGCCATTTCCTCTTCCAGGAGATCTTCCTGATATATGAGTAGGTGACTGAATAATTGATCACCCAAGCCTGTGCACTTGTGAGAGAGAATGGAAATGTTATTAAAATTATGTCTGAATAATAAGATTAATCAATCTGATTTCGGTATTGACCATCTGGTGATGTCCATTTGTAGAGTCTTCTCTTGTATTGTTGGAAAAGGGTGTTTGCTATGACCAGTGAGTTCTCTTGGCAAAACTCTATTAGCCTTTGTCCTGCTTCTTCTGTACTCCAAGGCCAAATTTGCCTGTTACTCCGGCTATATCTTGACTTCCTACTTTTGCATTCCAGTCCCTTATAATGAAAAGGACATCTTTTTTGGGTGTTAGTTCCAGGAGGTCTTGTAGGTCTTCATAGAACCAATCAACTTCAGCTTCTTGTGCATTACTGGTTAGGGCATAGACTTGGATTACCATGATATTGAATGGTTTGCCTTGGAAATGAACAGAGATCATTCTGTTGTTTTTGAGATTGCATCCATTTCAGACTCTTTTGTTGACTATGATGGCTACTCCATTTCTTCTAAGGGATTCTTGCCCACAGTAGTAGATATAATGGTGATCTGAGTTAAATTCACCTATTCCAGTCCATTTTAGTTCACTGATTCCTAAAATGTTGATGTTCACTCTTGCCATCTCCTATTTGACCATGTCCAATATGCCTTGATTCATGGACCTCATATTCCAGGTTTATATGCAATATTGCTCATTACAGCATTGGACCTTGCTTCTATCACCAGTCATATCCACAACTGGGTGTTGTTTTTGCTTTGGCTCTGATTGATTTTTGCTTTGGCTCAGATTGATTATATTCTTTGCAGCCAAAGATGGAGAAGCTCTATACAGTCAACAAAAACAACCAGGAGCTGACTGTGGCTCAGATCATGAACTCCTAATTGCCAAACTCAGACTTAAATTGAAGAAAGTAGGGAAAACCAATAGACCATTCAGGTATGACCTATATCAAATCCCTTATGATTATACAGTGTAAGTGACAAATAGATTCAAAGGATTAGATCTGATAGAGTGCCTGAAGAACTATGGACAGAAGTTTGTGACATTGTACAGGATGCAGGTATCAAGACCATCCCCAAGAACAATAAATGCAAAAAGGCAAAATGGTTGTCTGACGAGGCCTTACAAATAGCTGTGAAAAGAAGAGAAGCCAAAAGCAAAGGAGACAAAGAAAGGTATACCCATTTGAATGCAGAGTTCCAAAGAATAGCAAGGAGAGATAAAAAAGCCTTCCTCAGTGATCAGTGCAAAGAAATAGAGGAAAACAATAGAATGGGAAAGACTAGAGATCTCTTCAAGAAAATTCCAGATACCAAGGGGACATTTCATGCAAAGATGAGCTCAATAAAGAACAGAAATGATACAGACTTAATAGAAGGAGAAGATATTAAGAAGAGGTGGCAAGAATACACAGAAGAACTATACAAAGAAAGATCTTCACAATCCAGATAATCACAATGGTGTGCTCACTCACCTAGAGCCAGACATCCTGGAATGTGAAGTCAAGTGGGCCTTAGGAAGCATCATTACGAATAAAGCTAGTGGAGGTGATGGAATTCCAGTTGAGCTATTTCAAATCCTAAAAGGTGATGCTGTGAAAGTGCTGCACTCAATATGCCAGCAAATTTGGAAAACTCAGCAGTGGCCACAGGACTGGAAAAGGTAAGTTTTCATTCCAATCACTAAGAAAGACAATGCCAAAGAATGCCCAAACTACCACCCAATTGCACTCATCTCCACACTAGTAAAGTAATGCTCAAAATTCTCCAAGCCAGGGTTCAACAGTACGTGAACCATGAACTTCCAGATGTTCAAGCTGGTTTTAGAAAAGGCAGAGGAAGCCCAGATCAAATTGCCAACATCCACTGGATCACATAGAAAAAGCAAGAGAGTTCCAGAAAAACATCTACTTCCTGCTTTATTGACTACGCCAAAGCCTTTGACTATGTGGATCACAACAAACTGTGGAAAATTCTTCAAGAGAAGGGAATACCAGATCCCTTGACCTGCCTCTTGAGAAATCTGTATGCAGGTCAGGAAGCAACAGTTAGACTGGTTCCAAACAGGAAAAGGAGTACGTCAAGGCTGTATATTGTCACCCTGCTTATTTAACTTATATGCAGAGTACATCATGAGAAATGCTGGGCTGGATGAAGCACAAGCTGGAATCAAGATTGCCAGGAGAAATATCAATAACCTCAGATATGCAGATGACACCACCCTCATGGCAGAAAGCAAAGAAGAACTAAAGAGCCTCTTGATGAAAGTGAAAGAGCAGAGTGAAAAAGTTAACTTAAAACACAAGATTCAGAAAACTAAGATCATGGCATCTGGTCCCATTACTTCATGGCAAATAGATGGGAAAATAGTGGAAACAGTGAGAGACTTTATTTTCTTGGACTCTAAAATCACTCCAGATGGTTACTGCAGCCATGAAATTTAAAGATGCTTGCTCATTGGAAGAAAGGTTATGACCAACCTAGACAGCATATTAAAAAGCAGAGACATTACTTTGCCAACAAAGGTCCATCTAGTCAAGGCTATGGTTTTTCCAGTAGTCATGTATGGATGTGAGAGTTGGACTATAAAGAAAGCTGAGCACTGAAGAATTGATGCTTTTGAACTATGGTGTTGGAGAAGACTCTTCAGAGTCTCTTGTACAACAAGGAGGTCCAACCAGTTTATCCTAAAGGAGATCAGTCCTGGGTGTTCATTGGAAGGACTAAATATGAAGCTTAAACTCCAATACTTTGGCCACCTGTTGGGAAGAACTGACTCATCGTAAAAGACCCTGATGCTGGGAAAGATTGAGGGCAGGAGGAGAAGGGGACGAAAGAGGATGAGATGGTTGGATGGCATCACCAACTCAGTGGATATGAGTTTGGATAAACTCTTGGAGTTGGTGATGGACAGGGAGGCCTGACGTTCTGCGGTTCATGGGGTTGCAGAGAGTCGGACATGACTGAACAACTGAACTGAACTGAACCACAGAGTCAAGAGGTCCAGCTGGACGCGGCCGGTCAAGGCTCCAGAAAGATGGCTGGGATGGAGTTCCAGGTTCAGGAGCCATCATGAGTAGGATTCTCAGGCATTGATGCTGTGGGAGTGGGCCTCAGGGAAGGGATTGCGGTGAGGGGTGAACAGAAAGAGAGTCCTGCTGTCACTTTGGTACCGAATGCTTTCTTTACATTCAAGTGGATGAAAAAAGGCTTTGTTAATACGTTGCTTCAAAATAGTTGCTTGTAGGAATTCACAAAAAATGGCGTAGTAAGATTAGGGCATCAAATAGAATGTCTGGCTGCCCAGAGTTCAGCCTTGGCTGCCTCTTGGGTTAAGAAATTGCCCCATTGAGTTGGTCCCAGAACAGACTCATGATCACAAACCTTACAAGAAATGTTATCTAGACCCCAAATACCAAATTATTAATTTATAATGCGAGATAGGACTGGCAAGTAGAACAGACACATGTGTCTTCCTAACCAACCTCTTCAACCACTTACAGAAGAGCTGCAGAGAGGAACAAACAGTTAGAATGGTGCTGGTACCCATGATCAGAACAAGGCAGTTAGCTTCATGGTTTGAACTGGTAAGGAGTTCAGGTTCTCATAGCCTCTTGTAGCACTCCTCATGATCCAGAGGGGATGCCAAGCAGACTGCACATAGATTCATCCCCTCCAGCCATCAGCTGGCTACTCTCCACCCTGGTCTGTGCAAGCGTGCTGGGTCATTCAGTTGTGCCTGACTCTTGTGACCCCCATGGACTGTAGCCCACCAGGCTCCTCTGTCCATGGGATTACCCAGGCTAGAATACTGGAGTGGGGTTGCCATGCCCTTCTCCAGGCAATCTTCCTGACCCAGGGATTGAACCCACGTCTCCTGCATCTTCTGCATTGGCAGGTGGATTCTTTAGCACTGAGCCACCTGGGAATCCCTCTGTGCGTGTGAGGTACTGCCAACTTTTATTTCTACAGTGTTCTTTGCATCCATAGATAATCCACTCCATATTAATGAAGATGTGATTTTTCTTTTTTAATTTTTTGAAGTATAGCTAATTTACAATGTTGTGTTAGTTTCTGGCATACTGCTGCTGCTGCTGCTGCTAAGTCGCTTCAGTCGTGTCCGACTCTGCGTGACCTCATAGACGGCAGCCCATGAGGCTTCCCCGTCCCTGGGATTCTCCAGGCAAGAACACTGGAGTGGGTTGCCATTTCCTTCTCCAATGCATGAAAGTGAAAAGTGAAAGTGAAGACGCTCAGTCGTATCCGACTCTTAGCAGACTGCTGCTGCTGCCGCTGCTGCTGCTGCTAAGTCACTTCAGTCGTGTCCGACTCTGTGTGACCCCATAGAGGGCAGCCCACCAGGCTCCCCCATCCCTGGGATTCTCCAGGGAAGAATACTGGAGTGGGTTGCTATTTCCTTCTCCAATGCATGAAAAGTGAAAAGTGAAAGTGAAGTCACTCACTCGTGTCCGACTCTTAGCGACCCCCTGGACTGCAGCCTACCAGGCTCTTCCATCCATGGGATTTTCAGCAAAGTGATTCAGTATATATATATATACTGAATATATATATATATTATTTTTCATATTCTTTTCTATTATAGTTTATTACAAGTGGTTTGTCTTTGAAAGATGAATATCTTCCATCAGATTAAAGACTTGCCTTGCTGCCCGAAGAACTGTTCACTTCCTTTGAAATAATTCTGCATATTGCTGCTTTCATCCATTATGTTCTGACTTTCATGTTTCATTTCCCTTATTTCTACATTCTTGGCTGTGAGGGCTGGATTTCAAGGTTGGGGATGAGGCCTCACTGTGGTTCTCATGTCAGTTTCTTAAATAGGTATAAAGATAATATTTTTAAAGTAGTGATTTCAGTAATGGTTATTTCCAGCTCAATGCTTTGCAGCAAATTATTTTTTCGGTTTTTTTATCTCTTTATTTTTAGTTGTTGTTGGAGTATACTTGCCTTAGAGTGTTAGTTTCTGCTGTACAACAATGAGAATAAGCTATGTGTATACATATATTCCCTCCTTGAGCTTCCCTCCCACCCCTCATCCCACCACTCTAGGCTGCAGCAGACTTGTTGTTGTTCATCTCATCTGGGGGTTCCCTGATGGCTCAGTCTGTGAAAAATCTGCCTGCAGTGCAGTAGACCTCGGTTTGATCCTTGGGTCGGGAAGATCCCTGCAGAAGGAAATGGCAATCTGCTCCAATATTCTTGCCTTGAGAATCCCATGGACAGAGGAACCTGGTGGGCTACAGTCCAAGGGGTCGGAAAGAGCTGGACATGACCTAGTGACTAAACCACTGCCACCACCACCTTTAGGGTTTTCTCTGCATACCCACTCTCCTCTGGGGTATATTTCCCCTTTCTCTCATTTCTAACACAAATGCTAGGTCTCTTTGGAGTCAGGTGACTCACTCTGGCGACTCTTGTTTTTAGGACTGTCTATAATTCAGATGACATGGATCATAATGGGAAAGGCAGGGCACATTTATTTCAGGTTTGCTGGTTAATTTCTTTGAGCCTTCTTGGAAATTTTCCTTTTCCTTTAGTTAAGTGAAAAATGGTTTCCCGTGGGGCTGGTCTCCATCAGTGACAGGCTGGACTTACAAATAAAGTTGTTAAAACTTTCGGCCTCTCTCCCCATAGCTGCAGGCCAGTGAAATTAAATTAATCAAGTCTTCCCTCTTAACATGACTGTCATCAAAAGTCATATGCTCTAAGGAGATAAACATGAGCCTCTTTTAAGCTTCCGCTTTCATCTTTTGCTGCTTCTGAACAGTGATGGGAGTGGACCCCTGAATGGCTGATACTGGCAGTTGGAATTTTATCCACGTAGGCTTACTTGCAAGTTGCTGGTATATTGAAGTTCTCTGCAGGAAAAATATTTCAGAATTTGGCCATTTTCACAGTCAAAAACGCTTCCCTTATAACTATATTAACTGGTCTTTTAACTGGATAAACCCCAGATTTTTCTTCATGGTCTGAGTAAGGAGTGGAAGTGAGGGAAGAAAAAATAAGTAAATAAACACAGCTTTGCACTCAAAGGGGCCCCATCTGATGGGGAGACAGACACACACACAAGAGACAATCACCCGGTGGCAGACATCCTAAAGGAGCCTCGTGATGTTGCAGAAGGTCAGGGATGGGCAGAGAACTCCCCAGCCCCATTAGAAGACAGGGGATTGTGCACATGTGGTCCCACACTGAGAAATAAAGACCTGGATTTGAAGACACTCCACAGAAACTGGGCTGTTTCTACGAGGCTGGCTTTCTGCACGTGTTGTTGGGGGATGCGGATTTGAAAAGGGAAATTTTCTTTCCATCTGAGGATTCAGAGCAGCCCTGTCCTAAGAGAGAAATGGTCAGGACTTCTTCCCCAAGCAGAGCCATGGATGATAAAAGCCACAGAGCCAACTTTTCAACGGGGCTGATTTGAGGGGACCCAGGGCAAAGTTCCTTGCTGTAAATGACCAGCTTTAGAGAAGAGTCCCCCAAAATCTTTTCAGCTAGCCACTCAGCAGAAATGAGTTATTGTATGGTAGGGGGATCCATATTACAGGAGCCTATGGGATTGAAGAGGAGAGCTCAACACAGAGGAGAGGGGCCAGGGGTTCCCATCCTCGTCACCTGCCTCTGCTCACATATCACACTTGGCTCTTTTCAATGATTCTCCAAGAATCCCAAAGGAAATAATCGGAGCCACCAGCACCAGAGTCTGTCACCTTCTAGACAGCAGCTCTTCCCCAGATAGAAGCATGGCTGTGCCCACCGTGGGGAAGGAAGGAGGAGGGAATGTGTGTCCCTGGCATGGATGGTGCTGCCAGGGTGATGGTGCTTGCTGGCCCTGCTTAGCAGTTGTGCCTGATCACCTGAGAAATGTGGACCACTGAGGTCTTTCTCTCAGGGGAAGTGAAAATTACTAGACCAGTTGTTCTCAGGATTGTATTGATTTCAGAGCTCCAACAGTCAGAAGTACCAACTGAATACGACAAGAAAGCAATAAATAATATTTCTCCCCTCAAGATGCTTTTACTCCAATGATCTCCAGGACTTGCCTATTCAAGACTGTGCCCCAGTTCTGCAACAAGTTGGGGATGGGTGGGAATAGCATGTGTGTGGGTGCATGCTAAGTTGCTTCAGTCATGTCTGACTGTTTGTGACCCCATGGACTGTAGCCTGCCAGGCTCCTCTGTCCACGCGATTCTCCAGGCAAGAATACTGGAGTGGGTTGCTGTGTCCTCCTTCGGGGGATCTTCTTGACCCAGGAATCAAACCTGTGTCTCTTACCTCTCCAGTATTGGCAGGCAGGTTCTTTACCACTAGCACCACTTGGGAAGCCCGGGAGTAGCACAGTTGAATGGAAAATGGTCACGTGTGGTGAGAATCATATTTTGAATATTGTTATAAGAAGTACTTCTAATTTCTGAGTATCTGTTCATACTATTGGTTCAGAAAATCCTCTGTTACAGAAAGCTTAGTTTCTGTCTGTCTCTTCAAATCCAGATTTTCATACCTTCTGCTCTAAAAGGATAGTTCTGATTATTTGACAACTGGATAAGCATCACACACGTCTTTTACATGTGTACCACGGCAGGCACAAACTGGGCCAGGTATTTTGCAGACCAGGGAGCACCAAGCAAACCTACGTTCTCTACGTAATGAGAACTTTTGCTAAGTGAGGCTTACTAAGGCCTGTTGATAATTATTCTGCACTGCTGATAGAGAACCCAAACACTCAGGAGTTTCAAAGGATTTCACAGCTGATATATATGCATGAAGAATAATTCAAATCATGTAATTTTCCCTTGCCAGATTGATTCTCATTTGAATATTGAAAGATATGTCATTTAAAAATAATTTCATACTTCACTGATGAACTAAAATTGAGACATTGGACACATATGGCATGTGTGTGTTTGTGGGCAAGAGAACAATCACCTTCTCTCTTAGGAAGGCAGGGATAGCAAAATCCACAAGAAGGAATTAACCATCTTTGAGAGAAGCAACCATCATTTTTAAAATCTGTTACCTAGAGAAGTAAACCAGAGCCTCACTACTCAGTAGCCAACTGTGCCCACTCCAGTAGCACAGGGGAGTTCAGAAACAAAATCATGGGCATGAAAAGCCCACCAACTAAGAGATACAGATTGACAGATTAACCTTCTTCAAAGTAATGATTCTATTTTTTTTCTTTATTTTATTTATTTTTAAATTGTATTATTTATTTTTTTTCCTTTTTTTAAAAATTTTATTTTTACTTTATTTTACTTTACAATACTGTATTGGTTTTGCCATACATTGACATGAATCCACCACGGGTGTACATGTGTTCCCAATCCTGAACCCCCCTTCCACCTCCCTCTCCATACCATCCCTCTGGGTCATCCCAGTGCACCAGCCTCAAGCATCCTGTATCATGCATCGAACCTAGACTGGTGATTCATTTCTTATATGATATTATACATGTTTCAGTGCCATTCTCCCGATGGGATGACTTGGGAGAATGAGAGAGTCCAAAAGACTGTTCTATACACCTGTGTCTCTTTTGCTGTCTTGCATACAGGTTTATCGTTACCATCTTTCTAAATTCCATATATATATGCATTAGTATACTGTATTGGTGTTTTTCTTTCTGGCTTACTTCACTCTGTATAATAGGCTCCAGTTTCATCCACCTCATTAGAACTGATTCAAATGTATTATTTTTGATGGCTGAATAATACTCCATTGTGTATATGTACCACAGCTTTCTTATCCATTCATCTGCTGATGGACATCTAGGTTGCTTCCATGTCCTGGCTATTATAAACAGTGCTGCGATGAACATTGGGGTACACGTGACTCTTTCAATTTTGGTTTCCTCGGTGTATATGCCCAGCAGTGGGATTGCTGGGTCATAAGGCAGTTCTATTTCCAGTTTTTTAAGGAATCTCCACACTGTTCTCCATAGTGGCTGTACTAGTTTGCATTCCCACCAACAGTGTAAGAGGGTTCCCTTTTCTCCACACCTCTCCAGCATTTATTGCTTGTAGACCAAAGTAATGATTTTAGAGCTGCAGGAAGCTGGTTTGGTTTTGAAGAAAGGAAGGTGTTGTGATCTGTCTCCCCAGATCACACCATCCAGGACTGGCCTTGGCTCACTGGGGTCAGAGAGCCCATTCTGGGTGCCTGCCCTCACACAGCACTTTCTTTGAGGCATCCCACCCAGACCCCAGGCTTCCTTCTCTGCATTTCTTTAAACATTGATATGAGGCCTCCATGGTTACCAAAACCCCTGACTTAACCTTCTCCTGAGAAGCCTCCACCCCCATAAATGCAGAAGTTTGCCCCTGCCTGTATTGAGCAGGCCCTTGGTCAAGTTCAGACAACAGTGAACACCTAGTCAAGAGGGTTTAAGGCCCCTTGGGTCAGTAGGGCAGCACCCAGGGCACTAGCCTTGCCAGACTTACTTCTGCTCTGTCCAACCAGGATCCTGGGTCAGCCCCTTGCTTCTCCTCTGCCTAAATCTTTCCAACATTGGCTGAATGACCCACTTTTTTGGGGGGACATCTTTTCTCAGTCAGTGTGGTCAGATTCCTGCCCCCTCCCTACATTATTCCATGTGCCTGCCTCAATAAGCTATGTCCTGCCACTGAGCTGCAGACCCCTGCCACTCCAAACCATGCAACTTCTCCAATACCCCCTGCCTTCTTTCTGGATGCCAAGGCTACCAAGCAACCCACTTAGAACCCCTCACCTGGTTGGTCCAGTGCTGGAGGACCTTGTGTTCTGACCTTCTCCCTTCCTTACTGATTCCAGCCACTTTAAAAGTTACTTACTGCAAAATCAGAATGCTTTCAAGCAGTTCAAGTGAATTTTCTCTGATTGTTTTGGAGAGTGCATCAGCGATGAGAGGACTTTCAGGCCGTATAGCTCCAACATACCAAACAAATTCAACAATTGGCTGAAAAGCTGGAGATAGAGATGCTATCCTGACCCCACTTTAGTGCATTGGGGTGGGAGGGCATTATGATTTCCAGGAAGGATTTTGAATTGCTCTGCTCAGTTAAAAGAGGTGAAGGGATCTTTTGAATGGCATGCCAAATTAGTAATATTATCAGCAATACAAGTAAAGTTAAAGTTGCTTTCTGGGATGACACAGTATAAATGAGGCAATTGAGGGCTGACTTGATGGAGTGAATTCACATTGACCTGGTGTTGGGGATCTCTTTGGAGAAGAATGGTAAGTTGTGTTTTTGGCCCTTAGAGGACAAGAGTAAACCAATGTGAGTCACCAGAACATTAACTTCTGGAATGACAGCAGAGGGAAACACAGATCTTGGACTTTGAGGGCCAGGTGATCATGATGGTAAATGGACAACCGGGCTTGAAAACCAGCCTCTTGCTCCAGATAGTGTCTCTGATGAGATTCATAACAAACCATGTAAAATTAATCCAAGGAATCTCCACTTTACTTTCTTGTCTTGAAGTCAAGGGGAGAATATTTTTATTCCTCTTGACTGCTGGTACTTCCAAGCTTTAAAAAAGATTCATATTCAATTCAGTCACCCTTTACAACCCCATGGGCTGCAGCATGCCAGCCTTCTCTGTCCATCCCCAACTCTTGTAGCTTGCTCAAACTCATGTCCATTGAGTCGGTGATGCCATCCAACCATTTCATCCTGTGTCACCCCCTTCTCCTGTCACATGATTTATGTGACTCATCTTAAAAACCCAGGCCCTGACCCAAAGCTGATTCCCTCCTTCCCACAGTCAGGTTTTGTTCCTGGAATGAGTCTTGGATGTGGACATTCACAAGCACATGCCCACCTTCCCTTGGCCCCTCAGAAGTTCTCAGGACTCCTGTCTGAAGGTATTCCATTTGGCTTAGCTGTCTCTGCTTGCTGCTCCATTCTTGAAAAACAAAACAGTAATAAATGCAGTTACTGGACACAAGACCATGGATCAGCACAACTTGGTCAAATGAGCAAGAGTTTGTAGCCTGACACTTGATGGACTCACAGATCATCAATGCCTCATTCTGTCGTCTCAGAAACTTATTTTTCTGAGCCACAGTTTCCTCATTGGATAGAAACAATGTCCAAAATAAATAAGAATAGTAATATCCAGGTTACAATTTCATGGTGCAGTTAGCATGTGCTAGCATGGAGTAAAATGAAGAAGTGAAGTTGCTTAGACAGTCGTGTCCGACTCCTTGCAACCCCATGGACTATAGTCGATGGAATTCTCCAGGCAAGAATACTGGAGTGGGTTACTATTTCCTTCGCCAGGGGATCTTCCCCATCCAGGGGTTGAACCTGGGTCTCCCGCACTGCAGGAAGACTCTTTACTGTCTGAGTCGCCAGGGAAGCCTAGCATGGAGTAGGTGCTCAGTAAATATTTGCAGAATGTTGTGGATGAGCCAATTTCCCGTGCGTTGCTCCTGATGTAAGTTCCAGGACATCCAGGTCCCCATCAAAAACATCTGACAAAGACAATAGAGGCAGTTCTTTTAAAACTTTTTTAGTCCTTCATATTTTCTTTCTTCTTAAAAAAATTATTCATTTTATTACTTATTTGGCTGTGCTGGCTCTAGTTGAGGCATGCACTTGGGAACTTAGTTGCAGCCTGCAGGACATTTAGTTGCAGCATGTGAACTCTTAGTTGCAACATGCGGGATTTAGTGCCTGACCAGGGATGGAACCTGGGCTCCTGGTATTGAGAGCACAGAGTCTTAGCCACTGGACCACCAGGGAAGTCCCTGGCCAGTGCTGTTCTTGATCCAGAAAGAATCCAGAGACTCAAGGTGCCCATAGTCACAAAGAACTTATATGAGTGCTAAGACAATGCAGAATAGAAACAGTGGCTTTTGAGAGGTCTCCATTATTCTGTTCCTAGTTCTTTTTGTCACACAGACTGAGCCCTGCTTACCTAACTTACTCTTGCTTATTCTTTGGCTTCCTCTCACCTCCTGTTTTCCTGGCCCCTCCCTTACTTCCTCTTCTTTCTTTCACAAACAGCTTCATAGCTAAGACCCTCTAGATCTAATCTATGATGTACCACAGCTTACGTGGATTGCGTGAGATGGTGTGAGATTCTATATACAAGAAAACTTTGTAAACTATAAAATGTTGTATAAATGTAAAGAATGATGACATTGGTGGTTGGGATGATGCTTTGTCATTATGACTGAAGCCCAGCAGTTTAACCCTAATGATGATAACTCAGCAGTTTTGAGTTCTTATTTGGGTCAGTTAATGAGCCTTTAAACAACTATGTCTTCTTGGTGAAAGAAGAAATGAGTCCAAAAATCTATTAAATTCTATGCTGGTCTGAATGAAGATGTGGATAACAAAGGGAATCCAGGTATCTAATCTCTAGGAACATCTTTAACTTCATTTCATGCCAATTTAAACCAACTAAGTTGACATGAAACTGGGAAATGATTGGATATAGATTACAAAAGAAGAGGAGAGAGTAGAGAGAAATGATGACTATTCTGGAGGAGACACTGCTAGCCTACAGAGCACCTTTGTGAGAATTGCTAAAGGTGGTCCTTCTTGTAGATTAATAGAACCCTGTCCCAGAAGGGGGCCCCAGACTGCAGAGAGCCAACTGTGACCAGGTGTCCCAGTGCAGGCCACCACCTGTCAATCCTGCTGTGTAGTCCAGAGTGGGAACCACATGTCCTCCAAGGATCAATGCTTACGACTGTTTCCTCTGACATTTTAAAAATCGTCTACAGAGTACGGTGCATATTCATTTTGAAAACGTATTCTATACAATAAAATGTTTAAACAAAAAGATGAATGCGTTAGGTATAATTACAGAAAAGTGAGGAACTGAAGTTAACACTTAGGAAATCCTGTGGATGGGTTTTTGGGAAAAGTTCCGAGCATGTTCTCATGTCCTCAGCAGCCAGTTATGTTTCAGGCATATAGTTGATGCTCAGGAAATGGATGAGAAAGAACTAAAGAAAGGGTGGGAATTTGGAAATAGGGGGAACATACAGAAGGAGGTTCTGGGACCTTTCTCTGGGATCTGCTATCTCACCAAGGAAGAGGGCTTGGTTTGGTAGTTGGTACAAGACTGATAATTTACAGGTTCCTTAAAGAACTTGGGCTTCTCTGGTGGCTCAGATGGTAAAGAATCTGCCTGCAATGTAGGAGACCTGGGTTTGATGCCTGGGTTGGGAAGACCCCCTGGAGAAGGGCTATGGCAACCCATTCTGTTATTCTTGCCTGGAGAATTCCATGGACAGAGGAGCCTGGCGGGCTACAGCCCATGGAGTCACAAAAAGTTGGACATGACTGAGTGTCTTTCAGTCACTCACTAAAGAAATATATTCATCTTGTGACCAAAGGTATTTTTGAAAACCCAGAAGTCTGTTTTCCTTCCCAGCAAACTCAGGTTGTATCCCTACTTGAGATGGGGATGTGATTCCCCATGTGTAAAATAGACAGCTAATGGGAACCTGGTATAAAGCACAGAGAGCTCAGCTCAGTACTCTGTGATAACCTAAAGGGGTGGGATGGGAGTGGGAGGGAGGGAGGTCCAAGAGGGAGGCGATATATGTATACATATAGCTGATTCAATTCATTGTACAACAGAAACTAACACAACAGTGTACTACTCCAATAATAATAATAATAAAAAGAAACCAAGAAGTATCCCCAAAATATTAATATTAGGGTGTTTGTGAAGAGAGGGGGGAAATTGAACTGACTTTATGCTTGATGTTAATTCCATCATGAATGGTATGGATGGGGTGAATACTTGTTCAGCAAATCTCAGAATTCTGTAGGGAACTGGGAATAACCACAGTTTATGTGAAACTAGTACGTTTTCCTCAGCCTACACACAGAGTTCATGCCCCAAAGCAGCAGAATATGGCCTTAGGTGCCACTGTCAGAAAAAGGTTGAACTTCTTTTCCCAATAGTTAATTCAGTGTTAGCAGACAAAGTTTGAAAAATAAGAAAGTGAAATGACCTGCTCAGAATGATAAGACTTTCTCAGTAAAGATGACAGAGGCAGGGAGAGTGGCCACTAAGACTTCCATGACTAAATTCTTAAATAGTGTGAAATGGTTAATTTCACAGTAGGCTCTCCTTGTTCTTTGGCAAAACTTGGTGAATTTACTGACTGACTGGTTAATATAGACTTTCACTTGTGTGTTTGTACTGTTCTTTCAAGTTTTCCCCCAAGCTCTTCAAATAGAACCCCTAGTAAAAGCTTTCAACATGAGTGGGAGAAACAGCTGGACACCTCCACCTAGTATTCTATAGGGAATTGTGTTATTACACTCAATTTTATTAAATTTTCTTTTCTTCCCACTTAATGTTTTTTCTCTAAAAGGAGGAAAGCAAAAAAAAGAAAATCTAAAGCCACTCTTGCTACTTTCAGTTTATAAAGTTGAAAGAGTTACAGTGAAAAAAGAAAACCATGCTTTCATGTTTTGACTAAGGGTAGGCATTCTATAGTCTTATTAGTGATATTCTGGTGTTATATTAACTTTGCAACCATACCATGCAATTCAAGTAGCAGATGGCAAAAACAAAAAAAAAAACAACAAGTTGAGCATGCTATTACATTTTTTATGAGTAAGAAATATTGGTCCCTTTCAAACCAGAGTCGTTTATATTGATGGCTTTAATTATTTTAGGACTTGGCTTGTTTTTCCTTAAGTATATAGATGGAATTTAAAATAACTTTTGAACCCCTGGAATGTATTTATTTTCCATGGCTTTTCCTTTAAAGTCAAGACAAAGGTTTCTAGGGTTGATGGTATCTACCTTTTTCCTATTTAACCGGCTGCTACTGTGTCCTTTCAACAGTCCAACTGTTGGCATTTAAAATTTTCACTGTCTTTTATCTGAAATCTAATCTGATGAAGTTACCCAGTTCATCACGCTTGTGCTAATTCAGCCACAATAATAAATTGCAAAAAGGTGGAATAATGTGCTTTTTATTATAAACCCATTAGTTTTATTGGTGTGATTCTGCCTTACAAATTATGATGTTCGAGTATAAATTAGCAAGGGGCTGTTACTTAGATAATTCTTTGTTTGCATTTAAAATACAAAGATTTTTTAAAAATCACAGCTGGTTTTCTTCCTTTCTGTGTTTCCCAGAATGCTTCAACTTAATTATGTCTATGTGGTATCGCAGTGGAGTTCTAGGCGCAGGGGAAATATGACAAATACAAGAGTATCTGTGAACAGTGGGACTCCAGACATCAAAAATTGTTGTTTTGATTGAAAATCTAGAGAAACGCTGCCTACAAGAAACTCAAAAATTTTAGAGAAATTTGATAGAAATAGAGATATGTGGAAATAATGCTGTACAAGATAATGCATGTGAAGTATTAAGTTACAAAAATTTTGAGCTCAAAAGAGAGACAGATTATACAGTTTTTGAGCTGGTAGGACCTTTATTTTAATTTTCAACAATCTTTTATTTATTTATTTGGTTGCCCCAGGTCTTAGTTGCAGCCCTCAGGATCTTCCATCTTCACTGCAGTATCTTTAGTTGCAGCATGAGAACTCTTGGTTGTGGCACGTAGGATCTAGTTCCCTTTGTATGTGTGCATGAGTGTTCAGTTATGTCTAACTGCGACCCCAAGGGCTGTAGCCCACCAGGCTCCTCTGTCCATGGAATTTCCCATCAAGGATACTAGAGTGGGTTGGGTTGCAATTTCCTTCTCCAGAGGATCTTCCAGACCCACGAATGGAACTCGTGTCTCCTGCATTGCAGGCAGATTCTTACCTGTTGAGCCATCAGGGAAGCCTGACCAGGGATCAAACCCAGGCCCCCTGCATTGGGAGCTCAGAATCTTAGCCACTGAGCCACCAGGGAACTCCCTGGCAGGACCTTTAGACTAACCCTATTCCACTCCCTTATTTTACAGAGGTAAAACTGAAATCTGGAGAAGTTAAATGATTTGTCTGGGCTCTACATTCAGCAGAATCACAGCTAAATCAACATATGCTAACTTGCAGCCCAGAGCTTTGGGTCCCAGCACTGCCTCTTCTTATTGTCACAAGGATAGTCAAGGAAGGCTTCATAGAACACATGGGATTGGAGTTGCACTTTGAAGAACTAAGTTCAGAGACTCCAGGTAGAATTGTGCAGGTTTGACTCTGTACATCGCTCTGTTTGGCCCCATAGATGCTAATGACCAGGTCCTGAAGGGGAAGACATTCTATAAATGAATGAGATTTACACAGGCAGAGAGCATGAAAGCTCTGTAGCATCCCTCCCTGAGTGACTGTTAAGCACTGTGCCCTTCATTCAAATGGCATCAAGGAGGTTGCAGTCTTCAAATGTTGAAATACTGGAACCTCTGGTTCTTCTGTTCCCTGGGTTCAGTTCAGTTCAGTCCAGTCCCTCAGTCATGTCTGACTCTTTGTGACCCCATGGACTGCAGCATGCCAGGTCTCCCTGTCCATCACCAACTCATGGTGTTTGCTCAAACTCATGTCCGTTGAGTCAGTGATGCAATCCAAACATCTCATCCTCTGTTGACCCCTTCTCCTCCTGCCTTCAGTCTTTCCCAGCATCAGAGTCTTTTCCAATGAGTCAGTTCTTCGCATCAGGTGGCCAAAGTATTGGAGTTTCAGCTTCATCATCAGTCCTTCCAATGAATATTCAGGATTGATTTCCTTTAGGATGGACTGGTTGGATCTCCTTGTTGTCTAAGGGACTCTCAAGAGTCTTCTCCAACACCACAGTTCAAAAGCATCAATTCTTTGGTGCTCAGTTTTCTTTATAGTATCCCTGTGTTGGGAAGATTCTCTGGTGAAGGAAATGGCAACTCACTCCAGTATGCCTGCCTGGAGAATCCCATGGTCATGGGATCGCAAAGAGTCGGACACGACTGAGTGACTTCACTTTCACTTTTCTTTATAGTCCAACTCTCACATGCATAAATAACTACTGGAAAAACCATAGCCTTGACTAGATGGACCTTTGTTCATCTCTGCTTTTTAATATGCTGTCTAGGTTGGTCATAACCTTTCTTCCAAGGAGCAAGCATCTTTTAATTTCATGGCTGCTGTCACCATCTGCAGTGATTTTGGAGTCCAAAAAAATAAAGGCTCTTACTGGAATTTCCTCATCTATTTGCCATGAAGTGATAGGACCAGATGCCATGATCTTAGTTCTCTGAATGTTGAGCTTTAAGTCAACATTTTCACTCTCCTCTTTCACTTTCATCAAGAGGCTCTTTAGTTCTTTGCTTTCTGCCATAAGGATGGTGTCATCTGCATATCTGAGGTTATTGATATTTCTCCCTGCAATCTTGATTCCACCTTGTGCTTCATCCAGTCCTACGTTTCTCATGATGTCCTCTGCATATAAGTTAAATAAGCAGGGTGACAATATACAGCCTTGATGTACTCCTTTCCCTACTTGGAACAAGCCTGTTGTTCCATGTCCAGTTCTAACTGTTGCTTCTTGATCTGCATACAGATTTCTCAGGAGGCAGGTCAGGTGGTCTGATATTCCCATCTCTTGAAGAATTTTCCATGTTTGTTGTGATCACACAGTTGAAGGCTTTGGTATAGTCAATAAGGCAGAAGTAAGTGTTTTTCTGGAACTCTCTTGCCTTTTCAATGATCCAGCAGATGTTGGCAATTTGATCTCTGGTTCCTCTGCCTTTTCTAAATCCAGCTTGAACATCTGGAAGTTCACGGTTCACATACTGTTGAAGCCTGGCTTGGAGAATTTGGAGCATTACTTTGCCAGCGTGTGAGATGAGTGCAATTGTGTGGTAGTTTGAGCATTCTTTGGCATTGTCTTTCTTAGGGATTGGAATGAAAACTGACCTTTTCAGTCCTGTGGCCACTGCTGAGTTTTCCAAATTTGCTAGCATGCTGAGTGCAGCACTTTCACAGCATCATCTTTTAGGATTTGAAATAGCTCAACTCAAATTCCATCACTTCCACTAGCTTTGTTTGTAGTGATGCTTCCTAAGGCCCGCTTGACTTCACATTCCAGGATGTCTGGTTCTAGGTGAGTGATCACACCATCGTGATTATCTGGGTCATGAAGATCTTTGTATAGTTCTTCTGTGTACTCTTGCCACCTCTTGTTAATATCTTCTGCTTCTGTTAGGTCCATCCCATTTCTGTCCTTTATTGCCCATCGTTGCATGAAAAGTTCCTTTGGTATCTCTAGTCTTTCCCATTCTGTTGTTTTCCTCTATTTCTTTGCACTGATCACTGAGGAAGGCATTCTTGTTTCTCCTTGCTCTTCTTTGGAACTCTGCATTCAAATGGGTATATGTTTCCTTTTCCCCTTTGCCTTTCGCTTCTCTTCTTTTCACAGCTATTTGTAAGGCGTCGTCAGACAACCATTTTACCTTTTTGTGTTTATTGTTCTTGGGGATGGTCTTGATCCCTGCCTCCTGTACAATGTCACAAATCCCATCCATAGTTATTCAGGCGCTCTGTCTATCAGATCTAATCCCTTGAATCTATTTGTCACTTGCAGCGTATAATCATAAGAGGTTTGATATAGGTCATACTGAATGGTCTAGTAGTTTTCCCTACTTTCTTCAATTTAAGTCTGAGTTTGGCAATTAGGAGTTCGTGATCTGAGCCCCAGTCAGCTCCCAGTCTTGTTTTTGCTGACTGTATGGAGCTTCTTCATCCTTGGCTGCAAAGAATATAATCAATCTGATTTTGGTATTGACCATCTGGTGATGTCCATGTGTAGGGTCTTCTCTTGTGTTGTTGGAAGAGAGTATTTGCTAAGACCAGCACATTCTCTTGGCAAAACTCTGTTAGCCTTTGCCCTGCTTCATTCTGTACTCCAAGGCCAGATTTGCCTGTTACTCCAGGTGTTTCTTGACTTCCTACTTTTACATTCCGGTCCCCTATAATAAAAAGGACATCTTTTGGAGTGTTAGTTCTAGAAGGTCTTATAGGTCTTCATAGAACCATTCAACTTCAGCTTCTTGTGCATTACTGGTTGGGGTATAGACTTGGATTAATGTGATATTGAATGGTTTCCTTGGAAACGAACAGAGATCATTCTGTTGTTTTTGAGATTGCATCCAATTACTGCATTTCGGACTCTTTTGTTGACTATGATGGCTACTCCATTTCTTCTAAGGGATTCTTGCCCATGGTAGTAGATATAATGGTGATCTGAGTTAAATTTATCCATTCCAGTCCATTTTAGTTCGCTGATTCCTAAAATGTCGATGTTCACTCTTGCTGTCTCCTGTTTGATGACTTCCAATTTGCCTTGATTCATGGACCTAACATTCCAGGTTCCTATGCAGTATTGCTCTTACAGCATCATGCTTGACTTCCATCTCCAATCACATCCACAGCTGGGTGTTGTTTTTGCTTTGGCTCTGTCTCTTCATTCTTTCTGGAGTTATTTCTCCACTGATCTCCAGTAACATATAGGGCACCTACCGACCTGGGGAGTTCATCTTTCGGTGTCCTATCTTTTGCCTTTTCAAACTGTTCATGGGATTCTCAAGGCAAGAATGCTGAAGTGGTTTGCCATTCCCTTCTCCAGTGGACCACGTTTTGTCAGAACTCTCCACCATGACCCGTCGTCTTGGGTGGCCCTACATGGCATGGCTCATAGTTTCATTGAGTTAGACAAGGCTGTGCTCCACGTGATCAGATTGGTTAGTTTTCTGTGATTGTGGTTTTCAGTCTGTCTGCCCTCTGATCAAGAAGGATAAGAGGCTTATGGTAGCTTCCTGATGGGAGAGACTTACTGAGGGGGAGACTGGGTCTTGTTCTGATGGTCATGCTCAGTAAATCTTGAATCCAATTTTCTATTGATGGGCGGGGCTGTGTTCCCTCCCTGTTGTTTGATCTGAGCCCAAACTATGGTGGAGGTAATGAAGATAATGGTGACCTCCTTCAAAAAGGTCCCATCATGCACTGCTACCCTCACTGCCCCCAAACCTGCAGCAGCCCACTGCTGACCCACACCTCTGCAGGTGCTGATGTGAGGCATCCATCACAAAATCAGAGTCATTCTCCTGCTCTCCTACTCTGGTTTCAAGGCATCTTCCTATGCTTTAAGGATATAGATAATTTCTGCCTGGTGTCCAGTATCCACAGGAGAAGAGCTGGCTGAGCTTGTGGCTAGCATCACACAGACTAAATGATTTTCAGTATCAGGAGTGCAGATCTGTTCTTCCATTAAGAGGGAAATAAGATCACTGGATGCTGGAAGCTCAGGGCAGACATCTGATCCAGCCCCCACTGCTCTGATAAGGCAGTGGGGGTGGGCATGGGGGGTGGAGTTAGGTGAAGTTGGAAGGACAGCAGGGACTGCTCCACTGCTTGCTAGACGCAGGAGGTCTTTGGAGGCAAAGGGTAATGATGTGCCTTCTCTTATAATTAATATTCTCCCAAAGGCTATCTTCCCATGGCAGCTGATACAAAGGCCTCGGTGCCTCTGAATTCTGGTGTGGATGCTGCTGAGCAGCCCTTGTTAGTGAGGGTCCCATAGGGAAGGTGTCGAATGGGGATAGCATGGGGAGGGCCCCCCCTTTCTCCTCCTGGGAGAGGAGTGCCAATTTGGAGCTGTCCTGGGGGCATTCTTCAGCCCAAACAAAGACAGATTGTCTCAAGCATCAAACGAGGATGTCTATTCATACCCTAGGCATCTTTTTGGAGCTCAAATCTGCTTCGTTTTATCACATGGATTCACTAAACAGATGAAGAAGATCTGGAGCCTGTTTTCCTCAGCTAAGGCATCACGGAGATACATGCAGGGCTTTAAAGCACTTTATATTGAAATACCTCTCATGGCAGCCCTCGTACAGTTTCCATAAGAAATGGGTTGCAATGTCTGACGGTTTCCCAAGTCACTTAATTTGACTCATTCTTAAGATTCTTACTTAAATATTAGATCCCAGCTCTAAATACTTTGTGGTCTTGGAAACATGCTATCCCAGGAAATGCATGATATCCCAGGCTGGCCCACACCAGACCCTCACTTGTCATTCACCCTGTCAACGACAATAAAGCTTTGGGGGACCCAAGATAAGTAAAATACAATTGTTGCCCCCTAAAAACCTTATTATGGCAGACAAGGAGAGGGTAATTTAGCAGAAAGTGTGTGGGCCTTTATAAGCAATATGTACATTTTAGTCTGATTCCTATCACAGTGCTGTAGAAATATCTAAGAACCTCACTAGAGATAGATCTCACATCTCACATAGAGATAGATCTCTTAAAGATTTCGGGTCCTCTCTTCAGCTTTTCAGCATCATAAATAATATTGTGATGAACATCCCTGAGCAGAGATCTTTGTGGACTATGTGGTTTTTTGGGCCAGCTCTCTAGAAGCAGAGGTGTCAGTTGGGTCAAAGATTTTGAATGCTTTTAAAGCTGTTGATTGGCCCGGATGCAGCTGCTTCCCGGAAATACTGTATTATTTTGCATTTCCACCATGAACTTCCCTTGTGGCTCAAATGGTAAAGAATCTGCCTGTAATGTAGACAACCCGGATTCTATCCTTGGGTCAAGAAGATCCCTTGGAGAAAGGAATGGCTACCCACTCCAGTATTCTTGCCTAGAGAATTCCATGGACAGAGGAGGCTGGCAGGTTACAGCCCATGGGGTCTAAGAGTTGGACACGACTGAGTAACTAACATTTTCACTTTGCATTTCAATCAGTGGGACATGAGCCTGCTGATCTCATCTCAAGTGTTTTATGTTATTATTTTTTATGTATTTTGTTTCTCCTTTTAAAGATTGAGTTTTGAACTAGCTTTTTACCATGGAACATCTGGGTCTACAAATAGGAGACTGAGTAAAAAAAATTAGGATTAAAAGGAGCAATGGAGCATAAAGTAGATGAATATATATTAAAATTCAAAATACAGACCCCTAATGTGGAAAAAAAAATAGCAACAATAGTTTTTTTGTTCTTTGTTTTGTTTTTTTTTTAAAAAAAAAAAAAACTTGTCAGTGGTAGATCCATCTTTTCATTTTTTGTTCCAGTTTAAGTACTAGTTGGTTATCTGTGTGTGGCTGAGGTGGGAGGAAGAAATGTGAGCTTTCATGTTGAGAAGGTTGTAAGAAACTTGTGAGTCTATGTGGTTATGTGAGAGTCTGTTAGATTATTCTGAATATTTAGCTTTGAAAACAACCAACAGGTCAGTGGCTGGGCTTCTATTAGCAGTGGCTGGATGTGATGCCCATCAAACAGGAATGCAGGCTGGGTCACTGACGCAAGGCCTGGCCTGTGAGCAGCCGTGAGCCAGCTTTTATCTATCTGAACCTACTCCCTCCAGAATATACAATAAATCTTGGGAAGAAATAGGAGCCTCAAGAACTGGCAAGGTGGACTTCCCTGGTGGTCCACTGGTTAAGAATCCACCTGCCATTGAAGGGGGCACAGGTTCGATCCCTTGTCAAGGAAGATTCTACCTGCTGTGAGGTGCTTAAGCCCATGTGCCACAACTGCTGAAGCCTGAACACTTTAGAGCCCATCCCCACAATAAAAGAAGCCACTGCAATGAACAGTCCACACACTGCAACTGGAGTGTGTGCAGGCCTGCATTCCTTTAATCTGGCCTCAGATGGTCTTCTCAAGAGCTGTGATTCTTGAGGTTATCAAACTGTGACCTTCTCTCTGGAACTGATAATACCTCATCAGGTAGTTGACATCTTCCATTTGTTGGGGGTTTCATTACCTACAGAAGAGCTCCAAGACATTCTTGTGTATATTCCTTGAGGGGAACCAGGACCCTGCCCCAAGGCTGTTGTTTCTTGGCTGCTCCTCTCTCCTCTCCAGATTGCCCACCTTTCCTCAGTAACAGTTGTTTGAACCTGCCCTCTGAAACTCAGGAAAGGTTTTGGAGGCTGAAGCCTATTTCCTACAAACAAGAAATGGGACAGAGGGGTTTCCATGCCCAGGAACCCCAAGGATCTTGCTTGGTTTCAGTCACACGATGTGTCATCCATAAGCTGGGTAAGCAAGAAAGGCAGTGGTGTAAAGCAATCTGAGTCCAAAAGCCTGTGAACTAGTTGAGTCTATGGCATAAAATGCAGTCCAAGGGCAGGAGAACATGAGCTATGTCCCGGCTCAGCAGTGAGGCAGGACTGAAGGAGTAAATTTCTCCTTCCTTCACATTGTTCTCTATTCAGGCCATGACGAGTTGGATGGCGCCCACACACACAGGGGAGGACCATCCAACTTTTCAACTGCTGATCTCATTGGGAAACACTCTCACAGATGCACCCAGAAACAATCTGGGCATCCCAGTATCCAGTCATGTTGACATACAAAATTCACCATGACAATGATCTTGTGAGGCTACTTTAAAGATTAGGAAATCTTTCGCATCCCAAATGAAGCGGAGGCCTCAGAACCAACAAGAATGAACACAATTTCTAAATAGCCTGAGTCATTGGGCCCCAGGGAATTTCTGGCATGTAAATTCACATTCATGGGGCTTCCCAGGTGACTCAAGTGGTAAAGAATCTGCCTGCCAATACAGGAGCCACAGATTCAAACCCTGGGTCAAGAAGATCCCCTGAAGAAGGAAATGGCTACCCACTCCAGTATTTTTGAAACATGCAGGCAACAAGTTCACATTCGTAGTAATATTAGGAACTCAACCAAGAATAAGGGAAGGTATTGGGTTGGTCAAAAAAGTTAATTCAAGTTTTTCTGTAAGAAGTTACCAAAAACTCAAATTAACTTTTTGACCAACCCAATAGACCGACACGCTAAGCACAGGCGGCTGTGACCGGCGCGCTAAGTGAGGCCGAGAGGGGCTACCCTACGTCCAAGGTTAGGGGCAGAAGCTGGGAGGAACCCATGCCCGAAGGGCGGCGACCAAGAGGAGTTACCCCACATCTGAGGTCAGGGGCAGAGGCTAAGAGTGCCAGGCTGCGACAGCGCAAGAACAGCCAAGAGGAGCTACCCTGCCTCCAAGGTCAGGGGCAGCGGGGAGGAGCTAACCCACGTCTGAGGTCGGGGGGAATGGCTGGAAGGAGCCACCCAGCGCCCGAGGCCGGGGGCTGTGGCCGGGAAGAGCCACACCACGTCCAAGGAGCGGTGGCTGCGCGGGCGCAGGAGGGCCTAGAGGAGCCATCCCACCTTGAAGATCAGGAAGGGCGGTGGTGAGGAGATATCCCTCATCCAAGGTAAGGAGCAGCGGCTGCGCTTTGCTGGAGCAGACGTGAAGAGATACCCCATGTCCAAGGTAAGATAAACCCAAGTAAGATGGTAGGTGTTGCAAGAGGGCATCAGAGGGCAGACACACTGAAACTATACTCACGGAAAACTAGTCAATCTAATCACACTAGGACCACAGCCTTGTCTAACTCAATGAAACCAAGGCATGCTGGCAGGGCCACCCAAGATGGGCAGGTCATGGTGGAGAGGTCTGACAGAATGTGGTCCACTGGAGAAGGGAATGGCAAACCACTTCAGTATTCTTGCCTTGAGAACCCCATGAACAGTATGAAAAGGCAAAATGACAGGATATTGAAAGAGGAACTGCCTGGATCGGTAGGTGCCCAACACGCTACTGGAGATCAATGGAGAAATAACTCCAGAAAGAATGAAGAGGCAGAGCCAAAGCAAAAGCAACACCCAGCTGTGGATGAGGCTGGTGATAGAAACAAGATCCGATGCTGTAAAGAGCAATATTGCATAGGAACCTGGAATGTCAGGTCCATGAATCAAGGCAAATTGGAAGTGGTCAAACAAGAGATAGCAAGAGTGAACGTTGACATTCTAGGAATAAGTGAACTAAAATGGACTGGAATGGGTGAATTTACTCAGATGACCATTATATCTACTACTGTGGGCAGGAATTCCTCAGAAGAAATGGAGTAGCCATCATGGTCAAGAAAAGAGTCCAAAAAGCAGTACTTGGATGCAATCTCAAAAACGACAGAATGATCTCTGTTTGTCTCCAAGGCAAACCATTCAATATCACATTAATCCAAGTCAATGCCCCAACCAGTAATGCTGAAGAAGCTGAAGCTGAACGGTTCTATGAAGACCTACAAGGCCTTTTAGAACTAACACCCCAAAAAATGTCCTTTTCATTATAGGGGACTGGAATGCAAAAGTAGAAACTCAAGAAACACCTGGAGTAACAGGCAAATTTGGCCTTGGAATGCAGAATGAAGCAGGGCAAAGACTAATAGAGTTTTGCCAAGAAAATGCACTGGTCATAGCAAATACCCTCTTCCAACAACACAAGAGAAGACTCTACACATGGACATCACCAGATGGTCAACACCAAAATCAGATTGATTATATTCGTTGCAGCCAAAAATGGAGAAGCTGTATAAAATCAACAAAAACAAGACCAGGAGCTGACTATGGCTCAGATCATGAACTCCTTATTACCAAATTCAGACTCAAATTGAAGAAAGTAGGGAAAACCCCTAGACCGTGAAGGGATGACCTAAATCAAATCCCTTATGATTATACAGTGGAAGTGAGAAATAGATTTAAGGGCCTAGATCTCTTAGATAGAGTGCCTGATGAACTATGGAATGAGGTTCGTGACATTGTACAGGAGACAGGGATCAAGACCATCCTCACGGAAAAGAAATGCAAAAAAGCAAAATGGCTGTCTGGGGAGGCCTTAGAAATAGCTATGAAAAGAAAAGAAGCAAAAAGCAAAGGAGAAAAGGAAAGATACAAGCATCTGAATGCAGAGTTCCAACGAATAGCAAGAAGAGATAAGAAAGCCTTCTTCAGCAATCAATGCAAAGAAATAGAGGGAAAGAACAGAATGGGAAAGACTAGAGATCTTTTCAAGAAAATTAGAGATACCAAGGGAACATTTCATGCAAAGATGGGCTCGATAAAGTACAGAAATGGTATGGACCTAACAGAAGCAGAAGATATTAAGATGAGGTGGCAAAAATACACAGAGGAACTGTACAAAAAAGATCTTCATGACCCGGATAATCACAATGGTGTGATCACTCATCTAGAGCCAGACATCCTGGAATGTGAAATCAAGTGGGCCTTAGAAACCATCACTATGAACAAAGCTAGTGGAGGTGATGGAATTCCAGTTGAGCTCTTTCAAATCCTGAAAGATGATGCTGTGAAAGTGCTGCACTCAATATGCCAGCAAATTTGGAAAACTCAGCAGTGGCCACAGGACTGGAAAAGGTTAGTTTTCATTCCAATCCCAAAGAAAGGCAATGCCAAAGAATGCTGAAACTACCACACAATTGCACTCATCTCACATGCTAGTAAAGTAATGCTCAAAATTCTCCAAGCCAGGCTTCAGCAATACGTGAACCTTGAACTCCCAGATGTTCAAGCTGGTTTTAGAAAAGGCAGAGGAACCAGAGATCAAATTGCCAACATCCACTGGATCATCGAAAAAGCAAGAGAGTTCCAGGAAAACACCTATTTCTGCTTTCTTGACTATGTCAAAGCCTTTGACTGTGTGGATCACAATCAACTGTGGAAAATTCTGAGAAAGATGGGAATACCAGACCTCCTGGCCTGCCTCTTGAGAAACCTGTATGCAGGTCAGGAGGCAACAGTTAAATCTGGACATGAAACAACAGACTGGTTGCATATTGTCAAGGCTGTATATTGTCACTCTGCTTATTTAACTTCTATGCAGAGTACATCATGAGAAATGCTGGACTGGAAGAAACAGAAGCTGGAATCAAGATTGCTGGGAGAAATATCAGTAACCTCAGATATGCAGATGACACCAACCTTATGGCAGAAAGTGAAGAGGAACTCAAAAGCCTCTTGCTGAAAGTGAAAGAAGAGAATGAAAAAGTTGGCTTAAAGCTCAACATTCAGAAAACGAAGATCATGGCATCCGGTCCCATCACTTCATGGGAAATAGATGGGGAAACAGTGGAAACAGTGTCAAATTTTATATTTTTGGGCTCCAAAATCACTGCAGATGGTGACTGCAGCCATGAAATTAAAAGATGCTTACTCCTTGGAAGAAAAGTTAAGACCAACCTGGATAGCATATTCAAAAGCAGAGACATTACTTTGCCGACTAAGGTCCGTCAAATCAAGGCTATGGTTTTTCCAGTAGTCATGTATGGATGTGAGAGTTGGACTGTGAAGAAGGCTGAGCGCCAAATAATTGATGCCTTTGAACTGTGGTTTTGGAGAAGACTCTTGAGAGTCTCTTGGACTGCAAGGGGATCCAACCAGTCCATTCTGAAGGATATCAGTCCTGGGATTTCTTTGGAAGGAATGGTGCTAAAGCTGAAACTCCAGTACTTTGGCCACCTCATGTGAAGAGTTGACTCATTGGAAAAGACTCTGATGCTGGGAGGGATTGGGGGCACTAGGAGAAGGGGATGACAGAGGATGAGATGAGTGGATGGCATCACTGACTCGATAAATGCGAGTCTGAGTGAACTCTGGGAGTTGGTGATGGACAGGGAGGCCTGGCGTGCTGCGATTCATGGGGTCGCAAAGATTTGGACACGACTGAGCGACTGAACTGAACTGAACTGAATAGATTCTCAAGGTGTTGGAAAGCTTATAGGAATATAAACCTGTTGCATAGTGGAAGGTAAGTTCTGTAATTCTTAAACTGCCTGGAGAACTTTCTGCGGAGTTGCAAATGCTCTATGTCTACACGGTCAATATAGTAGCCACTGTCAACATGTGGTGGGTATTTGAAATGTGTCCAGTGCAACTGAGAAATTGAATCTGTAATGGTATTTTTAGAATTTATTATAATGTAAATGGTCACCTGTGGCTATTGGCTGCTGCACTGGCTAGCACGTGTTTTCAAGCGTGAAAACCTTTTTAGGTTTATGGCTAACGCTGTTGAAAGTCCAAGTCCTGTTTTAAGTAAACTTTTAATTTATACACAGAAGTAAAATGTTGCTGCTATCAAAAGTGGGATCCAGCTGCTTGCCACTCAAAGCCAATAAAGACACCAGGTTGGTAGAAAAGAGAGTTTGCTTTATTTTGAAGGATGGCAACTGGGGGTTGGAGTACGGGTGGAGAGGGTGGTTTCGTGTCAGAAGACCAACTCCCGCAATTGACAATCAGTGGGCAAGAGCTTATATAGATGAAGCGAGGGGGCTACATGCAGAAATATCACAGTCAACTCTGACAATCTTCTTGAACTTAGTCATGCAGTGTTCTGATCAGTGTCATTCTGGTTGTTTTACATACAGTTAATCTTCAATTCCAGGCTCAGTTTCTCTGAGGCTGATTCTCGGAATTATGGCAGCTTATGGCTACGGTCTGGTCATCAAATAGTTAACTTCTTCCACCTGGTGTGGGTTTCAGTATCTACAAGACAGCTCACAGGATATGGCTCAGAATATTACCTATAGCCCATGAGGAGGAACTAAAGGTCCTTAGCTTTGCCTACTGACTTTATTATTATTTTGTCTTGCTTGACTGCTTTTCTTTGCTCCTGCATTTTCTCACTTGTCTAATTAAACTTATTCTTTGGCTAAAGTTTTTCTACACACAAAAAGCAGGTGGAGGACACAGTAGGGAAGGACCATAGGTCCTGCTTTGTTTCATTATCATTTCATCAAAAAAGAAGAATGAGGCAGCAGACTTGGGTAAAGAGCAGCTGAGTTGTCAGGCATGAAGCTGAGCTTAGAGAGGATGAATTTGTTTGAAATGCAACCAAGTTGGATTTGCTTTGCTGGGATGTGATTTGCTGGGGCGTTGATTCCTTTCCTTCCTGGTTGCAGGGTTATTTTGGTGGTTCGGGGTTTCATGTTCAATAGGCTTGATTTTTCGCACAGCTGGGGGATCTTGGTGTGAAAGCTCTCTGCCTGATCTTCCCAATTCCTCCTTCCTTGGTCCCGCTGCACAGATGTGAATGTGACGCTTTCATCTTTCTCAAAGGCACTGATCAAGGATGACAGTTTCTATGATGTGCCCACATAGAAAAATAAACAAAATCCAACCTTATGGAATAAAAAAGATATTATTCTGGGCAAGAGGAGTATCAGAGCCCCAAAGGTTGCCATGTCTTTCCTATTCCTTGAGGGATTAGGTGCTAGTCGATTCATTTTACAATTATGAGAAAAAGAATTGACCTTAACTATGGCCATCCGCCTTGACGTAGGATGTTGTGAGTTTCCACTCTTACATAAACCATCATTACCATAATTAATAATTATTTATGATGGTACAGTGATATTTTTTCAATAAGCCCCTCTTTCTTCTTTTCAACCATTTTTCAATGCTAAAGGAAGCCTGGTAAATAAGAAAATTGACTGTCCAAAGAAGAAACTACCTTGCACATCTCTTACAAAAGGCCTCACTTCTTTAATGGTAATTTATCCATTGTTGAGGTATAATTGACATCAACCTTGTGTTTCAGGAGTACAATATAATAATTTGATATCTGTCTCTATTCTGAAATGATCACCATAAGTCTAGCTAACACCCATCCATTGTTAACAAATTTTTTTTTTTCTTGTGATGAGGACTTTTAAGATCTACTTTCTTAGGTACTTTCAAATATGGTATTATTAACTGCAGTCACCATTCTGTACATTACATCCTATGACGTTTATTTTATAACTGAGTTTTTAAACTGAGTTTCTCCCTTTTGACCCTCTTTACTGGTTTCATCTACCCCCACCCCAACTCTCTCCTTTGGCAACCATCTGTGTGTTCTCTGTATCTATGAGCTCCTTTTTTTGTTTATTTTTTGAGATCATATAATATCTGTCTGACTTATTTCACTTAGCATAATGCCCTCAAGGTCTATCCATGCTGAGTTCCTTCCTTTTCCATGTCTGAGTAATAGTCCATTGTATATACATACCATATCTTCTTTATCCATTCATCCATTGATGGACACTTAGGTTGCTTTCATATCTTTTCCATTTTCTACAAAATAATTATTCAATCCATGTCTACTATCAATAAGTGCAAAGATGAAAAAAGAGAAAATTGCAAAAACGTCCAATGATGATGGCACAGAGCCTAATGACAAGGTGCAGACAAGGCAGGTGACATCCGTGGGTCCATGGAAAGTACAGGTGATCAGGACTAGAGGGGAAAAAAGTAAATGTAGCTGAATTACTATCTGATTTATATGTTTATTAGAGAGTGACAGGGGCCACTTGAACACTGTTATTACTAATTAACATAACTGCTTACTTTCTAGGATCTAGACATTTTCTAGAATCTAGTGTTGTCAATAGTTTATTGGCTTTCCCCTCTCACAAGTGTGACTTGCAGAAACATTCTCTGTTAACTATAGGAAGATGGCCTGTGTAATAATTAGGCCCAGTTTCAGAGAGCACGTGCATGCTGCATGCTATGTCACTTCAGTCATGTCTGACTCTGCAACCCTATCTGTAGTCCACCAGGTTCTTCTTTCCATGGGATTTTCCAGGCAAGCGTACTGGAGTGGGTTCCCATTTCCTTCTCCAGGAGATCTTCCCATCCTAGAGACTGAACCCACGTCTCTTATGTCTCCTGCATTGTGGGGCAAGTTCTTTATCACTAATGCCACCTGGAAAGCTCATCCCTACCCACTTTTGAGGTGGAAAATGAGAAAATTGTATCAGTTGTCAACTTCTTCTACTATATCAAATATTCAAGCAACTGAGTATTTAATTTATATGAAAATGCATAGGCATTGCAATAAACATTTAAATTTAAAAAGTGAAGAAAATGAAGCAAAAAGAAAGAAAGACTATCGGTAAACGTTGAGTGTGCAACCACATTTCTGCATTCCATCCATGTGGGCACCAATCTGATTCTAAATACCCTATCAGCCCTGCAAAATTAGAGACATCCAGTTATGAGATGCATGGTAACTGCACAGTCAAAACTAATGGGGTGCTTGGGAAAAGGGCACCTTTTCCTGGACAGACCTCCAGGGTACAAACTTTCTGCTCTAAGATGAATAAGGTCTGGGGATATAATGTAAAACCTAGTGACTACTACTGGTTGAAAATATATTGTATAGTTGAAATCTGCTAAAACAGTAGAACTTAAATGTGGCCACCAAAAGTAAATAAATAAGAAAATTAAAAATCTAGTACATATTAGAATTCATGGGAAACAATAAAGGATAAATAAATGAACACTAAAACAATAGCTAAAGCAAATGGGATTAACTTTTTTAAAAATAAAACTTAAGAATATAATCAACAGATAACACTTAAAAATAAAACTAGTAATATGGAATTAAAATGTTTATTTGGGAAAGAAAGAAAAATTATTTTTAAATTCAATTAACTTTAATTAGTTAATTTAGTTTTAAGTTAATTGTAAAGTCCAAAATCACTGCAGATGGTGACTGCAGCCATGAAATTAAAAGACGCTTACTGCTTGGAAGGAAAGTTATTACCAACCTAGACAGCATATTAAAAAGCAGAGACATTACTTTACCAACAAAGGTCCATATAGTCAAGGCTATGGTTTTTCCAGTAGTCGTGTATAGATGTGAGTGTTGGACTATGAAGAAAGCTGAGTGCCAAAGAATTGATGCTTTTGAACTGTAGTGTTGGAGAAGACTCTTGAGAGTCCCTTGAAGTGCAAGGAGATCCAACCAGTCCATCCTAAAGGAGATCAGTCCTGGGTGTTCATTGGAAGGACTGATGCTGAAGCTGAAACTCAAATACTTTGGCCACCTGATGTGAAGAGCTGACTCATTTGAAAAGACCCTGATGCTGGGAAAGATTGAGGGCAGGAGGAGAAGGGGACGACAGAGGATGAGATGGTTGTATGGCATCACCGACTCAATGGACATGGGTTTGGGTGGACTCCAGGAGTTGGTGATGGACAGGGAGGCCTAGCGTGCTGTGGTCCATGGGATCCCAAAGAGTCGGACACAACTGAGCGACAGAACTGAACTGAAATGAAAGTAAGAGAAAACAGTAAAAATAAGATAGAAGCAAAGGGCCTGGATGGGAGGGGAGTTTGGGAGAGAATTGGGTACATGTATTTGTATGGCTGAATCTCTTCACTGTTCTCCTGAAACTATCACAACATTGCTAATTGGCTATACCTCAATACAAAATAAAAAGTTAATAAAGGCAAAGAGCTTAAGTAATAGAAAATAATGGTAACTATCCTTTATCAAGCATTTAAGGAATGGTTGGTAGGCACTGTCCTGAGTGTTTTCAGTGTATTGTTTCATTTAAATCTCACTATCATCTCATAGGAGTTTCCCAGGTTGTGCCAATGGTAAAGAACCTGCCTGCCAGTGCAGGAGATGTGAGAGACATGGGTTTGATCCCTGGGTCAGGAAGATGCCCTAGAGAAGGGCATGGCAACCCACTCCAGTATTCTTGCCTGGAGAATCTCATGAACATAGGAGCCTGGCAGGCTACAATTATATAGGGTTGCAGAGTCGGACACAACTGAAGCAACTTAGCATGCATGCATACCACCTCATAAGGCAGGTACTATTAGATCCCCAAGTTTCATAGGTTGGAAAATGAGACTTAGAAGTTCTCCCAGCTCACAAAATCCTAGAGCTGGAGTTTAAACTCAGCTAGATCTGTTTAGATGCAGAGCCCAAGTTTTGTAGGAAAGCTCCAGGATAATGAACAGTAGAAAGAGGAGAAAGCATCAGTACATATTATGTCAATGAGATCCCAGAGTAATGCTGAATTGCCTATCTAGTCAATAAAACCTACCTGTGATAAGATAAAATGAGGATCAAATCAGAAAAGAGGATAAAGTGGGTAATAGGAGGAAACCAAGAAAGGGTTTGGGCTATCAATAAAGTCCCCTGAGAAACTGATTCCCATCAGCATCCTCACTTCCTCACTGTCCTGTCCCTGGGTCACCAGAGCCTGGGGTGTCTCCTCCGCCCTTTGCCTCAAGCTTGTTAGAGTGATATAGGCCCCTTCATCCACTTTGCTCTTACCTTGCATGACAAGAGGGCTTCCAGAGTACCCCTGGCCCTTCTGAGCCCTGATGACCTATGTGTTTTGACTGATTCAGGTTCCACTGCTTCGTGGACATTGCATGGCAGTTACCTCAACATCTCAGGTCTCCCCCATGTGCTGGTCCACACGAGGTCATCTAACATGAATACCCACATCTCCCTCACCCTGAAACTCTGAAGAGTCTGTTCTGTTCTTGTAGAGATCTGCTCCTCTGTTGTTCCTGGGGATCCCAAAGAAAGGATGTTCTCTGTGTCCAGGCAGCCAGTCCTCACTGGGATCTTCCATTTGGGTCAATCTCAACTGTTATAAGTCTGGGAATGTACTGTGAATATCCAGGAGACTGTTCAGGCACATTTCCTGATAGGAGCTGCTTTGCTGGATAAAGGTGAAGGTGAGGAAGCCACCTAAGTTGGCCTGGTCTGTTCTGTAGACTCCTTACTCCCTAGAGAGCCCAACATCAGAAATACCAGAAAAAAGGTCAAGCTGGCATGGCATGCAGTGGGTAGTGAAGAAGTAGGACTTTTCTGTCTCTTTAGAATGGTTTGGGAATATTTGTTTCTCAAGCTTGAGGATGCAGTATTCTCGCTTTCCAGGTTTAATAATCTGTAGACACTCAGGCTTTAGCATGAAGTTGACATTTTAATATGAAGTTTATGTGTATACATAGGTAACAAATACTTTGAAGCAATATTATGGTATAAAATAGTAGTAGTAGTGTTAGTAATAATATAGTATAAATCTTGCTATAACTAGAGTGACATATATCCTATTTGCCAAGAATGGTTTTGGTTTATGTCTTTTGTTCCAACATTATTATAGAGTCTCCTTCACTCTCAAAAGTTATCATTACACAAGAGCCATAATACAGTAAATGGGAATTCCAATGTGTTGGTTCTATCAAATACAAAGTTCCTTAATTGTGAGACTGATGAACAAGTGAGGCTTCCCAGGTGGCTCAGTGGTAAAGAATCTGCCTACCAATGCAGGAGACTCAGGAGACGCAAGTTCAATCCCTGGGTTGGGAAGATCCCTTAGAGGAGGCAATGGCAATCCACTCCAGTATTCTTGCCTGGAAAATCCCATGGACAGAGGAGCCTGGCAGGCTACAGTCCATGGGGTCACAAAGAGTCAGACATGACTGAGCATGCCTGCGCAGAAAGAACAAGTGAGCGCCTAGGTCAGTCTTTTGGGTACAACCTTGTTGTGGCGCCACCTGGTGGCAGGTTTCTGGGATAACAAATATCTATAGGGACAATTCTGGGTGTTGTGACTGGCTGAGATTTGAAGGATAGTAGGACTTGGCTGGTGGCTCAGACGGTAAAGCATCTGTCTACAATGCGGGAGATCTGGGTTGAGCCCTGGGTTTGCGCTCTGGGTTGGGAAGATCCCCTGGAGAAGGAAATGGCAATCCGCTCCAGTACTGTTGCTTGGAGAATCCCATGGACAGAGGAGCCTGGTACGCTACAGACTATGGGGTCACAAAGAGTCGGACACGACTGAGCGACTTCACTTCACTTCACTTCACTCCACTTCAAGTGCATTTCCGGAGAAGGCAATGGCACCCCACTCCAGTACTCTTGCCTGGAAAATCCCATGGATGGAGGAGCCTAGTAGGCTGCACCCCATGGTGTCACTAAGTCGGACATGACTGAGTGACTTCACTTTCACCTTTTGCTTTCATGTATTGGAGAAGGAAATGGCATCCCACTCCATGTTCTTGCCTGGAGAATCCCAGGGAGAGGTGAGCCTAGTGGGCTGCCATCTATGGGGTCGCACAGAGTCGGACACAACTGAAGTGACTTAGCAATAGCAAAGGGCAATTCTTATATGCAGAGTACATCATGAGAAATGCTGGGCAGGAAGAAGCACAAGCTGGAATCAAGATTGCCAGGAGAAATATCAATAACCTCAGATATGAAGATAACACCACCCTTATGGCAGAAAGTGAAGAGGAATTAAAAAGCCTCTTGATGAAAGTGAAAGAGGAGAGTGAAAAAGTTGGCTTAAAGCTCAACATTCAGAAAACGAAGATCATGGCATCCGATCCCATTAATTCATGGGAAATAGATGGGGAAACAGTGGAAACAGTGTCAGACGTTATCTTTGGGGGGCTCCAAAACCACTGCAGATGGTGACTGCAGCCATGAAATTAAAAGACGCTTACTCCTTGGAAGGAAAGTTATGACCAACCTAGACAGCATATTACAAAGCAGAGACATTCAGTTCAGTTCAGTAGCTCAGTTGTGTCCAAATCTTTGCGACCCCATGAATCGCAGCACGCCAGGCCTCCCTGTCCATCACCAACTCCCGGAGTTCACTCAGACTCACATCCATCGAGTCAGTGATGCCATCCAGCCATCTCATCCTCTGTCATCCTCTTCTCCTCCAGCCCCCATCCCTCCCAGTATCAGAGTCTTTTCCAGTGAGTCAACTCTTCGCATGAGGTGGCCAAAGTATTGGAGTTTCAGCTTTAGCATCATACCTTCCAAAGAAATCCCAGGGTTGATCTCCTTCAGAATGGACTGGTTGGATCTCCTTGCAGTCTAAGGAACTCTCAAGAGCCTTCTCCAACACCACAGTTCAAAAGCATCAATTCTTCGGCGCTCAGCCTCTTCACAGTCCAACTCTCACATCCATACATGACCACAGGAAAAACCATAGCCTTGACTAGACGGACCTTAGTCGGCAAAGTAGTGTCTCTGCTTTTGAATATGCTATCTAGGTTGGTCATAACTTTTCTTCCAAGGAATAAGTGTCCTTTAATTTCATGGCTGCAGTCACCATCTACAGTGATTTTGGAGCCCAAAAAAACAAAGTCTGACACTATTTCCCCATCTATTTTCCATGATGCTGGGACCGGATGCCATGATCTTCGTTTTCTGAATGTTGAGCTTTAAGCCAACTTTTTCACTCTCTTCTTTCACTTTCAGCAAGAGGCTTTTGAGTTCCTCTTCACTTTCTGCCATAAGGGTGGTGTCATCTGCATATCTGAGGTTGTTGATATTTCTCCCGGCAATCTTGATTCCAGCTTCTGTTACTTCCAGTCCAGCGTTTCTCATGATGTATTTTGCATATAAGTTAAATAAGCACGGTGACATTATACAGCCTTGACGTACTCCTTTTCCTATTTGGAACCAGTCTGTTGTTCCATGTCCAGTTCTAACTGTTGCTTCCTGACCTGCATACACATTTCTCAAGAGGCAGGTCAGGAGGTCTTGTATTCCCATCTCTTTCAGAATTGTCCACAGTTTATTGTGATCCACACAGTCAAAGGCTTTGGCATAGTCAAGAAAGCAGAAATAGATGTTTTTCTGGAACTCTCTTGCTTTTTTCATGATCCAGCAGATGTTGGCAATTTGATCTCTGGTTCCTCTGCCTTTTCCAAAACCAACTTGAACATCTGGAAGTTCACGGTTCACGTATTGCTGAAGCCTGGCTTGGAGAATTTTGAGCATTACTTTACTAGTGTGTGAGATGAGTGCAATTGTGCAGCAGTTTGAGCATTCTTTGGCATTGCCTTTCTTTGGGACTGGAATGAAAACTGACCTTTTCCAGTCCTATGGCCACTGCTGAGTTTTCCAAATTTGTTGGCATATTGAGTGCAGCACTTTCACAGCATCATCTTTCAGGATTTGAAAGAGCTCAACTGGAATTCCATCACCTCCACTAGCTTTGTTCGTAGTAATGCTTTCTAAGGCCCACTTGACTTCACATTCCAGGATGTCTGGCTCTAGATGAGTGATCACACCATCGTGATTATCCGGGTCATGAAGATCTTTTTTGTACAGTTCCTCTGTGTATTTTTGCCACCTCATCTTAATATCTTCTGCTTCTGTTAGGTCCATACCATTTCTGTACTTTATCGAGCCCATCTTTGCATGAAATGTTCCCTTGGTATCTCTAATTTTCTTGAAAAGATCTCTAGTCTTTCCCATTCTGTTCTTTCCCTCTATTTCTTTGCATTGATTGCTGAAGAAGGCTTTCTTATCTCTTCTTGCTATTTGTTGGAACTCTGCATTCAGATGCTTATATCTTTTCTTTTCTCCTTGGCTTTTCGCTTCTCTTCTTTTCATAGCTATTCGTAAGGCCTCCCCAGACAGCCATTTTGCTTTTTTGCATTTCTTTTCCGTGAGGATGGTCTTGATCCCTGTCTCCTGTACAATGTCACAAACCTCATTCCATAGTTCATCAGGCACTCTATCTAAGAGATCTGGGCTCTTAAATCTATTTCTCACTTCCACTGTATAATCATAAGGGATTTGATTTAGGTCATCCCTTCACGGTCTAGGGGTTTTCCCTACTTTCTTCAATTTGAGTCTGAATTTGGTAATAAGGAGTTCATGATCTGAGCCATAGTCAGCTCCTGGTCTTGTTTTTGTTGACTTTATACAGCTTCTCCATCTTTGGCTGCAACGAATATAATCAATCTGATTTTGGTGTTGACCATCTGGTGATGTCCATGTGTAGAGCCTTCTCTTGTGTTGTTGGAAGAAGGTGTTTACTATGACCCGTGCATTTTCTTAGCAAAACTCTATTAGTCTTTGCCCTGCTTCACTCTGCATTCCAAGGCCAAGTTTGCCTGTTACTCCAGGTGTTTCTTGAGTTTCTACTTTTGCATTCCAGTCCCCTATAATGAAAAGGACATTTCTTTTGGGTGTTAGTTCTAAAAGGCCTTGTAGGTCTTCATAGAACCTTTAAACTTCAGCTTCTTCAGCATTACTGGTTGGGGCATTGACTTGGATTACCATGATATTGAATGGTTTGCCTTGGAGACAAACAGAAATCATTCTGTCGTGTTTGAGATTGCATCTAAGTACTACTTTTCGGACTCTTTTCTTGACCATGATGGCTACTCCATTTCTTCTGAGGGATTCCTGCCTGCAGTAGTAGATATAATGGTCATCTGAGTTAAATTCACCCATTCCAGTCCATTTTAGTTCGCTTATTCCTAGAATGTCGATGTTCACTCTTGTCATCTCCTGTTTGACCACTTCCAATTTGCCTTGATTCATGGACCTGACATTCCAGGTTCCTATGCAATATTGCTCTTTACAGCATCAGACCTTGCTTCTATCACCAGTCTCATCCACAGCTGGGTATTGTTTTTGGTTTGGCTCCATCCCTTCATTCTTTCTTCATTATTTCTCCATTGATCTCCAGTAGCGTGTTGGGCACCTACCGATCCAGGCAGTTCCTCTTTCAATATCCTGTCATTTTGCCTTTTCATACTGTTCATGGGGTTCTCAAGGCAAGAATACTGAAGTGGTTTGCCATTCCCTTCTCCAGTGGACCACATTCTGTCAGACCTCTCCACCATGACCTGCCCATCTTGGGTGGCCCTGCCAGCATGCCTTAGTTTCATTGAGTTAGACAAGGCTGTGGTCCTAGTGTGATTAGATTGACTAGTTTTCCGTGAGTATAGTTTCAGTGTGTCTGCCCTCTGATGCCCTCTTGCAACACCTACCATCTTACTTGGGTTTCTCTTACCATGGGCGTGGGGTATCTCTTCACGTCTGCTCCAGCAAAGCGCAGCCTCTGCTTCTTACCTTGGACGAAGGGTATCTCCTCACCACTGCCCCTCCTGACCTTCAACATGGGATGGCTCCTCTAGGCCCTCCTGCGCCCGCGCAGCCACCGCTCCTTGAACGTGGTGTTGCTCCTCCCGGCTGCTGCCCCTGGCCTCGGGCATGGGGTTGCTCCTCCTGGCTGCCACCCCTGGCATTGGGCGCAGGGTAGCTCCTCTCGGCCGTTCCTGTGCTGTCACAGCCTGGCACTCTCGGCCTCTGCCCCTGACCTCAGACGTGGGGTAACTCCTCTTGGCCACCGCCCTTCGGACATGGGGTCCTCCCGGCTTCTGCCCCTGACCTCAGACCTAGGGTAGCTCCTCTCAGCTGCGCTTAGTGCACCAGTCGCCGCTGCCTGCACTTAGTGCGCCTTTGCCGACTAAGGTCCGTCTAGTCACGGCTGTGGTTTTTCCAGTGGTCATGTATGGATGTGAGAGTTGGACTGTGAAGAAAGCTGAGTGCCAAAGAATTGATTCTTTTGAACTGTGGTGTTGGAGAAGACTCTTGAGAGTCCCTTGGACTGCAAGGATACCCAACCAGCCCATCCTAAAGGAGATCAGTCCTGGGTGTTCTTTGGAAGAAATGATGCTAAAGCTGAAACTCCAGTACTTTGGCCACCTCATGCGAAGAGTTGACTCATTGGAAAAGACTCTGATGCTGGGAGGGATTGAGGGCAGGAGGAGAAGGGGACAACAGAGGATGAGATGGCTGGATGGCGTTACCAACTTGATGGACATAAGTCTGAGTAAACTCCAGGAGTTGGTGATGGACAGGGAGGCCTGGCATGCTGCGATTCATGGGGTCGCAAAGAGTTAAACATGACTGAGCGACTGAACTGAACTGAACTGAAGGGCAATTCCCAGGTGGCTTCCCTGGTAGCTCAGCTGGTAAAGAATCTCCCTGCAAATGCAGGAGACCCTGGTTCGATTCCTGAGTCGGGAAGTTCCCCTGGTGATGGGATAGGCTACCCACTCCAGAATTCTTGGGCTTCCCTGGTGGCTCAGATGGTAAAGGATCCACCCATAATGAGGGAGACCAGGGTTTAATCTCTGGGTTGGGAAGATCCCCTGGAGGAGGGCATGGCAACCCACTTCAGTATTCTTCCCTGGAGAATTCCCATGGACAGAGGAGGATGACTACCATCCATAGGGTCACAAAGAGTTGGACAAAACTGAGTAACTAGCAGAGCACAGTGGCAATTCCCAGGTGGCACTAGTGGTAAAGAACCTGCCTGCCAGTGCAGGAGACAGAAGACATGTGGGTTCAATCCCTTGAATCTATGTGGGATCCCAGGAAGATCCCCTGGAAGAGGGCATGGCAAAGCCCAGTATTCTTGCCTGGAGAATCCTATGGACAGAGGAGTCTGGTGACCTACAGTCCATAGGGTCGCAAAGAGTTGGACACAACTGAAGAAACTTAGCACACACAGTAGCAATTCTAGGATTCTCCCAGTTAGTTTGTCTTCAGTTCATGGCAATTGGGCTAGCAAACTGCTGCAGACACCTTCACCCATCCTAGATGGGGTTGCCTGCCTTCTGCCTGGCCCTGCCTTCCTTTTAACAGTATCCTTCCCTCAGACAAAGCTTTGTCCATCCCATTTAGACAACTAGGGATGGGCACAGAGATGGGGGTAAATCAATTTATATTTGATTTTAAGTTATCACATTTTGTCAGAATTTTCCACCATGATCATCCATCTTGGGTGGCCCTGCATGATGTGGCTCATAGCTTCACTTAGTTACACAAGGCTGTGATCCATGTGATCATTTTGGTTAGCTTTCTGTGGAGGCTGAGTACCAAAGAATTGGTGCTTTTGAATTGTGGTGCTGGAGAAGACTCTTGAGAGTCCCTTGGATGGCAAGGAGATCAAACGAGTCAATCCTAAAGGAAATCAACCCTGAATATACATTGGAAGGACGGATGCTGAAGCTGAAGCTCCAGTATGTTGGCCATCTGATGCAAAGAGCTGACTCATTGGAAATAACCCAGATGCTGGGAAAGATTGAGGGCAGGAGGAGAAGGGGGAAACAGAGGATGAGATGGTTGGATGGCATTATCATTTCAATGGATATGAGTTTGAGCCAACTCCAGAAGTGGTGAAGGACAGGGAAGCCTGGAGTGCTATAGTCCATAGGGTCACAAGGAATTGGACAGGACTTAGTGACTGAACAGCAACAAAGTTATCACAGTTAGCACTGGTAATCACAATAATAGTTAACATTTATTGACAGATTCCTGTGGTTCATCAGTTTACATTCAGTTCAGTTCAGTTCAGTCGCTTAGTCGTGTCCGACTCTTTGCGACCACATGAATCACAGCACGCCAGGCCTCCCTATCCATCACCAACTCCCAGAGTTCACTCAGACTCACGTCCATCAAGTCAGTGATGCCATCCAGCCATCTCATCCTCGGTCATCCCCTTCTCCTCCTGCCCCAATCCCTCCCAGTATCAGAGTCTTTTCCAGTGAGTCAACTCTTTGCATGAGGTGGCCAAAGTATTGGAGTTTCAGCTTTAGCATCATTCCTTCCAAAGAAATCCCAGGGTTGATCTCCTTCAGAATGGACTGGTTGGATCTCCTTGCAGTCCAAGGGACTCTCAAAAGTCTTCTCCAACACCACAGTTCAAAAGCAGCAATTCTTCGGCACTCAGCCTTCTTCACAGTCCAACTCTCACATCCATACATGACCACAGGAAAAACCATAGCCTTGACTAGATGGACCTTAGTCAGCAAAGTAATGTCTCTGCTTTTGAATATGCTATCTAGGTTAGTCATAACTTTTCTTCCAAGGAATAAGCGTCCTTTAATTTCATGGCTGCCATCACCATCTGCAGTGATTTTGGAGCTCAAAAAAGTAAAGGAGAAAAAGAAAGATATAAGCATCTGAATGCAGAGTTCCAACAAATAGCAAGAAGAGATAAGAAAGCCTTCTTTAGCAATCAATGCAAAGAAATAGAGGGAAAGAACAGAATGGGAAAGACTAGAGATCTTTTCAAGAAAATTAGAGATACCAAGGGAATATTTCATGCAGAGATGGGCTCGATAAAGCACAGAAATGGTATGGACCTAACAGAAGCAGAAGATATTAAGAAGAGGTGGCAAGAATACACGGAAGAACTGTACAAAAAAGATCTTCATGACCCGGATAATCACGATGGTGTGATCACTCATCTAGAGCCAGACATCCTGGAACGTGAAGTCAAGTGGGCCTTAGAAAGCATCACTACAAACAAAGCTAGTGGAGGTGATGGAATTCCAGTTGAGCTCTTTCAAATCCTGAAAGATGATGCTGTGAAAGTGCTGCACTCAATATGCCAGCAAATTTGGAAAACTCAGCAGTGGCCACAGGACTGGAAAAGGTCAGTTTTCATTCCAGTCCCAAAGAAAGGCAATGCCAAAGAATGCTCAAACTACTGCACAATTGCACTCATCTCACACACTAGTAAAGTAATGCTCAAAATTCTCCAAGCCAGGCTTCAGCAATACGTGAACCGTGAACTTCCAGATGTTCAAGTTGGTTTTAGAAAAGGCAGAGGAACCAGAGATCAAATTGCCAACATCTGCTGGATCATGGAAAAAGCAAGAGAGTTCCAGGAAAACATCTATTTCTGCTTTATTGACTATGCCAAAGCCTTTGACTGTGTGAATCACAGTCAACTGTGGAAAATTCTGAGAGAGATGGGAATTCCAGACCACCTGACCTGCCTCTTGAGAAATCTGTATGCAGGTGAGGAAGCAACAGTTAGAACTGGACATGGACCAACAGACTGGTTCCAAATAGGAAAAGGAGTCCGTCAAGGCTGTATATTGTCACTCTGCTTATTTAACTTCTATGCAGAGTACATCATGAGAAACGCTGGACTGGAAGAAACACAAGCTGGAATCAAGATTGCCAGGAGAAATATCAACAACCTCAGATATGCAGATGACACCACCCTTATGGCAGAAAGTGAAGAGGAACTCAAAAGCCTCTTGCTGAAAGTGAAAGAAGAGAGTGAAAAAGTTGGCTTAAAGCTCAACATTCAGAAAACGAAGATCATGGCATGCGGTCCCATTAATTCATGGGAAATAGATGGGGAAACAGTGGAAACAGTTTACATTAAGAAAGTCATTTCTAATCAAATACCAGATAAATGTAAGTACCCTGTTGACTCTGTTATGATACACACCCTGTGATCAACTCCACTGACGTGGATGTCTCTCTGTATGTGTGATACATGTAGGAAATACTGTTTTAGTTTGTGCTTGATTTTTTTTTTAAATAAAAGTGGAGCCTTCAGATTTTGACTTAAATTGAGTTTTAGCCTTTGCTTTGAATCCTTCGTGTCCCTCATGTGCCCCAAAGCCAGTTGCTAATAGGTATGTTTTAAAATTTTTCAATATCTCTGCAACTTTTGCAGGTTGAACTATTGGGTCTATGGCTGAAGGTCATTCTTCAGAGAGACTCTGGGATTGATCCTTAGAGAGTAGGTCAAGTCTGAGTAGCTCACAGTTGACCTGATCTTAATTTCTGATTGGGTCCCAGACACCAGTTTCTACTAATGAGCTTCCTGCCACATTCCCCTGTGACTGTGTGTGTGTGTGTGTGTGTGTGTGTGTATGTTTTGTTATATTGGAAAGATTTTCAGATGGGAGTTAGAATATGCTTTTGCTTCCCTGGTGGCTCAGTGATAAAGACTCTGCCTGTCAATGCAGAAGATGCGAGTTTGATCCCTGGGTTGGGAAGATCCTCTGGAGAAGGAAATGGCAACCTACCCCAGTACTCTTGCCTGGGAAATCCCATGGACAGAGGGGCCTGGCAGGCTATAGTCTATGGGGTTATAAATAAGTTGGACACAATTTAGCAACTAAACAACAGAATATGCTTTTGCAGTTCCTGGCTGTTGTAATTGATTTGCCTTCCCTGAGAAAGTCTTTACTGAATCTCAGCTCAGATGGTAAAGTGTCTGCCTGTAATGCGGAAGAGCTGGGTTTGATCCCTGGGTCGGGAACATCCCCTGGAGAAGGAACTGGCAACCTACTCCTCCATGGATGGAGGAGCCTGGTAGGCTATAGTCCATGGGATCGCAAAGAGGCGGACACAACTGACCAACTTCACTGGTGGATTGATCTTTCACAACAAGCTAGTAAAGAGACATAATCACTGGTTTCTGAATGCATTACATGAAACATTTCAGTGTTGTCAAGTGGTAAAAAAATTACTTGATTCAGATTCTTTGTTTGTGTATGTGCAGTGTGGTACAGGAAACTATGGTGGTGTGTACCGTGGAAGAGGATGTTCACTTCCTCTGTGAACCTCTCCTGGGCTGTGCATATGCTCAAGGCTTGGATGGACCTAATCCAACTTGCAACTGTTAATTTCCTAATGGTATACAGCCTCAGAAAAGGAGCCAGTTTCCCTCTGGTCTTTTCTGCTATGAGTTTACCACCTCCTTGCCTGGCAATCACGTGAAGAATTGATTGGACTCAGCTTGACTCTTCCTGTAGCAGGGACACCTGGAGATCTCTCAGCGCAAAGAGTCAGACTTGATGTTCAAAACTGAGCAAGTTCATTTATTATCTGAGGCGAGAACGGAATAAATGGGGGAACCTCAGGGAAATAATTTTTGCAGGTAGTTTTCAGTCTATAACTGCAGCCCTGCGTGTCTCTGTTATTTCCTGATGGCAACTGATTTTTAATGCAAAGAAACACAGGGGAGACATTTTACTTTTGTGAGAAAGATTTACTCTCACACGCGCGTATGCTTCTCTCTCAGGTATGTTTTTCTTTTAAAATTTCCCTGAAATCGTGAGCCAGGTTTCAGAGATTTTGTTTCTAGTTCTTGTTCCATTTCTAATTTACTGGATTATAATAGGAAATAGCCTCTGGGTGTTTCCACTCAAGCAAAAATAAAAATTAGGACATTAAGACTCCATAAAAAGGATTGTCAGGGGAATATGGTAGATTATTTTTGACATTCTAGAAGAAAGAAATAACATATACTACTAATAATAATTCTCATTGTTCTATTTAGACCTGCCTTGAGAATAAGAATTGCTATTTAATTTTTAAGGAAGGAAGGGAAATAAGCAGAGAGATGATTACTTAATGCTTTGACCAGTCTGAAGTGGAGTAGGGGGCACTCCTCCTCAAAACTGGGATGTGATTCATAATTTTCATCCAGTGGTCTTTAGGAAACCAGATGAGGCATTTTTTTCAAAGGACGTTTGAAATATAAAGGATAATATTCTTTAAGGACAAAGGAAGATTTTGAATTTTATTTGAAAAGCCAAGAAAGGGGGGTCATGAAATGCAAGATTTTTATCAAGTTCCTGGTCTTGACATTTCAGAAATTAAAAGTTCTCAAAACTGCCCCCCCTTTACCACCAGCCTCCTCAGTGCTTAACCCAGTGGTATGAAAAAGGACTTGGTATGAAGTTGATGAGTGAGTATAGGAATGTATAGCTGGGTGAACCAGTGAAGAAACATGACTGTTCTGGTGTGTCACCAGTGGTTTGTTTTTGCTTGTTTCTGTTACAGAAATTGACTCTTGGAAGTTTGGGAAATGGAGACAAATATAAAAATGAAAATAATAATCACAGGGGTTCACATTGTAAAGATGTTGGCATATTTCCTTCTGTTTTTCATGCATGCAGACTACACACACACACACACACACACACACACGTGGATATTTGTGTATAACTCTATAACCTCATTTTTCTAATTTGACATCATAATATAGTCGTGTGATTAACTGTTTCTCCGATTAGTATTCTATTGTGAAGATTTTCACAGACAAAATGTGGTTAACAATATGATTGGATGTACCTCAATGGGATTAAATTGTCTTACAGATTGAGCATTTAAGTTTCACTATGAAAATAATTCTGTCATGAGTTCCTTTTCTGTAAATAGTTATGCCATCTTAAGACAACTTCCTTAGGATAATTCCTAGATGTAGTGGGAAGGCCATTCTTTAAGATCTTGATTTGCTATGTATGTTTTTATCAACCTCTTCTACGTCTCCCTTTTGCCTAGTCATGCTCTCTGCCTGCGTGCCTGTTTTACTGGGGAAGGTAAAGCTTGTCTCTCCCATAAGGAAGTGAATAGAGTTGGTTCTCATGCCTGGTCACCTGCTGGGGGATAAGAAAGGCAGAAAGTGGCTTTAGACACCTACATCCAATCTTTTCGGGCTCTCAGCTTAAATCCAGACGTTGGTGCAACTACTGTGGAAAACAATTTGGTATTTCCTTACATAGTTAAATATAGAATTAGCATGTGACCCAGCAATTCCCCTCCCAGTTTTAGACCCCAAAGAATTGAAAGCAGGGACTCAAAAAAATACATGCACACACACATTCAGAGGAACATTATTCCAATAGCCAGAAGGTGGAAACAACTCAAGATACCCATCAACTGCTGATTGCATAAACAAATCACCTGATGGATATCATTCAGTCATAAAAAGGAATAAGGTGTTGATACAGACTACAACACAGATGATCCCCAAAAACATTATACTGAGTTAAAGGAGCTGGACACAGAAGGTCACATTTTATGTGATTCCATTTATATGAATGACAGAATAGGTGAATCTATAGAGACAGATCACAGATTAGTTGTTGCCAGGAGCTGGGGAGAGGGAAGAATACTTACAAGTGTCACCAAGGGCTGCCCCGTTGCCATAGCACAGCTCTCAAAGCAAGGTACATCCCTGGGTCCATGATTCTTGGTGGATTAATAAGAGGCAGCCTATCAGAAAAAAGCAAGGTAGAGTTTTTTGGTTTATAGGTTTACAAGCAATCAAAATGTATTTAAAAATCATCTGAAGGAAGAGCATGTTCTTCACCATTCTGTGATTGTCAGAAATCCCATTCAGACATAAAACAAAATTAGCCATGGTTGGCCCAGAGTGGAATTTCTGAACAGAGTATTTAACTTGACCTAGATATTGACAAGAATAACAGTGCAATCCTTGATGTTGAAGTCAGCAAACACAGGCTGTTATTCTTTATTTCTTTTGGGCATGACTCTCTGTGCAAATATATTTGGTGCACATTGTTGTGTACACAGTCCTGACACCAAAGCCCATTGGGGGTGATTAGAGCTGTAAGAGCAAATAAATATATCATCCTCTGGTAGATTCTGGAAGACCTCTAGAAGAAAACCTTGACTCAAAAATACTTAAAAGCTTCTTCAAGAAATTCATTGTGGTTTTAAATCCAGTTATATAGAGGCAGAGATGTCAGATCCTGGAAATTCACAGACTAAAAGTCATACACTGGTAATGCCGTGCCCACTAGAGTGCTTGAGTTTACTGTCTAACACTGGAGAGAGCAAGAAGACACTTCTTTGGAGAGGTTTAGAGAGTGGGAAAAAATAAGTAAGCCTGGAGAGATCCTGAAACTCTCTTAAGGAAAGAGGTTCAAAGGAGAAGGCTCTTACCTAAACCAGAGGTTTGAAGAGTCCAGTCTGGATGAACAAGATTGTGGAGGAGACTTGTTTCACAAAGCCATGCACTCAGTACCTTTGAACAGAATCTGTGTTTTCAGACTGAGTATTCAAAATTTTCTTTTTCTTTCACACCAACAAGTTATTAGGGTTGCTATTTTTAACAGCTGATTAGTCTCTTTCAACATCATTCAAATAAGGTAAGCAACATGTGTGTGTGCGTGTGTGTGTGTGTATTCCCAAAATGGTGCATACAGTTAAACCAAATCCTTTTAGCAATTCTCACAGAGATAAAAGTGGAAATGACATATCTATTAGTCCAAATCCCTGAAGGCTTTTTACATAAAGCCTGGAAACGTCAGTAAGTTGGGATCACCTTGGATAATAAGGGGATAGTAACTTCAAAGATAAAGAATCACCAGGTAAGCAGTTATGCACCTTTGACTGGGGCTCAGAACAGTTGATTATTAGCAATGAAGGCTTAAACGGTGATCAGTTAGGACCAGTGGGAATTAAGGCCTGAATGATGTTTCAACTAGGGATATGAAACATATAACTGAAGATATCCTGATGGAAGAAGAGATCCACAGCCAGTGAGAAAATAATTTTAATTATAGAATAAAGAGAAAATAGGAAGGAAGAATGAAGCAACATCTAGGAAGTAAGTATATAAAAAGCTGCAATCATGCATAAGGAGATGGAGCATTTACCGGGGAGGGGGGAGGGAATATCCAACGAGTTGCACTGAAAACTCCCATCTAAATGTGAAAGCAGGGAATATATTCTGAAGCTGGAAATATTCATCAGTGTGTTAAATGTCACACATTCTAAAAATATGAGATAGATTTCAACAGCCCTATAGTTAAAGACTGATGATTGGGATTTTGCTTTTACGATGCCACAGCAATTCAGATGGTTGTTAGGTCTCCATAGCAACAGCCCGATGCTACTTTTTGTTCTTCTGAGTTGTCGCATGATGCTCGATGCACTGCATGAGAAACAGAAGCAGTTGATTGTAATCCTTAATTAGTGACACAGAGACCAGAATCAGGAAGAATTTTTATTGGCGTTGGGTCTGAGCCTTGTAAACTGGAGCCGTGATGCGACAGCCTTTGTTCTGTGAGCTAGCACTTAAACTGGGTGTCAACCTTTGCTTTGATGAACCATGGCTCTATATCAATAGCACTCTTAGCTTAATGAACTGTGTGTCCATCTTGATAAAGTTCTTTGGAGCAGGTGACCCCTTCTATTTGTGTTGCCCAATTTTCTTAAAAGTTGCCACCAATATGTATGATATATAAATGGTGGTTGATAGCCATGAAGTGGCTACTGACCATTTTCACTCTAGGATAAGCACCAGACTAACCTGCTAGGACAGAGGCACAGTGGTGTGTCGTGGAAAAATTGGCAAGTCGCTATAATGGTTTATTCCTCAGTTTTCCCATCATGAAAGGGGATGATGAACAAAGTATTTTTGTTACTCACAAGGTGATGTCTGCATTTAGACCAGTTTTGTCAAACATGTTTTGGAAGTTGACTTACTCAAGAGAACCCCAATTGCCCTAAGCTTTTATATAAGAGGTATCAAGGTGCTTCATGGCTTAACCTAAAGCCAGAACACCGTGAAGCTTACAAGATAGAAATCTCTCCTGAGCTCTCATTAAATTTACAAGGATTTTCTTACTGACGTTCCCAACCCTTTCACCATCATTCTCATTAATGAGTATCTGGCTGAGTTAAGATCCATCCAAACTCACCTTGACATTGGCTGTTTTTCAGTTAGAGTCAGAAGTTTATGGACTCTAGTTCTAAGCAGTGACACTCACATTTGTTATCCTGTCTAAATCAATTCACTCCAATACGTTACTCTTCCTCTGTAGGAGAAGATGTTTTTACACTAACAAACACTGTTACTTTGTGTACAGGAGGCAACCAATAAATACCTGTCCTCTTTCCTCCTCTTAATCCTTTCTCCATCTAAGATTCTTACATTTCTGGAATTTTGCTATAGGCGGATGAGAGGTGAGCCAGGAATGTGTGTTTGAAGCTGAGTATAACATTCTAGTGATGCTACAGCAGCAGTGTCAGTGCAAGGTATGAAGCTCTTATTTTCCACAAGACACTACACATAGTGATGGGAATGCTAAGAGCTATCAGAGGGGTTAAAAGGCAGCTAAAGGATAAAAGATAACAACAAGGTAACCTAAGCTAAACGTCAACTAGGAAATATAGATAAGGGGGGTGGGGCTGGGTACTGAACAAAAGCTTCCTGAAGAAAGAGGAATAACTGTGGACTTTTAAGAGAGCTACATTTATTGAGTGCCTAGTACGTAAAGGACACTGGGCCCTTTGGTCACTTTATCTCACTGATTAAGAGGGAGAGTCTTTTTCTTTAATGATATTATCTTTCTCTGTCTGACTTACTTCACCCAGTATGACAATTTCTTTTTTTTAATATTTATTTTTATTTATTTTCCTATTTGTCTGTGTCAGGTCTCAGTTGTGGCACCCAGGATCTTCAGTCTTCATTGCAGCATGCAAGATCTTTTAGTTGAGAGCGGGAAGTCGTAGCCACTGTACCACCAGGGAAATCGTTAAGAGGGAGACTCTTGGTAATGAAATCGAAGTGGAAAAGTGGGAATATTGGCCTAGAAGTGAGAATGATCGGCAGGAGAAGGGGTAAACAGGAAAGAGGATAGTAAATGAATCTAAAAGTCAAAATAAGGAATTTGAACTACATTTTCAAGTCATGGGGAGCTATCAAACCTTTTTTTTTTGGAGAGAATGCTGTATACCCAATTGTACAATTTAGGAAAGAAACACTGGTGAAATCAAGCAGAATACCACTGAGATAGCCCAGGCATTAGGTCGTGGAACCTGGACATAGGTGGAAAGGCAGAAGGCAAGGGAGAGTATAAGGTTGATCAGAAGAATCATTACCATCAGCGGCAGCATTTGGAGGTCCAGGGGCGGGAGCTCAACTGGGAGAAAGAATGTTAGAGCTGAGTTTGGATGTATTAAATTTGAGAGGACCACAAGCAGATGAAGAGAGCTTCCCTCTAGAGTATTAGAGATGGGGGACTTGCATTGTGAGGGCTGCTGGAAAGCCCTCCCCTCCCCTTCCTCATGGGGAAGCGGGAAGGACGCAGCCTAACAGCGGAGCGTACCTGGGCATCTTATCCTCGCGCTTCAGGGAGCAGCAGAGATTGGCCACCATTAGAAACTACCTTCTGGTCATCCTGTGTATGTTTTAGTCACTCAGTCGTGGCCAACTCTTTTGTGACTCCATGGACTGTAGCCCGCCAGACTCCTCTGTCCATGGGATTCTCTGGGCAAGAATACTGGAGTGGGTTACCATTTCCTTCTCCAGGGGATCGTCCCAACCCAGGAATCGAACCCAGGTCTCCTGCACTGCAGGCAGATGCTCTACCATCTGTGCTACTAGGGAAGCCCATAATCCTGTAATTCTATAATTCTGCCTAATTACCGGGGCAGAATGCCTCCAGGCTTTTACTTTCTGGCCAGTGCCCTAAGGTAATGTGAACCCTCTATTTCTTTTAGTTCCATCTCTCTTTGTGTTATCTTTCTTTATATCACTTTCCTTTCTCCTAGCCAATTATAAATTCAAATAAAAACCAAATTCTCCAAGCCTGACATCCCAAGACACATTATTCAGCAAGTTCTCTCTGGGTACCTTTTTTTTTTTTTTTGACAGACACTTGTCCTCTCTCACTTCTTCCCACCATAACTCACTGTCTGTTTCCCTCTGTACACTGAATGGAGAAATGCTTTGGATACAGGTCAAAGCAAATGTCCAGGGAGAGTTTCCAAGTCATTTCACCAGTGATTGTAAGACTGGTCTAAATAAAATACATTTATTGGCAAAAGATATATAATAGAAGACTTGAAGGAGAAAGAACATCAAATTAGGAGGGCTGAGGACTTTGTATAACATTAGGAAATTCACTGAGTTCCCTGGCACTCAGTTTTTACCTACCTGTTGAAATAAGTGGATAGGCTAGTTGATATAAAATTCAGCTCTAGTATAATAATGCTTTTATATCATGGAGTTAGGCTTACTATGCCTTTGAGAAGTAGCATCACTATATTTCCAGACTATAAGTGTTTATTATAAATTGTTCTTAAAGGGTACACTGTGCCCAGCAGCACCTTGAGCAGTCAAAGACCAGTCTGTCCTGCTTCATCTCCTGGTTAGAAATCTGAAGCTCAGTAAGCCTCTGTAGCCTCTGAGGCTGAATGACTCTCCTCTCTCAGGAGGGTCTGAATATAACTAAGAGAGAAGATGCGCAGTCTAGACCTGTGGGTTACATGTGGGCGACACTGAATATGAGAGCAGCAGGGTCCGCAGATCATCATGTTTCCTTTGAACTACCTGGGTCCCAGCTTGCACCCTTCCCCACTCTATTTCTCCATTGACCATGGACTCTGTGCAGCTCATCATCTGGACCTGCTCCTATTTTATGTTTGACCCAGGATGACTCTGTTCTGGCTGCACGTTTGCCTGCTGCTATGTATTTATTTATTTATGGCTGTGCTGGGTCTTTGTTGCTGCTGATGGGCTTTCTCTAGTTGCAGGGAGTGGGAGCGACTCTCCAGTTGTGATGCATGGGCTTCTCATTGCTTCTCTTGTAATGGAGAACAGCCTTGAGCTGCTTGGGCTTCAGTAGTTGCGGCTCATGGGTTTAGTTGCCCAGTGTCACATGGGATCTTCCCAGACCAGGGCTTGAGCCCATGTCCCCTGCATTGGCAGGCGCATCCTCAACCACTAGACTACCAAGGAAGTCCCTTTTTTATTTTATTTTTTAATTCAGAGCATTGCTAAGCCTGTTCAGTTCAGTTCAGTCACTCATTCATGTCCGACTCTTTGTGACCCCATGGACTGCAGCTCAGGATTCCCTGTCCATCACCAACTCGCAGAGCTTGCTTCAGACTCATGTCTATTGAGTTGGTGATGCCATCCAACCATCTCATCCTCTGTCATCCCCTTCTCTTCCCGCCTTCAATCTTTCCCAGCATCAGGATCTTTTCCAGTGAGTCAGTTATTTGCGTCAGGTAGCCAAAGTATTGGAGCTTCATCTTCAGCATCAGTCCTTCCAATGAATATTCAGGGCTGATTTCCTTTAGGATGGACTTTTGGGATCTCCTTGCAGCCTGTCTCTGCCCCAGTGCTGTTATCAGTCTGTCCTACTCTTTACAAAATCTGACCACTGCTGCTTCTGCTGGCTCCAGCCCAACTCAGCTCCACACCTTCCACAATTAGTCTAGATTACCCTTCCCAGTGGTTTTGGCTGGTATGAGCCTTCTCTGCCTCTTCTACCATGAAGGCCTTCTCGAATGGCTGAAGTGCCCATCCATGAAGCTGCTACCACTGCCGCTGCTCCCCTGCGGCTGCTGGAGGTACTCCACCTTGGCTACCAACCCCCGATGCTGCTGCCACACATGCTGCTGCTGCTAAGTCGCTTCAGTCGTGTCCGACTCTGTGCAACCCCATAGACGGCAGCCCACTAGGCTCCTCTGTCCCTGGGATTCTCCAGGCAAGAACACTGGAGCGGGTTGCCATTTCCTTCTCCAATGCATGAAAGTGAAAAGTGAAAGTGAAGTCACTCAGTCGTGTCCGACTCTTTGCGACCCCACGGACTGCAGCCTACCAGGCTCCTCTGTCCATGGGATTTTCCAGGCAACAGTACTGGAGTGGGGTGCCGTTTCCTTCTCTGGCCACTCATGCTATGCTGTGCTAAATCGCTTCAGCTGTGTCCAACTCTTTGTGACCCTGTGTACTGTAGCCTGCCAGGCTCTTCTGTCCATGGGATACTCCAGGCAAGAATACGGGAGTGGGTTGCCATGCCCTCTTCCAAGGGAATCTTCCTGACCCAGGGATCCAACCCCCAGCTCCTGCAGCTCCTGCATTGCAGGCAGATTCTTTACCACTGAGCCACCTAGGAAGCCCCGCTGCCAGTCATACACAGGCTCAATCCTGTTTCCTACTTTACCACCACCATGAGCTCTTCTGTTGAAAGCAACACCAACAGACACTGTAACCTCAGTGCAAGGATGCTATGGTCAGCCCCACTTCCAGTGCTAAATGGTGTCCCTACAGCTTTACTCAGGCTTCCCTGGTGGCTCAGCTGGTAAAGAATCTGCCTGTAATTCAGGAGACCTGGTTTCGAACCCTGGGTTGGGAAGATTCCCTGGAGATGGGAAAGGCTACCCATCCAGTATTCCGGCCTGGAGAATTCCATGGACTGTATAGTGCATGGGGTCGCAAATAGTCGGACACAACTGAGCGACTTTCACACTGCTTCACACCCATGGGGTACATTGCCTTTTTGTGCATTGTGTCTATTTTGTTTTTCCTACTATAATACGTCTTTGAGGTCTTAGCAATCTAGTTCTCTGGTTTTGTGGACTTAGCCTAAGTTCCCAAGAGGATCAGAAGACGGCAGGACTTACCAGGGCTTTGGAGTCTGCCTCTGCTGCCATGCTCTGACCTATAGTACATCTTGGAATAAATTCAGAGAATCCGTCTCTGAATCCTACTCCTAAGGTTACCCCAGGAAGCAAGAACCTTAGGCAATTGGTGTGTCTGAGCTTCTTGAAACAGATATGCAAGGTTAGACCCCACAGTGGCTTTGGGCTTCTCCATATTATATACATAATAGGAAAAGTGGGATGAAGGTGACTTCTGAGCTATATGCCTGGGAAAAACTTGTCCAGACACAGATTCTGGCAAAGGATAGTCAAGATGTGCAATGGTCTTGGGTTGGTTTCTCAGAGAAAAAGTAAGCAAAATCAAGGCCCAGCGACCCAGATTCAAAGCATTCCTTTCTCCTGGGCATTGTTTTCTTTCATTCCAAGCTCTCTGGTTGTGTAACTGTCTAAACATATTCAGACATGAAAGGGAGACACACTGAACTACTTTCGTGGTCATGTTTGTTTATGCACCATTTTGCCCACAGAGTTGCGTCCTGCACAATCCTTGCCTGAGGATCCAGAATTTCCTTATTAAAAAAAAAAAAAAAAAAAACCGCTTTATTCCTCACACTTCTCTCCTTTCATTTCTGAACCATAGCCTATGTACCATACATCTGTGTTCCTTTGAAACACAGCTTCAGGAGATTTGTTTCATAGAGAGGTGAAAAAGAAGTTATGTCTTGCCCGGCCTGGGCATGTGCTTCTGCAAACAGTCAGGATGTCCCTCGGGAGATGGGCATGGTGCCTTGCACAGGGAATTTTAATCTTTGTTGAGTGAATGAATTCACTTAAATTGGAAAGAAGTACCATTTGTTCAGGAAGATTTGGGGACATTTGAGAACTAGCAGTTTTCCCATTTCCTGTTGAATAGAATAGACTGTTGTCTAAGAGAAGTGGGGTACATAACGAAGATTATTTAACAAGTTAGATAGAGAAGATGAGTTCAGGTATAAGAACTTCGATGATCTGGTTTTAAAAAGTCCGGTCACTTTCCCCAGACCTTGGCCAGGTGGTCATTCCATGATCATAGCAAAGTTTAAAATAATTCCTTCTTTTGTCCCCCTCTATAGCTGTTCCATATCTCATAATTTCTCTTGATTCTTGTGATTAATTACCATTATGTTTAAAGTCAATATGCTTTACCTTCAGAGTTTGGTTTCTTGGGTTCAGGCTGAGGTTCTGAATCAGAAAAATTACATATTATCAGAACTGAGGCAGAAATATTCCTCATGTCTAATTAAAATGCCAATGGCTTTGTGACCTCAGGTACTGGTGCCTCTTTTTCTGTTTATGAAAGAAAGTCACTAGTCTTGCTTTTAAGGCACATACTTAGATCTCAAGGTTCAGATATAGTTTGTGAACCAGAGCGTGTTTCCAGGTTTGGGATAAAAGATGCCTATCAATATCTATCATTAATTCCATGAGTTTGACATGGTAAGAAATCGAATTAAGCAATTATTTTCCTTTGTGCCTCAGGCCAAAACTGGCCAATGAAACTTAAGTTGATTTGAAAAACTCCTCAGAGCTATGAAAATAATGCACATTGAGGCATATTTTATTGTTTGAAAGGTCACGTTCTCAGCATAATTCCATTATTAGGTAATCTCACTGCTGGTAATTAAAGAGACCATTGAGTACTGCGCAGGTACACACACTTCAGCTTGTCATGTAAAATAACTTTAAAGAATCAGAATTCATAATATACAAGAATTTCCTGCAGAATGTTAAGTAAATTAATATGGAACTTTCAAGAAAACACTGACGGTATAAAGTGAACTATCCTATTATTTCATTTGTGTGTGGTGTACAGATTTTTTTCAAACAATGTGAGGTGTAAATGAAGGTTTAAATTTGGAAAAATCACATCTGAGATCATATAACCTGGAGATCACTTGTCGGCACTTTGCACACCTTGGTGTTCTTACCTTTGTCCTCAAGCATGGTGTTATTTTCGGCCTCTGTGTTTCTTTTTTTTAATATTTATTTTTTATTTATTTGGCTGTGTCAGGTCTTAGTTGTGGCACACAGGATTTTCATTGCTTCAAGTGGGATCTTTTGTTGCATCACATAGACTCTCAACTTGCAGTGTGCAAGCTCAGTACTTGCTTTGCGACATGTGAGATCCTAGTTCCCTATCCAGGGATTGAACCTGTGTCTCCTGCATTGCAAGGTGGATTCATAACCACTGGACCACCAAGGAAGTCCCTGTGTTTGGTTTTCATGTGTTAACCTCTCTGCCTGACATCGTCTCTTTAGTCTGACCCTTCTCCACACTCATTCCACCAACTTGACAACAGTAAGTCTCATACAGTGTCCACATAATGGTCTTGAAGCCACAAGAATAGCCCTCCCTATGAAGTCTTCATCCACAGTGTGAGGTGAATCAGTCCTTCCCCACCTTCGGTCCCACTTTAACTGTCCAACCCCCTATGCTAGTTCTCTCCAGTATCATTCAGGTCTTTGAAGGCATTTTCATCTCCAATCCTTGGAATTCTTCAAGAGCCATAACTAGTCTTCATTAGCTTGGTATCCTCAGAGCAGAGCCTCTGGCTGGGCCTAACATACAGTAGGTTCTTCCTATAGACAAAATGTTTGTGCCCCCCTCTCCAAATTCAAATGTTTAAACCTAATCCCCAACGTGATGTGATGTTATTTGGAAGTGAGGCCTCTGGGAAATGATTAGGTTGTGAGGGTGGAACCCTTGAATGGGATGAGTGCCCTTAGAAAAGGGGCCCCAGAGAACTGCCTTGTCCCTTCCTCCCTGAGAGGACGCAGAAAACAGCAGCAGTCTATGAACTAGCAAGTGAGCTCTCACCAGACAGTGAGTCTGCTGACATCTTGATCTCGGCCTCCCCAGCCTCCAGAACTGTAAGAAGTAAGTTTCTGTTGTTAGCGTACAGCCCTGTCTATGGTGTTTCTATTAGAGCAGCCTGAGAAGGCTAAGGCAGTTCTAAACACATACGTGTGATCTGAAAGAGCTCTGCAGCGCCCTGGGCCCAGCTTCAGTGAGCTCAGTCATTAATGAGGGGCTCTCTTTCACACCCTCAGAGTGCAGGATGGGCACATTGGGAAAAAAGGTTCTTGTTCTATTTACACAGCTGGAGGGTTCAAAGAAGTCTCCGAGCTGGAAACTGCTAGGATTCCCCTCTCTGCGTATCATTGTCATTTTTGTCCCATCCTCTCTGCATATCATTATCATTTTTGTCCCATCTGTGCCCAGGGTTTGATTTCTGAAAGTAATGTGTCTACAGCCTGACCTTCCTGAACATTTTGAGAGAAGGATCAAGACAAGGTGTTTCCCTTACATAATATTCTTCAGCACAATGCCTCATTTTGGAGCTTTGAAATAAGGACCCCAAGAGAAACAGGGGGCCTTTAAAAATGCTAACAGATGCCTTCTTTGCAAGGAAGAGGATGGAGAGGGTTAAAGGAACATTCAGCTGCCTCTCCTTCTTCCTCAGCATTCAAAGGAAGGAAAGTGCCAGCAGCTTCCTCAGTGTCTTGGGCCCAAATACCGTTTTAGTTTTCTCCTTATCTGTGTTCCCAAAGGTCTTCTAAGCAAATACCAGAGTAATGGTCTGAGGCCACAGCAGCTGTTGGTTTCCTCCCTCTTGACAAAAGCACTTAAACCAAAAACCTTAAGAAAAGAAAGAGAAATATAAACACCTCTTTTTAAATGCCTTGCAAAATCATGCCACTTTGTTCTTTATCCTTTTTTGTATAACACAGGAATAGCTAGAGACCCATTTCCACTTAAAGCCTGCATGAGGATGAACAAAAGCAGTTTCTTTTTTCCTACTGTGTGGCACTTTTTCAGAAAGTCAAGAACTGCTGAAGTAAGATGTCTCCCAGGGCTAGATTCCAATTAACTGTGGCACTGATTGCTGATAACTTTTGGCAATCACCAGTTCTTTAGAAAATGGGACAGAGTATCTGAAAGATCATAAAGACAAGATGCCTGATCAACTGAGACTGAAAACCTAACACCCACTTACCCCCAGGCTTCCTCAATTTTAGAATGAAAATCGTGGAGGGAAGAAAGCATTGAGAATGAAATGTTGCCAGTCTTGTGCCTGATGCTCAGTAACCTAAAAGTGTTAGTGTGTGTCTGAAACTCAGATATTGATCCAGCGGTCTGGAAAGTACTTGAATGATCATCATTTCCATCAAACTCTGCATGACTTGCTGTCAGAACTATCTGGAATAGGAAAACATGAAATTTGGGCTTGGAAGATGTGTGTCTGTACTGTTGTACTGGTTGTACTGTTCTCGGAACTGTGATCTTGGATAAGTCATTGCATCCATTGGCTGCATAACAGACACACTGCCTGGGACCAGGCACCATATCACTACCTGAGATATGCCCTTCTGATGGACATTGTCAGCCATCTATTTGTAACACATTTGCTAACATCCCACTAGCTCAAACCAGTCATATAGCCACACCCAGAGGAAGTGAGAGAGTATAGTAAAGTCTAGATGGAAGATGGCATAGATAACAAAATGCATGAAGGGTTGAGGCTAAATGATGCAATGTACCATGATACTTAATTCTCTCAGTCTCTGTTCTCTCATCTGTTAAATGGGGATAATAATGCACCACTGAAGACGAGACAAGATGGTACTCATGACTACTCACCTCAAAGCTAGAACAAAGTCAATAGCTGATAAATGTTACTTTCTTCCTACTCCCCTCTCCAACTTTGTGGCATGGAAATTAATACCTGCTACACCACATAGGATTATTGTGAGGTTCTAAAAAGGAAATGCACGTGAAAGCACTTGGAAAGAATGTCAGTTGGTACATAATTTTTGTATTGTGATAACTAGAGAATGCTTCCTCTTACCAGATACAAACATAAATTCAAGCATATGGATATTAATTCACAATTGTCATTGAGTTCTTTGGTTCAGCATGGAGTAAGTGGAAATTTTCTCTGTGATATGCTGTGGTAGTTACATTATGCTGCTAAGTCACTTCAGTCATGTCCGACTCTGTGTGACCGCATAGACGTCAGCCCACCAGGCTCCCCCACCCCTGGGATTATAAAGTAAAGTAAATACATGTGGCCCAAGATCAAGGGCAGGGGTAGGGGAAAGTGCAAATGGGTGGGGAAAGTATGGCATGAGCGAAAGTGACACTCAGAGTGTTGCCCAGGATAGCTGGAACCCATCCAGGAATAAGGTCTTTTCTGTGCTTTATCATCTGCAAGGTCAGTTCAGTCGCTCAGTTGTGTCCGACTCTTTGTGACCCCATGGACTGCAACACACCAGACTTCCCTGTCCATCACCTGCTCAAACTCATGTTCATCGAGTTGGTGATGCCATCCAACCATCTCATCACATCACCTGAAAGCCTCAGTCTTAATGATGAAGTTTCCCAACAAGAAGTAAGGAGTGATGGGTCACAGAGGGAAAACCCTGATGGTTGTCAGGTCACAGTCTTCTTACCTTAATAAATAAAAAGCTGTTTATGAAGCCAGGCAATACTGTTTCAAAAAGGAGAACGCCTCCAGGACCCTAGAGTGGGCTCTTGTCTAACACCTGGAAGTTGTTTAGGGAGACACATGTGCCAACAAAGCAAGAGACTTTGTTGGGAAGGGGCACCCAGGTGGAGAGCAGGAGGGTAAGGGAACCCAGCTCTGCCACGTGGCTTACAGTCTCGGGTTTTATGGTGATGCAGTTAGTTTCCAGGTTGTCTCTGCCCAATCATTCTGACTCAGGCTCCTTACTGGTGGTACATGCATATCACTCAGTCAGGATGGATTCCAGCGAGACGGATTCTGGGAGATTGGTCAGACATACGGGCTAGTGTTGCCTCTCTCCTTCTGACCTTTTCCGGATTCTTCCAGTTGGTGGTAGCCTCTTAGTTCCATGTTCCTTACCAGGACCTCCTGTTGCTAACATAACTCACGCAAGTGGCTAGTGCTAGTGCTTTCCTGGCCAGAGCCAGCAGTTTCAGTCAGTGTTTCCCCTTTCAATACCATCCTCAGATAATGAACCTTAAATGTGCAACTGGTTGTGATCCCCAGAGACTACAAGGGACCATAGAAATTAACCTTGAAGATGGAGAGGGTGGGGAAGAAAGGGTCAGCATCCTAAAGTGAGAGATGGGAAACCTGAGCCTCTGACAGAGACCTGTCTGATGGCCTTTGTGACATTTCCAAGTGCTTCTGGCCTGGAGAGGTTTATTATGAAGTTCTTTCTTCTTTTTTTAATGTCAAAATAGGGAAGATGGATTGCCCAAAGGACAAATGCATTTGCTGAGAGGTTCCTTAGTGCAGGAATGTTGCCTCCAAGGTCAGAAGACCCTACCATGCAGTGGAAATTCTTTGAGCCGAGACTCTCTTTCCCTGTGATGCAAACTTAATTGATATTTTACCTGTTTCTGTATATTTGATATCCATTGACTTGTTCTTCCAAGGCTGAGTTAATACCAGATTGTAACTCCCGCTCTTTTTGAAGCAGAAGGAACTCCTCTGGAACATGAAATAGTACATGGAGAATGCCTCAATCTAAGGAAATCTGGGGGAAGAGATGTGAATGAGTGTTCCCACTTTTGCATATTTTGGCAACATTAATCATCCTTAAGAATGTCAGGAGGTCTAATGAGCTGGTGATTATTGTCAACTGACATTGCACATCTATTGCCCAGGTTAGACTATTTCCTAAAACCCTACCACCACCACCATCTGCCCATTCCCATCCCCCAAATAAATCTAATGAATTTAGATATAAGAGATGGAATGGTCAGTATTTAAAGGACTTAGATATAGACAGTAAATTGACTGGTATGTTCCTTTTCACAAATAACTCATTATCTTTAATAAACACCAGACTTGTGCTTGATAAGTATCTTACGGTAACTGACTTGACGTGGATGGCCAATGAATATCCATTGGTTTCATCAACGAATAAGTGAATGAGGTACTAAAGTTAACACAATAGCCTAAAATAATGCAGTTTCAAATGCTTAATTTGCGGTCTGTAACTAATAAAAAATAGACCATTAACTCTTTATATGTCTCCTGTTGCTGGAGGAGATGGGAAGGAACTGGTGTTCTCACTATCTGTGGCCTTGTTGAGCTAAATGGAGGTCCATTGTGTGAGCAAATTACTTAACCAAAACATCCACAAAATAGCAATAAGCACATTACCTCCCTCATAGGGTAGCTGAGGGGGTGATGTGAGCTAATGATGAAAATCGCTTAGTCCAGCATCTAATACAAGTTAAGTGTTTAACAGCCATCATCATCTTCATCTTCATCATCAGCATCAGCATCACCTCAAGATCCTAATTTGGTCCAGGTCCTATAAATGCTTAAAGGTTTGGGTTAGTCAGGGACCTCTCAGACCACCGTGAACATGCTGAGCAACCCCAGACTCCAGGGGCTAGAGTTATGGAGTATGAGCAACCAGAAAAGTTACACTTTCTTTATGTGGTGTGATGACACAGGAAATTCAAAATTCCTTTGTCAAGCTTCCTCCTCTGGCTCAGGAAGGCTGTTATGGTTCCAAAAACTACGCTTTGAGTTTGTCAGAAACCAACTGGCCTCAAACATATAATCGGTCTATTTTTTTAAAAAACCTTGACATAGTCCCACTCTGTTGTACCACTTTAACCCTCTGAGAGATTTAGGGTCAAAGAGAGAGACAGGAAGCAGGAAGTGATTAGCTGTGGCAAAATCATAAAAGGGCAAAGAAAAGTTTGAGAAAAGTGATTGGAATTGGTAGCCTGGTGAGTCGGGTTCCAGGAGTAGGAAGGAAGAAGACCAAACAGAAAGCCTCAGAAAAGAATTGTGGAAAATAAAAGGCACAAGATGGGTGTACCTCGTCCAAGTTGTTGAGAAGTCAAAGAGAATGAAAGCTGGGTGGAATGGGTGATGCGTCAGAATAAGCGGAATAGCAAGCCTGTTTCAATGTCCAGCACTAGGAAGTGGGGCAAATGACCACTGCTGTCTTTAAAAAACCAAGAGTGATTTTCTCCCTCCCCTAAATAAAGCCCTTAAGGAGATAAAAGAAGGATTTGGGAGGTGGGAATATAATTAAAGATGGAGGTGGAGGAATGGGATTCTTGTGGAATGAATTGGTTTTTAGTTGCCCCAGAAAGTGACTAATGGGTATCCCGCTAGGAGATGAGGAGCCATGGTGGGAGGGTGACAATCCTACAGAGAAACACAAGAAATGGGCAGAGGTTGATATGGAAAGTGAGATGGCAAGGTCTTTCTCCACCCCATTTTCCACTGTATCACCTGAAACTAGAATAGGTCCCCACTGATAGTAGGTACAGTACAACTTTGTCAGACAGATGCCTGAATACATAAAAGATTAAATAACCCCTGAGTATTAGTATGCTGAATATAAAAATGTCATGTTTAAGCCAGTAACTAAAAGAACAAGGTCCAGAGACCCCCCCGCCCCCGAGAATGCCAAAGATCAAGGCAGAGTGTTGCACTCAGTATGCTAGGGTTATTGAGGATTTTTCTGGATGCTAAGACTCAAGCCAAATTATGGATATAATTGGTTGAATTAGAATGAGGTTACAGTGTGCACGTGTCATGTAGTAGAGAAAGGTGAAGAGTAAAGGACTGAGAGAGGAGAGGACTCAGAGGGTGACAGTGTAGACCCTGGGAATCTTTAGAAAGTGAGTGTGTGAACTGGAGGAGAAAACACGGGTTAATGAAGGACAAAGAACACAAATGAAGGATGAGGAACACAAATGAAAGAGGCTGGATAAGAGGATCAACTTCTGATACCATCTGGGGGTCAGCATGCAGGTCACCCCTATCCTGGAGATGAACTGAGAGTCAGGCATAAAAGCAGCAAGTTCTATCCAGGGACAGGGAACATTAGCTTTAAATTTCATTGATGATTTCACATGTAGTATGTGCATGTCACACATATGGTATAGAGATTTCAAATTATTTCCACATAGAGAATTTCTCAAACATGAAAAAGTTCCAGAAAACCTCATCTTTTTCAATTTCATTATGCTCTGACCCAGGTCTTGGCAATATTTTTTCACTGTCTACTTTTTACAAGGGACCAACCAACAAGTCTGTATGAAACACTCAATCCTTGTTTATGTGGAGTCCTGGGCAGCACTCACACTTAATATTTCATGCTTAGCCCTTCAGGAACTGAGTCCATAAATCTGCTTTTGAAACTTTTCCTAGGAAGAGGCTCTGCCTGTACGTTCATACACATCTGGCCGAATAGCAAGAAAACCCAGTTAATTATCCAGATGTTATGTCAACACTGAGCTAAAAAAAAAAAAATGGCAACCTAGAAATATCCAAGTGATGAGATTTCTTTTTTGGCTTTCTGCACACCAGCCAGAAAACCAGCTGAGTAATGGTGGCGACTAGATGCCCGGCTGTTGGGTCCATTCCTTAAAAGAGGAATGAATGAATGAAGCTCTGCAGTGCCTTGGGCTGTCAGCTCTAGAGAGGGCATCTGCCAGTGGGTCTTGGGGAGCAGGGGGATGCCCCGGGGAACGGCTAAGCCACCTTGCCTCCTGTCCTGGGTGAGCGGTCCCTGTGCTTTGGTGCAGATCACTTTTCTTGGCTCAAATGTGGTACCTAAGACAGGGATCATTTGTCAAGTGAGCCTGGTACACAGAGAGCTGTAGGCAGATTATGGAAAGAGAGAGGGAGGAGAGGGAGGGAGGGGAGAGGGAGCGCGGGAGAGAGAGAAAGAGCGAGGGAAGAGGGCGAGGAGAGGAGCAGGCTTCTTCAGGAACAGCGCTTTTCAGGCACCGGAGATTCAAGTTAGACAGGGTGGCAAGGCGCCTCCGGGAAGAGGGGAGTGACCGGCGACTCCCGGCATGGCTCTTTTCTTGTGGGATGCTTGAAGACAGCGCGCAGACAGAGTAACTTGGAGGAGAGGAAAACTGGCATGAGGATTCTGCCAAAATGGAAGGGCTCCTGTCTCCGATGAGGACGAAGGTAAGGGGAGTGGATCTCCATTTCTTTTAATTCCGCTCAAAGGTACAGGAAAGGCGGCTGAGGTGTCCTCAGGCTTCTGTGAATGGGAGGCTTAGGGAGCTTTTGTCTTGTTTCAGAACTAGGCTGGCGGATACAACTGGATCTCTCAAAGAATAGGCTCGCCTCAAAGGCAGTGCGATCCTGGGAAGGGGAAAGCACGGGGGGAGAGAACCATCTGTCAGTGCGGACAATGGGAATCTTAGTGAATGAGTTCTCCTCTCGGGTGATTAGACAGCCATATTTTAGCAGGATTTCCAATCACTCTTCTTCGGAGGCTGTGCAGCCCTCAGAGCTGCTCGTTGCAGGAAGTACCAATTTCTGCACTGCTGTTAAGAAGAAAGAGTAACATGTTTGAAAGGAGAGCATGCCCAGCTCCCACTCAAAATATGCTCTTGCCTCTTCCTCTTCTCTAGAGCGAGAGGGCCAGGGAATCCTCAATGGAAAGTAGGTTAATGCATTCTGGAAGCCAGCGTATTCTCAGGGAACTGCCAGACCCGCGGAAAAGAGTCCAGTGCACTGGGCTAGCCTGATGTCTAGAACTCAGTCCTCTAACATTTAGAGGAGCTTGTAAGAAACAGCTCACCCTCTCCCGGAGGCTCTGGGAACTTGCTCTCCGGGCTGGAGTTTGCTTTTTTGCTTGAAAAAGGGATGCCGTTAAGATGGGGCATTAAAAGCTCAGATGAGGAGTATATTTGATATCTGCTATACCCATATGTAACTCGAAATGGGTATACTAAAAGTTCTACCTTATGCTAGAAATACTACCTTTTCTAAAAAAAAAAAAAAATTAGAGGGAAATTATCTCCATAACCACCCAGAAGAGTTAAAGCCAAAAGATTATGGCTTTGATTTGATTTTCACCTCTTTGATCCTCTATTTAGTGATTCCAACACAAATAGACTCTTTTGTCATTGAGCATTTTTTCTCTTGTTTGTTAATGAGCATGACCACAGTGTTTTAAGAGACTATTAGAACTAGAGTCTTACACATGACAGCTTCCATCCTCAGGGAGAATTCCCCATCTTCCTCTCTTGGTCCCCAGTTGTGTGACAGTCATTCATTAGATGGACAGCCCCAAGTGAATTTGTTACCAAAGGTTCTAATCTCAGCCCCTGGGCTGACTGGCTGACTGATCTCCTGCAAGACCTCTTCTGTGACCCATTTGCTCTCTTGAAGCATGTAGCTGGCATCGTTATGGTTGCAGGCAGCATGCCTTAATTCAAGGTACTGCGGAAACAGCAGGTATCTTTTCCTATGTTGTGTACCACTGCAAAGAGAGTGGCACATGGCAGTGAATTCCTGTGTGTCTTTACTGACAGGGTGCGGCGTGAATGCTTTAGGGAATGGCATGGAAATCTGTATGGCGAGCTTCTGAAACTGCTGCCACTGGCACTCTTCCCTAGTCTTGTGCGTGGTCAGGCTTCCATCAGAGCAATGAGTCTGTGCTCATAACCTTAACGTGAGTACAACTCTCAAAGACTTGGACGGGAGTTCCCAATGTAAATGAGTCAAGACCTAAGCACAGTGGCGGAGGCGTAAATCACACTGTGGGCCAATTAGAATGGCATGCTCTTGCAGGGGAAGATATAAATGTCAGTGGGTCAGACTACTCATATATTATGTTTATCAGTTTAATTCACATCAGAGCTTTTTCCTTAACCATTATATCACCCAGTGAAACTATGGAGTAGGGGGTGGTCCCGCTAGAGTTCAAACATAGTCTCTTCATAGCAAATGGACTCATTCAGACCCACTAATTTTTAAGTTTCGTGAGATTTGTGTGTGTGAATTAAACTGCTTCTATGAAATCTTTTTAACTGTCTTTCTGACACTGGAAATCGATATATCCATATTGAAGATTCAAATTACATTGAATTTGGTACCTTCCAGTATCATCCTGACTCAGGGGACAAGACCTGACTGTGCAGGAGTCAAAAGAATATCCCTTTGATGGGTTTCAGCTTTGGTTCCTTAATTGCTCTGTCCCGTGTTGTTGAAATTACCCTGTGAATTGTAAAAATCTATCCAAAGATGTAGATCAGTGGCAGTGGGTTTTTGTTCTTAAACTTTGATCCACACTGTGTCTCATTAAGTCTATTCTGGAATAGATTCCCCCTTTCATAAGTATTTAGCTGGAAGTTTCTGACTTCAGAGTATCATAATAGGTTGAACAAAGAAAGCCTCCTAGCGCTGAATTTTGGTATGTTATGGTTACTTAATAACTTTCTGACAGTTTAAAGCAAGTGTTGAGGTAAATTGGACATCATGCACTAATTTCATTACGCCGTGTAATAGACTTAACCAGTGTAAATCATGGGTGCTTAATGCATTTTTATCTTGGGATTTGCATAATTGACACATAAATATGCATGAGGTTAACTGGAAATGGCAAAAGGAGGTGGGCAAAATGTTCATGAGTGTTCAAATAAGGCATTTGCAAGGAGGGCACCTGATCACTGCATTTCCTGGGTGGTGGCCACACCAGACATGCCTGGAAACAGACAGGGCAGCAGCTGTCAGTGATGCAGGGACTCACTGAAGCTTTTGGCTTGTGGCTGGATTCACTGGAGTACACTACTTATTCTTCCTTTTATATATAATGCAATCTCAGAGCATCTGCAGGCCGATGGATAGACTTGCGACTGCTCTCCTGGCAGGCCACAACACAGGCCTCGGGATTCTAACCATAACAAATGATGTTTGCAGAGACTGGGGGTTGGGGGGAGGAAAAGAGAGGCATTGATTGAGTCATTTCTCCTAGGAGGGTCCAGGAAAGAATTTTATAATTAATCTTCTTTGTGAACTTTTAAAATGTGTCCTTTTTAAATTTGATTTTTAATCCCCCAACTTCCATAATTCTCTTTAATCCTCTGTGCACTGCCTCCAGTGAATGAGGCTGGCAGAAAAATTCCTCTCATTTTCAGCTTCTTGTTATTCCTGCTTGCCAGTGCCTGCTGTAAAATTTGCAGGAGAAGAAAAGGGGAGGGAAGGGGAGAGGAGGGAGGGAAGGGAAGATGGCTTGGTTAAAAGTTCATCTTTTGTTTTTTTCCTTTCAGTTGTACTGAGCTATAATTGGCATACCACGCTGCATATGTTTAAGGTGTAGAGTGTAATGACTTAACATATATATATATATATATATATATTTCAAAATGATATCACCGAGTTTATTTAACATCCAGCTCCTCATATAGTTACCAAAAAAAGTTTTCCTTTGTGATGGAAACTTTCAGGATTTATGCTCTTAACAACTTTCAAATGTAACAGCCAATAGTGTTCACTGTTCTCACCACACTGTACATTACATTCCTAGTACTGAGTGATCTGATGATTGGAAACTGTACATTTTGACCACCCTCCTCCCAATTCCTTTTATCATCCTCTGCCTCTGGTAACCACAAACGTGATCTCTTTTTCTGTGAGTTTTTTTTTTTTAATTCCACATTTGAGAGAGATGAGCAAGATCATACAACATTCATCTTTCTCTGGCTTATCACCCTTAGCACAATTCCTTCAAGTTCCATCCATGTTGTTACAGATGGCCAGGGTTGCCTTATTTTTATGGCTGAATAGTATTTCATGTATGTGTGTGTGTATAAAACAATTTCTTCATCCATTCATCCATTGATAGACATTTCTGTTGCTTCCATGGCTTGGCTATTGTGAGTAGTGTGACAATGAATAAGGGGTGCAAATATCTTTTTGAGTTTGTGATTTCATTTCCTTTCGATAAATACCCAGAAATAGAATTTCTGGATCATATGATAGTTTTATTTTCTATGTTTTGAGAAATGTGAGGTCTATCTTTTATGTCCAAAAGATTTTATATCCAAGGTGTGTTTTATCAAGTGACTGCACTGTAAATGGATTGAAATGAACTTCTCTACAAAGGATGGAGTATTAACTTCTAGAAAGTTTAACTTGACAGGTTATTAACTCTTCTGTGTACTAACTTGGGTTTTTAGAATACCATGACATTCTTGCCTTTTATATCTCCTTTCCATTAATAATTAGCTAACTTCCCAGAAAACGGAGAAGGCAATGGCACCCCACTCCAGTACTCTTCTCTGAAGAACCCCATGGATGGAGGAGCCTGGTAGGCTGCGGTCCATGGGGTCGCTAAGAGTTGGACACGACTGAACGACTTCACTTTCCCAGAAAAAGCGTTGCTTATGTTTGAACCTCCCTAATTTCTGCCTCAAGGATATTGTGGATATTACTTCACTTCAGTTACTGTTTTTAAAAGGAATGATTTCTGATCTGTGGCTTAGGGTGATTTTCTAAGGGAAGTCATTCTGAAAGGCTCAGGCCATTTGTGAAAGGGATACTAAGGAGAAATGTAAACTGAGCTGATACAGTATAAGCATTTGAAGTTAACACAAGAATTGTGTCTGGCTCTTGTGCACCCAGAGTAAGTTCCCCAAGCAGCAGTTGCTGTTACTTCAAGGACAATCCTTTTCCACCACACTGCAATTTTGGAAACATTAGATACAGATGTAAGATGTGAGCATCCTAAAATTGCAGGCAATACAGAGAGCAAAAGAATCAAAAGAGTGCAAAGCTCTCTGGCTCTTTAGATCAATTATCATGCAATATAGGAAACCCTTCAAGTCACTTAGAATTGTGCTAACTCTGCTCAAGACTTTGTCAGGACTCCATGGAGGAGTGTGTGAAATGAGCCATTGTGTTCTGCCTGCTTAATACGTAGATTTTGAAAAAAATACTGAAATCTCCTTTTAAAGAGCTCCTTGAAATCACTACAGACTAAAGAATACTGTAGTCTGAGCCAGGAAGTCTAAGGTAGAGCCTTGACAATTACTTTCAAACACATTAAATATACACAAGATTATTCACCAGCTAATGACAGGCTATACTTTATCTTAATGGAGATTTAAATAAGAGGAAAACTACAGGAGCTGAAACATGACAGCTGTAGATTAAATTCAAGGCAGTGTTTCTTGACATCAAACTGTTTTTCCTGAGAAAGGCTTATGTGGTTTCTAATCTAGAGGCTTCTAAGACAGGTAAGGATGATCCTACCTATGAAGCCAAGAGGAGCCTTTAAGACACACCCTGTTTTTATGATGCTGTGAATTTTCACCATAAAGCCAATAAAACCAGATATACGTTTGCTGACAAGGCATGCACTAGACTCCTTTATAAAGAGTTACATGTATTGAATCACTCAACTCAGTTGGGTACGAACAGGAAACAACTTAATTCTGTTTTCAAACAGCCTCTTGCAAGCAAACTGAATTGTGGAGAGGAAGTTGGGGTCTACATAGGACAATTTATTTGCTTGATGAGAGGAGATGCACAAGGCAACATAACCTTTCCTAATCAGGTGATAGACTACATCACACTCCCAAAAACCTGTAAAACTTGTGGTTCACACTCTAGCTCTGCTGTTGACTTGGGTGTTTTTCGGAGACAGTTTTCTCATGTACAAAATGCATACAGTGATGAAACCAATACCATATCAGGAGTCCCCAATCTCCAGGATCTAATGCCTGATGATCTGAGGTGGAGCTGATGTAATAATAATAGAACTAAAGTGCACAGTAAATGTAGGGTGCTTGAATCATCTGGAAACCATCACCCTACCTGGGTCCGTGGAAAAACTGTCTTCCACAAAAGCAGTCCCTGGCGCCCAAAAGGTTGGGGACTGCTGCATAGGTTGTTTTGAGAAGTAAATAACATAATGGCTACAGGGTCTTGTCACATTATAATAAATGTTGCTGCTGCTGCTGCTGCTGCTGCTGCTAAGTCGCTTCAGTCGTGTCCGACTCTGTGTGACCCCATAGATGGCAGCCCACCAGGCTTCCCCCATCCCTGGGATTCTCCAGGCAAGAATACTGGAGTGGGTTGCCATTTCCTTCTCCAATGCATGAAAATGAAAAGTGAAAGTGAAGTTGCTCAGTCATGTCTGACCTTCAGCAACCCCATGGACTGCAGCCTTCCAGGCTCCTCTGTCCATGGGATTTTCCAGGCAAGAGTACTGGAGTGGGGTGCCATTGCCCTCTCCGATAATAAATGTTAGCCATTACTAGTATCCTTGTGTGAATGAATATATACCAAAATGCAAGTCTTGCGACAAATGTTTGGGATGAATTGCCGTAGTCATGAGCACGAGTAGGAAAGGCAGAGCATTGGTCTTCAAGCTGAAACGCAGGAGGAGAGCCCCTCCTCACCACAAGGTCCCTGTGAAGTCAGGCCCTCACCTGTCAAGGTGAAGCTCCAAGAGCTGAGACTAAAACAGACACCTTTGGAGTGTAAATCAGTTCTCATTACAGTCAGGGCCTTCACAAAAAATGATGATGATGTAGAAATTGTTTAGAAGAAAAGACTATAGATTCAGCTGAAGCCTAAAGTTTTCCTCTCCAGAACCTCGAGAAAATCAGTTTTCTGCTCCAGGTTTTGGTTTTGTCATCTCCACACTGACACCTTCATAAAAGAACAGTCCTTCTTTCTTTTGTGCTTTAGATCTTACCAAGTTGAAGGTGCATTATTTTCTGTGATCTTTACTGCAGTGGTTACAAGACCTCAGGGAGGAAAGAGCTGGGAACAGGCAGAGAGATGCCTCTGTGGGTCTCCCCAGATAGATCTGCTCTCCTGTCTCCTGGCAGTGGGGCCTTGGTGCTTGGAGACCAGACCTGGGCAAATACAGGATGCAAGGCTTGTTCCACTCCCCAGAAGGTAGATGAAAAGAGCCAGGAAAGACCGCAAAACAGCCTGGTAACTTTTGGACGCTCCAAGCCATGATTGGTTTAAAGCCTTTTCCATCATGTCCCAACAAAAGTCCTGTTGGTCCAGGAGATTTTATGAAGTCACAGAGGAGGCTGACTGGACGACCCTGTGGAAGCAGAAAAGGAATGGGCCCCTGGCTTCATCAGATCCGGTAACAGGGTCCCGGGTGGCCACATCCTGGGCCGGTAAGCCAGGAAAAACAGCATAGATGAGGGCCCTCAAGCTACTGAGCTTATGCTATATAATTAAACTGGAATATGAATGTGGCAGGTAAATGTTAACATGACTGAGGAAGAGAGGGCATAGATGAAGGTTTTTGAGCATTTCTGAAATATAAAAAAAAAAAATGAAAATCAGTCGTGTCTGACTCATTGTAACCCCATGAACTGTAGCCTGCCAGGCTCCTCTGTTCATGGAATTCTCCCGGCAAGAATACTGGGGTGGGTAGCCATTCCCTTCTCCAGGAGATCTTCCCAACCCAAGGTTTGAACTGGGGTCTTTGAACTGGATTTTTTACTAGCTGAGCTACCATGGAAGCCCTATAAAAAATAGAGAGTTGATATATTTGTGGTAATTCTGTTCATTTTCCAGTCAGATCTATTTGGTACATTTCCAGCAGAAGAAGAGATCTCAACAACAAAGCTGCTGAGCAAGAGAAAGTAACCTATCTATCCAGCAAGGATTTATTAAGTGCTCAGATCAAGTGTCAGGGAATAAACTTGTTTCTTTCTGTCAAGGTTGTACAGACAAAAGGGGAACATGTTAAAGATCCACAAACCAGACAAAGCAGCCCAGTCCCTTCCCTTGAAAAAAATCTGAGCACATGCTCTAGAGGCTGGAAGCAGGAGAAAGTGCTCTCGCGGAAGGGCACGTTCCTTTTCACTGAGTGAAATGCTTTTCACAAGTGGATGATAGCAATTGGATAAATTAACTCCGCATTGGTATTCAAAGGGAATTACTTTAATGGTAATAACTGAGTGTCTTCAAAGGGATAAAGATGCCTCCAGGAGGATCCTACTGCATCTTGGAAGGTTTCCTTTATCTACGTGAAGAGCGTGAACTCCAATGTATTTTCTAAATGGGAAAACTGAACACAGTTATTTCTCCAAAGATTTCAAGTCAAATGCTTTAGTTAGCACTGGGAAAACCAGGTTAGAAAATGCAGTGTCAAGTATGATGAAATTTGATAAAGACCAAAGTTCTTAGTTAATTCATTTTGATAACTAGAATAACCCAAACTACACAGGTGGACTTTCTATTATTCTTCTGTCTCTACAGATTTTTGGTGAGAGATTCATATTTGTGTGTGTGTGTGTAGCTCTCATTCGCTTTCAAAACTGATGTTTCTGAAAATGATTCAAATGCTAGTGTATGTCATAGAAATGGAGCAGAATTTAGATATTTTCCTATAGGCTATAAAACAAATTTCAATTTACAGGTTAAGTAAGTCTTGGCTAGCTCTTGGGTAGGGCTCTTGGGCATGTGCATTGTGGATAGATTGGAAAGATGTCAACATTTACTGTAAGGTACTTTGTTTTCAATTTTAAGGGTAAAATCATAGTATGTACCAAGGATATGCTATAGAATATAACAAAGAGTGAAGAGAATGCAAGTTCTTTAACTCAGCATTGGCCAATAGAAATATAATTCAAGCTATAGGAGTAATTTTAAAGTTGCTTGTAGCCACATTTAAAAAAAAAAAAAGACATAGCTATAAGTATCGGGTTGTCCATAAAGTTCATTCAGGTTTTTGGTAAGATGTTACAGGAAAATCTTAATGAACATTTTGGCCAACCCAATAATTTTAATGATGTCTTTTATTTGCTAAATACATCTAATATATTATCATTTCCACATGTCATCAATATCAACATTATGAATGAGATATTTTATGTTCTTTCTTTATAGTGTCTTCAAAATATGGAGTGCATTTTATGCTTACAGCACTTCTGGACTGAGACTGGCCACATTTCAAGGGCTCAGTAGGCACAGATGGTTGGTGGCCACCATGCTAGACAGGGCGTCTCTAACTGATTTATTGGTACAACCACAGAAGCCATAAAGCTGGGATTTGTCTAATGCTGGTTAATTACAATTGCTGTTCTAATAGCTTATGTTGACAACATCGGCTCTCCCCAGTGCTGTATTGTAGTTGGGATGCTGGTGCAGCCCAGGAGCTCTGGTACAAGCGTATTTGGTGGGATGAATGCCCAGAGCTCTTTGACCTCAACCATGAAAGCTGATGGTCACACACAAAGCATGAATGATCTCAATGCCCTCATTGTGTGGGAGGGATGGGGGTCAAGTCAGAGGGGGCATGTGGACACCAGGGAACAGAGCAATTCTAAGTGGTTCATGGGGTTGTTTTCTATACTTCCCTCCCAGTCAATTTAACATTAATACTTGAGTTTTTCTCTCTCTTTTTTCTTCGCCATTCCAAGTGTTGTTTCAGGTCCTTCCCTTTGGTTTAATCACATTTCTGTAGGGATTTTCTCTAGCTGGTTGCTCCAGACACCGAAGCACTCTATGCAAAGGCGTTGTCAGCTGGGGGAGCATTTTCCTCCACTCTCCTCAAACAACAGAGTTGAAGTTCTTGGCTGTGCTGATCCTCCATGATCTCCACCCCAGTCCACACCTCTCCCTCCAGTTTCATGGCTACACATCCAAATAGTTGTTTGTTTCTGTTGTTGTTGCTTTCATCACTCGCTGGATAGTCTAGAGACATTTTAAACCTAATATGAGCGTGAACTCATTGTTACCTCCTCAAGCTGCTCCTTCCTATGTCCCCACCTCACTAAGTGGCAGCCCGCTCCATCTAGGCCCAAGCCAAAGGCCTGGTCTCTACACCCTCTTCTTCCCCTGACTCTTCATATCCCATCAGTTCCCACGTCCTGGTTTCTCATCTCTGCATTCTGTCTTATGTCTCCCTTCCTCTTCATCCATGAGGTCACACTTGTAGTGCAAGTGGTCATCTTTTGACTGACTTCTTACTACAGTCTCCTTACTGGGCTTCTGGTCACCAAGACTCACTTCCTCTAATCCATCGATTTATTCCTGACAGAGCCACTGTTCTTAGACACAAACCCAGTCATGTCCCCTTTCTTCTCAAAATTCTTCTCTAGCTGCTTCCATCGCCTATGAAGAAACTATCCCCTCTAGTGTGACATCTGGGTAAATGTTACCAGTCAGAGTTGTTGGCCTCCTTAGTCAATAGAAACTGATTCGAGGCCAGACAGGAAATCCAGGCAAGGCTTTGTTGGGCTCCTGCTGCAGTAAGAGTGAGAAGAAGTAATAGGTGCCCTCGCTCTCCGGCTCACTCTCTGAGGAGGGGGGAAGCTGGTGAGGGTAGGGGTGTGTCCAGGGGTCAGGCTGGAGGGGTGGCTGAGGTGGTTGCTCACATCTCAGGGCATGTGCAGGGGGCATGTGCCGCACACTGCTTTTCTCTCAGCTCTTCAAAAATGTTTTCATCCTCATTTTAAAGCAGAGCAACTGAGACTTGAGATAGTCACGTAACTTTCTCAAGATCATCACAGTCATCATGAGGATAGAGCCAGGACCTGACCCCTTAGTTGACCTCAAATCCCACATTTTTTTACACTATACCAAATGCCTCCCAAATCTGTGATGTGGTTGGTGGTATTGTATGATATAAAGGTGATCCAGTAAAGAATGAGCCAGATTATGGTAGGTTCTGGGCTCCAGTTGGGCAAAAGATAGTCTAGGAGCTGTGGAGAAGACTCAGATGCTCTCCATGTAAGGTCAGTTTCCACAGTATCAGAGAAAATGCTGTGAATGTCCTCTTATTAGGTTGGTCTGATGTATGGGACCTCCTTCACAGCATAGGTGGGTTGCTTTGCATTAGTTTTAGATTCAGTTTGGACTTCACTGCAACTCTTGAACCTGAACCTCAGGGCTCCCAAGGGGTAGTGAGTTTTGTTTGTGAAATATTTGTGTTTCTTTGCTCTTCTCTCAGGAGACCTACCTCTATTAAATGAATGAACCAACAACAGCAATACAGCCAACTACTCTGACATGAGTTCATTTGCTCTAAGAAAACATGTACCAGGATTGCTGTAAAGTTCATTTTGCTTTACAGCTTAATGTTTTCATGAAGAGAGTCTTGATGGACTAATGAGCCTCTTTGATGAACCCAATGAGATCATCAGACAAGGCTCATGCTCAGGTTTACAAGCTGTGGTCCAGGAATAGCTAGGAGTCTATGGATCTTCAAAGGTTTCCATCAAAATATTTTCCAAGCAGTATTGAGTTATATGTAAAATGGCTAAAATGCCTTATTCATCATGACTTATTTCAGGTATACAAAAACACACAAAGAAAATAGACCTGTAGACCTATATATGTGTCACCCAGATTAAGAAATGAAACATTGCTGATAGAGTATCATCTCCCTTCTTACTTTCCCAGAGTTGACATCCATTCTGAATTTGAGATTTACCATTTTATACTTTTATGTATATTTTTACTACCAACACTTGTCATGAAAAGTCAGTGATATTGTATGTATATTTTAGTGCTTCCCAGAAACAGTACCTAAGTGTCTGAACCTTCTGCAACTTGTTCTCTGACCTTAACAGGGCATGTGTGTGTCACCAACACAGATGTGTAGAGCTGCAGGCCATTCATTTTCCCTCCTGAAGGAATCGCTAGAGCACAGCAGTGCATGAATATACCACAAGTCTTATATCCATTCTCTTGTGGGTGGATATAGCCCTCTCTCACCTCTTTCAGTCATTGCAAGCAATATTGCCAAGTCCACTCTTACAGACATCTCCTTGAACTCATGGGGGAAGTTTCCACAGCGTCTACACTGGGAGCAAAATACCTGGGCTGGGAGGTATGGACATCACAACATTTACTAAATTGTTCTGCAAAGACAATGACCATCAGAACATTTTATTTCCCCATGTTATGACTCTCTCTTCACCGTATTCTGTGGTAGGGACGGCATAAATGATTTTGTCTATATATACAGCCTTTGTTGTACTTGTTGCATTGTGTCCAGAGGATGAAAGTAAGAGAGGTATTTGATTACTTTCTACCAAAACCTCCATCTGCTGTCATTCTGCTCTAACATGTACTTTCTCTTTTTAAAAATTTTATTTATTTAAGTATAGCTGGTTTACAATATTATATTAGAGTCAGGTGTATAGCACAGGGCCTCAATTATACATATATATCCTTTTCTCCTATAAAGTGAAAGTGAAGTCACTCATTCATATCTGACTCTTTGTGATCCCATGGATTGTCCATGGGATTTCCCAGGCAAGAGTACTCCAGTGAGTGGGTTGATATTTCCTTCTCCAGGGTGTCTTCCCAACCAGGAATTCTCCTATAGCTTATTACAAAATATTGAATAGAGTTCCCAGTGCTATACAGTAGGTCCTTGTTGACTATTTTATATATAGTAGTGTGTATATGTTAATCCCATCCTCCTGATTTATCCCTCCCCTGTGCGGTCCTTTAATGGACCGGAACCTGGCGGTCCAGAGTCGATGATAAGAAAGTGAAAGAGAGAAAGAGCCAGAGAGAAAGAAAGAAAGAAAGACACAGGGACACAAGCTCTGATGGAGCAAGGATGCTTTATTAGCAGAAATTCAGGCTTATATATCTGTAGTAAGATGATTACTCAGCTGTTACACAGGATGAAATTTTATCAATAGCCACAATATGGATAGTCTAATACATACAAGGTCACTGACGCTGAAAAAAGTCACTGCATGTCTCATCCTATGACCTCAGTCCTGAGAACTGCGTGCAGCTCTACTCATTTTCAGAATAGGAACTGATAAGGAACAGAGAATCCTTGAGAAATAGAAAACAGCATGCAGAAATCCTCCTGTTAAATGTTCCCTAACACTCCCCTTCCTCTTTTCCCTTTGATAACCATATGTTTACTTTCTATGTCTCTGAGTCTTTTTCTGTTTTGTACATAAATTCATTTGTATTTTTTTCCCTAGATTCCACATATAAGTGATATCATATGATATTTGTCTTCTTCTTTCTGGTTTATTTCACTTCATATGATAATGTCTAGGTCTATCCATGTTGCTGTAAATGGCATCTCATTCTTTTTTATATCTGAGTAATATTCCATTGTATATAGGTACCACTTCTTTACCCATTTATCAGTTGATGGACATTAAGGTTGTTTCCAACTAAAATGTACTTTTAAAGTCATCATCCCCATATCCCAGCACCCTCCCTACTGTGCATTGCATTATATGTATGACCTTAACATGTGTCACTAATGTGTGTATGTGTGTTTGTATTTATAGGATTAATCAGCATTACCTGATCTGAGACTGCTTGATTTTACTGGGGTTTTTGACATGTGCTGCTTTGCTCTGTCCTTGACATAAGAGAAAACATATAGAAAAAGAAATTTTCTTTACATAAAATTCATGAAATGATAATTTCATGCTACTGCTACTAAAGCTAAGCCCACCTTCTTTAAGGCTGTCTAAGGAAGGAGAAAAGGCAGAGAAACCAGAGAGCAAATTGCCAACATCCGCTGGATCATCAAAAAAGCTAGAGACTTCCAGAAAAATACCTATTTCTGCTTTATTGATTATGCCAAAGCCTTTGATTGTGTGGATCACGATTAACTGTGGAAAATTCTGAAAGAGATGGGAATACCAGACCACCTGACCTGCCTCTTGAGAAACCTGTATGCAGGTCAGGAAGCAACAGTTAGAACTGGACATGGAGCTATGGACTGGTTCCAAATAGGAAAGGGAGTACGTCAAGGCTGTATATTGTCACCTTGCTTATTTAACTTATATGCAGAGTACATCTTGAGAAATGCTGGACTGGAAGAAGCACAAGCTGGAATCAAGATTGCTGGGAGAAATATCAATAACCTCAGATATGCAGATGATATCACCCTTATGGAAGAAAGTGAAGAAGAACAAAGAGCCTCTTGATGAAAGTGAAAAAGGAGAGTGAAAAAGTTGGTTTAAAGCTCACCATTCAGAAAACGAAGATCATGACATCTGGTCCCATCACTTCATGGCAAATAGATGGGGAAACAGTGGCTGACTTTATTTATGGGGGCTCCCAAATCACTGCAGATGGTGACTGCAGCCATGAAATTAAAAGTTGCTTACTCCTTGGAAGGAAAGTTATTATCAACCTAGACAGCATATTACAAAGCAGAGACATTACTTTGCCAACAAAGGTCCATCTAGTCAAGGTTATGGTTTTTCCAGTGGTCATGTATGGATGTGAGAGTTGGACTATAAAGAAAGCTAAGCACTGAAGAATTGATGCTTTTGAACTGTGGTGTTGGAGAAGACTCTTGAGAGTCCCTTGGACTACAGGGAGATCCAACTAATCCATCTTAAAGATCAGTCCTGAGTGTTCATTGGAAAGACTGATGTTGAAGCTGAAACTCCAATACCATGGCCACCTGATGCGACAAGCTGACTCACTTGAAAAGACCCTGATGCTGGGAATGATTGAAGGCAGGAGGAGAAGGAGACAACAGAGGATGAGATGGTTGGATGGCATCATGGACTCAATGGACATGAGTCTGAGTGAACTCCGGGAGTTGGTGACGGACAGGGAGGCCTGGCGTGCTGCTGTCCATGGGGTCACAAAGAGTCAGACATGACTGAGTGACTGAACTGAACTGAAGGAAGGAGAATCTCCATATGGAAAAAGATAGCAGCTAATCCTCCAAACTTTTGTCCCTTTTCCTGACAACCCAGCTTCCCTGAGAGAACCACTTGGGAAATATTACCACCAAAACTAGGCTGGCCTCAGAGGCACTATTACTAGTTCTACTTCTTGGGGGACCTCTATGAGAATTTGTATTTTACATGTCTACCCAATAATCTTCAAAAGACAAAGAGTAGGAGAGGACTGTACACCATCTGATGATCACCTCATAGCTGAGCACTGGCCCACAATTGGGGACAGTTGTTTCTTTCAGGCTAGAAGAAAGAGCAGAGATTTACTTAGTAACAAATGATGTGGTTCTGCCAAATGCAGGCTTAGGCATTGCCCTGCATTATTAAAGGTTTTGCAGAGGTTTGAATAGGGAAAAAATGAGAGGAGAATTGACTTCTCAACCCACACATGGTAATACAAGCATGCCACACTCGAAAGAAACTGCCATGTGGGAATCAGAAACATATTCACACTGAATTTAGTCTTAGTCCCCCAGAAACATCATCATTAGGGTCAATCAATGATGTTAATTTGAATTTTATTGATTTTATACTTATATATGTGTATTTAAGTTATAAATTTAACTTTATAGTAATGGAAGAACTCTAAGCATAAAGAAATTATATTTTTTAATGGTCACACACATTTAAGCAACTAAAATTGTTTTGTCCTTGAAAGGGGTCCACACATTTCTGAAGTGAAATCAAACCTCTCGGTATAGCTAAGACTCAGATGGAACATTTTCCTGTGAGTTTCTCATCTCTCTAAGGAGGAGTAATTCACTCATGTTCAGTCCTTGTGAATGCTCCTGCTTGTCCCCTTCCTTGGAAGAAGCTTTCCTTCTTCCTCACCTGCAGTTCCTGCAAAGCTGCTGGAAGCTCTCAAAATCAACACTCTAGAGCTTAAGGTCAAGAAATAGACATAACCTTCTTGCCCCATCTCTCTGAGATCACTTCCGGTTTGTTACTTCCTGTGTCAGTCAGGTCCAGCCATGTGTTTCAAGCCCCAGATCATCTAAGACAGGAAATTGGTTACCCAGGTGGTAGAAGAGCTAAGCAGCTGAACAGGGGATGGTGAAGTGACAGCAGGAAGCCACTATTCCCCACCCCTCCTCAACCCCACATAAGGCTGCAGGGGCGGGCGAGGAGGTGAGGTCACTTCAACACCCCAGCCTGAGCCATCTGTCAGGAGTCAGAGTCCCAGCAGGGGCTGCCTGGTAAGAACCAAGTTCATGGAAGGAGAGACAGTGAAGGAGAGACAGCCCTGATAGAAGGGGGCTGTCTTCCCTCATAACTCCCTACTGACAAAGACAACCAGGGAGTCTGGGAATGCACTTCCTGTGACACAGAACAAGGGAAGGGAGGAAAACAGGCATATGAAGGTGTGACTCCCGAGTTGTGTGTTGTTGTTTTTTTTTTTTTTTGCATGACAGCCCTCCACTTCTTTCGGATAACCGATACTGGGAATGACCATTTTGGGTGACTCCCCCTTCAACACACTGGTATGGCCTCACTGTATGTCAGGAAGGGCCAACAGGATTCTTATTTTGTGCCAGTGTGATTGGTTGCTGTGGCTGCCTTGGTACCCTTGTTGATGTCCCTGTGATTCTATCTGTGCATGTACAGTTGGAGAAAGAGTAGTGGGTTGATTAGTCATGTCTGTCAAGAGCACAGAAGGGGAGCATCAGCTCTCATGTTTGGTATATGCTATCTCTATCCTCTGGTTCCATGCTAAAAATCATTCAGGAGACAACATACAATAGTTAACATCAATATGTAACAGATTTGAATCCTAGTCTATCTACAAGGGTGGAGAAGAAAATGGCAACCCATTCCAGTATTCATGCCTGGAGAATCACATGGACAAAGAAGCCTGGTAGGCTGCAGTCCATGCGGTCACACAGAGTCGGACACAACTGAAGCGACTTAGCATGCATGCACAAGAGTAGGTGTGTAAGAATGTCCATTGCTTTATTTTCTTAAATTGAATTAGTGTGAATCTGAGTCTTTATCCCTATAGATGAGCAGGGATTACTCTTGTCATTCTTTTCTCATGGTACCTGGAAAATAGGAGACCTGTCTTCTTCAGTCCATCGTGGTCACCACTGACAGCTCACTGTCCAGCCTACATGAGGCAAGTTGGGTAGCTCTCTGCTTCCCTGCCTTGTATGGGGCCCAGAGTCTTTGCCAAGGCCAGAAACCCTAGTGCCCAGGGTCCAGCATTCCCAGGAGCCCCTTGCAGTCATCTTCTTCTTGGATCTTGCCTTCTTCCTGGGGCTCCACCAGAGAGTGGGGTAAAGATCTCTACTGCTCAGGGAACCACCTGACCTCTATCTACATCCCAGGCTAGGGGACTCTCTCTTCTCTACATTCTTAACTCATTATTGACCAGGGGATTTTTGTAGAAACTAACTCCTGTGGCAAGCAATTTTTATTTTGGCCTGCCAAAACTGAATTCTGTTATATCACTAATGCTTTGCTGTTTATTACATTTAATAGGTATACCCAACACACCTCTAAAGTCTTCTCTAGCACCATGAGTTTCATTTTCACTTTCCGTATCAGAATCAGTCACTCAGGTTTTTTTGTTTTTTGTTGGTCTCATATTCACATTGTCTGAATCAGAACTTATTTGAAGAACTATCATCTTCTGAGACATTAGTATAGATGTTGTTTCTATAATTAAAGTATCTGCATAAAATTCACTGAAAAATTCTTCTTTACTTAAAACTTCATGATGCATCATTTTTGAAAATTTTACGGTAATAAAATTGCATTTATAATATACACAAGGTTGGGACAAAAAACTAATGGAGCAAAATGTCAGTCATAATGGCAATCATAAGTTGTCTAATAAACTCTTGATCAGTTTTAACAACTTCTCACAGTCATGTTAATTGTATCACTCTCTAAAAACATATGGATGCCTCTCTGGTCAGTAATGTGTTAAGTCCAAGATGCTCAATAAAGGTGGTCCAAAAGGAAGACATTTGTCCCCAAGTGTCCCTCTTGGTCAGTGCAACAACCAAGATGCCAGCCAGATATTTTTACTCAGTTTCACTGGCCGAGTTGCTCTCTTTACACTTCTCTAATGGAAACACACGGATATATCTGGTTTGGCTACATATCTATTTTCTGGCAGATTCTGGTGTATTAAGAGACAGCATAAATGCATTACATTGCCTTCTCTTTGTGCTGCTCAGTGTCCCATTCTCTCACTCTTCTTCCCCTGGGACTCCTGACAACATCTTTTCAACAAGCTGAGTTTTAGGAAACTAGAAAGTGGGGTAGAACGTGCCCTGAAAGCTACTTCTTGTTTGGGCTTGGGTGGAAATCTTTCTGAAGTGAGAGGCATGGGGGCCCGCTGCCTTCCCAAAATAAAGGAAAGAAAAATACAAGGATAAAAGAAATTAATTAAACATCTCTAAAACTAATGTACAGTATTTCCAAGAAGCACAGCCTGGGGTTGGGAGGGAGGGAGGAAGGGTTACAGCGAGGATGGCTGCTCTCCCTGTAGAAAGTTCCATTCTTCCAATCAGATACTCATCCTCCTGCAATGGGCAGCAACTCTCCCAGGCATGGGGGCTGTGCCTGCAAATAAATGACCAGAAATACCCTATGGAGCTTTGAACTAGGAAGTCAAGGAATTTCAATAACCTTAGTCTCTGCCTCTGAGCAGCATTTGAAATCCCTGAGCGTGTGACAAATCCACTACCTAGGATATCACTAAGGTGTGATTCTTAACTGAGATTGCTCTGGAAAAAGCCCACAGTTGGCGATTACAAGGTCTTCTCGTGAATGAGTATGAAATCGGTGTAGTAATTTGTAGAGTAATTTTTAAAAGTGCTGATGTATTTGCACCTTGTTTCATTAGCTAAAGCTTCCTGGGAGATGAGCTGGGGAGGAAAATGGAAATGTGTACTTTGAGGTTCCTGGCTGTGAGTGTGTCTCCTAGGAAACCACGTGTGATGGAGCACAGTAGACTCTCCAAAACGGGAGGGGAGGAGTGAGAAATGATGGCCAATATGCACAGGGAAAGGAAAAAATAAATCACTGACTGAGCCCCATGGTCTTTAATTCACAAAGTAAATACTCTATTTTTAATGAAATCTTTTGGAACTGCTGATAAATTTGAGGTGGGTAGAGGGCAGGAGAAGTCAAAATGGGTATATTGGCTGGACTGGAATGCAATCTAATCTCATTAATATGCAAAAAATTAAGCAACATACAAATGAAATAACAGCATCATCTCTACTTTGGCATCCCAGCATAAATGAAAAAAACAACCTAATTATCCTCTGAGAATAAAGATGATGCTACTTACTCCCTATCAGCAAGTCATAGGCATTAGTTTGTTTTTACCAGTGGAGGCCATGTATGAAATGCGTGAGATGTCCATGCTCCTCCATCTCCTTCCTTTCATGACCAAAGTATAGACCTTGATCCTAAATGGAAGCGTGCAGGCTAGGACCCTTGGGCACAAGAAGCCTATAAATTAACGCCTTATCCTCCACCTTCCTTGAGGATGGGAAGTGGAGCTGGCTACATGTTTAAGGTGATGGTGGAATATTGAAAAGGCATTTACATCAAACCCACTGGATATTTACGTACCTCTAGTATAATTAATATTGAAGTATTAAGTACATTATGGCAGGAATTCCATTGCCTGATGAATGTTGTAATTTCTGTTTCTTCCCCATGCTGTGCATAACAACCCTAGGATGTATTTCTTTTATAACCAGATGTTTATACCTTTGGCCCCCCTTCACCCAATTTACCCTCCCACTCTGACCTCTGACAACTACCAGTCTGTTCTCTGTATCTCTGAGCTTGATTTTTGTTTGTTTGCATGTTTGTTTTTTGTTTTTATTTTATTTTGTTTAGATTCCACATGTAAGGGATATCATATGGTATATTTCTATCTCTATCTGACTTATTTCATTTAGCATAATGCCTTCAAGGTGCATCCATGTAATCACAAAAGGCAAGATTTCATGTTTTTTTTTTTAATGACTGAATCATATTCCATTGTATGTATGTATGCATGCATATACACACACACATACATACACAACATTTTCTTTATCCATTTATCCATCGATGGACATTTAGGTTGCTTCCATATTTTGGCAATGTATCTGGTGGCTCAGATGTAGAGTCTGTCTGCAATGCAGGAGACCTGGGTTCAGTCCTTGAGTCAGGAAGATCCCCTGGAGAAGGAAATAACAATCCACTCCAGTATTCTTGCCCGGAAAATGCCAAGGATAGAGGAGCCTGGCAGGCTGCAGTCCATGGGATCACAAATAGTCAGACATGACTGAGAGACCAATACAGATACCATATCTTAAGGTGACGGGAATATGTAAAAAACAGTTACATCAAATCCACTGGATATGTCTATGCCTATAATATAATTAATATTGAAATAGTAAGTATATTATGGGTAGCATTGAGTTGTCTAATGAGTATTATAATTTATTTTTCAGTTGAAATTCTTCTATGACATGCATTTTCTACAAAAACAATGGTCCTTAAAAGAGTCCAGTTTCTCTGTAAGCAGGTATAGTTTAGTAAGTTTTAAGAACTTGGCTTTTGACTTCCTTGTGATATTTATAGGTTATTAAAATCACCCTTATCAATGTTTTGTCATTTCTGTGCTTTGGTGTGTGAATTAGGTTTATTTTCAGTGATTTGTGTATAATCATGTATTATAGTTCATTTATAATTATAAGTATGTGAGTGTTTGCATATATCTGGGCCTATATATGGGAAATAAAATCATAGTGTAAACCTTTAATCATCGAAGAAACACTTTAATACTATGAGGTCTTACCCTAGATTTTAATGTTAAATATTCCTGGTTCTGTTGTTACAATTCCTTAAAGAAACAGGGGTGGGGAGGGTTTTTTCAATGTTTCTTTTTTAAAAGGGGGTTTCCTCTGGATTTTAGAACCCTTTGAGAATGTTTTCTTTTTCATTCATTGTTTGCAAAGGAGAGTTCCTGGTTGAGGCCAGGGTCAACTCATGACCATGCATTCTGGTCGAATGTGTTGAAAAATGGAGTAGTATTTTCTATAAAATGGATGAAAAGAATAACACAGTCATGACGTGTAAACTTCCTGGAGCTCATTAACCTGGAAATGGAAAAAAGACAGTTAAAATACTTTATTTTCTTTCTTTATCTGACTACATTTCATGGACTCTAGTATGGTAAATAGGGCATGTACACTCTTCAAGTGCCTAGTGAGGCTCAGTCTTCTCCAAGACCTTCTCCATAACATCATAGCACAGCACAGTACTTACTAGTAGAGAGTGTACCTCTTAAGGGAATGAGGACAGCTAACATTATTGAGAGGGTTCTCAAGAAATTAATGAAATTAAATGATCCTCAAACACCTTTAGACAGGAAGAATTTCAGCCATTCACTCCTTTACAGATAAAGAAACTGAGGCACCAGAAACACTAAGCAGCTGTTCCAAGATCACATAGTAAGGGAAGGAGTTAGGAGCTGAACCCAGGCAGTGTGGGTGCAGAGCCTACATCCTTAGCAAGTCTCTATGGCATCTCTGATCTGGAACTGGTGTTTGGCTCCAGCATGTAGAAAATTGACTCCCACTAGGAACATAGTGGACACTCACTGGGGCTGGCTCTGGACCTTCTCATCCCCAGACAGGAGAGTCTATCCTTCAGACTCTCATCTGCTTTGAGAGTCATAAGCTATTCACCAGCTGTAGGTTGGCATGAGGAAAGGAAAATTTGTATCTTTTCCAAAAGGTAATATGTCCTGGGGCTCTGAAATTATAATCCAAGCTATCTTTCAATGAACTGGCCTGTCTGGCATTTTGTTTATTTATTCATAATTTATACTTTGTGTATAAAAAAGGAGTTGAGGCAGCATAATATAGCCGCATACATGTACTTCTTAGATGGAAATAGAAAATTGCACAGTTGAAAAGGAAATGAAGCAAATAGATGATATTTACTATAATTAAGCATTCCTGTCATTTTCCCCAACTAATCACATACAAAACAGTTTTATTTTCAACCCATCAATCAACTCATTTGTACTTGGAAACTACCTTGTGCCCAGCCAGTGCTAGGTGCTCTTTGTGAGACAAAGATGCTGAAGATATGGCTGTTGAAGAGATGGCTAGATGCTGACACTGAACCTTAGGGAAAGTCTGGTATATGTGAATGAAGAGATGAGAACAAGATCACACTTCATGCTATGCTATACTATGTTAGAAATTGTGTCAGAAGGGGCTCTGAGAAGTGAAAAACCCGTCGCATGTGGAAGAATTCATCCCTATATTTCCAGGATTCCAACAGGTATCATGTATAGGTATGGCCACCATAACAGTCCACAGCAGTGAGATGAATAAGGTGCTGATCAAAATGGTTTTGCTATCAACTGTGTTCTGTCCTCTTGTGTTGAATTATATCATGTTGTAATGCTATTGGACCCATAGGTCTTCAAAGGGAGTACCTATCCTGACTACCTCCCACACTATGTAGGAGTCTTTTCCTTCCTATATCATTCTGTGAATCATCTAGCTGCCACATCCAACATGGCAGAGGAATGCTGACACAGAGAAGAGCTAATATTTATCCCGCACTTTCCATGAGTCAGCTTTTCAGCATTCTTCACGTAGAACTCAGGCTCCCCTGGTGGTTCGGTGGTAAAGAATCCACCTGTAAGGCAGGAAACACAGGTTTGATCCTTGGGTTGGGAAGATTCCCTGGAGAAGGAAATGGCAAACCACTCCAGCATTTTTGCCCATGGAAATCCCATGGACAGAGGAGCCTGACGGGCTATATAGTCCATGGGATTGCAAAAGAGGCTGCCATGACTTAGCGACTAAACAACAATGTAGAGCTCACTGAATCCTTATGCTAGCTTTATGGGGTAGGTCCTGTTACCAGCCCCCAGCTGAGATACGGAGATGTTTAGTCATTAGATTAAGGTCACAGGGTCAGCACGCAGCAGATCTGTCAACCACTAAGCCTTCTGAGATGATGATTTCATTTCCACATTGTATTGTTAGGAAAATGTTGTAAGGTTTGTCTGAAACCTACCTTCATGTGCTGAGACCCAGTGATCTGGTTTTATCCTATCGGTACAGAGTAAGTCTTTTCTTCCAAAAGAAAATGCTCCCAAACCTTTGTCAGAGAGCCAAGTCTTCACTTCTTAGGAAGGCGAATACCCTTCCAGGCTTTAGATAGTTTCTGCCTCTCAGGCAACAGAGTGAGAGATTGAGAGCCTGTCTTCTGGACCCAAGCAGTGTACGTTCAAGTCCTCATCCTGTCAGTCAATAGTCTCATGACCTGGACATGATGCTTAACCTCTCAGTGTCTCAACTTCCTCACCCAGTAGCAGTTAAATATAATTTTTGAAGATGTAACTACTAAAGTTACAATAAAATCTGCAAAATATCCTGGTCATAATGTCTAAATTGTTTGTACGTGTAACACAGGGCCTAGCACAGAGCAAGTCAGTGCTATTATTGCTGGGACTCACCGCACACACACTCCCCACCCCGACCCTGGGGACAGTGTCTCAAGAGCAGCACTCAGACCTGAACATGGAGAGGATGAAACACTGAACGTCTCAGTGACCTGTGTATAGAAGTCATTTTTTAAACTGGTGAGCATTAGTTAATTGTATATATTATCTCCACATGGGGAAGAGAAGGAACAGTGAGATCTAGAGAGGTTAATTAAGTGACTCTTCCAAAGTCACTCAATAAGTCAGTGGTAGAATTAGGCTTAGAATTGTAGTTTCCTGAGGTTTTTGTGCTTACTTAGCAGTCCTCTGGAGAAGGCAGTGGCACCCCACTCCAATACTCTTGCCTGGAAAATCCCATGGATGGAGGAGCCTAGTAGGCTGCAGTCCATGGGGTCGCGAAGAGTCGGACATGACTGAGAGACTTCCCTTTCACTTTTCACTTTCATGCATTGGAGAAGGAAATGGCAACCCACTCCAGTATTCTTGCCTAGAGAATCCCAGGGATGGGGGAGCCTGGTGGGCTGCCATCGATGGGGTCACACAGAGTCGGACACGACTGAAGTGACTTAGCAGCAGCAGTCCTCTGTGGTTGTCACCCCCTTTGTGTGTACTATTTATGCTTCTTTCACTTGCCTTTATATGTATGTGTCTGCTCTTTCCGTGTAAGCTTTTATCTGTTCACGGTAACACCAGTCTCCAGGTCACCCCAGAAATGAACCTTGAAGTGACTTTGGATTCCTTTCCCTTCTCTGCCAGTAACACTGGCAGGCATCAGTTTCTCTAGGCATCAGTAAAACGAAGGAGCAGCATTAGATAGTTTCAAAGGACCCTTCAGTTCTAAGAGTTTGTCCTTCAGAGCTGGATAGTAGTTACAGCAGTAGAAATAGGTGTTAACCAGGAAGTATTGAAATGGGGGGAAAGTGACCCAGGGGAAATGGAACAGGCTCCATTCTGAATACAGCGTGGACAAGTGGGGATTTATAGCCAAGGAGTTGGGGTCGGGGTCGGTGGATAGAAAATTGCTAAGAGGAGACTTAGAGGTAAGAGTGGATTCTGGCTAAAAGGACTTGATAGGATTCTTGCTGAAGGCAGAAATCGCCTGAGGAATCTGATCAGATACTGACATGATCAGATGTCTAGGACGGGGATTCTAAACCGCCTTGACAGGATTCTTGCTACAGCTGGGCAATGCAGGCCCAGTAAGGACACAAGGATGGACACTGGACGTGGAGGCCTGGAGGGTTTAGAGGAGCCTGACTAGTGAAGGAGAGAGTATGTGTGGGTTTCCATGTCTTTGTCTCAACCCCGTGATTGCCATCTCCAGCGTTTCTCTTAAAACCACATCCTTCTCTGCAGCATCCCATTCATCAGGCTTACCACCCAACCCCAGAATCAAGTGGGGTTTGAAGCAGTTTAAGTTTTTCTCATTACAAGGCTACTTCCCCATTTGACCCAAGGCTTTAGAAATCATCCTCTGTCTTTCATGCTCAAGATGGCCGCACCATCTGTCAGAACAAATTCCCACATGGCAACCTAGCATGATAATACCCTTGTGAGTGACGCAAATTGTGCTGAGACAATTACCAAACATGATAAGGCCACCGACTGCAGATAGAAAAAGTGCTATAAAGACACATTTACTGCCAGGAAGATGGTTTAGAGCAGAAACCCATCAAGGTTTTGTATTTTTCAATTTGGGCAGTGTAAATTGTGTGTGATGCTGAGCAAAGATAATTATTGCTACTATTTGAAAGACTCACCTAAACACATCAGAGACTAAAAAGGAGCAAGAGAAATAAGAAGGAATCCTGTCGGGTTGTTAGACTCTTGTTCTCCCTCCTCCCCTCTCCTACACCCTCAGAACCAGTTCCTAGGGGAGTCCTCATCCTTGTTCTCTTAAGGCACATGTGACCATGTGACTGAGTGCTGTAGCTCTCAGGAGTAACACTGATTTGCATGTAGACAAGCTAAAGTCAAATGAATGAACTTCCAAGGAAGAAACTTTGAATATTAGCCAGCAGATGGGGAGAACTTTTGGGGAGCCCTCAAATCTCCCCAGTAGCATGTAGGGGTCTTCTCTTTCACTTCTTTGTCACCCAAACTTCCACATCTTTTCAGTTTTAAGTTTACTCCAGCTCTTCTATGCCCTCGCCCTTTGTTCTCATTAAGCGAAAATGATACATACACATGATCTTTGGGTCCCATTTTTATTACACTAACATTTACTTTGGCAGCCAGAAACAACAGGAAGATCCAAACTCAGATGTCTAGGGGGCTCAGGCTTTAATTCTACCCATTAAAATATTGTCTGGCTTTAGGTACTTTCCTGTAATCTGTTCTCATTTTCTCTCATCTGGAAAGGAGAGTGTTGGGTTGTATTATCACTCAGAGACTCTTCCAGGTTGGAAAGCCCCAATGCTAGTCATGAAGCAAATGTTAGTTTTGGAGAGTTTATTGGGTGCAAACTCTTATAATCCATGTCTTAGAACCAGATTTCCAGTTAAGGGTGCTCATCTCAGTGTTACTTGCTTCTCTTAATTCTCTTAGGGCACAGGATAGATTTTTGACAGTATTTGTTCTCTAGGAAGCAGTCATCATGAGATTACAGCTTTTGAAGGGTCAGCATTTTACAAGGTCATATTTTCTGCTTAAATTGCCTGACAGTTTCCCTTAATAGCAGAGAGTACACTTTGCTTGGAAAATCTGTGCTCAACAATTTAGAGGATGTCACCAGATCATGTGCATAAATGATGCACACATCTTGAATAACCATTATTGCTAGACAGAGAGGAGGCATACCAAAGGGGTTAACAATGAGGATGCTGAAACTTTCTGATAAAAACATCTTTCCTGTTTATTAGCACCTTTGTTTAAAAAACTATTTTTTGAGAAAGTTCTTTGTCGTGTCTCCATCTATAAGAAAGAACTTTCCCCATATATTATCGATCCTAATATTAATAAAAGCCAGCCACTCAAACTCTGTTTTTATTATAAATCTTCCTTTGTGACAACAGAGCCTATTAGAGCAAATACACATTTTGTGATCCTTCAGGGGAAATGAGATTTTCAGTCAACCAATGTTTGTTGAATTCCGTCACTATGCCAGGCACCAGAGGATTCCTTATGACACAAGGAATTTGCCACATTGAGGATCACACACACACACACACATACACACCCCAAATGCTAAACCAGAAAGACCACATGGTGAGAAGCACTGGAGGAAATAAAGTGGAAGCACCCAACCCTGATATGAAAGTGCAGAGAGAGGAAGCAATTCATCTTGCCTGGGAGTGGGGTGGGGAAGGCTGGGGTGATCATCAGGGGAGATGTTACAGGAAGGCTAACCTCTGAGGTGTACTTGAAGGAGAAACAGAATTTCAGTAGGTGGAGGAGAGGGAGAAGGAGGTGTGGAGGAAGGCATTCTGGGCAAGAGGAATAGCTCCTGTATTAGTCAGAGTTCTCCAGGGAAACAAAACCAATAGGATGTGTGTCTACATGTGCACATCATGCGTCATGCTCAGTCATGTCCGACAGTTTGCAACCCCATGAACCGTAGCCCACCAGGCTCACACACACACACATAAACGCACACACACACACTTTATATATATGTAAAGGGATGTATTATAAGGAATTGGCTCCTGTAGTTATGGAAAGCAAGTCCCAGGATCTGCAGAGTGAGTCAGTGAGCTCTAGCCGCAGTAGGGTCATACAGTTCCAGTCCAAAGACTGGCAGATGTGAGGCTCAGGGAGAGCCAGTGTTCAGTTCTAGTCTGAAGGCAGGAGAAAAAGCCCAAGTCCCAGTTTGAAGGGACTTAAGCAGGAAGAAGTCCCTCTTACTCTGGGCAGGGTCAGCCCTTTGGTCTATCCATGCCTTCAACTGACTGGATGAGGCCCACCCACAGGGGGAGGGCAATCTGCTTTACTCAGTGCACCCATTTAGATGTTAATTTCATCCAAAAACACTTTCACAGTCACACCTGGAATAATGTCTGACCAAATATCTGCGTACCCTGTGGGCCAATCTAGGTGACACATAAAACTAACAGTCACAGCCTGGGCAAAGGCAGAGCAGAGAGAAGACACTCTGTGTGTTTCAAGATGAGTCTCCGACATGAGAAGAGGCAGAAGGTGATGAGAGATGAGGTTGAATAGGTAGTGCAGGACGCTTTGGTGACAATGCTTAGGTGCCCTGCTCTCCGGACCTCTTTTCCTCACTTGTCAAATGGTGATAAAAACGCTTGCTTCACAGGTGCTGTAAGGTTTAAGTGCAGTTCCTGCAGTGGCTTCTGCAGTGACTGGCATGTACTGGGAGCTCAAAAATACTTGCACCTTCCCTTGCATCTTCCGAGGGGAGACATTTCAAGGTCCTTGTCTACCCATACCTGGCTTCTGATAAAATATCAGATCACCACCGTCTCTCTAGCTTAGAAAACATGTCCAGTCTCTGTCCGCTTGAGTTCCGCCTCTCCCTGCAGTGTGTCTTCTTACCAGTGCCGGTCTGCCCCCAGCTAGCCCCTTTGGAGAGATGCCCTTTTGGAATGAACTGTCACAGCCTCCCATTGCCCTTTGTGATGAGTCTCTGCTGTCCTTGGAGGAGTGCTGGTCAGTCACTTGCCATTTTGTGTTTCAGTATTTTAACAAGAAGCAATGTATTAGCTGAATAGCATGGATGCTAGCAGATCGGTTAAAATTACAAAACTTCCAGCTTTGGTCCCTTGTCCCAGCAGCATGAAGGGGATAATTAAGCAGATTGAATGTATTTATTTTGCTATCATTGTCATAAAACATTTACTGCATTACCAATACCAGATCATTATCTTAGGGAGAAAGATGAGCCACTTAACAGGCTGTGGAGAGTCTTTTTCACAAGACACAGCTGGATTCATTGGCTTCATCCTATCCACCACATTGTGCAGAATAAAGGCATGTCTTGGGCACCTTGGTGTCACCAACAATGAACACTCAGCAAGACATGTAGGAAGTTTGTGAAGGAATAAACAAGCTTTTGCATTTTTTTGGTTAATCATTTCCTTTCACTAAGATGGTAAACACAGGAAAAGATAATTTAGCATAGAAGAAATGAATTTGTTTTGGGGTGTGTTGAGACTGACACAGGTCTATGTTTAATTTAAACTACTAATCTGGTCCAGACTGTTATTAATGTTTCTCACCTGCAATCTTGCCATAAGTTTACCACATCAATTTCTTCCAAATCTTTTCTTCATATAGAAATCAGCCTGATGTTTATAAAAGCAATTCCAAATACATTCCTTTGCTTAATACTTGACTTCCTAAAATTGAAGTTTAGTTGAAGTATGATGTGTTAATTTCTGCTGTATGGCAAAATGATTCAATTATATGTATCTGTGCATTGTTTTGTTTTTTTTTTAATTCTTTTCCATTATGGTTTGTCACAGGGTACTATTTCCCTGTGCTATACAATTGGACCTTATTGCTTGTGCATTCCATATACAGTAGCTTACAGCTTCTAACTCCAGCCTCCTACTCCATCCCTCCCCCAGCCCCCCGCGCTAGCAACCACCAGTCTGTTCTCTAGGTCTATGAGTCTGTTTCTTAAACAAGCTTATTCTTGATTCATTCAGCACCCAGAGTTAGTTGAAAACTCAATGACCCATTCAATAAATATGTTGGTCAGCTTTTGGTCTCTCAGCTTACCTGCTGGAATGCTGAAATGGTCATTCTGTCTAACAATAGCTTCATATTATGAAGAGCCTGTCCACACTTGCTTACCAGCAGAGTGAGTGCGGAACAACTCTGTTCAAAGATTTTGCTGTGGGACTTCCCAGGTGGTCCAGCAGTTAAGACTTCACCTTCCAATGCAGGGGATGCAGATTCGATCCCTGGTTGGGAAGCTATGATCCCACACTCCTCATGTCCAAAGGACCAAAAACATAAAAACAGAAGTAATTTCATTAACAAAATCAATAAAGGCTTAAAGATTTTGATGTGTCCAACCCAAAAATGCTCCCCAGCGAAAAAGCACTTGGGGCTTAAATAATCCTGTAAGAAAAGGAAAGGAGGCAGGAATGAAATAGGTTCAGAGAGGATGAAAATGAAACTAGGGAACAGAAAAGGAGGACAGCAGAACACCCTTTTATATTTGGAGGTGGAAAAAATATATAAGCAGGTGGCAGCTACTGAGAAGAGGGATGATTGGGGTAGGCGAGGAAGCTGGCGGGGAAGGGGTTGGCACGGGGAAGAGCTGGAAACTGCGTCTCAGAGGTGTTTCTATTCAGTGAGAGCAGGTTTTCCTGGGCTACGTGACATGAATTTTTTTCACACCTCCCTACTCATCTCCTCTCAGCTCCAATCACTTCACTCATATTAGTCAAACAACTTTGTAACATCAAAATCAGTGTGTACTGGTGGCTCTCAAGTCACAGGGGAAAATTCAAAAGGTGGGTGTTTCAATGCTAGAGGAAAAAAGAGAGAAAGGCGTCAACTCAACTCAAAGATTTCATTCAGTCAAACCCAATACGTTTTTGTCACTTGTCATAGCTTCAAAACACACAAGTTCCCAAGAAGAATTTAAAGCCCAGCTCAAATAGCCCGATATGCTTATTTGTAGACTACAAATCTGGCTTGAGAGTCAAAAGTCATCTTTCCACTGGGGACGGTATTCCTGTAGAGAAAGATAGTTTTTAATAACTTCAGAGTCAAATTATACTCTTCCCATTCCAGTAGAAGAAAAAGCAGAAATCACAAGATCTTCCTTGTAGGAGTCACCTAAAGAAAATTCCTCCATGTGTGCTGGCTTTTGGAAGGTCAGAATAGCAGGACCTGGGGGCCTCACGTCACCAGTGGATGGTTTTTGTTGAGTTGGAATAATCAGTAAGTGCCAATAATCAAGGGGGCAATGAGAACATGAGGATGCTGCCTGCAGGGAGAGGGCAAGCTACGTGCAAGCATGGGGACTTCATGGCAGTGCCTGAATTTATCTCTTACACATCTGCAAAATGCATAAACCTAATTATGAGCACTTAAAACCTGTTTCCTAGATACGTTAACAAGATGATAGGAAAACTTCAAGCAACCTGGTTAGAGAGGGCAGTGAGAGGACCAGGGCTACCCTTGAAAATGGGAAACCAAGCTAGGGAAGACCTAGTGTATGCTCTCAGTGGGCCGAGTATTTAGAATTCATCTCATGACCCTGTACCTCTGAGCACTTGAAAAAGTAAATCAGAAGCGGAATTTTCACTTCAATGCTGCTTTTGTACTCAGTGCTTGCTTTCTTATTTAAATTTTTTTTCTATGAAAATATTATGGAAATAGAATGGCAGGTTACCTCTGCCACCTCTAGACCTAAAACAAAATAGTGCCTCAAAAACTCTTTTGTTTCCCTTCAATGTAGTTGTCAAGGGCACTGTAATCAGACGCTTGACATGATAGGGTTTGTTACCATGCATTTCTAAACTTAGTCTCATCCTCATCCTCAGTAATCCTGTTTTTTAAATCTCCCTCGTCAACAGCCAGACATGGGTAGTGAATGTTTTGCCCCTATTGCCTTAGTCTCCATCGCTCTCTCCACCTCATTTATCTTTCTCTTTCTCTGATTGTCCATCCATTCATCCATCTACCCACCCACCCATCTATGTATGCTTTCTAAGGCTCATTGAAATCAAAAGAATTAAAGACATCTTGCAAAAGACATACTTTATAGCAGAAAAGGAACAAAGAAAGAAAACAAAGGAAAAAAGAGTCAAAGGAAACCAAAGACTAAGTTAGTCTTCTTTTATTGAAAGTCATGTAGAAATTATCAAAAGAAATTAACAAATGCATATGTGCTAAGTCACCTCAGTCATGTCTGATTCTTTGTGACCCTATAGACTATAGCCCTCCAGGCTCCTGTGTCTATGGGATTCTCCAGGCAAGAACACTGAAGTGGGTTGCCATGCCCTCCTCCAAGGTATCTTCCTGACCCAGGGATCAAACCCACATCTCTTACGTCTCCTTCACTGGCAAGCAAGTTCTTTTCTACTAGTGCCACCTGGGAAACCCAAATTTGCTAGTTCTCACAGCAAATGGAAGAAATCAGCCTGTCCCAAGACTCAGGTCATGTCAGATGCTAAAGGGAAATGAGTCCTGCAAACTTTACCTCATTTTCTCCTCTTTCTGCCCATCACTACATGCTCCTAACAAATTATTTTCCCATCTGGATTCACCATATGTGGGACGAACTATTAATTCTAGAACTAGAGAAAGAGAGAGGCCCTTTGTCCTCTAAATGGTGGGCTTTATTCAGAGAGTACAGAATCACAAGATATGGACAGTGAGTAAGCATGCTTTCAAGTCACCTCCCATTCTCCAAGTGGGGAAGAAGTGTCCTAGATGAGCAGAGGATTGTGTGCCCACTTCTCCAGGCAGGATGCTGCACACAGGAGGGACTGGGCCCCCAGAAGAGCTGTGTCCTTCCCTCTCCAACCAGAGAAGGACGGGACACCTGCCAGCTGGGCCTCAGCTGCCATTGGATGGGATCCTGTTGGCTCAGGCTGTCCCCAGCCACAGTCGTCACACTCTCCTCACATGGTCCGTGATCATGTTTCTTGTTGAGATGGCCAAGCTTCTGGAGACTGACTGCTGAGGCTGCAGGGACCCACGGATGCTTTGAAAACATATAGCCAAATGCCTGCCTGCCTTTTACATTCTCTACCATCACTTTGGCACCTAAAATTGAACTCAATTATTCACTTCATTATGCCATCTTCATATTTAAAGCCTAGAGACTTCTACAGAGAGCTTTCATCTGGCCCCAACTAGCCATGTCCCAAGAACCTCTTAGCAAGATGCCTTTCTTCCCTCCTAACTGAACATCAATAGATTCTATCTTAGGCTGGAGTGAAATCACTTGTTCCTTCCACAGCCAAATTTTTGAGCCAAATCCTTGAAAATTTGGTCAGGATTCACTTACTCGGATTTCATTGAGTTTTTTCTCCTTCTTATCCTGATCTTCCTGACAAGGGTACAAGATAAAACAGGACTAGCTCTTCATAAATTGGATGATCAGGATGGCTGCCCTGTCTTTAGAATTCTGATGGTACAGAAAAATACAGTTGTTGTCAAGGACCCACTATAGAGCACAAGGAACTATATTCGGTATCTTGTATTAACCTACAAAGAAAACAAATCTGAAAATGAACTTACACATCTATAACTAGATAGATGTAACTGAATCAGTCTGAAAGTGAAGTGAAAGTCGCTCAGTTGTATCTGACTCTTTGTGATTCCATGGACTGTATAGTCCATGGAATTCTCTAGGCCAGAATACTGGAGTGGGTAGCCTTTCCCTTCGTCAGGGGATCTTCCCAACCCAGGGATTGAACCCAGGCCTCCCACATTGCAGGTGGATTCTTTACCAGCTAAGCCACCAGGAAAGCCTGAATCACTTTGATGTACACCTGAAACATTGTAAATCAACTGTACTTCAATCAAAAACAAACAAACAAACAAACAGTTGTTGAATCAACTGGAAACCACAATAGGTGCTCAACCCCTGTTCAGGAGGTCACAGTGAGTACAGACCATGCCTGTGGCAGAATAAAACTGGTTTCCCTCTACTCACAATGTGACTCACTTTCACACTGTGAGACACAGGCAGGACTGGGTGGTGATTATCTCTCTTGTGGCTTCCTGTGATGGCCATGTTGTGTCCTTTGAAAGCTCCCAACACTGAATGAAAGGTTTTAAAAGAGAGAAATGGAGGGATGGTGGAATGTACTCAAGACACAGTTGTCTTACTCAGTCCGGGCTGTTATAACACATTATCATGGACCCGGTGATTTCAACAGCAGACTTCATTTCTCATAGTTCTGGGGGCTGGGAGGTCCAAAGTCAAGGTGCAAGCAGATTCAGCCCCCGTCCTGGTTTACAGGTGGCTGCTCTCTTGCTGTGTTCTCACCTGGCCTTTCTGTGACGTGTGCATGCAGGGAGAAAGAGAGATTCAGAGATATTTTGTGTCTCTTCCTTTTAAAGGGTGCTATCCCCACCATGGAAACCCCTCATGACCTAACATGCATGTGTGTGAAGTCACTTCAGTTGTGTCCAACTCTGCGATCCCATGGCCTGTAGCCTGCCAGGCTCCTCTGTCCATGGGATTCTCCAGGCAATGTTCATCGCAGCACTGTTTATAATAGCCAGGACATGGAAGCAACCTAGATGTCCATCAGCAGATGAATGGATAAGAAAGCTGTGGTACATATACACAATGGAGTATTACCCAGCCATTAAAAAGAATACATTTGAATCAGTTCTAATGAGGTGGATGAAACTGGAGCTGATTATACAGAGTGAAGTAAGCCAGAAAGGAAAACACCAATACAGTATACTAACACATATATATGGAATTTAGAAAGATGGTAATGATAACCCTGTATGCAAGACAGCAAAAGAGATGCAGATGTACAGAACAGACTTTTGGACTCTGTGGGAGAGGGAGAGGGCAGGATGATTTGGGAGAATGGCATTGAAACATGTATAATACCATATAATAAATGAATCACCAGTCTAGGTTTGATGCAGGATACAGGATGCTTGGGGCTGGTGCACTGGGATGACCCAATGGGATGGTATGGGGAGGGAGGTGGGAGGGGGGTTCAGGAGTGGGAACTTATGTACACCCGTGGTGGATTCATGTTGATGTATGGCAAAACCAATACAGTATTGTAAAGTAAAAAATAAATAAATAATAAATAAATTTTAAAAAATCAGTAAAGACACAAACACTAAAAAAAAAAAAAAAATACTAGAGTGGGTAGCAATGCCCTTCTCCAAGGGATCTTCCCAACCCAAGGATCAAACCCGCATCTCTTACATGTCCTGCATTGGCAGGCAGGTTCTTTACCACTAGGGCCACCTGGGAAGCCCCATGACCTAATATTATAAGCCTAAGTACGTAAATAAGTGAAGTTGCCCAGTTGTGTCTGACTCTTTGTCAGACTCCTCCTACCAGGCTCCTCCGTCCATGGGATTTTCCAGGCAAGAATACTGGAGTGGGGTGCCATTGCCTTCTCCAGGAGATCTTCCTGACCCAGTCTCCCACGCTGTAGGCAGACGCTTACAATGTGGGCCACTAGGGAAGCCCTAACCATCTCCCAAAGGCCCCATCTCCAGATCCCATCATGCTGAGGAGGAGGGCTTCAGCACAGGAATTTGAGGACCCAGACATTCAGTCCACAACACCAGAGGTCTCTGGCTCATCCTCCTCTTTCCACGATGAGAGCCTCACAGAGTCCCAGGTGCCTATGGGTCAAAGGGTCAAAGATATCAGGAGGTGAAAGCTGCCTGACATCTGCTCCCACAAACCCCTGGCAGCCTCTCCATCCTCAGCACACACTCTGCTGTCTTTTCCCTCAATATTTCTCGATCTGGTTGGTTGACAACTTAGAAAGGCAAGCGTGGCTCCCTGAGAACTCCCATCTGACTGTGTATATGTGAGTTTTCTGCCCCACCAGTCAGGGAAAAGAAATTAGAAATTGCCTGTGTGACTGCAGGTCACAGGATGATGGCCAGCAGAGCAGGGGGCTTGGGATGGGAGTACAGAGGTGGGGTGTTTTGTTTCCAGGTTAAAGAGGCCTTAGTTGTGGTCACAGTGCAGGATAGAGGTCCATGAATCTGACAGCCCAGCTCCCAGCCCTGCCTGACTGCTGCCACCCTTGCAGGACAGGAGGAACCAGGTTTCCTGGGTCAGTGATATGCAGAAAATGACCCCCGTCCACCCAGTGATCTGGCGTCTCTCTTTCCTGAGCCAAGGTTTTAAAGTATATTTTCATCTATGCCCAAATTGTTTGTAATGGCCTGGCAAGTGGATGAGAATCTTCAGATGAAAGCCTCAGACATTTGACATGGGAGCTGGAGCAGTCACACTACTGAGCCACAGACACTTAACTAAGTTACTCTGTCTATTTCGTTCATGGGTTGGGTCTCTGTCTTTTACAATAGTCTCCAAGACGGTCACACCTTAACTAGATTCCATCATCAAGGCAGAGCATTGAAGCAGGGTGACTCAGGAGAGACACCAGATAGAAGCAACAACACGGTGGTGGGGGGCAGTAACTCGGATAACTAAAGAAGCATCCAAAAGGTTCCCTTTCCTTTTCCCTGAATCTGATTCTGATTTACTCTGGGGGTCCCTCAGCATTTCCACATCACCTTAGCCTCTCCTCCCTCTGGTGGTTTTGCCAGCCCCGGTGTTTGGGGTGTGGCATAATTAGAAGAGAGATTTGTGAACGCTGCAACTCACTGTTTCCTTTGTTCTAGCAAAAGTATAATTAGGGGATTTGTGTGGTTCAACTCCATGTTACAAACACTGCAGTTCAGTGCTTAGGGTGTAACAGGGCCAATTATAGCAGAACCACGGAGATGGCATGTGAGAATTTAATACTGTCTGGTGCAGCCAACCTTTTCCGAAAGAACAGCAGTACTGTGCCTCTCCAGGTGACTAGAATACAAGCCAGAGATGCTAGATTTCACCCAGGCATGTTAACCTCAGACTAAAGCTTGAGCTTCAACCCAGGATCTAACTGGAATGTCCCCTTGGAGAATTTAGGAATTACAGAGTCTTGAGCCCAGGCTAAACAGATTTCAAAGCCTTCTTGGAGCCTGGTGTTAGGAGTTTTGAGATAAGTATATAAAGCTTTATTTCCTATGTCAAATAAACATACACATATCTACATATAGATCCTACTGGGTAGGTTTCAATGCTGAAACCTAAGTTGTGTAGCTTATATACAAATATTTAGGTATGTGATCATCACACTGTTTTTCAAACGTGAATGAGAAGTTACAGTACATGTCCTGTGTTAGGTGGAACTTAGCAATGCCACCAAACACTGCAATGACCTCTAAGGAGAAACAGCTAAGAATACTGACGGGGGTGAGACAGACAAAGGTTTCCAGGTGGTGGAGAAAAGAGGTCTCTGAATACAGTAAAGACAAGAACGGCAGACATCTGGGGTGGGGAGAAAGTGCTGTGACAGCAAAAGGAGATATGCTCCCTTCATCTGCGGCAGTTGCCATGGGTTCCTGAGGGCAGATGGAGGATTGGGGAAGAAGCATAGCGGGTCCACAAGGCATGGAAGCAGCCTGAGTCCAACTGTAGGACCACAGGCCGGGGAGGTTTGTGGAGAGGACAGCCCTGAGGAAACCAGGAGAACCGAGAGGGCATGCTGCAGCATGGGAGGAGCTGGAAGGATCATCTACCCAAAGCTTCAGCCAGGTGCCCGCAGCTAGGTGATGGAAAATCTGGCAGCATGTGGGCAAAGAGATTTGTAGACTTCAAAGACCAACCACTGAGTTTTTGTTGTTTCATGTTAATTACGGAGAAGGCAATGAATGGCACCCCACTCCAGTACTCTTGCCTGGAAAATCCCATGGACAGAGGAGCCTGGTAGGCTGCAGTCCATGGGGTCACGAAGAGTCGGGCACGACTGAGCGACTTCACTTTGGCTTTTCACTTTCATGCATTGGAGAAGGAAATGCAACCCACTCCAGTGTTCTTGCCTGGAGAATCTCAGGGACGGGGGAGCCTGGTGGGCTGCCATCTATGGGGTCGCACAGAGTCGGACACGACTGAAGCGACTTAGCAGCAGCAGCAGCAGCAGCATGTTAATTAAAGCTGTTAATATCACCCAACAGTAAGACTTCCTGTCTTGTACTTCAGATATTTCCCAGCAACCCTGAAAGATGAGGGAGCAGGAACAGGTCAGCTCAGCCCAGGATGATGCATGCATGGCCCTGCTGGCTGATGGGTGAGAAGGGGTCTTCCCAGGTTGGCAGCCTGCGGGCAGATGCCTCTGTTTGCAGGGGCTGGTGTCCTCCCCAGCAGATGGGCTGCCCAGGAAATCTCTTTCTTAGCTGGGAGCGCCCCAAAGTCAGTGCTAATTCCACTGTCGTATTGACATTCTCTGAGACCTTTAGCTGGTTTTGCACTTGCTGATTCCAAATTGCTTCTGCTATTCATGTATACCTAGGAGTAGTAATGGTATTATTATAAATTATGGGTGATTTTTAATCAGTAAGCAACCCTGAGCCTCTCAGAGGAACCATTTTTGTTTGGTCTTTTCCTGATTTAAATCAAATGATCAAAGGGAAAAGTGTCTCTGTGCTTTGGTTCCTTGAATTATTAACTAGATAGACTGTAATAAGATGCTTCATTCCCATTCACAATGGTGAAAAGAGAGAGAAAGATGAAAGGCTATTGGGGTGAAGTAGATATCAATGGAAAGTTTCATCCATATGAGGCAAGGCATGGGTTCGAAGAGGGGGTGGGGGCTGGAGACCTGTTATCTGAGGGACAGAGCTGTACTATGGATGTTCATACTTGCAAAGGAAGCTAATTTTCTTAGCCTGACAACAAGCAGTGTTCCTCCCATGTATGCACCCGGCACTTTTTCATGTTCATCATCTTTCCGACTCTCACAACCCAAACACAGGGAATACAGGACAGGTGAGGTTAAATGAGGTTAAAGGAGATGGTGATGAAGATGATGATGATAATGGTGATGGTGATGATGGTGATGATGACAGTGGTGATGATGTGGTGATGGTGGTGATGATGGTGATGACGGTGGTGGTGATGATGGCAGCAAATGATATGCATATACAGGCAGATCTCATTTTATTGTGCTTTGCTTCATTGCATTCTTTTTTTTTGTCAAAGCAAAGGTGTGAGGCAACCCTGCATCAGGGAAGTCTGCTGGCACCATTTTTCTAAGAACATGTTCTCACTTTGTGTTACTGTGTCCAATCTTGGTAATTCTCCCAATATTTCAAACTTTTTCATTATTATTACATTTGTTGACCTGTGATCTTTGATGTCACCACACCTCACTGAAGGCTCAGTTGATGGTTAACACTTTTTAGCAAGAAAGGGCTTCTTAATTAAGGTGTGCACATCGTTTCTTGAGACATAGTTTTATTGCACAGTAGAGTGTAGACATAATTTTTATATGCACTGGGAAACCAAAAAAGTCATGTGACTCACTTTATCAGAGTATTCAGTTTGTTGTGGTAATGTGGAACTGAAACCACAATATCTCTGCATTGGCATGTCAGTAGTGCTTATGATCTACAGAGTTATCACGGGCATTTTCTCATCACACAACTAAGAGACCCATCTGTGTAATGTATTGGGAGGTAGAAAACCTTAGACCCTAGATTTGCTCAACTACCATATTCAAAGCCATGTGCCAACCAGCAAATGTATTCTATTTTTGCAAGGAAACCATAACCAAAATTTGCATCAGATTTGAGTGCCTAGGATTCTTGGAATACAATGACTATACAAACAGCCTTTGCCCTCAATAATGTCACGTTCGAATAGAGGGAAGAATCACAAGTGCACATACTCTCCAAGAAAGCAAAAGATAAGAAGTGATAGGAAAAGTGGTCCAACCTCTAAAAGTGAGCTCAGAGATAGCCGAGGTGGGGGGGGGGGGGGAAGGGGGGGGCGGTGACTGAAGGAGGCTTTCTGGAGATGGAATTCGAATTAGTGTTTGGAGGATGGGTTGAATTTCAATAGGAGGTGGACCGAAGTTACTCTGGGGAGAGTAAATGTCTTGAGCAGTGACATAGCAGAGATAAACACAAGTATGTGAGAGAGCAATGAGTGATCCACTTAGGATGCAGCAAAGGACACAGGAAAGATGGTTCTGAGCTAAAAGACAAAACACGGTGCTGCTGCTGCTGCTAAGTCGCTTCAGTCGTGTCCGACTCTGTGCGACCCCATAGACGGCAGCCCACCAGGCTCCCCCGTCCCTGGGATTCTCCAGGCAAGAACACTGGAGTGGGTTGCCATTTCCTTCTCCAATGCATGAAAGTGAAAAGGGAAAGTGAAGTTGCTCAGTCGTGTCCGACTCTTCGTGACCCCATGGACTGCAGCCTACCCGGCTCCTTCATCCATGGGATATTCTAGGCAAGAGTACTGGAGTTGGGTGCCATTGCCTTCTCCAAACATGTTGGTAATTGGTCCAATTTTGAAGGGTCTTAGAAGGAGAGACAGATACTCTTATCATCCTATTATACAGATGAGAACATTGAGGCAGAGAGAGGACATGGTCAGAAAGCCAGGATATGGGTCTGGGTGGTCTTTCAGAAGCCATCCTCTTAGAGGCTACATGACAGGACCTCTAGCCTGGATGCTCTAAAACCCTCTCCATCTTCAGCTTTCCCAGTGTGTGGTGAGGCCTCCTCTCTACTTCACAGAGCAGTGGGATCAGCATCGGTTATTTTGCTTTGAGTTGCAAGTAACAGGCTCTAACTCAAACCAGCTGAAATCAAAAGAAAATGGATGAACTCACAGAACACGAAGTTCAGAGGTCAGGCATGAGCCATCACTGGTCAGTTCAGTGGCTCAGCATTCACATTCAGACTATGGTGCTCCCTGCCCCTCCCGCTCCAGGTTTTGGGTCAGCCTCTACCAGTGACTAACTGCTCTCACTACTACCTCCCTGGTCTGGTCTCAGCTCTCCAGGGCAGCCTTTCTGACTCCCTCGCGGCATCTGCTTCACTTCCAAGACTCCTGCAGTACCCGTGGGTCTCCTCCTCGGAGCAGGGCTGTTCTTTCTAGTTATGTGACCGTGTCATTAGTATCAGCCCTTCCCTTTAGACGTCAAGCTCAGTGAGGGAAGGAACTCTGTTCCTTTTTTGTCCTTGTTGGTTCTCTAGTGCCTGCCGTTCAAATACTTGTCCAGTGAATAAACAATAGCTTTTTCCAGTACCTGGAAGCCCGAGGACTACAATAAATATGTAATATGGAAAATTACTCATTACGCTGTATTCTCCTATGGTGCTTTTCCCTGAGGCAAATTACTATGAGTTTCTTCCCCTCACCCCAAACCATTATCCTCTTTGTTCTTCCTATACCCTCCAAGTGTTTGTGCTCATTCGTGTCCAACTCTTTGTGACCCCCTGGACTGTAGCCCTCCAGGCACCTCTGTCCATGGGATTTTCAAGGCAAGAATCCTGGAGTGGGTTTCCATTTCCTACTCCAGGGGATCTCCTGACCCAGTGATCAAGCCCATGTCTCTAGTGTCCCCTGCATTGGCAGGTGGATTCTTTACCACTGGCACCACCCATAAAACCCAGGTTCATTTCAATAGCCACACTACCCCCTGTCCCACATGGTGATTCAGATTGTTCTGCCACCTTGGGGCATTTCTCTGGCCCATGGCCAAAGCTGCCCAAACAGACAGAAGGAAAGGACATATTTTTGGAGACAAACAAGGGTGCTTGTTGACCCAGCTGCTGCTGGTGGTCATTTTGTAGCCAAGGTAGTGCTGGTGGAGTTGGGAAAAAAAATGGAGAGAAGTTTAGCAGGTAAAAGTGAACAGGACTTGGTGGTGTTTGGTAGCATAAGGAATGAGGGAGAAGACAGTCTTAAGGAAGACCCCTCATTTCTGACTTGGACCACTGGGTGATAGATGGAGGTTCCCCAGTTACCAGGATAGAAAACACTGGATAAACAGGCTCATCCAGGCCAGATTATCCTGTGCTGTTCTGCGATCAGTTCCATAAATTAAAGCAAGTCCAAATTCATCTCTGCTTCTTGTTTGCTTCTATTGTACCATGTCCAGCCCCCTATTGTCCTGTTTATCACATTTCTCCTTGTATAGTTAGACTTACTGACTAATGTTTGCATGTCCTCCCTGGACCAGCCTGAGAACTTGGAGATAACAGGAGACGTGTCCCCACCCTGTGCGGTGTGTGTGTGATTGCATTCCCCACAGCAGATTACTGCTTTGTCCACATAAGCAGTTGATAAATATTTGCTGGATTTAGCTGGGCTGTAGCTTTGTGAGAATCAGACAGCAATACTTTGGTGGAAGAGCTGTGTTCTAACCTTGGAGAGGACAGAACGCCCACCGCATCAGCTTTCCTCACTCCTGACTGTGCCTTTAGTGGTTGCATGTTTGAAGAGTTCATCCCATAACCCTCTCCTAAGTGCAAATGGACCTTTGAAAGCCTTGGACCGATGACAGGGTAGCCGTGTCTTTGACTATCTGAAGCCCGTCACCATTTATTCTTTGGAGGATAGGGTATAGCTTTCTCCCTGTTCTTCCAAATAACGTTTGCTATTATTTTGGCAAATCTAAAATAATATTCGAAGGCTGGGGAGAAGCAGCTGGGGGACATTACTTGTAATTGCTTAATATTATTATCACATTTGCTTACAAGAAAACAGAGGCAACCTGCCATCAATCAAGGGAGGGCATTTTCATAGACGTCGAACACGGTGCTTGCTCCAGAGTGTCATGGCAACCATCCCACAGTCCCAGATTTGATGGCTTCCTGCTGCATCTCGGTCGTAGCTGAGTTGCTTCATTAACTTTACTTTCTTCAACCTCATTTGTAAACGGAAGCTAGAAAACAGCCCCACACAGGGCTTCATGCGCCTCTGTTCGGAAAAGCTGATGTTACAAAACAAAGTAGAATCTCTCCTTTCTAGCCTTCTTCAAACACCATCTATACGTGCATTTAGAGGTTCATGGGTCCTACTGTGGTCCCCAAAGAAGGGCTCATTCAGAGGCAACAGGAGATTACACACTATCCAGATCTTTTTACAGGTGGGAAAAATGGAGTCAGGAGTGATGCACTCCCAGTAGTGGATAGAGTCCTGTTTGGTGATCATGCACTCTTGAATTTAAATCCTGGCTCCATCACTTACTATCTAGCTAGCTACTTATCTGTGTCAGAACCTCGGTTTTCTCCTCTGTGAGATCAGGGATTATAACATCTGCCTGTAAGCATCTATTGTGAGAACCCCAAATCAAGCAAAATTCATGGTTCCTGGTACAGAGCAAGTGCTTGGTACCTGGGTACTGAAATTATTATTATATCTAGAGTCACAATGGCACCCCACTCCAGTACTTTTGCCTGGTAGGCTGCAGTCCATGGGGTCACAAAGAGTCGGACACGACTGAGCGACTTCACTTTCCCTTTTCACTTTCCTGCATTGGAGAAGGAAATGGCAACCCACTCCAGTGTTCTTGCCTGGAGAATCCCAGGGACAGGGAAGCCTGGTGGGCTGCCATCTATGGGGTCGCACAGAGTCAGACACGACTGAAGCGACTTAGCAGCAGCAGCAGCAGAGTCACAAAAGGGGGAGATGGGGAAGATGGACTCAGACTCTCATGTCTTATAAGTCTGGCCTGATTCAACTACACCCCATAGTCAGGAGGCCCTGGAGTACGGATGCTTACAGTTTCTGCTCCATAAAGAGTTTCCCTCATTTTAAGCCCAGAGACTAGTGCTGTCCAGTTGCAAACAATCTCAGTGGATGAGCTTTTGGTTGAATATTTGCCCTAAGCCCTGCTCTCTGTAGCATTTTACAGAAACCTCTGCATTATCCTAGGGTATGTGGGGAGAATACATGGGTATACAGGGAGTTGCCAATAAAATGGCCAGTCTCCATCTTTGAGATGGAGTCTCAAAGACTCAGAGGGCCACTGACATGAAGAAGAAGACGACTGCACTGAGATCCACGTAAACCTCAGGGTCCACTGGGCACAAGCTTCACAAAGGAGTCACAATGATGGTAGTGTTTAAACTTCAGCATCAGTTCCAAGACAGCATGGTGGCCTCTCTCCTAGGACTGGGGTCAGGTACATCAGAATTCTTGAAGGTTCTGAGAGGTGAAGCAGACTTCTAAGACACAGAAGGATTTCCTATTGAAGAAAGGCTGTAGGTAGAGTGTGGTTTAGAAAGCAGAGTTCCTTCACTACTGAAGGAAAGATGGGAGAGCCCAGTAGGGTGGCCCTAGACCTGCAGAGGAACCTGACCCTTCTGGATAAGCCTGGTTTTCTTATTCAGGGAGAAGACTGGAGGCCCTCCAGTCCTGTGCATTTTGTCTTTGTTTTCACAAAGTTATCCTTCCAACTGGTAAAAGAAATGGAACTGGAAACAGTTGCTGGAAGTTTTGGCCAGAAACCCAAAGATGCTGGCAAGAAGGAAAACTTCTGGAGCAGAGCTAGCAAAGGGGGGCACTTGTGTGCTAATGAGTCTTCCCCAGGAACAGACTGGTGTGAAACCACCAACACTCAGCCTGTCAGGAACATGACCACAGAATAGGTCCTGCCTCTGCATGGCGGGGCCAGTGTGTGTGTGCTCAGCCGTGTCCGACTCTGTGACCCTATGGACTGTAGTCTGTCAGGCTCCTCTGTCCATGGAATTTCCCAGTCAAGAATATTGGAGTGGGTTGCCATTTCCTTCTCCAGGGGATCTTCCTGACCCAGAACCCAGGGATTGAACCCAGGTCTCCTACATTAGCAGGTGGATTCTCTACCCTTGAGCCACAAGGGAAGCCCTGGCAGGGCCAGTACAAGCTTCAGTTTGGCCGGAAGTCATGTTTGTGATTATTTTAGCAGCAGTTACTTTTTGGGTCATGCAATGCCTTGTGTTCACTTTCTCATTCAATCCCCACAACATCCTTATGAAGCAAGTACTTTGATTCCCCTTTAACAAATGGAGACAATGAGGCTTAGAGAGGTTAGGTAATTTGCCTGCAGACAAAGTTGGAAGGTAGATGAGTGAGATTAGAACCCAGTTTTCTCACCCTTTGATGCTCACACTTGCACACTCTAATTGTGTAACAGTAGAGCCATTCTGTGCCAGGTACACACATTTCCTATGTTTCCGAGATCCGACGAGATCGGGCACAGTCATGGTGGTATAGCCATAGACACACATTCCCTATGTTACCATCATGCTGACACCCACCGTATGAGGTCAATATATGGCTAGTACCATCCCCATCTAACTGATGGGGAGATTGAGGCACCAGGAGGCTAAGAGATTTGCTCCAGGTTGCACAGCTAGTGGGTAGCAGAGAAAGGGTGAAGAGCCAGTGTGGATGGGTCCCATGTGCTTGCCATTTGGAGCTCTTGACGTCCAGTCCCTGGAACCGCAGTACAAACATCACTCAGAACTTCAGGCCTTTCCCCAGAATGCCCAAAATCAAGGCCCACAGTGATCTGGCCTGGCCCACTCACACCTGCTTGTGGTTTCTCTCCAGTTCACCCACTGGTGATAGAGATGACACTGCTTTCTAAATTCTTGTTCCTTGAAATGTGATCACTAAACTAACAATGTTCCCATCACCTTTGAGTCTGTTAGAAATTCAGGGCTCCACTCAGATCTACTGAAGCAGAAGCTGTGTTTTAACAGGATCCCTAGGTGATTTACATGCACATGAGAGGCTGAGAGACACTGATTTATAACAAAAAGATCACACCAACAAGATCCCCCTCTGATCTTGCTGCTCCAGAGACAAGAGAAGAGAGCTGGAGAGAAAGCAGCCAGGAGACACAGTCCATCACCTAGAAGGCCTGTGTGCTGATTAAGGTAAAAGAGGGCAATGACAACCTGCTCCAGTGTTCCTGCCTGGGGAATCCCATGGATAAGGAGCCTGGCAGGCCATAGTCCAGAGGGTAGCACAGAGTCGGACATGATGGAAGCAACTTAGCACGCATGCAGATGCTGACACAGGTAACCTAAATCTCTGTGATTAACAGTAAGTATTTCTCACTTGTGTAAAATCTAATCTGGGGAGGGCTCTTCTCCCAGAAAATTGGAAGTGATGCTTATTATTAATACTTCAGTTCACCCTCCACGCCTACCTCTAAGTGTAAGGGAATGTAGAAAAGATGCTTTGGCTGTGTGTTCAGGAAAAAGCTTTAGTGAATAGCCAGCCATTCCCACCATAGTTCACTGGTATCCTTTTATTTCCCAATGCTCATTTATTCATTGAATGACTGAATGAATAGTGTTGAAAAATGAATGATTAATGTATGCACCCATTCATCTATTTATTCCTTCAACAAACATTTGTGAATGCCTGATATATGGAAGGTCTTAGAATAACAAGGGAATAGAAGTGTTCCATCTTGTCAAGAGGTCAGTATCCAGAGGGGTGATAAACAGCAGCCCAGTGACTGGACACCATGGACAAGAGTAAGGAGGGACATTCTGGGAACCCAGACAAGATGGGCGTCAGGCAGGGACATGAGGGAAGGCTTCCTGGCAGGAGTGATGCTGAAGTGACTTTAGACATATGGAAAGAATATACAAGCTTCCCTAGTGGCTCAGACAGCAAAACATCTGCCTGCAATGCAGGAAACCCAAGTTTGATCCCTGGGTCCAGAAGATTGTGTGGAGAATAGAATGGCAACCTACTCCAGTATTCTTGCCTGGAGAAGACAGAGGAACCTGGCAGGCTACAGTCCATAGGATTGCAAAGAGTTGGACACAACTTAGTGACTAACACAACACAAAGAATAAACAAGGCAGAGTGAAGTTTGCACACACACACACACACACACACACACACTAGCTCCCTCCCTACAATGCCCTTTACAACTCTGCAAGAATGGAGGTGCAAGCTGCTTTAAATTGCCCCATATTTTATAGTCCTGGAACAGCTGTCACCTGCCTCGCCCTGGAGAGCTCATTACTGAAGGAGGGATATGCAGATTTCACCCATTACCTAAGTCTTGGGTGGTACTGGGTTTTCAGAACAGCTGCACACTATCTCCACCAAACTCTCAGCCCCAAATATGTCCTTTAGCAGGTCTGTGGGACAGAACACAAAGTTCTGTCCATCATAATTAGGGAGAGTGATTAATAACTTAATCAGAACAAAGAGCAGCCCACAGGTGTTACCCCCTCTCATTTGTTGGGCTCTGAGCCCCCATCAATCACAGGACATTCTGAATGCAGTAGAGACAGGTTGATTTGAAGCTTAGCATTGGGGTAACCTCGCTGCTGCTCCCTGATCTGCTTGACAAAGGCTGCCAATATATCACAGTGAACAGCACCGTCAGCCTCTATTTCTGATGAACTTCTGGGACAGGGAAATGTAATATCTGCACGTGGAGGACACTTGCTCCATCCCCCCTTCTCCCATAGGGGGATCCTCAGAGCCACTGCCACGCAGATGCACAGATGAGGAAGTTCTACAAAGTTAAATCCCACCCACGGAACTCTGAGCTCTGTTCTCGCTGTCTCACTTTCTCCCACAGACCGCAGGCTCCTCCTCCCTGACCTCCTCTTCCCCTCCTAAGGATGCTCCCAAGAGATGCTTCCCTGCAGTTCTCGGTTCGCAGAGCCTATAGTCCTGGTGTCTGCAGGCGGCGTGAGAGTGAGTCACCCTCTTGTGTCTGTCACCTCTCTGAACTTGGGTGCTCACATGACTTGCCCTGGCTGCTGGTGGGTGACAACCCCTGGGTCCCTAGCACTCACTGCTCCTGGCCATGTTCCTGAACTGGACTCTCAATTGGAAACCAATTCCTCCTCCAACAAAAGACCATGCAGTCAACTGGGATTTTCCATCCCTCACTGTGGAAACACAACTGGCTGATGATAAAGGAAGGAAATTGGTTAAAAGGGAAACCACTACAGAGGTTACAGAATTTCCAGGAGAGCCAGAGAATTGCTGGGATATTCAGGTTAGATGGCTGGGAGAGATGCCCCAGACCTCACCTCCCAGTGGATGCCCTGAAGACACCGTCACCTCTATACCACACCCAGATGCTGCAGCCCACAACCCCAGACACCAGACACCCGCACTAGGACAGCTGCCATCGCTGCTGCCCTGAAGCCACACACTCTACCATGGCTAGGCTGCTGACACTGGAGGTGCCCCTCAGTGCCCGGGCAGGACTCCTCAAAACAAGCCTCTGAATCCAGATGTAAAGTCAGTGCGGATGCCCAGGTCCAGTGCCCACACCCTACCTTCAGGGTGGCTGGGAGAGTGAGGAAGCACCAAATATTTTCAGCTTCCTTGGCAGGAAATGGACTCAGGCCCACCAAATCTCATCTGGTGGGTGTGCCCCAAACTGGAAAGAGGTCTGTTGTTGACGGCTTCTTTGTCGTGCCTCTGGTGGATGAAGTGAGGTTTAAATGTATCAACACTGGGTGGCTCGTAATATTCTTCACAATAGACAGTTAACACTTTTAGACACTGATAGTGGGTTCACTCTCCATCCTTCCTGCCATTTCCACAAAGTCTTCGCTTATAAACATCTGATGTGTGTGTGCACTCAGTCCTGTCTGACTCTTTGCAACCCTATGGACTGTGGCCTGCCAGGCTCCTCCATCCCTGGGATTCTTCAGACAAGAATACTGGAGTGGGTAGCCATTCCCTTCTCCAGGGGATCTTCCCAACCGAGGGATCAAACCTGGGTCTCTTGGATTGCAGGCAGACTCTTCACTATCTGAGGAACTGATGTCTACATCCCCATCTAATAAGGGTTGGCTGCCTCTGACTTGTTGCCTCTTCAAAGGAAAAAGGTCTTCGGAATTTTTTGTTTGTTGTCTTGTTTTTTTTTTTTTTTTTTGAGATTGTCTTTTTTAATGTGGGCCATTTTTTAAAAAGTCTTTATTGAATATGTTACAATATTGCTTCTCTTTTATGTTTTGGTTTTTGGGCTGCAAGGCATGTGGGCTCTTAGCTCACTGACCAGGAATTGAACCTACACCCCCTGTATTGGAAGGCAAAGTCTTAGCCAGTGGACTGCCAGGGAAGTCCTGGCCAAGGATAAATGTCCTTTCAATTAAATCTCTATCTGTAATCTCCCTACCTTATCAGTTTGCTGCCAAAAATGAACTCTGTTGCTCTCAAGGTCTCCAGTTTTTGTGCCTTTAGCGTTGGCCATGTTGACTACATTTAGGGCCAAGAATCTCAGGGCTGCATCTGAAGATTCAGATTCCTGGGCCCTAGCTCCTGAGATTAGGGTGTCGTGGGTGTCTGATAAAACTGGTCTCGAGGTGTGAAGGTTAAATTCTTTGGCAATTTCACAGTGTCTCTGAACATCCCCATTTCCCAGGTGCTGCATTCACTGCTTGACTATTTAGGGCATCCAAGCTTGCCCCAGCCTCTAGACAGGCTCACATATCCAAGAAGACACGTGGCAGCTGTCCTAGACTTCCAGGCTATGCTGCATGGGCTCCCCGAGTCCCCAGGATGCTCTGTGGGTGTGAGTCATCTTCTCCACTCCATCAGGAGATGCCCACACCACACTATTAGTGTTGACACAGCAGCCAGCTCCCTCCACCTTCCTTCTCCAGGTTAACTGATCTATCTCGCTTGGCATTAACTTCAACCTTTACTTGACAATTTTGGCCTCTTGATAGAGCCCTCTTTCTTGGCCTCACTGGGTGAAAAAAAAATGCTCATTGCCTGATGCCTTAGCAACACTGAGCTCAGTAAAGAAGGCTGCTGGGTTCTCAGAGTCTCAGAGACCTGAAGTCACCATGACCCCCATGGCAGTACGACAACCCATCAGCTTCTAGACAGTGGGACCCTTGTTTCCTTAGAACTGGAGGGCAGTGGCCCTGATGATAAGGAGGCCAGCAGACTGTCACTTGCACAGTGAATGAAGGCTCATCTTCATACCTAGCGCTGAATAAGCGGCTCTCATTCACTCGCTCCTTCATTCACTCATTCAGCAAATATGACTTGAGTGACCACTGCATGCGAGGCCCTGTTCAGACCCTGCTTTGCGATGAACTCAGGCCTTCTCCTGGGATGGAGGAAAGGAGCCAGTGTGACTCTGGGCCTTGCAAGAAGTGGACACCAAGTCAAGGTTAAACATGCAAGGGAAACGCCTGCATGAATGGCAACGGAGTTATTGTTCAGTCACTCAGCTGTATCCAACTCTTTGTGACCGAATGGGGTAGAGCTGGGAGAAGCTGGGTGAGGCCTCAAAAGGCAGTCCAAGTTTGACCTGGAGTGAAGGAGAAAGGGAATGCTATGATCTGCAGGTTTGCATCCCTTCCAAATTTTTAGGTTGAAATCCTTACCTCCAAAGACTATGATATTAGGAGGTGGGACCTTTGAGAAGTGCTCAAGATTCTTGAGAGCCCCTTGGATAGCAAGGAGATCAAGCCAGTCAATTCTTAAGGAAATCAGTCCTGAATATTCATTGGAAGGACTGGTGCTGATGCTGAATCTCTGATACTTGGGCCAGTTGATGTGAATAGTCAGTTCATTTGAAAACACCCTGATGCTGGGAAAGATTGAAGGCAGGAGGAGAAGGGGGCAACAGAGGATGAGGTGGCATCACTGAATCAATGGACATGAGTTTGAGCAAACTCCTGGAGATAGTGAAGGACAGGGAAGCCTGACGTGCTGCAGTCCATGGGGTTGCAAAGAGTTGGACACAACTTAGTGACTGAACTACAACAGCTGCAAGTTGTGACAGTGGAGCCCTTCTGAGTGGGATTAGTGCCATGGTAAGACAGAGGCTCCAGAGAGATCCCTCACCACCTTCTGCCTTAAGAAGACATGATAAAATATCTGTGTCTCAGAAAAGGTCCTTCAACCAAGCATGCCAGCACCCTGGTCTTGGATTTTAGCCTCTAAAACCATAAGATATATGTTTCTATTGTTTATAACCCACCCAGGCTGCAGTGTATTATTGTATCAGCCCAAACAGACTAAGATAGATGGAGCAGTTTGGTTGGAAGCATAACAAACTGTTGTGCTTGAGCCACTAGGAGTACCTGAGCCTAAACTGGCCAACAGATGAGTCCAGTGTCTGCGAGGAATGGGCTGCCTGAGTATCTCTGCTGCACTTGGATATAGGGAGCAGCCCATGGATGGTGATACCTCAGGGCCAGCACAATGATGGATTTCAATGCATAGCAGAAGGCCCTGGCCCGTCATGTTCTCAGCTCTAGGAGGTCTATCAGGTGCATTCCCCTGGTGGTCACAGAGCCATGTTTTTCACAAAATCAGAATGAAAAAGGAAGCAGGAGTAAATTTCGGCGTAAAGTCAGAGCTAAGGTAAGAAGTTATATCCATCTTTCTGTGGGATGGCTTAGACTAGCTTGTCTATTAACCACTTTCTGTCTTCTAAAGGCAAGAAGTAACTTATGATGGGTGACTATATAAATTGTGCCAGGTGCTGGTCTGAGCTCATACAAAGGGTGGACTAGGCAGATGTTATGAGATGGCATTTGTTTACTGCTTGTTTAAAAGAATGAGGTTTTGCATAGTGAGTTCAAGGAAGACCTCTCTAAGGCTTCCTTCTGCCTCAAGATCCCCCCATTAGAAGCCCCTTTCACCCCTTCTGCTATCACTTACATCAGGGCTTCTTTATTTGCAATGTCAGGGCTCAGTAAATCCCAGGATAAGCAAGTACTACGGTAATTCTCAATATCCACTTTCAGCCAAACTAGAAAACACAAAAGGCGTAACACTGAAGTCTGTTCAACTCAGCAGTTTCAACAGATTCAATCTGATTGTAACAGAGGAAGAAACATGCAAAAACCACACACCAGTGTGCATTCTTCATATGAATCTGAGGTGAAAAAACAAGCTGTCGCAGTAGCGTTTGGGTTTTCCTAACAGATGCTACACACGTTTCACAGAGTGAAACATATTCCTGTTTTCCTGTGTCAGCTCTGATTCCTAACAGGACAGAGCAATGAGGCAGGGCATGAAATTTTCATAACCAAACCCCCCATTTGCATGCACGAGAGCTGAGATTGCCTGAGGAGAAAAACAACAATCGCACAGAGATCTGAAGTGTTTCTGAATATTGGGCTGAATATTCCCCACCCCCAACCCATGCTTTGAAATTGATGAGTGCAGATGACATTTACAAAATATTTCTTCATTCTTTCACTCAGAGATATTTATTGAGTGTCTATTATGGGCATGGTTTTTTGTTTTGTTTTGTTTTTAAGAAACTACAGTACAGCCAGAGATGCTGATTGAAAAGGGGGTGGGGTTCAGCTGAGTTAAATGGAGTTGTGCATCCATTTCTTGCATAAAGTAGAGGAGAGTATAATCATAAAAGCAAAACCTTAGTCTGTGGTAGAAAGACTGTAAGACGGGGCATCATCTGTCTAACCAGATAAAAGAGCAATTATCTAGTTTTTCTTATGTAGTCGGTGATTCCATGAGAACTAAGAGGTAACCTACATGTAGCCCAACCAATGATGGGTTGGGACCTTTGGGTATGGAATGATCAAAGGATAACCAGGAATGTCTGAACAACCATGCACTGGACAACGCAGTGGCCACCTCACACACATGGTTACTATACATTTGCAATGTGCCTGGTCAGAGCTGAGGTGCTGTACGTATAAATGACACACTGGGTTTCCATACTGGGGCTGCTCTAGCCTGTAGGCTTCTCTGAGATGGACTCTCCTGCTGTGTCCTTAGAACACACTCAATTCCTGGAATGTGCAAGGTGGTCTAAGATGTTTTCCAAGTGGGTGAGAGCAAGAGTTAAGCACGTTAGCACTGTCAGTAGCAGGAAGGTGATGGTTTGTTATCTCTCTGCACCCACTCTTAGTAGCCCATTCACGTTCTTTCCATGGCTCATTCATGCCTTCTGACAAGCCCCTTAGGAACTTACTCTAAGGCGTCCCGATGGCGGTCACAGGTCCTGAAGCACACCCACTTGTGCTAATCCTGGCAGCTTCAACAGTTTTGCAAACTCAAATAGCTGCCAGTGGATCTGTGGGGTTCAGAAGCTCTCTGAAGGGGGCTCAACTGCCCATGCTGTTTTCGCTCACTGATTTCTTACCTCTTACATTTCTTCAAACATTTTAGTTAGTAGATACACACACACACACACACACACACACACACACACACACACATACACACAGGCATGCATCTTCTTTATCTGTTCCTCTGTCGATGGACATTAAGTTGCAAAGCAGTATTGAATGATGCTCTCAGAACTCAATCTGCATTCAGGGTAGCAGCCAGCAGGTGGCAGACCAGAGCTCACCCACAAAGAGATGAACCCAGGGAAAAGCATGAAGGAGAATGGGGGATGGATCTCCCTAAGCCTTCGGGAGCTTGTCCAAGCCATCCTCCCTAAATCTTTATTGGGACACAGAGCAGACTATGGGCAGGGGTAACCTTTCAGAGAAGCCTGGGAAGGGGAGACTAAATTTCCAAACCAAGCCATACCCAAGCATGTTAAGCTTTTGAAAAGCTACTAAGACCTAGCCCAGTCCATGCACTGGAGTCTGGCCAGCCCACATCACCTCTCAGTATCCTTGGAGATAGGATAGGTTGGCGGTATGGTGTGGGGTACAGAAGAACAGACCTTCTTGATCCTTCACCCTGGAGGTCAAGAGATCTGACTTCCAGGCTATTCAAATAGTGTTTGCTCAATAGTTGAAATTTGATGAAGGAGAAAAACAAACATATGTACATATATATACATATATGCACATTTCTAATTAGAGTTTCACTAATTGGTCTTTGGTTCAGATAATTGGAGAAATGAACAACAAATGACTCCTGAAAATGGGCTTCTTGTGTATAGGTGCCTTTTTTTTAAAGGAACATTTTAGCCAATAATGGTGAGGACAAATGAAATGCAAAATCCGTGTACCCCGCAGCATTCTTTGAGCTGGTTTTCTGTCAAAGAATGCAAAATATAATGTCATTAAAAGGGATATTATAGATGTATCTGTACTAGACATAAGCTCCTGTACCCCCCAGCCCCACCAAGTCATCCAGCCTGGCCCCTTGGTGTGTGTTTCCCAATTAGCACACACTTACACAGCCACCAGTTAATAACCCCTTTGTATGTTGCCTTAATTATAATAATTATACCCATTGAGTGAGGATAGAGATGGGAGCATAGAATGAGATGTCCTTTTGAATTTGGAAGAAATAAAGTTTAATCATTGCCTTTCCATAATCCTGAACTAAAGTGAGCAGATGGGGAGGTCTCAGGGGAGGCATTGTGAGCTCTTCAAAGCCATCTCATTCTTCTGAAATCAATTGAGAGAAAATGCAGACCTGGCCTCATCCAGACCCTGGCAAAGTGTTCTTCACTGCTCTGTCTTCCCTTCTCTTCTCCACACTAATCCATCGCACATACCTGCCAGATTAATCCTCCTAAAATGCCACATTAATCATGTTATTCCTGCACACTGATCTTCACTGCTCCTAATTACTTAGAGAATTAAATTAAAAACCACATCCCACTGCTACAGGCCCACCCCAGCAGGACTCACGTCCTCATATCTGATCTTCACCTTCAGGTACCTCCAGGCTGGTCCCGGTCCTTCTGACAAAACACTCAGCTTAGTGTTTCTCAAACAATTCCTGAACTTCCCCAACACAAAGTTTTGCTCACACTAGTCCCCAGGGTGTAATTCTTTGCCTTTTCAAATGCTCTCCTCCTTGCTCCAGTAATCGCTGAGCGCCTGTGGGGAGGAACTGTGTGTGAAACGTCCTTCTTCCCCGGGGCACACAGCACTCGACTTTTTTGATCATTTTTGTCATTAATTTGTCCACTAGTCATAGATTCCTGTGACAGTCACTTATGCCAGGAGTCCCCAGCCTCCGAGATCTAATGCCTGATGATCTGAGGTGGAGCTGATGTAATAATAAAAGAAATAAAGCACACAATAAATGTAATGCACTTGAATCATCCCCAAACCATCCCTCCCCACCACCAGTTCATGGAAAAATTGTCTTCCATGAAACTGGTCCCTGGTGCCATAAAAGGTTGGGGACCGCTGGTTTATTCTATTGTAGTCCACTACATTAGCTCTGGCTGCTCTAACAGAAGACCATAGGCTGTAGGCTTGTAAGCAACACGCCTTCATTTCTCACAGTTCTGGAGGCCGGAAGTCCAAGATCAAGGTGCCAGCAAATTTGGTGTCTGGTGAGGACCTGCTTCTTGGCTCATAGATGGCTGTCTTCTGGCCGTGTCCCCACATGGTGAGAAGGGCAAAGGAGTTCTCTGGGGTCCCTTTTATCAGGGCACTAGTCCCATTCAAGGAGGCTTCCCAGGTGGCTTACTAGTAAAGATTCTGCCTACCAGTGGCAGGAGATGCAGGAGACTTTGGTTCAGTCCCTGGGTAGGAAAGATCCCCTGGAGGAAGAAGTGGCAACCCACTGCAGTAACCTTGCCTGGAGAACCCCATGGGCAAAGGAGCCTGATGGGCTACTGTCCATAGGGTCACAAAGAGCTGGACACGGCTGAGCGACTGAACACGCATGCAATCCCATCCTAGAGGGCTTCCCTTTCATGACCTGATCAGCTCCCAGAGGTCCCACCTCCTAATACCATCACTGGGGGTTGGGGGAATAGGATTTAGTGTATGATTTGAGGGGGAAGAAGAATCAGACTATAGCATATACTGTTCATTTTTTAAAATGTATTTACCTCATCTCTCAATGAGATTTCAAGTTTCTCAGTACAAGGATCACGTCTTATTCTTTTTGGTACGTGACATAATGCTTTGACAGAACTAGGTATGCCCAATACATATTTCTTCTATGGATGAATTAATTAATTAATGGATTCATTTTGTTAAAATTCAGTCTTAATGATGTCTGCACTCTGATCTTTCCCACAGTAGCAATCTTTTCCCAACCGTAGCATTTCAGGCTTAGAAATCTCTCCAGGGAAGAGGCAGTAGTGCTGCCTAAGCAATCCATTCTCTCTCTCTCCTTAAATTTAATTAATTAATTAATTAATTTTGTCTGTGCTGGGTCTTTGTTGCTTCACATGGGCTTTCTCTTGTTGTGGCAAGTAGGGGTGACTCTTGTTGCAGAGTACAGGCTCTAGGGCTCAAGTGCCTCGGTAGTTTTGGTGCACAGGTTTAGTTGCCCCACAACATATGGAATCTTCCTGGACCAGGGATTGAATGCATGTGCCCTACATTGCAAGGCAGATTCTTAACTCCTAGACCACCAGGGAAGTCCAGCAACCCATTCCTGAAGGAAGGGATGTGGAGGGGAGAGTGGTCCATGAGTTAGACACATGGACATGGTTATACACCATCCGATAAAACCACAAGTCAAGTCACTCTCAATGGGTCCAGGTCTCAAGGAAACCCAAGGCATAGAGCCCTGTGGTTTTACAAAACAGAAGTGTAATAAATAAGAGTTAAAACATATCCTATGCACCTGAAGGACGTTATGCTAAGTGAAATAAGCCAGTCACAAAAGGAGGAATATTGTGTATTCCACTCCTATGAGGTACCTGGAGTAGTCGAATGCCTGGAAACAGAAAGTTGAGTAGTAGTTTCCAGGGACTGGGGGAGAGGGATGGGGAGTTGTTTAGTGGCTTCAGAATTTCCATTTTGCAAGATGACAAGTGTTCTGGAGGTGGGTTGCACAACAATGTGAACGGACTTCCCACCAGTGAACTTTATAGTTTTAAATGGTTAAGATGGTAAATATTTTGTTAGGTATATTTTATCATAACTTTTAAAATTTAAATTACTATTAAAAGAAACAGATAACTGCTCATGAGATAATTCTTAGAAATGTGTTTGGCACATTAAAATCATTTCAACAGTGGCAAAAAAAATTCTTATTTTCAGCATGTCAAAGGAATTGACAGCTGTTTCTCAAAACAAAGGAGAAATCTGACTGAACATAGTTCAGGTGACCAGATGCACCCTTCCCTTGAAGGTTTTCCAATTTTCCTTTTTAAAAAAATAAATGAGATACACATCTCAGTTGTCTAGAATGTGTATTTCTACATCATCTTCTTGAATCATAACAAAGAAGAAAACCTCATAGATCACTTTACAATTTATAAAATCACTCTCATTTGCCATTTTTTTCAAGCTTGAGAATGTCACAGAGGTCTATAGCACCTCATTTCCATGGTTGATCGTGGGCAAAAGTGATTTTTCTTTCTTTCAATTCTTTCAAATGAATTTTTCCCATTCATTTTACAAACCAGTTTCTCTTTATTTGGTCTTCTAAATTAAACTGAAATATCTTGGCAGCTTTATCATGAAATCTCTCTTATAATTACATATTTATAAGCAGTGTTTGTGTATACAGAACTTTTTTTTTTAACCATATTTACTTTTGATAAGAGTTTTAGTGCCTCAGAGGTGGAACATTTAGGAATAGAGGAAAGACCATTTGTAAGATATAGAGATGGTGAAGACATTTAGGTACCCATATGGAGCAGTTCATATCTATTGTTGATTAAATTTACTTACCAAAGTTATTAATTCTGTAAATGCGGTCAGCAGGGACCCAGGGTTCTTGAGTTGTGGTGCTCCACCGTCCTCAATATATCCCCTCATGGCTTAAGATCAACACATTACATCTGTATTCCAGGCTGCAGTGAAGCAGAAAGGGGAGAGGCTATGTCCTCCTGGTTAAGGAGACTTTATTAACACCCACTAAGCAAAGCAAAATCACAGAACATATCTGCATGAGAATGCACTTGTATACCCATTTTAGTTGGGGTCATTGCTGATCTGATTAACACATGTTTTGGTCCATGGAGCACCGGATAAAAAAGAATATTGAGGTTGATGCCACAGGCTCTGTTACTTCTGCAGTGGAGCCTATGTTGTCCAAGGCACCTTTGTCAAGGAGAGACTCATATCATGAAACCAAATATTAAAGGTGCCCAAATAGAACAAAAAGTAAATCGTGTCATGCTCTTCATCCTGTCTATTTTTTAAACATTCCTAATTTGCTGTAGGCTGGGTTTAGAGTTTCAGAGAGGAAAAAAAAAGCTTCAGGAAGTAACTGTGACAAGTTGCCCTGCGTGAAACTTCCCGTGCATATAATCACTGCACCAGATATAATTGGGAGCTAATTTCATATTTCCTGCATATCATATTGGAAAATTGAGCTGTCAGATATATTTAAGGGCTACATGCCAAATGAGAACACCCAAGCCCTGCTCTTTTCAAGAATACATTTCTGCAAGACCTTTTCTTTTCACTCTTCAAGACTTAACAATAGCATTTTACTAGGAGCCAGTCCCGTCTCATTCAGCAAGCTTTTGAAGTTCAGATATTTGCTGTATATAAAATTTAGAGAACTTACAGAAGATTCTGTATAACTGAGGGAAGTCTTCTCTGAAGAATCTTTTCCCATAACAAGTCCCTTAAGTTCCAAATCCAATTGCGGATTGTAATGCAGCGGGCTGATGCCTCGTACATTATATGAGGTTCAATTGGGTCTTGATAATCCATGACCAGGGTGCCCTGACATACCTGTGTAATCAAAAGCTTGGTTAATAAGAAAAGAGCAGAAAATTATTCAGTCTCTCTCTTGAGAGACATTAAGCTACATGCTGTGAATGTATATTGCTGAAGCCTTACTGCTGCTGTGGGGCCATCGATTCTGTCCTTTGTCAACAGGTCTTCCAATCACTGGACCACCCCACTTGTGTTCTTCTCCCATAGCTTTTACTGAGCTCTTTTGCATCTTGGACTTCCCTGGTTGCTCAGATGATAAAGAATCTGCCTGAAGTATGCGAGACCCAGGTTCAATCCCTGGGTAGGGAAGATTCCCCTGGAGAAGGAAATGGCAACCCACTCCAGTATTCTTTCCTGGAGAATCCCATGGGCAGAGGAGCCTGCTGTGCTGCAATCCATGGGACTGCAAAGAGTCAGACATGGCTGAGCAACTAATGCTTTTGCATCTTGTTTTTCAGAATGTGCTTAACTAGGAGGAAATCTGTATCTTCAATTCTCTAAAAGCAGTCCACAAGTTGGACTGAAATCTGCTGAAAACAACTTGATCTCCTTGTTTAGTTTCTAGAAATGATTGAGAGATGATGGTCCTCAAACATCTGGTGGGAGGTATGCTTAAAATTCTATTTGATGACCTTGATAGGAAATGCCAAAATGAAGAGGGAAGGAAGAAGAAGACAAGGAAGAGAATATACTTCTGGGATTTGTTCCATGAGTGGTTGATGGGTGTAATTCACAAAGGAGGACGTGTTGTGTTGTGTGAGCATTAAGCCAGGCTCAACGCTGGAAGGTAGCAATTCTCAAGCACCGAGATGGTGACCACATGGACCAGGTCCAAATATGAGTAGAACATGAAGCAGGTAGAAGGATCGTTGGTTCCTTTTTCATCTCCTTGTGTTGTTTTTGCTTCTTACCTGATGTTCTTTCTACTTTGATTCCCAGTATCATTTTTTCCCCTCTCTTCTCTTGTCTCAAAAGAGTCTGTTGAACCTAATTTACCTAATTGTTATAAAGTGTAATGAATTCCATTGGAATTTCAGCCAATGATCAATATCTGAGAAAGGATCTTTTGACTAGCAGATCACAGAGGCCTTTTTTTACCTACTCCAAGGGCTATCTATGTGGCAAGTAACTCTTTTTTTAAATCATAGATTTGTCTTTTTTCATTGCTTTTATTTATTTTTAATTAAAATATTGATTTCAATGTTGTGTTAGGTTCAGGTGTATAGCAAAGTGATTATTTATTTGTGTGTACACACATTTTATATATATATATATTTATATATAAATTCTTTTATATATATAAGTATAAATTTTATATATATATACATTTATATATATATATTCTTTTTCAGATTCTTTTCCCTTATAGATTATTAAAAATATTGAGTATAGTTCCCTTGCTATACAGTGGGTCTTTGTTGGTTATCTATTTTATATATCAGAAAGTAACTTATAAGAAAAATGCCTGGGAAGTGTCTTAGCAAGTTTCTCTATTGCAAGTCAGTTTCACTAGTTTCATTGCCCCCAGGGTGGTACAGGATAACTGTAGGAAGTTCTGGATAATCCTGTAATCTTCATGAGATATAGAATTGACAAAAGGATTACAATATCACAGGTGAGAAGTTATTTAACTTCATTGAGCTATTACCTGTTATTGTTATTCAGTTGCTTCTTTGTGACCCATGGAACTATCACCTAATCAGAGGTTTATCAAACTTTTTGATCTTAAGCAAAATATTTGTAAGTAGAAACAGTAGAGGGATTCTTTTTTTTTTAATCACACACATAAATTTTAACTGCCAAAGTTCTTTGACTTGTATAGTTTCATCACATAATTTTGAACAACATTTTTAAGGTTTTTCTTTCCTCTGTTAAAAACACGGGTTGGATAGAGATGTGGAGGTGAAAGATATCCAGCAGTATTCTGCAAAGGTCCATACTTCTCTGTATGAGTGTTCCTTTGAGTCTTTGCCATTGTGTCTCCTTCACAGAAAAGGAAAACTTTCCTCAAAGGAAAAGTAGGAGAATTCTTAACACATAAAACATTGAGCCGATTAAGCAGAGCTGTGTTGGTGGAAACCAGGGAGGGCATCAGGGAGAAGATTTGGAGTGGGGAAGAGGATGCCAGAGGCTCTTGCAGGGACCTCTGGGATTTAGAGCTTAAAGTCCAAACACTGTGGCACCATCCAACCCCCATGTCACAAAGATCCAGAAGCTTGAGTTCTGAGATGCTAAAAGACTTGCCCCAAGTTACACAGTCAGGAGGGGCTGCATTAAACTGGACTCAACACTCCAAATTTCTAGTTCAGAAGTTGCCCATAACAGTGAGCCAATGACTGATCTTCCCTTCAATGTTTATTTTTGCCAGTTATTTGAAAACCCAGAAAGTGTAGGGAGTATAAGGGGAAAAATGAAATCTACCTAAAATCCTATCAATCAGAAAAATGTACATGCTATATTTCCAGTATAATCTTGACTTCAAGACTCTTAGACATACTTGACTTTTCTCAGGTTGATTCAAATGTGTAGTTGATTCAAATGCGTGGTTGATTCTGAGACAGTCAATACAGAGAATCGAATGTCCCAGGCCCTATAGATCAGAACTGTGTATGGAAAGATTAAGCTATTCCATTATTCAGAATTTTAAGAAGGAGAAATCTATGGTGGAACAGTCTTTTTGAAATTGCTCTTCCTAAAATCACAATAACTAGTTATCCCAGCACCCAAACACAGTGTATCATTATAGAGAATGATAGAATAATTTTAAAATATTTGCAACAGAGCATTTTTCTAGGCAATTCTCTCAAATATCTGAGTATATCAAGTTCTGGCTGCGGCTGAATGTTTCTAGTGTATTTTTGAAGCTCCAGCATGGATGCTACTTCAAATTTTAAAAAGCGGTAGAAAATGAAATGCCTCTTTACCACATGCATTAAGTGATTCTAAATTCATAGGCTCAGGTGAATCGTGGTGAAAGTAGAAATGAGGATGACATAAATAACAGGGTAGCCCACGTGGAATTTTGCTGGGCTGATTGTGAAACAAGGATGGAATGAGCCATCAAAAACCAACACATTTGGGGTAAAAACCAGAGGTCTGCACTCCACCTGAGAGTTTGCATAAATGTCAGTACAGTTGAGTTCAGTCGCTCAGTCGTGTCCGACTCTTTGCAACCCCATGAACTGCAGTACGCCAGGCCTCCCTGTCCATCACCAACTCCTGGAGTCCATAACTGTCAGGAACAGAGAATTGAGAGGCGAGCCGGACAGTGGATGGGGAGATGATGCTTGCCTGAATGTCAAAGTGTCTTGGTTCAAACCAGGTTCTGTACCTTGAAACTTCTTTAATCTCTCTCTGACCATCTCCACCCCCATCTATAAAGGAAGAACTAAAAATGGTACCAATATTTTAAGATTTAATAAGATTTTTAGCCTCTTTGATCTCCTGTCTGTCTTCTAACCCTGCCCTGGAAATTTAGACTAGAAAGACTATTTTATTGGATGCATCTGGAAGGCCAAAACAAAGATGAACCATAGTTATAGGTTTGAGGCTTAAACCAAAAGTAAGCCTGAATGTGACATTGATGGAGTGTGAAGGTCACGTAGACAGAGCAAACCCTGTATTGCTGGGTACCCCCCGAAACACAGTTCGAAGAGACAGCACAGAATTTCCCAAGGCAATAAACTGGTTTCCCTGTACTGAATGCTGTGTGCTGGGCACTGTGCTAAGTGGAGTGTATCTGCTCTTTCCTTTGATGCTCTAAACAATGCATGTTTTCAGATGAACAAATAAAGTTTAGAGAATTCACACAGCTAGCCCAAGGTCACAGAGCTGGTGGGTGGCAGAGCTGGGATTCCAGTCCAAGTCCAGTCACCCTTAAAGCTCATATTCCTGTCCTCTATGCCACACTGCCTGCCAGAAGGCAGGCCAGATTGGGATCATAGCATGAACAAAAGTCTTAGACTTTTGGAACACTGAACCAGGTGTTCATGTGACTGTGAGGGATGTAAAAAGGACTTGAGGCTGGATCATGGACCCTTGAGCACCATATAAGAAGCATTTACTTTATTGGTCAAGTGCAAAGAGCCATGGAGAGCTTCAGACACTAGAGAGAATCCTATGACTTGCATTTTCGGAACATAACTCTGTTGGCAGCTTATGGGGATGGATTTGTTGGAGAAGAGATGGGAGGCAGAGGTGGCCAGTTTGAAGACTATGACAACAGTCCCCTGAGAGCTTCCTAGACTAGGAAAATGGGAATAGAAAAGAAATTACATGTAAAGAATCCACTGACAGTGCAGGAGACTAAGAGATGTGGGTGTGATCCCTGGGTCAGGAAGAACCCCTGGAGGAGGACATGGCAACCCACTCCAGTACTCTTGCCTGGAGAATCCCATGGACAGAGGAGTTTAACCGGCTACAGTTGATGGGGTAGCAAAGAGCTAGACATGACCAAAGTAACTGAGCATGCATACATGCACACATATATACATGTGTATGTATATATATAAACAAAGATCTGGGACATCATATATCCGCAAGTGTAACAGTTAAGGACACTGACTCTGGAAACTGACAGTCCAAAGTCTGCATCTTAGTTCTGTCACTTACTAATTGTTTAACACTGAACAATCAACTTCCTCCCTTATAAAGCAGAGACAATGATTGGCTTAGCTAGTTAGAGCTGCTATAACAAAATACCATGGACTGAGGGGCATATAAACAACAGACATTCACTTCTCACAGTTTTGGAGGCTGGAAGTTTAAGATCAGGGTCCAAGTATGGCTGAGTTCTGATAAGAGCCCTCTTCTGGGTTACAGACTGTCAGCTTCTCGTTGTAACCTTACATGGCAGAAAAAGAATATGAGAACTCTCTGATGTCTCTTTTATAAGGGCCCTAATCCCATTCATGAGGGCTCTATCCTTATGACCTAATTACCGCAAAGGTCCCACTTTCTAATACCATCATACTGGGGGTTGGGATTTCAACATATGAGTTATATGAATATACACAAACTTTCAATTCATTGTAATGATATTACCTTAAAATGTATTGTGAAAGCAAGGATTAAAAAGATGAATCACTTAAAAGCAATAATAATACAGTGGCCTAGCCCATATTTAGTGCTGAATAAATAATAGCTACTTTACTGTCATTATAATAATTGCTAATAATTCCTTACTGCCTCAGTCTTTCCTATCACAGGAAAAAAAAACTGCAGAGAATAAGAAATAATGAATTTTAAATAATATTTCATTGTGATCTCATTTAAACCATTTAAAATTTTCAACAATTATATTTCTCATGTTTCCTAGGATGAGTAGGGTTGAGAATCTGTGGTATGTAGGCTGATGTCTTCCACGAATAGACATTTTGCTGTTGTTCTTTCAGTTCAGTTCAGTTGCTCAGTCTTTATTGCAATCATGGACTGCAGCATGCCAGGTTTCCCTGTCCATCACCAACTCCCAGAGCTTATTCAAACTCATGTCCATCAAGTTGGTGATGCCATCCAACCATCTCATCCTCTGTCATCCCTTTCACCTCCTGCCTTTAATCTTGCCCATCATCAGGATCTTTTCCAAGGAGTCAGCTCTTCGCATCAGGTGGCCAAAGTATTAGAGCTTCAGCTTCAGCATCAGTCCTTCCAATGAATATTCAAGACTGATTTCCTTTACAATTGACTGGTTTGATCTGCTTGCAGTCCAAGGGACTCTCAAGAGACTTCTCCAACACCACAGTTCAAAAGCATCAGTTCTTTGGCGCTCAGCTTTCTTTATGGTCCAACTCTCACATCCATACATGACTACTGGAAAAGCCATAGCTTTGGCTAGATGGACCTTTGTTGGCAAGGTTTTTAATATGCTTTTTAATATGCTGTCTAGATTGGTCATAGCTTTCCTTCCAAGGAGCAAGCGTCTTTTCATTTCATGGCTGCAATCACCATACACAGTGATTTTGGAGCCCAAGAAAATAATGTCAGCCACTGTTTCCATTGTTTCCCCATCTATTTGCCATGAAGTGATAGGACCAGATGCCATGATCTTCATTTTTTGAATGTTGAGTTTTAAATCAACTTTTTCACTCTCCTCTTTCACTTTCATCAAGAGGCTCTTCAGTTCCTCTTCGCTTTCTGCCATAAGGGTAGTATCATTCACATATCTGAGGTTATTGATATTTCTCCCAGCAATCTTGATTCGAGCTGTGCTTCATCCAGCCTGGCATTTTGCATGATGTACTCTGCATATAAGTTAAATAAGCAGGGTGACAGTATACAGCCTTGATGTACTCCTTTCACCATTTGGAACCAGTCCATAGTTCCATGTCTGGTTCTAACTGTTGCTTCTTGACCTGCATACAGATTTCTCAGGAGGCAAGTAGTGGTCTGGTATTCCCATCTCTTGAAGAGTTTTTCACAGTTCGTTGTGATCCACACAGTCAAAGGCTTTGGTGTAGTCAATAAAGCAGAAGTAGATTTTTTTCTGGAATGCTTTTGCTATGGACCAGTTGATGTTGGCAATTTGATCTCTAGTTTCTCTGCCTTTTCTAAATCCAGTTTGCACATCTGTAAGTTCTTAGTTCATGTAGTGCTGAAGCCTGACTTGGAGAATTTTGAGCATTACTTTACTAGCGTGTGAGATGAGTGCAATTGTGCGATAGTTTGAACATTCTTTGGCATTGCCTTTCTTTGAGATTGGAATGAAACCTGACCTTTTCCAGTCCTGTGGCCACTGCTGAGTTTTCCAAATTTGCTGGTATATTCAATGCAGCTCTTTAACACTATCATCTTTTAGAACTTGAAATAGCTCAGCTGGAATTCCATCACCTCCACTATCTTTGTTCATGGTGCTTCCTAAGGCCCACTTGACTTCACATTCCAGGATGTCTGGCTCTAGGTGAGTGATCACACCATTGTGATTATCTGGGTCATGAAGATCTTTTTTGTATAGTTCTTCTGTGAATTCTTGCCACGTATTCTTAATATCTTGTGCTTCTGTTAGGTCCATACCATTTCTGTCCTTTATTGTGCCCATCCTTGCGTGAAAATATCCCATGGTATCTCTAATTTTCTTGAAGAGACCTCTAGTCTTTCCCATTCTATTGTTTTCCTCTATTTCTTTGCACTGATCACTGAGGAAGGCTTTCTTATCTCTCCTTGCTGTTCTTTGGAACTCTGTATTCAGATGGCTATATTTTTCCTCTTCTCCTTTTCATTTAGCTTCTCTCCTTTTGTCAGCTATTTGTCAGCCTTCCTCAGACAACCATTTTGGCTTTTTGCATTTCTTTTTCTTGGGGATGATCTTGATCACTGCCTCCTGTACAATGTCACAAACCTCTGTCCATGAACCACTGTCCACGAACAGTGCCTCTGTTCAGGCAGTCTATCAGATCTAATCCCTTGAATCTATTTGTCACTTCCACTGTATAATCATAAGGGATTTGATTTAGGTCGTACCTGAATGGTCTAGTGGTTTTCCCCACTCTCTTCAGTTTCAGTCTGAATTTGGCAATAAAGAGTTCATGATCTGAGCCACTGTCAGCTCCCGGTCTTGTTTTTACTGATTGTATAGAGCTTCTCCATCTTTGGCTGCAAAGAATATAATCAATCTGATTTCGGTGTTGACCATCTGGTGATGTCCATGTGTAGAGTCTTCTCTTGTGTTGTTCGAAGAGGGTATTTTCTATGACCAGTGCGTTCTCTCGGCAAAACTCTGTTAGCCTTTGCCCTGCTTCATTTTGTACTTCAAGGCCAAACTTGCCTGTTATTCCAGGTATCTCTTGACTTCCTACTTTTGCATTCCAGTCCCCTATGATGAAAAGGACATCTTTTTTTGTTGTTAGTTCTAGAAGGTCTTGTAGCTCATCATAGAACTGAAGAAGTGTTTGGGGCATAGACTTGGATTACTGTGATATTGAATGGTTTGCCTTGGAAATGAGCAGAGGTCATTCTGTCATTTTTGAAATTGCACCCACGGACTGCATTTTGGACTCTTTTGTTGACTATGAGGGCTACTCCATTTATTCTAAGGGCTTCTTGCCCACAGCAGTAGGTATAATGGTCATCTGAATTAAATTCGTCGTTCTTTTAAATTGTTGTTCTTTAGTGAATGAGTAACGTGCAGTGCATCTGAACAAGCTGTCTTGCTAACGCCCCCTCTGCATGGATGGGGAATTACCTGCTGCTGTCCTGTTTTTATTTCACTGCCTTTTTGGCTCAGGCCCTCCTGGGTCCCCAACTCCTGGACAGCAGAGTCCAGGTCCTCCCGATTCTTTTCATGTTGAGCAGAGTGAGCCTTATGCAAAATTGGTTGCTTAAAATTTACTCTGTGTGATTTCTCTGCTTGAAATTTGGAGGGAAATATCTAATAACGAAAAACCTGTTTATTTGCAAAGTTGGATTAAGGACTCGTTTTTCCCAAAGTCGCCTAGAAGATTTCTGTGAAGTCAGCTTCCTACCTCTAGGGGGACTGGGGAGTCACAGAGTCCCCAAACTGCTGCCAGGGGAAGTACTAATTAAGAATGCTTGGCACTATTTTTTTCCTCCAAGAACAGGATGGTGAGGGTTATTTTTACAGCCTCTCTCAGTTAGGCACAGATGATCCAAATTCACAGCACACTAGAGTGTTCTAGTTTTACATTTTTACTCCTCAAATCTTATTGTTCTACTGGTTTTACTGATTCTTGGAGAGCGAGTCCTGTGTTGGTCTCACACTGATGCCCTTTGGACTTACCCTGGGGTGGGACCACGGACCTCTGGATGAAGTGTGGTATAACTAAGCTCTGGAGGAGTTAGATGTGATTTGGAAAGCATATTAGTTGTGCTTAATTATATGTCGAATTGTGTATGGGCTAACACCTTCACGTGTGGTCTTTTTTTCGTTCCTTCGTATTGAATAAGGATTTGACCTGCTGCGTTAGAGGAACAATGATTCTGTAGAAATGGATCCAGGAAACAACACTGGCCCATAGGCTGCACAGTGCTGAAGGAGATGATGTTGAGAAGTACACACATAAAATTATTCAAACAGTGATCCCCAGCGATATGCTTAGACTCTCTATGCATTGCACTATTAATAGCTCAGGTCCCCACAGACCGAGCAAGCATTCAAATTCAATTGACAGCTGTAAATTACAATACAAATAGCATCAAATCACTGAATGGCCTAGTGCCAAAATAATAATATCACCCTTTTTGCATCAGGGTAAATCTGCTCTGAGTGTGAAAGTGATGGCTAGGAGGAGACAGGCAACAGCGCATGCAGCATCTTTTAACACTGAACTATTTGCTCTGGAGGATGCCTGGGGGAGATGTCATGAGTGGAATGGTCCATGGTCTCTTGAGTGAAAAAAAGCAAATCTCAGCGTTTCATGTTGGTCTCATTTAAGTATTAAAATCAGTGGATTTTTTTTCTTAGTTTCTGAGCCAGACAGCCTCACAATTTCCTTAATGATCAGAGTCATTAAAACTCACCCTTCAGAGACAATGAAGACAATAAGAGACTTGCAATCATCAGATTCTTAGTGTTTATACAGCGTATATACGCATATACAACCAGGGATATGTGTGTGCATGCATACACACACACACTGTAATGGCAGTTGCCACAGCAACTCTAATTTGCACAAATATTGTTACCTGAGCTGGAAAAATCCACTTCTCCATCATGTTCATAGAACCTAGGCAGGCCCGAGAATCTGGGCAGGGCTGAGGGCTCTCATGATCCCAGTAGAGAGAGAGGTAAGGTGGATTCTGAAGCACAAGGACCAGGTTGAGCCACACAGTAGCACTCACTGAACTGGTATCCATGCACCTCTCGCCTGCAGTTGTGTGTGTGGAATGATGGAGGAGTAGTAGATGAACAGTAGATGGTTACCCTGGCTGGCTCTCCATGTGGGAGGTTGCAGCCTTTTGTGTTCACACTGCAGGGAGGCTGGTCAAGGCAAGAGCTGGGGTTAGGAAAGCTGCACATCATTACATTTCCATTCTGATTACACTTCCCCCACTTCTGTGATCATCCCCCCAGGGGGCCTGGTTAACATAGTTTTCATGCCTTCCATGCACAAACTCTGGAGTTATAGCACCGGCCACAGCATTATGCCAAACACCTTTCTCCTCTATTGTTAGCTTTCCATCTGTGCATAGGGCAATGTGACACGTGTCCCTGCCTTTGGGGTCGACCAAGGGGCGGGCAAAGGAACAGATGATTCTGTTGAGCCAGACTGTCCTGATTGGCAGCCCCGTGCTGTCACGAATTGCTGACCTCAACCTGCTCTTTCCAGAAGGCTCCACCGGACAGCGGCTTCATTTATATGTTCTGCTCCAGTGGTTTGAATTTCATTATCTCCTCCACAGCCCTTTTGGCAAGAGCTTCCACCTTCCTGCTCCAGGCACCCTTTACGATTTGACAGTTGAAGTGTATGGTTAAAGCCATCTTCCTTTTAAAAAGCATTTCCTTTCTAGCTCTGGTTTATTTTCCACATAAATTCACTAGGTGGCAGTGAACGGTGAGGGAAAGAAGGCTGCCTTTGAGAGGCTTTCGAGGGCAAGTGTGACTGAACATTCTAGGATATCAAACCTAGATATACTTTTTGGGGAGGAGGGAGCATGCCTTGTGGCATGAAGGAACTTAGTTCCTGAACCAGGGATCAAACCCGTACCCCCTGCGCTGGGAGCACAGAGTCTCAACCACGTAGACCACCCAGGCAGTCCTTCGACCTGCAATTTTAAGGGAACACCTAGTATTTTACTAAACGATGAAATGCAAGATTCGTCGTCAAAACTCCTCTTAGCTCTCTGCTAATTTCTTTTCTGGTTATATTTACAAAATTGTTGAAGCCAATGACATGTATTCATTGCCTATAAACATATTGCTTTTTCAGAAAACAGTGATTACAATCAGGTCCCACTTGTCCAGTCAAAACTTCTACTGTGTGTGTAAGTGTGAGTGGGTGTAAGTGTGAAGGTGTGTGTGTTTTCTTTAGAAGACAGGTGAGCCTCACGATTCCTTGGAGGATTTAGGTGTTGTTCTTTGATTAATTTCTCTAGGTAATTATCACCTCCCTTTTACCCTATTAGATTTAGGGCCACAGTTTTTGCAACAGGCAAAGCCTGGAATCTTATATTGCCTCTGCCTTGAGAAGACTCTAAAACTTCAAATTTATGAAAGGACAGTAAAATCTTAGTGCTTATGATCTCAATTAGTTTATTTATATGCCGCCTGGTTTTTAACCTAAATGCACTTTGTGCAGAGGGGAAGAAAACAATTATAAATCAACTAGAAAGGCAGTTTCCATAAACTACTGAGTTGTGCTGTGGCTGGAGAGGTTGACCTGACCGGGATCAGGAATGCAGGGACTATCATGTCACAGCCTCTGCACCTCCTCTTCTTTACCCATGGCCCTCCCCAGGCCCTGACTCTGGCCCTGGCCTGGGAAACTTAACAGAAGTGATGCAGTGATGCAGGAAGCTCTGTTTCTCGCCAAACATTCTTGGACACAACAGCACGTTGCGTCAACCACGTTGCTGCTCTGGTGCTGATCTCAGAGTCCAGCTCTCATGACTCAGCTTCCTCCAACTTCCAGATCCTTCTCCCTGTGCAGGCCTCTGCCCTGCTCTTGATAACCAGTCCACTCCTACTGTCCTGCCTTGGTCTCACCAGACACTCTCCGAGGCCTTTATAATCTGAGCTTGGTCTCAGGACCCCACTATCTGATGCAGACTACCCCCAAGTGCCTCTGATCACTAGATATTGCTAACTTCCGGGTCCCTGAAAGTGTCCTCCACTGAGCTGTTTGGATACCATGTGATTTCCCTTTGAATTCCTCCCATGAGATCACAGTGAAAAACTCCAGCTTTGCTGATGCCCTTGATAAGCTCTAAGGAGGGTTACTATGTTGGAGGCTCTGAGCAGGTACTAGAGATACAGTGGGAATCAGACATGGCCCCTGTTGTCAGAGATCTCACACCCACCTCCAGGTCTGTGTTCTGCCTTGGTATCTCCCCTCAAAGCCGGCTTCAGGGTCCATTCCCATGGTAGGCCACAGTCGCTCCCAGTCTGTCTGGTCCTATTGCTGCAAACTGGGGTGTGACTGGGTGTGCCTGAGGCTATCAAAACGTCCTACGCAGTTTCAGGTAAACTCCTATGTTCTCTGTCCACAAGCAGGTTGGGCTACCGTTATTCAACTTGAAGAGGGAAATGGAGAGCTGAATAGTCACATAATCACTGTCTTCTTCCTGGGTCTCCATGGCCGGGAGTCCCCATCAGCAAGTGCAGCACAGAACAGACATGAGGAACCTGCCTGGTTTGGGGTGTGATGCCCTGGACCAGTTACATCCTGCCTGATGAACTTGCTGTATGAGAGATGAATGTGTCTGGAATGTGAAGTCATCCGTGTGCTCAGTCACTCAGTCGTGTCCGACTCTTTGCCGCCCCGTGGTCTGTAGCCCACCAGTCTCCTCTGTTCATGGGACTTCCCAGGCAAGAATACTGAAGTGGATTACCGTTTCCTTCACCAAAAGTCACCTTTTCCTTAGGTTTAATCACATACATGATCAGGAGATCCTGAGGTGGCATTGAGCTGAATATAAGGCATCACTTGCTAAGAGGATGAAAACAACTGGGGAGAAGTTTCTATAAATAGTGGAGAGTTGTACCTTCTAGAAAAGCTGTGCTTGGACTAGTCTGTTAATTATCTTCTAAGTGAGTAGTGTGGGTTGTTAATAACATTGGCAGTTCCAGTTGAGGACTTAAAGATGCATGTGATAAATCTTAATGATATGCTGCTACTGCTGCTGCTGCTGCTAAGTCACTTCAGTCGTGTCCGACTCTGTGCGACCCCATAGACAGCAGCCCACCAGGCTCCCCCTTCCCTGGGATTCTCCAGGCAAGAACACTGGAGTGGGTTGCCATTTCCTTCTCCAATGCATGAAAGTGAAAAGTCAAAGTGAAGTCGCTCAGTCGTGTCCAGCTAGTAGTGACCCCATGGACTGCAGCCTACCAGGCTCCTCTGTCCATGGGATTTTCCAGGCAAGCGTACTAGAGTGGGGTGCCATCGCCTTCTCCATAATGATATGCTAGCTGGACGGCAAATAAGAAAAAACAAGCTCCTCTCTGGTTCTCCCATTGGAATGAGGCAGGCATTGAAGAAAGATACACTCATAGGAAAACTAAGATTGGGAAAATCAGTTCAATCAGTTCTCTTAGAAAAAAAAAATCCTTACACACACGGTGCAGTTTTTCCACGGAGCTATTTTCTCATGCGCTTATAGGAGTGTTTTGCTTTGTTTTGTTTTGTTTTGAATGCTGGGTGGCACTACCTTGTCTACTGTATACATATACATACATTCACACACGTATGCAGGAACCACCTGATGGCTTTTTAGTGATTTCTAAAAGATAAAATGACTTACTTAAGACATTAAGTACATAAAGAACACCCCTTTAGGAATCTGAACAACCTTCCCTCTCTTTCTTGCAGTCTCATTCATGCCTTATACTTTTAAGACCTTTGGAGACATTTCATGGTTTGCCAATCTACACTGACAGGATCCAAGAGTGGTGACTTCAGTGTTGGTTTGGGTGCTTTAATTTGAGTGCTTCTCTGTAATGAGAACTGAAGCTTGAAAATTTATAACAGTAACCAAAAGATGTACTACAGAGTCCTGAACCCATGCTAACAAAGTATGCTCGATACAGCTCATAAACTTAGAAACAGAGAAAAAAAATCACAAATCGTACACAGGTCCATTGTAGTCTGGTTCCCTCCTCCTTGGCCAGTTGTTGAAGGCTTTAGCACAGAGGGGCTGGGTAATTGCATCCTTATTTGAACCCAGACCCCAATCTCTGTGTCCCCATTCTGTGTTTCCTGCCCCTGCCCCATGCACATCCCTGCAAAGCAGCCCCTTCCTGATATGATGACCACCATGATGCTGATTCCGGAGTGTCCTCAGGCTCTCTCCCTGCATCTCTCAGCACGTGGTGTGAAATGCCTCACCCATGCTTCTGCTAATCTTACTTCTTCCCTTCCTTTTTCCACTTCCTGTCTATCGGGCCTGTGCAGCACAAACCTATGCGAGGGTTAACTTTTGCATACTCTGTGAGTATACCGGCTATTCTCTCCTGCGTGCTAGGGGATGCGCAGCCCTCCAGAATTTCAGACAAAAACAAGAATATCTTCTAGACCAGAGCTACCTGAAGTCCTGTCTTCTGTTACTCAGGAGGCTTTTCTATTACAGTTATTTCTAGGTCCCTGCTATAAATATCCTCCCAGCAGCCATCTGCCCCTGAGGCAGAGTTTTACAATTTTATGCTGGCTGTTTGGGTTACACAATCCAAACTGCCATCCATTCTAGAGCCATTTCAACTATTCCTCTCTCTCATAGAGAATATCGCCCCTGCTCTGTTAGGAGCGAGCAAGATTTATTTTTGTTTCCTGAAAAATCTGTGCAGTTTATATAAAGCCATCAGGAGCCGGTCACCTCATGTGGTTTAACCCATGAACTCGTGAAGGGGATGCAGGAAACAAAACAAGGTCTGGAAATTACCTTGACGTCTGGGCTGTGAGCTCCTGTTCCATGGCACCAGGCCAGGTCCCCGCATAATCCATCCACACTGGGGGTGGTAGCATCTCTCAATGGGGCAGGGAGAGATTTTCCCAGAAGAAAAAATTCCAGTAAAACTAGAATTTGTATTTAAAAAAAAAAAAAAAAGCTTGAGAGGGTATACTGTTTTACAATTCACAATAAATAAGGTGTTTAAAGGCCAAGACCCTAATGAGATAATCACCACCAAAGCAGCCACTGAAAGGAGCATGTTTGAAAACTTACTGAAAGCATAGAATGGACTGGCCCTGTGCCTAGCACACTGGATAAGAGGTGGGGAAAGGGGTGTTTGTTTTCCCTGCAACAGGTAACTGTTCAGAGTCTGAACAGTCCATCCTCTCTGGGAACAGTGCTGATATGTGCATGCAAGGACTGGTGGGCCCAGTCCCTGGAGGGAAAGAATGGACCATGGAGGGGGTGCGGATGGCAGGGAGGGAGTCACAGGCAGGGGCCCTATTCACTGTGCTCCCCCTGTGGAAACTACTTCCAGGGAGCCATCAGCAGGGTCTGGGAGGCACATAGGTAAAATCAGGAGAAGCTTTGGAACTGTAAAATCAACTGGGAAAGTAAATGGACTCCAAGCACTGGGCAAACGCCAAGAAAGAGGCTTTGAAGTGGTGGTGACCAGAAGCTGGCTGAACAAGCCCTACTGACTTCCTCATAAGTAACTCATTTTTTTCTTTGCTTTTATTTATTTTTAAAATTAATTTCTATTGGTGTTTAGTTGCTTTACAGTGTTATATTAGTTTCTACTGTACAGCAAAATGAATCAGCTATCAGTTCAGTTCAGTCGCTCAGTCATGTCCAACTCTTTGCGACCCCATGAATCGCAGCACGCCAGGCCTCCCTGTCCATCACCAACTCCCGGAGTTCACTCAGATTCACGTCCATCGAGTCAGGGATGCCATCCAGCCATCTCATCCTCTGTCGTCCCCTTCTCCTCCTGCCCCCAATCCCTGCCAGCATCAGAGTCTTTTCCAGTGAGTCAACTCTTCGCATGAGGTGGCCAAAGTACTGGAGTTTCAGCTTTAGCATCATTCCTTCCAAAGAAATCCCAGGGCTGATCTCCTTTAGAATGGACTGGTTGGATCTTCTTGCAGTCCAAGGGACTCTCAAGAGTCTTCTCCAACACCACAGTTCAAACGCATCAATTCTTCCGTGCTCAGCCTTCCTCACAGTCCAACTTGCACATCCATACATGACCACTGGAAAAACCATAGCCTTGACTAGACGGACCTTAGTCGGCAAAGTAATATCTCTGCTTTTGAATAGGCTATCTAGGTTGGTCATAACTTTTCTTCCAAGGAGTAAGCGTCTTTTAATTTCATGGCTGCAATCACCATCTGCAGTGATTTTGGAGCCCCCAAAAATAAAGTCTGCCACTGTTTCCACTGTTTCCCCATCTATTTCCCATGAAGTGATGGGACTGGATACCATGATCTTTGTTTTCTGAATGTTGAGTTTAAGCCAACTTTTTCCCTCTCCACTTTCACTTTCATCAAGAGGCTTTTTAATTCCTCTTCACTTTCTGCCATAAGGGTGGTGTCATCTGCATCTCTGAGGTTATTGATATTTCTCCCGGCAGTCAGCCATACATACACATGTATCCCCTCACTTTTGGATTTGCTTCCAATTCAGGTCACCATAGAGCATCAAGTAGATTTCCCTGTGGTATACAAGGTGCTCTCATTAGTTACCTGTTTTATGAAAGTGAAAGTGTTAATCACTCAGTGGAGTCTGACTCTTTGCCACCCATAGCTTGTAGCCCGCCGGTCGCCTCTGTCCATGGTATTTTGCAGGCAAGAATACTGGAGTGGGTAGCCATTCCCTTCTCCAGGGGATCTTCCTGACCCAGGGATCAAATCCAGTTTTCCTGCACTGCAGGCAGATTCTTTACAATCTGAGCTACCAGGCAATGTATATGGGTCAATCCCAATCTCCCAGTTCATCCCACCCTCCTCTTCCCCTTGGTCTCCATACATTTGTTCTCCTTGTCTATATTTCTGTTTTGCAAATAGATTCATCTATACCATTTTTCTAGATTATACATTTCTATACCATATTGTTTTTCTCTTTCTGACTTATTTCACTCTGATGACAGCCTCTAGGCCTATTCACATCTCTGAAAATGGCACAGTTTTGTTCTTTTATGGCTGAGAAATATTAAAAAAAAACTTTACTTGGTATATGGCTGAGTTGTTGTTCAGTTGCTAAGTCATGTCTGACTCTTCTCAGCCCCATGGATTGCAGCATACCAGGCTTCTCTGTCCTTCACTATCTCCCGGAGTTTCCTCAAATTCATGCCCATTGAGTTAGTGATGCCATCCAACCATATCATTATCTGTCACTCCCTTCTTCTCCTGCCTTCAACCTTTCCCAGCATCAGGGTCTTTTCCAATGAGTTGGCTCTTCTCATCAGGTAGCCAGAGTATTAGAGCTTCAGCATCAGTCCTCCCAATGAATATTCAGGGTTGATTTATTTTAGGATTGACTGGTTTGATCTCCTTGCTGTCCAAGGGACTCTCAAAAGTCTTCTCCAACACCACAATTTGAAAGCATCAATTCTTCAGCGCTCAGCCTTCTTTATGGTCCAAGTCTCACATCCATTCATGAGTACTAATAAAACTATAGCTTTAACTATATGGACCTTTGTGGACAAAGTGATGTCTCTACTTTTTAATATGCTGTCTAGGTTTATAATAGCTTTTCTTCCAAGGAGCAAACTTCTTTTAATTAATGATTTCACTCACCATCCACAGTGATTTAGGAGCCCAAGAAAATAAAATCTGTCACTGTTTCCACTTTTCCCCCATCTATTTGCCATGAAGTGATGGGATTGGATGCCATGATCTTAGTTTTTTGAATGTTGAGTTTTAAGCCAGCTTTTTCAGTCTCCTCTTTCACTTTCATCAAGAGGCTTTTTAGTTCCTCTTAGCTTTCTGCCATAAGGGTGATATGATCTGCATATATGAGGTTGTTGATATTTCTTCCAGAAATCTTGATTCCAGTTTGTGAGTCATCCAGCCCAGTATTTCATATGATGTACTCTACATATATAATGGCTGAGTAATACTTTTAAAACAAATTTGATTATCCCAAATTATGTCAATTGGAAACAGCCTTATTTCACTTATAGAAGGTAAGGTGTAAATCATAACAAAGTACATTATGAAGAAGCTTTTAGTATAAGTATTTTCTATCCTTTGTTTGGAATACATGAACATGGAGTCAAATTTTTTATATTGGTAGATTTGCTGTTCATATTAGTGAATTTGAAGTACTATCAAATGCTGAGTTATCCAAGATTAATCAAATGTTCAGTCTACTAAGGCAGAAAAGCAGACTGATTGGTACATTTGAAAGGGTTTTTTTTTGTTAGAATAGTGGAAACCAAACTGAGACTTTCATTTAGACTTAGTTAAACAGTAATTAGATTTAATCAATATATCCTGTTCCCTAGCCTACCTAATTAGTTTTACTTCTTTGGAAAGTAAAGCTGGAAATATCACTTCCATTTATTTTATAATAGATGTGGACCTTGACTAGAGAAATATATATCTAAAGTGGAATTACATGCCTTTAAATAAGCTGGAGAATTCTTAAAAGACCAAGGCACAAAAGGCTTCCTGCCAATCCCACTAAAGTTGAAGGCAGAGGATTTTGAAAAAAAAAAAAAGAGAGAGAGAGAGAAAGAGAGAGAGAGAAATTTGTTGCAGTGCTCATCAAAATGAGCCCCTGCATGCCTGTTGCAGGCCAAAAAGGGTGCTGATGCTCAAAGCTGTGAAATGAATGCATGATTCCTGCTGCTGAAATGAACAGTTAATGCAAATCCCTTCAAGTTCATGAATCACATTTGGGACCAGGCAGATGGTCCATGCCCAAAATCGTGACTACACCAATTTCACAGAGAGGAGGTTTTCACAGGACAGTGAGTGCAAATGAATAGATGGGAAGATTGCGGCTGCCCACACACTCCCCCCTCCACCAATCCCACAGGCTGAGCTTTCCCTGGCATGTTGCGTGCCCGACGTGTGAGGCAGCCTTTTTTCCCAGCATCCCCATGGGCACTGAGTTGAAAGGCAAGCCCTCTGAATATAAGATTCTGAGACCTGTTTAATCTCTCTGCTGCAGAAAGAATTTTTGATAAGGGGGCCTATTGCTTGCAAACTGTCAGAGCGTCACCTGCGGGTTGTCAAGCCACAGGAGCAAGACTGGTGATTGGAGAAAATAAGAACACCTGAGAGCTGCCCTTCAGTTAGTACTAACTAGAACCCAAACAGGGGGCTGTCTTCTTTATAGACACCATTTTCTGTAAACCCACAACCCTGGGAAATGGAAATTCACATCCACATTTATAGATGAGAAAACTGGGACTTAGAGGGAATAAACCAGCCCAGAAAATAGGAGTTAGAATGCAACCACCTCTTGCTGCCTCCAGGCACATACCCACTGTCCTATTATATAATGGCACAGGGCAACCTACTTTGCAAGAAGATTTTCAGAGCCTGTGATGAAAACTTCTTGATTTATAAACAGATGGAAGAGTGAATCGGTTAGTGAAAATGAGGAGGATTTATTCTGGCATTGAGCAAGGAGGTGTTTCAAAAGGGACCCAGGATTTTGTTTTTATCTGTTGGTGAGGCCAACACATCAGGAGACAGTTGTTGTGGAAAAGGATTTGTTAGTCACCATTCCTAAGGGGAGAGGGTGTGACCCACCTCACAGCACCACACATGGAAGCACCAGGGTCAGTCTGGAGAGAGAAGAAGCAGGGAAAGGCAGGGGTACAAGTTGTTACTGTGGATTTTCATGGGAATGATTGGACAAGGAAGGCTGAGCAGCAGGGCACACTTAATGATCTGATACTTTAACTTTGGCAGGTTCTGGGAATAGAGATGGTCTCTAGCTGTATCCGTCCCTGGGATGATTTGGGGCTGGGGGATAATGTCCCAACCTGCAGGAGCCTGGATGAAAGGAGGTGGGTGGAGAAATGGACTCAGAATTGATTGGTTTGCATGTCAAGGTATATTGGCTATCAAATTGTTTCTTCTCTCTAGGAATTATTAATAATTACAGGAGCCCTCTCACCCTTTTTGTGGTTTTGCTCTCCACAGTTTCAGGTGCCTACAGTTAACCTCAGTCCAAAAATATTAAATGGAATATTCCAGGAAAAGATGATTCCCAAGTTTTAGATTTTGAGCCACTCTGAGTCATGTGATGAAATCCTGAGCTGTCCACCGTGTCCTGCCCAGAATGTGAATCATTCTTTTGTCCTGAGTATCACACTATTTATATACCCAGCAGCCACGTCAGTTATCAGATTGACAGTCCATTTATCATGGTGCTTGTGTTCAAGTCATCCTTGTTTTGCTTAATAATGGCTCCAAAGCACAAGAGGAATGATGCTGGCCATTTAAATCTGCCAAAGAGGAGGTGTCAAGAACTTACTTTAAGTGAAAAGGTAAAATTTCTCAACCTAATGAGGAAAGGGAAAAATTGCATGCTGAGGTTGCCAAGATCTACGGAGAGAACACATCTTCTATCCATGAAGTTGTGAAAAAGGAAAAAGAAACTCGTGCTAGTTTTGCTGCTGTATTTGGAACTGCAAAAGTCACAGTCACAGTGGGCAGTGAGTGCTTAGTTAAGATGGAAAAGGCATTGAATTTGTACAATGAGTTATTCTGAGACAGACTGAGAGAGACCACATTTACATAACTTTGATTACTGCATATTGTTATAATTACTCTCTGTTCTATTGTTAGTTACTGTTATTCCCTTGCGGAACCTAATTTGTAGGTTATCATAGGTATGTATGTATAGGAAAAAACATTATATGTAGTAGAAAAAGTGAAAGTGTTTCAGTACTAAACTGTTTACAGCATCCACTAGGGGCCTTGGAATGTATCCCCTGCGGATGGGGATGGTGTGGTATGAAATAAAAAGTATGATGAATACAAGAGTGCCCCTACAAAACCCTCTGTGCACATACCTTTTTTACTTTCTGCCATGACAACTCGAGCAGCAGATGTTTTATGGGACAGTTTTGCTGCTTTCAGAGCACAGTCTGTGGACTGTTCACAAGTCTAAGGAGGCTGAAACATGGGCTTGTGTGCCATTTTCTCTAGGTATAGGACTTCCCTGGTGGCTCAGACGGTAAATTGTCTCACCTCTCATAAATGAGTCTTTATTAGCGCAGGTATTTGGCTCCTGGAAATATTTCTTTAGAAATAGGATCACCTGCTTGCTTCTTTAACAACCAGATTTTTCATTCCCTGAATTTCAGTGGGACAAAGGTGGGGAAGAGATGCCTAAGAAAAGTATGTTGTTGTTTTGTTAGGAAGTCATGTTTGACTTTTTGTGACCCCATGGACTGCAGCACACCAGGCTTCCCTGCTCTTCACTGTCTCCTGGAGTTTGCTGAAATTCATGTCCATTGAGTCGGTGATGCTCTCTCACCATCTCACCCTGTGTTGCACCCTTCTCTTCCTGCCCTCAGTGTTTCACAGGATCAGGGTCTTTTTCCAATGAGTCGGCTCTTCGAATCAGGTGGCCAAAGTAGTGGCACTTTAGTTTCAGCATCAGTCCTTCCAATGAATATTCAGGGGTTGAGTTTCTTTAGGAATAACTGGGTTGACCTCCTTGCAGTTCAAGGGACTCTCAAGAGTCTTCTCCAGCACCACAATTCAAAAGCATCAATTCCTCGGCGTTCAAAAGTATGGATGTCGTTATAACCTTTATATGATGCTCATATCAAGTTTTTTTTTGTTTGTTTTATTTATGTCTTTGACAATAGTCTGTCTTCTTCGCTACCAAAAGTGAAGGAATTGTGGTTATGAGAGGAATCAACTCTAAAATCTGCTTAGATGTCTCCTCATCCATTGGTGGACACCAGACAGTAGCAGTAACTTGGGTGGGTAGAGTCACTGTCAGATTCCTCTGTCAATTCACAGCTTCACCCTGCCTTTAGGGGTGTCCTCAGACTGAAGTCATGCCTAGAGAGATCACCTTGGCCATACTGCCGTTCACCTGGAGGCACCTAAGGATCCAGTACCTTTTGTGTTCAAACAAAACTGAGTGGAGACAATAACAGTCCATTACACCCCACCCTCCGTCCTCACTCTTCCTTTTAGAGAGGCTGATGGCTAAGAGCAGATGCTCTGCAGTATGACATGGGTTCCTCTTATGGCTCCATACCTGACCATCTCAGTGCCTGGGCTGGTCACCTAACCTCTATGTGCTTCAGGGTTTTTCCCCTAATCTCTAGAATGCAATGATAATAACAGAACCTATATTGTAGAATTGGTATGAAGGTTAATTAACTATTTCAGGGACAGAGTTAGGCTCACAGATATCAGCTGTTATTAATAATCTTTGAAACAGTATTTTCCCAAGTGGGGCCCATGGTCCACCTACACCAAAATAACCTATGCTGCTTTGGCAATGGTCCTAGAGAATCAGATTCTCTAGGGAGTTTCCAGGGCTCTGTCCCCAGCCAGTCCTTATATATAATATGTGAGAACCACGCCTTAAACTTTAAGGTTGAAAGTGTCAGACAGAGAAACTTTAAGGATAGAGACTTTTCAGGCAGGCAGATCTAACTTCAGATTTCACCTCCCCCCTTAAATAGACCTATGTGATGCTGAACAAGTTACTGAGTTTATAGTTTCCTGGAGCTGCCATTTCAATACACTGAGATATTAACATCTATTTTGTTCAATAAATATTTATCAGTGATGCTATGTATAGGACACCCTTCTAGTTGCTGGGAATGTAATAGTGAACATTCTTGAAAAACCTACTTGTTCAGATTATTGTCAGATCTTGGTGGAAGGCACTATAGCTCTCCCTTTCTTTACAGCTCAGATTCCAGGAAAATGCCAGAGCACTGGGTAATTCATTGACTGGACCACTCACCCCAGGAGATAGTATCCCATAGAGGAAGGGGCACAGTGACTTAAGATAATGTAGCCAGTTCTGTCACAAACTAGTTGGTGACCTTAGACACAGCACTACAAAATCCTTGAGCTTCAGAACCTTCTCCTGCAGAATAAGAATGTTGGATTCAAGAACTCTACAGTCTCTTCCAGCTTTATCAGCTCATGGGAGATCTATTCTAAATACAATTAGGAGTTCTTAGCTCTTCTTGAATAAGCAGATTCGGGGACTCCCAATATCTATCCCTATCTCTCACCCTCCATGTCTACAGGGCTGCTAGTCACTTTTGAGAAAGAAACGTTGAGTTCTGTGCAAAGCCTCTCGCATTGGTTGGCAACAAAGATGGTACATCTTTTGCAAAATCCAAGACTGGAATATTAGTAGAAACATCCTAGGTTGTATCTGTGTTTAACAATGAGTAGAAAAATCTTTGAAAAGTATGGTCTGAATTAAGACAGATAAACTTTAAAAAAATTACATGTTAAAAGGTTTAGGGCAGTGCAAGACCATAACTAGAACCAGATGACCATATTGGAAGGCTGAATTTGCCACAGGAAGAATTGGCTTGTGTTGCCTCCAATAAGTTACCCGTCCACTCTGATCCAAAGGAGAACCTGCCTCCTAGGAATGTATGGGGATCAAAAACAATAATGAATGTCTAGTGTTTGACATACTTCCCTACATCATAGAACACACTCAATATATTAATGTGGTATTTATTATGAACATCATCATTTATTGTTGTTATTATTACTACTACATTATTGCACTTTAACATATTCCTGGATATAAAGCTTACTACTGAGCATTCACTTACTTTCTCCTCCATCACCGCTATGTGGTATGTGGAGATGGTACTATCTTAGATAAGGAGTCAATCATGGGTCAACCATGATTCCCACTCAATTCTGCTTCAGAGGGTGTCAGTCCAAAGTGGTTTTCCTGTCTCCTCTTCATCTGAGCTATCCAGCAAAGTGCTTACAAGACCCTCAGTACAGGCAGACCCTGGAAGAGGCAGCCAGGCACACCAGCCGTCATCGGACTGCCTAACGTAAACTGACAAATGTCTCGCCACCAACGTTTCGTTTTGATTTTGGCCCTTTCCCCTTTGTCACACACATGCAGAAGGAAGTCGAGACCAGAAATGTCACTTCAGCACAGACTAGAAATTGACTGCTGGGTTTTATGTGGAGAGTTTATTAAAAAGTAAATTGATAGCTAAAAAGAACTCCAACTAAGAGAAGCCCATAAATTTAATGGCATTTATTAATTTGTGGGCTTTTATCCCAAAACGAGTCATCTCTCTATAAAAGCATCAGATAGCTGTGATTTGGTTAGGACGATGCTTGCTGCCTCCCCTTACAGAGATGACGATGACCCACCAACATCTGAGCTGGTTAGATGCCCAGCAGCACACTCACCACTTCAATCCAACTGCCTTTCTCCAGGCCTCTCCTTGACTTGACACATTTATTTATCTCATTGTGATCAGTCTCTCACTCTGCTGACCCAAGCCTGGTAGATGATCCAGAAATGGCAGCAGAAGAGCCCTAATGAGACCCTAACTGGGCACTGACCCCAGGATTCTTCTTCGAACTCAGCCCCTTGCTGGCTTGCCAGGCTCCCTCTCAGGCTACAGTTTTCCCATCTGCAAAATGAGAGGCTGGTATCGCCAGTTCTTAATTGCAAGCTGCCCTCAGGAAGGATCCAAAGGCATCTGGCCGGCAAAGTCCTGGAAAAAAGCCCCCAGCAAGGAGGGGCTCACTATCTTGTCTCAGTCCTGGCACTCTCACGGCACCAGGAAAGAGAGGCCCCAACAAAGAACATGCCCTGCCTGTCAAGTCACTGATCCCCGTGAGTCCAGTGAATGAGACTTCAAGTGCTGGAGGGCTTGTCATTGTGGATGAGGGTTCCCTTCCTGGACTAACCTGCACATAGGACCCAGTTCCCATGTCCATGGCTGGGAAAATATGGAGGAAAGGATAGAATATCATCACAGCCTTCAGCTGTTATGTAACAAACAAAGTGGGGAATTAGTGGAAAAAGTGGACTGTGTGGAAGTCTGTCTCTATAACACCCTCCAGATAGAGCTGGGGGAAGGAGTAGTCATGCGACCCAACACTAGTACAGAACAGTCTGGCTTGAGTGCCAGTCTTGAGTGCTAGTGGTGTTTGAGGTACCAGAGGATACATAGAATCAAGACATAGGTCTGTTACTCTGTGGCCAGGGATTTTTTTTTTTTTTTTTTTGTCTATAACCACTGTAGATTTCACCCATTTCATTAAATACCATTGCTCTGAAGGCTTGATCATCTCAAAATGCATGCTAGATGTAAAAAAAAAAAAAAAAGATGGATCAGAAAATGTCATTTAATTTTTATTACTAGGAATATTAGAAGACACTTTATTGTTTTTATATCATTTACTTTCTTCACATTGTGAGACATAAAAATCTAGCATGTATTGTCACTTCCTCAATGCTGGCCTCTGCTGTATTTTCTGTAGCATTCATGTTTACTGTTCACATTGATCTCATAAGGAGTTTGCTGTTATCCCCAAGAAATAGACAGGGAAGGGGGGGGGGCTTTACATACACAGGTGGTGAGAGGAAAGGTTGGGATTTGACCATCTGCAGGATCTACTGGCCAATCATTTGGCCACTTGATGAGAAGCACTGACTCATTTGAAAAGATCTGGTTGTTGGGAAAGATTGAAGACAGGAGGCGAAGGCAGAAGCAGAGGATGAGATAGTTAGATAGCATCACCAACTCAATGGACACAAACTTGAGCAAATTCTGGGAGATAGTGAAGGACAGGGAAGCCTGGCATGCTGTAGTCCATGAGATTGCAAAGAGTCAGACACAACTGACTACCTGAACAGCATCAGCAGGGATCTACTGTTATCCTGTCTGCCATACGGGGATGCCTCCCTCTGCACAGCTGCGCTTGACTGCTAGGGTCAGGGAGAAAAGAAAAATGAGGGGCTCTGGACCCTCTGAGATGGCCAGACCTGGGCTGTCTCTAAGGGAAATCCTTCAGGACCTGGAAGTATTACTGGTTGCCTCTTCCAGGGAGGAATTCCTAGGACTCATCCAGAACACAGAACCTTAATGCAAATGGCCCGCCAGAAGCGCTGCATGCAATGCGCCCATCCCCACAGAGGGATGACAACCCAGGACAGCCAGAGGCTGAGAGGTGAAACCGGAAATGTGGATTTGGAGCCGGAAGACCTGGGTTTGAACTTCACTGTTACAACTTCTCTGAGCATCAGCTCCTTTGTCCATCATCTAGAGCCACAGTCCCCAAACTCTTTGGCACAAGGGACCAGTTTCATGGAAGACAATTTTTCCTCAGACCAGGAGTGGAGGAATGGTTTGGGGATGATTCAAGTGCATTACATTTATTGTGCACTTTACTTGCCTGGAAAATTCCGTGGACTACAATCTACGGGGTCGCAAAGAGTCAGACACGACTGAGCGACTTCACTTTCGCTTTCACTTTATTATCATTGCATCTATTATTATTACATCAGCTCTACCTCAGATCATCAGGTATTAGATCCCTGAGATGGGAGACTCCCAATCTAGAGGTCACCACCTCTACCATGCCCAAACCCAGAGAGTTATTGTGAGGGTCACATGAAAAACAGATGTCAGACACTATAAAATGCAACATGTTTCAGAGACTGCTTCACGCATGGTAGGTGCTCAGTGCATGACTGTTGAATGAGGCAACTTTGTTCCATGAGCCTGTGTATCTCATGGACAGAGAGAAAGGCAGCTTGCTTCATGTGCCACTGAAAATGAATCCATTGTCCTGGGTGTAGTCTGCCTCCCACTAAATGAAAGAGGCATGCAAGATTTGACACACAGTAGGCAGACTTCCTGAGAGTCAGCATCATTCTCACAGGAATATCAAAGTCCCCTATAGCCCTGTTAGGTTTCGTTTCAGGATAATCTTGTCTGGAGATACAGACAAACAAGAGTTCTTCCTCCCCTTTGGATTCTAAAAGAGCAGACCGCAGAATGTTGCACCCGGGGCTGTGGTTCCATTAGGGTCCAGAAAAGTAGACTGTAGATGAACCTCTGGCTTGTATCTATGACTTTTTTGTTTGCTATGATTATTCATTCGTGGAAATGGTTCTTTGCAATGGAATGCTATCTGCCTCGGAAATCTAATGATGAGGGTCATTAATCCTTGAAGCCAGGGTGATCATCAGTAGACTGAGGCTGAAATGATTCACCATTGTGTGATATTTTGCACAGTTGTGTTCATTTTATAAGACCTTTTCTCATCTTCTTCTTTCCCTACCCCAATGCCCTACTCACATGTGAGTGAGGACACTGGCATCCTCACACACACACATGCACCATGTAACCACAAGCAACTGGAATATTTGAGATGGACATTGAGCCTATGAGAGCAGGTCTATTTCTGAGTATTTCAGGGGATACAGTCCCTGATTTAATTATGTAATCCCTTGAACATTAGACATAAAACCTCAATCCAAATAGGTCTGTTTCACCTTGGGTTTGCTTTTAAAAAATGAGTGCATTACCAATCCTTAAGAGGACATTACTCCAAAGGCATTGCTCCTGATACATTTCCATGTTGCAGAGGGCATCTCAGAATTGACAAGGGTGCCTCTTAAGAGCAGGGCAACAGAAAGCCTTTCCACTCAGTTGGAGAGAGATGCAGAAATTGATGTTTTGCCAATACTAATAATAGTGACTGCAAATACTCCCCACTTACAAAGCATCCTCATGTGCTCTGTCCCCTTTGAGCCTCATAACAGCCCTCAGAGACATGGAGAGGGCATTGTTTTTCCTGTTCTCACCCTCACTGGAGGATGAGAAAGCAAAGCCCTGAGGTTCCACAGGCAGCAAGGAAGGACTGGCATTGCCAGTGACCTGGTCCAAAATCTTCCATTCCCATCTGTTTTCTTCTCATGGACAAGCAGCATTTTTGGTCCCTGTGATACCTACTCAGGCACCATGTCAGAATCTGGGATTCCTAGTGTCTCCTCACTTCTCTAACTGTTTGAGTGACACTGTTTGAGCTAGCCCTGAAGGAAATTGCAAGAAAGTATTAATACTCTTAGACCCAGGCCTTCTATTAAGAGGCTTAAAGTGCAAAATTCCAAGGGCTGTCTTCCCCACAAGGCTCTAGACTCTGCCCTCTCTTTTGTGCTTACTCCATCATATACATGTCCTCTCTCAGCCTCGTATCTTTTCATCTCTTACTACCCCTTCTGTCTCCCCTACTTGAGAACTCACTGAGGAAAAGAGCCACCCTTCATTCAACCTCATATGCTAAGGAGAGTTGTCCTGTTTGAGGGAATATGTGTGAAATGAACATATGAAGAATTGATCAAATAATTCATTACTAGAGAGAGATCCAGGCAAGTGTATGAGAAGGCAAATTGGTGGACTAAATCTATCTTGTTTCTCCTTCCCCCATCACCCCAAAATAAATAGTAATGACATTTAACAACTTCATACATTTTAGCTTCTTAAGGTGATGGTTTAACTCCAGAAATGGCAAAGTAAACCCAAGCATACTATATTCTTTGGCCACGCTCACAAATTCTGCAGTCCTCATAATCATGCAGATTACCTGGGAGAGGCCAGTCAGGATTCACAGGCCCTTGTGACACAGCTGCAGGCTTCTGGGTGCGACCCACACTGTGTAGATGAACAGGTGAAGGGATGCATGGTGTGTGTGGTGCACTGGCCTCATAGCCCTGAGGCTGGTTTTTCTGAGCCTCAGGAGTGACAGACAGACCCAAGACCAGGTAGTCCTATAACTTAAGTCAAGCTCTTCTGGCAAATATTAGTACCTTCCTGTAATTATGGGCTTCCCTGGTGGCTCAGATGGTAAAGTGTCTGCCTGCAATGTGGAAGACCCGGGTTTGATAACTGGATTGGGAAGATCCCCTGGAGAAGGAAATGGTAACCCACGCCTGTATTCTTGCCTGGAAAATCCCATGGACAGAGGACCCTGGTAGGCTACAGTCCATGGGGTCACAAAGAGTCAGACACAACTGAACGACTTTACTTTCCTGTTAATTAAAGAAAGGTAAGCGGTATATTACAAGCTCATGTTAGACTAAAGTATATTTTGCCACTGTTAGGTTGGGAAAGTAACATGGTCTAGGAAGGAGTGATAACCCTGGATGTTCTTAGCCCTAAAAATCTACATCAACTCTTCAGAACTTGGTTCCTTGATTTGAAAAATAGAATCAATTGTAGGTAATACATAGTGTTGTTCTGATGATTACATATGATAAGGGAGGTAAAGTATTTACTAAGTACCTGGATTGATTAGGTGCCAAGGAAATAATATTTCCTCCTCTCCTTGCCTCTCTTCTTCCCAATGTAGTAATAGTAATCAGATGAGCAGGATTTCACCAGAACATAAACAGTTGACTAAAGAGAAAAAGAACATTTTAAAAAAAGATGTAGATCACTGATTATTTCTATGCAAATATGAGTGTAATTTAAAATAAGCTGTATCTAGTCATTGCTGATGATCTTGCAGAACTTTCCCTTGGCAGTGCTCTATTCACAGGAGTTGGCATGAGTTAGTATAGCTTTTTTTCTTTAATTATTAGTGCATCTTTGTTTGACTGTACAAAGTATGTCATGCTACATGCTAAGTCACTTGAGTTGTGTCCGACTCTTTGTGACCCATGGACTGTAGCCCACCAGGCTCCTCTGCCCATGGGATTCTCCAGGCAAGAATGCTGGAGTGGGTTGCTATGCCCTCCTCCAGGGAATTTTCCCAACCCAGGGATCGAACCTGCATCTCTTATGTCTCCTGCATTGGCGGGCAGGTTCTTTACCAGTATTTCAACTGTCAAGTAAATCTGAGTAGTCTTCTCTCCCTGTCTGCAGGACTTGCTGTATTATAAGCTTCTGAAATAGCTATTAAACCATCTAAGAGTACTTCCCTTGAAGTCAAGACCTGAAGGCTTTTATATTACATGCCTCCCCTCATCCTCTCCCACATGCTTATCCAGGAATGACCTGTGTTACCATCTTAAAAACCCCTCTTGACTTGTGTGAGTCTCCTCTCCTCAGTGAAGCTGCATCTTTTCCAGCTATAAGTAACCATAAGTATGCAGTTGTACAAGTTCTGGACACTATCCAGAATCTATAGAGACTCAAAATGTTAAGAAGGAAGAGCTAGTTCTGCAGCCAGACATGCCCAATCAGTCCAACAGCCTCCTGGATGAGACATTTCCTCTTCTATGTGCTCATTAAACATGAACTCTGAGTGCATTCATCCCCAAGGTCATTGCACTCAGACACAGAAATGCTTTTGTTCTGCACAATAGTTTATAGCATTTGCAGTAGCTGTGATGTCTTCTTGACTGTTGACTTTGATCACTGTTGCTTTCCTGAACTGGGTGCATTCAGCATTTTGGATGTGAAACTGCTGATAATACATCTGGTTGAAGATGCAGGTCTTAAGCATTTGCACTGGCTGACTCTCATCCTTAGCTTCGGGACAAGTGGGAGACAGGAGCACAGAGCCCAGGTTGAGGGCAGAGACACACGTCCTCTCTCACCCTTCCACTGCTTCCAGTTTTGCTCTGTCCCCTACTGAGACCCAACTCCCATAACCCCTACCTTTACAATCTACCTTGACTACCCTTCTACTTGCCACCTAAGTACTTTTTGGTGCCATGGTACTACTTGGGCTTCCCTGATAGCTGTTGATAAAGAATCTGCCTGCAATGCAGGAGACCCCAGTTTGATTCCTGGATCGGGAAGATCCCCTGGAGAAGGGATAGGCTACCCACTCCAGTATTCTTGGGCTCCCCTTATGGTTCAGCTGGTAAACAATCTACCTGCAATGTGGGAGACCTGGATTTGACCCCTGGGTTGGGAAGATCCCCTGGAGAAGGGAAAGGCTACCCACTGCAGTATTCTGGCCTGGAGAATTCCATAGATTGTACAGTCCATGGGGTCTCAAAGAGTTGGACATGACTGATCGACTTTCACTTTCACTTTCTTTTCAAGGTACTACCTACACAAAATTTAAAAGGAACTTTTGGTAACTCAGCTCATACAGGGCAACTTACAGTCTCCCAACACCTGACTTACCAGGAATGTCAACTCTACTGTGTGGGAGTTAGATGAGTGCTGGTGGTGAAAAACCCATGGAAAGGGCAGACTTTATCCTGCATTGCCCCTCACTCCATCCCCTCACTCTATAGCAGCCTTTGAACAAGGCAAGACACCCCCAGTCTCATCAGTTATCATCTGAGATCTTTTCCATCATGGATACCAGCCATGTAGCATCTGACCTCAGATCTCAGTCAGGTTTTGTTTTTGGAGGGCATATTCAAGGTCCTTTGTGTTTCGTTTAAACCACCCAACCATAAGGCTAACCATCCAAAGATGATGAGCAAATTAAAGAAATAACCTGGGAACTTGACAAATGTTAACATTTCTTACAAACAACCCAGTGATCTGGTTCTTTATGACCTAGAACACCTCCTTTCATACCAAAAATGCTTCCAAGCTTCCCATCCCACAAACCTCCTTGCAAGCCTTCTCTCAGCTCCACCAACAACCCAGCCTGCAGGTCACCCTCACTCCCTACCTACTAAAGGAGTTGTAAGAAGTTTGCCAATCAGCAAGATCCCTAGAAACAACATATAAATAGAAGACAGTGCCTGGCACTAACATCTGAGTCGAGAGATAGGGACCCCCTGTTTTCCCTGGAAAGCTGGTGTGGGTGCAGGTTACAGGGTATCCTCACAGAGTAAGTCTTATCCTTGAATATTTTCTTTTTTTCTAATATGAAGTTATTTTTATTTAATCCTTTTTTAGGCCCTTTCTCTCTTACCCTTCCTATCAATTATGAACATATGTATATATTTTCCGAGTGATCAGTATCCATAACTCTATTTTCCAAAGACTTGTGTTGAAGAAACAAATCACATAACTGGGAAGTGTGTGGGGTTAAGAGAAAGTATAAAGTTATTTTCCAGAAGCATGTTTTATTACTTTGATGATTCAACTATCTCCATCTCACCTCATTTTCCTTTAAGGTTCAATATGTAGCGAACTGAGATGCACAGATACGGAATCTCCATGAGGAATGTGTGCAGACAAAAAGCTTATTAGCATAGTTTCCTCTCTTCTAAAAAAAAGCCTCCTCATTCCCAAAATAACTGATAAATGATCCTTTGTGGTGGTGGTTGTGGTGCTGCCTTTATGCTGTCAAACGCCTACTTTACATCTTGCTGAAAATTAGAGCTTTGCAGCTGTGGACAGCAAATGTGGATGTTTACTCACTGGCTGACGCCACCAAGGTTCGGAAAGCACTAGGTTTAGAAGACCAGCTGAGGCCAACTCACAGAATTTAAAATCTTTAAAATCTTTTAGATTTGTAATTGCCAAAGAATGCTTACAACTTTGAAGAGTAAGGGTTATGTGAATGCTGCATCATGCTAAAAAGGCTGCACAGACACAGTTGTTATTTGTGGTTTGTTTTTGCTAATACCTCCTTCACTTGGCACTTTGAGGACAGCATCCTGGAGAAGTAAAAACTGACTTCCCAAGATGCCAGTTGTGCCTAAGCCCAGCATCTCCTTGACCCTATATCACCTTGTCCCTTCTTTTCTTCTCCACTTGGCCATCGAGCTCTCCTTATGCAGTTGATTTTAGCTAGATATCCAGAAGCAGTCTTATTTAAACACACATCGTGAAAGATGAATGAATGGTCAATTGACTTGAACCTTCCCAAGAGAACTGTTCTTTTAATGAGGATGTTGTTAGAATAAATCAATGTCTGATGGGTGGAATTTCAGGTAGAAACATCAATGTTTATTGAAGGTTTATTAAACATTGGTCACAGTTCTTTGGATTTTATGGCAAAACCACAAAATTAAGAGAAGCAGCCTGGTAATTGTACATGGACACTAACGCTTCCCAGCACCTCTTTCACACACTCTCTCTCTCACCTCAACCACCAGCTCCCACTTGTCGAAGTGTCCACCCCAGTGCACCATCCCTGAGTCTTCTCGAGTCCTTCTTCATTCAGTGATTATCTGGAGAAGATGCCCAGCAAGCACAGATCTTTCTGCACATGTGTCCAGTCATTTTCTCTGCCCCGTTACCAGTCATATCTTAAGCCACCAGCAGCACTCAAGTCCTATCCACCCAACTCCTAAGAACACAGTTCAGAGACAATAAAAATTCAGAAGTTACATTTTCTTCCTATGCCATCTCCTTCTCTTCCTCTCCTAGCTTAAAATTATTTTCCAATCCAAAGTAGGCCTTTTTTCCTCCTAAATCAATTCTTTACATGAAGTATTTTCAGATGTTAAGAGTATTTTGGGATCATTTCCAAAGAAGATTTTTTTTTTTTTGCTTTACAACTTTAAATATAATTAATTCCAAACCAAAGGTTTCTCCTGTGTTTGGAGGATGAAGGTATGATGTATGAAAGCTAAGCTTAACTTGAAGCTGGAAAATCAGGATTTACAGTGACCAGTGTTAACACGAACTTTGTTTGAAAGTCATATGCATTTAGCAGACTTCATCCCCAGCTAGGTCAAGATGCCAGCCTGATTGATTTTGATCCGTTGGAAAATTGGTTGCCTTTCTGAGTGTGGCATGGAATTTGTGGGGGACTAAGTCAGTCTTGGATTTACGTTTGCTCTTGACAAGCTTCTAAGAGACTTCATTCTAAATACCCTCACAACTGGAATGGCCGCAAGGAGCAGCAGAAAGGTAATGGAGGAGGGTTCCAGTGGTCAGGGATCTGGGCTCTTTCCTTGGTGAGAGATGTTTGACTTGGCACATCAGTGACCTAGAGTAATTAATCAGAGAGTAATTAATAAAGAGTTAGCCAGTATGGATCTTATCTTGCAACTTTTCGATTTTCTTTCATTAGGTATATCAGTCTTGACTTGAAATTCTTGCATCTCCTTTTAAGATGCTGAGGAAACCTCCTTTGGCAATGCATCTGTCAACTCAGTGATCTTGAAACCTAAACTTCTCCCCTACGCTGCTGATCAGTGGTGGTCTGAGCCACCTTGTTTGCAGAAATCTTGTCTGCATCTGTTTGCCGTTGAATCCCCAGTGTCTAGCAGTGTCTTGTACACAGTAGACATTCAGTAGATAGTTGCTGAATGAATGAATGAACCAAGATATAGCCCTAACCATGGGTAACAGTCTAAAGGATTTCCAGAGCCCTGAAAGAGATGAGTGGCCTGGTGCTTCTGAAGTCCCCAGATGGACAGCATTGCATTATCAAGTCCATTCTTTCTCAGAGGGAAGACTAGCTCTTGCTGTCTGCCTCTCTTCAGCTCACTCTCCTTGACCATTTTACTTTCATCCAGTTCTTCTCCAGTTATTTAACAGGGCTGCCTGTTATATTGCTAATTAAATGTTGGTAGAAGAAAAATACTGGGGGGGGGGGGGCGGGGACAAGTAAAATGAAAGATTAAGGGTGAGGAACGTAGTGTATAGTTGCCTTTTTTTTTTAAAGTATCATTGCTTTACAGCATTGTGTACAGTTGGCATTGAGTATCACTTCTTTCAACTGTAACTCCATTACAAGATGAGGGATCTTCCAAATTTCCAAGATGACTACTTGGAGGAGGAAGTAGGGGGATGGAGGGAATAGATGCTGGATCACACCCCACAGGAGTCTCCCCAGGAAGGAGGAGGGGATGGGCATGGTACCAAGCTCAGAAGGATACAGAGCAGGGGGAGCAGGGGTGGATGCCAGTGTGAAGGAAAGAAATGGAGCAGTTCTGGTCCATGTGAGGTTTGAGGGGAAGGAAAGTAAATACACTGTGATGCTCTGTGCAAACCATTCCATCAAGAACACCCTCATCAAGACTTTTTTTCTTCAAAGCTGGTGACTATTGATCTGTGTTGAATAGACCCGCCCTAGAAGCAGCCCAATGGGGCTTCTCTGGTGGCACAGTGGTAAAGAATACACCTGCCAATGCAGGAGACAGAGGAGATGCAGGTTTGATCCCTGGGTTGAGAAGACCCCCTGGAGTAGGACATGGCACCCACTCCAGTATTCTTGTCTGGAAAATTCCATGAAAAGAGGAGCCTGGTGGGCTAGGGTCCATGGGGTTACAAGATTCAGTCATGACTGAGAGCGCATGCATGCAAACACACACACACACTCACATCTGAGACATTCAAATGCCCCTTAATTAGTATTACTCTCAAAACAGCCAAAGACAGATAGCAAATGTTAGAAAGGAAAATTAAAGACCATGAGAATCTTCTATAAAAGGTGTAGTTCCCAAATATTTGGTTTCTGGGGCCACAAAAATATTTAAAATTTCCTTAAACCTAATTTTAACATTTTTGCCTTGGTAAGCCCCTGGAGCAGAGAGGAGGCAAGGGACTACCCTACATTAACACCATCATAAAAAGTGAAACACCAAAACACTGGAAAATATAAACTTTTTAGATAAAGCACATTCTTTAAAGTTGTATCCATTTGGCTTCAGGAAAATTCCCTTACAATTTTCTTATTTTTTACATTTTGTCATGGACCAATAAAACTTCTTCATGATTCCCCATACCAGTGTTTATGCACAGCTGTCCTGGAGGCTCCAGGGTAAACAGGCTGAATTCAGATGAAACTCATGAACTCTCTCACAGGAAACAGGCAGATGCATACACGCTTTTGCAAACAACTTCAGAAGTTCATCTCTAAGATAAGCACTTGTGCTCTAGAGAACCTCTATATGAATAGAGATCAGTCATCTGAATTCATCAGACCATAGCCAGTCATTTTTGCAATTTTATCTTAATTTTATAGCTGTGCATACCAAGGCATGGTAGTTCAATAACTTAGAGTCCATCACCATATGAATTAGTGGCAGAACGAGGGAAACAATTCACATGACCTAAGTTCTGGAATGTGAAGTCAAGTGGGCCTTAGGAAGCATCACTATGAACAAAGCTAGTGGAGGTGATAGAATCCCAGTTGAGCTATTTTAAATCCTAAAAGATGATGCTGTGAAAGTGCTGCACTCAATAGGCCAGCAAATTTGGGAAACTCAGCAGTGGCCATAGGACTGGAAAAGGTCAGTTTTCATTCCAATCCCAAAGAAAGGCAATGCCAAAGAATGCTCAAACTACCGCAGAATTGCACTTATCTCACACGCTAGTAAGGTGATGCTCAAATTCTCCAAGCCAGGCTTCAGCAATATGTGAACCGTGAACTTCCAGATGTTCAAGCTGGATTTAGAAAAGGCAGAGGACCCAGAAATCAAATTGCCAACATCTGCTGGATCATCAAAAAAGCAAGAGAGTTCCAGAAAAACATCTATTTCTGCTTTATTGACTATGTCAAAGCCTTTGACTGTGTGGATCACAATAAACTGTGGAAAATTCTGAAAGAGATGGGAATACCAGACCACCTGACCTGCCTCTTGAGAAACCTGTATGCAGGTCAGAAAGCAACAGTTAGAACTGGACATGAAACAACAGACTGGTTCCAAATAGGAAAAGGAGTATGTCAAGGCTGTATATTGTCACCCTAGTTATTTAACTTCTATGCAGAGTACATCATGAGAAACGCTGGGCTGGAAGAAGCAGAAGCTGGAATCAAGATTGCCGAGAGAAATATCAATAACCTCAGATATGCAGATGATATCACCCTTATGGCAGAAAGTGGAGAACTAAAGAGCCTCTTGATGAAAGTGAAAGAGGAGAGTGAAAAAGTTGACTTAAAATACAAGATTCAGAAAACGAAGATCATGGCATCTGGTCCCATCACTTCATGGCAAATAGATGGGGAAACAGTGGCTGGCTTTATTTTGGGGGGCTCCAAAGTCACTGCAGATGGTGATTGCAGCAATGAAATTAAAAGACACTTACTCCTTGGAAGGAAAGTTATGACCAACCTAGACAGCACATTAAAAACAGAGACATTACTTTGCCAACAAAGGTCTGTCTAATCAAGGCTATGGTTTTTCCAATGGTCATGTATGGATGTGAGAGTTGGACTATAAAGAAAGCTGAGTGCCGAAGAAGTGATGCTTTTGAACTGTGGTGTTGGAGAAGCCTCTTGAGAGTCCCTCGGACTGCAAGGAGATCCAACCAGTCCATTCTGAAGGAGATCAACCCTGGGATTTCTTTGGAAGGAATGATGCTAAAGCTGGAACTCCAGTACTTTGGCCACCTCATGCGAAGTGTTGACTCACTGGAAAAGCCCCTGATGCTGGGAGGGATTGGGGGCAGGAGGAGAAGGGAACGACAGAGGATGAGATGGCTGGATGGCATCACGGACTCGATGGACATGAGTCTGAGTGAACCCCGGGAGTTGGTGATGGACAGGGAGGCCTGGCGTGCTGCGATTCATGGGGTCTCAAAGAGTCGGTGAGGACTGAGCAACTGAATTGAACTGACCTAAGTTCAGCATTGATTTAGCTAAACTACATAACATTCTGAGAATGTAACATAGAGGGCAAATGATATTTCCCCAGAAGTACTGAGAAGTAAATCAGCAAATCTCCTTTCTCCCTACCCTGGAGGCAGGAGTGGCAGCTGGGAATGGGGGGAGGTGGGGCTGATGGAAAGAGAGCGACATTACAGAAAGAGCAAAAGCAATGCCCTTGGACTTGAGGAAAATAATATACTCACAAATCAGTCAGGATGTTTTTAAGAGAAAAAGAAAATTGACCAGATAAGACAGCTTCCTTCATCTCACTTAGCCTAAGGGAGGAAAAATCGGGAAACAATTCCAATTAACCCTAATAAAACTAACATCACAATACGTGCCTAGTTCAACCACTACCCAGCAGTGTATATCTGTGTGAGATCCTCAGACTCACACATATGTAAGTGATATCCAACGGAAGGTATTATTGTTTCTATATAATTTAATTATTTTCAATGAAAAGGGAAGGAAAATTTTCCTCCCATTCCCAATACCTTTTTACAGCCCAGGGTTAAGAACTCTGAGTAGAGCTACTGAGCCCAGCCCAAAGTCAGATGTACATACAAACATAAAGAACAAAATATAGCAACACACGCACTCGTGTGTGTGCTCAGTTGCTCAGTTGTGTCCTACTCTTTGCAACCCCGTGGACTATAGGCCACCAGGTTTCTCTGTCCATGAGATTCTTCAGGCAAGAATCCTGGAGTGGGTTGCCCTCCTGCAGGGGATCCTCCCGATCCAGTGATCGAACCAGTGTCTCGTGCATCTCCTGCATTGGCAGGCAGATTCTTTACCATTGAGCCCCCTGGGAAGCCAATATATGCACTTGCTAGATTATAATGAATCAAAGCTTTATTGAGCTCAAATTTTTCTGTACCACACTTGAATGATAAAGTCACAGGGAAATAAATAGCAAGGATCTGGTCTGTATTATATACTCTTGATCATAACCAGTCTCCTATATATTCCCCTCAGGTATAATCACCCCTTAGCACAGTCAACAGGGAAATGAAGTCTTGCTTCTTTCATTGACATCACCCAAGATTTCACACACCCTCCCTGGGGCCTGGGGCTGGAAACGGTCGACCTTGTAACATGACCCACAGTTTCTGCTTAGGTGTCGGTGACTTCATACCTGACTCTTGGGCATATTTGGACTGCAAAAGATGATCCTAGAAAGCAGATGGCTTCATTTATTATGATGAACTTTCAGCGGTAGGATTTCAGATGGAGTAACACTGGATGGAACAGATATTATAACTGGAGTGGAAGGAAACTTTCCCAGCACAAGCCTTGCTCTGCTTCTGTTATGTCTGACCCCTAGAATCAGTCCTGGTCCTGCTGCTCCTATTCCTGCCAATGGATGACTCTTTTCTGTGTATGCATATGGGGGTGTGTGCATGCCACACACTCCTCCCCGCTTCATGTTTTTGCTGTTTCTGTTTTCTGGAAGTCCACGGGGTCGCAAAGAGTCGGACACGACTGAGCAACTTAACTAACTAACTAGATACTTATCCCAGTAGGATGATGTGAGCAGGGAGGATTAGGGGCTAGGACTCAAGTCACCTCTAAACATTTCCTGGAGAAGAAGTTACTATGACCCTCTTCATGCTTTATTCAGCCCTGAGTCTGTGAGCCAAGAGGTGAGGTGTACAAAAAGAGAAGCAGATGGGGTCCTCCTCTTTCATGAGAGTGGGGCTTCTTTGCCTCATCAAGTTAAGCAAGGTTTGTTGTTGTTGAATTGCTCAGTCATGTCCGACTCTTTTGCGACCCCATGGACTGTAAGTAGAATGCCAGGCTCCTCCTGTCCATGGAATTTCGCAGGCAAAAATATTTTAAGAGGGTTGCTATTTCCTTCTCCAGGGGATCTTCTGACCCAGGTATCAAACCCCAGTCTCCTGAATTGGTAGGCGGGTTCTTTACCACTGCACCACCTGGAAAGCCCTAAGCAAGGTTAGACCATTGTTTATTTCACTTTAATTACAACAACCCTTCTGATGGTAGAAATTTCTCTGGGATTCTGTTACTTGATGTTCCAATGTTGGATACTTGAATGAGTTCTTAGCATTTTTAGTGACTTAGGTATTTCAGTGCAAATTGGAGAGGTTGCATAAAGGCCTCTCCCCATAGTCTGCTTCAAACAAGAACTGGAAAAATAGAGTTGGACTGAATAAGGCAAGGCTCCCATTCTCCATCTGTCTCCTCCCATTACTGGTAAAGTATCGGTGATGGGTGTGGGCAAAGACCCCATAGCCAGCAATAGGGGTTTATGATACTCTACCATTCAAATTAGGAAGTACTGGGAGAATGCCTGAAAATGATATGGCATTCGATAAATGCTTGGTAACATTATTAGAGTATATTATTATCACTGCAGTTTCGCATGCTAAAATTGCCTCTGCTGCTGTTTTAATGACTGATCACTTCCTCAGTGTTCAAAATAAGCATAGTATTCTGATCGTTGAAATTCACCAGGAACTTCACAGTAATGGGCACTAGCAAAGGGCTCTTTAAAGTTTACGCAGAAAAAATCATAATTTTCCAAGAATAAGCTTTTACTGTTTTCCAAAGGCTGAAGGGACGCCTTCCCCACTGGTGGCCATGGCAATGTCGGGTGGAAGAGTTAGATACTTGGATAGCCGCTTTCACATGGTGCTCTTTTACAATAAGGAATATTTCTGAGGTTGCTGGAAGTGATCATAACGACGCGTAATTTAAAAGCACTATGAAAGGAAAAGTGGAACTGTGAACTCATGCGTTCTTTCAGTGAGGCTGTAGTTAGGGAAAACATCAATATAAAAATAAACTATTTTTAGGACCTCAATATCTTCAGCTCCGTGGACTCTTCTGAGTCATATTTTATGAGGACACACTTGGCTACTGTTGGGCTCCAGCTCCCATCCAGCTGGGGGGGATTAAGCATGCATTCCATTGTTGAGCACTTCCCAGAGAAATTGCTAGTGCTTTCTGACTGCAAAATCTTTACTCTTGGTATTGACTTAAGTAACAAAAAGAACATGACTTGATTTTTCAAATCCCTTGTAGATCTATAGCTGCTCTTAAGCTTTTGAACCATTCAGTTGGCCTCAAAAGTCTCGGTGAAGCTGCAAAATGTCCATTTTCATATTTCTACTGTTTAGTGTACTTAAAACTCATGGAGCAATTTTTTATGAGATGTATATAGCAAGCAGATTTAATTTTCATGTTCTGACTACCTCACCTTTATTACTGAGGTAGATAGGAAATTCTAAGGAGTTTGGAATGCATTGGCAAGAGAATGCATATCAGATAGGCATTAGCTAAATCCACATGCACAATTGAATGGTTTAAAGCAGCAGTCCCCATCATTTTTGGTACCAGGGACTGGTTTCATGGAAGACAGTTTTTCCATGGACCAGTGGTGGGGGTCGGGGGATGGTTTACAAATGATTCAAGTGTATTACATTTATTGTACACTTTATTTCTTTTGTTATCATATCAGTTACACTTCAGATCATCAAGCATTTTATCCCAGAGGTTGGGAACTCCAGTTTAAAGCCATGATGCCCAGTCTATACTAGTTTGTTTAGATAATGGCCAGGTAGTTAATAAGAAATAACTACATGCTTAGCAATAGTTTGAAGCCTGTTGGGTTTCAACAGAGCAGTAACAAGTTTATCACTAAATTATGGACATGGAATTAAAGCTTATGTCATAGAACTTTTTTTAAGAGGAAAGGAAACAAATTAAAACTAACTTTGGCTTTTATCTTTAATTTGGGGTATGTTACTTGAACTTTCTGAGCCTCAGTTTCCGGGTATGTAAAATCTCCAGAGATAATAAAACCAGCCTAATAAAAATCACTGCAGATGGTGACTGCAGCCATGAAATTAAAAGACGCTTACTCCTTGGAAGAAAAGTTATGACCAACCTAGATAACATATTCAAAAGCAGAGACATTACTTTGCCGACTAAGGTCCGTCTAGTCAAGGCTATGGTTTTTCCTGTGGTCATGTATGGATGTGAGAGTTGGACTGTGAAGAAGGCTGAGCGCTGAAGAATGGATGCTTTTGAACTGTGGTGTTGGAGAAGCCTCTTGAGAGTCCCTCGGACTGCAAGGAGATCCAACCAGTCCATTCTGAAGATCAGCCCTGGGATTTCTTTGGAAGGAGTAATGCTAAAGCTGAAACTCCAGTACTTTTGCCACCTCGTGCAAAGAGTTAACTCATTGGAAAAGACTCTGATGCTGGGAGGGATTGGGGGCAGGAGAAGGGGATGACAGGGGATGAGATGGCTGGATGGCATCACGGACTCGATGGATGTGAGTCTGAGTGAACTCTGGGAGTTGGTGATGGACAGGGAGGCCTGGCGTGCTGTGATTCATGGGGTCGCAAAGAATCAGACACGACTGAGCAACTGAACTGAACTGAATAGTGTAGTTGAGAAAATAACATAATAAATATAAATGGCATAGCAAATATTTGGCTCAGCTTGATGAGGCAAATCAGGGCCAAAACTAAAAGAAGAATCTGCTTCTTGCCTCTGCTTTTAAGAGTTGGAGGTTGATACTTGCTAATGTCCAGGAGTAATTCAGGCTGGAAAGATGTACAGATACTAACTATAGCATCCAGAAAACTGAGGTGGGAACCAAGATGCTAGAAATTTATATTTATTTTTATTATTTGAGATTTATTACTTGGACTGGAAATATTTATGTCTTCAAAACAAGTACATTCTTTCCTTATGTATAAAGCTTTTAAAATAGTATCTGGCTCCTATTAAGTGCTCATAAATAATCACTAAAACATAAGTTGTGTGACTAGAGTTAACATGAGAAGCACTGTCAAAAAAACACAACAAAACAGAAAATGTACAGTGTCTGTAAGATCATCACATTATGTCCCTAGAGACAAAATCATTGGGAATTAAAACAAGGAAGTTGGAGGAATAAAATGACTGCCTGCATAGTGGATTAGTGGACCCTGTAGAATGCTCACCCTCCGCGCATCTACCCCCACCTACTTCTGGACATTACCTTGATTTTGTTCAATAGCCATCACTCAGGTAAAGCCAACCCACCCCCAGTTCTAACGATCAGCTCCTTTGGGCTAGAACAACACCTTCCTTACCCTACAGCTAATTCCAGTCCCTCAGTGGGAATGCGGTCAACAAGACAAAAAGGAAATCTGTTGGGAGGTGACCAGGAAAGCTACAGGAAGGGATCCCTCTTCTCTCTCTAGACAGGATTTGGGCTGTATGTGAACCATAATTCAGTCCATAGCAGACAGTTCCCAAGAAATCCCACCTCTAGCTTTTAGATTCTCCTGAGTTTTTGTGAAACAGCACTGGGACTCCAAAGGAAGACAGGAGCTAATACTGTAGCCACCTGGTTTCATTTACATACAAACATTAGACTCCACAGTGATGTCCACGAAACATAACTAGATTTGGACCAGGTTTTCTCTCTCTTTCAATCCTGGTATGACTTTCAATAAGCTCTTTGGTTTTTGGTTTTTTTTTTTCTTAGTTGTTTGTTAACCACAATTATTGGATAAAGTAGGAATGCTTTGCATTTTGCTTTTTTAATTCACCTCCATTATATCTCAATTCAACACGATTGCCTTGACTACAAAAAACATTTTTAGTTTGACCACAGCATTTTTTCCTTGCTCCCACCCACCTTCTAAACCAAGGCTAGACATTATATGTGATTATGGCAGCCTAAAACACCACATGGGGCCTCTGAGTGCTGCATATCCTGTTTGGATCTGTGGTTTAGCTGGTGGGCGTGTGTAAACACGTACAACCAGTCTGCTCTCTGGAGACCCTACAATTGCAGGTTCTCTGTGGTGTGTTCCTTCACCAAAGGGCTTCACTTGGGCTTCAAAGACTGCCATGCTGGGATGTATGCAGTGCTTCTGTCGAGCAAGCTGCAGAGAAAGGACCATGAGAATCACATCCCTGCTGACCTAGATGAGGTGCTCAGTCAACAGCGAGTGTCTGTGTTTATCCTTTTCTGTGAAATTTACTCAGCTTTCTCTCTAGTTTCTACCACACTGCAATAAATGAGAAGACCTGGATTTGAATAGTAACATGATGTAAGAAAAAGACACCTTTTACATTTCTTCTCTCTTAGACTCTTGCATCCTCTTCCAGTGTCTTACTGATGCAGACTAGACAATGCATGTGTGTGTCTGTGTTTGTGTGTGCCCACTCGTATCTCTTTGTGACCCCATGGACTCTAGCCTGCCCGACTCCTCTGTCCGTGGGATTTTCCAGGCAAGAATACTGGAGTCGGTTGACATTTCCTCCTCTAGGGGATCTTCCTGACCCAGGGATTGAACTTGTGTCTCTTGCATCTCCTGCATTGACAGGTGGATTATTTACCACTGCACCACTCAATACACTTAAACGGTGGAAGGATTCTAGAAGGAGAAATGAAGATTTTAAAAGCATACATTTAAAATTATATATATCTAAGTACATTTTTGTCCTTGAAAAAAGCAAAAGATGTATAAATTTAAACTCCAGATTGGGCCTAAACCAATGAATTCTACATGGTGGATGAATTCATTATGAGAATAGCTAAAATATACTCTGTTTTCTCATCTCTAAGGACAAAAAGAAGGAAAGGAAGCTTGCATTTGGGGATATGGTATATTTGGTAAGAGGAACTCCCACCCACCACCACCTCCCTCAACCAAGCCTAGCTTTTTCTAATCATTTCTCTCCAATTTCACCTCTTAAAGGAACCAGAAATAGACACACATCTATGGTGGGTTCAATTTAAGACCTTAGTGAAGGTGAAGGTGAATTTAAAACCTTAGTGAAGGTGAATTCACTGATTCCTTTATAGGGAACTAGAGATTACTTCCCTGATCAAAACTGTTCCTTTATTTCTGGGTGAGTTTGACTATTATTTTTTAATCACATTCACCAACGCAGACTAAGTTTGGTCCCTAGAGACTCTGATGAGTGTCGAGAGTAAACAAACACACTAGAGGGGAAAGGGGTGTTTTAGTTTCAAAATTAGCTTAGCACACATTGACTTCTTTTCATTTTAATTTATTGAAGTATATTACAATGTTATATTCAGGTATACCAAAAATAGTTTGATATTTTTATAGATTACACACCATACAAAATTATTATAAAATACTAACTATATCCCTTGTGCTGTGCATTTCATCTCTGGGACTTACCTGCTTTATAACTGGTAGTTTGTATCTCTCGATCCCTTTCACTTATTTCACCTTTCCTCCTACCTCTCTCCCCTTTGGTAACACTAGTTTGCTCTGTCTGTCTGTACTCGTTTGCTTTGTTCTTTAGATGCCACCTATAAGTGAAAACATACAGTATTTGCCTTTCTCTGACTTATTTCACTAAGCATAATGCCCTCTGGGTCCATCCATGTTGTCAAAAATGACAAAATACCATTCTTTTTAATGGATGAGTAATATTCCATTATACACTGTGTGTGTATGTGTGTATGTGTGTGAGTGTGGGTGTGTGGGTGTGTGTGTGTGTGAGTGTCAGTGATGGCTCCACAGGTAAAAAACCCATCTTCAATGCAGGAGATACAGAAGACACAGGTTCAATCCCTGGGTTGGCAAGATTCCCTGGAGGAGGACATAACAACCCACTCATGGGCCGAGGAACCTGGTAGGCTGCAGTCCATGGATCACTAAGAGTCAGACATGACTCAGCGACTTCACTTTCACTTTTCGCTTTCATGCATTGGAGAAGGAAATGGCAACCCACTCCAGTATTCTTGCCTGGAGAATCCCAGGGACGGGAGAGCCTGGCGGGCAGCCATCTATGGGGTCGCACAGAGTCGGACATGACTGAAGCGACTTAGCAGCAGCAGCAGCCAGTATTTTTGCCTGAAAAAATCTCATGGATAGAGGAGCCTGATTGAGCTACAGTCCATGGAGTCGCAGAGAGTAAGACACAACTAAGCATGCGTGCATCTGTGTATATAAGTCTGTATACATGTATACAGCATCATCTTTATCTGTTCATCTGCTGATGGGCACTTAGGTTGCTTCCATAACTTGGCTGTTGTAATTAATGCTGCAGTGAACATAGGGGTGCATATTTCTTTTCTAATTAATGTTTTCATTTTATTTTGATAAATATCCAGAGTCGACTTGCCAGATATTAAAAATAGAACATGTTGTCTTCTATCTTGTTGGATTTGTGTTTCCCTTTCTTTGAAATGTCCTGAGTTGAAGCAATAAGGCAAAATAGCTACAGAACCTAATGTTTATTATTTTCTTGTATTTGTCGACATAACATATTCTCATAAATCCAGCTCTAGGGTAAAGATAATATGTGAGGAAGATGCTATATTCAGATTGTGGTGAGGAGAACATTTTCTCTCTCTTTTTGCTTTCTCATTTCATCAAGAATGTTGCTGTATTCACTGGGATTTGAAAAATAAGGTGCCAGTGTGCTGTGTGCCTGTGTTGTCTTTCTTACCAGAGAGAGAAATAAATAACCCAGTCTAAGGTCTGTACTGACAATAGTGCATGACTAAATTCCCACTGACCTAAAAGCAAAATGCCTTCATTGCGAAGCTCTGTCAGTCTCACTCTCCAAACCTGGCTGAAGTTTCTTGAATTCCTATTGTTGGCTGCTTTTTAAATATGACAAGTCCAAAGAAATACAAACTATGTCAGTCCATTTACTAAGGTTTCAAGGTTTTGTGACAAAATATAATCTGCCAGGCCTGGCATGGTTAAATATAACCATAGAAAAACTCACTTACTAAAGGAGATGTCAGGAACAATGATTTTTTTCCCCTAAATATTCTGTAACCAATATCTTTTCTTTCAAAGGTAAGTGGGGCAAGAAAGCAAGAACGCTCCTCCAGTGCTTTTCTCTCACTAGAAGAGACAAAGAAGCAGCAGAGCTGAGCTCTGCATTTGAAACGGCTGAGTATTTGCACGTGAATGAACCGAAGCAGATGTCGGGTGTAGGGGGAGGCCTCCTAGGCTGTGGGCTTGGATTGGTTGAAAGATGTGTGAGTGGCAGGTTAGATGGCCAATAGCAAAGGAGTGATGCCGTGCGCACCTCTGGTCCAGGGAAGTGGTAACTGGAGCTGAGACTGGTCCTGAAGAAATATTGAGAGAATCTTTAAAATGTAAGGGAGAGGAACTAATCCCACATACTTCATAGCACAGCCTTAAAGAAATAAATAAATTTTCAGTTTAAAACAGAATGAGTTTGGTATTTTAAAAATGAAAACAGCACCCTGGAGAAGGAAATGGCAACCCACTCCAGTATTCTTGCCTGGAGCCTGGTGGGCTACAGTCCACGATTCACCAGTCTATGTTTGATGCAGGAAACAGGATGCTTGGGGCTGGTGCACGGGGATGATCCAGAGAGATGATATGGGGTGGGAGGTGGGAGGGGGGTTCATGTTTGGGAACACATGTACACCCGTGGTGGATTCATGTCAATGTATGGCAAAACCAATACAGTATTGTAAAGTAAAATAAAGTAAAAATAAAAATTAAAAAATATACGTAAAAAAATAAATAAATAAATCTGGACAAAATTTTAAAAAAAAAAAGAAAAGAAAAAAGCAAATATCTTTAAAATGAAAGCAGGTATTATTTACAGTCTTTTTAATCCTTCAGTCATTTCAGAAGCTTTGTAAGAAAAGAAATCTAGGGATCATCCAATGTGTGCAAAATTCACTGATTTTAGGTCTTAACTACGTGTGTGTGTGTGTGTGTGTGTGTGTGTGTGTGTGTGTGTGTGTGTAGCTAGAACAGTGGAGGGGTGGAGGGTACAGGGAAGTCAGAAAAAGGGATGCAAACCTCACTGTCTATTCCCGAGGTTCTTACTGTCTGGATGGGAACACAGACAGATCATGAAGATGAAGGTGGCATCTGGAAGGAGCAGACCCACTAGCGCTCCTGTAAAGTAACCTGAAAACCTAACCGATTCAAATCTTCCTTGGAAGGAAGCAGTATTAATGTATTCATTAATTTGTTAACAAAGAGACTGTGGTTGAATTTCTAGAGACAAGGACCAAATGATACTTAGGTAGTTGGAGGTAAGTTTTTCTCTGGAGTGAATCAATGTTTTCTGTTGCCAGTGAATTTGAGGTTCTTGGTTCATCACAAAAGAATTTGGAGACAAAGTCATAGGTAAGATGTGGATTTATTTAGAAAGAAACACACTCCACAGACAGAGCATAGCCCATCTCAGAAGGTGAGATAGAGAGCCCCAAAACATGATGTGGTTAGTTTTTATGGTCTGGGCAATTTCATAGGCTAACTAGTGGGAGGATTATTCCAATTATTTAGTGGGGAGGGGGAAAGATTTCCAGGAATTGGGCCACTGCCCACTTTGGGCCTTTTATGATTGCCATCAGAACTGTCATGGTTCTGGTGGGTATGTCATTTGGCTTTTGTTAATGTACTACAAGGCTATGGTTTTTCCTGTGGTCATGTATGGATGTGTGAGTTGGACTGTGAAGAAGGTTGAGCACCGAAGAATTGATGCGTTTGAACTGTGGTGTTGGAGAAGACTCTTGAGAGTCCCTTGGACTGCAAGGAGATCCAACCAGTCTATTCTGAAGAAGATCAGTCCTGGGATTAATTTGGAAGGAATGATGCTAAACCTGAAACTCCAGTACTTTGGCCATCTCATGCGACGAGTTGACTCACTGGAAAAGACTTTGAAGCTGGGAGGGATTGGGGGCAGAAGGAGAAAGGGACGACAGAGGATGAGATGGCTGGATGGCATCACTGACTCAATGGACGTGAGTCTGAGTGAACTCCGGGAGATGGTGATGGACAGGGAGGCCTGGCGTGCTGCGATTCATGGGGTCGCAAAGAGTCGGACAGGGCTGAGCGACTGAACTGAACTGAACTGAACTGAACTGAGCTGAATGTACTACAATGAGTGTATAATGAGGCTCAAGGCCTACTGAAGTCAAATCTTCCATCATTTTGAACCCAGGTAGTTCTCACCAGTCTTTGTCATGTGGTATGTTTATGTCATTCATTTAAAGGTTGTACTCTGCCCACTTCCCTCCTGTTTCATCTCCACCCATCTTCATGGAAGGAGACAAAATTGAAGCCCCAACGAAGTGGACTTGAGATGAGAGTTGGAGTGAAATACTCCCTCTCTTAGGATCTGAGAAGATAGTTTTTTACTGAAACTGGAGAGGAAAACTGCCTGGAGAGACTGGGGCCTGGGATGGTGCTGGTAGTCTGGCCTCTCTCCTTGGAGACTATCCAGTTTCTATGTGGGAGGCTGGCCATGTACCAAATAGGGACTACATATGTAGGGCAATTTCCATTTTTCTTTGCACTATCATTGAATTTTCAATAAACCCTATAAAAATGTCAGCCTGGTCTCAGTCATGAGGGAAATTAGGGCAAGACTTGTTTCCATTCTTAGAGTTGTGTAGAGAAGAATGAAAGAGGAGTGGTCTCTGTCCACAAACCAGAATTGGAGTCTCAGGGGTTGGGCCCAGAGAGGCAGTCTTTCCAGGGTCACCAGCAATGGAGGTGGTGGCAGGGACATAACTACACATGAAGGACCCAAACCAAGGACCCAGGGCTGTTTGTTCTGGAATGTACCAAAGACAGGGCCTCAGAAAACGCTCTGAAATAGCAGGGGTCTTTTTGATGGAGATGGGCTGATACCATAATAATCTGGGTATATAAAATAAGTATCTTTGTTTAGAAGGTGTTGACTAAAAAAGATGCACAGCATCAGAGTTGTGAGTTAAGTTTCATTTATGAGTACTACAGTCCCGGAGATAGCACCACAGTTAGCTCTGAGAAACTGCTCCAAAGAGCTATGGGGGGAAGGTCAAAATAAAAGATTTTGGTGAAGGGAGAGCTCAGTGCAATCAAGCACTTATTTTACAAAAGGTTTTTCTGCTTGTCACAAGGCCTAATGTCACCATGAAATGATTTAGTGATTTTCTAGATATGAAGAGATGCAAGGATTGGGATCATGAAATAGTTTCTGAAAATATCTAGCTGAATAAAGACCCATTCCACCAGTTTCCCTGGAGCACAGAGTGCCTCACTCTCCACCCTGCATTTCCCTCAGGAGGTGCTGAAGGTCTGCAGCTGCAGTGGCACAGGATGCAGTCTCTGCAAAGGCAGATAGCAAACACCCTTGTTGTTCCTCAGTTCAGTTCAGTCGCTCAGTCGTGTCTGACTCTTTGCAACCCCATGAATCACAGCACTCCAGGCCTCCCTGTCCATCACCAACTCCCAGAGTCCACCCAAACCCATGTCCATCAAGTTGATGATGTCATCCAACCATCTCATCCTCTGTCGTCCCCTTCTCCTCCTGCCTTCAATCTTTCCTAGCATCAGGGTCTTTTCCAATGAGTCAGCTCTTCACATCAGGTGTCCGAAGTATTGGAGTTTCAGCTTTAGCATTAGTCCATCCAATGAAAACCCAGGACTGATCTCCTTTAGGATGGACTGGTTGGATTTCCTTGCAGTCCAAAGGACTCTCAAGAGTCTTCTCCAACACCACAGTTCAAAAGCATCAATTCTTCAGCGCTCAGCTTTCTTCATAGTCCAACTCTCACATCCATACATGACCACTGGAAAAATCATAGCCTTGACTAGATGGACCTTTGTTGCCAAAGTAATGTCTCTGGTTTATTTTTATTTTTATTTTTTTTAATTTATTTATTTTATGTCTCTGTTTTTTAATATGCTGTCCAGGTTGATCATAACTTTCCTTCCAAGGAGTAAGTGTCTTTTAATTTCATTGCTGCAGTCACCATCTGCAGTGATTTTGGAGCCCAGAAAAATAAAGTCAGCTACTGTTTCCACTGTTTCCCCATCTATTTGCCATGAAGTGATGGGACCAGATGCCATGATCTTAGTTTTCTGAATGTTGAGCTTTAAGTCAACTTTTTCACTCTCCTGTTTCACTTTCATCAAGAGGCTCTTTGATGAAAGTTCTTCTTCACTTTCTGCCATAAGGGTGGTGTCATCTGCATATCTGAGGTTATTGGTATTTCTCCCAGCAATCTTGATTCCAGCTTGTGCTTCATCCAGCCCAGCATTTCTCATGATGTACTCTGCATATAAGTTAAATAACTAGGGTGACAATATACAGCCTTGACGTACTCCTTTTCCTATTTGGAACCAGTCTGTTGTTTCATGTCCAGTTCTAACTGTTGCTTCCTGACCTGCATACAGGTTTCTCAAGAGGCAGGTCAGGTGGTTTGGTATGCCCATCTCTTTCAGAATTTTCCACAGTTTATTGTGATCCACACAGTCAAAGGCTTTGGCATAGTCAATAAAGCAGAAATAGATGTTTTTCTGGAACTTTCTTGCTTATTCAATGATACGGCAGATGTTGGCAATTTGATTCTGTTTCCTCTGCCTTTTCTAAAACCAGCTTGAACATCTGGAAGTTCATGGTTCACGTATTGCTGAAGCCTGGCTTGGAGAATTTTAAGCATTACTTTGCTAGTGTGTGAGATGAGTGCAATTGTGTGGTAGTTTGAGCATTCTTTGGCATTGCCTTTCTTCGGGATTGGAATGAAAACTGACCTTTTCCAGTCCTGTGGCCACTGCTGAGTTTTCCAAATTTGCTGGCCTATTGAGTGCAGCACTTTCACAGCGTCATCTTTCAGGATTTGGAATAGCTCAACTGCAATTCCATCACCTCCACTAGCTTTGTTCGTAGTGATGCTTTCTAAGGCCCACTTGACTTCACATTCCAGGGTGTCTGGCTCTAGGTGAGTGATCACACCATCATGATTATCTGGGTCGTGAAGATCTTTTTTGTACAGTTCTTTTGTGTATTCTTGCCACCTCTTCTTTATATCTTCTGCTTCTGTTTTAGGTCCCTACCATTTCTGTCCTTTATTGAGCCCATCTTTGCATGAAATGTTCCCTTGGTATCTCTAATTTTTTTAAAGAGATCGCTAGTCTTTCCCATTCTATTGTTTTCCTCTATTTTTTTGCATTGATTGCTGAGGAAGGCTTTCATATCTCTTTGCTATTCTTTGAAACTCTGCATTCAAATGGGTATATCTTTCCTTTTCTCCTTTGCTTTATTTTTGCTTCCTGTCTTTTCACAGCTATTTGTAAGGCCTCCTCAGACAGCCATTTTGCTTTTTTGCATTTCTTTTTCCTGGGGATGGTCTTGATTCCTGTCTCCTGTACAATGTCATGAACCTCCATCCATAGTTCATCACTCACTCTGTCTATCAGGTCTAGTCCCCTAAATCTATTTCTCACTTCCATTGTATAGTCATAAGAGATTTGATTTGATTTTGGCCTAGTGGTTTTCTCCACTTTCTTCAATTTCAGTCTGAATTTGGCATAAGGAGTTCATGATCCGAGCCACAGTCAGCTCCTTGTTTTTGCTGACTGTATAGAGCTTCTCCATCTTTGGCTGCAAAGAATATAATCAATCTAATTTTGGTGTTTACCATCTGGTGATGTCCATGTGTAGAGTCTTCTCTTGTGTTGTCGGAAGAGGTTGTTGTTCAGTCGCTGGCAAATGCTCTTGGCAAGTGCCAGTTTGCAGTTGACAAAGGCAGATGTGGGTGACTCCTTGGCTATAGGGGTGGAAGATCAACAAGTTAAACCAAGCACTCAGTGTTATAGACTGAATACTTGTGACCCCAAAATTTGGATGTTGAAACCCCACTCCCAATATGATAGTATTAAAAGTTTGGGCTGGTAGGGGTACAGTAAGGCGCCTACATATGAGTGAGTTTTGTTATGAGAGCACACTGGCAAGTCCAATCTGTCTGTAAGTCCAACAATGTTAGCCAAGGTAACCAAATAACACAATTAACTATATAGTACCATTAATGAAGTGAAGTGAAAATGACTCAGTCGTGAATTCTCCAGGTCAGAATACTAGAATGGGTAGCCTTTCCCTTTTCCAGGGGATCTTCCCACCCCAGGGATTGAACTCAGGTCTCCCACATTACAGATGGATTCTTTACCAGCTGAGCCACAAGGAAAACCCAAGAATACTGGAGTGGGTAGCTTATCCCTTCTCCAGCGAATCTTCCCAATCCAGGAATCAAACTGGGGTCTCCTGCATTACAGGCAGATTCTTTACCACCTGAGCTATCAGGGAAGCTGTTATGGTAGTTTTAAAATAGTTTTCATAAAAATAATACATTAAAAATAAAGAAAATCTGTTTAATCTTACAGGGCAGTTCCTTGAAGGGTACAATGAGATGAGGTGAAGTCGCTCAGTCGTGTCTGACTCTTTGGGACCCGATAGATTGTAGCCTACCAGGTTCCTCCATCCATGGGATTTTCCAGGCAAGAGTACTGGAGTGGGTTGCCATTTCCTTCTCCAGAGGATCTTCCCAACCCAGGGATCGAACCCGGGTCTCCCACATTTTAGGCAGACGCTTTACCACCTGAGCCACCAGGGAAACCTAGTTGATGCTAAAGCTGAAGCTCCAGTACTTGGGCCACCTCATGCGAAGGGTTGACTCATTGGAAAAGACTCTGATGCTGAGAGGGATTGGGGGCAGGAGGAGAAGGGGACGACAGAGGATGAGATGGCTGGATGGCATCACTGACTCAATGGACGTGAGTCTGAGTGAACTCCAGGAGTTGGTGATGGACAGGGAAGCCTGGCATGCTGTGATTCATGGGGTCGCAAAGAGTCGGACACGACTGAGCGACTGAACTGAACAGCACAATAGCTCCACACAGGGGTATGTTCACATCTTTGAAAGTTCAAAACTTAAGTTTCATATGTTGGGGATTTACTGTAGTAGAAGTTAGATGAGGTTATGAAGGTGAGGCCCTTATTAGGAAATAGATGTGGTCAAGAGGGTGGGATTAGGATTTGGAGAGAGCTTACTTGCTCCCTACTCTTTGCCACAGATGCATATGAAGAGCAGGCAGCCTCTGCAGCTTGATCGAGGGTCCTCATTAGAACCCAGTCAGGCTGGCACCCCAATCTGATGCCCGCTGTCCAGAACAGTGAGAAATACTCTGTTTTCTATAAGCCACCAGGCTGTGGTATTTCTGGTACGGTAGCCCAAAGGGGCTGACACTCAGGGAATATAGAATAAATGGATTGAGTGAGGATAGTGAGCTAAGAGGAGCTTCCCTGGTGGCTCAGATAGTAAAAGAGTCTGCCCATAATGCAGGAGACCTGAGTTCCATCCCTGGGTTGGGAAGATCCCCTGGAGAAGGGAATGGCAACCCACTCCAGTATTCTTGCCTGGAGAATTCCGTGGACAGAAGAGCCTGGCGAGCTACAGTCCATGGGTCACAAAGAATCGGACACGACTGAGTGATTAGCACACACACACAGTGAGCTAAGAGTCACAGGAAAGGTATATTTGAAGTGAAGTTCTAGGGAAATTGGGATGCAAACAGTAATCATTCTAATTGCTAGCTGGGGAGCAATCCCACTGCTGGGCATACACACCGAGGAAACCAGAATAGAAAGAGACACATGTACCCCAGTGTTCATTGCAGCACTGTTTATAATAGCCAGGACATGGAAACAACCTAGATGTCCATCAGCAGATGAATGGATAAGAAAGCTGTGGTGCATATACACAATGGAGTATTACTCAGCCATTAAAAAGAATACATTTGAATCAGTTCTAATGAGATGGATGAAACTGGATCCGATTATACAGAGTGAAGTAAGCCAGAAAGAAAAACACCAATACAGTATACTAACACATATATATGGAATTTAGAAGGATGGTAATGATGACCCTGTGTGCGAGACAGCAGAAGAGACACAGATGTGTAGAGCGGACTTTTGGACTCTGAGGGAGAGGGAGAGGGTGGGATGATTTGGGAGAATGGCATTGAATCATGTATACTATCATGTAAGAAACGAATCACCAGTCTATGTTCGATGCAGGATGTAGGATGCTTGGGGGCTGGTGCACAGGGATGATCCGGAGAGATGATGTGGGGTGGGAGGTGGGAGGGGGATTCATGTTTGAGAGCTCATGTACACCCGTGGTGGATTCATGTCAATGTATGCCAAAACCAATACAGTATTGTAAAGTAAAATAAAGTAAAAATAAAAGTTAAATAAATTAAATAAATAAATAAAAATTTTTAAAATTTTTTAAATTAAATAAATAAATAAAATAAAATGAAAGCTGAAAAAAAAATAATAATTGCTAGCTGGGGGAAGTCTGCAGGCTGGGCTCTGCTGATATCCAAGCCCTGTGACTGACGGGACTTTCAGGCTGCACACCATGCTTCATGTATACCCTCCCCCCAAGAGCTGCACTTTTTTTGTTGTTGTGCTGTGCAGTGAGGGATCTTACTTGCCTCACCTGGGATTAAACCTCCACCCTCAACAGTCCTAAACACTGGCTCTTGCCTCATACTCTGTTGCTTAGACATGTGCGACTATTTGCACCCTTTGGACTGTAGCCCACCAGCCTCCTCTGCCCTGGGATTCTCCAGGCAAGAATACTGGAGTGGGTTGCCTTTTCCTCCTCCAGGGGATCTTCCTGACCCAGGGACTGAACCTGTGTTTCCTGCATTGCAGTCAGATTCTTTATCCCTGAGCCATCGGGGAAGCTCCCTAAACATTGGACTGCCAGGGAATTCCCTAGATCCACACATTTTAAGAGGTGTTTTCCTGTGCAGGAACAGAATTACTCATGGAGCTGCAAATCTCCTTTGGGGCAGCCAATCAGCGTGCCCTGCCACTTAACTTCTCAAAGTCCATTTCATCATCCACAAAAGAGGGGATAATAACAGTACCCAATTCACAGGGCTCTTGTGGGAATTAAATGAGTTGATGATTGCAAAACTCTCAGGACAGCAACATCTAGCACAAGGGAGCAATGCAGTAAGTAAGAGCCATTTCTACCTAACATGCCTTTGCTCTGTGTTCCAACTGCCTTGCATGGATGAACCCATTTAATCTTCACAACAACTCTGGAGATTAGTACCATGAGCCCCATTTTACAGATGGGAAAACTGAAGCCAAGAGAAGTTAAAGGAACTATCTAACACCAATATGTGTGTTGTAAGTGATGGAACCAAGCTTTCCCACATCATGACTCTTTGCCTCCACATATAGGGGCTCAATAAAGACTTCTTGGTATGAAAAGATGGGTTGCACAGAGGTGTGATAAGCATGATGTGGAGAGAAACTGTAAATACGTGGTCAACTCATAAAAGCAAGATTTTTTCCTCATGTTTAATAAAATCTTTACACAATGAGGTCCAACTTTTTAAAAGCGTAAGATCCAATAGCTCCTAAGGACATTAAAGAGAAAAAAGGATTTACTGTAGGCCACCGTGAATTGCAAGGCGTAGAAGGACACAGTTTGATTGATCTTTTTCCTGATGTGCCAACAACCACAGTGGGAGAAGGAACTGCGGTTTTAAAAGGCCACAGTCTATCTTTGGTTCTGAAAGATCTGGAATGCTTGTCAGCATGTTTCTTCAACTTCCTGTTCTCAACCTGTTATGAAGACTGTCTAATGTGAAACTGTCCACTTCACCATGAATTCCTTATTTATATAGACCATTATCTCCTCACCCCACAAGTCCCCATTGTGCTTGCATGCTAAGTCTTTTGAGTCCTATCTGGCTCTTTGCAACCCTATGGACTGTAACCTGCCAGGATCCTCTGTCCATGAGATTCTCCAGGCAAGAGTACTGGAGTGGGTTACCATTTCTGCTCCACAAGTCACCATTGCATATTTGTAATTCATTTGTCCTAATTGCTCTGTTTACCATCTTTGTAAACTTGTTTATTTGAAAAAGGTAGGAGAAGGGTCTCAGGTAGAAATTAAACCAGCATATCCGTATAAGAGGAATTGACAGTGGACAAATGCAACACTTATTTTCCCCAGTAACTGGCGCCTCACCTTCTTTCTACATCATTCTATGAGCCCTCTGTTGGTCCTGAATCCAAAATCCTATTTGTCATGGTCATCTCATGCATTCTTTTTAACTACGAGGGAGTTTCCCCATGCTCTGCCGAAGAGAGATGCTGGTGCTAAAGACTAAGTTCCCTGACATTTCCGAGCAAACTCTAGGAACTGGAGGTCAGTTGGTGAGTGGCAGTCTCCAGGGCCAGAAGGAAAGAAATATTTTTGTTTCAGTAACAACTGGGGAGAGTCTGTTCTGTTCACAAAAATCATTATTGTTTTTACTACTATAAAATGCTCCCTTATATAATAAGTGTGTGTGTGTGTGTGCTAAATCACTTTGAATATGTAATAAGTAGGGAGCTCTAAAAAATCAGCTATGCAGAATGAGAGGATTGTGCTGTTAAGAGGAAAACGAAATGAAGAAGGCATACTCGAAGCTCCCGACCAGAATTTCCAAAGTTCCTGTTTCTTCATCCAAATCCATTCCAGTCCCAGAAGTTGTGTGCAATAGCATGAACATCCATGGGACAGTTCTGAGTCCTGTGGCTGGTGGGGCTCCCGATAACTGGTGTCCATCCTAGCAGTGTCTCGGGAGGCTGGTTCACTTTCAGCCTGATTCTGGGCGTTAGGTTACTGTCCCTGCACTCCCACATCCCTCCTCATCCTCCTCCCCTGTAAGAACTCCACCTCCTTCCTCTGTGATCTTGGGATTTCACTGATTAACAAATCAGAAATGACGTCTAATGGTTGCCTAGTGAATGTGTGCCAGACTGTGTACTCAGTGCTTCATATACTGTTCATTGACTGGTCAGAACTGCTCTCTAAAGTAGGCACTATGGTCCCCCTTGCTGGGGAAAGAAGCTGAGACTTGACCTCAAGAGTCTATCTCCGGTCTCCCAATGGGGAAGCAGCAATGCCTTGATTCTCTCTGTTCTGCCTGACTCCAAGGCTTCTTTCTATTTCACACCAGTACCCCACAACTCGTTGGTATTCAAACTCCAAGGAGTCACATTCTCCCACATTTCTTGGACTTGAAAATCCCTTAAAGGGGAATATTTCTGGGATGGAAAGTGGTTCTCATCCTCAGGTTTCACTTTTCTTTTTACAGTCAGTTTTGCTTTCTAGAGTATTCAGCACTAGTACAATGGGTTTTCAGAACAGATGGGAGAGAAACCAATAGGAATATTTAAATTATCTTCCCCATCACTAAGAGTCTGTGGTAAGCATTCAAGTTTGTATCAAAGAAAGATTGGATAGTTTATATCAACCTCCCTGACCCTTTGGCCTCTGAAATGAGTACAGCTGAATGGGCTCTGGTTTGAAAAACTGAAATGAACCCAATGGCTTCTTTTTCTCCTTTTCTTTCTTCTTTCCTACTTCTTTCTTTTCCTTGTTTGTTTTCGTCTTGTTTTGTTGTGATGATGTTCTGCTATTTGGAATCTTGGTTCAGTTGATAAGCTGATAAAAACTTGGCCCCTCTACCTAGGATCAGGCACATATATTTATTTACACATATTTTGGCTATGGTCTTAGGGATCTTAGTTCCTCAACCAAGGATTAAACCCAGGTCCATGGTAGTGAAAACTCAGAGTCCTACTGGACCGCCAATATTGCCTTTTCCTTAAACATGGTCAATTAGACCCCAAGGACTCAACTGATGCAGAAAAAGAGTTTTACCAAAAGGTTATAGAACAGCTTTGCATGTTGCCATGTGTCTTTTATATACTGTTTTTAAAGATTCCCCAGGAGAATATAGAAAAGGAAATTCATGGCCTCTCTTGTGACATTAGTAAGCTTTCGCCTTCAGGTTTTATGAAGAAAAAAGGGTCACTATTTCTAATCACTATGGTCACTTTAGTGCAGCAGGGATTGTAAAGCTCAATTGTGTCTTAATTTTTCATTGCTGTATTTTATTCCATTATATGATTAGACAGTAAGAACATCAGTCAGTTCAGTTGCTTAGCTGTGTCTGACTCTTTGTGACCCCATGGACTACAGCACGCCAGGCTTCCCTGTCTACCACCAACTCTCGGAACTTACTCAAACTCATGTCCATCTTGTTGGTAATGCCATCCAACCATCTCATCCTCTATCATCCCCTTCTCCTCCTCCCTTCGATCTTTCCCAGTATCAGGGTCTTTTCCAGTGAGTCAGTTCTTTGTATCAGGTGGCCAAAGTATTGGAGTTTCAGCTTCAGCATCAGTCCTTCCAATGAATATTCAGGACTGATTTCCTTTAAGATTGACTGGTTGGATCTCCTTGCAGTCCAAGGGACTCTTAAGAGTCTTTTCCAATACCACAGTTCAAAAGCATCAATTCTTTGGCACTCAGCCTTCTTTATAGTCCAACTCTCACATCCATACATGACTACTGGCAAAACCATAGCTTTGACTAGACAGACCTTTGTTGGTAAAGTAATGTCTCTGCTTTTTAATATGCTGTCTAGGTTGGTCATAGCTTTTCTTCCAAGGAGCAAGTGTCTTTTAATTTCATGGCTACAGTCACCACCTGCAGTGATTTTGCAGTAGGAACATACTACATATTTATCTGTTATCCCTCTGATGGGCATTTAGGTTGTTTTTATTTTAAAGCTGTCATGAATAATGCTTCTATGAAAGTCCCTGAGCACGTCTTCTGGTGCTTATATAGACACTTACTTGGGAGGGAACTTACTTTTATGGGACACTTATTTTGGAGGATGGGTGCATTCCTAGATGTGAACCTTATTTGTAAATGTTCCCTGACTTTAAATCTTGTTTAAACAAATAGCTTAGGCATGAAGATTATAGTGTGGTTTCTTCCCTTTTGGTGCAGAAAACAAATTCATTTATAAACAAAAATAATTTAAATTGGAATTTTCATGACAAAAAGCTAATCTGTAACCGAAATGTGGAACTATCGGAAGTACCACAGCAAAGCAAGTCTTTTCTGAGAGCGTCATCAGAAAGGCTTTTTGAAAGACGTCACGAGAAAGCCAAGTTAGCTTCCTTTAAAAGCAACTGTGAAGAATTCAAAGGACAGAAAGAGTTCTGGTTTATCTGGGGAAAGCAGAAGTGTCCAAATTGCCCTATTTCAGCATGGAAAAAAAAAAAACACAAACAACAAAACAATAAAAATAAAGGAATCGATCGGACTCCACATTCTTTATGACTTTTTGACACCCTGCAATTTTCCATTTCCAAAGCTGCATTATGATCAAATAAGTCATTTTGCTTTCTCATAAAGGAGTCCTAGCTTTCCTTTAATGAAGAGGAAAGAAAACAGTTATCCCACCCTGAAGGCCTGGCGCATACTACTCCACAGCCCTGAGAAATAGATTTCTGCAGGCTTGTGGGCAAGACTCTGAAGACTCCTGGCCTCTTCATCATCCCTTTCTCCATCCCTGGCCTCTTCTGGTCCAGGCACCTTCCCAACATCACCTCGTGAAAGGGAGCACCTTGTGAGTGAGCACTGCTCCACTGTGTCCACTGCAGGCCAGAAAGCTCTCGGTGCCCGTGATGAATGCATTTCAGAGTGGGTCAAAGAGATACCTGAGCTGATCGGAGGCCTCTGAGGAGTCCTAAGTTCTGCTAATAAAGGACCAAAGTGGGACCACTGCACCTGGAGATGTTACATCTGGATCTGGGTCCCTGGGTCCAAGATGGTCTCCAGCACTCAGGCCAACTGAGGCCACAGTCCCCGGGGCTTGTTCCCTCAACTCCAAGATACAGTCAGCCTCAGATGAACCTTATACTCCTCCCAGTTTTAAGAATTGCATCACTCTGTGCTTTTTGCGCCAACATTAATTTCAACTGAATTTCTTTAGTACCACTGTTGAATCTCTCCATTACACAAGGGAGATGTTATTAAGATTATCTTGTAAATGAATAACAGACATTTTCCAGTGAGCCCCATCACCACCAAACACTTTTTAACCAGTTTTGCTTCTTCACAAGAACTCTCTCTGTTTCACCCAACAGAAGAATGATTTTCCCTCCGTGACAGGGAACAAGCAATGGTTCACAAAACTAGGATGTTGGATACACATAGCTCAGTGTAGTGGTTACATCACTGACTCTGGAGCCAGAAGGCTTGGGCTCAGATTCTGACTCCATCATTAGACTGGCTGTGTGACTGTTGGTAAGTGACTCTCTGTTCCTAAGTTTCCCCATCTGTAAGATGGAAATGGAGAAATGATAACCATCTCATGGGATTATAGTGAGGATAAGTTCATATTTGTATGCACTTAGAACAATGCCTGTGTGTGTTAGTCACGTCACTAGTGTCTAACTCTTTGTGACCCTATGGACTGTAGTCTGCCAGGCTCCTCTGTCCATGGAATTCTCCAGGCAAGAATACTGCATTGGGTAACCATTTCCTTCTCCAGGGGATCTTCCCAACCTAGGGATTGAATCCAGGTCTCCTGCATTGCAGGTGGATTCTTTACCATCTGAGCCACCAGGGAAGCCCAGTACAATGCCTGGCACAGGCCAAAGATTAAATGGGTGTGATATATAGAAACATAAGTACATTCAAAGATATATAAAGAGAATAGATGGATGGAAAGATAGACAAAGGATGGGTCGATGGGAGAAAATGGAAACATCAATTGATAATAGATAATAAATGGATGGATAGAAAATAGATAAATGATGGACAGATGGGTGAATGGATGGATGGATGGATGGAAGGAATAAAAGAAATATGGATATAGATTGATGATAGATAAGCAAGTAAACAAGCATAAGATCTAACTTAGAAACTAGAAATTCAAATTTGTAGCTGTGAAAGACCTGGCTCACCCATAGTATGTATATCTACCCCATTATGAATGTAAATAAAAAGGGATATCATTAAATAACAATAAAAGTACATGGTCTAAGTATGGGTTATGTTGTATAAAATAGTCTTCTAACAATTTGTGAGTCTAAGCATTTCCACCCACAGGATTAATAGCTTGTTGCTTATAGCACATGACAAAATCACTATAACCTCAACGCAAATCCAATAGAAAACAACAAACTCAGTAACTATTTAACATGTTTAATTACTTTAAATTAATTAAATTCATTATTTAGTTTGCTGGCTGTCATTCTGTAATGATTTTTTATGTATCTGCGAAATGACTGAGATCTGCATTGCCCCTTTCAAAAATGCTCAAGACATGGTGTCCTGAAGATCAATATTATTATCATTTTGTCCAAACACAGCTAGCGACCTTGAGAGTAAGTGGAAATCTGAACATAGATGAGCAACCATAGAAAACAGAGGGCACCATAAATTCAGTGAGGCAGGAGGACCAGCTTTATGGATGCAAGTCAGTGGTCACAAGTCTTTGATCCACAAAGTCACCAGGAAATCGGTAGCTGTACCTAGTGGAGGTGAAAGTCTCGTATATCTTGGCACATAGTAGAAATTCTAAGGATCTTTATTGCCTGTGCTGCTGATCCTTGATGAGATTAGCTTCTGAGTTTGGGAGATGTGAAATGGAGTAACTGACAAATGTTATCCATTTTATGCAGTCCACCTCTGATCAAGGGTCATGGTCCAATGTCTTTCAAGATTCAGCCTTTTCATTGCTTTGAGACCTCTTCTCAAAGACAAGGGGAAATTTTATAAAGGAATGAATTACCCTTTTTCTGGCTTAGCGTGGTTTTAATTTCCATTCATCCTGACAGGTGTATTTTGGGGGATAGGTGATACAGAGGTGCATAAGGGAGCCATTAATAAAGATTCTCTTATATTGCCTTTAAGTATGGATATCAGCAAATACATGCATCTAACATCTTGCTGCTAATCATTAGTTTGTACCCATTATCAGAATGTTCATGAGATACAGCTGGACCCATCTGGATCAATGAATACTTGGTTTTAAAGGGGGAACTCATATTAGCGAATTTTTGTGAACCATTTTTTTCAATTATTAAAGAAAATTATAAATTTAAATAAAAGTGAGATGTCATTTTTCACTTGTCATGTTGCCAGGATTCAAACGTTTTTGTCACACCATGTGGCTGACAGTGTCAGGAATCAGGCAGTCTCTATTTTGTGGGGAGTGTAAATTAGCACAAACTCTATGGTGTGTAAAAAAAAAAAATTTAGTGTACATGACCTCTAAGTCAGCATTTCCACCTCTAGAAGTCTACACACACAAAATGTATTTTCATCTCGTTTTACCAACACATTGAAATCCCCATCAATAGGGTGCAGATTAATAAAATATTCCAGATAGTGAAGTACTATTTGCAATTGTGAACATTTGTGATAAATCTTCTATATACATATAACATACAAAAGTTGTGATATTTTATGCCTGAATCTGATCAGATCATCTCCAGAAACATCTCCAGCTGAATGGCTGTAGATATAAAAGAGAGAAACTTTTTAACCTGTTCTCATTTGTTTTAAATTTTGTGCCACCTGCATACATTACCAATATAAAAATCATTGACAAAAAAAGGTTCAAAAAACTGGAGCTCAGTCTTGTGCCTAGAAATCAGCTGTTCATTCTCAAGCACACACATAGGCAAGAGATTTCATCCTGGTGAGGAGCAGTAGTTCCCAGAGAGCACCGATGTTTCCAGAACACCTTTGCAATGACTTGAGTCAACTAAGAAGTGAAATAAGATCACCACACTCTCCCTTGGCCTGGCTTTGTCCTTTCTCCACGCCCTTAAAATTGAAGGCAAGTGTTTCTTTCTGCTTCCCTTTTCTGCCTGGCCAATGCTCTCTTCCCTGGGTTGGCATTGAAACTGTGGGAGAGAGTAAACACATGGAGAGGAAGACAGAGGATCTGCTTGCAGTGATTTACCTATGGGCTGTTTCTGCATATCTTTGGTCTGTGTTTTAGTAGTGGTGTGATGATGCACTGAAAACCAGAGATAGAACTGCAGATGTTAAGAGCTGATCGTAGCTGACGTTCCTCTGGTTCCAGGAAGGACCAATCCCTGCCTGTAATAAACTCCTCACCAGTCTGTATCACAGGAAAAAAATACAGACAACAGAGGGAGTTCTCCATCCAACTAAATGCCATCCACTTAAAATTCTGAGATTCTCTCTCCTATTTTTAGTATGTGTTAAAAATGTCTTTCCTTTAGTACAATCTCAGTGATGGCAGATGGGAACAGGCTAATTTTGTTATTTGTTCTTGTTAATGCCCCAACTTATTGTATAAGATACTGGCAGCCCTAGCTTGGTCCTCCAAATATTTAATTTGATGTACAAATTGTGTTCTGTGACACCCGTAGTCTAGAATCCCTTGTGTAGGCTCAGCCTGGATTTAGACACATGCAGAAACTGAGCCCAAAGAGGCTGTGAACCTCAGGTCACAGATGGGAGACCCCAGGGTCACTGCTGCCTCAGCTGTGCTTGAACAGCCTCCAAGCAAGATGAGAGGGAGCACTGACCTCCCTGGCAGCCTCATGGAAGCCTAATGAGGGCAAATCCTGGCTGTTTGTGAAGCCATCCATGGGGTAAAGTGCTCAGATCATTTCATCTCCATCTTTAGCCAAAGGTCCTAAAAAAGGGGAAAAAGTGATATTAACCATGGGGCTACCATAAAAGCTTGAGACAAGACACGTAGCATGTGAAAAATTCCTATTCATGTAGTATATTAAATAACATACTTGAAAGAGCATGTGCTACCAAAATTCCCCCTCTTTTGTGCCCTGTGATCTTTGTGTGACCAGTGGGAATTCCTCTGATCACATTTAGGAAAAGGTTTCATCTCACCCTAATCAGGGCACAGTGTGGTGTAGACGTCTCAGAGGAGAAGTGTAGCCAAAGACACCTGAATGCTTCAGGTTCTGTTTAAGCCAGAGGAAAATCTGTGGAGAATCCCTCCTGGCACCTGCATTGACAGGCGAGTCTCCCTATTATGAAATCACCCCCAGAATGGAAGTTGTTGCAGAAATGTCATTGCACCTCTAGTGGAATGAGCCTTTCTCTTTTTAGGTCTGGCCTGAGTGAAAATGTCAGGGCCTGGTCTCTGGAGCAGGGCTGCCATAGTGAGATAAATCCAGGTCATTTTGTATTCTTCTCTCTTTGGGGTTAATACTTCAGCTAAACTTGAATAGGGGTTTGTCAACTGCATGAGGAACTCGGGTTATCTATTGATTAGGGCTGTGAGTTATGGGTAGAGACCCACCCAAAGCCCAGGATCTGATCATCTTTCTCCCTACCCAATATGAAAATATTTATCTTGCTGTCTTGTGGAAACTTCATTTTTCTCAGTGATGAGATTATATCAGTCTCATGAGGGTTAAAAGCCAAGAGCCATTCACAACTGCCATTTTTCATCCAGCTGCACTCAGAGTGCTCCTCCAAGTTCTGGGATCAGGCATGGAAAGTGCAGGGCTCTCCTGGCTGAAGGATGGAGAATATCAAGAACCAGTGCCTGGGTGCTGACCATCTTGGAACTCTTCTTTCCCCCCCGCCCTTAACTTAATATATAGTTGATTTACAATGTTGTGTTAGTTTCAGGTGTACAGCAATGTGATTCTGTTATACACAGAGATGTATCTATTCTTTTTCAAATTCTTTTCCCTTATAGATTATTATAAAATACTAAGTATAGTTCCCTGTGCTATACAGCAGGTTCTTGTTAATTATTTAATTTACATATGATTATATATATATATAATATATATCTATATGTTAACCCCAAACTCCTAATTATCCTTCCCACTGCCTTCCCCTTTGGTAACCATAAGTTTGTTTTCTATGTCTGTGGGTCTATTTCTGTTTTGTAGATAAGTTCATTTGTATTCTTTTTAGATTCTACCTATAAGTGATATCATATGATATTTGTCTTCCTCTATCTGACTTACTTAGTATGATATCTCTAGATCCATCCATGTTGCTGCAAGTGGCATCATTTCATTCTTTTCTATGGCTGTGAGTAATATTCATTTAGCATAAATATACCACTTCTTCTTTATCAATTCATCTGTAAATAGACATTTAGGTTGCTTCCATGTCTTGGCTATTGTAAATAGTGCTGAGATGAATATTAGGATATATGTTTCTTTTTGAATTAGGCTTTTCTCCAAATATATGCCCAGGAGTGGAATTGTAGGATCATATTATAGTTCTATTATATTTTTAGCTTTCTAAGGAACCTCCATACTCTTCCTCATAGTGGTCATACTAATTTAAATTCCCACCAACAGTGTAGGAATGTTCCCCTTTTCTCCACACCCTCTTCAGCATTTATCATTTGTGTACTTTTTGATGATGGCCATTCTGACTGTGTGAAGTGCTTCACTGTGAACTCTTAAGAGAGATACACTAACGAGAGGCCAGCCTGCCACAGTCAAAATAAACTCCAGGAAGCAAGGTGCCCTGAAAGGTATGGGTGGTGGAGTTGGAATGATTATCCTCGGCACATCCCAAGGTGTGCTGCAGGGGGTGAACTTGGAATCTCTACAAGCTTCTTTTACTCCAAATGGTAGAGCAAGTGACAGGTGGCAGGACTGAAAGAAATCAGACAAATATTTATGTGTTTTCTCCATCATCAGCCCAGAGCACCACTGCATGTGCCTGACACGAGTTTCACTGCCTATTGGTTTGGAAAGCCTTGAACTTCATCCTTGTGATTGAGTAGGGGATACGGGTATGGGAGGCAGGGCCAGAGCGGGGTAGAGAGGACAGATGCGGAGAAACAGAGCCCTTGTATTTGCCAGAGAGGCTGCCAAAATTGAAAACGCTTGGTGAGTGGAGAAGACAAGGTTGCTTGTGTAAGCTATCTGACAAATGAAATGAGGCAGACACTGTGGGCATGGTCTGCTGATAGAGGCCCCTGCCCTGTGCCACAGCAGTGCCAGCCTGCCACAGGCCCTATACAGGCAAACCTTTAAATTAACATGTCTGTTCTCTGAGAGACAGCTGGAGCAGTCAGGCGAGCCTTTATTACTCGACCCAGACAGGCAGCTGTCTGTAGGCCATCAAAAGAGCCTGTTTTACTTAAGCGTGCATATTCTTAAAATCCCTCTCTTTCTAGTTTTAAGGTAAGGCCGAAACTTGACAGACAAGTACATCAGTCTGAAAAAGTGAAAGTGTTAGTTGCTCAGTCGTGTCCGACTCTTTGCAACCCAGTGGACTGTAACGTGCCAGACTCCTCTGTCCACAGGATTTCCCTGGGAAGAACACTGGAGTTAGGTAGAGATTCCCTTCTCCAGGGGATCTTCCTGACCCGGGGATTGAACCCAGCTCTCCTGCACTGGCAGGCAGATTCTTTACCAAGTGCCAACTGGAAAGCCCCTTGCTTGCATACCATTGTACGTAATAGAAAATGTCCAATATAACTTGAACCACAAGAGAACCTCACCTCTGCACAATGCTCAAGCTCTAGAAGTGGATGATTTGTTTCAAAGCTGCAGAATAACATGGTTCTGTCTCAAATAGCTTCCCTAGGGAGGACTGAAGGGAGATTGGTTTCATGTCTGTTCAAGGAATCCTGCCAGTCCATCTTCCAAGGACTTTTCTTTCATCTAAGTCCTGTCACCAAAATACTGAGGCTGCTGAAGGAGGTTTTTCATGGACTTTGGGAGAAGGAAATGGTCAATGAGATTCAAAGAGAAAGAAACTTGAAATTTTTAAAAATACCAACCAATGTTATGATTTAAATATGCAGAGCAGATTCTAGCATTTGCCTACTATATTAGATGTGTTGCTTATTAATTGTTCTCAGTTGGCGAGCTTCAGCGCAGTGGTGAGTGTCAGATCCTTCTCAGGTGGTCTTGAGGCTTTGGTCAATGACTGAAGTGTATTCGTTTCCTCAATGAGATGTATACCATCACAGTGACATCTGTGGGATGGTATCAGGACCCCGCGCTGCCAATATTGAGACATTAGCTGCTACCTTCTCAAATCCAATGACCTCTGAGCTCAGACCCCCAGGATCCATCACTGCCCCCAGCCATACCCCTGCCACTTACTTCTGCAAACCCCATCCTCAGGATGTGCTCTACACCTCACTCATTCTTGTTCATTTCCCATGGGGTGGAAGTCATGTCCTTTCTTTTCATCAATGAACCCTCTCATCTCCCAAGTCCCAGAGTCAGTGCTCCCCAATAAGGAAGTACATCCTTTTTTCATACTCTCAAAAAAGGATAGTATAAAATTGTAAAATTGTACCAGCACATCTTGCCATGTCTTCTGTAGACCGTAAATCTCAAAGAAAAAGCCATGTCTTTTTTTATTCTTATTCTGAAAGTATAGTTGCTTTGCAATGTTGTGTTGGCTTCTACTGAACAACCAATTTAATCAGTTATAAGTATACATATATCCCCTCTTTTTTGGATTACCTTCCCATTTGGGTCACCACAGAGCTCTGAGTAGAGGTCCCTGTGCTATATGGTAGATTCTCATTGGTTATTTTATGCATAGTAGTGTATACTATGTCAATCCTAACTCCTCCCAATTCACCCCACACCTCCCATCCCCCCTTGATATCCCTATGTTTGTTCTCTATGTCCGTGTCTCTATTTCTGCTTTGAAAGTAAGTTCATCTATACTATTTTTCTAGATTTCACATATACGTTAATATAAGATATTGGTTTTTCTCTTTCTGACTTACTTCACTGTGTATGACAGTCTCTGGGTCCACCCACATCTCTGCAAATGACACAGTTTCGCTTGTTTTTATGGCTGAGTAATGGTCCATTGTATGTATGTATCACATCTTCTTTATCTATTCCTCTGTTGATGGACATTTAGGTGGCTTCCTTGTCATAGCTATTGTAAATAGTGCTGCAATGAACCCTTGGGTGCATGTATCTTTGAATTATGGTTTTCACCAGGTATATGCCCGGGGTGGGATTGCTGGGTCATATGGTAGCTCTATTTTTCTCTTTAAGGAACCTCCATACTGTTTTCCACAGCAGCTGCACCAACTTACGTTCCTACCAACAGTGTAGGAGAGTTCACACCCTCACACCCTTTTATCCACACCCTCACTAGCATTTATTGTTTATAGACTTTTCGATGTGGCCATTCTGACCAGTGTGAGTGGTACACCATTGTTGTTTTGGTTTGCATTTCTCTAATAATTAGTGATGTCATCTTTTCATGTGTTTGAAAGAGCCATGTCTTGATCTTCTTAGCAGTACAAGGACTCATCCCAATATCTGGCCCAGTTGCTGAATAAATACTTGTTAAAATCTTGTGTGAATAAGTGAACAAATAAGCATCCAAACTTAATATAAGCATCAGTGAAAGCTTCTCCATAGATATGGCTTTTCCAGCAGTCATGTATGGATGTGATAGTTGGACCATAAAGAAGACTGAAAGCGAAGAATTAATGCTTTTGAACTGTAGTGTTGGAGAAGACCCTTGAGAGTCCCTTGTACTGCAAGAAGATCCAACCAGTCAACTCAAAAGGAAGTCAATCCTGAATATTCATTAAAAGGACTGATTCTGAAGCTGAAGCTCTAATACTTTGGCCACCTGATTTGAAGAGCTGACTTACTGGAAAAGATCCTGATGCTGGGAAATGTTGAAGGCAGGAGGAGAAGGGGATGACAGAGGACGAGATGGTTAGATGGCATCACAGACTCAATGAACATTCATTTGATCAAGCTCTAAGAGATAGTGAAGGACAGGGAAGCCTGGCATGCTGCTTTCTATGGGGTTGCAAAGAGTCAGACACAGCTGAGTGACTGAACGAACCAACATAGTTACCAAAAATGTGTATCAGTTAGAGTTACCTCTAATGGATGACATCATGGGTGTGACCCATCACCTCAGTCCATTTTTCCCCTTCGGAAACTGTTAAGGCAGCTTTACTCCTAAAAGTAGGATGTTTTTGATACATCGTTCTTAGAGCTCTAGCTCAAGATTATTAATTACTCACATCCCAAATTATGCACAGTTTCTTGTCCCTGAAGTTTGCTGTGTATATTTTAAGAGAAGCCATGTCTTGGGTTGCCCTTAAAATCATGTAAAGTCATTGCTGAGACTGGGAGATAGATTGCCTTAAATGAGAAATATTAACTGTTCTCCATAGGCTGATCCCTGTCCATTTCAGGAAGAGGATTAAAGAAATACACAAGTATATCTTTTATGAAATCCCAGATTTTTGAAATACGTTGTCCAAACTGAATTCTAAAGGCAAGGGGCTCAAGAAAACCTGATTTTGAAAGCTCTCCGGAGCGTCTCAGAAGACCAGAACAGTATTACATTTGTGCATACACCGCGCCTCTCCTGCAGTCTCCAGGTTATAAGGCCAACAGGTCACTCTTAGATGTGGTGAGAGTAGGTACCTGGCACTTTGGGGTCCTTCATGGCAGGTGGAGTTTTAACTCTACCCGTTTAAAAGATGCAGCTACACGGCAGGACTTCTGCTGGTGCTGAGTCCTGGTGGCTGACATCGTCTGCTCTGGTGTTTGCCTGCACTGAAGACATGGGAAACACATTAGCTCATAGGGAGGTCTGTGAATATGAGTTCACCCATCAGGGAAATATATTTTCTGTACACTCTTGGCTATTAGAGCCATTCATCACAATACTGTCACCCCCTCCATGGTGCCTTTGTCTAACAAGAGATGCTTGTCATGGAACCCACTCTAATTCCCCTATTAGAGGCTTGAAAACAGAATCAAAACTATAATTCAGAGAACATTTATGTACAATTTATGACTGACTGTCAAGCTAAACTACTCTGACACACTCGAAATCTGCTTTATAAATAACATGATGCTTTGTATCAGTTCTTTTCTTGGTCCTTTATTTTATGCTTGCTTTGCTTAAATGTTATATGCCAAGTAAAGTGGGTCTGTACCTCCTTTGGGAAAATGAAAATTCATGGGAAGGTACTAAATTGGAGAGTTTCAGCTGTTCCCACTTTAAAGAGCTCATGAGAAGGGGGTGAGTTTTATTATAAACCAGAGAGTTTGATATTTTTGTTTCCTTCTCCAATGCATGTAGGCCATCTTCTCCTTTGGCATCAATATTAACTGTTAAGTGATCATACTTGTTTGGAGTCAGAAGCTGGAATCTGCATGGATTGTTCAGCAATTATTTAAGGAACAGAATAGAACTCAGTAGACCAAGGCTGTTTTTGTTATAGGACAGTAACAGGATGGGTGGCATCTGTACCACTGTAGGCTTGACAACCGAGTGTTCCTGAGAGATTTACTCAGGCCTGAAAAATTGTCCAAAGCAGTGGTCTTTCTTAAGATATAAGATTTTAGCCTTGAAAGTGAGAGGAATTCTGACACAAGCTACAACCTAGATGAACCTTGAAAACCTGATGTTACATAAAAGAAGCCAGACATGAAAGGACAAATATTGTATGATTCCACTTACATGATGTACCAAGCCATCAAATCCATAGAGACAGAAAGCAGAATGGGGGCTGCCAGGAGCTGGGGCGGTGGGGAGTTATGGTTTAATAGGTGTAGAAATTGAGTCCTACAAGATGAAAAAGTTTTGGAGGTGGGTTGCACAACAATGTGAATGTCCTTAAAACTGCTGAACTAGCCACTGCAATATAGTCAGTTCAGTTCAGTTGCTCAGTCATGTCCGACTCTTTGCAACCCCATGAACTGCAGCATGCCAGGCCTCCCTGTCCATTACCAACTCCCAAAGTTTACCCAAATTCATGTCCATTGAGTCAGTAATGCCATCCAACCATCTCAACCTCTGTTGTCCCCTTCTCCTCCTGCCTGCAATCTTTCCCAGCATCAGGGTCTTTGCAAATGAGTCAGCTCTTCACACCAGGTGTCCAAAATATTGGAGTTTCAGCTTCAACATCAGTTCTTCCAATGAACACCCAGGACCGATCTCCTTTAGGATGGACTGGTTGGATCTCCTTGCAGTCCAAGGGACTCTCAAGGGTCTTCTCCAACACCACAGTTCAAAAACATCAATGCTTTGGTGCTCAGCTTTCTTTATAGTTCAACTGTCACATCCATACATGACCACTGGAAAAACCATAGCCTTGACTAGATGGACCTTTGTTGCCAGAGTAATGTCTCTGCTTTTTAATATGCTATCTAGGTTGGTCATAACTTTCCTTCCAAGGAGTAAGTATCTTTTAATTTCATGGCTGCAATCACCATCTGCAGTGATTTTGGAGCCCAGAAAAATAAAGTCAGCCACTGTTTCCATTGTTTCCCCATCTATTTGCCATGAAGTGATGGGATCGATGCCATGACCTTAGTTTTCTGAATGTTGAGCTTTAAGCCAACTTTTTCACTCTCTTTCACTTTCACAGAGGGGCTGTTTGGTTCCTCTTCACTTTCTGCCATAAGGGTGGTGTCATCTGCATATCTGAGGTTATTGATATTTCTCTCGGCAATCTTGATTCCAGCTTGTGCTTCTTCTAGCCCAGCATTTCTCATGATGTACTCTGCATATAAGTTAAATAAGCAGAGTACAATATACAGCCTTGACATACTCCTTTTCCTATTTGGAACCAGTCTGTTGTTCCATGTCCAGTTCTAACTGTTGCTTCCTGACCTGCATACAGGTTTCTCAAGAGGCAGGTCAGGTGGTCTGATATTCCCATCTCTTTCAGAATTTTCCACAGTTTATTGTGATCCACACAATCAAAGGCTTTGGCATAGTCAATAAAGCAGAAATAGATGTTTTTCTGGAACTCTCTTGCTTTTTTGATCATCCGGCAGATATTGGCAATTTGATCTCTGTTTCCTCTGCCCTGCTAAAACCAGCTTGAACATCTGAAAGTTCGCGGTTCACATATTGCTCCAAGCCTGGCTTGGAGAATATTGAGTGTTACTTTATTAGTTTGTGCGATGAGTGCAATTATGCGGTAGTTTGAGCATTCTTTGGGATTGGAATGAAAACTGACCTTTTCCAGTCCTGTGGCCACTGCTGAGTTTTCCAAATTTGTTGGCATATTGAGTGCAGCACTTTCTCAGCATCATCTTTTAGGATTTGAAAGAGCTCAACTGGGATTCTGTCACCTCCACTAGCTTTGTTCGTAATGCTTTCTTAGTGATGCTTTCTAAGGCCCACTTGACTTCACATTCCAGGATGTCTGGCTCTAGGTGAGTGATCACACCATCGTTGATTATCTGGGTTGTGAAGATATTTTTTGTATAGTTCTTTTGTGTATTCCTGCTACCTCTTCTTAATATCTTCTGCTTCTGTTAGGTCCATCCCATTTCTGTCCTTTATTGAGCCCATGTTTGGGTGAAATGTTCCCTTGGTATCTCTGATTTTCTTGAAGAGATCTCTAGCCTTTCCTGTTCTATTGTTTTCTTCTATTTCTTTGCATTGATCGCTGAGGAAGGCTTGCTGGTTAATTTCATGCTATGCGTATTTTACCACAATTAAAATCTTTTAAGTAAAAACAAGAAGAAGCAAACTTTGGAGGCAGAAAAGAAGAAATGGCCTTTGCCAGATTGAGTGTATAGTCTTCCACTGGCAGAACCTTGAGGAGTTGATGCAAGAGGTTCAATTTTTTTCCTTGATGTTTATCTACTCTTACAGAGGAGGGGGTGGGGAGGATACAGGACGGGGGTGAGTCTAAGGATCTAATAATATTCTGAGGAAAAATGTCGTTTCCTTGTTTTTCACAAGACTATGTGCTTTTCTGTCATCGTGTACAGAACAAGGTCTGATGGGGGTTTTACAAAGAACCATTGATGGTGTGTCTGTGTGAATTGCCCCGGCATCGGTCACAGCCAACTTCGGCGGGACCCACTGCCCCTGCTCTACAATACGCTCCAGTGTGTTTGGCCGTTTATGAAAGGTCACAGATGAACTGAGAAATGGGCTGGAGTCAAAAACATGTGGCCCTATAAATATCAGAGCCAGACGGTTTAGTCCATTTTTTCCCCATTCTCCCTACTCACCCCATCTTTCTTTCTGTCTCTCTTTCACCCACTGTCGGGATTTCCTTGCCTTTTGTACAGTACCTCAGACCCTGAAGTTATCAAGAGCCAGGATTCTTCACTGCGTGACATCACTTTATATCCAGACTGGTTCCACAGAACCCTTAATACAGCTTCTTTTTTTTTTTTCCAATCCTTTATGATTTCTGGCTACAAAGCTCTACCCGGGCAGTCTGCAATGCTCTGTTCTCTTTTGAGGGTTTCTACTTCCTATTAGTGGCGATTCTGCCTTGTCATTAAATTTGTCACCAAATTTCCGAGCGGAGGAGTTTACAGGTTTGGGCCATCAGGGGGGACCAGATCACCCATCGGATCGTCCGTTATGACTTTAGCTGCCAAACTGGAGGACTTTGAGGTGACACTGGAACACCTGCTCATGGATGTGTTTGTAAGTAAAAGCAGACCCTCCCTCTGCCACCCCCAGGGTCTTTGTGTCCCCATCCCTGGGTCTGAGTCTCTTCCACAATCATCCAATCCTTCCTGTGCTGTTGTTAATTTCTTCCTCCTGTGCCTCTAGGGGGAGAAAACCATCAAGTCACTAAATGCCTGAGCTGTGCAGATTGGTCTATGTGGATTACAAAGCAGAGTAGCGGCTTTTTAAACCAAATAACTTGCAGAAGTAGGAATGAATGAGATGAAGAAATAGAAAGCGTTTGCCAGAAGAGACCAAAGCAGCTTCAAAAGGCATTGCCTAGGAAAATCAGATTCGTTTGTAAAGGGAAGCAATCACACTAGAAAAAAGGGGGAGGGTTGCCTGAAAAGTGTGTACTTTGCTGATGAAGGATGCAGAGGGCAGGGCAGCCTGAAGCCCCCTCTCCAGTGCCTGGATCCCTGCCTCTTTCCTCTTTCATGGGTATCAGGTTACTAAGACTTCCTCAGGAGTTGATTTTATAGGGAAGGCTGTTTGAGTGACTCTCTTTTAAAGAAAAAGCACTTGACAGGGACAACTTCTGTGCCTTGATGAGCTCAGAAACACAGTCTTTGAAAACCCTTGGCGTTCGTAACAACCTAAGCAGTGTTGCTGTGCCACACCGGCCATAGTCTTTCTCAGTCTTTCCTGGGTTTTTTTTTTTGTCAATGATAGGGTCTGTCTGCTTGGTGGGGGTTTACGGAACTCCAGACTGTGTGAAACATGCAGGTGGTTACCTTCCAAGAACAACGCTGGCTCTGCCCTGGGAAAAGGCAGCTGGAGTGCATTTGGAGGCCAAGCCATCCTGCCTCTCAAATCTGGAAAAGGCTTTCGGATGGTTGGCTCTTTCTGTACTCTGCATCAGTGAAGCCCTTTCAGGAACATTTCAGGGAATGGTGTGTTTTGGCAGATGTGAGAGTCCAGGGCTTTTTTCTCTTTATTAATTTATAATTTGTCTTCAAATTGAGGCAACATGATGCTGGCAGGATTCCCAGAAGGAATCAACTTTTCCAGGGCTGGGAACCAGGATCTCAGGGATTCACGGTCACGCTGGCCATAGGGCCAGGAAATTACACCTTAAGGAGGAGAGTTGTCAAGAACTGAGAGGGTCCTTCTGGGTTTCCAGTGATGGGAGACCCACAGCTAGCATCCTTACCTTATCTGAAGTATAAATAAAGATGGAATGGCTGGATGAGAGGGTTTGTCTAATGGCTGATATCCTCTATCCAGCCACCACTGCCTGCCATGGTGGGGCTGGTGGCGGGTGGCCATAGGGTCTTGTGTGGGACGGTGTGTGGTATATCAAAGAGTTAATGTAAGTTTAGTTTGGAGGGGGGGGTATGAAATTAACCAAGGAGTTGTTTTCTCTAAATATCATGAAGTCATTAATATATCATCCTTCTCTCCGTAACCGCCTGTACCCCTGTGCTCTTTTACCAATGCTTCCATCTCCATTGTCTTGTTTGGAAGGTCCTAGAAAGGACTGCTGTCACACCCTCCACCCTTTTCAAGAAACGCAACCCATAATTTCATGGCCCCAGTTTAGGTCCTCACTACCTCTCACTTGGACTAAGCATCTAATTATTCTCCTGTTGTACCCAGTGTTTCTCCTCCAGTTCATCCTACCATTATCATCTCCAGATCAATCTCCTGACACTCCATTTTTTAATTCATTAAAAAATAATTTTACACTAGTTTTAGATTCAAAGCACAACTGAGCAAAAAGTATGAAGATTTTCCATATACCCCTGTCCCCACACACTCACAACACCCCACACTACAGATATCCTCAGTAAGAGTAGTACATTTGCTACAATTGATGAACCTACCCTGACACATCATTATCCCTAAAAGTCAATATTTTGCATTAAGGTTTACTCTTGGTGTTGTCTGAACAAATGTATAATGATGTGTATCCACCATTGCTGTATCACACAAGATAGTTTCGCTGCCCTAAAAATCCTCTGTTCTCCATCTGTTCATACATCTCCCTCCCCTAATGCCTGGCAACTAATGATCTTTTTATTGACTCCATAGTTTTGCCTTTTCCAGAATGCCATATAGTTGGAATCATAAATATATAGCTTGGCTTCTTTCACTTAGCAATATGAATTTAGGTGCGTGTGCTCAGCCATGTCCAACTCTTCGAGACCCCGTTGACTGTAGCCTTCCAGGCTCCATGGGATTCCCCAGGCAAGAATACTGGAGTGGGCAGCCATTTCCTCTTCCAGGGAGATCTTCCCAATCCAGAGATCACACCCGCATCTCCTGCACTGGCAGGAGAATTCTTTACCACTGTCCCACCTGGGAAGCCCATATGAATTTAAGTTTCTTCCATTTATTTTCATGGCTTGATAGCTCATTTTTTCAGTACTGAATATTATTCCATTGTCTGGATATACTACAGTCTGTTTACTCATTAACCTACTGAAAGAGAACTTAATTTCAAATTTTGGCGATTATGAATAAGCTTCTAGAAACATCCATGTGCAGGTTCCATTATGGCTGTAAGTTTCAGTTCATTTGAGTAAATGCCAAGGAGCTTGATTGCTGGATTATATGATAAAAGCATATTTCATTTGGCAAGAAACAGCCAAATTTCTTTCCAAACTGTTTGTGCCATTTTGCATTCCCACTGAATGACAGCTCCTGTTATTTTACATTCTCGGCATTTGGTATTATCAGTGTTTTGGATTTTGACCATTTTGATAAGTAGGTAGAGGTATCTCATTGTTGTCTTACTTTGCATTTCCTTAATAATAGATGATTTTGAGCATCTTTTCAGTACCTTTGCTCTTTTGCCAAATATCACTTGGCTGTATTTATGTAGGTTTATTTCTGGGCTATTTATTCAGTTATATGGGTCTAATCTATTCTTGTACCAATAGCATACTGTTTTAATTAGTGTAACTTTCTAGTAAGTCAAACTTAGGTAGTGTCAGCTCTTCGACTTGTTTTTTTTTTCACCAATATTGAGTCAACTAATCTGTATCTTTTGCTTCTCCATATAAATTTCAGAATGAGTTTGTTGATATCCATAAAGTTATTTGCTGGGGTTTTGATTGAGATTGTATTAAACACATAGATTAAGTTGGGAGGAACTAGCATTCTTGTAATACTGAGCCTTCCTATCCAAGAACATAGAATATTTCTCCATTTATTTTGTTCTTCTCTGGTATCTCTTATGACAGTTTTCTCATTTTACTCATATATATCTTATACATATTTTGTTAGAATTATACTTAAACATTTTGTTTGGGGGAGTGTTAATGTAAATGGGAGGGTTTCCCTGGTGGCTCACATAATAAAGAATCTGCCTGCAATGAAGGAGACCTGGGTTCAATCCCTGAGTCAGGAAGATCCCCTGGAGAAGGGAATGGCAACTCACTCCAGTATCCTTGCCTGGTGAATTCCATGGACAGAGGAGCCTGGCAGGCTACAGTCCATGGGGTCACAAAGAGTTGGACACAACCGAGCAACTAACACACACACAGTGTAAATGATAATATATTTTTCATTTTTCATTTCACTTGTTCATTGCTAATTCGTGGGAAAGCCATTGACTTTTGTATGTTAACTTTCTATCTTGTAAACTTCCTATAATCACTTATTAGTTCCAAGTATATTTTTGTCAATTCCTTCAAATTTTCTACATGAATAGTCATGTCATTTGTGAAGAAAGATAGTTTTATTTCCTCTTCCCAAATCTATATAACTTTTGTTTCTTTCTCTTGTCTTACTGTATTATTTAGGATTTTGTTCAATAAGATGTTGAAAGCAATGCTGAAAAGGATATCCTTGCCTTGTTCCTGATCTTAGAGGGAAAACTTCAAGTTTATCACTGCTAAGTATGATGTTAGCTGTAGGGTTTTGAGGATATTCTTTATCAAGTTGGGGAAGTTTACCTCTGATCCTTAGTTTACTGAGAGGTTTTCTTTTATCATGAATGGGTGTTGAACTTTGTCTAATTTCTTCTCTGCATATATTGATATGATCATGTGATTTTTTTTTCCTCTAGCTTTCTAATATGATGAAATACATTAGTTAATTTTTGAATGTTTAAACAACCTGGGATAAATCCAACCTGGGCATAGTATATAATTCTTTTTATATCTGTTGTATTTTATTTGCTAATATTTTGTTGAGGATTTTTATATCTATGTTCACAAGAGATATCAGTCTGTAGTTTCCTTTTCCAATAATATCCTTGTCTGGTTTTGACATTAGAGCAATGTTAGCTTCATAGAATGAGTTAGGAAGTCTTCTCTCTGTTTCTGTTTTCTGGAAAAGACTGTCGAGAATTGGTGTACTTTTTTCTGTAAATGTTCAGTAGAATTCATCAATGAATCCCACCTACCCTCTGACTTCTCTCAAGATTTTTTCTGTATCACACATATAAGATTTTTTTCTTTATGCTTATAGCAACACTACTTACAATAGCCAACCACTTTGGAAACAACCTAAATGTCCAATGACAGATGGACAAATAAAGAAAAAAATACATATGCATGTATTTCAATAGCAATATTGAAGTAATAAAGCAACTTGCATAACAAAAAATATATATATAATTGGAATATTACTCAGCCATAAAAAGAATGAAACAGTGCCATTTGTAGCAACATGGATGGACCTAGAGACCATCATGCTAAGTGATGTAAACCAGGAAGAGAAAGACAAATGTCATATGATACCACTTATTATATGTAGAATCGAAACGATGACACAAATGAACATATCTACAAAACAGAAGCCGACTTACAGACACAGAGAATCTATTTGTGGTTGCCAAGGAGGCAGGGCATGGGGGAGGAATGGACTGGGAGTTTGGGATTAGTAGATGTAAACTATTATACATCGAATGGATAAACAACAAGGTCCTACTCTATAGCCCAGGGCACAGTATTCAGTATCTTATAATAAACCATAATGGAAAAATATGAAAAATACTTTTTTTAAAAAAGATTTTTTCCTTTGTCTTTGATCTTCTGAAGTTTGACAATAATATTCCTAAGTGTAGTTTATTTGTTTTTGTGGGGGTTTTTTGGTGTGGGTTTTGTGGTGGGGGCTGATTTTAGGGTTTTGTAGGTAGGGGGATTTATCTGGTTTGATAGTCTCTGAGCTTTCTAGAGCTGTTTTGTGCCTGACACTAAATTTGGAGAAATTCTCAGTCATTGTTTCTTCAAGCATTGCTTCTGTTTTTCCTTTTTTCCTCTTCTCCTGTTCCCATTATGTGTATGTTACATGTTTTGTAGCTGTCCCACAGTTCTTGCATATTCCATTCTGGTTTTATTTTCAGTCTTTTTTTCTCTTTGCTTTTCGATTTTAGCAGTTTCTGTTGTCATATCCTCAAGCCCAGAGGTTCCTTCCTCAGCCGTGTCCAGTCGACTGATAGAATCATCAAAGGCATTCTTCATTTGTCTTACAGTGTTTTTGATCTCTAGAGTTTCTTTTTGATTCTTTCTTAGAATTTCCATCTCTCTTTTTATGTTATTCATCTGTTCCTTTATATAATTAACCTTTCCATTAATGCCCTTAGGTAAAAATCATTGTTTCTATTGTTGCTGTTTGTTTGTTTGCTTGCTTTCTGGTCTGATTTAGTTCCAACACTCCTTATATGTCTGACTCTGGCTCTGATGCTTGTTCAACTGAACTGTATCTTTAAACTGTTTCTCACCTTTGAGGAAACCTTGTAATTTCAAGGTGGACATGATGTACTGTATAAAAGGAACTGTGGTGAATGGGCTTTTAGCAATGAGGCAGTGAGGTGAGCATTGGGGCATTTGATAGTCCCATGTGAGGTATCACTATTTTAGAAGCCTATGCCCTTAGGCTGTGAATTTCACAGCACTTCTGGGGATTCCCCCCCTTTAGGTGAGACAGAATGGATGGAGGGAGCTGGAATTGGCATTTCCCTTCCTGCAAGTAGGTTATGCTCTGATTCAACCTCTGGTAACATATTTTCTCCTGAAGGCAGCCTTGTTCAGAAGCACAGAATGCTCTGCTGTATACATACACATCCGTAAAGAATATTGAGAATGAGCTTCAATGTCACATGGATTTGAGGTCTCAATCACAGCTTTGCAAGTGTTTAATCTTGATGAGCTTTGTCTTCCTTATCAAAATGTAGCTAATACTACCCAGGTTATAAGATCACAGTGAAGATTTAAAAGAGGTCATTTAGAGCAAGAGCCGAGAGCCATGCCTGATGCAGAGAAGGCATTGGGTGAGTGAATTATCTTCTTCCCTTTGCCTTCTAGAAAAGGCATTGGTTGGTTGGTTTTTAAATAAATTTCATTTATTTATTTGTAAATTGTGGCTGCACTGGGTCTTTGTTGTGGCTCATGGGCTTTCTCTAGTTACAGCATGCGGAGGCTTCTCTAGTTGCAGTACATGGGTTCTTTAGTTGCCCTATGGCGTGTGGGATATTAGTTCTTCAAACAGGGATCGAACCCACATCCCCTGCATTTGAAGGTGGATTCTTAACCACTGGACAACCAGGGAAGTCCCAAGGCATCGGTTTTAAGTCCCTAATGGTAAAAGGTCATATCCCATGTCTTTGCCTCTAAAGCTCTCTCTCACTCCCATCACCAGACCTTCCCCTTTGAATGATAAGGGTTTGGGTTCTGTGGAAGGACAGTATTTGCTCCCTGCTTCAATCACATCAACCTGTGGCCATTTCTCCTGACTCCTTCCAAAATGGCAGCAGATACCTCGTCCTGAACTCACCCAGCAGCGAGCGGACAGGGATGGAGCCCTGGGCACAGGCTGTGCTTGGCTTCTGCTCTCCATCTGGGATCCCCTGGTGGGGCCTTTTAGCAAAGGGACCTGAGTCTGCAGCTCCCAGTAGAGAGCCAGGGAGATTGTTAGACATCTCACATGGCTTGGGAGGATAAAAGCCCATGTATGAATGAGAGGATGTGATATCTACAGCCCAGTGTACCCCTCTCTGCATTCCTAGGGACTATAGGCTTTCTCACGTGCGTCTAATTGTCTAGAAAGAATATTTGCAGCCGAGTCCCATTAGCCTTGAGTTTCCTTCGTAGCTCATTAGAATGTCATCTAACTATCTCAACAACAGCTGTTTCCATATTGACACTTCCTTTCCAGGATTACAAAGATCCACTGGGGAATTTCGTGGGAATGCAAGGCTTCTGCAAGATGAGATAAAAGGGACACATCAGGCGTAGTGTTTCATAATTAGTTGTCACCACTCTGAGGCTTCTGTAACTGCTGCAGTGCTGCTAGGCTCACAAAAGGAAATAACATATGTGTATATGCATGAGCATTCATACACGCAAACACAACCCAACACTGAGATGAAGAGTTCAAAAGGTGAGATCAAGACTTCCCTGGCAGCCCAGTGGTTAAGACTCCACACTTTCACTGCAGGGGGTGTGGGTTCAGTCCCTGGTGGGAAAACTGGGATCCTACATGCCATGCAGCATAGCAAAAAAAAAAAGGTGAGATCACTGAAAAGCATGAATGACCCTTCAGGACTGGCTCCAGAATTGATGGCAGTGCCTTTGCTGATGTATTTGTCTTTTTCCTTTTGTCTGTCTATCCTCATCTTGTTTCAAAAGATGTATGGTGCTTCTTTCCTAGGTGTAGCTTAAAAGCTAGGCATTTTAAGCTATCAGCCATTTTCAACAGCCATTTCAATAGCATATTCATGGATAGAGAACCCAGTAACAGACAATGAAAGAAAAGACACCAGAGGAAATGAAGCAGGTCTCCTGAAACATTTACTCGTTGAATTAAATAACCCCCGTATCTGGACCCAAATCTGTCCATTCAGAAAGAGGTCTGGCAACCCGGCTCTGCTTCCGCAGCCAGCATCTGCTGTCAGCGTTCCACGCACGCCTTCTCAGGGCCATGAATGCCCTTCTACTTACCACTCACTACCCCCAGGCCTTATCTGGCTCAAATTATCTTGAACATTGCTCCTTCTCTTGACAGTTTCTCATTTTTATCAAAATTATACGTGTGCATGGCAATTTTCATAGCATTTTTAAGTTGAAGAATACTGGAAGATTTATAAACACAAACAGCAGGCTCCATTTCCACTTCTTTTCATCTCTGAGTCCCTCTCCCCAGGGGTGCCATGGACATTTTCTTTCAACTGTTGCTTCTGGTAGTTAATGCCAGATTTCTCGATCATCTGTGTATACTGTGATTTCTTAATCACTCAATTTTTGGCATTTTATGCTGCCACCCTGAGAGATGAGGCTTAAAATTTACTTCAGTTGTTACTCCACATCCCTACAGGCTCACACATCTCCTTTCCTATTTTCTCAAAGTATCTATATCACAGTTTAAATCAAAATTCACTTTTATTATGACTATCAAGGTATTGTTTACAGCTGAAAACTATTGTATAGTATCATTACATAGCCTGGATTTTCCAACTTTATGTTTTTCCAGGAATTAATAGTTGCCTTATTTAATTATTCGCTCACTTAATATTCTGTTATGCCCATCAAGTATTCTTCTCTAAGATCTTCAGTAGAGCTGTGTCTCTCCTCTCAATTTGGCAAATTCATTATTTGCCACTCAAGCTATTCTTTTTCCTTTTCTTTTGAGGCATCCTTCCTAGATCCCTCCATCCTTCTACACCAACTGAACTAGCTCTCTAAGTCTCCTAAATGATTGTCTTCTTGAGGCTCCCTTTTCTTCACCATTATTCTGGGAATCCCTTTGCACCTGTCCTGTGATTCATGCACCTTCTCTTAGAACTGAGGTTCTCCGCTTTGTAGGTTTAACTTTCTTTTCCTGCAGATCATCTTCCAGTAAGCTCCTGAGAAAAAGTGCATAAGAAGTAAATTTTTGTGTTCTTGAATGTCTTCCCTTACACTTGACTAATAACTTGTCTAGTGGTTATGTGTCTGCTGTTGAAATCCAGACCTACATTTCCAAGCTTGATGTCCCTCTTTAGTTTCAGGTCAAAACGTTCATGCACCAAAAATTCTATACATTCAGAGCTATGCTTATCATCTCTCCAAATTTCCCCTGTCTCCTGTGTACTTGTCTGAACTTATGGGACCTTTCTTCCTCTAGCCCCTCAGTAGAGAGGAACACTATTCTTCCTTCCAGCATTTATAACTCGCCAACATCATGTATTCAACCTTTCTCCACCATTCTAGTTCTAGAGTTAATCATTACTCATTTGGACAATTGTGTTGACATTGTAACTGCTCTCCTTTTCTCTACACACCTTGACTTTCCATTCTACCCTTCATCCTTTATTCCTCAAGTTAAAAATATTCAGGAAGCTAGTATCATTCCTTTCAAAAACAACTTTTAATGACTCTTCCTTGCAAATCGAATAAGATCTAAAATATATTCTTCTATAGCATTAAAGTCAGAATATGGTCTCATTGTCATTTGTGACCACCTTGTTTTCACACATGTAATTCACCGTCTCATTCAAGTTTCACAACAATCTATTATCTGTGTTCATGCTATAGGTATTTAAAATTCAAATAGAATGGGATATGCAAGAAGACAGTAATAAAATCCCCTACTCATCCTCATTGAAATCTAAGGGTTTGCCCACTGAAAGTATTTTTCCCATTTTGGCCATGATTTGATATTGAGAAAACATTTGGCATTTTGACTTACAGGAGCCCTCGAAGGCACACTCAAGATAAGCCACATTCCTAAAATGTATCACCCAACTTCCTAATCGATTCAATTTTTTTTTTTTTTCCTCTTCTAGGGCAAATACAGACAATGTGGCTTATTACAGAGACCCCTGGGTAAATGGGCACTTACGCAGAGGAGTGACACACTCCTGGGCACAGGAAAGAAAGCAAGCTGATGGCCCAAGAGAAAACCATCCCTTTTTGCAGTACCAAAGATATCACTTAAACCAAGATGAACCTTTCTCATATTGCAAAAAATTGCATGTTAAAATTTTCCTTCTGGGAAAAGGAAGCATGGAAATTAGCAGCAGATTTAAGAGTGGGTCATTTACCACCCAATGCTTAACTGAAATTTGACAGCTAAAAAATAAATCAAAAGTCAACCTCCATTGACTGTTTGGAAGTATACTACATATATATTCAGCTAATCCTGGGTGGTCAATACCACAGATAAGGACATTATTTATCTGTCCATTCTAGGTGCAATTACACAGTTTAACCAGTACAAACAGCACTTCATAAATATAGCAAATCAATGCTAGTTATCAAAATCCATCCACAACCGATAGCACATGAAAAAGGGCTTTGCAAAATGGCCTTGAAAGCCAATCTACATGACCAGTCCCACACAGGTCAGCTTATTGACTTCTTAATCACTCAGGCATCCTGGCAACCTTATTGATTCCTCAGGACCTGGCCGTGACATCACTCCTAACAGCACATACACTAAGCCATTATTGCCATGCAGAAGGGCCATCATCCCAGGCTGCAGCCATTGATTGCCTGACTTAGCCTCATGCTGGGAAGGGCAAGTGCAGCTCTGATGAGGAGGCAGGGAGCAAATCATACCCAGATTCCATGTGAAGAACTTTCCTGTGGAGGAATAAGATCCATCAGCTGCTTGCAATCCAGGAGCTCTGCCTGTCCCCTCTTTTCCTGGGTGACTAGTTGAAATAATCCTTCCAGCAAGCTGATGAGTCCTTTGTTTGATGTCCATGAAGCAAGAGTTACTAAGACAGAATATGGACTAATCCTCCACATAAGCCATTAATGTCTTCCACTTGACATTCTCTTCCCCTTGATCACATTGAATGAGATTCTGGGATGCTTGGTTAGTAAGCAAGGTTTCCATCAGCAAAATGCTACGTTTTCTTCACTGTCCTGGAAGACTGAGATCTTTTCTTTTGTGATGGGATGTGTGTCTTTGAATTGATGGAGACAGAGGGTCTTACTCTGGACTAATTAATTCTCTACCCAAATGAAACATCCTCAAGAGGGAGTTCTCAAAATCTCTTTATCCCACCAAAAAAAGTGGGGCTTAGCTGGATGACCTTTAGGGAATTCAGATGGATGAAATGTGGCCATCATAGCAGGATATTGTATGAAGAGGGAGAGAAGTAGATGGTGAGGCCCAGGAAGGCTGTTGCGGTGACAGGAGCAACAGGAAAACAGAGAGAGAGAGAGAGAGAGAGAGAGAGAGAGAGAGAGAGAGAGAGAGAGAGAGTGTGTGTGTGATTTACAAAAACCTTTCACAAACATGATTTCACTTTCTCCTGATGGGTAGGTGTTCAGTAACCTTCCAGGTGCCAGGTCAGGTATAAGGTCATCGTTCTTTCACTTCCCCAGAGACCCTCAAGGACAGGAACTGAGTTTTAGGGACAAAAGAAAACTCTTCCAATAAGCAAAAGGTTTCTTGTGTCTTCAATTCTAGGCACACCTAGGAGAGTGTAACAGTTCATGACCGTGAGGCCACTTACAGGGGACCCCAGACAGGTGACTCCACTTCTCCCTACCTTAGTTTCTTCATCCAGGGAAAACAAGAGTACCTATTTGATAAGATGTTGTGAGAATTAAGGGAAGGACTGTATTTTAAAAAAAAAAAAAACAACTTTAGAAGAGTTCCTGAAATAGACAACATTGGTTTAGACAAGGGTAAGGTTAGTGTGGAGCTTGGTACGAAATACAAATAGAGCACAGACAATGTCATTGTCACCTCAGAAGCAAATAATAGATTCATCTTCGTCCACCAAACCTTTCCCAGCAAGGATGAGTGGGAGTCAAACTGAAGGATTTGGGTTATACTTCTTTTCCTTGTCTGGATGGTCATGGAAAAAACCTGTTCCATGAAGCCCAGGACAGAGCCCAACTAAATAAAAGAAGCTTGAAACAGAAAGAGAGGAAAAGGGGTAGGGGAAAGAAGGGAAGGAAAAATTCATCTGCTTAGTCAAACTAGCTGCCATCCTACCTACTGCTTCTTCCAAATGCCATAGGAGGAGGGAAGGTCTGTCTAAAGTTGGGTAATGACTACTATGCCTAGCACCTGGGCAAACCTTAGTTCCAACCAAGAGAAACCAAAACTCCTGTACGGGGACCTGTAGATAATCCCACAGGCTCTGGGCACATGAGGTCCAGGGACACCAGTATTGCTCCACATCTTGGTTCTATTCTTTAGGATATTGGGTTTCACGTTTGGCCTAAATTCCAGCCACTTTTCAAACAGAAAATTACAATTGTCGGCAGTATTTCTGTTTGCACAGCCTCAGTCACAGCTTACTCTAATATGATGTGACAAGAATTACCCAAGTTAGCTGAGTTAGGAGCTGATGGAAAAGGTGTTGGAATGTTGAAGAAAGACAGGGCTTCCCTCCCTCCTGCTGGAGGAATTTTCCAAACTGGTTAGGAATGCGTTGTCTTCTTGTGTTTGGGTCCATCTCAGCTGATCGATTCTCTCATCCATTTTACATGACAGTCGTTAAAAACTCCACACTTCATTCAAGAGTCAGAGCCTGATGATGCTGGATGTGGGGAAGGTAGAAGAGGTCAAATCAAGACAGTCTCTCTCTGGGTCAGACGGGTTTAAACCCAGTCTTGTCCATGGGAAACAGATGGGCAAACAGTAGAAACAGTGTCAGACTTTGTTTGTTTGGGCTCCAAAACCACTGCAGATGGTGACTGCAGCCATGAAATTAAAAGACGCTTACTCCTTGGAAGAAAAGTTATGACCAACCTAGATAGTATATTCAAAAGCAGAGACATTACTTTGCCAACTAAGGTCCGTCTAGTCAAGGCTATGGTTTTTCCAGTAGTCATGTATGGATGTGAGGGTTGGACTGTGAAGAAGGCTGAGCGCCAAAGAATTGATGCTTTTGAACTGTGGTGTTGGAGAAGACTCTTGAGGGTCCCCTGGACTGCAAGGAGATCCAACCAGTCCATTCTGAAGGAGATCAACCCTGGGATTTCTTTGGAAGGAATGATGCTAAAGCTGAAGCTCCAGTACTTTGGACACCTCATGCGAAGAGTTGACTCACTGGAAAAGCCTCTGATGCTGGGAGGGATTGTGGGCAGGAGGAGAAGGGGATGACCCAGGATGAGATGGCTGGATGGCATCACTGACTCGATGGACGTGAGTCTGAGTGAACTCCGGGAGTTGGTGATGGACAGGGAGGCCTGGCATGCTGCGATTCATGGGGTCGCAAAGAGTCGGATACGACTGAGCGACTGAAATGAACTGAACTGAACTGAACTTGTCCTCAAAGGATGCCTGTGCATTGCTTGAAGTTCCTGCCTACCTCCCCACCCCCACCTTATCACTGCTAGGGATTTCTCACTGCAGTTCCCAGGCACAAGTGATACCTCTTAACTTTCCGAAACCCAATGCCAGCATGTGGGGAAGGTGGACGGGAGGCGGTTCTGCCATCAGTGATTCTCTAACACAAGGCAGGTTCTAGTCTACCTGGAGACAGCATCATTTCCCACGCGTTGAGGGCTCAGCCCTACAAGCCTGCCCCACCCCCAATTTCAGACACTAATTGCAAGTCCAGGTTGTTATGACCAGATGGCTATAAATCAGACCTTCTTTGGGAGTTTGGTTCATTTGCTAGAGCAGCTTACAGAGCTCAGAAACATTTTAGTTACTAGGTGACCAATTGATTATTAAAGGGTACAACTCAGGAACAGTCAGATGGAAGAGAAGCACGGGACAAACTATGAGTGCACCCATCTCCCGCACGTCTCCAACCGGAAACTCTCCAGACCCCAGACTACTGGGATTTTATGGATGCCTCATTACATGGTCAGGATTAATTACATCATCAGCCCTTGGTGACTGATTCAACCTCCAGCCCCTCCCCTCCCCCCAGAAGTCAGGGAGTAGGGCTGAAATTTGCAGCCCACCAGTCACAGGCTGGGTTCCTCAGGTGACCAGCCCCATTCTTCGGTGTCCTAGGGACTTTCCAAACTTCACCTTATGAACATAACAAAAGTACCTCTATCACTCTCACTGCTTAGAAAATTCCAAGAGTGTTAAGAGTTTTGTGCCAGGAAAGGAGACTAAGACCAAATGTATACACTTGTTTATTTTTTAATAATTGTATTTATTTATGGCTGTGCTGGGTCTTCACCACTGCACGGGCTTTTCTCTAGTTGCAGCAAGAGTGTGCGAGCTTCTCGTTGAGGTGGCTTCTCTTGTGGGACGGGGGCTCCAGGGCACGCAGGCTTCAGAAGCTACAGCTCCCGGGCTCTAGAGCGCAGACTTAGCAGTTGTGGTACCCATTGCTTCATGGCACGTGGGATCCTCCCTGATCGGGATTGAACCTGTGTCTCCTGTGCTGGCAGGCAGATTCTTTACCACTGAGCCCTCAAAGCGAAGCCCTCAAAGGGATACTTTTTTATTGTAGATCACAAAATCTAACTCTCTCCCAGGTGGTCACATAAAATCCCTCTCTTTGCCCCCAGCCTCCATCTGCCTTCCTTCACACAACACGCTAAGCACCTGGGATGAGCCAAGGCTGTGGGATGGGAGTGACCTCCTTCCTTTTGCTTCCAGTAGCGATCCCCTTTCCCGGTCACCTTCCCTGCGGGCACCCCACAGCCAGTCCCTTCCCCAGGTCTGAGGTGAGGGACAAGTGGCGCCCCCTTCTCTCTCATCTTCCTGCCCGGACAGCCTGAAGGGAAGGTCAACTGAGGGCTTCAGAACCTCCCTCACAAACCCTTGAGGGGGGTTGGAAGAAGGTGGCTCCTGCTGCCTTGAAACCACAGATAAAACTTAGCAAGAGCCCTTTCACATCCTCCTCAACTGACAAGAAATAATGGCTTGAGACGGATGTTGGGAGAAGGGTCTCAACTGTCCGCTTTCTGTTGTCCTGTTTCCCCAGTATGAGTCATAGTCCACCTTTCACCAGCAAAAGGATGCAAGTGGCCAAAAAGGCCAGGGCTGACGTTTCTCAGATGGACTCTGTCCTTCTTTCTAGAAGGGCACTTCAGCTCACCTTTCTGACACTTCTTAGCTCACCACCTTCTGCCCCAACCCCAGATTCACAGTGACCTCAGGCTGCCCTCTGACCCCTCACCTCCCCCACAGTATGCCCTCAGTCACCTCTCTCAGACACTCGCCGTCCTATAACCCCTTCTCTTTGTGTTCTGCCAAATGAACAAAATCATGCTGTGCAAATGAATTGACTGAGTGCCAGTAAGTTACAGTCAGTGGTGAGACTGGCATCCACGTGCCCCTGCTGCTGCTGCTGCTGCTGCTAAGTCGCTTCAGTCGTGTCCGACTCTGTGCGACCCCATAGATGGCAGCCCACCAGGCTCCCCCATCCCTGGAATCCTCCAGGCAAGAATACTGGAGTGGGTTGCCGTTTCCTTCTCCAGTGCATGAAAGTGAAAAGTGAAAGTGAAGTCACTCAGTCGTGTCGACTCCTAGCAACCCCATGGACTGCATTCCACCAGGCTCCTCTGTCCATGGGATTTTCCAGGCAAGAGTACTGGAGTGGGTTGCCATGCCCCTGCCGAGGGCCAAAAAGGATTGGCCTCACAAATGGTAACTGCAGGCCCTGGGCCAGGAGGGGGGATAAGCACTTGGTTCTAGTGTGTCAGGCTCACTCTGGGCAGGAGGGTATAAACATCAGTCCCCATTCTGTGCCCAGTTCTCCCAGGAATCACTCGTGGCACCCTCCCATGGCTGCCACGCAGGTGCCCTCATGGTCAGTGGCCTGACTTGGAAGTCAGCATCGCACCCAGGCACACACATCACCCCAGGTGAGCTTCCCTCCTGCCTCCCACTAGCTGTGCTGTTAGGAAATGCTTTCCCCACAACAGGCCATCATTCCCTGACCCCCCTTTCTCTCCCCCTGCTATCCCTGACCATGAACTCCCATTTGATTGGATACATCTTACTTCTTTGGTTTGTCAAGACCATTGATTTTCCTGAAATATCGCTTGATTGATTCCCATGCATTTTCATTCCAGAGTTTGAATATGAATACTTCTCACTGACATAGGAAGAAAATATTCAGAATGAACAATTAAAAAGCGCCAGCAGCCTAGAGTGGGTGCTGTGCTCCCAGAGGCATCAGAAGCAGCAGTTTCAGGGACTCGAGAATGGAGGTCTGTCATCTCCACACCATCTCCCAGCAGGGCTCACAGGGGCAGGATCCTCCCGGTCTGTCCCCTGCGCATTAGGCTGCTGCTCCCTGGAAGCAAAGGGAACCCTATCGTCCACCACCCTGGTAAAGACATGCTCTAAGTAATACAGCCGCTTGATGGTATCAGCAGAGGATTGGTTCCTGGACCAATCCCAGTATCTGTGAATGCCACATTCGTAAGTTCCACCAACTGTGGGTCAAAACCTGTCTCCAGGTTGTTGAATCTACTGATGGGGGTGGGGTAGCCAGCTGTACCCCATTACAAAGGCTTAGCTCCAAGGGACATCAAAGCAGTGGTTCCAGAGACACTAGCACTGCTCCGTCTAACACCATTTCCTGTATGAACATTCTCTTTTTCAAAGACAGTGGTCTTCCCATTCCTCTGCTGGGCACTGTGGATACATCTCTTTTTTAGATTTCCAAAGTGCTATAATCGGATAAAGCCCTCTGCAGTAGGTGAGAGTACAAGGGACCAAGTCAGGCCCTGAAATCAGCCAAATTGACTTTGGTTTTCATCTTAGCTCTGACAGTTCTGGCTGTGCTACCTCGGTCAACTTATTAACCCTCTCTGGGCCCTAATTTCATCAACTGTAAAACATGGATGTTTGTGTATGCTCAGTCATGTCTGACTCTTTGCAATCTCATAGACTGTAGCCTGCCAGGCTCCTCTGTCCATGGGACTTCCCAGGCAAGAATACTGGGAAGTAGGTAGCCATTTCCTTCTCCAGGGGATCTTCCCGACCTACCCAGGCGTCAAATCCAAGTCCCTTGTGTCTCTTCCATCAGCAGGTGGATTCTTTACCACTGAGATAATGAAACAATTCTGCCATGGAGACAAGTCATTGGTAACCTTCTATCATGTTGCCTGGCAATGGCTGAACATTCACTAAATATCAGTTACCCTCACCTCTCTAAAGTGGTCATATCTGCTAAGGTACGGGTTATATCCGCTCCCAAGAAACATATTTGTATTGTAACAGTGCAACAATAATAGTCTTCTGAAAATAAGTACATTAGATTCAATAATTAGTTAAAACATGTAAATCTCGAACACCTAGAGTAAGACCGTCAGAAAGATAATTTTGAACAAGTTGAATGTTAAGAGTCTTCAACCCTCTCTGAGGTTTGAGGTTCAAACCTCCTACTCTGTGGGGATTGGGGAGGATTCTCTATTAGCTGGGAGGAAGCGCCAGTGCTGATATGAGAAATGATCCTGCCCCACACCCTACCCCTAGGGGAGAGGGGTAGAATGTGTGGGGCTCAAATGTGTGGGAGTCTGGCCAAAGGTTATTTTTTTTGTTTCCATTAACATTCTCTTCTATATGTATTTTAACTTTAATCAAAGGCATATGTTTTTGTTTTATTTGCACTTAGTTCATCAAAGTGTCTCTTACGTTCTGAACTATGCCGCAAAGACGAGCTCTGCATCGAAACCTTCATTAATACCCCTGGGAAACAGGAAGTTGCATTTAGTCAAATATAAATAAATCCAGCTCCCAGGGGCTTTGCCCTGGCCTGGGTTAGGAAGAGACGGTGACTTCTCTGTCGATCTGATCCACGGCCCCCCTCTCAAGCTGCACTTGCGAACAGAAATCCAGGGCTCTGGCCAGATCAGGGTTTTGAAAATGTGCCTCTCCTTTGTTCAAAACCACTGTGGAATCAACAAGGAAAGAGAGGCTTGATTTGGCCAGGTTACTGGGTAGCTTTCCAGATGCATTTCCACCAGGCAGTGCAGAAAGGAAATGAGAAAGAGGAAGAAGAGTTAGCCTAAACCACCTCGCCAAAGACTCTGTGCAGGTCATGCTGGAGAACTTTCCATCTCCCCCCCACCCCGTCTACCCCCGCCCCTTCCCTCTCACCCTCTCACTAACTCTCCAACAGCACATATGGAACCCATTACGAACAAAGCCCGATTGTTGTATATTTGGAATTTCCCACATCAACTTGATGCTTTCTTTAACTGCCTCTTAATGTGTGTCTGAGTTGGGTGACCAGACCCACGTCTCCATTCCCCCACCCTCACCCCCAGGAGCACCCCCTTTCTAAGAGTCTTTTTCCGGATTCATTTTCAAGCAGTGTAAAATTCCACATTTTTCCCCTCTGCACCCCACCCCCACTTCCCATCAGAGTCTTAGAATAAACAGAACTTTCTTTTCCATCGTTTTCAATAAACGGGTCTGTAGAGAATAAATAAAAGCTGGTTCCCAAAACATAAGAGTGATATTAGGCAAACACCCAAAAGTCCGGGATTTTTACAAAGGAAATGGCATCCCTTTCATAAAACCCCACAACAGAGAGAGCAGCAGAGGCAAAAATAAGTTAAACAGAAAAAAACCTAAAATACCTCCAATCCTAGAAGCCCCTTACTTGTTTTTCCTGTTGAGTAATTTTGTCTGCTATCGAAATAAGCAGGTTTAGGGAGGCGTAGAGATGAGGGCAGTCTCATAAGTGAACAATATGTCAGAAACAAAATATTACAGGACACTTAAATTTTTAGAGCATGTGTGCCCTCGGTCTGAGAAGCTTGTCTGATGTAGAATTACACTATCTGATTAGAGAAGAATATACAAATGTGATGGGTGAGTCTGAGCGTAGATAGTCCTTTTCAGAGCCTTGTAAAATCAAACATAATTATTTCATGTTTACTGGCACACATAAAAATCAATGCTCTGTAACACAAACATTTAAATGAGGAGATGCCAAATGGGAGTCTGTCTGGTGTATTTGATTTGATTCATCTGAACCATGTGATACAAACATTTTCTCCTTTCTTCCCTCAGACTTCCTCTTTGTGGATGCCATTCACATATATAATTAACTGTATGCCTACATTTGTTTTCTATCTATTGGAAAGCAGGAAGAAAAAAATATGCACGTCTGACGCTCAGGGTCATCCGTATAATTTATGACTACAAAGAGGGACTCCCCCTCAAGTCCCCACTGTGTTATGCCACTGCCCTTCAAATATTTTCCCTGTGTCCAGAAGAGAGTGAAATCAGAATGCAGAATTGCACATTAATCTCTGCACCAGATGGTGATATTCCAAATAGTCTTTCTAAGGTGAGCATGTGACCGACTGTACGGCGAGGGGCTTTGGAGTCACGTGACAGAGTGAATACTACGTCTGATAGGGTTGCCATTGGACAACTGACCTGGTTACCGTCTGGAGCCGCGGGAAGCAAAGTTGACATTTCAGGATCACTCCCCCCAGAAGCGTCACTCACTGGCCCACTCCTGGGACGTGCAGTCTCACGGAGGGACTGACAGGCAGGGGCCGGCAGGAGGGAGTGGGGCTGAGCTGCGGGCGGTGCGCTGAAGTTGCAGAACTTGGGCTCTTTTTTTTTCTTCCCCATCCCCCACCTCCAGACACACCACATCTTGACTCATACGGTCGAAAGAAAAAAAAAAAAAACCTCTTTCAGTTATTTGATATTTGGGAAACCTCCAGGAGACCATAACTTAGTTTTGAGGACTCCTCCATCTCTCTCTTTGCTGGGAACAGATACACACACACACACACACACACACACACACACTCACACTCACGCAGACACACTCGCCCACGGCTCTACACCATGGTGGTTCAAGCTGCAGTGGCTCCAAATAGATCCCAGAGACTCCTACTGAAAATTCCGTATGGATCTCTGAGAAGACGCAGTGTGGAGAGGGTAAGCAACGTGGCGGGCTGTTTGCTTTTCACTCGGGCAATTGCTCCAAAGAAAAGGAGAGGCTTCTTTTCATTGTACATAGCATCCCTTGTGAAAGTCATGTTTTCCTAAAAAAATTCAAATTCCAGGGACTGGAGAAATCTATAGTATATGCAATTTTATTCTTAACGGATAATGATAAGAGATTTGAAGCAAATTCTGGTCGGCTGTGCATGGAGGTGGGAGCTGTTAGCGATGAAAGATAAAAGATTGGGGTAGGGATTGCCCTCTGGAAAGAGGATGGAAGATGCAGGTGCTTGCTGAGAAGAGCTTTGGGCTGTAAAACCTGTTTTCCTCTCTGGTGAAACAAATCCATTAGTGCAGCAGGGCTGCAAATTCCCTGTCCTTTTCTGGGTGACAGTGTCTTCAAAGGAGGTGATAAAGACGGAAGGAGCTGTGATGCTTTGAGGGTTTAAATGATGCACCTGGTTGATTACAATCCCCTCTGTTTTGTTGTTGTTTCAAATACCTTGCTATCATTCAGTTGTTTTTTTTTTTTAACCTTATGGATGGTGGCTCTGTTAATTTTCTGAAAACATGCTTACTTTACGGTAGCGCCTGGCAGAGAAGATGCTGTAAAACAATAACAGAGATTTGCCCTTCTCTGGAGTGACTAATACAGTTTGGGGGAATGACTGTTGTTAATGCAAATCTGGTCATACTTGGGATGTGGGGGGCTCATGCATGTGGGGGCAGTGCCTGTATCCACACATGGAGGGGTCTCAGAAATACCCAAAATCCATTTGCATCATGTCAGGCCCCTCCATGAGCTGTGGATGTCTACTTAGACGTTTTAGGTTAAGATGTAATCTTAAATCAGTAAGGCAAAGAGCATCACAGACTGCTCTCATGATAGATCAGCGAACCTGCTGCATCTTATAAAGGGGAGCAGCATCTAATTCAAGTGACTTTTTCTGGTTTGTATACTGGCTACTCAGTAATTTTTAAATTTAAGGAAAACGTGATTTAAGTTTTAAAAGTAGGAGGGGCAATCTAGACTTCCAGAGGGAGTTAATTGCCTGACTTTCTATGAGTTACTTTTTTTTCTGCCGTTTGAGTAACAATGAAAAAACTTCACTTCCTTTTCTTACCATGTGTAGGTCTTTCTTCTGAGACATATTTCTTGGGCTGCATATGAGGGTCATCAACTTAAATGTATTCAGTGTCTAATGTGTGCTCCCTTTTATACCAAGAGCTTTAGATTATAGGACCGAATGTTACAGCAAAATTGACAAATTAACTGTTATGTTTACAAATGTAGCTTATCTTGAATGTGATTTTGGGTTCTAGTGAAAATTTTTTGACCTGTATGATAATTAAGTTTATATAATATGTTCTGTTCATGAGAACTCACATGCAAATGTGAGTTGCCCACACTAGAGCTGTGACAAAACTAACGAGAGTGTTATCCTGCACATATACACAAAAAATCCTCGGTAACCTATTTAACCATAAGAATCTCCAGATGGAGGTGTAATGAATCACGTATGTTTCATGAGTCCAGATGTATGCAGGCACCGTTTCTGTTATTTAAGACAAGCTGACAATATATGAACACGGTGTCACATGTGAAACTTGTCTATTGCATGTGTTGGTATATACTGACATTCCAGACACAGACCTATGTCCTGTCTTTGGACACACCAGTGTCGCCAGGGTCTCAGGAGTCTAATCTAAAAGCTTCTGGGCCCTTAAGAGAAGCATGTTTATCATTGGAGCATCAAATGTCCTATTAATCTCCATGGCCAGCTGTGAAGTGGAGGGGTCCAAGATCCCATCACTCACAAGAGGAGCCCCTTTATGTTCCTATGAGGCTCCACACTCACCCTCCACCGTGGGGAGGGGGAGACTAACTGGAGCATATGATGTCATGTTGATTTCAATTGGATATTTTATGCCATTGTTGGTTTTATGACAACTTTTAGAGTCAGCATCATATATTTATATAAAAAGGGGGCAGGAAAGGCTAGAGGTGGCATCTACTTTCAGGGCAAACACTGAGAACCAGTGCTCTTTTCTTGGGACTCCCTGAATTCAAGAAGGGACAGCTTTCTTGGTTACATCAGCAGTTTACATGGTGCCAGACATCTGAGTGACTTCAATGGCCTCATGATATTTAATGGCGGTAAAACCTTGCCTTTCTACAACACCTTTGCCCAGTGCACTTTGTAGGGAGGCACAGAGAATTGGACTTATTTATTGCCCTTGCCCTGTATGAACAGGGAAACCAAGGCATGTGGAGGTTTAATCTTCCCTCCGAAGACACAGAGTCAAGGATAGAGCAGGACTTCAATCAGGGACCTGATATAAATTTATCCCTGCCATTGAGTCCATATTTCATCACCTTTGCTCCCTGAAAGAGCTTTGACATTGCAACCTGGCCCTGAGAAATGGGCTATACCCCGCTTGTCACTAGTACTTCACAGAAAAGGAAACTTACCAAAGGCAGAGATTCTGGCAACCAAAGAGAACCCATGGCCTAGTACACTGACAGTCATGCGCTGTTCAGGATTAAAAACAGGGCTTCTGTTTTCCAACTGCTAGAAGTTGAGGTGAAAAAACAGAATTGCACATTTCTAACTCTGCTACTTTGACAACCATCAAATCCTGAATTACAAAAACACTCAGACTAGGAGACGAAGCCTGGTTCTTGTTCATGTTTTCACAGACTGCCATCAGCCCATCACCATACTATGCAGAGTGGAAAAAGACATCTAACATGCCTGTGTTTGGTAATATAGCAGAGATTAGGGATCTGGGGTTTATATAAACGAAACAGTTATAAAGCATACAATAGTCATACAATCCAGCTACAGTTAACTAATGGAGATGTGTGTGTGCTAAGTCACTTCAGCCGTGTCTGACTCTTTGCAACCCTATGAACTGTAGCCCACCTGGCTCCTCTGTCCATGGAATTTCCCAAGAAAGAATACTGGAGTGGGTTGCCATGCCCTCCTCCAGGGGATCTTCCTGTCTCAGGGAGTGAACCTGCATCTCTTAAGTTTCCTGCATTTGCAGGCAAGTTCTTTACCACTAGCACCACCTGGGAAGCCCAAAGTGGAAGCACTAGTTACTTAATAGTGTCCACCTCTTTGCAACCCCATGAATTGTAGCCCACCAGGCTCTTCTGCCCATGGAATTCTCCAGGCAAGAATACAGGAGTGGGTAGCTATTCCCTTCTCCCTGGTGGCTCAGATGGTAAAGAATCCATCTGCAATGTAGCAGACCCGGGTTCAATCTCTGGGTCAGGAAGATTCCCTGGAGCAGGGAATGGCTATCCACTCCAGTATTCTTGCCTACAGAATTCTATGGAGAGAGGAGCCTGGTTGGCTCCAGCTCATGGGGTCACAAAAAGTCGGACATGGCTGAGTGACTAACACACACACGCTAGAAACTAGAAATGAAGATGATTCAGGTGGAGAAGGAAGCACCTAGGTGGGTTAGAAAGGGTGGACCTGGCAGCCACACTGTCCCAAGAAACAAGAGCCTCACTCTACACTAACTGTGTGACTTTGGCAGTGACTCAGGCTTTCTCAGCCTGGTTTATTCATCTGAACTGTCTACCTTCAAAGATGGCTGTTAAGGATTAGAAGTGATGTATGTAAGACCTACCATGATACCTGGCATGTAGAAAGGAGGCAACCATTAATGATGGGCATATTTTTATTTTATTGAATTATAGTTGACTTACAGTGTTGTGTTCATTTCTGCTGTGCAACAAAGTGATTCTTTTCCATTATGGTTTATCCCAGTGTTTTGAATATAGTTCCCTGTGCTGTATAGCAGGGCCTTGTTGTCCATCCATTCTATATGTAATAGTTCACATCTACTAATCCCAATCCATCCCTTCCCCACCCCCATCCCCTTGACAACCACAAGTCTACCCTTCTGTCTGTGAGTCTGTTTTGTAGATAAGTTCATTTGTGTCATATCTTCAATTCCACGTATAAGTGATAACGTATGGTATTTGTCTTTCTCTTTGACTTCTTCACTTAGTAGAACCTCTGGATCCATCCATGTAGCTACAAATGGCATTGTTTCATTTTTAATGGCTGAGTAGTATTCCATTGCATATATATATATATATATATATACACACATATATATATACATACATATACATATATATATATATATACACACACACACATATACAGTAGCTTCTTTACCATTCATAAGGGTGCATGTATCTGTTCAAATTAGACTTTTCTCCAGATGTATGCCCAGGATTGGGATTACTAGATCATATAGCAACTCTATTTTCAGTTTTTTTAGAAACCTTCATACTGTTTTCCATAGTGGCTGTACCAATTTACATTCAATAGGCATATTTTTGAAGTTTACCTTTGAGTAGAGGAACACTTGTCTTTTATTTTTAACAATCAATAGCCTTTTATACACACTTGTCAGTCGCACTTACTGTTACCTGGAGAGGTTCTTTAAGGGTCATTCACTTGATAAAGCCAAGACAGAAGTACTTCCTGGTGATAATTTTCCTTGGACTCCCAATTTTATGTAAACATGAAAATCAGAGTGTTTCAAATTCACTGCACACCAGTGCCAACTAAGTCAACTTATTCAAGCCTAGATGACTTCTGTAAGGCCTTTTGCTTCTACAGCTGGAAAGGTAAAACTGAACTTCATGGAAAATTCTAATAAATGTAAGAACATAATGTATAAATGAGTTAAGTAAAGAGCAAGTGTGGACCTGTAAGTGGGGGGAGGAGTTTACTTTGGTGATGGGAGGAACGTTTTTATTAAACTTCAATGACTCTATAATATGAGGAAATGGTTTCATGATGGAGATTACCTTTGTATGTCCAAAACCTAAAAGTGGGCCAAGCTATATCTGGCCTGCATTGCTTTAATGTGTGTATTTCTTTAAAATATTTATTTATTTAGCTGCTCTGGGTCTTAGTTGTGGCATGCGATCTTTGATCTTCATTGTGGCATGAGGTATCTTTTAGTTGAGGCATGTGGGATCCATTTCCCTGCCCAGGGATTGAATCCAGGCCTCTTGCATTAAGAGTACAGAGTCTTAGCCACTGGACCACCAGGGAAGTCTGTACTGTGTCCATTTATTAAGGATGCCCATCTCCCTGCTATTTATTCTATCAGCCAGACCCACGTGTCCTAGGGTGGACTGGATACCTCTCTTCTCTTGAGTGTCTCAACCCCTCACATTCAACATGTTCGAAGTGGAACTCATCATCTCACCCACAATCCTGTTCCTCTTCCTCCAACTCCACCAGCCACCTGAACACCCACACAGGAACCCAGGTATCTTCCCCTTCCTTAGGGTCCCCCATCTAATCACTCACCATATGCTGCCGGTTCTAGCTCCAGAATCTCTCTCACATCTCTCATCTCACACCCTCCCCATTTCTTAGTTCAGGCCCCTATCATCTTCCACTTGTGTACTTAAAATCCCTGCCTCAGGATAAGTACAAATGCCTAAAGATAATTACTAGGCCCTTCATAATTAAGAACCTCTCCAGCTTAATCTCTCCCCCCCTTTACTCTGGATATTGCACCCTCCAACCATACTGAACATATCTGTGGTTCCTCCCTATGCTCTCCCTTGCACACGGCCTTTGCATGTGCTTTTGTAGGCTTGATACACACTGCCTTCTCCTTCCACCTACTCAACTCCCTATTCACACCCTTCAGCCTAAAGATAGCATCCTGTGGGATGCCTTTCCAGGTACCCTGTCCCTTCCCCAAGTATGAATAACTGTTTTTCCTTCCTTCAGGCTCTCTCAGCTCTCCATATGTCCCTTGAGTGTGTGTGCTAAGTCGCTTCTGTCATGCCAGACTCTTTGTGGCCCATGGACTGTAGCTTACCAGGCTCCTCTGTCCATGGGCTTCTCCAGGCAAGAATATTGGAGCAGGGTGCCATGCCCTCCTTCAGGGGATCTTCCCAACCTAGGAATGGAACCTGTGTCTCTGGCCTCTCCTGCATTAGCGGGCTGGTTCTTTTTTTCTGTCACCACTAGCGCTGTCTAGGAAACCCTTGAATGTCCTTTGAAAGTGAAAGAGAAAGTCACTTAGCCATGTCTGGCGCTTTGTGACCCCATGGACTATACAGTCAATGAAATTCTCCAGGCAAGAATATGGAAATGGGTTGCCATGACCTCCTCCAGGGGATCTTCCCAACCCAGGGATTGAACCCAGGTCTCCCACATTGCAGGTGGATTCTTTACCACCTGAGCCATGAGGGAAGCCCAAGAATATTGAAGTGGTAAAATGTCCTTTATAATAGCACAAATGACACTGCACTGAATCTGCCTATTGTCAACCTGTTTCCTTCACGTTCATTCTCCACATGATGACATGCTCCTGGAGGATGGGAGGCACAACTTGGCCCCTGGTTCCTAACAGGAGGGTGATAACATTCCCTAGAGGAGAGAATGAATGAAATCTGAAAGATGCCAGAAGCTTCCCTCAGGGAGAAAATTGGGGAAGAGGATCAGAATGAAGCCATAAACAGGAAGAGCCACACATCTCATGTTATGTGGCCACCAGCCCCATTTTTGCTGGTGGAAAATGTGTCCATGCTTATATGCAAACTGAGGAGACAAATGCTTTTCTCCTATTCATTCTGAGATCTCAGACCAAAGCATGTGTCTTGCAGGGGAACGTGTGTATCTGAACAGTTGATCAGATTCAGTATCTGTCTCTTCACAGAGTAGTAGAAATTGGATATCTTTATTGAAAAAAATAAATAAATAAGATAGCATTCTCTTTTACTGCAATTATTTAAATATCCAAGTAAAATAGGATTTCTTTTTGTCCTGGAAAATCTGAAATGGTGTGGTATTTTTGGAGCAGTATCTTTAACACAGTATAAATTAAACCTTTTTGCACCCACATTATTCATTACTTGACGTGTTATTCCAGGTTGACGTGTGGCCCATCTATTATTTTGCAAACCACTACATTATCACAGCTGCTAAGCTGCATAACTTAGGCATTCAGAGTACAACAGAGTCTCTGTCGTGGAGTGTGTGGTGCTTACATTCTGAATGTATTCATGCAGGGAAGTGCAAGACTTTACCAAAAACACATACAGCAGACAGCTTTTAGTGGATATTTATTACCATCGAAAGCAGACAGCCAAGAAATGGTTCAGACAGATCAGTGTATTCACACATATTATTATCCAACCCCCTCATCCTGCATAGGTTTTGTTCCTTCTATAAATTTACACATCTCTGGAGGAGGAAGAACATGAATTGTATCAGGGACTCCAGTTCTTGGGTTCACAGGCTGTATTGAAGGCCATGTTGTACACGTGGGTCAGTCCCATGGAATTTCGACCCACCCAAATGTGGTGCGCCAACTTTTATTTTATTTCTCACAGCAGCTCATGTCAAATTTAAATCAATGGCTTCTTGTCTTGGCCAGAACGAGATGGCATAGTTGAAAGGCTGTCCCTCCACTGGGTACCACACCAGGGTTCTCATTCCTCAGGCTGGAGGAAAGGTGAAACACAGTGGCATGGACACATTTTGCACCAGCAAAACTGGGGCTGGTGGTTATTTAACATTCAGATGGTCAGGACCCACAGGACCCTCACCATCCTGCACGAAACTTTAGCTTTCAAGCTCAGCATGAAACCAGGCAATGATTTTCCTCTTTAGACTACTTGCCCCCAGGTCCTGATTTCTTCTTAGGACTCTTGTTAACATTTTGGGTCAAACACCATCACTCCTCCTAAAACAGTGCTTCTCAACTTTGGCTTCACTGTGGAAGCACCTGAGAAGCTTTAAAAATCCCAGCAACCAAGCTATACCCCCAAACCAACAAATATCAGCATCTCTGGAGAAGGGACCCAAGCACCATCATAGTTAAGCCCCCAGGTGATTCTATTGCATGGCCACATTGAGAACCACTGCCCCATGGTGAGATTATTGCCAAGACAGATTGTCTGGACAAGATGCTAGCTTGAAGAAATTAGCTAGTTCCGGTGCTTTCTGTGTCTTCACATAAAAAGGAAATAAATGAGTCGGTTGTTTTGGATTTTTAGTCATGAGTGTCATTCTCAATTGGAGAGAAAAATTAATCTCTTTGAAAGTTGAGTCCATATTCCTAGGACAGCTTATGAAGTGCCCAACACTTTGAGATCACTTTCTGGAGAACTGAACACAGCCTTCTGAAGTCAGAGGGGCTAGTACCATGTAGGACTTCCTTTTAGGTAAGTTGGGATCTAAAACACCCAAATCCATTTACTCCAGCAAAGTTGTTCTGCATTGCAGCAGAGAGAGAGTCCCTTCTGGGTATATTTCAACCCACCATCTTGCAGCCATGTTCCTAAAACCAATCCTCTATTCTCAGGACACTCTCTATAGGTATTCTGAAAGCAGATCTCTTATAAATTGCTCTAGCAGGGTGAACACTATCCACCTGTGTAATATAAGAGGGTTCTTTTTTTTTTTGAGTGCATGGTTGAAAACAATCCACTGATATTTGTACTGATTTATCAATGCACCTCTGAGAACAAGCATCTGTGTGTAGGAAACAATAGAGCAGAAGACTCTGCCGTGGGTCTATGGTTTCTAATCTGGGAGTGGATGAACCACATCTGTGGATTTTCAGTCTCTTTTCTCTTCCTTTCATGGACACTCAATAACTAATTGCTTCAAAGGATGTGATCAATTCTTCTACTAAGTCTCAGAGCCTAGAGCAGTACCTGGCACATATATAGCATATTTATTGAATGAATACACATTTATTGAATGAGTACATGAATAAAAAGAATGTTTTCACGATCATAAACTCAAACAGAATTGTCAACCAAAGGATGAGGTTGCAAAGTGCTTGCCTTCCTTATGCATGTCAATATCTGTGTCCTGGTCAGTTCTAACAGAGTGGCTCAATTTAGGATGTTAATTGTATTAGTAGGGAACTTGCTCATGAAAATCTTCTTGTTCTACTCAATACTCTGTAATCAGGTATATGGGAAAAGAATCTTTAAAAGAGTGGAAAAAAAGAAAAACTTCCTGAAACCCTACTACACAATTAACCCTTCCGAGTGCATGGGCAACCCTATTCCTTACCAGTCAGAATCAGTAATAGTCCATAAATATGCCCAGATCATTTTCCTCCACTGCCTGCTGACTTCTCTCAAACATGCCCAAGGTCACATTTCCACATGGATAGATTGCATTCCCAATGGTCCTTCCAATTCCTCTATTGGAACATTAATCAGGAAAAACCAATAAGGCTTTTAGAAGCGTATTAATAATTTCTGGAAAATGTGGTTCAAGTTCAATCAAACAAAATCAGTCTTAGAATATAAATATCCCAAGGATTCTAATGTCTAGGGCCCAACATTCAATTTTTTAATTCTACAAAAAAAAATTTTTTTTTTACTTTATATTACTTTACAATACTGTGTTGGTTTTGCCATACATCAACATGAATCCTCCACGGGTGTACACGTGAGGGGGTGGGGTTAAGTGGTTGGGAGCAGCAGCCAGGGAAGTGTCTGGAGCCCTGATGACAGAGGGCTGCACCAACCACAAGAAGGACTTTGGGGTTTTACTCTAAGCAGGACAGAAGGAGACCAGTGGTTTGGGGACAGAAAGATGACCTCAGCTGACACGTTTTTAAAGGAGCCCCTGCTGCTAGTAGGCCAAGAGAGAACTGGGCAAGGAAGTGGGTAACTCATTAGGTCATGAGTGTAAGAATCTTGATGAGAGATGCTGACTCTGGAGGTGGTGAGAAATGAATGAATTTGGATTTAGCTAGAATGTAGGGTTGACAGGATTGACTGATGGATTGAACGACAGAGAAAGAGGAGTCAAGAAGGAGTTCTGAGCACCCAGAGAGTGGAGTTGACATTAAGATAGGAAACACTGCAAGACAAGCTGAGTGGTGTTGACAGCAGGGACAGGGAGATAAGGGGTTCTGTTTGGATGTGTTAAACCTGAGAGGATGACTAAAAATGCAAATGGAGGACGTTAAAAACACGTTTGGTGTTTAGGCAAGAGTCTGCATTGGAGATGTAAATGTGGACAGTAATCTGTGGTTGATAGGACCGGCATATCTCTGGCCCTGAAGAGCTGACTATGGCATCTCTTCCCGATGTGTGGCCACTTTCAGTGACCACAGTGGCCAGCTTGAAAGGGTTGGTGATGGGAGAATTTACACCACGGAAATTGGCCAACTTTATAATTCGGGGCTATTTTCCGTGGGGAGTCAATGATTGAACATTGTCTGGGACACTCTTGGAGGATGATGTTAACAGCCACAAGACCTGAACAGTGGCGCAAAGAAATGTCAGAGGACTGGACCCACGTTTAGAGGTCAGTCCCAGGAGGGGGAACCAACAAAGAAGGCAAAGAAGGTGCATCGAGTGAGGTGCAAAGAGAATTGAAGAGAAATGCTTAGAAGGAATGTTGGACTATCCAGGGCTGCCTTTAGTACTATAAGGACTAGGAGATCATCTGAATACAGTGTTATCAAAAAGCCTGTGTGCAAACCATGTGCATCAGAGTCACCCAGGTGTTGTCAAAACCCACTGATACATGGTCTCCCCGCAAGACATACTGAATCTGAACCTCTGAGGGTTATAACATGGACTAAAGTTTGAGAAACATTACCAGAAGTATGTGTGTGCTCAGTCATTCAGTTGTGTCCAACTCTCTGTGATCCCACAGACTACAGCCCGCCAGGCTCCTCTGTGCATGGAATTTTCCAGACAAGAATACTGGACTGGGTTGCTATTTCCTCCTCCAGGGCATCTTCCCAACCCAGGGATCAAACCAGCATCTCCTGTGTCTCCTGCATTGGCAGGCAGATTCTTTACCATCTGGGCCACCTGGAAAGCCTTCCTGGAAAGAAAAAAAATAATAGGTACCAGTGCGGGAGAGAAAAGAGCACAGTGCAGAGAGGGGGAAATACAGGAAACAGGAAAAGGGAGAAACTCTCAGGACAATTCTTACTCAACCTGAGGTCAGTCCTGGACCAAGCAAGTGGAGCCCAGGATGAGGACTAATGGGTGAAGGTTACCACAACCAAGGCCAGTAGTGAATCTTCCTCCCCGAAGCATCCTAGAAACTCAGTGCTCCTGTTTTAAACAGCTCCCCCTCCTCAACTTGAACCACTATGTTAGAAAAATAGAACTGCAGTCAGTCCCTGAGAACTAGTCCAGCGAGGAAAGAAAAAGCAAAAAAAATGAAAGACCAATTTCAACATCTCACATTGGTCACCTGTGTCAAAAGCCAGCACCCCACCACTATTGTGCTTAATTTTCCTAAGATCTCTCTAAAAAAAAAAACACCACACCTCTTTTCTTTTGCTTTGTTTGTTTTGTTTCACTCCTGAAAATGTTTTAAAAATGGGTTGCTGCTATCATGTGTCAGAGCTTCATAACCCAGCCGAGTCCCAGAATAGATTTAGAAAGTATAATTTAGGGCTGAGGCAGCCACCAAATGCCTGAAATGAGTAGGTCCTGATTTGAACCCTGAGTGTTGGGGTTTAGACCTATTCTGTAAAAGCAGATGGATTTTGGATTGAACTGGAAGAAATCATGTTTTTGACATGAGGCTCTGTCTCAATGAGTCCTCACGGCATTTCTTTTAGAAGAAAATCTTGGTCTTATCTGCCAGTTGGGCTGAAGGAAGGTGAAGGCCTTTAGTAATGGAAACACGGTGCTTTATGCAGATCCTATTGATCAAAGGGTTTCTATGTGGGACAATTGAAAATATCCACCAGATTAGCACATACATAGTTCCTCTCCTCGCCCACTTTCATCTTACATTTAGGTACATCAAATTTAAACTACTGAAAGAAAAACTTTAAAGGCAGATGTGTTGTGAGTCCCGCCCACGATTCTGGGCTGATGTTAGGGAATTAAACTGTTTCATTTCTCAAGCAGAATCAGGTGTGTCTGGGTTTGGATGAGTTCCGTCTCCAGTGCCATCAAGAAAGCTCTTCTTCTGCATGTGTGCAGTAATATCCTTGCTTTGCACTGCTGTGTTGCATGGCCAGGTCCATCCACATATAGGCAGCAATGCAGGTGCTAGGATCTAGAATCCTTCTTGTTAAGATGTCAACCTAGGGGTAGAATAAAGAAGGGAAACCCCTTTTCCCTCCACCATCCCACTGGGTCCTAGTTCTAAGTTTTCCAGTATCAGAGCATTTAGGGAGAGGAGCTACCAAAGAAAGAAGAGTCCTCTGGAAACACATGGGAGGGGTCACTCGCTGATTTGATATCAGCAGCATAGAATAATAAGCTCACACCAGGGCCCCTGGTGACAGCTCTGTCCTCCTCCTGAGGGCTGTGTCCAGGGAGCAGAAGCCAAGGTCCCCAGGCTGTGAGCCATCTCATTCCATCACCTGGGGGTGGGGAGAAGGGGTGAATACCACTATCCTGAGGCATTTGGCTCAGGCTCAGAGTCCATTCTTAATCACTGTGAAAGTATTAGTCGCTCAGTCATGTCTGACTCTCTGTGACCCCATGGACTAGAGCCTGCCAGTCTCCTCTGTCCATGGACTTCTCAGGCAAGAATACTGGAGAGGTTTGCCATTCCTTTCTCCAGGGGACCTTTCTGACCAAGGGATCTAACTCAGGTCTCGCACATTTCAGGCAGATTCTTTACCGTCTGAGTCCTATTTCTAGCACCATCCCTGGACCTGTATTCTGAGGTCCTCTCTGGAGAGCACAGAACCAAAGGCCAACCGCAAACAAAAGTGTCTTCTCAAGTCTGTGACTTCCTTTTTCCTTCAGTCGAATGGCTTTAAGGTGGCATGGGAGAAACATGGATTGTGTGTCTTAGAATAGGGCCTGAGCAAGACAAGACTTTTCTTGCTCCTTCTGAGACCCACCCATCAGAAGTGGACTGTTTTCAAGGGTTTGTATTCAGTCTTCTGTAACTCCCCTGGGCTGCCTCTGTTCATTCTGGCCATCCTATAAAATAGGGCGCCACACAGGCATCACAACTCAGATGCCTACCAGAGTCAAGCAGGTCAAATACACGGAGGTCAGGAAGGAAAGTGGTACCTTGCAAACTGGAGAACTTGTGTCTTAGCCAATGGCCAGTTACTACTGAGCTTTACCGTTGGGAAACTGGGGCTGGTGTTCCTGCCTGGATCTTCTGATTTTCCAGAGGAAAATTTTAATGCAATTTTCTTTTAATTAAGAATATATATATACACACATATATGTATGTGTGTATGTATATATGTGTGTGAAAAAGAGGTGAAATATCTCAATTTTCATATGCCAGCAACAAGTCTAAGCTTAAAGAAAAACATGACATGCTAAAGAAACCATGTTTACCGGCTACATTTGGTCCATAAGGTGCCAGTTTTTTACTTCTACAATAAAATGAGCACCATCCCACACCAAATACCTATATATTCTCTCTTCCTAGTCTTGCATATCATAAAAAGGAGACGTGGTGATACAAAAAATGAATCTTGGAACAGATCCTTTAGACCCTCCAGCTGGCATCATAATCCTACTACTAAATCAGAATTAAAAAAAAAACAAACCTGATAGATCAAATGCAAATTTTAAAACACACTAAAATAAATTGAATATCCTTCAGCTATAAGAAATAGGAAGACAGCATCCTATTGGCTGAGAGCAGGGTTTTATGGCATCCAGTCCCATCACTTCATGGGAAATAGATGGGGAAACAGTGGAAACAGTATCAGACTTTATTTTTTTGAGCTCCAGAATCACTGCAGATGGTGACTGCAGCCATGAAATTAAAAGACACTTACTCCTTGGAAGAAAAATTATGACCAACCTAGATAGCATATTCAAAAGCAGAGACATTACTTTGCCGACTAAGGTCTGTCTAGTCAAGGCTATGGTTTTTCCTGTGGTCATGTATGGATGTGAGGGCTGGACTATGAAGAAGGCTGAGCGCTGAAGAATTGATGCTTTTGAACTGTGGTGTTGGAGAAGACTCTTGAGAGTCCCTTGGACTGCAAGGAGATCCAACCAGTCCATTCTGAAGGAGATCAACCCTGGGATTTCTTTGGAAGGAATGATGCTAAATACTTTGGCCACCTCATGCGAAGAGTTAACTCATTGGAAAAGACTCTGATGCTGGGAGGGATGAGGGCAGGAGGAGAAGGGGACGACAGAGGATGAGATGGCTGGATGGCATCACTGACTCAATGGATGTGAGTCTGAGTGAACTCCGGGAGTTGGTGATGGACAGGGAGGCCTGGCATGCTGTGATTCATGGGGTCACAAAGAGTTGGACACGACTGAGCGACTGAACTGAACTGAACTGAAGAGGAATAGAACTCAAGAAGCTACTAAACCTATGATCTAATCATAACCTTATTAGGGCATCTAAGCATCAGCCCATTTGTTTGCTTTTGGCAAATGTTCCCTGATATCAAAGTGGACTATATTGAACAATTGCATCCAATGAAGCAATCACTCCATCACCTAGAGGTATACTTTGCTGCTAACTCATATTTACAGAGCAGCAGTGTGTGGTCTTACCCCAAACCAGACATTGCACAAGAACCAAAATGAAGTTCTTTTATGATCCAGGTGGTTGGCCAGTAACAGCTGAACTAAATATTTTTTTCATTTTCAATCATCTCTTTCATGCTTGATGGAGGAGAATTCTGGGGTCTCAGCCAAGTCCTTGAGCAGGAACTTGAATAGATTCACAGTTCCTTTTCTGATGAAAGCCTTGGCTCTACCCACAGGAACTCTTGATCTTACTGGGAGGTCAAGGTGGAATGCTGCTCCAGCAGAGAGACAGTACAAGGCACACTTTCCAACTGTCCCTTCCACGTGGCTCCTCTCACTCGGACCTATAGCAGAGATGTATCTCTTTAATTTTAATCTCAGAATATCTCCATTTCTACCTCTAGCTACATGAGGCAACTGTGAATTGCCTGCCTTCCAGCACTTAACCAAAGTCTTCCTAGGGATGAGTAGGAAGAGCAAATTGAGGGACACTGTATCTATTCATTATTTTAATCCCTTGAGGGACATTGTATCTATTCATTACTTTAATCCCTTTAAACTTTATCATTCTGGAGTTAAACAATCAAATATCAACACACCTGAACCATATTTTCTCAGCTCCCTGACGATATTTTTTAAAATTAAGATTTAGCTCATCCTTATTGAGCTGAAAATCCCATGGAGAGAGGAGCCTGGCAGGCTACCCTGGGGTCCAAGAGTCGCCATGGGGTCGCAAGAGTTGGACACAACTTAGCGATTAAACCACCACCATCCTTATTGAAGGCTGAAACCCTTTTTCACAGTCATGCAGGATGCTATCTGGGTCTGCGCTAAGGCCAAGAGAGCTAGGACTTGGGCAGAACATGGAGTAGGGTGGGCAGGATTTATAGGACATAAAACCAAGGCAAGGAATGAGAATTCACTATTGGCAGGAATCCCTAAAAGAAGCCCTATGGACAGGTGGGTGTGTCCTGAGAGGGAAAGAATTGGATGGACCTGGGGAAAATCAGGGTTGAAATGGTCGATGGAGACCAGAGAAGTCAGAGGAGAAGTTGGTTCAGAGCAGAGTTAGGAGGAAGGGTCCGGAGGAATCCCTTGAACAAGTTACAGAGCCACAGACAGGTCTGGGCACAGACTGAACTGTGGACAAGCAGAGAGTGGGTGAGGTTCCACCTTGCTCAGAAAGCCGACAGAAGAAACATGTGTAAAAATGCTTCTGGGACTTTTTCAAAGTGACAGTTAAAGATAATGTTGATTATGTTATTCAGTATTCCTTATATAAGGTCCATCCTGTTCATTCCTTTTGGAGCAAATAAGTTTATAATTCTGCTCAATTACCTTTTTTACCTCTGCCGCCAGGAAACTTAGAGCTAAAGTAGGGCTAATTTGCTTGTTCTAGCTGCCTTTTCATTTTTTCTCTTCCATTTAACTCATTTCTGTTATTTTCTCTTTTTTTCTTTTTTACATTGTCCTTAATTTCCTGGAGAAGGAAATAGCAACCCACTCCAGTACTCTCGCCTGGAAAATCCCATGGACAAAGGAGCGTGGTAGACTACAGTCCACGGGGTCGCAAAGAGTCGGACACAACTGAGCGATTTCATTTTTTTTTTTAATTGCCTAGTTTACCCTTATATTCCATGTATACAGTTGACTTTTTAAAAATTTTCTAAATTAATTATTTGACTGCATTGGGTCTTAGTTGTGGCACACAGGCTCTTCATTGCATCGTGCAGGACCGTTTGTTGCTGCTTGCTAACTCTCTAGCTCTGGCGCACAGACACAGTAGTTGCGACACGCAGCCTTAGTTGCTCTGAGGCATGTGGGGTCTTGGTTCCCTGATCAGGGATCAGACCTGTGTCCCCTGCATTGCAAGGCGATTCTTAACCACTGGGCCACCAGAGAAGCCCCTGCAGTTGACTCTTAAACAACGTAGCACGTAGTGGTGCCAGCTCTTGACACAGTGGAAAACCCACGTGTAGTTTATAGTTAGTCATCCAGATTTGCACTTCTTTTCTATCCGCAATTCCTCCATATCTGAGAATTCACCATCCACAGATTAGGTAGTACTGTAGTGTTCTACTAAAAAAAAAAAAAATCCATATAAGGGAGCCTACATGGTTCAAAACCGTGTTGTTGAAGGGTCTGCTGTATATTTGTGTGCATATGTTTTGCTCCCTCCCAAGCAGCGTGGAGTCCTAACCCAAACCCTGTTTCAGTTAGATTCTGTCAGGGAAATCAACACCCTGGAAACAGTCAGCTAGGGGGAGAAAACAAAGCAAAGCATGCAGCATCCCTTCTCCTGGCAGCGCCGAAGATCCCAACAGGTGTATTCAGAATGCTGCCCGGTAAGCCGAGCCCTGGGAACTTCATGCTCTGAACAAGGCAGTGCTTTTTCCCAGAAGGAAATGAATTCATTTGGAATGTTCAGCCCCAAAAAACAGAGCCCCTCCATGTCACCCCCATTGTGTGCTGTGTGGGCTCAGTGACTTAATGCAGCCCCTCGGTGGCGGTCGGAGGGATATTCTGGGGGAAGATCAGAGAATACACGCCAGACAGTAGCCCCAGGGGAGGGTCAGAGGGGCACAGCCTCATTCAGTGTCTCCATGCCCAACGCCCACCCTCCAGCCAGGCTGTAACTCTGCCTGAGGATGGCTTTTCTGAGGAGCCCTAACTTGCTGAGCTGAGGGCTAAAAGAAAGGTGTGTCTGCTTCCATGTTCCCACCAGGATGCTGGAAGCTTCCTTTTTGTCCTTTTCACCCTCTGCTTCTTTTTTTCTTTGCCTTTCTAAATTTTGCTGTCAGCGTGCTCTGCTGTCAACCATCAGATACACAAATAACAATAGCTTCCTGGGAAAGTGCTGCTGCCGCAGGCGATGGGTCAGCGCCAAGCAGAGGAGGAAAGCCTGGGACAGTTTCAGGGGAACCGCAGCATTCAGATCACAGTTTCGGGAGAATTGTTTGATTTCCATGAGGGATGCTGGCTTGAAGCAACCGCGAAACCTGGCCTCAATATCTTCTCTTTGTGGGGAGGAGACTTTAAATTCCGCCCCTACCCCCTGATACCTTGGCTTTCTTGTTTTATTTGTTTAATGCAGAAGGCCAGTTCATTACTAGAATCTAGTCTCTGATCTTGGCGTTCATGGGAACAAAAATGAAAACAAAAGCTGGGAGGTGATGAGACTTCCATGTCATGTTTACTCCCAGAAGAAGAAATAACACTTCCCAAATGCTGGCTCTGTTGCTCAGCAGTTTTCTGAGCATGTCTGACCTTGAGATCTCAGGTGTCATTGTCCTGGGCTAGTCCACCTGGCCAGGCTATGGGAACGCCCGTTGCTCAGCTCACTGTCACAGAGGCAGAATCTCGCTCCCTGATGGCTGACATCCGGCCAAGAAGCTCTGGCAAAGGAAGGGCTCCCGAGTGCACTTCCTTCCATCCTGCAGTGAATGAACTGGGTCAGCCGGGGTCAAGGAGCAAATGTTAAGTGACATGTTCTCCTCCCTCCTTCCCCAGCACATCCCCCAGCATGGCCCCTGGGGGAGATAGAACGGAAATGCAGGGACCAGGGTGGCCTGGCCAGGCCAGGCCCCTCAGAATGAGGGAAAGCAACCCCTTCTGTGTCTTTCCAGCACCACATCCTCTTTTCCCTTCCCCTCCGCCTGCAGATTAATCTCAGTTCTCCAAGGAAATGACCAGCAGCAAATTTAGATGGAAAGGAAGAGACCCACAAGACCTTGATAGACAACGATATAAAGTACATTTTTATTCAGTGAGCTCCGACTTTGTGCTTTACTTTACTGTTATCAGTTTTCCCTGGTGGCTCAAATGGTAAAGTCTGCCTGCAGTACAGGAGACTTGGGTTCAATCCCTGCGTCGGAAAGATCTTCTGGAGAAGGAAATGGCAACCCACTCCAGTATTCTTGCTTGGAGAATCCCATGGACAGTCCATGGACTGGCGGGCTACAGTCCATGGGGTCACAAAGAGTTGGACACGACTGAGTTACCTGACCTGCCTCTTGAGAAACCTATATGCAGGTCAGGAATCAACAGTTAGAACTGGACATGGAACAACAGACTGATTCCAAATAGCAAAAGGAGTACATCAAGGCTGTATATTGTCACCCTGCTTATGTAACTTATATGCAGAGTACATCATGAGAAACGCTGGGCTAGAGGAAGCACAAGCTGGAATCAAGATTACCAGGAGAAATATCAATAACCTCAGATATGCAGATGACACCACCCTTATGGCAGAAAGTGAAGAAGAACTAAAAAGCCTCTTGATGAAAGTGAAAGAAGAGAGTGAAAAAGTTGGCTTAAAGCTCAACATTCAGAAAACTAAGATCATGGCATCTGGTCCCATCACTTCATTGGAAATAGATGGGGAAACAGTGGCTGACTTTATTTTTCTGGGCTCCAAAATCACTGCAGATGGTGATTGCAGCCATGAAATTAAAAGATGCTTACTCCTTGGAAGAAAAGTCATGACCAACCTAGACAGCATATTACAAAGCAGAGACATTACTTTGCCAGCAAAGGTCCGTCTAGTCAAGGCTATGGTTTTTCCAGTGGTCATGTATGGATGTGAGAGTTGGACTATAAAGAAAGCTGAGCACCAAAGAATTGATGCTTTTAAACTGTGGTGTTGGAGAAGACTCTTGAGAGTCCCTTTGACTGCAAGGAGATCCAACCAGTCCATCCTAAAGGAGATCAGTCCTGGGTGTTCAATGGAAGGACTGATGCTGAAGCTGAAACTCCAATACTTCGGCCACCTGATGTGAAGAGCTGACTCACTGGAAAAGACCCTGATGCTGGGAAAGATTGAGGGCAGGAGGAGAAGGAAACAACAGAGGATGAGACGGTTGAATGGCATCATCGACTTGATGGACATGGGTTTGGGTGGACTCCAGGAGTTGGTGATGGATAGGGAGGCCTGGTGTGCTATGGTTCATGGGGTTGCAAAGATTGGACACGACTGAGCGACTGAACTGAACTGGACTGAGTGACTAACACACTGACTTACAGATACCTTCTCCTTTAGCCCCCAGACAGTCCTGTGAGATAGGTTTTCCTGCCTCCCTGCTTTACAGAAGAGGAAGACAGAGATTAAATCATTCTCCCAGGGTTCCACAGCTGCCACCATCGGCAGATCCAGGGTTTGAACCCAGGCAGAGACCTCTTTGAGGGGAATCTGCTTGGAGTCCAATCTGGAAGGAAATTCCTGGACCTTGAGATTGGGAGAAAAGTGTTCTTGAGGGAGGAATGAGCGTTGGTAGATTTGGCAAGTGAAAATATGGGATACCCAGGTAAATTTAGAATTTCAGGTAAATAACAAACAAATAGTGCTTTAGTATAAGTCTGTCTTCATGTTGTTTACGTAAAATTCAAATTCAGCTGGGCACTCTATACTTTGTCTGACAGTTCTGACTATAGGGCTACTCTCGTTTCTCTCTTTGTCTTATCTTTCTTTCATATTAAATGTGCTATCTGCCTGCTTTCTTTGATTTTTCTTATGTCCTGTGCTTCTGCACATAAACTTGCTTCAAAACCACTTGTTAGAGATGACTTGATTATTGCTTGAGCTCCCATAGTAAGCCGGGGCTTAGATGTTGTTCAGAAAGTGGTGGCTGATGCCCTCTGGGACAGTAGACATTAGGGTACAAGCACTGGGCACCCTTGTTTCCCCTATAGAAGTAAAAGTACCCACTGGCAGCAATGGGAGGTACCACTAGGGGGTCAAGAAGACTTATATAACTCGCCCCTGACTCAACCAGAGGAGCTGTGCTTGTTAAGATATATGTTTCTACCCTCAGTGTCACTTGGGCAACAGTTACTGAAGATCGCTGTTCTAGGCTGCTCAAAGCAGTGCTTCTCCAGTATCAGTGAACAAAGGGATCATCTGAGGATCTCATCAAATGCAGATTCAGATTCAGCTGTTCTGGGGTGGGTCCTGGGACTCTGCGTTCCTAATAGGCTCCCAAATAACACTGGTGCACTAACATGTCTGGGCTTCCCAGTGGCACTAGTGGTAAAGAACCTGCCTGCCAACAGAGGGGTTCAATCCCTGGTTTGGGAAGATCCCCTGGAGGATGTCCTAACTGCTGTACACAGACACAGATTTCTTCCCCCTATCTTTCTTTCATGTATTATCTCTCTGTCCTCTATCTATCTGTATCTATGTATCTCTATGTCAATCAATAATCTTTATCATGACTATTTTACACAGATGTTTCGGCAAGATCAGTGTGAATGTCACTAACTCATTTTTTTTTTCTTTTATGCTGTTTATTGATGGTGGAGTTACACTGGAAAATAATCCTAACAGAAGAATCATCTTGAATAGAATTTTTTAATTTATTTTTTTATTGAACAATAACTGCTTTACAGAATTTTGTTGTTTTCTGTCAAACCTCAACATGAATCAGCCATAGGTATACACATATCCCCTCCCTCTTAAACCTCCCTCCCATCTCCCTCCCCATCCTCCCCCTCTAGGTTGATACAGAGCGCCTGTTTGAGTTTCCTGAGCCATACAGCAGTTCCCATTGGCTATCTGTTTTACACATGGAAATGTAAGTTTCTGTGTTACTCTTTCCATACATCTCACCCTCTCCTCCCCTCTCCCCTTGTCCATAAGTCTGTTCTCTATGTCTGTTTCTCCACTGCTGCAAGAATATATTATAAATAAATTCTTCAGTATTTTTCTAGATTCTGTATGTGTGTGTTAGAATATGATGTTTATCTTTCTCTTTCTGACTCACTTCACTCTGTATAATAGGTTCCAGATTCATCCACCTCATCAGAACTGACTCAAATGTGTTTTTTATGGCTGAGTAATGTTCCATTGTGTATATGTACCGCAACTTCTTGTCCATTCATCTGTTTATGGACAGCTAAGTTGTTTCCATGTTCTAGCTATTGTAAATAGTGCTGTGATGAACAATGGGATACCTGTTTCTTTTTCCATTTTGGTTTCCTCGGGGTGTATGCCTAGGAGTGGAATTGCTGGGTCATATGGTGGTTTTATTTCTAGTTTTTTTTAACTTTACAATACTGTATTGGTTTTGCCATACATCAGCATGAATCTGCCACAGGTGTACACATATTCCCAATCCTGAACCCCCCTCCCACCTCCCTCCCCATACCATCTCTCTGGGTCATCCCAGTGCACCAGCCTCAAGCATCCTGTATCCTCCATCGCTCCATACCGTCTTTTATAGTGGCTGGATCAATTTACATTCCCACCAACAGTTCAAGAGTGTTCCCCTTTCTCCACACCCTCTCCAGCATTTATTCTTGGTAGACTTTTTGATGAGGGCCATTCTGACCAGTGTGAGGTGATATCTCACTGTGGTTTTGATTTGCATTTCTCTAATAATGAGCAATGTTGAGCATCTTTTCATGTGTTTGTTAGCCATCTGTATGTCTTTTTTTGGAGAAATGTCTGGTTAGGTCTTTTTCCCACTTTTTGATTGGGTTGTTTGTTTTTCTGGCATTGAGTTGTATGAGCTGCTTGTATATTTTGGAAATTAATCTTCTGTCAGTTGTTTCATTTGCTATTATTTCCTCCCATCCTGAAGGTTGTCTTTTCACCTTGCTTATAGTTTCCTTTGCTGTGCAAAAGCTTTTAAGTTTAATCGGGTCCCATTTGTTTACTTTTGCTTTTATTTCCATTACTCTAGGAGGTGGGTCATAGAGGATGCTTTTATTTATGTCATCAAGTGTTCTGCCTATGTTTTCCTCTAAGAGTTTTATACTTTCTGGTCTTACATTTAGGTCTGTAATCCATTTTGAGTTTATCTCTGTGTATGGTATTAGAAAGTGTTCTAAATTCATTCTTTTACATGTAGCTGTCCAGTTTTCCCATCATCATTTATTGAAGAGGCAGTCTTTGCCCCATTGTATATTCTTGCCTCCTTTGTCAAAAATAAGGTACCCATAGGTGCATGAGTTTATTTCTGGGCTTTCTGTCTTGTTGCATTGGTCTATATTTCTATTTTTGTGCCAGTACCATACTGTCTTGATGACTGTAGCTTTGTAGTATAATCTGAAGTCAGGCAGGTTGATTCCTCCAGCTCCATTCTTCTTTTTCAAGACTGATTTAGTTATTTGGTGTCTTTTGTGTTTCCATATGAATTGTGAAATTTTTTGTTCTAGTTCTACGAAAAATACCATTAGTGATTTGATAGGGATTGCATTGAATCTGTAGATTGCATTTGGTAGTATAGTCATTTTCACAATATTGATTCTTCCTACCCAGGAACATGAAATACCTCTCCATCTGTTTATGTCATGTTTGATTTCTTTCATCAGTGTCTTATAATTTTCTGTGTACAGTTCTATTGTCTCCTTAGGTCAGTTTGTTCCTAGATATTTAGTTCTTTTTGTAGCAGTGGTGAATGGGATTGATTCCTTAATTTCTCTTTCTGATCTTTCAGTGTTAGTATATAGAAATGCAAGTGATTTCTGTATATTGGTTTCATATCCTGCAACTTTGCTAAACACACTGATTGGCTCTACTAATTTTCTGATGCTATCTTTAGGGTTTTCTATGTACAGTATCATGTCATCTGCAAACAGTGAGAACTTTACTTCTTCTTTTCTGATCTGGATTCCATTTGTTTCTTTTTCTTCTCTGATTGCTATAGCTAGGACTTCCAGAACTATATTGAGTAATAGTAGTGAAAGTAGATACCCTTGTCTTATTCCTGATCTTAGGAGGAATGTTTTCAGTTTTTCACCATTAAGAATAATGTTTGCTGTAGGTTTATCATATATGGCCTTTACTTTGTTGAAGGAGGTTGCTTCTATGCCCATTTTTTAAAGAGTTTTAATCATAAATGGGTGCTGAATTTTGTCAAATGCTTTTTCTGCATCTATTGAGATTATCATATGGTTTTTACCTTTCAGTTTGTTAATATGGTGTATAACATTGATTGATTTGTGTGTATTGAAGAATCTTTGCATTCCTGGAATAAACCCAACTTGATATATGAGCATATGAGCTTTTTGATGTGTTGCTGAATTCTATTTGCTAAAATTTTGTTGAGGATTTTTGCATCTGTGTTCATCAGTGATATTGGCCTGTAGTTTTCTTTTTTTGTGTTGCCTTTGTCTGGTTTTGGTATCAGGGTGATGGTGGCCTCATAGAATGAGTTTGGAAGGGTTCCTTCCTCTGCAGTTTTTTGGAAGAGTTTTAGAAGGATAGGTATTAGATCTTCTCTAAATGTTTGATAGAATTCTCCTGTGAAGCCATATGGTCCTGGGCTTTTGATTTTTGAGAGATTTTTGATCACAGCTTCAATTTCAGTGCTTGTAATTAGGTTGTTCATCATTTCTATTTCTTTCTACTTCAGTCTTGAAAGATTGAACTTTTCTAAGAATCTGTCCATTTCTTCCAGGTTATACATTTTATTGCCATATAGTTGTTCATACTTTGGCCACCTGATGGGAAGAGCTGACTTATTGGAAAAGACCCTGATGCTGGGAAAGATTGAGGGCAGGAGGAGAAGGGGACGACAGAGGATGAGACAGTTGGATGGCATCACCGACTCAATGGACACGGGTTTGGGTAGACTCTGGTAGTTGGTGATAGATAGATAGTTGGTGGGAGACCTGGTGTGCTGCAGTTCATGGGGTCACAAAGAGTCGGACACGACTGAGCAACTGAACTGAACTGAACTGTTCATAATAGTCTCTTATAATCCTTTGTATTTCTGCATTCTCTATTGTAACCTCTCCTTTTTCATTTCTGATTTTGTTGATTTGATTCTTCTATCTTTTCTTCTTAATGAGTTTGGCTAAAGATTTGTCAATTTTGTTTATCTTCTCAAAGAACCAGCTTTTAGCTTTATTAATCTTTAGTATTGTTTGTTTCATTCCTTTTTCATTTATTTCTGCTCGGATCTTTATGATTTCCTTCCTTCTATTAATTTTGGAGTTTTTTTGTTGTTGTTGTTCTTTTTCCAGTTGTTTTAGGTGTAAAGTTAGGTTGTCTGTTCAATGTTTTTCTTATTTCTTGAGGTAGGATTGTATTGCTATAAACTTCTCTCTTAGGACTGCTTTTGCTGCATCCCTCAGGTTTTGAGTTGTGTTTTCATTGTCATTTATTTCTAGAAATTTTTTTATTTCCCTTTTGATTTCTTTAGTAACCTGTTGATTTTTTAGAAACGTGTTGTTTAATCTCCATGTGTTTGTGTTTCTTAGAGGTTTTTCTTGTAACTGATATCTAGTCTCATAGTGTTGTGGTCAGAGAAGGTGCTTGATACAATTTCAATTTTCTTAAATTTACTGAGGTTTGATTTGTGACCCAAGATATGGTCTATCCAGGAGAATGTTCCATGTGCACTGGAGAAGAAGGTGTATTCTTCTGCATTTGGATGGAATGGCCTGAAGATATCAGTGAGATCCATCTCATCTAATATATCATTTAAGACTTGTGTCTCCTTATTAACTTTCTGCTTTGACGATCTGTCCATTGGTGTGAGTGGGGTGTTAAAGTCTCCTACTGTTATTGTGTTACTGTCAGTTCTCCTTTTATGTCTGTTGGTGTTTGTCTTATGTATTGAGGTGCTCCTATGTTGTGCATAGATATTTACAATTGTTATATCTTCCTCTTGGTTTGATCCCTTGATTATTATGTAGCGTCCTGCTTTATCTCATGTAATCTGCTTTATTTTAAGGTCTAGTTTGTCTGATATGAGGATTGCTACTCCAGATTTCTTTTGCTTCCCATTTGCATGGAATATATTTTCCCATCCTCTCACTTTCAGTATATATGTGTCTTGAGGTCTGAAGTGGGTTTCTTGTAGACAGCATATATATGGGTCTTGTTTTTGCATCCATTCAGCCAGTCTATGTCTTTTGGTTGGAGCATTTAGTCCATTTATATTTAAGGTAATTATTGATATATATGTTCCTATTGCCTTTTTCTTGTTTGGGGTTGATTTTGTAGATCTTTTTCCTTCTCTTGTATTTCTTGACTATATAAGTCCCTTTAACATTTGTTGTAAAGCTGATTTGGTAGTACTGAATTCTCTTAACTTTTGCTTGTCTGAAAAGTTTTTTATTTCTCCATCAATTTTGAATGAGATTCTTGCCAGGTATAGTAATCTTGGTTGTTGATTTTTCTCATTCAATACTTTAAATATATCCTGCTATTCCCTTCTGGCCTGCAGAGTTTCTGCTGAAAGATCAGTTGTTAAGTGTATGGGGTTTCCCTTGTATGTTACTTGTTGTTTCTCCCTTGCTGCTTTTAATATTCTTTCTTTGTGTTTACTCTTTGTTAGTTTGGTTAATATGTGTCTTGGTGTGTTTCTCCTTGAGTTTATCCTGTATGGGACTCTTTGTGCTTCTTGAACTTGATTGACTATTTCCTTTTCCATGTTGGGAAACTTTTCAAGTATAATGTCTTCAAAGATTTTCTCGTACCCTTTCTTTTTCTCTTCTTCTTCTGGGACCTCTGTAATTCTAATGTTGGTTCATTTGATATTGTTCCAGAGGTCTCTGAGACTATCCTCAGTTCTTTCCATTCTTTTTATTTTATTCTGCTCTTCAGAAGGTATTTCCTCCATTTTATCTTCCAGCTCACTGATTTGTTCTTCTGCTTCAGGTATTCAGCTAAGGATTCCTTCTAGACTATTTTTAATTTCAGTAATTGTGTTGTTTGTCTCTGCACGTTTATTCTTTAATTCTTCTAGGTCTTTTTTGATTGATTCTTGCATTTTCTCCATTTTGTTTTCAAGGTTTTTGATCATCTTTAATATCATTATTCCAAATTCTGTTTCAGGTAGTTTGTCTATTTCCTTTTTATTTGTTTGGACTTCTGTGGTTCTAGTTTGTTCCTTCATTTGTGTAGTATTTCTCTGCCTTTTCGTTATTTTTTTTTTAACTTACTGTGTTTGAGGTCTCGTTTTTTCAGGCTTCAAGGTTGAGTTCTTTCTTCCTTTTCATATCTGCCCTCCTAAGATTGGTCCAGTGGTTTGTGTAAGCTTTATTAAGGGTGAGATTTGTGCTGAGTTTTGTTTGTTTGTTTTTCCTCTGATGGGCAAGGCTGAGTGAGGTGTTACTCCTGTCTGCTGATGATTGAATTTGTAATTTTGGTTTGTTTGTTGGTTAGATGAGGCATCCTCCACAGGGTGCTACCTGTGGTTGGGTGGTGCCAGGTCTTGTATTCAAGTGGTTTCCTTTGAGTGAGTTCTCACTATTTGATACCCTCTAGGGTTAGTTCTCTGGTAGTCTAGGGTCTTAGAGTCAGTGCTCCCACTCTAAAGGCTCAGGGCTTGATCTCTTTTCTTTAGACTGGGGGCTTATGAGTCTTCAGAGTGAGATTTCATGCTATTGTTGCACATGAAGGTCATGGAAGTTTTTTAATATATATATATAAGAAAGAGTGAGGTATCCCCAAGTCACTGTGCTGTGATGAAATGTTCTTGTGGGCCGTTTGCCAGGAGAATGTGCTCTACCCCTCTGTCAGGTGAAAACCATCTGCCAAGTCATGCTCTGTATGTACCAAACTCTAACTGGAAATTGCCATCTGGTGTTTAAGAGCTATTAGGCAGATGACGCTGACCTTCTTTTATTCCCCTTGCTGATCGGGATAGACTCTAGATGTGTCTTTTGGTTCTTTTCAGGCTCTTTTTAACAGAACAGCAGAAGTGACTGTGATAGAACTAGACATCAGACTTAGACCACGGTGTCAGGCTGAACCTCCCCTGGTTTTCTTTCTGCTCTTTTCTGTTATTCAGTCACACTCAGGACATCTCAGGGCTTCCCGGGTGGCTTAGTGGTAAAGAATCCGCCTGCAACGTAGGAGACATGGGTTCAATCTCTGGGTCAGGAAGATCCCCTCTAGAGTCATTTTCTAAGTGAAACATTGCTTTGAAATATAACAAGTAAGAAACCCAACTATGTCATCAAGGAGGCCCTCAGTTTTGTACAGACATCTCACCTGGGACTCTCATAGTTTCCCACCCCATAGCACATCCTTGAATGGGAGTGTGTGTGTGTGTGTGTGTGTGTGTGTGTGTGTGTGATATACCCATATTTAGGAATGAAGAGCCACATTTTAGCCAGGCTTCTAGGGATAGATTATATTTGCTTATTTGCTTATATTGAGATGCAGGAAAGAAAGAAAGAATTTTTTGTCGATGGGTTAGTGTTATTTACATAGATCTTGCCCACTCAGTGAGCAAAGAAAGCCCCATGGTGTCGGGGGTCATAAGAGAGGAAGAAAAGGACGCAGCACATTGAGATGTTTCATTTCTGAGAAGCATTCCTTCCTTGGAGAGTGTAAATTCTTAAATATCTAATCCACTCTGAAATAGTCTGTCCCACCACAGTCAGAGTCCACTGTGAGAATTTTACATTTGCCAAATTTGGAAGTCCAACAGACCTGAAACAGTTCTAGGTCCTAGAAAGTCTTTAACCCTTGCATAACCAAATGGGAATCTTTATGGGTTTTGCGTAATCCTAAGAAGTCCTCCAGAGAAGGCAATGGCACCCCACTCCAGTAGTCTTGCCTGGAAAATCCCATGAAAGGAGGAGCCTGGAAGGCTGCAGTCCATGGGGTCACTGAGGGTCAGACACGACTGAGCGACTTCACTTTCCCTTTTCACTTTCATGCATTGGAGAAGGAAATGGCAACCCACTCCAGTGTTCTTGCCTGCAGAATCCCAGGGACGGAGGAGCCTGGTGGGCTGCCATCTCTGGGGTCGCACAGAGTCGGACACAACTGAAGCAGCTTAGCAGCAGCAGCAAGAAGTCCTCTACACAGATTAAAGGCAGATCAGGGTTTATATGTATGAAGGAGATAATTTCCATCTCACTCTGCCCAAATAATAAAATAATTAGGCCTGTGACACCAGCCCTCAGCCTACTATCCTATGAGATTTTTTTTTTTCACTTTCTATTACATCCTCCAAGATAGTTGTCTCTATTAAATGTATTGCTTTTCCTTTTAAAAAATAAAAGCAAGTGTTTATTTTTTGGCCACAGATGATATTGAGGGCCCCTGCCTTGAAATGATTTGGGTTTTTTTTTTCCCCTCTTCCTTTACAGCTGTGACCTAGTTAATTGTAGGTGGGGAGCAAACTCTGAAATCATTCAACTTTCTTCTTTACTTAGAAATCTCACTCCATGAAATTGTAGGATGTCCTCCGTAATAACAGGAAGTCAGGTTTCAAGATCAGCAACATTTGTGTCCTTTGTGTGTTGAGATAAAGAAGAGCGTTTTGCCTGCAGTTTCCTCATGGTTAGGGGAGAGAGAGAGGACAGAAAGACATGAAAATGACCCAAAGATGAGTCACTCATTTCTAAAACAAGAGTCTAAATGCTCTTTGTTAATGTGGATTTTAACCTCTGAAACGTTCTGCCCTCTTGACCACAGGGACAAAGGAGTAAGTGATTCAGGCTCTCAGCTTGGGTGCTTCATCCCTGCGTTTGGGGAGTCAAGTCCTGAAATATCACATCAGTAAGAAGCCATTTTGATTTAAAAATAAAGGTGCATTACTAAGAGTCAGGCTTTTCAAGTCAATAAGCGTGTTCTCATGGTGGGAAGAAAATCCTTTTAACAAAATAATTATTTTAACTAATTGAATTATTTGGGGGGAGGTTAGAGGAGGGCAAGAATCATTGGGTAAAAGGTCCTCAAATGTTGATTTTTCATTCTGTGTATGGGATAGGGGTCATTCACTAGCCTCTACCATGAAAAGATGTCCAGGAATGAAACTGTAAAAAGTAAAAAGTCATGACTGACTCACTTCCATTTCTCTACCACTGAGCCACCAGGGAAGCCCACAGTAGTGTATTTTTCAGCCTTTAAAAAGGAAGCGAATTCTAACACAGATTACAACGTAGATAGACCTTGAAAATAGCTAAATGAAATAAGCCTAGTCACAAAAGAACAAATACTGTGTGACTCTACTTTCATGAGCTATCTCGAATAAGCAAATTCATAGAGTCAGAACAGTGGTTTCTAGGGACCCCGGGGAGTTGTATGTTAGATAATAATTTCAATTTTGTAGTTAAAAGATGGATGATGGTGATGATGGCCCAACAGTGTGAATGTACTTAATACCATTGAACTGTTCACTTAACATGGTCAAAATGGTAAATTTCATGTTTGTATATATTTTACAAGGCTTCCCAGGTGGCTCAGTGGTAAAGAACCCGTGTGCCAATGCAGGAGATGTGACTTTGATCCTTGGGTGGAAAAGATCCCCAGAGACGGGAATGGCAACTCTCTCCAGCATTCTTGCCTGAAGAATTCCATGGACAAAGGAGTCTAGCAGGCTACAGTCCACGGGGTTGCAAAAGAGACACAACAGAGCAACTCAGCATGCATGCATATTTTGTAATATATTTTTTTTAAAGATCAGTATTTGTAACCTAGAGGGTTGGAGGGTGTGATACCCAACAGGTATATGCTTCCATGCTTCACACAGGAAATGAGGAGGTGGTGGTCATCCTGGTTTGGGCTCTGAACACATGTTCAATTTCATGAAATCCCTGCCATGTGGGCTGCTCTGTTTTCCACATTTTGAAATCCAGCATGAGTTTAAGTGGAGCAAGTGGAGTGGTTCCTCAAAAGAGTGTTTCAGGCTGCTTAATTGTGGCCAAACTCACAAAGGAGATCTCAGACCTGCCCATTATGGGTGCTTAAATTGACAAGACGCCTGCTCCCAGCCGTGGTACAATGAGGCCATCGTCCTGGGTTTATTAAGAGACAGGAGCAGAAGGCACTGAGCTCCTAAGCGCCTCCTCACAGCCAAATCCTAAATCATCACCTTTGTTTTTCTGCATCAAGCAAGTAATAACCACCCCAATCCAATTTCCTCCCTCTCTTGTGGAAATGGCAACCCACTCCAGTGTTCTTGCCTGGAGAATCCCAGGGACGGGGGAGCCTGGTGGGCTGCCGTCTATGGGGTTGCACAGAGTCGGACACGACTGAAGCAACTTAGCAGCAGCAGCAGCAGCATACCACACAGAGACTTCTTTAGAAAAAAAGGAAAGAATTCATTATATCTTTCATAACAAATCAAACAATAAAGTCTCAGCCAGTTTTCCTTACAGATTTTCAGATGATTTCATGGCCTGGGTGGGTATTATTATATTTTTCCCTCTTGCATTGTTAAAGGGTGTTACATTTCTTTCCATCACCTGTTTCCCTGGCCCTCCTGCCTATGCAATTTTAGGGTTGCCAATTGAGGAGAAGGACCTCTTGCAAATTAGGATACACAGTGAGCCTTGGATTAAGTGTTTCACTTATATGGGTTGTTTGGCCTCTGTCAGAAATTGGGAAGACATAGGAGAGATCTAAATAAAAGGAATTTTATTTTCTATTACTTATTTGACTGCATCAGGTCTTAGCTGTGGCACACTGGTTCTTTCGTTGTGGTGCCTAGACTGGCACTTGGACTTTTAGTTGTGGTGGGCAGGCTTAGTTACTCCATGGCACGTGGGATCTTATTCTTATGACCAGTGATCAAACCTGCATCCTCCACATTGCAAGACAGATTCTTAACCACCAGGGAAGTCCCAGTAAAAGGAATTTTAGGTTGGTGGATACGCGTACCTGCTGGAGCCTTACTTCTCATCTGTGCGCTTGTACTTTGGCAGGTCCCAACCCACCTGCTTCTACCTGCAGATCCTTATGCCCCGCGAGGAGCTTGACCACTGCTGTAAAGGGAAGGTTGTGAAATCCCCTGGCAAAGGCAGAGGGAGGAGGGTTTTTCCATCCAGCCCTATGTCCAGCTGTGAAGCCTTGGCTTACCTTTCCGTATATCATTTCATCTGTTTGCTTTCAGCCCACCTAGTTTCTGGCCTCCTCGAATTCTACATTCATTAACCTGTTAAGTGCAGATATTTTGATTGCCCACTTTGAACTCATTGGTTCACCTTGGCCTTTAAACTCTTGGTGACTCTGAATATCTGTGACCACTGACATGATTTCCTAGCCATAATTTTCCTAGATCTCCAGCCTCAATATAGTTCTTAGTTTTCCAAGCTCTGTCGCTAAATCCTAAGCCATTTCTATTATAGTTGGTCAGTCAAGGATGCAGAAGAGACCCCACCACCCAGAATCAGATTAATTTAAATGGTTCTGAAAAGCAGCACTCCAAATAAATATTTTTACCCATAAGAGATCTTAATGAGAAAATATAGTAGTAAATTCTTCAACAGTAGTCTAGGCAACTCACTACATTAAGAAGCTGAGCCTAAAACAGGCCTAATTTTGTATATATTAAAGGATTTGCTTCTTGGCTCACTTCAGTTTTGTAATACAAACATCCAGTTCTTGGAATGATCCAATCCCTCTTGATCAACTCTACTAAAGAACTCACGGTTGTTTTTTGTTTTGTTTTATCTGTTTGGGGGTTTTTCTGTCGCTACTATGGATCTTGTTCATGAGAGGACTTTTATTGACTCTAGAAAATGTGACAGATTAGAATAAATGTGACCAACAGATTTATTGCCACAACCATGTAGGAATACAGTCTCTGGAACCGGGCATAACTGTGGGACCTCTGGCCTAGGTGGTACTAAGGATAAGGATACAAAGCCCTGGGGTAGCCCAGGGGGGTGGTCAGGAGGTAGTCTCCTAGCTGGGTTCTTCTGATGGCAGACATCCTTTATTTCTCTGCTTTCTTTTCCCCTTGGGAAAAGCATTCCAAGAAAGCAAGGGGGAAACGTAGCCTAGAGAACAGCTTCCCAAAGTCATTATCTCACCAAAATGGCATCTGATCTACAAAGGCGGCATTAACCCCACTTCCATTAGCAAGGCCCTTCCATCTGCATTCATCAAGCCTCCAGCATCATCACTGTCATAATGAGTCATGTCTTCACTACTCAATGAGAAAAGGGATGCAGGGCTAACCCTGCACACCTACTCTTTGAGAAACCAGAGCAAGAAGAACCACAGAAGCTCCCGTTATAGAGCTTAAGCTACTCCAGGGTAGATTTTATGAAGGCACGTCACCCAAGAGCAGCAGGAAGAGCCACAAGCCTATGCTTTTATGTAAGAGACACATTTTCATTCATTCTTTGCCATTTCTATTCTTTCTCTGCTATTTCCAACATTTCTGTTAAGCTCAAGACACTGAGGTTTTTTTTTTTTTTTTTAAGTGGATTTGCTAAATTAGAAGAAATTTTAAAGAGGAGCCAAACCTCACTAGAAATGAGTAACAAGTTTTTAAAACCTAATATATTATGAACAACATAATAGTATAAAGAACGTCAAGTCCACAGTCAGGGCAAGGGTCCAAAGGAATTTAAGCTATCAGTAAAAAGTAAGTGTTCTTTTTCCTGATTTACCTCTTATCAATTCTACTTGCCTTCCATTAGAGGGAGAAACATTAACTTCCTCCTCGATGAGCTTCCCTCAAACCTCTTCAGTTTCTAGACACAGATTTTCTAACGTCTTCTTGGTTCCCCCTTGGAGGGAAAGTTATCTCTCGCAGCTCTCCTCTGAGCAGTAACTCATCCTAATCCCCTCCGTGAGAGGGAAGAGATAGTTCTCAAGTGGCCAGCAGACCCTGCCCCAGCTTTATAACTCCACTCACAAAAGGCCCCAGACCCTTCCAACTGCTTACAAACCTTAAACAAAACAATGCATTTATTTTTTCACATTAAGGCTGTGATCATATAAAACAGGCTTGCAAAATATATGCTTAAAAAACATCCTTGGCCACTGAATTCCATGGAAACCAAGTGAGAGAGATTAAGAAAGGGAGGAGGTGGGACATTTAATATCTCTTCAAGGTCTGGACTGATTGGTTCAGGCAGCCCTGATTTTATTTCTACAGGGGCCTGGCATGTATCTGAGAACTAACCAGAGTAATTGATAGGATGACATCACTTTTACAGCCCCAGGATCCCTTGTATAATGGTTTTTAGTGCTTAGGGGAAATACTTCTAAACATAGCTCTTGGCGTGCAGCTCTGGAGCCCTTAAACCAGAGGGCAGTCCTGCCTCTCTGCTACTTTCCCAGGGACCCAAAATATTTTCATGTACACAGCCAAGCATTTTTTTAAATGATTTTCCTACCCCTAAATGATCAGAATGTGCTCCCTAGCATTTTATTCCCAGGTTGAAAAATAATGACGCACTGATGACTCTGTCAGAGCTGGGACATTTTCCAGACCCAAATATGGAATTCAGTGTTAGTGAGCAGTTCTGAAACGCCTCAGAATTTCAAAAAATTGTTTGGGTTTGGGTTTTGCGTGTCACCCACTCACTTCATCACACAAGTGCTATTTCTAAATATCCTTTTCCCAAAGAACTGCCACTGGGATTATAAAGTGACAAATGTGAACTTCCAAAGTGTTCGGAGGTTTGTCCCAAATGGTAGGCATGAGAGTGTCAGGAGCAGAAGGAAGAGAGGAAGGGGAAATTCTGGGCTCTTCCAAGACTTCTGCCTCTGTGTCCCCAGAGCCCATTCACATGCTTGAGGCTAAGTCAGGAAAGACGGCAAGCCAGCCATGAAAGGTGGGCACTGCCTGCTGGCCCTTGTGCCCCACCCTATCCAAAGGCTGTGTCATAGAACCCGGCCAGGAAAGCACAATACTTGACCTACCAGAACAGCTGTAATCAAAAGGACAGATGTTCACAAGGTTGGCAAGGATGTGGAGAAATGAAAACCCTCACACACTGCTGATGGGTATGTAAAATGGTACAGCAACTATGGAACACAGCTTGTCAATTTCTTAAGAGGTTAAACGTAGAGATGACATGGCAGTGGCTCTCCCAGGTAACTGCCTAAGAGACATGCAAAATGTTCAGTTCAGTTCAGTTCAGTCACTCAGTCGTGTCCAACTCTGTGTGACCCCATGAACCACAGCACGCCAGGCCTCCCTGTCCATCATCAACCCCTGGAGTCCACCCAAACCCATGTCCATTGAGTCGGTGATGCCATCCAACCATCTCATCCTCTGTCGTCTGCTTCACCTCCTGCCCTCAATCTTTCCCAGCATCAGAGTCTTTTCCAATGAGTCAGCTCTTCGCATCAGGTAGCCAAAGTATTGGAGTTTCAACTTCAACATCAGTCCTTCCAATGAACACCCAGGACTGAGCTCCTTTAGGATGGACTGGTTGGATCTCCTTGCAGTCCAAGGGACTCTCAAGAGTCTTCTCCTACACCACAGTTCAAAAGCATCAACTCTTTGGTGCTCAGCTTTCTTTATAGTCCAACTCTCACATCCATACATGACCACTGGAAAAACCATAGCCTTGACTAGACAGACTTTTGTTGACAAAGTAATGTCTCTGCTTTTTAATATGCTATCTAGATTGGTCATAACTTCCCTTCCAAGGAATAAGCATCTTATAATTTCATGGCTGCAGTCACCATCTGCAGTGATTTTGGAGCCCATAAAAATAAAGTCAGTCACTGTTTCCACTATTTCCCCATCTATTTGCCAGGAAGTGAAGGGACCAGATGCCATGATCTTAATTCTCTGAATGTTGAGCTTTAAGCCAACTTTTTCACTCTCCTCTTTCACTTTCATCAAGAAGCTCTTTAGTTCTTCACTTTCTGCCATAAGGGTGGTGTCATCTGCATATCAGCGGTTATTGATATTTCTCCTGGCAGTCTTGATTCCAGCTTGTGCTTTCTCCAGCCCAGCATTTCTCATGATTTTCTCTGCATATAAGTTAAATAAGTACAGTGACAATATACAGCCTTGATGTACTCCTCTTGCTAGTTGGAACCAGTCTGTTGTTCCATGTCCTGTTCTAAGTGTTGCTTCCTGACCTACATACAGATTTCTCAAGAGGCAGATCAGGTGGTCTGGTATTCCCATCTCTTTCAGAGTTTTCCACAGTTGATTGTGATCCACACAAGGCTTTGGCATAGTCAACAAAACAGAAATAGATGTTTTTCTGGAACTCTCTTGCTTTTTCAATGATACAGTGAATGTTGGCAATTTGATCTCTGGTTCCTCTGCCTTTTCTAAAACCAGCTTGAACATCTGGAAGTTCACGGTTCACGTATTGTTGAAGCCTGGCTTGGAGAATTTTGAGCATCATTTTACTAGCATGTGAGATAAGTGCAGTTGTGCGGTAGTTTGAGCATTCTTTGGCATTGCCTTTCTTTGGGATTGGAATGAAAACTGACCTTTTCCAGTCCTGTGGCCACTGCTGAGTTTTCCAAATTTGCTGGCATATTGTGTGCAGCACTTTCGCAGCATCTTCTTTCAGGATTTGAAATAGCTTAACTGGAATTCCATCACCTCCACTAGCTTTGTTCATAGTGATGCTTCCTAAGGCCCACTTGACTTCACATTCCAGGATGTCTGGCTCTCGGTGAATGATCACACCATCGTGATTATCTTGGTCATGAAGATCTTTTTTGTACAGTTCTGTGTATTCTTGCCACCTCTTCTTAATATCTTCTCCTTCTGTTAGGTCCCTACCATTTCTGTCCTTTATTGTCCTTTATTCTGTCCTTTATTGTCCCATCTTTGCATGAAATGTTCCCTTGGTATCTCTAATTTTCTTAAAGAGATCTCTAGTCTTTCCCATTCTGTTGTTTTCCTCTATTTCTTTGCATTGATCGCTGAGGAAGTCTTTCTTACGTCTCCTTGCTATTCTTCGCAACTCTGCATTCAAATGGATATATCTTTGCTTTTTTTCCTTTGCTTTTCGCTTCCCTTCTTTTCACAGCTATTTATAAGGCCTCTTCAGACAGCCATTTTGCTTTTTTGCAAAATGTACATCCACACAAAAACCTGTACGTGAATGTCCATAACAACATTATTTATAATAGCCCTAAAGTATAAACAATCCAACTGCCCACCAGTGGATTAATGGATTAACAAAATGTGTTATCTCTATACAATGGAATTTTATCCAGTAAGAGAAAGAAGTGAAGTGCTGATAGCAGCTACAACAGGAATGAACCTTGAAAACATGCTCAGTCAAAGAAGGCAGGCACAGAGATCATACTTACATAAAATGTCCAGAACAGGCAAAGCTATAGAGACCGAGAGTAGATTAGTGGTTGCAGGTGGCTGGGGGAAGGAGGGAGAAAAATGGGAAGTGGTGGTACCAGCTGATGGGTATGTGGTTTCATTTTGGGGTGATGAAAATGTTCTCAAATTAGATTGTGGTGATGGTTATAGAACCCAGTGTATATACTAAAATCCATTGAACGGTATATTGTAGATGAGTGAAGTGTAATGGTATGTAAAATATATCTCAATCAAGGGTTCTTTTCTTTTAAAGGTGAAAAAGATTATTATATCAATGTGTACTTAACAAGCATATGCTTATTGGGCCATACCATACATAATTTTGTCTCAAAATAGTGATACATATAATACAGTTAAATGTAACATTTACTCAAATTCAAAAGGACACATCAATCATTTGATGAAATTCAGTCATAATTTCCATTAGAATGAACAATCCCTATTAAAAATTTTAAATTTCTTTTTAAAATTGCTAGTTAAGAAAGAGCTGTGGTCATAAGACATTTTGTTGCACTTATTGTGCTTTGTGGATATTTTGGTTATTACAAATTGGAGTTCTGTGGCAACCCAGTGTCAGGCAAGTCTATCACCACCACTTTTCAAACATTTGCTTATTTTGTGTCTCTGGTCACATTTCAGTAATTCTTGCAATAATTCAAACTTTTTCATTTTTGCTATATTTGTTATGGTGATCTGTGATCTTAGATGTTACTCTAGCAGAAAGATTATATCTCTTACTGGAGGCTTAAATGATGGTTAGCATTTTTAGCAGAGAAGGCAATGGCAACCCACTCCAGTACTCTTGCCTGGAAAATCCCACGGACAGAGGAGCCTGGTAGGCTGCAGTCCATGGGGTCACGAAGAGTCGGACACAACTGAGCTACTTCACTTTCACTTTTCATTTTCATGCATTGGAGAAAGAAATGGCAACCCACTCCAATGTTCTTGCCTGGAGAATCCCAGGGATGGGGGAGCCTGGTAGGCTGCCGTCTATGGGTTCGCACAGAGTCAGACACGACTGAAGTGACTTAGCAGCAGCAGCATTTTTAGCAATAAAATATTCTTTCTATTACAGTATATATATTATTTTCTAAACATAATGCTATTACACACTTAATAGACTATAGCGTAGTGCAAACATAGCTCTTATATGCACTGGGAAACCAAAAATTTTGTGTGACTCTCTCTATTATGATATTCACTTTATTGAACTGAATCAGCAATTTCTCTGAGATATTTATTTATTTATTTAACTTAATTAATTTATTTTTTAATATAAATTTCTTTATTTTAATTGGAGGCTAATTACTTTACAATATTGTATTGGTTTTGCCATACATCAACATGAATCCGCCATGGGTGCACACGTGTTTCCCCATCCTGAACCCCCCTCCCACCTCCCTCCCCATACCATCCCTCTGGGTCATCCCAGTGCACCAGCCCAGAGCATCCTGTATCATACATCGAACCTGGACTGGTGATTCATTTCACATATGATATTATACATGTTTCAGTGCCATTCTCTCAAATCATCCCACCCTCGCCCTCTCCCACAGAGTTCGAAAGACAAAGAATGACGGGCCAGTTTCATGTAAAGAATGAAGCTTCCAGTTCTACCCAGACTTGCATTTTGGTTACACATGAAGATTTAAAAACAAAAGCATTCTATTGGTGGAAAGAACTAAATGTGCAATAGATTTCAGCCTGTTTGATCCTGTGTTGGAACCCGGGGTGGGAGGGAGTGTGGGGAATATAGAATAAAAATAAGAATTAGTGCTAAGGGCTGATAAGGTCTGTGACACTTCTGTACACAAAACCCCATAGAAATCTGCTCTCTACAAAACCTGAAGATGTGGTTGATGGGTGTTTCTGAACACATCCCTGCTTTTTGCCTCACTCTTGTGGATCCCTTTGTTTGCTCTCATCTTCTCAGGCTCACTTAGGAATAAGTTGCCTGTTGATCCTCTTTAGTTCCTCCAAGAAAGCAGATGTGGCTTCAATAAGGTGTTAATTCTGGCTGAAATGTCGTGGCATTGGATCTCAACCAGACTGGGCCTTGATGCTGGAGAAACTAACCTTTCCCCTCCAGTTCTACCAGCAAAGCACAACATAACTCATCTAAGCGAATCTTTTAAAAACGGCTATTTGTGCCTTCTGGTAGCTGAATTTAACCTAACATAGAGTATAGCCAGTCAATCTTCTGGCTGACATTTTCTAAAATAGATGTCACTAAATAATCAGTGGATAATTAAGATGGGTTAATTAGATTGCATTTCTGAACATATTTCTTTGGTTGCTATAAATAAACTTCTCCTCTTGTGTGCCATTTCCTGTGTCTCTATATATTTGCAAATTTTGTTCATAATGATGCTAGGCATTACTTCCAACTTGAGTTTTTCCAAATTCTTTTCAAAGTAGTAATTATGTCTGAAAACATCCCTTGAGTCAGGCAAAGACAATTATTGCTTTAAAAAAGAAAAATCCCTCTGTCTTAACAAAAATAGTGAGGAGAGTCTAGGAGCAGAGATGGAATACCCAAAGGCATGGAGATGGAGAAAATGAGCAAGGGTGGAGCAGATGGGGGAGGGGATCCAGGCAGAGCCCTGCTCTTGGCCCCACACTCCCTGGGAGGTCCTGCCCACCTCTTCCTGCCTTTGCTCTATGCAGGAACTCCCGGCTTCACCAGGCTTGCCTCCCCCTGGAGTCAGTTCCCTTCGTAAAGGTGGAACCATAGGACTAAGACACCAGTTTTATCAGTGATGTTCCCCCAGGGCAGACAGCAGGCAAACACACAGCAACTGATCCAGTTCTGCCAACTAACTCAAGACTTGGACTCTTTACCCCAAACATTAGCAAAAAAGTTCATGAAAGGAGGGGTGATGCAGGGTGGATCTTGACTATGTCTTCCCAGCATCTCATGGTGCTGCTCTCCATTTCGACACCCAGCGGTTCACCACTTCATTATTCCTGAGGCTTGGTGATCAAATGTCTAAGGGATAAACCACCTAGTAAACTAGTTTTCTATCATTTTCAAAAAAAGAATAAAGAAAGTGATTAAAGGGATTTGGGAGTAGCAAGACAAATCCAGGTCATTTGTTGGCTTGGTGAGCCCTGGGGTCATGTCCCAACATCTGCACAATATCCATGTGGCCTGGACAGGTCTTTCTGATTTCTCCTCTGTAATATGAGGGTACAAAGACACACAAACACACAGAGACAAACACACAGAGACACACACATTTATATCTAACTGCTCTGAGCATCATAAATCCCTTTAAAGACACACGGCATAATCTTTGATGCTAGTGGTGTTTGCATGCACATTCTCAGATGCCATCAGGGAAGCTGCCCTGTGAAAGTCTGAATTAATGACTGAAAGTCTAGGACAGAATCGGATATGCTTGAAAAGACGGGACCAGTGAAACCAGGTAGCATCCTCCACCGGCACTAGGGTATGACCTGTCTCTGCCACCTGTGCCTCCCCAGGTTCAAAGTCATTCGCTGGCACGACCAGACTCGAGCTGCAGGCTCTTGAGCCAGCCCCTGCAGAGGACAGCCCTGTCCCTGTGTGCACCAAAGACTTCAGGGCAGTGTGATTAGGCCCTGCTGTTCTCAGGGATTAATATGTTTATATTCAGGCATATTTTTAAAAACCTTATTAGGGTACCTTTAGACTTCAAAGATTCCCAGACTATAAGCTAAATATATATTTAACTATAAAGAAATGTTTTAATCACATTATTTAACAATAGTATAAAACAGAACCTTTAAACTGGTCCCTATCCTTTCCATAATTACATGCTCTAAGAGCCTGGTTCACGGCCAAAATCCCCATGGAGATGTATGAGCTTGGGGACATAGACAACAGCTAACTATGATATCGCTTGCCTTTGTTTCTTTTTGAAAATACCAAAGCAGTTAGCTAATGGTAATGGAGCAGTCACTTTCCATATACTACTTTTTAAAAATTAATTTAGCTTCTTTCTCTCTTTTTATTCTTTCTTCCTTCCTTTGTACCTTCTTTCTTTCTTTCTTTCACTTGAAAGTGAAACTATCTCTGCTGATGTCTTTGTAGAAAGACAGGATTCCTTCGTAACCGCACCACCACCACCTTTTATTTTGGGGTGTGTGAAAATAAAGGAATAATATACAGGAATAAAATCATGCAGTTTTTCCCTGGAGCCATGACCCACGGGAAAATGATAAAAATCATCCAAGAAGATTGTCGGTGAAAGTGATCTTCACATATTCATTAAATGAATGAGTGCATGGATCCATAGCAAAAGGGATTCCGAAAAGGTGATTCAAAGAAACACAGATCTGGAAATGATCTCAAGAGTTTTATATTATCAGTGGTGGATAGTATCCTAGAATTACTTGATTATGGGAAACACTCCCCCCAAATTAAAATCAGATACATGCCACACCCTGTGTTATCCACTTTAAGTATATCCCCTGACTTAATCCTCACAACAGCCCTGTGAGGTTGGTATGCTTTCCACCTGACAGATAAAGAACTACTAGGGTTGGCCAAAAAGTTTGTTCAGATATTTTCCATAACATGTTATGAGAAAACTGAGCGAATTTTTTGGCCAACACAATAAACCAGAGAAGTCAATGTGTCTGAGGTCACACAGTAAATGGCAGGGCCGAATTCAAACTCAGTTATGTCTTGCATCAGGACACTCCAGGAGGTAGTGAGTTATGAGTTCCATGGGTTATGTTCTACTACTTTTCTGATGATCGTAAAGGTTCCAATTGAAGAGACAAGATAATCAATCAACATAAAGGATGTGCAGAAAGCAAATATGCCTCAGTGACTACCAAACACTCAAAATGATGTTAAGACTAAACGTGATGTTTCCTTAACTGTACAGGTTGTGTTATGAGCTAATCCTCCCTCCCCTTCTCACTTTGAAATCTTGTCTTTTGGTCAGTAAGCTATTGAACTAGATGCAGATGCCCTTCTGAAACATGGTTTAAAATAATCAAAATAATAATAATCACAAAAAAATCAAAACTCAAAATAATTTGACATCTCAAAGAGCTTTATCTTATTTAACTGGATGCCCTTCCTTGAGTTAAGGTCACCACAGGATTTATTTAAAACATGATAAAGTCACAGAACATTTATAGAAAATTATCCATCATGGGGAAAAGCAGATAGGCCACCTTTATCCCCCTTATCCCCTCTCCTCTAAAATCTCAGATGTGGATATTACATCTAGCAGATAAGCTTTCTTACTGCCCTTCTCTTCCTAACCTAAACTTGGGAGATTTCCAAAGTAAATGCCTGGGTATTTACAAATTGTCGACAGATATAGCAGTTTTTCCAGTGTTGATTTGAAAAAAAAAAAAATGGCCTTTTGGCTTTGTCATGAAGAAACTCTGGTTCTGAAAGTTTTAAAGAGTTAAGAGTCTGGACGGAATGCCTTGGGAATGTTGGCGGGAGGCTGAAAATCCATCCCTTTTGCTTCTCACCCTGGATGGAATCCCGGAACCATGAGCACACAGTGACGACTCTGGGTCCACGTTCTTTCTAAAATTCTGTTCTGATCTGCCCTGAAAGTCAGCTGGGTGTCCTCTGAGGTCCACCGAGTGCTGTTGTCTGCAGGGGAGGCTCGTTTTTACCTTGTCCTGGGAGACTTTCTGGAGACAGGGAGAAAACATTCTCATTTAGGAGCTGTTAGCTCGTCCTTGTGCAGAAACAGTCTCTGAAGCCTAGTGAGGGTGCTGGGGAGGCAGGGTAGGGGGTAGGACAGAGGCCCCAGTGGAGGCAGAGTTATTTGGCCTGCATTTTTCCTGGTCTGATGACATCTCAGTGACATTTGAACTTGGCGTCAGGAAAAGAACACAGCCCTGCATATGGGGCCTGGGACCAGAAGGGCAGAGGCGGGGCCTTGGCTGGCATGGCTGCAGGGCCGCTGGGCTCTGAGGACCTGCTGAGTGCCTGGGACCGGCTGGTGTGGGGCCTGACTTGCCGGGCTCTGAGGACGTGCCAAGGCGGAAACGTGCGGGTCCTGCAACTGATGCTGAAACCATGGTGCATCTCCAGGGCTGTCTACCAGGTGGGACCAGAAACTCCTCTTCTGTTTCTTTGTAGCATGAGAAATTCTTGGGGAATGGTGGGAAAGGGACGTCAGCTCTTGTCATTTCTGCATCATGTGTAAGAAGGGGAGGAGTCCACCTTCATCTGGCATCATCTTCCTGGTGCCAGGCAATGGGAGAAGTGCGCTGTAAGCAGGATCTAATTCAGTTTTCCGGACAACCTGATAAAAATGGGTGTTTGTGGCATCTTTTGGAGATAAGGTTATTAAAACTCAGGAAGGGATATAAGGTGTTCAGTGTTACCCAGCTGATAAATGATAGAGCTCTGGGATTTGCACCCAAGTTTTTCTGGCTACAAAGATGAGGATGCCCTCCCCACAAGTTCATGCTCCCTCACAAGAGATGCTATTTTCTCAAAGAGTGTGTGTGTGTGTATAGGGGTGGCGAAAACCTGATACAGGGTGTTGGCTGGCAGGACAGGAGTTGAGGAGGGATGAGCACTGAGCAGCAGTATTGAGTCCCCCTCTTCCCCATTTCATCTCCCTCCCATTTGGTAGCTTCCCTTCTCAGACATTCCCACACAAACGTGAGAAATGGGGAAAGTTTTCTGCAACTGGGCAGCCCTTCTAAGCCCACTGGCTGGAGACACAGAGCTCTTAAAAAGGGAGAGGGTCTGCTTTCCCACCCATCCATCCAGACTGTGGCATGAAGCCAGGTCCCTGCTGACCATGGGGCTTCAGTCCTGATAGCCCAGCCCAGCCTGAGAAGAAGGATCCAGACCGACTGAGAAGGCTGGGGGAGATGAAGGCGAATGAGTAAAGGGCCAGCTCTGTCCCTGCCTGCTTCTTGGAGGCAGGTGTCACTAGCTTGGCTTCAGTTAATGTTTCCTTGTAGTGCTGTTTCTTTCACTTAGTTAGTTTGAGGGGTGTTGGCCCCCTCTCTGCTTCCCACACTGCTTGGAAGCAAGCAGGCACAGCTGGCATTTGTATTCTTAAGCATAATTTGGCTGCATATAATCTCTTAATGTACCATAGTGGCTAAACAGAGGCCCCTGTAGCCACCTTCCCCCCAGCCCTCTCGGTGGACTGTCCATACTTGCACTGAGTGAACAGCTTCTTGGAAGATGAGCCCAGGTACCCTGGGTTGGTTTCACAGAGAGACACAGCCCTCTCAGAACCCCTTCCTCCTACTTCATCTGCCTGTTGGCAGATGGGATGAAGACCATTCAAGTCATTTCTAAAAATGAGGATTTTTTTCCCCAGAATTCTTGTGTTTGAAAGGCATATGCCTATAGTTTTGCTGTAAACAGCAAATAACGATATGTCTGTAATAGATCATATATAAAAGAAACTTGAAAGAAGTCTTCCCAAATTTGACAAGAATCTGAAAAGTCTTTACAATGTTTCCCATGACAAATTGTGATTCTGAAAGACATCTGGGGGAAAAAATCACCCAGATAGGAGATACAAACAGTAACTAATGTGGCTGGTTTGTCCATTTTAGGATTTTTTTAAAACCTTGGTTTTAGAGTCAAATCTCAACAGCTTGGTGTTGAGGCTAATTCCTTAAACAAGATGAGTCTATCTTATTTGTTGCTAATTACAAATGAATTTGGGAGTCCTGGCTTCTTACCTCTGTTTCCCCTTTTCTTTTTTATTGTAATTTTTATTATTTCTTGGCTGCACTGTGGGGCAGGTGGGATCTTTGTTCCCCAACCAATCAAAACCATGCCCCCTGCAGTGGAAGCATGCCAAACCACTGGATCTCCAAGGAAGCCCCTCTTGCACATCCTTTTCTCTCCTGTTTTCTTCGCTTTATGTTTCATTAAGTTATATGCAAATCAGGATTCTAAATCAAGGGAGCAGGGTGCACTAGCCCCATGTTGGTGGGCTTTTTAAAGACTTTCCTTCATGTTATAAGTGTACTGGAGAGAACATGGAATTATTGGCCATCAGACCTGAAAGACACCTTCCTCCTGCTACAACTTCAACTCAATTCATCAGACACTTACTGAATAGCAGTTTTATACTTGGCCCTTGGGAGGCAATTGGGACTCAGAAGCTAATCACACCTCATGCTTGTCCATGATTTGTCTCTGGCCATGCCAGACTGGCCAGCCAAGCCAAAATGGTCAGCCTAGAGGTCAGCTGCTTATGACCCACACAGCCTGTCTTCAGCCAACAGGTAATTCCCACAGGTGGCTTTGAAAGGCATTTGTGGCGGGGAAAGCAAGGGCAGCAGGTCTAAATGAGTTCACTGACCTAAGAGGCCATTTTGACCAGTGAGCTGTCTGTAGAGCCAGGCGAGGGGTCTTGGAAAAGAAAGCATAACTGAGAGCAAAAGACAGCTGCACTGGACCCGAGTGGACTGTTCAGCTCAGTCACTCAGTCGTGTCTGAGTCTTTGCGACCCCATGGACTACAGCACGCCAGGCTTCCCTGTCCTTCACCAACTCCCAGAGCTTGCTCAAACTCATGTCCATTGAGTCGGTGATGCCATCCAGCCATCTCATCCTCTGTTGTCCCCTTCCCCTCCTGTCCCCAATCCCTCCCAGCATCAGAGTCTTTTCCAATAAGTCAGCTCTCCGCATGAGGTGGCCAAAGTATTGCAGTTTCAGCTTCAACATCAGTCCTTCCAATGAACACCCAGGACTGATCTCCTTTAGGAGGGACTGGTTGCATCTTCTTGCAGTCCAAGGGACTCTCAAGAGTGTTCTCCAATACCACAGTTCAGAAGCATCAATTCTTTGGTGCTCAGCTTTCTTTATAGTCCAACTCTCACGTCTATACATGACTACTGGAAAAACCATAGACTTGACTAGATGGACTTTTGTCAGCAAAGTAATGTTTCTGCTTTTTAATATGCTGTCTAGGTTGGTCATAGCTTTTATTCCAAGGAGCAAGCGTCTTTTAATTTCATGGCTGCAATCACCATCTGCAGTGATTTTGGAGCCCTCCAAAATAAGGTTTCTCACTGATTCCATTTTTTCCCCATCTATATGCCATGAAGTGATGGGACTGGATGCCATGATCTTAGTTTTCTGAATATTGAGTTTGAAGCCAACTTTTTCACTCTCCTCTTTCGCTTTCATCAAGAGGCTCTTTAGTTCTTCATCGCTTTCTGCCATTAGGGTGGTGTCATCTGTGTATCTGAGTTTATTGATATTTCTCCCCATGGTCTAGATTCCAGCTTGTGCTTCATCCAGCCCAGCATTTTTCATGATGTACTCTGCATACAAGTTAAATAAGCAGAGTACAATATACAGCTTTGACGTACTCCTTTCCCTATTTGGAACCAGTCTGTTGTTCCATGTCCAGTTCTTACTGTTGCTTCTTGACCTGTATACAGATTTCTCAAGAGGCAGGTCAGGTGGTCTGGTATTCCCATCTCTTTCAGAAGTTTCCACAGTTTGTTATGATCCACATAGTCAAAAGCTTTGGTGTAGTCAATAAAGCAGAAGTAGATATTTTTTTGGAACTCTCTTGCTTTTTCAATGATCCAATGGATGTTGGCAATTTGATCTCTGGCTCCTCTGCCTTTTCTAAATCCAGCTTGAATATCTGGAAGTTCACAGTTCACTTACTGTTGAAGCCTGGCTTGGAGAATTTTGAGCATTACTTTGCTGGCATGTGAGATGAATGCAATTGTGCAGTAGTTTGAACATTCTTTGGCATTGCCTTTTTTGGGGATTGGAACTGAAGGAATGGGGGTGGACTGAAGGAATCCCAAATGAGACCTACCATCTCCTGGGCACCTTCACCTATTCCCAGGCCCATTCACACTGGCAAGCAGGTTTGGTTTAAATGGACATGCAAAGCAAAGTACCTGCCTGTCTTCAGAAGCTCACCGCCTCCTGAGGAAGAGTCAAAAAACAAATAGAGTTTTCAAAGGAAGAGTGGAGAGTAACTAATTTTGCTCAGGGAAGACTTATCAAACAGTCTTTTTTTCTCTCCTAGCCTGTGCCTTCTCCACTATAGAATATAGCTTAGCTAAAGTGTAAGGGTAGGGAGGGAGATGGGAGGGGGGTTCAGGATGGGAAACATATGTACACCCATGGCTGATTCATGTCAATGTATGACAAAAACCACTAAAATACTGTCAAGTAATTAGCCTCCAATTAAAATAAATTAATTTTTTTTAAAGTGTAAGGGTAAAATAAGACGTATTTGTGAAAGTGTGCTGCAACTGCTGAAGTATATACAAATGGAAATTATTGTTTTTTTATTGAAGTATAGTTGATTTACAATATTATGTTAGTTTCAAGTGTAAAACACAATGACAATATTATTATGGATTATTGATTATAGTCCATTTAAAATTATTGCAAAATAATAGCAATATTTCCCTGTTCTATACAATATATCCCTGTTGATCTATTTTATACAGAATAATTTGTACCTCTTAATCCTTTCCTCCTTTCTTGCTCCTGCCCCCTTCCCTCTCCCCACTGATAACCACTAGTCTCTTCTCTGTATCTGTGATTCTATTTCTGCTTTGTTGTATTTGTGTTATTTTTTAGATTCCACATAAAAAGTGATATTGTACAGTATTTGTCTTTCTCTGTATGACTTATTTTACTAAACATACTATCCTCTAGATCCATTCACATTGTTGCAAAGAGCAGAATTTCATTCTTTTGTATTACTGAGTAGTATTCCATTGTGTGTGTGTGTGTGTGTGTGTGTGTGTCTGTATACACATAAATACCACATCTTTATCCACTCATCTGTTGATGGACACTTATATTGCTTCCATATCTTAGCAATTGTAAATCATGTTGCTGTGAATATTAGGGTATGTGTATCTTTTCAAATTATTGTGTTGTTTTTTTTTCAGATGTATACCCAGGAGTAGGATTGCTGGGTCATATGGTAGTTCTATTTTTAGTTTTCTGAGAAGCCTCCGTACTCTTTTCCTCAGTGGCTGCACTAATTCACACTCTCACAAACAATCTACAAGGGTTTCTTTTGCTCCTTCCTCACCAACGTTTGTTATTTGTTTTCTTTTTTGATGATAGGTTGCTTCCATGTCGTGGCTATTGCAAACAGTGCTGCTGTGAACGTTAGGGTGCATGTTTCTTTTCACGTTCGTGTTTTCATTTTCCTCAACTGTATCCCCAGGAGTAGAATTGCTGGATTATATGGCAGTTCTATTTTTAGTTTTTCATTATCGTTTTTTAAATATGCTGTATCCTTACTGTTTTTTTATCTTGGGGAAAAATTCATCAAGAATAGAGTGCCTTTAGTAATAGTAAAGGACAGGTAAGCCAAGAATACTGCACTCCATGGGGTCACAAAGAGTTGAACATGACTTAGCGACTGAACACCAATGCAAAACAATGAACAATGATTATTTGTTAATATTCTGTGTTATTATTGGCTTTTATCTTGGGAAACATTCATCCAGAATGCCTTTACTTCCTAGTGGTAAGGTGATGAATGGCCATTTTTATGTGTTTTGTTTAGGCAATTGTCTAGGGAAAACTCTGTTTTCCTTTACTCTCATGCTGCTATCACACTCACAATGCTTTTGGTGTGGGTAGATTTTCCACACCAAGCAATTCTGACACTAACTGCCTAGAGGGAGCACAAGTTCAGGTTGAGGGCTCAGGTTGAGAACTGCCCTGCTCTTCAGACACCAATCACACATCCCCAGTTTACCCACAACTTCTGGCTGACTTGTCTGCAAATTGGAGGTTCCCATGATCCCCTCCTTGGATTAGGTCATTTGCTAGAAGAGCTCACAGAACCCAGGAAAACACATTTACCAGTTTATTACATGATAGAGGAAATGAGCGGAGAAGGCAATGGCAACCCACTCCGGTACTCTTGCCTGGCAAATCCCATGGATGGAGGAGCCTGATAGGCTACAGTCCACGGGGTCGCTAGGAGTTGGACACGGCTGAGCGACTTCACTTTCATGCATTGGAGAAGGAAATGGCAACCCACTCCAGTGTTCTTACCTGGAGAATCCCAGGGATGGGGGAGCTTTGTGGGCTGCCATCCATGGGGTTGCACAGAGCTGGACACAACTGAGGCGACTTAGCAGCAGCAGCAGCAGCAGAGGAAATGAGAAAGGACATAGACGAATAGCCAGATGGAGAGATTCATAGGGCAAGGTCTGGGAAGGTCCAAGTGCAGGAGTTCTAGCCCTGTGGAACTGAGATGCATATTATCCCAGCACATAGATATGTTTACCAACCCAGAAGCTTTTTGAACCCCATATGTTTGAAATTTTATGGATGCTTCATCATGTAGGCATGCTCAATCATTAACTCAGTCTTAAGCCCCTCTCTCATTCCCGGAGGATGAGGATGGAGATGAAAGTTTCAAGCTTCCAATCATGGCTTGATCTTTCTGGTGACAAGTCCCCATTCTGAAGCCATCCAAGAGCCCAACAGAGTCACCTCATGAAAACAAAAGACATTCCTATCACTCAGGAATTCTAAGGGGTTTAAGAGCTCTGTGTCAGGAACCAGGGTTGAAGTCCAAATATAAGAACAGAAAATGCTCCCAGTGCTCTTCTCTTTAAGGAAAAATTACAGGAGTTTAAGGAGCTCTGTGCCAGAAATGGAAGACAGAGACCTATATATATATATATATAACTTTTTTTTCTATTATTTCACAGCAATGCTTTCATGGTTGACAGTTTCTCCATTGCCTGAAGTGATGGCTGTTATTCCCTGGTTGGACTTTTGATTCTGTCAGGGAGCTTTTAAAGCCACCCATGCCCAGGTCTGACTCCCAGAGATTCTTGTTTAATTGATCTAGAGCCTATGTATGTATGTTTTTTAAGGTTTCTAGGTATTTATTGTGCACTCCAGCTGAAGAGCCTCTGAGCTGAAAGAAGCTCATTCCACTGTCAGATAGTAAGCAGATGTTTATTTTCTGTGCCTGTGAGTCTATTTCTGTTTTGTAAATAAGTGCATTTGTATCATTTTTTAAGATTCCACATGTAAGCAGTATCATAGGACATTTGTCTTTCCCTGTCTGGCTTCCTTCACTTAGTATGATAATCTTGATCATGATAATCATGTTGCTGAAATCTGGCTCCCTGCATTTTAAGCCTGATTTCTCCTATGTGGAGGCCACATAGTTCCATAACCAGGTGCTGTAAGATGTAGTAATATCTGGATAAGACCCCAGGCCCTGCACCTGTATGGACAGTACAGGTTAAGTCAACGCTTAGGGGTGAAGAATATGACTGAAAGCCGATCCTTCAATGACATCATCCATTTCCACCTTTTCATGTGTGCTTAGTCGTTCAGCTGTGTCTGATTTTTTGCGACCTCATGAATTGTAGCCTTCCAGGCTCCTCTGTCCATGGGGATTCTTCCAGGCAAGAATACTGGAGTGGGTTGCTTTGCCCACCTCCAGAGGATCTTCCCAACCCAGGGATTGAACCCAGGCAGATTCCTTTCCATCTTAGCCACCAGGTAGTCCCATATTTTCATAGATAAATGGAAATGACCGTGAACTTCAAACATGTATTCTTTTAACCCAAACTACATGTATCGCAACTCAACTGCCCCTGAGCTGAGCTCCAGAAAGTGTCCATGGCCATTCCAATGCTACGTGATCAAGAAGGGAAGTTTAGCAGAGGGAAGGTCAGTGCAGAAATAGACAGTAGACATAACTGATTGCAATTACAATAGCTCCATTATGCAACTGTGACTGTGTACACATATTACCAGCAATCATCCTAGAGCCCTAGGAGAGATCCCAAGAAGTGACAGGCCCTGAAGTTTAAGCTTCATTAACATCATGATGAAGCCACCTTTTTTCCTCCTGCCCAACCGCTTATCATGAATATGAACTACAGGAGAAATAAGATAAATAAGACCAGTAACCTAAATTATTGCTGTGCCATAAATTGCTTCTGGCTCCAAAGATGAAGAGCACATATGCATGGCATATGGACATCTGTTTTAGTTTATTTTTTTTGTTGGATGTCATTCATTTTTTCTGTTTCTTTATTTTTGGTCTATTTGCGGAAACGGCACCCTTCATGAGAGTTGTTAGCTTTGTTTCTGTTTTTTATTTTTTGAGGCTGCTGAACGAAGTCCAAAGAGGAAATTTACCTGCTCTTCCTGACTTTAGGATATAAGCTGTAGGGGAGAAACTAGGAGTGGAAAAATGTTCCAGTGTATGTTCCCACCTTCCTCTAAGGAGTATGGTTTCTTAATGTATATTTAAAATCATCCATGGCTCACCCATCACTTTCTTCTAGAAGAGAATATGGACCAGGAACCAGAGTGACACCCAGGTGTTGGGAATTTGGGGAGAGTCCTTTTTTATTTATACTGAGAGGTTCTAACCCAGTGCTCTGACACTGCCTCTCTATGGCCCACAGAATCAGCCCTACATTGACCTGTATGTACTGAATTTCCCACAAACACTGCCAGAAAAACAAACAAAAACAAAAAAGTCAATGACAGAGGAGACTGCTTTATCACCCTGGGATGGAGTTTACAGTCACAGAAAATGGTTTGTGTATTTTTCTTTTAATAGGAATTGTGCTTCTGAAACTGAGAGGTTCTAGAAATAGGAATGATATTGAAACTGCATTTTTATCAACTGTCTGTATGATGAGTTATAATGATGTCAGTGGTAAATTCTTCTAATGGTGAATAATTCCTCTAAAAGGGGATTGGGTTTGCAATGATTTATTTGTATCTTCTAAAGCAACTAATACAACCAGTCTGGGACCAATGGATGATGCCATGATTCCAGGAAACGTTCCCACATGTGCAAAGCTAGGCTTTGATGCTCAATTTGCTATTTTTGCTGTTACTCTTTCATCATTTTGTTCCGGCAATGTATGTTTTCCAGGGGTTGTGCTTTTTGTATTATTTAGTGCCTACATATGCTGTGGAGCTGAGCCTTTCCTCCAATGATCTACAACATATGTTATAGTTAAAGGGGAAAAAATAGGTTTGCACCAAGCAAAGCAATTACCAAATTTGTTCTATTTCTTTCTACCTTTTGTCAAGTCTGTGCATTTGTTTACATCAACCTTTTCTGCCACTCATTATAGCTATTAATGCCCGTTGGTAAAGGGTTATATGAATGCATTTCTGCTGATGTGCTTGAATGTTACACACACACCTTTGCGACTGCATTTTCTTACATTGATAGGAGTCACGTCTTTGCAATAGAACCTCATGAATCTGCAAAGCTCATTCTTGAATTTTCTAGCAATGTATTTGCAAAGTAGGATCTCAGTTTTTACTTTGTTCAGAAAATATTTTTGAGTCTGACATGCAGTAGATTTTCATCCTTCTTAAAAGCACTTTCCTTGGTTCCAGTGAGAAAATACTACTTCAAGGTTTAAAATTAGCTGTCAGTTACTGCATCAAGCAATGCTCACTTTGGGCCAGTCCCTCCCAACAGATGCTAATCTGCTTTGAAAGCATTGTGGAAATCAACTCAGAAGTTTCTCTTTTGACAAATATCACATTACCTTTGAATAATGAGGGCTTCTAAATTTCTACTCAGGTTGGGCTTTGGAAATAGTCATCCCAACAGAAGGAGAATAGCCAATTTTTTAGTTAAATTGTATGATTGTTTAAAGGTCTTAGGGCTGAGACTGATGGAAACTGTGGGAGATCTAATTTCTCTGCCATTGCCTGGAAATAATGATTATTTAACTAAATGGTGAGTCTTTGTCTAATATCCTCGAAATGCCGTCTTCTTCACAAAGCAGAGTCTTTTCAAAAATCCCATTGAGAGGCAATTTTCAAACTTCTTAACTTTAAGCAAAACATACATGCATAGAGTCAATAGAGTATTGTCAAATGAATTCTCTTATTTTTGATTCTCAGTGCCAGTGCGGTGGAGGGGTGCGTTATAAATGAGGATACTGCATTGAGGCTCAGAGAAGTTAGTGACTAGCCTCCTGTGGCATACGATCTCAGCATTTGTGTTATCAACATTTGTTCTGGAGTGATGGTCACCTATTCAAGTGTCACCTGATTTGAAGGCATCTCTTTCTGCAGAGTCGTTTGAAAGGTGATGGGCAGTAGTAGCTGCAGAAATCCAATATTCTAAAATATATTCCTATCTTTACCAATAAATCTGGGTATGACATATTTCTACCTCAGTTTCTTCACTAAATGAAGATTCATTCATTCATTTATTCAGGTGTTTGCTCATTCATCTAACAAATAATTAAAGAACACCTGCTCTGTGCAGATATTGTGCTGAGTTCTAGAGATGGGAGAGTGAACAAAACTGAACATGGCACCATATTTGTTTATAGATTATATTACAGTGGTGGAGTTCTGACAATCACTCACTCAACAGAACTAATAATTATGCAAACTCACAGGAAATTAAAATTGAATGTCAGTGCTTTGAGGACAAGTTATCTAAGGGCCTGAGAGAGTTTCACTGGGAAACCTACTTGTTCTGTGACATCAAGGAAGGCTTCCTGAGAAGACAATAGATGAGCAGAGGTCTTGTTAATAAAGACAAGTGGGTATGAACTAGGTAAAGGCAATGAGCAGAAACAACACAATGTGCCAGCTTAAAGTTGCTGCAGCAAAAAGGAGCGCAACTAGACTGAATTTGTTACGCTAACAATCATGCGTCCTTATGTAATAAGTGTAATGTGATTTATATCATTTACAGTAATGATGTCCATACTGCTTAACCACTGGCTGCTCTTCACTGAGCCTTGTTCTAACCTGGCACTGGACCTTCTGAAAACCAGCTGGCCTTTGTTAGAAGCCTCACCGTACAGTCTTAGCTGGAAATTTTCTTTATTCTCAAGGCTATGAGCTCATCCCCACACCAGATGGGTTCCTAATAAATGATGATTGTGCAATCTGATTATTTTCGTCATGCTAGCTCTCTTTGGAAGATGGAAGATGGAAGCAGAGCGTGGGATCTCTTTATCATCTTTCTAAGTTGGAAGAGAATTCCCCATTGTGTTCGCACACCCTGCATTTTGAGAGAAAACATACAGTGTAGAACTAGGCACTTCTGCCCTAAGGGTCCACTAACACTAATGGGCTTTTTATATTTATTTATTTGGCTGCACCAGGTCTCAGTTGTGGCACACAGGATCTTTTAGTTGCGGCATGTGAGATCTAGTTCCCTGACCAGGGATCGAACCTGGGCCTCCTGCATTGAGAGTGCAGAGTCTTAACTACTGGACCACCAGGAAGTCCCAATAGCAATTTAACTGTAGACAGTCAATTCATTTTCCTCACCAGGTACATGAATTAAAGTAACTGGGCTTCTGCAGTAGATACCTTGGAAATCTCAATGACTTAACACAACAGAAAGGTAGTTTTCACTCATAGTAAGTCTAACTTGTTCTGGCTTGCATACAGCCCTCCCCAGAATCATTCAGGGTCATCTCATGACTTGTCCCTCCTCTAGGGTCTCAGTGGCCTATTTATTTAATAAAGAAGAACAGGGCAGGGAAGCGCCCTTAGAGTTTTTCATGGTCCAGACCTCGAGGTAGAACTCTTCCCTTATACTCACATAACATTGGCCAGAAGGTGGTCACATGACCACCCCCACCTGCTAGGAAAGCTGGGAAGAACAGGTAGGTGGGTACCTGGCCCACCTATTGCAGCGGGCTTAGGGCTTGTGCCCTGAGTCAGTGAATTAGGTATGAAATCCCAAACCCCAGAGCACATCTGCTCATCCAGGAAACAAATAACTCTATTTACCACCTACTGTTATCTTTAGGAGACTTCCTTTGTGACTCAGATGGTAAAGAATTGCCTACAATGCAGGAGACCTGGGTTATCTTTAGGATTGAATGAGGCATTACATATAAAATACTTAGAGCGAGTATGATAAATAACACCAGCTCAATAGAGGTTAAGCTATTATTACTAATTTATTCATTTGCTATAAAATAAGAGCAAATTTAAAGGTGCCTGAGCCTTTTGTATCATCTACTCTGAGAAATGAATGGGGATATAAAACAATATTCTTTAAATTCTAAATGAAGGAAAAAAAATACTCAATTTCCAAAATTTGTACAAGATTGTTCTTCATGAGCCTCCTTTCAGTTTCCAGGGATAATTTAAGGAAGTCTTTTTACAGACAATTATGTCAGGAAGTAATCTGTGACCCAAGATTCTAAGTAGGCAATTTTGGTATCCTAGGTAGTGGTGGCCTCTGGGGACCCAGCACTGAATGAGAGTCCCAAGGTTGGTGTTTCCCAGAAATCTGAAGGGCCCTCTGATCTATCTTCCCCGCCAAGCCTGGATCCAAGCACGGGGGCTGCCTCTCCAATACGAGGCAGCTTTGTTTGTGCTTTCTAGGCAAGCATTTGCTTTGCTATTTCCCTGTTTCAGGGCAGCCACTGTGGCTTTTTTGAGCAGCATTTACTGGTTTGGGCCAAATTACCTGCAGTTTGCTTTCTCTCTTGGCCAAGTCCAGAGGGCAGGGCACCTCCCACCCCCAGCATTTTCCAAGCAAGAGGCTATCCTTGTTGCTCTCCAGGCCTGGGGTGAAAATTACACCTGACATTTCATGTGAGGGCTCTGATCCAGGCATAGCAGCAGAGGGCCAGCAAGTGCCAGCTCTCATGGTGTGCTCAGAGGCAGGTCTAGAGGATCCTGATGAGGTAGGTATGACCTCCTTGAACCCCTGAGGTTACATTTAGTTTCCTCCTGTGCCCACAAAACCTTAGCTAAACCCTTGGAAAAAAAAAAATTGGCTCAGCTATTGTCACAACCTGGCCTTGCTCTTAAATGTCACTGCAGGGTATTGAGATAAAATCTTAAAAAAAAAAAAAAAAACCAGCTTTTGAAGAAGGTGGATAGACATTATCTGATTATCATTGAGAGAGGAGGTTGCTGAAAAAAGATAGTGAAAATTCCAGCCCTTGTTGTCTAATAAATTTCCCTTATTTAAGCCACTTTGTAAAATAAAATACTTGGAGTGCTGAGGAATCTCATTAACTTCAGTTCAGTTCAGTTCAGTTCAGTCGCTCAGTCGTGTCTGACTCTTTGCGAGAGTAATTCCTTCTTTTCTGCCAAGGCTATATTGCAAGCACCCAAGGAAACTACTTGTCGAGACTGGTGGTGACTATAAAACTAAAATAAATTGAAGGTATTTATTGAGTTATGCTCCAAGCACTTTGTTGTGGTCGTTGTTTAGTCACTAAGTTATGTCCAACTCTTTTGCAACCCCATGGACTGTAGCCTGGCAGGTTCCTCCGTCCATAGAATTCTCCAGGCAAGAATACTAGAATAGGTTGCCATTTCCTTCCCCAGGGTATCTTCCTTACCTAGGAATTGAACCTTCATCTCCTACATTGGCACATGGATTCTTTATTGTTGAGTCACCAGGGAAGTCCTCTAAGCGCTTTACATATACATTAATTTTCTCCATGATCCTTTAACGTAGCTACTACGATTATCCCATTTTACAGGTAAGAAAAGGGAGATTAGGTCACCCAACCCAAGGTCTTGCAGCTCCTAAGAAACAATCAGAGGCCAGGTATCTAGTGACTGTAGAAATCACCTGTTGACATTCTGCGTTGCTAGCCATCTACCGCCAGGAGGTCCCTTATGTTGCCACCGTTGCCTCCCACAGCCATTTGAGTGACGAGTATTGGGTCACCATGTTTTGGCATATTTGATAATCCTTGCAATACAGTCCTTGGGTGGCCTTTGTCTCCTAGAATTCCCTATCTGCAGTTTCTTTGTTGTATTTGGGATTGAAGGATAAAAACAGAGCTCTTTTTCATTGCCTGAAATTTCTGCCTCCTGGCTAGATTCTATTACCTTGGTCTGAGTTAGAGGTTCTTGATAATAATAGCTGACAATTACTCAAGGATCCATATATGTGCTTTTTTGGGCTTCCCTTGTGGCTCAGCTGGTAAAGAACCCACCTGCAATGCAGGAGACCTAAGTTCGATCCTTGGGTTGGGAAAATTCCCCTGGAGAAGGGAAAAGCTATTCACTCCAGTATTCTGGCCTGGAGACTTCCGTGGACTGTATATATAGTCCATGGGGTCACGAAGAGTCAGACATGACTGAGCGACTTTCACTTCACTATATGTGCCGTTCACATGTTTATACTTAATCTTCAAGGCTACCAGACGAGAGGGTGCCATCACAGTCCACCTTTATACATGAGGCAACTGAGTCACCATGAACTTAATGTCTCTTACTCAAGATCAAACAGCTGCCGAGCTGTGGAGCCAAGATTCAGACCAAGTCAGTTTGACTTCAGAGTTCAGAATTTGAAGCACCAGGCGCTGTAGCTGATGCTGGGGTGCTGACTGCAAATCTGTTTTTGTGGAATCCTTGCAATACCTCCTTGTTGCTTCTGTTTCAGTTTCACAGTCATTGTTTACAGCCATGTTAGCCATAAATGCAAGTGTTCTTGGCTTGTTTCACTCATGACATAGTTCTTAATTGGAGCAGGGCAGCATGGTACTTATGGAACTTGGTGAATCTCCGCTCTAACAAGTAATAGCTAGGTGATCATTATCTTGTTACTGAGCCTCAGTTTTCTCCACTGTAAAATGGTGATATATAAGACCTCACAATTGTGTTGTCATGAGTGAGATATTAACATAAAACTCTTAACATCATTCTGGTGAACAGGAAACATTCAATAAAAGGAAGTTCTGTGGTGGCTCAGATATAAAGAATCTGTCCAGGTTCAATCCCTGTATTGGGAATTCCCCTTGAGAAGGGCATGACAACCCACGCCAGTATTCTTGCCTGGAGGATTCCATGGACAGAGAGCCTGGTGGGCTGTACAGTCCACGGGGTTACAAAGAGTCAGACACAACTGAGTGACTAACACTTTCACTTTCATTGTCATTATTGGGGTGGCTCAGTGGTAAAGAACCCACCTGCCAATGCAGGAGACCTAGGAGATTTGTGTTTGATCCCTGGATCGGGGAAGATCCCCTGGAGGAGGGCTTGGCGACCCACTCCAGTATTCTTGCCTGGAGAATCCCATGGACAGAGGAGCCTGGAAGGCTACACAGTTCATAGGGTCACAAAAAGTTGAACACAACTGAAGTGACTTAGCATGCACCCATTGCCATTGTTAACGTTGCTCTTTTACATTTGAATCAGCAAACATTGACTAAGTTCCAACAGTCAGTGTACTAATACTGAGAGAAAACAAAAGCCTCAGTAAGGCATTTGCTACAAGTTTCAAACCAGCTGTGTAAATCAGTCAGATGAGTAGAAAAAAGATAACTAGAGATGTGTGGCAGTAGCAGATAGAGCCCAAGTAAGAAGTTCAGACAACAAATCCTGTGGGATTTCAGAGAAAGACGGGACAAGAGCTCAGAGCCAAATCAGGGAGGAAGACAAAGACCAGACAGGATTTAGCTAGGCTATAGGAGAAGGAAAGTTTCCCAAATAGAAAAATTATTACAAATACTGGAAAAGATGTAGGAGAAACAGCATCTGATGTATTCACAGTTGCCATATATGATCAACTTTCTAAGTGGCTAGCAGTACAGAAGAAGGGAGGGAGAGTTTTGGGGCCAGAGAGATACAAGGACCAAAATAGGACTGAATGGAATGGGGAAGTGAAGGGAGCAAAAAAGCTAGTGATTTACTCAACCCCATGAATTAATATTGCAGCCAGAAATAACACCAAGGATTCCCAATTCCCAGCTAGATTCTCAATATGAGACACTTTCCCCCTCCTTTTTCTTTAGACTGCTGATGATGAAGTACAAGCCAAGGAGAAGCAGGAAGATTTATAAACATTAACAGTCAGGCAGAAGAGCCTTTCAAAGGAGACTGCCTGTTTGTTGAATCTTTCAGCTTCAAGACACAGTTGCCTCCCCCACACCCGTCCAGGGCCACCCCAGGAGAGAGCGCTGATCTTGTTATTAACCGACTGTTTGGGTCACTGGTTCAGGGCCTGCTGACTCTTTCCAGGACTCTCTAAGCCAGTTATTTAGCAAGAATGTTCTGGATAAAGCAGACACTCAGTTCTCAGGAACTGAGGAAGTACCCAGTGTGGGGGCTGGAGGGAGGGTCAGAGCTAAACATGGAGCTCATTGTGAATCTGCTTTCAAAAATGCTGAAAGTCTCCTGCTTTCTGTCCCTCCCAAGCACTTGTGAGGCCAAGACTCAGAGAGTCCGTTTGTTTTATTTTTCTCCTCCAACCTTGTACAGTTCTCCAAATCATTCATAATGCTCAGAAATGCATATCAGTTTATTTGTATCTTAAAAGCCACTGCTAAATCCATTTTCTGTGCCACCGGAAAAAATAAACAGCCGTACATCCACAATTACTTCTCTTTTTTCCAGCTAGTTATTTTTTTCCAGTTTCTTGAGGTGTAACTGCCGAATAGCACTGTATCAATTTAAGATGTACAGCATAATGACTTGCTTACATATACTGTTGAGTGGTTACTGCAGTAAGTTTAGTGAACATACATCAAAGTTTAGTGAACATACATCATCTTGCATGCTTGCTAAGTCGCTTCAGTAATATCTGACTCTTTGCAACCCTATGGACTGTAGCCCACCAGGCTCCTCTGTCCATGGGATTCTCCAGGCAAGAATACTAGAGTGAGTTGTCATGCCCTCCTCCAGGGGATCTTCCCCACCCAGGGGTTGAACCTGTGCTTCCTGTGACTCCTGCATTACAGGCGGATTCTTTACCACTGAGCCACTGGGGAAGCCCATCATCTTGCAAAGATACCAAAAAAAGAGAGAGAGAGAAAGGAAAAAACTGTTTTTCCTTGTGATAAGAAGTCTTGGAGTTTGCTCTTTCAACAGCTTTCACATAGCATGCTGCTGCTGCTGTTCCTGAGTCGCTTCAGTCGTGTCCGACTCTGTGCGACCCCATAGACGGCAGCCCACCAGGCTCCCCCGTCCCTGGGATTCTCCAGGCAAGAACACTGGAGTGGGTTGCCATTTCCTTCTCATACAGTAGTGTTAACTACAGTCATCATGACATATGTTAAATTACATCCCCAGTATGATTTATCTTATAACTGAAAATTTATACCTTTTGACTATTTTCATCCTCCCACCTCCCACCCCTGCCTCTGGTGGCCACAAACATGATCTCTTTTTCTATGAGTTGGTGGGGTTTTCGTTGTTGTGTTTTTTAGATTCCACAGATAGGAGTGATCATACATTACTTGTCTTTCTCCATCTGACTCTTTTCACTTAGCACAATGCCCTCAAGGTCCATCCATGTTGTTACAAATGGCAGGATTTCCTTCTTTTCTTACGGATGAATAATATTTCTTTGTGTATGTATACCACAACTTCTTTATGTATATATCCATCACTATGGACTCTTAAGCTTATTTCCATGTCTTGGCCATTGTAAATAATGGGAGTAAACATGGGAGCCACTTGTAATTTTAGATTAACTTCATGGTGTACCTGAAATAAGCAGAGACTTGGTGTCAGACTGATTCAGGTCCAAATTACCTGTCTCCACCAAACATAGGTCCATCATCTACCTGTTGCATGAACCTGGCAGGCTCCATAGTTATCTTGAGACTTGGTTTCCTCTTCTGTAAAATGGGGTAACAGTCAATTTCTTGTAAGCTTGTTTTGAGGATAAGACATCCTCCCTAAAGCACTCAGCATATTATGTTCCCACAGGAGATGCTCAGTAAAGGGTAGCTGTTTCATTATTAACACTTCATTCATCATTTGAGCATTCTTGGAAATCCAGCTTTGCTAGGAAGGCCCTCTGCAATAGCTTTAGAGATAAAATGTGAAAGGGCTCAACAACATAAAAACCACCTTGATGTTTTTCACATGCATTACCAATTTCAAACCAAGAGCAGGAGAGCCTGGAAAATATAGAAATATTTTTCAGATGTATTACTTTATATTTAAGAACAATGTCCTTCCCCTCCTAGCACTGGCTATGAATCAGTACCCCTCTTCTCTCCAAGGGTGCCTTTCTGGTAGGCTGGGTCTCTCCACTATGGAGCAGTTTCTCAGTAGGGTTTTTAATACACGAGAAATTCTGGAACAAAATATACCCCAGCAGGGCACTGGGTCCATGTTGGCAAGTAAGTCTGCATCAGGTGACACCTCCGCTATTACAGTGTGTTTTTAATTAAAGAAGGAATCGCAGCCCCGGACTTCAAGGTGAATTACCCAGCCCCATGTGAAAGCCCGCGGGCTAATAGTACTACTCTTCTGGGACCAGAGGCCCTTGAGCCAGAGAGCACCTTCTCCACTCCTGCACTGTTTCAGCCTCACCAGCCACCAGATTCTTCTTCACGTGTTTACATTTCAGGAACTTGGGTTAAAGGACAGTAGATGGTTAAGTAGCATTTAGGAGCAGAATTATTCCAGTTGGATAGAATGACTACCTTACACATTTGGACATGATGTATGCTTTGTTAAGATCCATGAGCATTTGGAAAATGAAGCCAGTCCAAGAAAGAAAATCATGGCTAAGGCTAAAAGAATCAAAGTCAAGGTCCTTTATTAGGAGAAAATTCAAAGTGTTTTTTAAAAGAATTCATTGGAGTTTAGTTGCTTTACAGTGGTGTGTTAGTTTCTACTGTACAGTGCGGTGGTTCAGCTATCCCTATGTGTATATATCCCCTCTCTTTTGGATGTCCTTTCCATTTAGGTCACACAAGCGTTCAGTAGACTTCCCTGTGCTATGCAGTAAGTTCTCACTAGTTACCTATTTTCTACACAGTACCCATAGGCGTCAATCCCAGTCTCGCGATTCGTCCCACCACCCCACCCTTACCCCCTTGGTGTCCGTACGTTTGTTCTCTGTGTCTGTGTCTCTACTTCCACATTGTAAATAAGATCACCTGTGCCAGTTTTTTCAGATTCCACATGTATATGTCGGTATATGATATTTGTTTTTCTCTCTTACTTCAGTGATACGACAGTCTCTAGGTCCATCCATGTCTCTACAAGTGAGCCAGTTCCCTTCCTTTGATGGCTGAGTAGCATTCCACCTCATATACGTACCACATCTTTTTATCCGCTCCCCTGTTGGTGCACATTTAGATCGTTTCCATGTCCTGGCTACTGCAAATAGTGCTGTAATGAACATTGGGGTGCATGCAGACTGCTTTTGAAGACAGTGTGTTGATTATTTCTAGCCTGCCTGAGACCTAAAGTATCACAAGTTAAAAGGGTAGCAACAGAATCCGATTGCATACACCCCTAGTTTCACGTGGGTGCTCTGGGTGAATTTGATGCAGGGTTTTGGACCCTGGGGGTCTGTGATATCCTCCAGGTGTGACCTTGGCAGAGCCTGACTGAGGACCGCATCACACAGGCTGCCAGCAGGAGGAGATGGGGGTGTCCTGCCATAGGACTGTGACACCCCGTCTGGGTGGGCTCTGATGGTTGAGGGGCCATGCTTCACCTAGAGACCCATTCCCATTTCTTGAACCACCAGAGAGGTGAAGCACTATAGGGAGTTTTGAAAGAGGTATCTTATTTATTTCTGTACAAACCCAGAGAAAAGCAGTGAAGACTTGGTGGAGAAGTGAAAACTTCATACATCTGAGTCTATTTCTGCCGTGACCTCCTAGCATAGTTCTAGATGATTCCTTTTTGCTCCAGATATATATATATATGTATATATATATATATATTTTTTTTTTGGTAAAGAAGGAGTGAGGACAGTTGGCTGCCTTGTGGTTATTCTTTCAAAGTGAACTTCTTGTCTGATTATGATAGGCTGAGTTCTGAGATTTTACAAAGGCTAAAAATTGCCACTGCTGCTAGGGTAACAACAATATGTAACTCTTTCACTTCTTGGGGGAAAACTTGCCATAGCTCACTGTAGAATAGAAAGGGAAATGCTGCAGACATTACAGGAAAGTGTTCACAAGGTGATGGTATGTGGGAACAAAAATAGGATACACAACCCTTCAGAAACAGGAATTTCCATTTCACAAAGAGCAGAACATTCATTTTGAAAACTCAGGTAGAAAAGAGTGTCATGACCAAAGTAGGATATGTGTGCTTCCCATATGTCAGGTGTGAAGTTGTATGTTCTCAGATATAATTTAACTTTAAAAAATATTTATTCACTTGGTTGTGTTGGGTCTTTGTTATGGGGCTCGGGCTCAGTAACTGTAGCCAGGGACTTAGTTGTTGCATGGCATGTGGGATCTTTCAGAGAAGGCAATGGCACCCCACTCCAGTACTCTTGCCTGGAAAATCCCATGGGCGGAGGAGCCTGGTAGGCTGCAGTCCATGGGGTTGCTAAGAGTCAGACACAACTAAGCGACTTCACTTTCACTTTTCACTTTCATGCATTGGAGAAGGAAATGGCAACCCACTCCAGTGTCCTTGCCTGGAGAATCCCAGGGACGGCGGAGCCTGGTGGGCTGCCGTCTATGGGGTCACACAGAGGCGGACACGACTGAAGTGACAGCAACAACAACAGCAACCTGTGGGATCTTAGTTCCCTGAACAGGGATCAAACCTGTGTCACCTATTGTTATCATCCTACCTTCAAACAGCATTGTTTAAAGAATGTCTTATATCTAATCCTGAGTGAGAAAATCAGATCTTGCTTGTTTTCCTGTCTTCTCTGATGCTAGATCAACACTGTGTTAAGTTAGCTAAATTTCAGTGAAGGAGATAAGGAAAGACCGATGAAATCTGTTCAGATTCAGCCTTTCCTCAAGTTAAAACCAGTCTTTGAGTCACTGATCAAGATGATGCCAGAAATAACATTACACTGAAACATGAGTGAAATTCAGCCAAAACAACTGAAGCAAAGTGTCCCCCACCTTTTTATTTTTCGCCTCCGCCTGACTGGGAATTCAGCATCCCCCAAAGCTGCTCATCTGGGGCAAGATGTTAGGGTGTGTGCCTATTTTTCATCTCCACAGGACCAGCTGTGGGTGGAGGAGAATTCCTCACACAGGATCGGGTCACACTGCATTTACCCAGAGGACTCTTTCCTGGGGAAATCGTCTGTGTGTTGCAAAGTCAGTAACTCTGCTAATTAAAGAAACGTTTTCTGAGATGCTGTGATCTGTCATAAGAAGTATTGACTCTTGATGACATGGGGAATGACTAGCATCTCGTTTCATGCATTCCAAAGAGAAAGATACACAGATGTGAATGTCTTTTCTCCATACCCATCGCTTCTGAAACAAGATGCTGAGAAATCTCAGAGTAGGAAAACTGAGTATAAAGGGACAACACTCACATTGCGCCTCTACTCTCAATACGTAGTCACAGCCAACTCTTCGAGACCCCATGGACTGTAGCCCGCCAGGCTTCTCTGTCCATGGGACTTCCCAGGCAAAAATACTGGAGTGGGTTGCCATTTTCTTCCCCAGGGGATCTTCCTGACCCAAGGACTGAACCTGCTACCAGGGAGTACTTTGCTACATTACTGCTTCACTCCTGACACCACAAGTGTGGGTTTTCCACACATCAGGCAGTTCTGAGACACTATTTACCTCAGTTTTGATACTATCTACCTAGAGATAGCATCAGATACTACAGGTGAAGAGGTTAGCCTCACAGGACCCCCTACCACCACCACCCTTTTCAGATGCCAGCTGCAAGTACAGGTTGTGACCTGTGCATCTGATCAACTGCAGATCAGAGGTTACACCACCACCTCCCAAGTTCCATTAATTGCTAGAGTAGCTTATAGAACTCAGGAAAACAGTTTGTTCAGTCACTCAGTCGTGTCCAACTCTTTGTGACCCCATGGACTACAGCATACCAGGCTTCTCTGTCCGTCAACAACTCCCAGAGCTTGCTCAAACTCATGTCCATCAAGTTGGTGATGCCATCCAACCATCTCATTCCCTGTCATCTCCTTCTCCTCCTGCCTTCAATCTTTCCCAGCATCAGGGTCTTTTCCAAGTAGTCAGTTCTTGGCATCAGGGGGCCAAAGTTTTGGAGCTTCAACTTCAGCATCAGTCCTTCCAATGAATATTTAGGACTGATTTCCTTTAGGATTGACTGTTTAATTCCTAGATAACTGGTTTATCATAAATGGATAGTACTCATGGACAGCCAGATTGAAGAGATGCACAGGGCAAGGTATGTTGTAGGGGTGGGGGGGTGGGGGTGAAAACATTCCACATCCTCTCTAGGTGCCACCCTCCCAGCAGCCCTACCTGTTTACAGACCCAGAAGTTCTCTAAACACCATGCTTTGATGTTTTTTATGGAGGCTTCAAAGTGTAGGCATAATTGATTAAATCATTGGCAATTTTTTAAATTGGAGTATAATTGCTTTATAATGTTGTGTTAGTTTCTGCTGTACAAGGAAGTGAATCAGCCAGCCTCCCTTCCTCCTACCCTCCACGCCATCCCTCTAGGTCATCACAGAGACCAAGGTAAGCTCCTTGTGCTATACAACAGCTTCCCACCAGGGATCCATTTCACACATGGTAGTGTATACATGTCAACACAGCTCTCTCAATTTGTCCCACCCTCTTCTTCCTCTGCTGTGTCCACGCATCTGTTCTCTATGTCTGCATGTCTATTCCTGCCCTGCAAATAGGTTTAACAGTACCATTTTTTCAGATTCCGTATATATGCATCAATACGATTTTTTTCTCTTTCTGACTTACTTCACTCCATATGACAGACTGGTAGTTGATTCAACCTCCAGCCCCTCTCCCCTTCCTAAAGGTCTCAACCCTCTAATCTCGAAGTATTTTCCCTGGCAATCAGTCCCCTTCCTTCAGTTCAGTTCAGTCGCTCAGTTGTGTCTGTCTCTTTGCGACCCCATGGATGCCAGGCTTCCCTGTCCATCACCACCTCCCCAAGCTTGCTCAAACTCATGTCCATCAAGTTGGTGATCCCCTTCCTTAGGGGCTTTCCAAAAGCCACTCCATTAACATAAACTCAGGTGTGATTGAAAGGGGCTTTTTACAAATAACAAAAGACATCTCATCACGCTTATCACTGAAGATATCTGAGGGTTTTAGCAGCTCTGTGCCAGGAACAGGGATGAAGACCAAATATATATTTCTGATAAATCATAACGTTACACCCAGTTTCAGTTATCAGCCTGGTGGTGTTATGTTTGTTGTTGTGTTTAGTTGCTAAGTTGTGTCCAACACTTTGCAACTCCATGGACTGTAGCCCACCAGGTTCATCTGTCCGTGAGATTTTTCCAGAATACTAGATTGGGTTGCCATTTCCTCCTCCAGGGTTTCTTCCCGACACAGGAATCAAGCTCATGTCCCCTGCATTGGCAGGCCGATTCTTTTACCACTGAGCCACCAGAGAAGCCAGCCTGGTAGTAATTATTAACTGTCACCAACTCTGGGACTCAGTGTCTTGTGTACAAAAATAGGGATTTATAAAATCTACCCAGTAGAGTTGATGTGAAGATCACAAGCTTTGTGAATCATAAAAGATCTTACAAAATTTGAGTATGTTTGAAACTTTGGAAGAATCTTGGCAGTATCAATTCTTGTCTGCATTATGTTTTTATTGATAAAATATGATACTGGACCTGAGCTGCTAGGACCCTTATTTCCCATCTCAGGCAGATGAGTACACGAAGAAAACACTTCTGAAGCCATGTGTTAATTCCTATGTGAACTAAATTACTGTGTAAGTAAGCAAAGCTCTACCTAAAAAAAAAAATGTAGTTTTAGAAAATGCAGAAAACTTCTAATTTAGAACAAGACGAAACTCCTCTCACAAAACCCCCCATACCAAAGTCAACAACTTCTTTGCCCTGGGTGTCCTCATTCAGCAGACTGGTGCAGTTTTCACCAAAGATCAGTCAACACTGACACGTCATAATCACCCAAAGCACACAGTGTATCTTAGAGTTCACTCTTGATGTTGCACATCCTATGGGTTTAGACAAAAGTAAAATGATGTGTGTCCATTGTTATGATCAGTGTCCTAAAACTTTGCTCTGTCTATTCATCCCCAACCCCTGCCCAAAGCACCTGATCTTTTTTATTGTCCCATAGTTCGGCTTGCTGATTGTTTTCCTACAACCATGATAGGCCATCCATGTTGATTTTTTTGGGGGGGCGGGGCGTACCAAAATGATTGTTTGTGGGTTTGTTTGTCTCTTTTTTAAATTGAAGTATAGTTGATCTACAATGTCATGTTAGTTTCAGGTGGCGGTGTTGATTTTCAGTCACTCGGTCGTGTCTGACTCTTTGCAATCCCATGAACTGCAGCGTGCCAGGCTTCCCTGTCCTTCACTATCTCCCAGTTTCCTCAAACTCATGTCCATCGAGTCGGTGATACCATCCAACCATCTCATCCTCTGTCACCCTCTTCTCCTGCTGGCTTCAATCTTTCTCAGCATCTGGGTCTTTTCCAGTGAGTCAGCTCTTTGCATCAGGTGGCCAAACTATTGGAGCTTTAGCATCAGTCCTTCCAGTGAGTATTCAGGGTTGATTTCCTTTAGGATTGACCGGTTTGATACCTTTGCTGTCAAAGGGACTGTCTTGAGCCTTCTCCAGCACCATGTTTCAAAAGCATCAATTCTTTTGTGCTCAGCTAGCTTTAGGTATACAGCACAATGATTCAGTCATACATATTTATATATTCCTTTATAGACTCTCTCTTTGTAGATTATTACAAAATATTGAGTGTAGATGCCTATGTTATACAGTAGGTCCTACTGCTATATAGTAGGTCCTCAGTTATCTATTTTGTATATAGCAGCATGTATATACTAATGCCAAACTTCTAATTTATCCCTTCTTGAGCGCCCACTTTCCCTTTGGTAACCATAAATTTGTTTTCTATGTCTGTGAATCTCTTTCTCTTTTGGCAATAAGTTCATTATTTTAAAATACATGCTGATTTTTAACTGATCACTTTATAGCTCAGCCGGAGAAAGGTGGCAAAAGAAAAGAAGCACAGATTGGAGGATGTAAAAGAAAAGATGAGAAAGAAGACTGGTTTCTATTCCCATGGTAACGTGCACTAAAGTTACACTAAAAAGTGAGTCAGTGGCCACTAGAGTCTGTAGAGGGGCTCAAGGGAGATCAAGTGTGTTCCGTGAATAAAAGACACATTTATGTGACTTGGGGAAATGAGGGAAATGGACAAGTGACCATCACACCACCCAGAGCACCTGAAATCTCTGTGATGAGGAGGAAAAATTCTGCCATGTCAGGAGGTACCTCCAGTATCAGCTAGCTTCTGAGAAGAGAACAGGGGATTTGGGGAAAGCTCTGCATCTCAGTGCTTGGTTTCGCCTCAGACCTTCAACCCATAAAATGTGCTCCTTGATTTCAGGGAAGGACTTGTCTGGAAAGTCCAGCTGAGTTAATTCTTCTAGCCCTGAGCTTAGGAAGCAACCGCAAGTTATCCCAGCTGCCTGGTGGTCAGGCACACTGCGTCAGGGCAGGGCTACCATCAAGCAGAGTTCAAAGCAGATCTGATCCCTTCCTTTGCCCCTTTGGATCCCAACTTATCATTGTGCACCCCAAAATTATTCCACACCTGTGTGTGTCAGTTGCTCAGTCATGTCCAACTCTTTGCAGCCCCATAGACTGTAGCCCACCAGGTTTCTCTGTCCATGGAATTCTCCAGGCAAAAATACTGGAGTGGGTTGCCATTCTCTTCTCCAGGGGGATCTTCCTGACCCAGGGATCAAACCCAGGTCTCTTATGTCTTCTGCATTGCAGGCAGATTCTTTACCATCTGAGCTACCAGGGAAGCCCTAAACCGCTTGGTGTATCACTCTGCGAGTGAGGAAGGCGAATCATAGGGATGCGTGGATAATGCCTGGGCTCTGATTCATGCCTTTGGTTTCAGCCAGAGGAACGTAAAGCTGATGCATTTTCCTAGCCTGTTCTGCCTTCTTTCTCAATGCCTGCCAAGTAAGCAAAAAAGTGAAGGACTTCGTTGCTGGTGATAATTGGATAAGGAGAAAGAAAGGACAGCCAAATGCAGAGATTCCCCTCCCCCCATTTAAATGTGGAGGTGGCAGGATTGCTAGGACTGACCCTGAATATATAATTGAGCAAGCTTTATTGAACTGCTTGTCACTCTGAGCATGTAAGTTCTCCCAGCCCGGTTTACTTAACATACTGTTCCAGAGGCGGAAACCGGTTTGAATTTGAACCTCCCCAGAGCCCTGCCTGGCATATTTGCAGACAGTGGTGCCCATGAGACATCTCAAACTTTACAACTCGATATTTAAGCATTTATGAAACTTGAACTGTGTTCCATTAAAATTAAAAAAAAAAAGGTGGTGGGGGTATAGGCAAAGAAAAAAATATCCTGAGACTTCCAGCAAGGGTAATTAGCCCCAAATGTTTCATAAAGGATTTGATGACATTCTAGTTTTAAGATTCTTTCCCAGATCTGTTGTAGGAGGGAACGAAAAGAAAGGAACTTGTGAAAAATTTACCATTGCTTTAAAAAAGAAAAACAAAAGAACTATATGAGCAGACAAAGTGGCTGGACCCAAATTTAAGAGAAACCTAACCACACAAAGCTCATCCCAGGGTAGAAGATTAAAATTTTACTGGACAGAAAATATTTAAGACACTGACTTGGCAGTTTTCACCTACCACACCCTAGAAATGCCTTAAAAAAAATCTCCTTGTCTATTGACTCTACGTGTGCCCGTTGGGTCCAGGTTTGGCTTTGCCCAGCCACCCTCCAGTTAAGATGTGCTTTTCAGGTGTTACTCCCACCATGCCAATGCTTGTAGAGAGGCATGAGGGGCTATAATGACAGAAACGCTCCCGAAGAACTGATGCTGGTGTCCACCCACATGACATCTCATCAGCATGGCTCCACCTGATAGCACTGACCTTCCTGGATGAGGGCCACACTGCAGGACTGTCCCCAGCAGCCCCAGGGGGCCGAGGACTCAGATACTCAGATATCTCGCCAAGACTCAGATACTCTGTGTTCCCGATTGAAGGGCTAGGGTCTGCTTTCTGCATGTTGCTGTGGGTACAAGTGGGGAGGACACAGCACTAGGAGGTATTTGTCAAGCCTTCCCATGTCACAAAAGAAGCTTCCAGAACAATCTGTCAGCAGCTGAGACAGCAGTTGTCTCCAAAAATATTAATAGCTATGAACTTCTGAATAGGGGAGTTTTCTGTCCAGTGCCAGGGAGAACACCTTTAATATTTAAGCAGGCCAAACACTACTGTGCTCTGTCCACCCTGCTAATGGTGCCCCTGGCTCATAAAAGATCCCCAAGAAATAAAGCAGACCTCCCGAATGGTTTCAGTATTCACCTACTGGGGAAGGGGCTCCTAGACAGAAGGCCTCTCCTGGTTTCGCCAAGTCTTTCACTTTGCTTCCTCCACTTGGAAGAAACACTGCAAGTTCCTCCTGATGTCTGGGTTCTGTAAGATCTTATCTCTTTCAACAGCCCCGTAGATTTTGCCTGCCTTCCCATCTCACAAACAGGACCCCCACTCCAGCGCCTCCTGAGTCAGACTTTCAAGACTAATGTAACCACAAACACCAACCTACTACCTTATCAGGTATTAGGAAAGGCACATGAAATATATTGAATATCAGTATTATCTAGAAGGAATTAAAAGTCTTGGCTTTATAATTACACCAAAACCATTACTTTTGGATTTAGGTTTATTTTTCATCAAATAATCTATTTTGATCAAGAGTTGGCTTTTGTGTCCTCATGCTGGATGTTTTGCCATGGGAAACAGGCCAGTTCTTCACAAACGCCATAGAAATTTGCAAGATGAAATACATAACCCATAGTTTCAGAATGACTTGCCAGTGTTTTATAATTCACAAAACCATTCCCCACCCCACTCTGTGTAAGATCAGACACAGTATGATAGAAACCACAACACAGCTGTTTTTCAAAAGGCAAATAAAAGCAGAAGACGCAGCTTTTTTTTTTTTAACTCCTTTTCTACAGGAAGGTTTTTCATTTCTGCAGAAAATTCAGAGGCCTCAGCAAAATTCACTCACATCTTTTCTAGGTATCACAATCAGAAAATCAAGCCATATGCCTTAGCCAGTTCAGGTTGTAACAAAACTTGAGACTTAATAATAATAGATAAATTTACTTCTCACAATCTGGGAATTCCAAAATCAAGGTGCCAGCAGATTTGGAGTCCTGTGAGACCCTCTTCCTGGTTCACTGATGGTCTTCTCACTGTGTCCTCACATGGCAGAAGGGGCAAGGGAACTTCTGGGGTATCTTTTAGAAGGCACTAATCCTATTCACAAGGGCTCCACCCCAAAGCCCCATCACCATACACCATCACACTGGGGATGAGATTTCAAGATCTGACTGGTGGGAGGAGAGCACAGACATGTCCTGTACACTGTTCCCATCGTGGAAACCCAGATATGCCCTCAACCATCCTCACTCCTTCCCTGGTGAAGCCTCAATAGCCTGCAGAGAGTCCCTGATCTCAATCAGATGCCTTCAAGCTGGACATGCCTTTCAGACCTGAAGGCATCCTGGGTTCTCAGAGCTCAGCCCCAGCAAGTTCACTCTCCTGTGAAGGACACAGGGGCTCAGCCTTGCAGGGAGAGCAATGGAGAAGCTGAGATAGCACAGGCAGGGAGCCAGAGAGCAATGTGAAAGGGAGAACTCATTAGTGCCTTTAATGAGCCTTCTCCGGTTTCATTTGCGGCTGAATCAGAAACTTTCTGAGTCATTTACTCTGTCATAGACCAGTTTGCAGAGTGGTTCACCACCCTCAGAGAGGCGAGGGCTCTGGCATCCCAGAGAGGCTGGGATGAACACATACTACCACCCAGCGTGGGGTCACCATGCTGGCCTGGGTAGGCCAGGCACCAGCCTTCGGCTCTGTGGGCTCCACCAGCAGCCTCTCAGAGCTCACCTGAACAGGAGGCTATGGGTGCAAGCTGGGCTTGCTGGCCTCTAACTTGCACGTCCCATAATCCTACCAGACTCTACTAACAGGCTTGGAACACGGTCTTGTGTCCTCAGGGAACCCCTGAGGAGCAAGCCAGAGTCAATGTCTCAGAAGACCTCAAGACTTTTCTGGGATCACACTTTGCCACCTGGTTCTCCTCCTGTGGGCATCCAACCAGAAACATCGCCCTGGGAGATTCTAGACCAGGGTAAGACTGATCCTGCTGAAATAGCAGGAGAGGTGCACTCCATTCCAGGGACAGTCATGAGATTGTGGTCACCTTCTTTTAAAGGGCAAGCACACATCCAAACTACAGTTCTACCAGCCTGAGCCTGTAGGTAGCAGAAAAGCTCCCCTAGGTAACCTGTCAGGTTACTGAGATTCTTCTCTCACCTTTCAGTTTAATTTAGTTTGACTTTGTTTTTCTTTTTTTTTAATTGAAGTATAGTTGATTTACAATGTTGTGTTAGTTTCAGGTGTTCAGCTGATTCCATTGGCACTTTGCACTGAGTTTAATTGGACTCTTTTGACACATGGTCCTTGGACACTGGAATGTCCAAGGTTCTTTCTTCATCCACCTCGTAGGTTCTTTGGAATTCTCCCACCCTACTCTCTCACGTTGTTGTCAGTGGCACTGGTACTGTAGAGACCTGGTCCCATCCTGGCCACTGACCAGCTGTGTCATGATTGACAGGCTAACCACTCTGACAACTTACTGGAGGGCAGGACTGAGGATATGCTGGGCTGCAACCTTGCATGAGTCTGTGGATAACGCAACAGGGTCAGGTTGCCTGGAGAGGCCAAACAGATCATCCTCCTCTTGCAGCTGTTTCCCAGGGCATCAGCCAGACCCTTCCCCGGCAGGCTTTGCTTCTCATCACTACCCACATCACCCTCTGTTCCTCAGCCCCTGCAGAGTCCACTGGCTCAGAACATTAACAGGAGTGTGAGGAAGCAGAAACGGAGTCATTTTTGCTCCAGACTCATAGCTTCAAGACTGAGAAAAAGAAAGGTTCCCAGGATAATAGATGGACGCAATGCAGACATCTAATTTTAACAGATAGTTTTTTCAATAGAACAAGAAATGACATATATAGCATCACATTAAATGTAAAGGTTCCTGTCTTCTTCTTCTTTTTTTTTTTTAATGAAATCAGCATGACATTAAAGAATGTCCTTTTTGGGAGGGGACCAGGAGTAATTCTACATTTTTGCCCCTTCCGAGAGTGGCACTCTCATACTTATAAGTGGACACTAGGGAAGGCTGTCATGTCTGGCTTTGGTCACAGAACTCGAAGAAACTGGCTTCCATGGGAGGAGTAAACCCATGACCTTGACCTCAGTTGACACTGTTCTGCATGAAACAATGTCACACCCACAGGGAAGGAAGGATATTGCTCGTAACTCCTTCAGAGTCACCAAGCAGAACCTGGGCAGTAATAATAGTTCTTGCTTTCTAACTCCTAGGGCCAAATGGCTTGTAGGACAAGACTTCAACAAGTGTCGAGCTGTTTTCCTGTATTTATTTCCATCAAAGGCCTGCACTGTCTGCTCTGCCAACAATTGAAAATTTATATCTTGGTAAGACTTACAAGTGTGGATCCCTCCAAGGTTTACAATGTGCTCCAACTGCCCATCAGGACATGGAACCTTGTTTTCCAACTTCAGCGATGAGATGGGAAAATCTTTTTGCTGCCAGGATGGGAAATCTGTTTTAATGTAGGGTTCTGCACCGACTCCCCTTGTGGCCATCCTGCTGAAAAGACAGGCAATACATTTAAAAGTTGTCAGGCAAGGACACCACTCTGCAGTACCACAGATCATTATTGTTCTTGGCTCCACAAAGCCACTGGAAGGTTTCGTTCCAGTCTATATTTAGTCATGCCTGCTATGAAATCAGGAATACTTTTATGTCATTGACATTTGACACATAGACATTTTTCTGGACGGACAAAAACATTCAAGCTCTCTTGTTAATGTTGGGAAAGTCCAACCCTCTCCTGCCCAAATGTGACAGTTTCTAAAGTCAGAGCCAGGGACTAACCAACCAGAAGTTTGTATTACAAATAAATCCCACACGTTATGCCAGGGAAGTATGTCAAGAGGCTGACAGTGAAGCTAGCCAAGCCAAAATGTTTCCTGAAAAATTAGAATTCCCAAATAGTGAATTACAGCTTTTTACCTGATGAAAAATAGAGGCAAATTGGGTTGGTAATCCGACGATAAAGTAAAGAGTAGGTCCAAAGTATAACTAAAATCATGTGGGTAAGAATTCTCAAGACCTCAGATGATCTCCAGGCTGGTTTCTGTCTCTGAAGTCACTCTGCATTGACTAATCCCATGAGACGCTGAACCGTTTAAACCACACAGTTGATACCAGAGTTGAATTTCCTGTAGCTGTTTCCAAGGTTCTCTCCTTACCCTGCAGCCCTTATTCCTCCAAATCCAGGATTTGCCAACCTGGGCACTGTGGACACTTCAGTCTGAACAATTCTCACTGTCCTGTACATTTTCAGGTCTTTAGCAGCATCCCTGGCCCCTACCCACCAGATGTCAGTAGCACCTCTCAAGTTGTAGCAATCAAAAATGTCTCCAGATGTTGCCAAACATCCCTTGAGCGTTCACCTCACTGTTGAGAACTTGTTAACCCCTCTGTGCCCAGAAGGAAGCTTTGTCAAGAGTTAACCTGAATTTGTGCTGTGTGAATATATGTTATTATTATCTATGGAGGGTGTACTGCAACAGAGCAAAGAATATACATTAAAGCCACAACAGGAGTGCTTTCAGAAAAAAACTTTTCTAATATTGAGGGTCATTAATTATGACATATCTAGTGTGACTCTTTGAAGATCTTTGAAAATTCAATTAGAAGACTAGTAGGCAGTTGATTTAGGTCAGGGCATGTAAGTAGAATACAATTTGCTTGCTTAAATTTTTTGATTACTTTCTTTCATATGGAACTGAAAGGATATGAGTATACAAGAATACAAAAGAAAAAAGGAAAAGTAGATTGTTTCACAAGATGTTTTTTTCCCCTTCTGTAACTAAAGAGCTAGGCATTTGGAGAGGAAAAAAAGACACCAAGAATAAGCTTGAATGAGAAACAGCGGAGAATGAAATTGAGAAATTAGTGGATCACTCATAACAGAATATAATGGTTACAATTAAGAGATTTGCCTACTGATAAATACTTCAGAATATGCATGTTACTAACTGCTCTTCCATCCCTTTCACTGGAAATGGATTTACAGATTGAAGGGCTTTTTAAAGTTTAATTTTAAGTCCGCTTTTTTTCACTTCAGTTTTATTAATCTTCAGCATAAATATTAATTTATGAGCACGATGCCCAAAGGGCCTCAACATAGCCTCTCACAAAGAATAATAAATATCACTGCCGCAGTTCACTAAAAGCAGCATGAATGTGAAAGAGCCTGACAATGTGCTACTCAGTTTGAAGCAGGGCTAAAGCAAAGACACCCCTCCTTCTCTAGGACCACATTTAAAGAAACAGCACCCTAAGTAGGATGTATTTTGTAAATTTCATTCATTTATTTTTATATTAGGCTGTGCTGGGTCTTCGTTGCTGTGCGAGGGTTTGCTCTAGTGGTGGTGAGCGGAGGCTACTCTCTAGCTGTGGTGCGTGGACTTCTCATTGCGGTGGTTTCTCTGGTTGCAGAGTGCTGGTCTAGGCACACAGGCTTCAGTAGTTGCAGTACGTGGGCTTAGCTACCCATGGGATGTGAAATCTTTCTGGATCAGGGGTTGAACCCATGTCCCCTGCACTGACAGGTGGAGTCTTAACCACTGGACCACCAGAAAAGTCCCAAGTATGATGAGAAAGGCTTGGCACTGGGTTGCAGTAGGATGAATTTTGGCACCCACTGCTTAAAGAGTCTGTAGATATCAGCACATAGACTTCAAGTTGTTCTCTCCATTTCTCTGCTAACTATGGTTTTACCTGTCCTTTCTGCTTCACTAAGTACATTTTCCATGGGGTCAATTATTCCAGATCTTTACTGGAAGCACCTCTGTCATCAGAAGTCCCTTAACAATTCACCTGAGGTTTGCTATTAGCAAAATGAGAGCTTCTCTTTGCTCTCTCCAAAGACGCGTAACTTCTGGAAATGGCAAGCATTTCATGCTTTCCAGGAATAAAGGGGGTTACCCTCCAAAAAGATTGCAAAAATGTCACCCCTGGAGGCCTTTTTCAACCTCTTATTTGCTGTCAGGAATCTTTCCATCTTGCTGAGAAGTGAAGGCTCCCTAGGCTAGCCTGGCTAAGTTTGTTCCTTCTGCCTGTCTAGCCATGGGCGGCAGAGACCTCAGCTGCATTTATTAAATGGATCAGAAGCAACACAAAGAAATGTCAAAACAATTTATTTAAGGGGAAATGCTTAGTTAACACATGAATGTACAGCATAAGTGATGAAAGCCTAACAAGAGGAGAATGTTTTTTCTTTCTAATCAAAGAAGAACAAAGACTTGTAGATATTTGGGACTCAAAGCAACACAAGCATCCTGGGTTCACCACCTCATTTACAATGAAGAGCCATTCTTAGCCCACCCACAGGAAGAGACTGGGCCAAGGAATCCCGTGGGATGCTCAGATTCTAGCCCTGGGCCATTCTTGCCTCTCCACCACCCCTGTGGGATGTAAGTCTGTGACTACTGTACAGCCTGAAACAAGCTGAAGTTCTTGACTTTCCCCAAGCTCATTTACGGACTCCTCCATGAAGCCTTCCTGGATGTGTGTGTCTGTGCTATGGTTATTTGTGTACCAGCAGGTCAGGGTAGGGGTTCCATCCATTTCCTTATATCTTGTTCGCAGTGTCTGACCCCCAGCTTTGAATCAATATAGAACCTCCTCTTGTGCAAACCCATTTCCCATTATTTACACAAATCTTGCTTGGATGGGGCTAAGGGGCTGGGTGTCAAAGGGAGCAGAGAAGAGAGAAGAATCCTGATCAGAACAAGCTGGTGCAGCACACTTGAACTTGAGAAGCAGGCAGACTGTGATCCGAGTCATAGTTTTTCCACTTGAAAGATGGGTTTCTACAGGAAAGTCAGGTGACTTCCTGAGCCTCCATTTCAGTCTGTAAGAAGGAGGAGAACCTAAGAGGTCATGGCTGGTGCAAGAGAGCAACAGGGTGACAAGAGGGAAGAGTCCATTGTCACCTCAGGGAATGTGGGGAATGTTCAGGACAGACTCCCCATGGCTTTTCTGTCCTGATGGTCTTTCTTCACTTCCTCTCTGGAAAACTCAAATCAGAGACAATCCACTTGTTTTGACCCATTTCCTGAAACATATGGTGCCCTTTATATAAAAATATTCTCACTTAGCATATTATTCCTGCATCATCCTGGGACTTTCTTGAATATCATCCATCAATGGCTATCGTTTTCAGAGCAAAAGCCCCTGTCCTGAATCTATACAGTTCTTGTCATAACTTGATATTGAATTTTTTGCAAGGTAATTATCCTGGGGTTCACTTCTAGTTTCTCTGCAGGAAAGCAAAAATACTACTTAGCATCCTACTCTAATGCTATACATGCAAAACATTCTGCAACTGATTGAGAGCAGAGACAGGCCATTTTATTTCAGCAAATGTGTAGAGACAGCGCTTAGAAGCTTTGTTTTCCTCTGTCCTTTGGTAGTTCAGTTCAGTTCAGTTCAGTCACTCAGTCGTGTCCGACTCTTTGCGACCCCATGAGTCGCAGCTCACCAGGCCTCCCTGTCCATCACCAACTCCCAGAGTTCACTCAGATTCACGTCCATTGAGTCAGTGATGCCATCCAGCCATCTCATCCCCTGTCATTCCCTTCTCCTCCTGCCCCCAATCCCTCCCAGCATCAGAGTCTTTTCCAGTGAGTCAACTCTTCGCATGAGGTGGCCAAAGTACTGGGGCTTCAGCTTTAGCATCATTCCTTCCAAAGAAATCCCAGGGTTGATCTCCTTCAGAATGGACTGGTTGGATCTCCTTGCAGTCCAAGGGACTCTCAAGAGTCTTCTCCAACACCACAGTTCAAAAGCATCAATTCTTTGGCTCTCAGCCTCCTTCACAGTCCAACTCTTACATCCATACGTGACCACAGGAAAAACCATAGCCTTGACTAGAAAAACATCTATTTCTGCTTGATTGACTATGCCAAAGCCTTTGACTGTGTGGATCACAATAAACTGTGGAAAATTCTGAAAGAAATAGGAATACCAGACCACCTAAACTGCCTCTTGAGAAATCTGTATGCAGGTCAGGAAGCAACAGTTAGAACTGTACATGGAACAACAGACTGGTTTCAAATAGGAAAAGGAGTACGTCAAGGCTGTATATTGTCACCCTGCTTATTTAACTTCTATGCAGAGTACATCATGAGAAATGCTGGACTGGAAGAAACACAAGCTGGAATCAAGATTGCTGGGAGAAATATCAATAACCTCAGATATGCAGATGACACCACCCTCATGGCAGAAAGTGAAGAGGAACTAAAAAGCCTCATGATGAAAGTGGAAGAGGAGAGCGAAAAAGTTGGCTTAAAGCTCAACATTCAGAAAACAAAGATCATGGCATCTGGTCTCATCACTTCATGGGAAATAGATGAGGAAACAGTGGAAACAGTGTCAGACTTTATTTTGGGGGGCTCCAAAATCACTGCAGATGGTGACTGCAGCCATGAAATTAAAAGATGCTTACTCCTTGGAAGAAAATTATGACCAACCTAGATGGTATATTGAAAAGCAGAGACATTACTTTGCCGACTAAGGTCCATCTAGTCAAGGCTATGGTTTTTCCTGTGGTCATGTATGGATGTGAGAGTCCTTTGGTAAATGAGTATAAAAAAAGTCAATTTTAAAAAGTATTTTTTAAACTGAAGTATAGTCGATTTACAATGTTGTGTTAGTTTCAGGGGTACTAAAAAATAATTCACACACACACACACACACACACCAGTGGGATTCTTTTCCCTTAAAGGTTTTTTTTTTATAAAATATTGACTACAGTTCCCTGTGCTCTATAGTACAACTTTGTTGGTTATCTAATTTATATATGGTAGTGTGAACGTGTTAAACTCCTCATTTATCCCCTCCCACCATTTACACTTTGGTAATGATCAACTTGTTTTCTATGTATGTGAATCTGTTTCTGTTTTGGAAATAAGTTCATTTGTATAATTTTTTTTAGATTCTGCGTAAAAGTAATATCATACAATATTTGTCTTTGTCTGACTTCACTTAGTATGATAATCTGTAGTTGCATCCTTGTTGCTGCAAATGGCATTGATTCATTCTTTTTAAGGCTGAGTAATATTCCGTTTTGTAGGTATGTATGTCTGTGTGTATGTATACATATGTGTGTGTGTACATATATATATACACCACATCTTCTTTATCTACACATCTGTCAATGGACATTGAGATTGCTTCCATGTCTTGACTGTTGTGCATAGTGCAGCAGATATGAATAGTGCTACAAATAATATTGTGTTTTCCCCAGATATATGTGCACAAGTGGGATTACAGGATCATATGGTAGCTCTATGTTTAGTTTTTTAAGAACCCTCCATGCTATTCTCGATAGTGGCTGCACCAATTTACATTTCCACCAACCATGTAGAACGTTTCCTTTTTCTCCACACGTTCTCCAGAATTCATTATTTGTGACTTTTTGATGGATGGCAAGGACACTTTGAGAACCCTGTTTTTCTAGCTCTAAAAATAAGCCTGTCTTCTGCAGCAACTAAATGAATAAAGTGGATCCTCAGATATTTGTTGAGGGAAATCTGATTTTTCTCCAAAATCGGATGTCCACATGTCGAAAACAAATACTTTCCTCTGTCCTGCTAACCAGCAGAACCAGAAGCTGGATTGTCTACACTTTACTAGGATCTGTTCCTTGTTCCAGCAGTCCTTTGGATATAAGATATCAGCTTAATGAGTCCCTAAAACTGAATTTCTTTTAGAATTTTTTCAAGACCTCCTTCCATATTTTTCACTACCCTGAATGCTGTCATCATCAATTAATTTTAGGGATAAGTATGACTCAAATATTTTTTCCAAAGTGGGAAAATGTAATTAACCCTGCATACAGGTGCTTGCCAAGTCCCATAGTGCTTTTTTGGATCACATCTTTTAGACATTCATTCATAACAGTTTTAAGGTCCCTTTGCAATCCTGGGTGATTCTGGCAGTTGCTAATTTCTGCATAATAGTTATTGAGCTGTCAAGGATTCTTTATTTCCCTACACAGTTACAAGGGTGATGTTTCTATATTTTGCTCTGTTATTCCCAGAGTTCAGCTCACTTGATGGCTCACATAAATAAGTTTCTCCTCCACGTCTGTCTTATCACCTGCCTCCCCCTCATCTGTTGCCTAAGTCCAAGAGGATGCCAAGTCCTTTCTTTCTGTGCCCCAATGCACCCTGGGAAAGAGATGCAGGGGCAGGCAATACATATTAGCCATAATCATCCAAAATATCACAAAAACAATGAAACTTATCCTTACCTATTGAAAAACAGAAAACTTTTAAACATACACAAGTCTGACTGTCCTTGGAGTACAAAATGAAGCAGAGCAAAGGCTAAGAGAGTTTTTTCAAGAGAACACCCTGGTCATAGAAAACATCTTTTCCAACAACACAAGAGACATCTCTACACATGGACAACACCAAATGGTCGATACTGAAATCATATTTATTTATATTCTTTGAAGGTGAAGATGGAGAAGCTCTATACAGTCAGCAGTAACATGACCTGGAGCTAATTGTGGCTCAGATCATGAGCTCCTTATTGCAAAACGTAGACTTAAATTGAAGGAAGTAGGGAAAACCACTAGGCCATCCAGGTATGACCTAAATCAAATCCCTTACAATTATACAGTGGAGGTGATGAATAGATTCAGGGGATTAGATCAGGTAGAGAAAGTGCCTAAAGAACTATGGACAGAGGTTCATAACATTGTACAGGGGGCAGTGATCAAAACCATCCTAAAGAAGAAGAAATTCAAGAAGGCAAAGTGGTTGTCTGAGGAAGCATTACAAATAGCTGAGGAAAGAAGAGAAATGAAAAGCAAGGGAGAAAGGGAAAAATATACCCAGATGAATACAAAGTTCTAGAGAACAGGAAGGAGAGAGAATCTTATTCAATGAACAATGCAAAGAAATAGAAGAAAACAATAGCATGGAAAAGATCAGGGATCTCTTCAAGAAAATTGGAGATATCAATGGAACATTTCATGCAAGGATGGACATGATAAAGGACAGAAATGGTAAGGACTTAACAGAAGCAAAAGAGGTTAAAAAGAGGTGGCAAGAATACACAGAAGAACTATACAAAAAATATCTTAATGACCAGGATAACTACTATGGTTTGGTCACTCAGCTAGAGCCAGACACCCTGGAGTGTGAAGTCACGTGGGCCTTAGGAAGCATTACTACAAACAAAGCTAGTGGAAGTGATATAATTCCAGCTGACCTATTTGAAATCCTTTGATGCTGTTAAAGTGCTGCACTCAATATATTAGCAAATTGGGAAAACTCAGCAGTGGCCACAAGACTGGAAAAGGTCACTTTTCATTCCAATCCCAAAGAAGGGCAATGCCAAAGAATCTTCAAACTACCGAACAATTGAACTCATTTCAGGTACTAGCAAGATTATGTTCAAAATCCTTCAATTTATGCTTCAAAGTATCTGAACCGAAAACTTCCATATGTACTAGCTGGGTTTAGAAAAGGCAGAGAAACCAGAGATCAAATTGCCAACATTCATTGGATCATAGAGAAAGTAAGGGAATTCCAGAAAAAAAAAATTTATTTCTGCTTCATTGACTATGCTAAAGCCTTTTACTGTGCGGACCACAACAAACTGTGAAAAATTCTTAAAGATATGGAAATATCAGACCACCTTACCTATCTCCTGAGAAACCTTTATGGAGGTCAAGAAGCAACATTTAGAACCAGGCATGGAACAATGGACTGGTTCAAAATTGGGAAAGGAGTATGACCAGGCTTTATGTTGTCACCCTGCTTATTTAACTTATATGCAGAGTATATCATGTGAAATGCTGGACTGGATGAATCATAAGCTGGAATCAAGATTGCTAGGAGAAATATCAATGACCTCACATATGCAGATGATACCACCCTAATAGCAGAAAGTAAAGAGGAGCTTTAGAGCCTCTTGATAAGGGTGAAAAAGGAAAGTGAAAAAGAAAAAGCTGGCTTAAAACTCAGCATGCAAAAAACTAACATCATGGCATCTGAGCCCATCACTTCATGGCAAATATAAGGGGAAAAAGTGGAAGTAGTGACAGATTTTATTTTCTTGGGCTCCAAAATCACTGCAGATGGTGACTGCAGCCATGAAATTAAAAGATGCTTGCTCCTTGGAAGAAAAGCTATGACAAAGCTAGATAGCATATTTAAAAAATAGAGACAGCCCTTTGCTGATGAAGGGCCATATAGTCACAGCTATGGTTTTTCCAGTAGTCATGTATGGATGTGAGAACTGGACCAGAAAGAAAGCTGAGAGAGAATAATTGATGTTTTTGAACTGCGGTGTTGGAGAAGACTCTTGAGAGTCCCTTGGATGGCAAAGTGATCAAACCAGTCAATCCTAAAGGAAATCAGCCCTGAATATTCACTGGAAGGACTGATGTTGAAGCTGAAACTCCAATGCTTCAGCCACCTGATGCGGAGAACTGACTCATTTGAAAAAACCCTGATGCTGGGAAAGGTTGAAGGTAGTAGGAGAAGGGGATGACAGAGGATGAGATGGTTGAATGGCATCACAGACTCAATGGACATGAGTTTGAGCAAACTCCAGGAGATGGAAGTGAAGCCTGGTGTGCTGCAGTCCATGGGGTTGCAAAGAGTTGGACATGGCTGAGCAACTGAACAACAACAATAAAACCACAGGTCCAGATAGTGGGGAAGATGAACCAGACTGGCCAGCACTCTGTACCTCAAGCACGATATAGCCTCTGCCTAATCATCAGATAAACAGAATTCTGAGAACCTGTAGTTTGCCCAGGAGAGATTTTCAGGTGATAAAGAGTCTGGAAACATTTCTTTTGAGAAACAGAAAAAAAAAATGTTTAGGTTAAAGAAGAAAAGACATAGGAAGGATGTGATTTATCTGTCATTACTTACAATTAACGCCTTCATTCAATATTCATTAAATAAACATTTTTGGAGCACTTTCTGTGTACCAGGGAAGGGACACCACAGGCAGGAGAGAGGGCCTTGTCACTGCTTTCATAAAACTTGGAGTTTGCTGTAGTGAAACCAGGAGAAAAGATTTCCCAAGGGGGGCATGTGGTTTGGTTAGGTTTGTTGGTCAGTCGCTATTTGCCTTATTGTTTCTTAATTCTGGACTTGTTTGTTCCTATTTCACTGTCTTTTTTTTTCCCCCCTTCTTTCTCAAGAACAGGGAATCATGCCCAAGTGTGAGCTATGTGGTGATCAGGGGTGCTAGGCATTTAGAAGCACAGGGAGAAGCAGGCAGCCAGCACACGCTGGTCGGAAAAGTCCATTTTGGGAAATAATGTGCTGAAATCTTAGCTCTGAAATGGGCCAGGGGTAGTGATGGGAGAATTCATCAGCTAGCAGTCCCCTGGGGGTGCAGAAATACGTCCAGGAGGGAGATTGAATTTGTTCAGCCTGGGCTGGAGCTGTCCCTGTCCTAAAGGGGTGAGTGGGGCTGTGTAAACAAATGACCTGTTCCTTGGTGAGGGGTCAAGACCAAGTTCCTTGGTCTAGGTCCTTGGATCCTAGACCTCCCTTGGTTTCAATTCAGCTGTGGAGCCTTGAGCAGCGGCCAGGGCTCTCAGGAGCTGGCAGCATGCTGATAGACTAAATTGTCTTGAAATGTCTCTCCTCCCCTGACCTTTAAATGGCCCCATCACACTTCGGGTCTCAGGTTAAAATGTTAGACAGTTTTCCCAGGACCGGTATCATTTAGGCAAAGACTAAAAAGAACAGGCGCTGGGATTTGCTGGTAATTAAAGGACCCATTTACCTTATTATTCTTAACTCTGCCCTGTGACGTTCCATAATTAAGTGTTCTCTCACTCAAAGCACATTTTTCCCTAAAGTTGAAATCTCTTCATCTGTCTCTTCCCCGACCCCTTTTGGGAATATTTTGCAATGATCCTCTGCTTGTGACTGGATTTTACAGTTGATTAGAGAGAATCATCTTGTACCCGGTGGGAACAAACCATGCCTTGCTGCAAAACTATCCACAGGTCATTCGCCAGCCTCCACAGGCACCAATTGGCTCGTGGAGCTGATGGCTTCCTCTCTGATTCCTAGGAAGACAGGACAGAGAACCCTGTTGCTTATCTAGCAGAAACCAGCATTATCAAACACTCAACAAGGAAGTCAAGTAGTGGCAGGAACCTACTCTCTGCTCACTCATCACCCCTCTGTTAAGTTTCTCAGCCAGAGCCCTGTAAGCCAGGAAATCCAGAGAACTTTCTCTGAACAAAGCAGGCTGCCATGAGTGACAGAGGCAGTGTCAAATCTGCCCTGTAAAGACCTGACTTAGCCTATTGGGATTTTAGCCGGACGTGCTCCCGACACACATAGTTCTGTGCAACCGTAAGGTCATCTCTGCCTCTAAGTTTTAGATTCAGCTTTATCACATTCATCTCTTCTTGATGGAAATTCAAAGTCTTTTTCTTGCAGAAAAAGATTAATTCTCACACTCTGTCCTGGCCCAGATTAATAATTATTATGATCAGTATGATTAATATTTATTCCTTGCTTATTATTACTGGGCTTGTCTGTGTGATTTTCATGGACTATCTCATTTAATCTCAACATCGTTATAAGACAGATATGGTCCCTATTTAACAGATAAGCTAGGGAGTTTCCCGGCAGTCCAGTGGTTAAGACTGCACACTTCCACTGCAGGATGCACAGGTTCAATCCCTGGTTGGGGAACTAAAATCCTGTATGTCTCATGGTGCGGCCAAAAAGAAAAAAAATAGATGAGCTCACTGAGGCACAGATTGTATAGTTTAATTTGCCCCATTAAAGAGCTGGGAAGTAGCTCAGTCAAGACTCAAATCTGCAGAGGTTGACCCCAGATCTTGCTTTTGTATCACTGCACCTCATTGCCATTATGCCTGCTGAGAATTTCAGTGCCAAAGGTTATATTAACTTGGTATCAGTTCCCATTTGGTACAACATCAGAAACTAGACTTCTCACTTTGGGGAGCTCTAGTTTCCTCCCCTCTTTTTATTCAGGTGGTAGAATTAGGCTGCCTGCCAACCATTTCTCCAGTTCAGGGTTCTCCTTCCATAATGGACTGTATTTCTCATCTTCAGAAACTGGTTTCCCTCTGAAAGTGATGACACTTCATCCCTCCAGACTTGACCATTGAAAACCTTAAATGTGCCTCATTCCTGTGAACAGGGGACCCAAGGCGTGGGCAGGCTTGATGCCAAGGGCATGTACCTATAGCCCAGGAGCATAGTCTCATCCTGGAGAACATATAAGGAAGTCTTCCAAACATCCCGTTAATTATTCTGTATGGAGAGGAACAGACGGGACAAACTGTGAAACATGGGGCTGTCACTGTTACTACTGGATGAGGGAAATTTACATTTGGTGTGTTGAGTGGTAATGTAATTTAAAAATAAAAATCTGCTGCAGGCTACCATCCCACAAATAATGTGCAGCTTGCTGTGCAGCCACTCTACAAATAATAAGGAAATAAAATGTGAGGCTAACAGGATGGCTTGGCACAGGAAGAAAAGGATCCCAAGCATGTCTAATTACTTTCAAATCAATTTCTAATATGTCACCAAACACTCAATCATATTTGAAATGAGTAGCTCAGCTGGTAAAGAATCCACCTGCAATGCAGGAGATCCCAGTTTGATTCCTCAGTTAGGAAGTACCCTGGAGAAGGGATAGGCTACCCACTCCAGTATTCTTGGGCTTCTCTGGTGGCTCAGATGGTGAAGAATCTGCCTGCAGTGTGTGAGACCTGAGTTCAATCCCTGGGTTGGAAAGATCCCCTGGAGGAGGGCATGGCAACCCACTCTAGTATTCTTGCCTGGAGAATCCCCGTGGACAGAGGAGCCTGGTGGGCTACAGTCCATGGGGTTGCAAAGAGTCAGACACGACTGAGCAACTAAGCACAATAGTAGAGGCATGGCTTCATAAAATCTCCATGTAACACTATTCCAAACAGGCCTCCTGCTTCTTGTTATTCTGTTTCACATCTCTGATAAAGTGGAAGGAAGAGGCAAGGGCATTGGAGAAATTTCCCTGCAGTTTATACACACTGGGCCTTCTGAGTGGCTGAGTGTCCATGTGGTCCTCCAGCCCTGGGGTGGACTCAACAGTGATAGGACTTCATTCCCAGAAGTTCACACCTCCTGCCCTGCCACATGGCCACACATCCTCAGAGTAGCCATCCTGCTGGCCTCAGTGCTTGTGTGAAATCACAGAATGGCCTATTAAAGAAAACATATAATGTCCATTTATCACTGAATATAAAAAGAAACGAAATGGAGCCACTAAAATTTAATAAAAAACTGTCAGTCTTCTATAAGGAGTCTTTATTTATGTTCATGTCTAATTACCTGTTTTTGGCTGCACTGGGTCTTCACTGCTACATGGGCTTTCGTGGTGAGGGTGACCTAGTTGTGGGGAGGGCGGGCTGCTCTTGAGCCGGAGGGAAGGTGCTCAGACATCCCTCTGTGGTGGCTTCTCTTGCTGCAGAGCACAAGCTCTAGGGCTCCTGGGCTTCAGCGGCTGTGGTGTGGGCTTAGTTTCTCTGCAACATGTGGAATATTCCTGGACTGGGGTTCAAACCCGTGTCCCCAGCATTGGCGGGAGGATTCTTAACCACTGGACCACCAGGAGGGTCCCAGAGTCTTTATTTTTCAATTCTACAGGTTAAAAACAATGCCTTAGATCATTTGCCTCAATCCAAGATACAAATGCTAATCCAAACACTTAGAATTGGATTTTCATTGATTCAGATTCACAGTGCAGGATTTTATTTTATTTTATTGTAAGTAGAAGAGACAAACAGGCTCACTTGTGAAATCAGCTAACTATATGTTAAATAGAACCATCCTTTTTCTTCTGGATGAATTTCTACTTTTTAAAATAGATCATTGAGTTATCATTTTGAATCCTGAACACAATTTTTGTGAAAATGTACTCTAAAAATATACTAGGAATTCCAAAAATCAGTTTCATTTCTTAGGATCTCCAGCTTAATGTACATGTTCCAAAAAAGCTTAAATTTCTTCGACTTCTAACACTGCCAACTATTTTAGAATTTAAAAATCAAATTGCATTCATTTTTCATGTGTTGTTATGAAGTTACAACCCGTCTTCCGTGCTGACCTCTCTCCACATGTATAGAGTTTACAGAGCATTTACATTTGTGGTCATGTTACCTTCACTTTTAGGAGACAGCCTAATGGAATAACTAAACTTTTCCTGACCTTTTCCTGCTACTGGCGGTATTTCTCAGCTATTTTTAAATTTATCTTTGGGCTTCCCACGTGGTGCTAGTGGTAAAGAATCTGCCTGTCAATGCAGGAGACACAGGTTCCATCTCTGGGTTGGGAAGATCCCCTGGAGTAGGAAATGGCAACCCACTCCAGTATTTTTACCGGAAAAATCCCATGGACAGAGGAGCCTGGTGGACTACAGTCCACACGACTGAGCAGACAGCACAAATTATCTTGCTGTTCCTTGTATCCAGATAGAAGGAAGGAACTAATTGAAATTCAGATATTTTGCTTCTTCAGTGGTGTGAGAAAACCAGATACCAATATATGATTTACAGGATGCTGTAAAAATCCATCTTCAAGCAGAAATTCATGGGCAGACATGAATTTAGGGTAAATCTAGTGTTATGGTCTGAATGTTTCTATTCCCTCAATATTCCTATGTTGAAACCTAGCCTCTAATGTGATGGTGTTAGGAAGTGAGGTGTCTGAGAAGTGATTAGGTCTTGAGGGTGAAGCCCCCATGAATAAGATTAGTGCCCTTATAAGAGAGATCCCAGAGACATCCTGAACCCTCCCACTATGTGAGGACACAGAATAAAGTTGGCAGTCTGTAGCCCAGAACTTTCTTAGCAGTTCCCAACCAAGCTGCCACCCTGATGTGGGACTTCCAGCCCCCAGAACTCTGAGAAATATATTTCTGTTGTTTATAAGCTACCCAGTTTGTGACACTTGTTATAGAACCCTGAACAGATTTCCATTATCATGGAACTGGTCTTTCTAAACAGATGGTTTTACATGCTAGAGGAGAGGATGATGAATGACATTGGGCATCATTCTAAATAGAAATCATAAATAGAGATTTATTTTGGACTCTCTGAATTCTTTGGAAAGGTTGGGGATTCAGTTAAGTAGGAGTAAAGACAGGAGTTTCCAAGTGACCCTGCAGTGGCTGTTTATTTCTCTGTTCTGGAGTAATCTGGTGCTCAGTGGTGCCTCTGGATGTCTTTATTCCCTTTATTCTGTGTATCCTTGTACATTCTCAGCACACCTTTCTTATTTATCTATATGAGGAAATTGCCTAAGTCAAGGAGGACACATGAAGATCCATGCGCTCAGGGAGCTCTGAGTGAGGCAAACATCCTCTCTTACAGCTAGAGTCAAAGCTGTTTTCAACAGCAACGGGGGCCACAAAGAAAATATTGTGCTTTATGCTACTGGTTAGAGGAGGTGGCATTAAAAAGCCTGCAAATCAGTATCCAGGTTTATGGTCTTTACTTTTGGCTTCTAAGTTACTGGCTGGTCATTGGCACTGCTGCTGTGTTGCTTGTGTCTGTGTGTGTTTTAACTTTTTTTTTTCAATATTGGAGTCAAGCTAATTAACAAGACTGTGATAGTTTCAGATAAACATGTATCCATTCTCCCCCCAAACTCCCTTCGTATCCAGGCTGCCACATAACGTTAAGCAGTGTTCCCTGTGCTATTCAGTAGGTCCTTGTTGGTTATCTATTTTAAGTACATGTCCATCCCAGACTCCCTAACTGTCTCTACCCTACCCTTCCCCCCTGGCAGCGATAAGTGTGTGTTGCTTTTTTACTATGGACAAGAGTTGCCCTGGGTATTCCCTTGGCCTTAATCAATACCCACTATAAAAGGGAACAACCTATTAGATCATCTTCACCCAGCCTTCCCCTGTGCGTTAAGGTGTCCAGACAGGATTATTCCCTACATCTCCGGCATCTGGACCAGTCTGACTGAAAATGACTGCAACAAGGAGGCTTTGATCGCCTTTCTGAGGGTCTGTGGTCACAGACTGAGCAGGGTTTCCTGACGTACAGCCTTGCTTTCTCTGCTCTTCTGTTTCTTCACATGACTCTCGGTAATGACCAAAAGGCCAAAGCAGAAGCAGGTCACAAGTGAATGTACTCCTTCACTCTGGTTTTCAGATCTCTGCAGCCAAGAATTTCTTTTTTGAACCAGACGCCCAAATGGAAGAAATACAAAGTTGATTTCCTTGAGCAGTAATTTTTACCGTGTACACTTTCAATCAATCAGATACACTTACAGATACACTTTTATATTTATAAAAACAAACAAAAGAACACCTTTCACTACAATGGAAAATTTCATAGTGTTAAACTAAAAATGGGTTTCTCTGGGGACTTAGTCATTAAAGAGACCTCCTGCAATGCAGGAGACCCAAGTTCTATCCCTGAGCCGGGAAGATCCCCTGGATGACGGCACGGCAACCCACTCCAGTATTCTTGCCTAGAGAATCCTGTGGACAGAGGAGCCTGGCGGGCTACAGTCCATAGGGTTGCACAGAGTCAAACACGACTGAGTGTACACACACATGTACAATAAAGAGGAGGGTAAGATTAAAAAACATTGGCATTCTCCTCTTGCCACAATTAACCTTCTTGGGGAAATGATCTGAATAAACAGGAACTCTAAGTGGGAACTGATCAGATTAGCAAGGCTGAATCTTTACACACAAAAGTAAGCGTACAAGTGCTTTTGGCTGATGATAAAAACTGCCCTTAGAGGAAATTCTTCCTATGACGTTTACATCTGTTTCTCTCTTGTCCCGCTGGTCAAGTTCAAGCCCTATCCTAGGTGCATTGGTTGGATCTCAGTCCTGACCAGGGACATGATCAGTCTTAGCCGTCCTAGCGGTCTCTAAGGGACTGCAGTGTCTCTCCAATGATGTCACCAGGCAGACATGCAGGCAATAGTCAGTGAAGAAATAGTTCAATTGACTTCTCTGTGAAGTCATTCTTTCAACAAGTGTCTGTGATATGCCAGATACTTGTCCAAACACTGGGGATAAAGCAGAGAACAAAACATGCCCATCCCCATCTTCATGGGAGTCCCTTTGTGTGAAACAGGGTAGCAGAAAATAAACACACCTGTACTGTATCCGATGGTGGGCAATACCACAAAGCAAAGTGAAGCAGCATAGGAAGGCAAAGAGAGGTAGCAGGGGAAAGGATGTGGTTTAGACTGGGTGATCCATATGGCTTTCCACGGAGAGAAGCCCTGTGTACACCATCAGACTCTCCGGGGAAAGAGAGTTCCAGGCAGAGGGAACAGTAAGTGCCGTGGCCAGGAGGAGGGAACGTGGCTTGTCCAGGGACTGGAATAAAGGGAGGGAGAGAGAAGGACAGTGGGAGGAGTGAATGAGAGTCAGGAAAAAGTGTTCCAGATAATGTTAATGTTTTTTCTAGGCTGGTGTATGCACTTTAGATTTTACTCTGAATCAAATGGGAAGTATTGGAGGACTCTGAGCTCCAATGTGCTCAGGGCTTATGACTTTAAAGAACTGTTCTAACCACTGCTGGCCCAGCCGGCACAGCCTGACTGAAACTGTGATGCCAGTAATTTGGAAGCCGAAAAGTCCACACTCAGGAACACCAGGCTGGTGGCTGGTGTGTTGTGTCCTTGACCTTTTTACTTGGCCTTGGTCTTGGTAAACACCTGAGGAAGAAAGTGGTTTATTTACATGTACACTATAGTATCCCTCTGAAGGGAATGTTGGCAAGTTTATAAAATTCAAACAAGTGGACTTTTTTTAAATATATCTAACTACTCCTGGAAAGACTCACTCCCACAGAGTCTTCTACTCTGATTTATTCTGGGTCTAAAATGTGCGTACTTTGTTATTTCTTTCAAGAAAATACACAATGACCCTTGGTTATCATTTTGGATGGAGTGCATTTTTTTCACCCATTTTCTTAGTTCTTACAAGTATAATTTAGCCAAAGAATGAACTACTCCCAGTTAGTTATAATACTGCATAGCAAATCAGCCCACTGTTTGAATCTCATCTATTTATTGCTGACAATTGCTGTAGTCTGAAGAAGTTGTAAATAGACAGACATGGCAGAAATAGTCAACATTTCTGTCACATGCTTCATTGTAATGATTCAGTTCTATTGACTATATCCTAGAAAGAGAAAAAAAAATGACAAAGCACTGAACTTGCTGGTTTCTGAATTATTTTTAAGCAGCATCATCTGATTCTAATTGTGTCTCATATTTTGGCTTTTTCTAATCAGAAGCAGTGCGATCTTGTCATTAGAATACGAAAATGAGAATTGCATCCACTACTGTGAGTCAACGTGGGAGGAAAATGAGAGCTTTTTATTTTAGAGCAGACTCCATTTACCCTGGGGCTTCCCTGGTGGCTCAGAGGTTAAAGCCTCTGCCTGGAATGCAGGAGACCCGGGTTCGATCCCTGAGTCAGGAAGATCCCCCTGGAGAAGGAAATGGCAACCCACTCCAGTACTCTTGCCTGGAGAATCCCATGGAGGGAGGAGCCTGGTAGGCTACAGTCCACGGGGTCACAAAGAGTCAGACAGGACTGAGCGACTTCAATTTCACTTTCCACTTACCCTATAGACAGAAATCAATCTTCTCTAATCCCACAAAATAAATAACCTTGTTCTAACTTCTATGTGACCTTGAGCAAGTCGCTTAACCTCTCTGGATTCTGCCTTCTTCTATAAAATAACAAGAGTTGGACCACATATTCACAAACAAATTTTCTGGCTCCATAAATATCTTTAACTGCTGTTATAACACATGTATTAACATTGCTCTTAAAGACCACTGCCCATCTGCTTACTTTCATAGTTCCTTAACTTCTTATTCTTCACTGCGTATCAACAATAACAGGGGTAGGCAGATAGAAGATGGACAGGTGAATTGCCATGTCTTAGTTCAGGCTGCTATTTAAAAAAAAAAAAACCCTAGATGAGATGGATTAAACAACAGAAATTTATTTCCCATAGTTCTGGAGGCCAGCAAGTCCACGGTCAAGGTGCCGGCAGGTTGGTGTCTGGTGAGGGCTCTCTTCCCAGTTTGCAGGTGGCCATCCTCTCACTGTGTCCTCACATCACAGGGAGGGAGCTCTGGTGTCTCTCCCTCTTCTTCTTCTTCTTTTTAAAAAATATTTTATTTATTTACCTGATTGTGCCAAGTCTTAGTTGCAGCACACAGGATCTTTAATTGCAGCAGGTGAACTCTTACTTGTGGCAAGCAGGATCTAGTTCCCTGCTGCTAAGTCACTTCAGTCATGTCTGACTCTGTGCAACCCCATAGACGGCAGCCCACCAGGCTCCCCCGTCCCTGGGATTCTCCAGGCAAGAACACTGGAGTGGGTTGCCATTTCCTTCTCCAATGCATGAAAGTGAAAAGTGAAAGTGAAGTCGCTCAATGGTGTCCGACTCTCAGTGACCCTATGGACTGCAGCCCACCAGGCTCCTCCATCCATGGGACCCTCCAGGCAAGAGTACTAACCAGGGATCAAACCCAGGCTCCCTGCATCGGGCACACAGTGTCTTAGCCACTGGATCACCAGAGAAGTCCTTCTTCCTCTTCTTACAAAGACACTAATCTCAATCTCATGACCTCATCCAGCCCTAATCACCTCCCAAGGACCCCATCATATTGAAGGTTAAAACTCCAGCATCTGAATTTGGTGGGGGACAAATTTAGTCCGTAGCAGCTGCCATACAAAATTTCTGAATTCTTAACATAAGGAGGCAAAGCTTGCTAGAGAAAGAATATGGAATGATGTGAGGACACTGGAACCATGCTGTCTGAGTTTGAATTTCATCTCGGCTCTCACTAGCTCTGTGACTCTTCCTTATCTGTACAATGGGGATAAAGAGTTAAGTGACTTAAGATAGAGTGCTTGGCATGATGCCTGACCACAGTAAGAATTTACATCTGTTTGTTACTGTTCTGCTATTGAAGCATCTGTACAGAACTCCTCCCATTCTAAGAGCAACAGAAGGATTTTTCAAAGAAAAAGAAAACAATGAATTAAATATAGAAACTGGCTCCCAGACCCTTTTAAACATAATGTGTGTAAAAAAATTTTTGGAATAATAATGAAGAGTACTTGCCTAAAACAAAGCGCTCCCAGGGGAGAACCAGAGTTTGATTTCTGACTTCCTAGGACTGTTGGGGAAATACTCTTAGGTACAGTGGTTTTCCAATACACATCCACAATATTAAAACTCAAGTTCTGATAATGTGTCTGAATCTGAGTGCAACTAAAGGGTATGTTGTACTATAGGTTCTAACAGCCTAGAAAGAATACCTATAATCACCTTGAAGAATCATCTCATTCTGGAAGAATGAGCTCAATATACAAAATAATTGGGTCTAAACAACTGAGTAGGAGTAGGTGAGGGCAGGTGGGGTTTGAGGGAGGCGATGCAGGAGTTCAGTTAAAGAATCTTGTGATCTTAAGGACAACACTGCAGTGTTGTCCTAACAAGACCCAAATGTTTGGATGGAAACTACATCAGTGGCTACATAGTTTTGCTTCCACCAAAATAGTGCCTAGATATTAGAGGAATGCTAAAAAGCCTGACTTTATTTTCCTTCATCTAACTGCTTTCAGATAGATTTGCTGTGACTCGAAATTGCTTTTCCCTTGAAGGCTTTCTCCCATTGCTGTAAACGTGACCAATTTAAAACTCCCCCTCCCCTCCTGACTGATGGGAGAGGTTTGGGACTGTGGAGGGAGAGTTTTCAGTGGCCTCTTTGATGGTCAGGTGTACATTTGGGGGCAGAATTTCAATCCAGACTTTTAAAAAATTAAGATTTCGAAAGAGATTCTCTTCCACCTAATTGCTACTTTTTCATTCGTTGGCACTTTTTATTGTATATAAATATACATCATTGTGACACATTTTCTACACTCTAAGTCTAGCAATAATGCATTATTCTTCGAGATACATATTCTGCAAGCATATTTCTGAAAGTTTCTAGCTCTAAGTTTTCTTTCCTTCTCAAACCCTTCCGTTCAAACTGTTTATGCTATTGCTGCCCAGAAGTAAAGTGGGGCAGCACACAACTGGCAAAAACAGGAATCTAGTTGCTTATTAACTCATTAGTACAGTGATGAATGAGCAGCTTCCTAAGTAAAATGACCCCCAACTGCAGTGTAAACAAAGTCACCGACCACTGGCTTATTTAAAAGTCACCACGTTAGAACAGGGATTTCCTTTTAAATCTTTTTTGCTAAGGAATTTTTTTTTTTGGCACATCAACCTTATTCATTAATGTTATCTTTTAAACCCACTTTTAACATGGATGTACCTAGAGATTATCATACTAACTGAAGCAAGTCAGACAGAGAAAAACAACTTATCATGTGACATTGCTTATATGTGGAATCTTAAAAAAAAAGGTAGATATGAAGTTCTTTACAGATGAGAAACAGACTCACAAGTATAGGAAACAAACTTATGGTTACCAAAGGGGAAGGTGGGGGGAAGAGATAAATTCAGAGTATGGGATTAAGACTCATACTAATATATATGAAATAGATAAAACAACATGGCCCTACTATATAGCACAAGGAACCATATTCAATAACTTGTAACAACCTATAATGAAAAAGAATCCGAAAAAGAATAGATAAATGCATGCATATATATGTATATATATATATATATAAAACTGAATCGCTCTGCTGTATATGTGAAACCAGCATAACTTTGTAAATGAAGCATCAGTCAGTTCAGTCGCTCAGTCACCTCCGACTCTTTGCGACCCCATGAATCGCAGCACGCCAGGCCTCCCTGTCCATCACCAACTCCTGGAGTTCACTCAGATTCATGTCCATCGAGTCAGTGATGCCATCCAGCCATCTCATCCTCTGTCGTCCCCTTCTCCTCCTGCCCCCAATCCCTACCAGCATCAAGGTCTTTTCCAATGAGTCAACTGTTAGCATGAGGTGGCCAAAGTACTGGAGTTTCAGCTTTAGCATCATTCCTTCCAAAGAAATCCCAGGGTTGATCTCCTTCAGAATGGACTGGTTGGAATTTTGCCAAGAAAATGCACTGGTCATAGCAAACACCCTCTTCCAACAATACAAGAGAAGACTCTACACATGGACATCACCAGAAGGTCCACACCGAAATCAGATTGATTATATTCTTTGCAGCCAAAGATGGAGAAGCTCTATACAGTCAACAAAAACAAGACCAGGAGCTGACTGTGGCTCAGATCATGAACTCCTTATTGCCAAATTCAGACTCAAATTGAAGAAAGTAGGGAAAACCGCTAGACCATTCAGGTATGACCTAAATCAAATCTCTTATGATTATACAGTGGAAGTGAGAAATAGATTTAAGGGCCTAGATCTGATGGATAGAGTGCCTGCTGAACTATGGAATGAGGTTTGTGACATTGTACAGGAGACAGGGATCAAGACCATCCCCATGGAAAAGAAATGCAAAAAAGCAAAATGGCTGTCTGGAGAGGCCTTACAAATAGCTGTGAAAAGAAGAGAAGTGAAAAGCAAAGGAGAAAAGGAAAGATAAGCATCTGAATGCAGAATTCCAAAGAAGAGCAAGAAGAGATAAGAAAACTTTCTTCAGCGATCAATGCAAAGAAATAGAGGAAAACAACAGAATGGCAAAGACTAAAGATCTCTTCAAGAAAATTAGAGATACCAAGGGAACATTTCATTTCATGCAAAGATGGGCTCGATAAAGGACAGAAATGGTATGGACCTAACAGAACCAGAAGATATTAAGAAGAGGTGGCAAGAATACACAGAAGAACTGTACAAAAAAGATCTTCACGACCCAGATAATCACGATGGTGTGATCACTCCTCTAGAGCCAGACATCCTAGAATGTGAAGTCAAGTGGGCCTTAGAAAGCATCACTACGAACAAAGCTAGTAGAGGTGATGGCATTCCAGTTGAGCTATTTCAAATCCTGAAAGATGATGCTGTGAAAGTGCTGCACTCAATATGCCAGCAAGTTTGGAAAACTCAGCAGTGGCCACAGGACTGGAAAACATCAGTTTTCATTCCAATCCCAAACAAAGGCAATGCCAAAGAATGCTCAGACTACCTCACAATTGCACTCATCTCACATGCTAGTAAAGTAATGCTCAAAATTCTCCAAGCCAGGCTTCAGCAATACGTGAACCGTGAACTCCCAGAATTCAAGCTGGTTTTAGAAAAGGCAGAGGAACCAGAGATCAAATTGCCAACATCTGCTGGATCATGGAAGAAGCAAGAGAGTTCCAGAAAAACATCTATTTCTGCTTTATTGACTATGCCAAAGCCTTTGACTGTGTGGATCACAATAAACTATGGAAAATGAAGCATACTGCAGTGAAAAAAAGAAAAACACTCAAAACTTTCTCCTACTTCTGTAAGTCAAACTTCAATAGCCTTTTCAGTGAAAGCTGGCAATAAGCTGAAGTTCAAGTTTTGCTTTACTTGGAAGTTTTTGTTCTATTTCCTTTTCCTTGTAAAGTAGATATTAATTTTCAGCACCTGTGGCTGATTCGTGATGCTGTGTGGCAGGGGCCACTACCGTGCTGTGAAATGATTGTCCTCTAATTAAAATAAATAAATCATTTCTTTAAAAAAATCAACAACTAAATTATCAAACAGTAAAATTTTACCAAAAAAATTAGTGAGAGAGGCAGAGGTTTTCAAAGAATGTCGTATTTTTCTATGTGTACATAGAAACAAATGTGTAATCAGTATCTAATATCACAAAATCAATTCTACCTAAATTCTTGTGCACCCTACACACATGCATATCTAGTGTAATTGCAACCATTTCCTAGGCAAGTGTGGAAGAAACCAGAGAATACAGTATTTCCTCTTCAGCACCCAATCAAATATCACTTTGGAAATTAAGAGAAACCTTCTAAATCTAAGACAAAGCTGCCCAAAGCAAGATATCTATGAATGAGCTATAAAGATACCAAGTAGAATGGAACCTGGGAATTAGGGGACATTTGGACTTCGCTGATAGCCTAGTTGGTAAATAATCCACCTGCAATGCAGGAGACCTGAGTTCGATCCCTGGGTTGGGAAGATCCCCTGGAGAAGGGAAAAGCTACTCACTCCCATATTCTTTGGCTTCCCTTGTGACTCAGCTGGTAAAGAATCTGCCTGCAGTGCAGGAGACCTGAGTTCGATCCCTGGGTTGGGAAGATCCCCTGGAGAAGGGGAAGGCTACCCACTCTAGTATTGTGGCTTGGAGAATTCCATGGACTGTATAGTCCATTAGGGTCGCAAAGAGTCAGACACAACTGAGTGACTTTCACTATCATTTAAATATGTATTTGAAATCCTTTGTGTGTGTGTTCTGTTTTTACAAGGCCTATTTTGCTTTGTTTTACAATATTCTTTTTTAAATTAATTTTTATTGGCATATAATTGCTTTACAATATCATGAACAGATGAATCAGCCATGCATATACATATATCCCCTTTTGGGCTTCCAAACAAAATTGGGTCCTTTGTAAAGACATGAATGGACCTAGAGAGTGGCATACAGAGTGAAGTAAGTCAGAAAGAGAAAAATAGATGTCATATAGTAACATACATCTAGCAAAAGGGTACAGATGATCTTGTTTGTTTCATAATAGTCTTGATTGAGATCCATGCCTCACACTTAGCACGGTTCATTTATCACCTGGTCCGGAGCTTTGCCAATAGTAGACATTCTGTAAACATCAGTAAAATGAATGAATAAATGGATGAATAAGTCACTCTCAAAGCCTCTTTCCGAAACAACGTTGGTGCCCCAGTTGGGGCTAGGATGGGGTCACTGAAACTAGAAATGTCATTTGACATGCATTAATTCAACCAGAATTTACTGAGCTTAATCTGTGTCAGTATCATTCAAGGCTCTGAGATACAACCCAGAACAAAGTGGCTAAAATCAATGCCTTCAGGAAATCATCTAATATGGAGAAACAGACAATGAACAAATCATCAAACATGTTATGTTAGGAAATGGTGAGTACAAAGGAGAAAAACAAATCAGTAATCAGGGAGAGAATGTGTTGTGAGCAATTTTAGAACAAGGATCTCCTTTTTTAAAAATTTTTTAGAGTTTTATTGGAGTATGGTTGATTTACAATCTTGTGTTAGTTTTGAGTGTACAGCAAAGTGACTCAGTTATAAACATACATATATCCACTCTTTTTTAGATTTTTTTTTTCCCATATAGGTCATTACAGAGTATTAAGTGGAGTTCCCTGTGTTACACAGTAGGTCCCTATTAGTTACCTATTTTATATGTAGTAGTATATGTATATCAACCCCAATCTCTCAATTTATCCTCCCCTTTCCCTCCTGGTAACCGTTAAGTTTGTTTCCTACATCCATGACTTTATTTTGTGAAATTCTAATAGCAGATAAGTCGATTTCTCCCCACTGGAATACTGTGGACTAAAGTAGTAGCAACCACTTTCCATAGAGTGCTTTATAGTTTACTATGCTCTCTTGTATGTTTTGCTTAATTTATCTCCCTGTTTATTGATGATAAAACTGAGGGTCCGAAGCTGGTTAAACAGTTTAGCCAGAGCCATACACCCAGTGGGGATGGTGCCTGGTGCTGGCTTGGCCCTCCTGTCCCATCCGCCTGTGGTACGAGGGGTGCGTCTCTGTTACTCCTGTCAACTTGGGAACCAAGAAAGCCTGTAACGGTGTGTTTCTATTCTGCTCAGAGTTGCTGCTTCATGAGGTCTGATAGTTACACTTTCTGGGTTTGGATTTTTCTTCTTCCCCAGGGGGAATAAAAGTACAATGTGTGCTTATTATTAAAAAAAAAAATTTTTTTTCAGAGTATTAAGATACAAAAAAAGAGAGGAATTGGGTAAAATCATAGAATTTCCCAACAATCCATCCCATACTTATAAATTTTGAATCAGGCCCTAGCTGCCACAATTGGTGCCACACACATTTGTCATCTTGGCCATCGCCTGACTTGTTATTCATTAAATTCAAGCCACTACTTGGTGATGAGAGTCTTTATCAGATAGTATGACTCATTCCTGCTATACTGAATTTTTTAAAATTTCATTTATAATTTCAATTAAGTTTTGAGAGCTGAAACTTCAGTAGGCCCACAGAGATGATTCTTTTCCCATCTAGAATTATCCAAGTATAAAATCTCACAGAAAATTTGTCAAACATAGAGCTTTCATTTTAAATCCACTCAGCCACTGTTTCAGGAGAGTCCTAAGATCATGGCCTGCTTTTTTTTTTTTTTTTTAAATGAAAATGAGGAGAATGTTTTTCTTCATCCCCTAAAATCAAGTGAACAAACAAAAACAGCATTAATCAACAAATATTTACTGAAAACCTGGCATCATTTTATTAAAATGCTGACTCAAAACTAGAGAAAAATATAGATGTGGGAAGCAGATGGAGAGATTTGAATTCCAGTTTTGTTTCTCATTGAGTAACCTATGCAAGTTAGCCACTAAACCTCAGTTTCTTCTTCTGTGAAGTGGGCATAACACCTGCTTTGAAATGTCATTACAGGAGTTGAATGAAACATAGACTGTTACATGTCTGGCACATAAATAGATAGTCAATAAATGGAATTATTGCAGGGCCATTGAATGCCAATTATACACCTGTTGGCCCTTTCCTCCAGGGCAGTGAGGACTTGACTTGGGCTACAAGCTTCCAAAGCCAGAGGGGTGGACAGGGCTAAACCCCAAGAGCAGCCAAAGGAGCAATGAGGTCCAGGAACTGGATGAACACAGCTCAAGAACTGGGGAACCATCCAGAAAACCCAAGAGAGAAGGCAGAAACCAGAACCAGAGTGAAGAGTCTGGAGTGGGGACCAGGCAGCTTGAACTGTGTGGTTGAGTTGACAGAACTGAGAGGAGCTCTCTGAAACAGTCTGCAGTGGGAGGGGTGGGGGGGTGGGGGGCGTGTGGATAAGATGAAACCTTCTAGAGGATTCCAGGCCAAGCTAGGTCAGGCGACCTTTGAAGATGAGGAACTCAGTAAATGAACAGCAGACTTCTATCTTGGAGGGATCTGCATTTCTAATTGACCTGCAGTCAGCACCATTCCAGATAGTGTTTACTTCTCAAAGTCCATGCCTTCAGTGCTGCTTAAAGTCAGACAATGTGACGTTTGTTCTCTGAATACAAATTACTAGTGTTGGGAACCCATAGTGCCTGAGCCAGCCACCCAAGTGGAACTCTTCATTGGTGGTACTTGCTCCCTGACTCCAAGACTCAGAGGGAACTCAGGGTCAGGAGTCCATTTGCCCACCCAGGGAGGGCTTCTCACCTGCAGGATCACAGGTGGTGCCTAGCCCCTGCAGGGATACCCACCCACTGTGTCACAAGGAGGCCACCCCATTGGTTAGCAGCTCTGAGTTACAAAGTCACAGTAAAGTCTGCACTCTTAAAGCCCCTCTGTCCCCACAGGGATCTAGTTTCCTGTACCAGCACTTAACACACCAGATCTCCCTGAGATCAATTCTCCAGGTAGCTGGCTCCTGCCTTCCCTCACCAGAGCTATTCTTTCAAGGACTAAACATCGCTGTTCCCTTCAACCACTGAAGTTGGCCCTGAAAGCTTTGCATCCCTAATTATGTTCATCTTGACACAGTTAAAATTGCAAGCATTCATCTTAAAATGAAGCCCATGAAATTAGACTCAGTAATTCGCATATGTTCTGAATAGGTCCTATAAACCCCTCAGTTAACACTCTGGTTTATTTTGTTTACTAATATTTCACTAGACTTTGAGCCAACCCTGTAACACTCCAGGTTCCTAATTAAGTGTATCATCAACAAAATTCAGAATTTTTTTTTTAATACTAACTGCTTTTTCTCATCCTATGTATATATAGTTGGTTTGGTTAAACCCATATTTCCTGTTGTTAAATCCATCATTCTCATAAAGCTTTTCAGACCTTTATGAATTCTGCTTTTTAGCTCTCTTTTACATTTTGGTCATTTTGAAAATCTGATAAGAATTCTTCATAATTACAACCAAGGGATTACTAAAAATAGTTATCATGTATATATCTGTACATGAACAAGGTTCTGTGCCACACAACCAGGGACCAATAAAACTCTTTTTTTAGACTACAACTGTTATTATTTTGAGTAATATTGAATGCCATTGATTATTGATATTAGTCAATAATACTAATTTAGCATACTGTTAATAATGGTTTTACTGTCAGTACTCATCACAGGCATATTGAATACAGTTACTTAATATTTAGTGTATGATTTCATTAATTGACATTCTTTGCACATGGTTATTTTATGAGTTATGAACTTGCCCATGGTAAGAGTATACTCCTATTTGTTTTAATTTTTATTTTATTTCAGATTTTTATTTTATATTGGGGCATAGTTGATTAACAATGTTGCTAGTTTCAGGTGTACAACGAAGTGATTCAGTTAAACATATATACATATACCCTTTTTCAACTTTTTTTCCCATTCAAGTTATTATAGTACATTGGACAGAGTTCCCTGTGTTACACAGTAGGTCCCTGTTGGTTATCTATTTTAAATATAGTAGTGTGTATATGTTAATCCCAAACTCCTAATTTATCCCTCCCCCAGATGTGTTGTTCAGTTGCTAAATCGTGTCTGACTCTTTCCACCAGGCTCCTCTGTCCCCCACTATCTGCCAGAGTTTGCTCAGATTCATGTCGTTGAGTTTGAATAAGCTCTGGGAGTTGGTAAAATGGACAGGGCAGCCTGGCGTGCTGCAGTCCATGGGGTCACAAAGAGTCAGACACGACTGAGTGACTGAACTGATGTCCACTGAGTCAGTGATTCTATCTAACCATCTCATGCTTGGCTCTCCCTTCTCCTTTTGCTTTCAGTCTTTCCCAGCCTCAGGGTCTTTTCAAATAAGTCAGCTTTTTGCATCAGGTGGCCAAAGTATTGGAGCTTCAGCATTCATCCTTCCAATGAATATTCAGGGTTGATTTCCTTTAGGATTGACTGGTTTGATCTCCTTGCAGTCCAGGGAACTCTGAAGAGTCTTCTCCAGCACCATAATTCAAAAGCATCAATTCTTCAGCGTTCCAACTTCTTTATGATCCGACTCTCACATCCATATATGACTACTGGAAAAACCATACCTTTGGCTATACAGACACCAAGATACACTCCTTTTTGAATGTTTTCAGACCTCATGTTACAATTATAGAATTCAGGTATATATGAGGAACTTTGTAAAATGTTTCACTGAAACTAAAGTATACCCTGTTGATTAGCCTTAGCAAAATGGAAACCAGGATACCTTTAGAACAGGAGGTGTCCACTGGTGCCTTCCCCTTCTTGGGCACAGCAGGGGCCACAGCTGAGTCACTTGATAGCTCTTCATCTTGCCCATGGCCTTCTTCTCTTTTGCAGGATGCAAATGTGCCCCAGGGAGATAGAGAAGTGTTGGGTATACATATGGTCAAGCCTCATCTCACCTTCCAGACCTCTTTACCCACTCATTACAGTCGCCTTTCGGTGGCTCTGCCCTCTCTCTACACTCCAGCTTCCACATGATATACCTCCCTCCTGACCACAGCCATTCCCATCTCATAAACTATGTACTTACTCAGTTATTTGTTTATTGCCTGCCTCCTCCACTAGAATGGCAGCTTCATGAGTGGAGGGACAGGATGGCTGCACCAATTTACATTCCCATCAACAATGTACTAGGGTTCCTTTTAAAGGCTGTAGTTTGGGGGCGGGGGCGGTTGTTTGTTTGTTTTTATTTGCATTCCATGAAGAAAACTAACAATTCATCTCTGAGTTTGAAAATTTCAGCCAGCAGTTTCCTCTGGCTGAGGGAAAAGGTATGCTCAGCAAGCTGCTGCTGCTGCTGCTGCTGCTGCTGCTGCTGCTGCTGCTGCGTCGCATCAGTCGTGTCCGACTCTGTGCGACCCCATAGACGGCTGCCCACCAGGCTCCCCCGTCCCTGGGATTCTCCAGGCAAGAACACTGGAGTGGGTTGCCATTTCCTTCTCCAATGCATGAAAGTGAAAAGTGAAAGTGAAGTCGCTCAGTCGTGTCCAACTCCCAGCGACCCCATGGACTGCAGCCCACCAGGCTCCTCCGTCCATGGGATTTTCCAGGCAAGAGTACTGGAGTGGGGTGCCATTGCCTTCTCCGGCTCAGCAAGCTACTCTTTTTAAAAGTCAAATTTCTGAGATGCTTTTCCTTTTCTTAAAGTTTTCTTAAAAAGACAAATTTTAAAAATACTAGATTTTTGCCATGAAATTCCCAGAGGCTTATAAGTAGAGCATTCTTGATAAATGACTCAGTGGCTACTGGTGCAGGCACAGGGCAAAATGGTGTGATACAGCTGTTTTGTCACAGATGGTGCCCAGCTGTGTATATGATTATTTACTGGTTCCAGTGGCTGTTGGGCTCAATAAGAACATTCCTATAATTTGTTGAAAAAAAATTATGTTATTTGCCATCAATTCAGTTCAGTTCAGTCGCTCAGTCGTGTCCAACTCTTTTCATCCCCATGGACTGCAGCATGCCAGGCCTCCCTGTCCATCACCAACTCCTGGAGCTTACTCAAACTCACGTCCATCAAGTTGGTGATGGCATCCAACCATCTCATCCTCTGTCATCGCCTTCTACTCCTGCCTTCAATCTTGCCCAGTATCAGGGTCTTTTCCAATGAGTTAGTTCTTCACATCAGGTGGCCAAAGTATTGGAGCTTCAGCTTTAACATAGGTCCTTCCAATGAATATTCAAGACTGATTTCCTTTAGGATGGACTAGTTGGGTCTGCTTGCAGTCCCAGGGACTCTCAAGAGCCTTCTCCAACACCACAGATCAAAAGCATCAATTCTTTGGTGTTCAGCTTTCTTTATTGTCCAACTCTCACATCTATACATGACCCCTCGAAAAACCATAGCTTTGACTAGATGGACCTTTGTTGGCAGAGTAATGTCTCTGCTTTTCAATATGCTGTCTGGGTTGGTCATAGCTTTTCTTCTAAGCGGCAAGTGTCTTTTAACTTCATAGCTTCAGTCACCATCTGCAGTGATTTTGGAGCCCAAGAAAATAAAGTCTCTCACTGTTTCCATTGTTTCTCCACCTTTTTGCCATGAAGTGATGGAACCAGATGCCATGATCTTAGTTTTCTGAATATTGAGTTTTAAGCCAACTTTTTCACTCTCATCAAGAGGCTGTTTAATTCTTCTTCACTTTCTGCCATAAGGGTACTGTCATCTGCATATCTGAGGTTATTGATATTTCTCCCGGCAATCTTGATTCCAGTCTGTGCTTTGTCCAGTCCAGCATTTCTCATGATGTACTCTGCATGTAAGTTAAATAAGCAGGGTGACAATATACAGCCTTGATGTACTCCTTTCCTGATTTGGAACCATTTTGTTGTTCCACATCCAGTTCTAACTGTTGCTTCTTCACCTGCATACAGACTTCTCAGGAGGCAGGTCAGGTGGTCTGGTATTCCCATCTCTTGAAGAATTTTCCACAGTTTGTTGTGATCCACACAGTCAAAGGCTTTGACATAGTCAATAAAGCAGATCTTTTTCTGGAACTCTCTTGCTTTTTCAATGATCCAGTGCTTTGGCAATTTGATCTCTGTTTCCTCTGCCTTTTCTAAATCCAGCTTGAACATCTGGAAGTTCATGGCTCACATACTGTTGAAGCCTGGCATGGAGAATTTTGAGCATTATTTTGCTAGCGTGTAAGATGAGTGCAATTGTATGGCAGTTTGAGCATTCTCTGGCATTGCCTTTCTTTGGGATTGCAATGAAAACTGACCTTTTCCAGTCCCGTGGCCACTGCTGAGTTTTCCAAATTTGCTGGCATATTGAATGCAACACTTTCACAGCATTATCTTTTAGGATTTGAAAGAGCTCAACTGGAATTCCATCACCTCCACTAGCTTTGTTTGTAATGATGCTTCCTAAGGCCCACTTGACCTTGCATTCCAGGATGCCTGGATTCAAATCTGCCTCTTTCTGGGTATGAACTTTCAGCAAGTTACTTAATGTTTCTGAGCCTCATTTTCTGGATCTATATAATGGAAATTGTCCAAGCACAGATTGGAAAAGAATTTCCAGACATGCAGCATTTCATAACGGAGTGAGTTTATTAAGAATAAACAGCAGAAATAATGTGGGCACTGCGAGTGCAGTGGGCCAACCTCCTGACAGACCAAGGAGAGTCAACCATTTTTCGTGGGTTAATAACCAATTTTTATAACCTCAAGACAAAGAAAATTCCTGCTGGAAGGTTGGCAGTAGGTGATTGGTTAGGGTGCCATAGAGTGACTACTGGGGTGGGCATTTTTGCCAAATTTGGGGTCAGGAAGCCTGCTGGCAGTGGTCAAGGGGGCTTTTGGCAACAGTTACAAAGGGGCTCAGCCATCTTCAGAGGTAGCGTTGGTTCTGGGCTCCACTTCTGTGGCCTTGGGGCAAGGCCTCCCACCTGTGGCCTTGGGGCTGGACTCAACACTTACTTGCAGTATTGCTGCAGGAATTAAAAATGATTCACATAATGTTCCTGGTGCCATTCAGTAAATAATAGCCATTATCATTATTATTGTCTGATCCCAGTTTAGGTTGTAACCATTTCCAAGGGAATTTTCTTTGCAAATAGCACAGAAGGCATCCTCTGAAGATTCTCAAGGTAGTTTCCTTTGTCTCTGCTGTATCCACTCCTCTACTGAGAACTCAAGACCAAAATTGCCCTCAAGCATCCCCACCTCTGGCTTCCCTGGTAGCTCAGCTGGTAAAGAATCTGCCTGCAATGTGGGAGACCTGGGTTCGATCCCTGAGTTGGGAAGATCCCCTGGAGAAGGGAATGGCTATCCATGCCACTATTCTGGCCTGGAGTATTCCATGGACTGTTTAGTCCATGGGGTCACAAAGAGTCACACACGACTGAGTGACTCTCACATCCTCAGCTATTCAGACCGCAGTGTTAATTTCTTTATTTTGCACTTTTGAAAGAATGAGAAAAAGGGTGGAATCCAAGAAAGCACCCTTAAGTGTCTTCCCAAGATGCCATTCAAGAAGAATATAAAAGAATATAGACCAAGGAAGAACCTTGTGTTTTGGAAAGTCAACATCAAAATGGTTTAGAGTTTACTAAGTAGAGACTGAGAGGGGAGATGGAAAAATATCCATTTCAAGATAGAATTTACAGCTGCAGGATTATTAAGTGTTTTCATCAGGCCTCCATGAATGCTTTTAGGAATCTTTAGAACACAGTGCAGAAGTTCCACACCGCCAACGGTGCCAACGGTGCACAATTCACCCTGGCTCATTTATGAGCGACGGAGCTCATTTATAGCTTCAGATTGACTATAATTTAGGCCACTTTTATTAAAACAATTATAGGGAATTGCATATAAACACTGATCAAATGCTGTTTCCTACCATCACAGATGCTTCTTCTGTGTTTTATTAGCTGAATGGATTCACTTAAAAAAATCTGCTGGATAATGATCATAATGCTTAGCCAAAAAATGGTGATAAAGCAACATTAAATATACTGTATACAGATGAACAACGTTGTAGGACTTCAAATAAAATAAAAACAAAAATAAGCACCACCATGATTCCTACCTTGGAGGAAATCCTGAGTGAGGCATGAGGACAAATGCAGAAATGGTTGCAGTTAAAGTGGGCAGAGATATGCATAGGCTATTATAGAGCAAGAGAGTGTTGTTAACCAGGTGTTTATTATAGAGCAAGGGTGTGTTAACCAGATAGGCAACAGGAGGATGGGAACTACCTCAGAGTGTGTTCCCTGTCACGTCCCAGCCCAGCCAGGGCCTACTGGTGAATATATCAAAGATCTTGGACTTTACCTCCAGGTATGAGAGGAGATTTTTTTTTTTTCTCTCATAATGGAACAACATGATCATATTTCATTTTTGACATGGAAGAAACCATTTATAAAGAATTTCCATCAGAATTAAATTCTTTTTTTTCAAAGGTTCTTTTTGATATGGACCATTTTTAAAGTCTTCATTGAATTTGTTATAACATTGCTTCTGTTTCACATTTTGGTTTTTTGACCAGGAAGCATGTGGGATCTTAGTTCCCTGACCAGGGATCAAACCTGCACCCCCTGCATTCCAATGTTTTAACCACTCGACTGCCAGGGAAGTCCCAGAATTAAATTCTTAAATCTATAATTCTACAGGCAAGAATCTTTATTCCTTCATTAAGTTCATCCTTTAATGAATATTTGTTGAACATTTGATATGTGCCAGGGACAGTTCTAGGCTTGAGAGAGTCAGCAAAAAAGAAAAGAAGACATAATCCCTCCTCTCCTGGGAGGGACTGATAATGAACAAAACACACAAGTAAATAAGTCATATAGTCTGTTAGAAGGTGAGAAGGGCAACCTAGAGAAAAAGAAAAACAGGGAAGGGATGAGGGTGAAGGGCAGAAGCAGGAGAGTGAGTGAGAGGAGTTACTTTCTTAAGAAAGATGGTCATAGATCATAGTGAGTTTGGCATTTGAAAAACTAAATCACCACTAAGAAAAAGAAAGAAAACTTGCTTCCATGTCTCATTACTAGAAAAAAAAAAAAAAGATGGTCAGAAAGTCTCTCTTTAAGAAGGTGACATTTGAGCAGGGACCTGAAAAAGGTTTGGACTTGATTGCATTGATATCTGGGGAGCTGCATTCCAGGCAGCAGGCCATGCAAAGGCCCTGGGACAGACGGAGTTTGAAGGGTCTGAACAACAGTGGGGAGGCCAGGGTGCCTGGAGCAAAGCCAAGGCCACAGTGTCAGAAGAGTGATGCTCGCTGACCAGCAGCATCAACATCCTGGGAACTGATCAGAAATCATAATCCAAACTTATGATTGCCGGGGAAGAAGGATGGGGAGAAGGGATAGTTAAGGAGTTTGGTATGGACATGTACACATTACTATAATTAAAATGGAGAACCAACAAGGACCTACCGTATAGCACTTGGAACTCTGCTCAATGTTGTGTGGCAGCCTGGATTGGAGGGGAGTTTGGGAGAGAAAGGATACATGTATATGTATGGCTAAGTCCCTTCACTGTTCACCTCAAACTATCACAACATTGTTAATTGGCTATACCCCAATACAAAATACAAAGTTAAAAAAAATAAATGCGGATTCTTGCACCACCAACCCAGATCTGTGAAGTAGATCTATGAAGTAGAAACTCTGTTGTGAGGTGGTGGGGGGTGGGGGCAGTTCGCTGGAGAAGGTGAGATGCAGGGGATCGGTTGTGATCAGTCTTCCAGGTGATCCCAATGCTGGCTTAAGTCTGAGAACCACTACCTGAGTGCTAGATCCTGAGCCCTCTTTCCCTCTATGGTATCTTTTCTGGACAATCTCATCAAGTGCCATAGGTTTAAATGCCCTGTGTGTACAGTTCAGTCACTCAGTCGTGTCTACTCTTTGCAACCCGATGGATTGCAGCATGCCAGGCTTCCCTGTCCATCATCACTCCTGGAGCTTGCTCAAACTCATGTCTATCGAGTCGGTGATGCCATCCAATGATCTCGTCCTCTGTCATCCCCTTCTCCTCCTGCTTTTAATCTTTCCCAGCATCAGGGTCTTTTCCAGTGAGTCAGTTCTTTGCATCAGGTGGCCAAAGTATTGGAGCTTCAGCTTCAGCATCAGTCCTTCCAATGAATATTCAGAATTGATTTCCTTTAGGATTTCCTTCCTCTGTGTACAGGCATTGCCAATCTTTTTCTTTTTCCAGCCATAAATCTTTTTGAGTTCTAATCTTGCATATCCAATTCCCATCTCAGCAAACAGCCTAACCAACTTCCTGTTTGAAGCAGAACCCTAGAAATCTGCTGCACTGAGCCCACTTTATTTATGACGTGAACTATAGCGAATTCTTAGCCATTATAACTTAGGGTAGGTCTGATCTATACTTGATGGCAGAAAAAAAGTCATCATATCACAAGTCATCACTTAATGACAGTTTTCAGCCCCACCTCAAGTCCAGGAAACTGAGTTGCTTTCTCCCCCGGGGCACAAGGGCCTCTGTTCTCTTAAATCCTGGGCCCCTTCCCCCAACACTGGCTCATGGTTCCAATACATTCTTCTTGCTTGCTTGAGAGATTGATGATTGACGTCACTTGCACAAAAGGCTTCTCTATTAGAAGTCTCAACTGAAAGGGAAATACTTGCTGAAAATTTTTTCCATTCAATTTCACAAATATTTCTCTTAATGCCCTTTCATAATGCGGTGATGGGCCCACAAGTAACAAATACTAAGTTCTCGCTGATAGACACTGTGTTAGGAATAAGGGAAGTAATGCCTCCTAATTTAATACTTGACCATTGGACGGTGAGTTGAGTGAGGGTCAATAATCTCAACTCTGAACTCAGACCGCTTAAGTTTGATATTTAGTTGTTGCTTACTTGTCCTCTATAGGATCTGAGGTGGGTTATAAACCATCTCTCTGCCTTATTCCCGTCCCTCCAAATGGAATTAATAATAGCACTGACCCCCCAGGGTTGTTGAAAAGATTAAATGAGTTGTTGTATGTAAAGTGCATAAGCAGTATCTGGCATTAAGTGCCAAGACTTATCTATTGTTAATACATATTTCAGAGCAAATAAACAGAAAGGGTTTGGTGAGAGAGTTAACCTATGTCCTTGAGTGTACTTCTGATGTACACCAATTTTATAATATGGTACTCACTGTGATACAGCTGCTCCCAGGGCTCCAAATGACATTAATTAGCTTGTGATGTTTTGATTGATTCTTGTCTGTGTTTCACAAAGACTTGCCCTGGGTTTTTGCTGCCCTGAGTTGAGGCAATCTAAATTAGGATTCCCAAACAGGAAAAATAATAAGCAACAATTTCATATAATGAGAACATAACAAGATTATAAAACATAGCTATTTTAAAATGGCATTGCTATTTTTAAAAAAATAATGACATAAAACACAGCTATTAGATGAGTTCTTCATCTACCCCAGGGACTGTGGACTTAAGTGCTTGCTGTCAGGCCAGGAGAGGAGATATAATTCTTTTTGATTGAAGTGGCTCAGAATTGGCCTTTAATTGACCTGGGAGTAAGAAGAAAAAAGGATTGGGTATAAAAATATAATCAGGTTTACTTAAAGCCAGTCAAGGACTTTAACCTGCCCCCAAAGGAGTCTTGCTTTATCCTCAAAATCTGGCGAAAGTGTAGAAAGAAAACATGCCGCTTTTGTTCTCCAGAAACATGAATGGAATGTAAAACAATGTCTATTTGGTACAGGTTAGGAACTAATATAACAATACAACATACTACCCTCTCCCTAGATGCCTTCCAAGCATGACTCAATGCATAACTTTTAAAGTTTTAAATTTATTCATTGTTGTCTGTGCTGGGTCTTCATTACGGTGAACCGCGCTTTTCATTGCCACATGTGGCCTTTTTTTAATTTTGACAAGTAGGAGCTACTCTCTAGTTGCGGTGTACAGGCTTCTCATTTCAGTGGCTTCTCTTGCTGCAGGGCACAGGTTCTAGAGGGTGCGGGCTTCAGTGGTTGTGGTGTACATGCTTAGTTGCTCTGCAGCAACTAAGAGATCCAACCAGTTAGCTGCTCTGCAGCAACCAGTGATTGAATCCATGTCACCTACACTGGCAGGCAGATTCTTAACCAATGGACCGCCAGGGAAGTCCCTCAATCCACAATTAAAAGTGTCTATCAAAGTAAGTGCATGGCCCTGCTCACTGAGATTGCCTGTATATGTCATGTGTATTAGTATGTAATGGTCAAGCTTGGAAGAAAAGAGCTCAGAGTCACAAAAGGATGACTCTGAGGAACACAGTCCCTTCAGCTTGTTATTTCACCTTTTAAAACCCCAGGTTCCTCATCTGTAGAAGAGAGAGATAAATAATTTCCACCTTATAGGATTCTCGTGATGATCAAATTAACTAATGTTTCGGAAAGTTCTTAGCATGGTGCATGGCGCAGAATGTATATACTCAAAATAACGTTAGCTATCAATTGTGATCAGTTGTATGGTTTTGAAAATATTTAATATCTATTGAATCCATGGTCTTAATAAGGCTAGAGAGAGAAATGATTATTAGGCCGGTTTTGCAAAAATATTTATTTGGCTGTGCTGGGTCTTAGTTGTGGCACACAGGATCTTCGATTTTTGTTGTGGCATGTGGAGTCTAGTTCCCTGACCAGTGATGGAAACCAGGCTTCCTGCACTAAGAGTGAGGAGTCTTGGCCACCAGGGAAGTCCCTATCAGGCCAGTTTTAAAGGTGAAGAAATGGGTGCCAAAAAATTAAGAGACTTGTTCAAGGTCACACTGCACCTTCAGAGCAGGATTCTAGGGCTGTTCCATGTTACAGGTTCCTACAGAAGGATTATGCAGCCCTGACTCAGATCCACCCCATGCTGGTGTCTGTCCTCAGCTGGGCAGATACACAAAAGAAAGAGTGGGGCCCATCTTTCTCCTCCATCTGAGCTACTCTGGCTAAGATCCAAGCTGAGGCATCTTCTCCTAACTGCTCCATGTATTGCCCTGAGCTTGCTAAGAAAGCCGTGACTTGAGATCCCAGAATTGAGAACCAGGTACTTTCTATTAGTGAAGAGTATATAAATTTTGCTCTGCAACTTTGGGCATAAAAAAAAAAGTCATATTAGTTTACTCCTCTGCTGCTACTACTGCTGCTAAGTCACATCAGTCGTGTCCAACTCTGTGCGACCACATAGACGGCAGCCCACCAGGCTCCCCCGTCCCTGGGATTCTCCAGGCAAGAACACTGGAGTGGGTTGCCATTTCCTTCTCAAATGCATGAAAGTGAAAAGTGAAAGTGAAGTCACTCAGTTGCATCCGACTCTTTGCCACCCCATGGACTACCAGGCTCCTCCATCCATGGGATTTTCCAGGCAAGAGTACTGGAGTGGGTGGCCAGTGCCTTCTCCATTACTCCTCTAAGCCCAGTTAAATCTCTGTCATTTCTCACCAAGGTGGCAGGAATGTACTCATTTTCTCCTCTCCCCCAACTCACATTCGACCTCATGACATAAAAAGGGTCTCTTGTCATTGGTCCAGCAGAGATGCCACTGAAATGCTCAAGGACCTGAGAACAAGGTCCATTGTATATTGTTGTTCAGTCACTCTGTCATTTCCGACTCTGCAACCCCATGGACTGTAGCCCTCGAGGCTCTTCTGTCCATGGGATTCTCCAGGCAAGAATAGTGCTAGAGTGGGTTGCCATGCCCTCCTCCAGGAGATCTTCCCAACCCAGGGATCGAACCCAGGTCTCCTGCATTGTAGGTGGATTCTTTACCATCTGAGCCACCAGGGAAGCCCAAGAATACTGGGGTGTGTAGCCTCTCCCTTCTCCAGGGGATCTTCCTGACCCAGGAATTGAACCAGGGTCTCCTGCATTGCAGGAGGATTCCTTGCCCGCTGAGCTCCCAGGGAAGCCTCCCTTTTATGTGACTTTCATTTGTTTGGTTGCGGCAGGCCTTAGTTGCCGCATGTGTGACCTCCCTTGCGGTGTGTGGGCTGTCTAGTTGTGGCACATGAGCTCTAGTAGTTGCAGCACGCCGGCTTAGTTTCCCAATGGTATGTGGAATCTTAGTTCCCCAACTAGGGATTGAACCTGAGTCCCCTGCATTGGAAGGCAGATTGTTAACCACTTTACCACCAGGGAAGTCCTGTTGAGGTCCATTTTTAAAGCCAAAGATTCCATGCCTAAGATCCTTTGCTGTGCCTAAGACACACCTCCTAGAATTTGCGACCTTTACCAGCGTCCTCATGCTACCCTGGCAGATGAGCAGCGCCCTCTTGAGGCACTCTGTAGACATGCAGCAAGCATCTTTCCATTTGCGGTACCCCTGTCTTCTTCCTGGTGTGCTATTGCCTTTCTCCACCCTTTTCTCCATCCCCCATTTGCAAGCTTCAGAGCACCTCTCCTCTACTGGAGACTTCAACTCCTTTCAACACAAAGCTCCCTAGCTCTGTATGAGAATCCCACATTATCAGGTCTCAAAATCCTGCTTGCCCTCAGGAACAACCAAAGGAAAGTATTTCTCCTTCCTTCTGAATCTTCCCCAGTACTGAAAGCAAAACACAAAGGCATATGTCCAGAAACTGGCCTTCTATGTTTCTTTTTTCAGTTTAATGCTGCAGAAAGCATCACATTCGAGCTTAAAATGGAAACATTCTCTATTCTTTCATCACAACCACAGGTTAGGGCTGGCCGATGGGCCAACCCTTTGCCAAGGTCCTTTGATTCTTCATGTCTTTGCAAGAAACTGCCTGAATTGTCACTGTTGGATCTGGCTTCTCTTCGGAAAACAAACCATTATAGAATTTGGACTGGCAAAGCTTGTCATCCATTAACTCCAAGGATCACTGCTGATGAAAGAGAGAATAGATTCCCTTCATATTTTCATTAACCTCCAGATAATTTAACTTTAAATTTTTATCTCATTAATCTAGTTTAACCATGGCCAATTTCTCTCAGTACTTAAATTCTTCAAATGTAGTTTTTCCTTTTCTAAATTTTTATCCATTCTCAGTTTGGGATCCAAACACAAAATACTTAGGGGGTAAAGAGAGCTGCATCAGGTACTAGCCCAGGCCTTGGGGTCAGAGTGAGAATAAAACACATAGAGGCCCTCACATGTACACACTAATATTGCCTGGTCCTGTTCTAAGTTTTTCACATATACTGATTCATTTAATCCTTACAACAACTCATTGAGGTTGGCAGTATTATGAGTCCCATTTCATAGTTGAGAAAACTGAGGCACAGAGAGGTTAAGACACTTTCCCAAGGTTGCACAACTAGCAGCTGGCAGAGGCAAGAGCCAAGTCTGGAAGTCTGACATTAGTCTGTGCCTTTAACATGCAGCTGTGAGTACCAACCTTAGTTAAGAAGGAAATAAACAGGCTGATGATACAAAGAGCAGATGGGGAGGTCACTTCCCAAGTGCTGATCAGGGAAGGCTATCTAGGGGGCAGCACTTGAGCTAAAACCTGAAGGATGGCAAGGAGCCAGCAATACAAAGAGTGAAGGGGCGGAGGTGAGCATTCTGGGCAGGAGAAACAAGACACGCAAAAGCCAAGAAAAGGAAAGAGCCATTCATGGGCAGAAAAGTGGCCTGGGTGGCAAAACATAGCGAGGGACTTGGAGAATAACAAGGGATGACGATGGGGTGGATGCTTCAGGAGCAGAGAGAATCCCGGATGGTTGTAAGCAGAGATATGACATGATCTGAGTCGCTTCTACAGTCACTGGCTGCTGGGGGAAAAACAGGGCGAGCGAGAACCAGGAACTTAGGGGACCTGGAATCGGGTTATGGAATTCAAGGGGAGAAAGGTCTGGTGGAGGTCTGGTGGCAACAGACAAGGATGGATGGATAAGGAAGGCTTGGTGCTCAGGACTTGTCAGGCATCTGAAGAAGTGAAGACTTCATTTCTAAGAGCCAGGGAAACCTGGATGGGTTTAAGCAAAGAAGTCCTGTGATCAGATGTGGGTTTCAGTAGAATGACTCTGGGTGGTGTGGACAATGTGTTTGAGAGACAAGACTGGGATCCAGTCAGGAGGTTGCTAGAGACACAACGGTGATAGGTGATACTCACTGACCAAGGCCAGGGGCATGGGTTACTCGTGCCACAAAGATTAACCACCCGGCACCAGGCACTGAAATCAGACAAGGGGCTGGTCTCAAGGAACTTTCCAGAGCTCTTTATGAGGACAGGCTTGGTGATACCTTGACGGTGAAGGATGAATGAAAGGAAGGAGAGGAAAGGTCCTTCTCTCCCTGAGGGGAGAGGAAGGATGCTGTTTTGTAAGTTAGGGAACCTGGAAAGAGGCTTTGCCTGTGGGTCAACTTGAGTTCAGGATAAACTGAGAGTTCCAATGGCCACAGTGGAAAGGCAGGAGGTGGATGTAGATGGAATCCTAAGACTCTTCTAAGAATGCAAACTAACAGTTTGAAGAGAAATGTTACTTTTGAACATCTCTTTAATCCCCACCTGCTAGGTGTTGCAGTAAACAAATCAGCACCAGAAATAACCTGCTTCTAAAGAATAATATTCCCCCTGAGGGCTTCAGAACACAAGGAGATGGGTTTCAGTGGCAGCATGAAAGAACTGGGCTTTGCTGAAGAACAATCCCCAAGGACTTCAAAATTACAGAAACATCCCTTTCAGCTTCCCATTACTCAGATTCAGACAATCAAGTCCTCCAGCCAGGAGCATGGTGATCACCACAGCTTGAAATAAGATGGGTAGTCCTTATCATAGGTGTTAACTTTCCCTCCTACACTATCTGTACATGCACTTTACCTTCTGTTGATTGACAGACCTCAAGCTGTCAGATGTGTTTCCCAGAGATCTTTAGAGAATACACAAGCTGTGTCTGGTAAGATCAGCTGGGAAGACAGGATGTGTGAGATTTCTTTTCATTATAACATAAAGTTTCTAAGTTTCACTCCTGCCAGTGCCCTGGAAATAATGGTGCCAGTACACTAGAGTCCCCATCAAACCAGGGTGAACAGGGAACCAGCCCCTCCCTTGAAGGATGGCTAGGTGGATGGATGGATCCTGGGAATTCAAGGGAAGAGTGAGTTCTAGAGAAAGTTTCCCTCTGAGACAAGCTGGCTTTTCCACCTTCACTAAGCGTGTGCTCCTGTCTGCCTCTCCCTTTATTTCATCAACCGTGTTTTGACAATTGCTGAAGAAAAAAAGAAAGAAAAGAAAACGTGTCTAAGGCAAATTGAGCTCCTGAAGTAATAAACATTTAGACATACAGTGTGAATTGAGTTATTGTTCTCGGTCGGGATAGTCTCCCAGGCTGTTTCTCTTTTTTTGAAGAGAGACTGTGTCAGGCCGTCTTCCTTCCCCGGGCTCTGAAGGGGAGTCTCCCCTCCGCAGTAATTGTTGCGAATTCTGACAATAGCCCACGACTAGGTTATCTCACAGGAACTTCCATTTCCAAAGAGTTGAGGGGAGATCAATGCAAGAAAACTGGGCTAGATCGAGGGAGAAGAGCCGACCCTTCAGCCAAGTTTAGCCAAGGTAGCCTTTTCCTGGGTCTCCCAGGTGGGAGGCGGGGGGGCCTGTCGCGGTGGGTTTCGCTGGGGTTTCGCTGGGGACAGAGTCGGGGTCCTCGGGTCCGGAATCGCCGCTCTCCTCCGCACAGCCTCTGCTGTTCGGCGGCTGATTCGAGACCTAACTTTGTCCCGATCTCTTGCGAAGCAGCGAGGGAACCGGGGGCTCGGCCAGCTCGGCGGTACCGGGGACCTCCCGGCTGGACTGGGGCCGGGCCCGGCCGGGCGCGTTCATTGTTGTCTCGGTGCGGGCGGCGCTCCGGAGCCCTGCGGCGGGCGCGGGAGGCGGCGACGCGCTCCGCCGCGCGGGGACTCGCCGGAGCCAGCCTACCGCCCGGCCTCCCGCCGCCCCGAGCGCGCTCGCCGTGCCCGGGGCCGCCGCGCGGGGCCGCCCAGCATGCGGCGGGCTGGGCGCGGCGGCCCGGGGCTCGGCGCGCGGGCGAGGGGCGGGCGGGCGGTGGTGCGCCCTGGCGCGCGGCCAGGCTCGGCGTGAGCGGCGCGAGCGGGCGATGGGCTGACTGGGGACCCGCGGGGGCGGCGGGGCGGCGGCGGCGGCGGCGGGGGCGGGGGCGCGCCGGGGCCGGCGGGGCGGCTGCGGGCGCCGCACGGCGGAGGCGGAGGCGCCGGGCGCGGATGCCGCCGGGTAGGCCCCGGGCCTGCGCACCCCGGGCGCATGGGACTCCCGTTTCGGTGGATCCGCCGCTGCAAACCTGAAGTTCCTCGGCTCCCCGGGAAGCGCCACGAATAAAAGGTAATGTGTCTTTGTTTCCCGTCCGCGATTGCGGACAGGCGGTAGAGTCTGCAGCACTTCTGGGTCCATGTCTGGCCAGTGAGAGGGGCATGACACTTGTGCTTTGCTGAGGACACAGAGCTCTGAGTGCTGAAGATGTGACATTGTTCCCAGTGCTCACCCCACGTGTGGACAGGCTCTGCTCCCTCCCCCACACCCACTTTCTTGGGCACCTTGACCTCACTCAGGCTGGATTAACTCGGGGAGAAAGGAAAGGACGTTGCTGCGGGCAGACCTGGGCGGGATATTTTTTTTTAAACTCATTTGTCTGGAAGTGACAGGATAGTCCTTCTTTCGGTGCAGGCGGCAGGCTGCAGATCGGCTCTGCTAAAATGGACTGCTCGTCACATTCCAAATGGCTGCAGCAAGTTCGATGCAGGGAGACAGCGGGAGGAGGGGAGGAGGGAAGCCCCTTCAGGACGGGGTCATTTGAAAATGACCAAACGCCATACTTGTGTATTGCAAGCAGCTGCCCCAACGTGGGTGCATAGTGCATTTAGGAAAGGTGAACCGGCCCTGTACTTTGAAACCTGTGTGCAAGCTGCCCGTGTGTCATCAGGAACTCGGTGCTAACCTCGATAGCCGAGTAACTGCTCAGTAGATTCGAGAGAATTTCCAAGGGATGGCTGGCTATTCTAATAATAGGTTTGGCGGTGCCTTCCTAATAGACACACTCCTTCTGAATGATGCGGCCATGCCGGTCCCCCAGAAGCTCTGCTTAATGCTAAAAGGCGATCCAATGCCAGTAAAGGACTCCCTGACCCCACCGTGAAAGGAGGAGGTTTTCTCCCCTATGAATGGAACATCCCAGTAGAGGTTCCTACCGCTGTTGTGGCTTCTCTGTTTGAATCCTCACAGCATCTCGTGAAAGGGATTCTCAGAACACCTAAGCCAAGCACCAGTTTCTAAATGTGAGCTATTCAGGGCGGATGGCTTATATTAGGTGTTGGCATAGACTCAGCTGTATTTAGATCCCTGGTCAGGCTGACTTGATCTTTATTTACCTGAGTGAGTTTTGAACAGCTATTCGCATCCCCCTGACACCTCAGCATCTCCAAGTCTGTGGGTTTTTTGTTTTTGTTTTTTTTTTCTGAAAGCATGGCTGTGATGTTCTGGAGAGCACAAGTCCAAGAAAGAGCCAGGGGCAGACCTGACTTCCTTCATGGAAGCCACCGCTGACCCTGGGGGCACTGTCTCAGGAGTTGGATGCAGAAATCTGTTCCTTATACTAGGTGGAACTTAGCTCCACGTGCCATCTTTTGAATGTGCCACGAAGTGGGGAGTTGGGGAAGATAAACATTTCATTGTTTCTAGTTTTTAAATTGCTTCAAGTTCATTCATAGCATCTGGCCCCTTTTGGAGTCTGACTTGAACAAGGTGGGAAGACCAAAAACAGTTCAAATCAGTAGACATCTGATTTGGGTTCTTCAAGTGTTCATCTCTTGCAACCAGAGGGCCGGAGGCTGAGCCTCTTCTGTTGGCCGGGGGATCCTTTCTGCTGTGAATGAAATCTGGGTTTTTTAAGGCACACCAGGAATGGGGGTCTTGCTGCAAATAGATTTGAATATCTTTGGTCCAGAAAGATTGTGTGTGTGTGTGTGTGTGTGTGTGTGTGTGTGTGTTAGTCTCCCAGTTGTGTCTGACTCTGCGACCAAATGGACTGTAGCCCACCAGGCTCCTCTGTCCATGGAGTTAAATAGCTGTAATTACTTTATAGGAAGCAATATTTGGACTTGCTTTGAAATCAACACTATTGTCCTGTTAGTGAATACAGTGTTGCCTCCAAATAACTTGGAAAAAAGTGATGCTGGATGCGTTATAGAAGTAACCTTTTAGAATAACAACATTAAACTTTTCTTGTGTTAAAAGGGAACAATGCTGGTTGAAATGAGGATCGGAAAATCCCTCCTCCACCCACTTAAAATTCTTTCATTGAAATACAAGTGATTTGCAATCTTATTAGTTTCAGGTATACCGAAAAGTAATTCAAATATGTGTATACACATATATGTATTCTTTTTAGCTTCTTTTCCATAATACGTTATTACAAGATATTGAATATAGTTCCTGGTGCTGTATAGTAGATAACCTAATAGGTTATCAATTTTAAATGTAGTAGTATGTATATGTTAACCTCAGATTCCTGATTTATTCCTTCCCTGCCTTTCCCCTTTGGTAACCATGCTTGTTTTCTGTTTGCGAGTCTGTTTCTCTTTTGTAAATGAGTTCATTTGTACCGTTTTCTTTTTTTAGATTCTGCATATAAGTGATATCATATACTGTGTTTGTCTTATTTCACTTAGTATGATAATCTCTGGGTCCTTCCATGTTGCTACAAATAGCGTTATTTCATTCTTTTTAATAGCTGAGTATTATTCCATCGTCTCTGGGTCCTTCCATGTTGCTACAAATAGCGTTATTTCATTCTTTTTAATAGCTGAGTATTATTCCATCGCATATATATGTGTGCACCACATCTTCTTTATCTCTTCATCCGTCAGTGGACATTTAGGTTGCTTCCATGTCTTGGCTATTGTAAACAGTGCTGCTATGAACATTGGGGTGCATGTATCCTTTTGAACCCGCATTTTTCTCCAGATATCTACCCAGGAGCGGGATTGCAGGATCATATGGTAGCTCTGTTTTTAGTTTTTTAAGGAACCTCTATACTGTTTTCTATAGTGACTGTACCAATTTACATTCCCAACAACAGTGTAGGAAGAGGGTTCCCTTTTCTCCACACCCTCTCCGGCATTTGTTGTCTGTAGACTCTTTAACAATGGCAATTCTGACCAGTATGAGGTAATACCTCATTGTAGTTTTGATCTGCATTTCTGTAATAATTGGCAGTGTTGAGCATCTTTTCACGTGCCTATTGGCCATCTGTATGTCTTCTTTGGAGAAATGTCTGTTTAGATCTTCTGCACATTTTTTAATTTCTCCACCTACTTTTATTCTGACCAAGTGTGATCTGCCACTGCTGTTGCTAGTATTTTTTCTGGCACTTGAACTAATTTTATTAATAAGACTTGTTATTTATGGCATAGGGCTGCTTTGTTATTTGTAGACATCGTTGCCAAGTCCCCTGACAGCCTGGCAGGTGGCAAGTGCCATTAGCATTATCTTGTTGTGGGGGGAACCGAAACCTCTTGAGGTTCATTCAGTGAGTTGCTGATTTCATAATCCGTGAGAACTGCCTCCCAGATGTGGATGTGTTCAGCTTTATTGTAATGTTCAGGTTATAGTCTGAGATCAAAAGATAAACGAAGAATGAGTCTGAGGGACTTCCTTGGCAGTCCAGTGGTTAAGACTTCAAGCTTCCACTGCAGGGAACATGGGTTCTACCCCTGGTCGGGGAACTAAGATCCTACATGTCACACGGTATGGCAAAAAACAAACAAACAAAAGAATGCGTCCTTGTATGGGTCCTGGAACTTGGGGAAAGGCTCTGTGGACTAGTAGGGATGCCAGAGTTATAAAGAAAGGGCTCCTGAGTCAGGCTTGATGGGTTGATGCGTGAGTGTGATCCATCTGTAATGGGAGAGGCAGTGATGAGATGAAAGGTCCAAGCATTAGTGTATTGAGGGGGACCTGCCAGGGCACCGTGGTCACTTAGTAAATGTGGGGTTGGACGTAACTGCCTCCAGAGGAGATCGTTACCAACTTCACTGCATAAATACACCATTTGTGCTCATGTGTGTCTTAAGTAAAAGACTTCCAGTTCTATTCATATGTCATATATTCACCAGTTATAAGAGCTGCGTGTAGCCTGACACACCAAATGACTGAAATGTGATCGGGCACATTCAAAGCTCAAGTTTTGTTCTAAGAAATTTTTGCATATGTCAATACTTCTTTAAAAAGAAAAAAAAGAAACAGTGTAACTTCTTGAGAATTTCCATTTAAACTAGGGGAAATGAGAAAGACACGCTCACAGTTAAATAGGTTATAAAGTTAGTTTAAACCACATTCTACACAGTATCAGAATATGTAAGTCTAGATTCACCAATGGCTTTCATCCATGTTTTTCGTTTATTTCTTAAGACTTGTCTCATATCTTTTAAAAATATTTTTGATTTATTTTTAAGATTATTATTGTTTTTTAAATAATTTTATTTATTTATATATTTTTGGCTGTGCTGGGTCTTTGTTTCTTTGTGCAGGCTTCCTCTAGTTGTGACAAGCAGGGGCTACTCATGGCAGTGGCTTCTCTTATTTCAGAGCACAGGCTCTAGAGCACAGACTCAATAGTTGGGGCCCATGGGCTTAGTTACCCCGCGGCATGTGGAATCATCCCAGACCAGGGAGTGAACCTGTGTCATATGCATCTGCAGGTGGATTCTTAACCACTGGACCACCAGGTTATATTTTTGAGTATCAGCAGATATGTCAGTAGGCTTTGTAGCAGGACTTCTCTATTTGAATGTATTCACTGTAAAAAATTCCAGCATCTCTATTAGAAAGGATCTCTGAGACCTCATAGGGAGAGAAGCCATGGGCAAAAATCTTTTATCTAAATTTTAAAAATAGCATTCTTCTTGAGCTAAAGATGCAAAACAGGGACTGCCTTATAAGATGAGCATGTACTCGTAACCTCCCCAGGACACTGCTTAACCTTTCTCTCTATCTTGCCCATTTCTGGTTCCTTGCCATCTATTGCTCTCTAAATAGGTAATTAAAGTAACAAAAGTAAACATTGGATGTCTCCTAAAAGGTAGGAGTTGATGTGAGAAAAGGAAGAGAAAGGATCATTCCATCCATTACATAGGATACATAGATGCTTGAACATTTCCTACATAAGCAAAAATCAAAGACATAAAGAATCTGGGGAAAGTGGCCACTAAAAGTTGAACCTGTCAGAGAAGGGTGAGATTTGAGTATTTTGCCTTGTTCTGTTCATTTTAGCCGTAGTCACACTGAAGTGTATTGGCAATATTTTCCATTTTTGTTTTTGGTTTTCCCAGGACATTTAACCTCCAGAGCTGGCACAACAGCTCTTGGAACTCTGGGCTCCAGCGTCACCATTGCACACAAAGCCTGTTGGTTTTGCTACTCTCTTTTGCAAGTTTTCTGAATCAGCATAAATCCAGCTTATCAGAAATTCTCTCCACAGCACTTTCCTTTTGGTTCCCTAAATCCATCAGCTGCCACCCTTTCCCCTGCCCTGTGGGATCAGCATCTCTTTCTCTTATAAGGAATAATTTAGATACACCGTTTTATTCTTATAAGGAATAATTTAGACACTTTTGAAGCTACCAGCTCCACCACTCGCACCGTTATCCAAAAAATATCCAGCATTATGCCTCTCTTACTTTCTCAGATCATCAGAGCTACTGCTACTGTTTAGTGAGTTTCACGAATGCTTATTTGGGGTGCTGTTTGCTGTTGAGTGAGTGTGTGTGGAAAGGAGGTGTTCAGTTCTTAATTCTATCAGTGGAAATTAGGTATTTTCCTCCAAAAGAGAAATACTTTTACCTTTAAAGATGGAAATTACTGCTAAGAATAAAGGCTGTGATTGTTGGAAGGGATCTAAGGGGTCTGGTTCAGTTCAGTGACCTTATGACTATCAAACGATCAAGAGAAAATGAGCTGGTAGGTTCTGTTTGAACTGAATGGGTAGCCTCTCTGTAGATGTTCAAGCATCACTAACTCCAGGTCATAGATGGAGCGGATAGGATCCAACTTGTTAGGAAGGCTAATCTCCATCATATGTGGTGGTTTCTGGTTTTTTGTTTTAAAATTGACACGCTGGCCATTCCTTGATGCAGTACAAGAAGACGTGAGCTGTGTGTGATCAAGAACAGTTGTGCGTGCACAGCCTTCTCAAATTCTCACTACATTCACGATAGCATGTGCTATCGTGCTATCTTATTAGTGATTATTTCCCAATCCATAATTGTTGCATACTTTCTGTTCACTGAAGGCTCCCTGAATTTACTGGCTGCTCATGACAGGCACTCAGTAGATCCTATTTGAATAAGAAAATCATAGAGTGACTCTTCATACCAATCCCAACACTAATGTATTTCAGCATCTTCAGAAACCTGGAAAACCCAGTGATCTAAAGAAAATTGGAACCTCTTAGGTTGTCCTGTATCTAACTTTAAAAAAAAAAAAAGTCTGTTCTGTGGTGTGGCCCCTTGTTCCCATTTAGCAATACCTTGCCCTTTGGGTACTCATGTGGAATACCAAACTTTTTTGACAGTAATTTTCACTTCAAATTAACCAAAGGCTGTCATCTCAGTCTTGGACTCCAACTCCATCATTTCCATCAGAATTAGCCCATTCTTCTGGTGATGCAGGCTTCTTTGCAAGGCTTTTTGCCTTTCTTTGTCCTTGTGATATGAGGAATGCATGAAAAAAACAGTGTGTAATGGATCTTAGATTGATAATGCATGACAGCAAATGGAAATAATAATCGGAGAGTTGCCAGGCTGTGCCATTCATAACCATAAAATGCACAATTATGCCCTCCCCACATGCCTGTGAAGAAGTATGTAAATGTGACAAACCCAAACTGGGAAATCCTAATAGTGTGGGGCCATCTGGAGCTAGGCAGCACACCTACAAACAGTGGGTAGTGCGGTGCAGGCTTACCAGTTTCTCTGCTCCCTTCAGCTACCTGCCTAGAGATCCTGGGTACTTATTTCTCTGTTGCTCAGAGAGAGAGCAGAGGAGAGGGGAGGGTGACGAGGACAAGAACCAGATTGGAGCCCGGCACAATGCAGGGCAGTGTTCTGCCTTCTCAATCCCCTTTTATTGGGATGGTTGAGTGTTTTGTAACAGAGTAGCTACAGAGTGTCCAGTAGTACAGATGTAGCCTGCAGGTCTTGGCATGAGAGCAGAGACCTCGACTGAGCAAAGCAGCAGAGAGCTGCAGTCACACTAAATGCTGAGCTCAAACTGTGGACCACGCGCAGATGAGATCTGGGGATTCTCTATTGAGTCGGACATCTCAGATGGGGCTTAGGGAAAGAAAGGGGGCATATAGGTCATTTTTACAAATTAGGAGATGCTCACAGAGGTTCAGGGACCTTGCCTATAGAGGTCTCATTTGCAGGGCCAAGACTAGAGTCCCTACTACCTGACAGTGTGTTTTGGCAAAAAAGGAGTGGGGCTGTGGAGCCATCTGACCTCACCGTGGCTTGGATTTCTAGCTCTGCCCCTTCCTGGCTGTGAGGACTTGGGTGAAATACTATATCTCTTTGAGCCCCAATTTTCTTAATTATCAGAAAAGTTATATTCAGTGGAGCCAATGAGATAATATCTGTGAAGCACCCAGCACAAAATTATAAGGAACTTATCTAGAATCAGCAGTTGTATCCTTGCATTCTCCCCTCCCTTATTGGCTTGCTTGTGTCCCTGGAAGACCCAGCAATACTAACTGCAGGAGGTTTAGAACACGTAAGATGGGGACTACCGTGGTGGTCGAGGGGTTAAGAATCCACCTCACAATTCAGAGGATGCAGGTTCAATCCCTGGTTTGGGGAACTAAGATCCCACATGTCATGGAGCAATGTAGCCTACAGGCTGCAATGAAGGATGAAAATGATGTGCCGAAACTAAGACCCAATGCAGCCAAATAATTCTTAAAAAAAAAAAAACACACACATGGAGTGTAAAAAGGCCACTGGTCAAGGAAGTGGGCCATGTATGCCATTCCATTGTACTATGGAAGTAAAAGGGGACTCCTCACCCACTGTCCTGGAATGAATTTTATAAAGAGAAAGTAGTGTAAGGAAAAAAAAACCCTGTTAACTCTGATATTCCATAACAGTCACCCATCCTTCCAGAAAGGATTCTGCGGGTAAAGACATCACTGGAATGACCCTTACCTCGTTGGGACAGAGCAGGCTTACAGAGAAGGGGCCAGTATCCTGCAGCATTGTAGCAAGTCTCCAGTGAAGCCAGGAGCACTCATCCAGGGAGGGTTGGTTGAGGGAGGGGAAGAGAGAGAAGAAATATGATTTCACCTTTGCACTAATGGATTCTGTCACCCTACCTTTCTGAAATTCTTCAGTTTTCAGGATTGATCAGAAAGCTCTTAAGGCTTTTATCTTGAAAAAAATTCTCCAATAGAAATAAGGGTATGTCAGTCAATGTTTTATCATTCTTTTTTTTAAAATTGAAGTATAATCAATTTAAAATATTATGTTAGTTTCAAGTGTACAACAAAGTGATTCAGTTATATATGTGCTTTTTCAGATGATTTTCCAATATAGGTTATTACAAGATATTGAATATTGCTTTTTTTTATATAGTAAATTCTTATTGCTTATCTGTTTAATGTATAGTGGTTTGCATCTGTTAATTACACACTCCTCATTTGTCCCTCCCCCTCCTTTTCCCCTTTGGTAACCATACATTTGTTTTCTATGTCTGTGCACTGTTTCGGTTTCGTAAATAGATTTATTTGTACTATTTTTTAGCTTGTACATGTAAGTGACAGCGTATGACATTTGTCCTTCTCCGTCTCACGTATTTCGTTTAGCATGACAATCTCTAGGTCTGTCCGTGTCTTACTCTTTTTTGTAGCTGAGTATTACTCCGTTGTATGTACGCACCACATCTTCTTTATTCACTCATCTCTCAATGCGCATTGAAATTGCTTCCACACTTTGGCTGTGGTAAACAGTGCTGCTATGAACATAGGAGTGTATATATCTCTTTGAATTAGAGTATTCTCCAGATATATGCCCAGGAGTGGGATTGCTGAATCATATAGCAACTCTATTTTTAGTTTTTGAGAGACCTCCATACTGTTTTCCAGGGTGGCTGCACCAATTTACATTCCCACCAACAGTGTAGAAGGATTCCCTTTTCTTCGCACCCTCTCTAGCGTTTGTCACTTGTAGACTTTTGGTTAATGTTCATTCTAACCGGTGTGAAGTGGTACCTCGTCATGGTTTTGATTTGCATTTCTCTAATAATTAGCAATGTGGAGCATCTTTTCATGAGCCTGTTCATGTCATCTGTTTCTTAACAGCAAAGAAAACAATCCAATCACCATATAAAAGTTTTCCATTCATGGTCATCAGCTAGAAAGATTTTCAACTCCAATTTTCTCGTTTATATTTCACCCAAGTACTTTGTGCAGCAAGTGAATGGCAGAAATAAGCCTAGAACTTGAGTGTACCAGATGCTCATGTGAGTTTTTTAATTGAACCCACCATCTGACCGCTCTGAAAATACTGCAAGAGTTTCCTCGTAGTAGAAGTCAACAGGCCAGTTTGCAGAATATTCATCAGAAATTACTTAAGCACCTAATAACCTTTGAGATGGTAAATAAAATAAATTAGAATGAGAGGTTGTCCATCTTCTGGAGACAGATTAAACACGCACACACACAGGCAACAGAATAAAAGCGTTAAACAAGGAAAGTATTTATAGGCCATAATAGCCACATCCAGAACAAGGGTATATTTTGGTGGATCTTCAGGGACAGCTTATGGGCTCCGTTTGCCTAGACAGGGTGGAGTGTGTCTGTCATTTTATGGAGAAATTATAAACTGCCATTTGTTCATGGTTCCGTCTTTCTTTCATGTGGAAAATGTGGTTTCTCTAGCCCACCGCAGTTGAGTTTCTCTGCCCTCCCGTTCCTAAGGTTCTAACTTTATCCATGGAGATTTCGTGCCCTTGAGATACAGAAGTCTATAACGTCCAACTTGCAAAGATACTCAAATATATCATGATCATATTATCCAATATTCCAAAGAATAATATCCCAAACCACAGTCCTTTGGGTTTTTTAATGGCAGAGTTCTTTTTTGTCTTGCCAGTAGGTCTGATCATATGCCTAAAGAATGAACAAAGCCCAGCTGAAAAAACCCAGAAGCTGTTAAGTTTCGTACTGTGGCTTTGGGTTTTCTGGTGGAAATAGAGAAAAGTTAATCTGTGAGCATCCTTGTTTCTTGTTTGTGGAAAGGTGGGAGTGGGGAAGCTCGAGTTACCATCACTTCCCTGTGGCACAGAAGGTGAGGCCGATAATAGCTTGGCATCTGCTCACCCCTCCCCATCAGACCCTGCCTGGTAAGACTGCCTTTCAGACTGGCTCTGAAACTCCAGAGTCTCTGTCTGGCTAATTACCAACGTTTGGGAAATACAATTCCCCAGAGGAACCTCTCTCTTCTAGAAGTCCAGAGTTAGCCAGCGCCTTGCTGTACTTGCTTTTGCTCTTACTAGTTCCACCTGGTTTTTTGATTACCCCATTCCTCTTCCTCCTAAGGCTTAAAACTCACTGTCCTGTGATGAATGACTCACCACACCTGCCTAACTCTTCCTTTTTGCTACCTTACTAGCATCAAGCTCTCCTGGCCTTTTACCATCAATTTCTCCAATGCCTCATTCGTATGTTTTCTTCCCAAGTTCTTTTGGGTTGAGGTACCTACTGCCACTGCCATGATGGTTCAAGGCCTCCTCTTTCCTTCCTGAGTTATTGTAAAATCTTTACAACTTGTCCCTTTACCATCTTCCTACCACACACACACGCATACAAACATCTCCTCTCTACCTCTCCTCCCTTCATTCTCTGTAGACCACAGCCCTGAACGTGGAATAGAAGGCCCCCCCACCACCTGGAAGCTTCTTATTTTTTTATGTTTATGTGTGTATGTATTTGTTTTTGTCTGCAGTAGGTCTTCCTCTAGTTGTGGCGAGCAGGGCCTACTCTCTAGTTGCAGGGCGTGGCTTTCTCTTTGTGGTGGCTTCTCCTGTGGCAGCGCACAGGCTGCAGGGCGTGCAGGCTTCAGTAGTTGTGGTACGCAGGCTTACCTGCCCCGAGGCATGTGGAGTATTCCTGGACCAGGGATCAAACCCGTGCCCCCTGCTTTGGGAAGCAGACTCCCGACCACTGGATTACACCAGGAAGCCCAGCTTCTTATTTCTTAAACTTCTTCTCTCCCCTTATCCTTCATACACTTAGTCTGTTCAGGCAACCGTAACAAGATACGCAGGCTTATAAATAACCCACGTTTATTTCTCACTAATCTGGAGGCTGGGGAGTCCAGGTGCCAGCAGATTTGGTGTCTTGTGAGGACCACTTCCTGGTTCACGGACGGCGCCTTCTATGTCCTGCACACTGTTGTCCAGGGCGAGAGATCTCTCTGGACCCCCTTTTGCTACCAACACTAATCCCATTGCTGCTGGCTGCACTCTCATGACCTCATCACCTCCAAACACCCCACCTCCTGATAGTATCACATGAGGGGTAAGGGTTTAGCAGATGGATTTTGGAGGGACACAGGCATTCTGTCTGTTGTGCACATACACCCACACACCCTCGCCTTTCCCACCCGCATTCGACCTCTGCTGCACGCCAGGCTCTTGCTGACTCACCTTTCACATTAAGAGGCCCCTCCAGTCCCTTCTCGCCTGGACTCTCCTACTTGTTCCTCAGGTCCAGCCTGCAGTGTCACCTCCTCCTCTTCCTCCAAGTGGAGCACATCTTCCTCCTCTGATCTCCTGCACCAACCTCACCAGGTGTCTGTCCAGTTTGATTTCAAATTCAAATGACTCGTTTGTGTATATGTTTCCCACCGTAGCTTCTTAGGGAAGCTTAGAAGCTTCCCTGGTGGCTCAGAAGTTAAAGCGTCTGCCTGGAATGCAGGAGACCCGGGTTCGATCCCTGGGTCCGGAAGATCCCCTGGAGAAAGAAAAGGCAACCCACTCCAGTACTCTTGCCTGGAGAATCCCATGGATGGAGGATCCTGGTAGGCTACAATCCATGGGGCCACAAAGAGTCAGACACAACTGAGTGACTTCACTTTCAGAGATTAAAGTGTCTGCCTGCAATGCAAGAGACCTGGGTTCGATCCCTGGGTCGGGAAGATGCCCTGGAGGAGGAAATGGCTACCCATTCCAGTATCCTCGCCTGGAGAATCCCATGGACGGAGGAGCCTGGTGGGCTATAGTCCACGGGGTCGCAAAGCGTCGGACACGACTGAGCGACTTCACTTTCACTTTCCCACTGTAGCCTCTAAGGGAAGGATTGTATCTTTTATTTTTAATTGAAATCTAGTTTATTTGCAGTATTGTATTAGTTTCTGGTGTGCAGCAAAGCAATTCAGATACATATATACATATGTCTATGGGTGCTCAGTGGCTTCAGTCGTGTCTCTTTAGGACCCCGTGGACTGCAGTCCGCCAGGCTCCTCTGTCCACGGGATTCTCCAGGCAAGAACACTGCAGTGGGTTGCCATGCCCTCCTCCAGGGGATCTTCCCAGCCCAGGCAAGAACCCACATCTCCTGCCTCCTCTGCATTGGCAGGCAGATTCTTTATATACATGTACATACAAACAGACATGTTTTTTCACATTCTTTCCATTATCAATCAAGATGTTTAATTGTATATATTGAACTGTATGTTGACTGTAGTTCCCAACAAGTAGGACCTTGTTATTTACCTTTTTTATATGTAGTAGTTTGTATCTGTTCATCCCAAACTCCTAGCTTATCCCTCCCCTCTCCTTCCCCCTTTGGTGACCATAAGTTTGTTTTCTATGTCTGTGAGTCTGTTTCTATTTTGTAAGTAAGTTCATTTGTATCATTTTTTTAGATTCCACATATTCTAAAGGAGATCAGTCCTGGATGTTCTTTGGAAGGACTGATGCTAAAGCTGAAACTCCAATACTTTGGCCACCTCATGCGAAGAGTTGACTCATTGGAGAAGACTCTGATGATGGGAGGGATTGGGGGCAGGAGGAGAAGGGGACGACAGAGGATGAGATGGCTGGATGGCATCACCTACTCGATGGACATAAGTTTTGGTGAACTCCGGGAGTTGGTGATGGACAGGGAGGCCTGGCGCGCTGCGATTCATGGGGTCGCAAAGAGTCAGGCACGACTGAGCGACTGAACTGAGCTGAACTGATGAGTTATATATCCTATGGTGTATGCCTTTCTCTGTCTGGCTTACTTAGTATGATCAGTAAGTCTTGTTGCTGCAGATGGCATTAGTTCATTGTTTTTATGGCTGAGTAGTGTTTCACTGTGTATATGTGCTATGTCTTCTTCATCCATTCACCTGTTGATGGACATTGCAGGTTGCTGGCTTCCACGTCTTACCTATTGTAAATAGTACTGCAGTGAACATTGGGCTGTGTATATCTTTCGAAATTATAGTTCTTTATGGATTCTGTGCCCAGCAGTGGGAGCGCAGGATCGTATGGTGGTTCTGTTTTTAGTTCTCTGAGGAACCTTCATGCTGTTCTCCACAGTGGCTGCACTTTATTTGTCTTTGGTCCTAAAGCACCTTATATCGTGCCCAGCATTTGGTGGGTGCTCAAGAATATAAGTGAGTGATTATTTGGCACGTTTTGTGGTTTCTCGTTTCTTTCCTGGCTTGCATATAGCTGGAACTAATTTTTTTAGTGCTCAAGCCTAGTATCCTTCACTGCCAGCCCTCCTGTCTGCATGTGTCTGTGTGTCACAGAGTAAAGAGGGAGAGAACAAGAAGGGTGCGGCACAGCTGTGTCCTTCATGTGAAGGTGAGCCTGGCACCCCAGCTGGCAGAGAGGCAGAAAGTGCCTGCGCATCCAGTTCCTCCCTTTATTCCTTCAGTCAGATGGTCAGGCAGTTATTCTGACTGATACACTTACTTATGTGCCTCTTCTGTCCTGGGAATGTCAGCAAACGAAAGGGACCAAACTTCCTGCCCTCGGGAGCTTGCCCTCTACAAGGCAGAGACAGGCAGGAAGCATAATGAGTAAGTAGATTATTATATCCTGTGCTGGGAGGTGCTGATTGCTGTAAGGAAAACGAAGCAGAGGCCGGGAAGCGTGGCAAGGTTGCTGTTTTAAATTCAGGATGTGATATTATAAAAAGGTGACATGAACAAAGCTTTGTAGGATGTGAAGCGGTGAGCCATGTGGGTGTCTTGCAGGAACATTCCAGACAGAGCTCATCACAGGCCCCAGGTCGAAAAGAGTGGCTTGTCGGGAACAGCAAGGAGATGAGGGTGAAACAGCAGACGAAGTGAGGGTGGGGAAAGAGGTAGGAAGCTGTCTGGACTGGGGGCAGTAGGACTCACTGCTGGAGCGTGTGGATCTAGGAAGCACCCTGATCCCATGTGGGCTGCACAGGGATGGTTTGGGTGCTGTGTGGGGACCAGACTGCGAGATAGGCAGAGGGAACCGCTGGGGTACCAGTTGGGTGGCCATTTACAGGAATGGGGCAAGTGATAAAGTGCCGATGGTGAACAGGCTTAAGGGTCTGGATATTTGGAGAGTTTTCTGGTGAGCTGGATGTGGTTTGTGAGAGGACAGAATGTGCTGATGGAGAGCTGGAGTAGCTGTTAGCTGAGAGGGAAAAGCTTTGGGTGAAGGTGGTTTGCGGAAGTACGTGCGTGCTCAGTAATAGAGTTGTGTCCATCTCTTTGCAACCCGATGGACTGTAACCCACCATAGGTCCATAGGATTTCCCAGGCAAGAATACTAGAGTGGATTGCCATTTTGTAGAAGATAGGTCAGTGGTTCACTTTTCTTGAGATATTTAGCAGCTATCCAAAAGGAGATGCTGAGTGGGCTATTTTGCATTCATCACGTACAAACCTAGGAAAGGAGGAAGTCCCGGCAGGGACGCAAAGTGGGACTCAGCCAAGTAGAGCTGATATTTAAAGACTTCATGGCTCAGTCCTGGATGGGACAACATCTGAGAAAAAGACACTGTAAATCCAGTTCACACTTGGAATTTTTAAAAAGGTAATATATAAAAAATGAACTAATTTCTCCTCAAAGTGCAAAGAACCCTGCTGAGATGTATAGTTGCACACATTGGACTCTTCAGTCACTTATTCACTCAGCAAACGTTCCTTAGGTGACAAGTGTGTGGTGTGTGTACACCAGGTGGGACTATAATACAATTCAGAGGAATAGCAGTGATAACAACAACAAAAACAAATTGGACTTTTCAGATCAGCCTGATGGTCTGTCCCTTTTTTGATGCACAAAAGGAATAACTCTAACTCTTATATTTTATTTATTTATTTGGCTTGTTGGGTCCTAGTTGTGTTATGTGGGATCTTTAGTTGCAGAGCAGAGGCTCAGTTGCTCCTCCTAGCGTGTAGGATCTTAGTTCCCCAACCAAGGATCGAACCCAAGTCCCCTGCATTGCAAGTCGGATTCTTAACCACTGGATTATCAGGGAAGTTCCTGAGTTTTGTATTTTAAACGGATTTATTGATGTACCATTGACATACAATAAGCTTCACATATTTAAAGTGTACCATTTAATGAGTTCAGACATATGTCCACACCTGCAAGCAGGTTGGTTGGTCTAGGGGGATGGTTCTTGCTCTGGACATATGGCCACACCTATGAAACCATCACCACAGTCAAGAATTATAACTCCATATTTTCATCAATCATGCTTACTGAGAGTTTGGTGTGTTTCAAGCTCCCTGCTGGACGCTGTGAGGATAAAAGATGAAATCACTATTCCCTGCCTGTGTGTTTGCTCAAAGTTAAAATGCTGCCTTTCCCTAAAGAGTTATCGCATCGTACACTCATTTCCAGGTCTTTCCTCCCACGTTTGCTGAAAGTACACTCAAATTTGGTTACCAAAGGCTTTGGAATGACATGTGTAAACTGTTTGACACCTGCTTTCCTGGTTAAATTGGGAAAGAGGGAAGGTCAGGAACCCTGCCATCTTTTCATCGGTTCTGATATAAGCCGAAACTTCTCTCTAGTTGCTTCTTGCATGGAAACGGCCCAAACAGTAAGCTCTATTTCCCCCTTTTTCACTGTGTGTAGGCAGGATAGTAATTACCTCCTGCTGAAAGCTTGGAGGAATCATTCCGTGTCCAATTAGAATTTTTGATTTGACTGATAGATCCAGCAGCCTGTCTTTATTTCTATGACTACTCTCAATGATATGCACCCTGGGGACTTCCCTGGTATTCCAGTGGTTAAGAATCCACCTTGCAATGCAGGAGACATGGGGGTACTATTAACAAGATCCCACAGGCCACAGGGCAACTAAGTCTGCACGCTGCAACTACTAAGCCTGCAACTAGAGAGTCCATGCGCCACGACAAACGATCCCACCTGATGCAACCAAGACCCAATACAGCCGAGTAAACAAATAAGTATTTCAAGAAAATAATATGCCACTGAGAGGCTGTGCCTCCTGGGGTGAAAAGAGTGGGGAGCCCTCTTTTGGTTTTGCAGTCCTCCTTCTCCCTCCCCCCACTTCCCTTTCTTTCCTAACCTGATGCCGCACCCCTGTTTGTAAATGATACTGGCAACCAGGGCTCCTGTTCTGTCCGTGGCACTGCCACAGCAGAACCAGGAGGCTGGGGAGCAGGTCTCCAGGAGGCGTCTGGGGTGGCGCACGGGGCAGCTGGCCAGCGTTGCAACCTCCGACAAGATGAATGGAGGGTGAGCCCTGCCAGCGCAGCTCGTGCAAGAGGGAGCAGTCCCTGCCAGCGACACTCCAGCCGAATCCTTTCCAGAGAACTCGGTTATGTAAACATCCAGGCGTCAGCCTCCAGGCCAGATGGACGGCCCCATGCTGACACAGTCTAAGGTAGCTGTGAAAGTGGCCCTCAGTGCAAGTCTCCAGGTTCTCAAGTTCTCTCTGCAGCTTTGTGTTGGCGGCACTGGGCCAAGGAGGGGCGAGGGCTCGCTGCTTCCTGCAAGAGCTGAGACCACCCTGCAGGACTGTGTGCCCTGCGTCTGCTGTGTGTGATGCCATTGGAAATTTGGTCTGATTTCAGCCTCAGTCTCGAAGGATCAGTTCTTGGGCTGGAGCACTGCCTTCCAAACCTGGAGGACTTGGCGTCTGTGCGCTGGGCCCCGGTGCTCAGCCATGGGTGGCACGTGACTTTGCATCCCGTGCCGGTTCTATGAGAGCGGGTGGCCTGGGGGGTCGTGCATGGGCGGTAGATGACAGGGTCACCCTGTCACTGGAGCCTTTGCTGTTTAAGCCCACATGCAGCTTTCCCATCAGCCCTGGGAAGACATGGTCTCCAGATGTTTACTTCCTCTGATTACCATTCCTTGGCTTTGCTCAGGTTTTTTCATTTGGTACCTAACATACGGTATTCAGAATTCAACACAGATTTCCAGACACGGTTAACTGTAATAGGATATAGGAGGCATCCTGATTTCGTTATTCAGGATGCTGTACTTCTAGCATGTGGACTAAGAACAGGACCTGAAACCATAAACAATATGACTTCACTTTGTAGCTGTTAAAGTTACCATCTAAACAAGCCCCTTGTTATCTGTAAATGTGGTTGGCACACTTTCTGTGTGTGGTTATAAGTTGTGAGGGCATCATACGGATATTGAGAGCTTATATTTATGATAGCATCTGTTTTTATGATACGAAAATATCTGTGATTTTATTGATCTGAAGGTCACAGGTACTACTATAGTTTGTCGCCTACATTCTTTTTTAAAATATTCATGTATGTAGTTATTTGGCAGCTCTGGGTCTTAATTGCAGCATGCTGGATCTTTGATCTTCCTTGTGACATGTGGGATCTAGTTCCCCGACCAGGGATCGAACCTGGGCCTCCTACATTGGGAGCACCCAAGTCTTAGCTACTGGACCACCAAGGAAATCCCTATAATAGGCTCTCTTTATAGTTTTCCAACTGCTTGTATCTTTTCTAAAGCACTTAGCCTCAACACTTGCAATTAGAACCCTCTTTCCATACTCCCCTCATTTTTACACCAGTTAGGATTGGATTGATGTGAAAATATTGTCTGGTAGATATGTCAGTGATTTAGCCATCCTCAGACTCTTGGCTGGAAGCTGCGCCTCCTTCCTCTTGTAGAGAGAGTTCTCCGGCTGTACTTCTCAGTGCTCTGTACCCACATGCCACCCTCTGCCTCAGCTCTGCTGCCCAGCCGATGTTTTGAGAACACACCGCGTTCTCTTCCATCCAGGTCTTCTTACGTCAGGTCATCTGTGCTGGACGTCCTCTCTTCCGACCGCACTTCCTCACCTGAGCATTCACCAATCTCCCAGGTGTGAGTGAGGGTCCCCCCACCCTCTGCTCCATTGCATCTTATGCCCACCCCCTTGTCACACATTACACTGTAATCTCCTAACTTAGGTACTTCTGCTGAACACAGAAGCTCATTAAATATAGGAACAAAATTGTGTTCATCATTAAATATCGAATAAGATGCCTGGCACAGCACTATGTGCCATAAATATTTGCAGATGAACACACACTATGATGGACACAGCTATGTATAATCGTCTAACCTCATTTCTCTTATTTCATGAGGGTTGGTCTCTGGTTTACTCCCTGGATTACTAGAGAGATGGATAGATCTCCTCTAGAGGAGAAATTATTATCAAAGGAGATGAACTCTGCAATGGGAATCTGCCCACACTGCAGGCAGATTCTGTACCATCTGAGCCACCAGGGAAGCCCAAGAAACTGCAGTGGGTAGCCTACCCCTTTCTTCAGGGAATCTTTCCGACCCAGGAATTGAACCAGGGTCTCCCGCATTGCAGGCGGATTCTTTACCAGCTGAGCTATCAGGGAATCCCATGAACTCTTTAGCCATTTGCAATTAATTTCCAGTAGGATATTAGTGGTCTTCTACTTAACTTATAATCGTCTAATAATTAAATAATTTTATCTTTAACATATTAATCACTTTATAGTTGTTAACCATACCATCTCGGCATTTGCTTTTTCTTTTTGCTTATGGTGATTTACAGAGTAAAATTAGTTTTTTGAAAAAGAATTTTAAAATGTAATCAAATGTATGAATTTTTCCCTTTTGGCCTATCCATTGCTTTTATACTTAAAAAAACATGATAAGCCTGTCTATTTTAATATTTCACTGTATGAACCACTTGGAATTTATTCTGGGAAAAGAAGTAGAGGTTATATTCTTGAAATCTTTTAATTAATTAATTCTGTCTTGGCTGTGCTGGGTCTCCGTTGCTGCAGGTGGGCTTTCTCTAGTTGTGGTGCTTGGGCTTCTCGTTGTGGGGGCTTCTCTTGTTGCGGAGTAGGGGCTCTAAGTGTGTGGACTTCAGCAGCTGCAACACACGGGCTCTAGAGCACAGGCGCAGTAGTTGTAGCACACAGGCTTGGTTCCTCACAGCACGTGGAATCTTCCTGGATCAGAAGTTGAACCCACGTCCTTGGGAATGGCAGGTGGCTTCTACAGGGGAAGTCCAATTCACATTCTTTTAGTCATTAGTCCTACCATGTACCTTCTTGGTGAGGAGACTGAAACGAAACAGGATCTAAGTGGTCCAGCAGCTCATCTTTTAACAAAGATTTATCGGTGTCAAACAGTGAAAACATTGCTTTCCTCCCTCTTATTTCTTGGGACGTATCTTTAAAGGCTCTTCTATTGTCCTTAGATGTTCCTCATTTTAAACCTTTGCTTCAGTTTTCCAACTCTGTCCCTCTAGGGTTGTGATACTCCCTCATCTATGTCCATCTATGTCCATATATAATGTATTTCATGCCCTTGACACGTTGTATATATTATACTAAAATATACTAAATTATATATTATACTAAATTCCTTCGTGAATTCTTCATGCAGATACTTTGTGTTCTTTGAATGTCAGAATCTTCACTTTCTCCTTCAATTTTATTTTTATTGTGTTAGTTTTATCTTTAAAGTTTTTGTATTGAAATTTTGATCTCATGCAGATGATATTCTTGCAGATCCACAGAGTCAACCTCATCTTTTTTTTCTGGACTTTAAAACCATTTTCCTTGAGTCTTGGGCCCCCACAGGAATACCCATCAGTGCTTTTCTATAAAAAATCCAAGTGCAGTCATCAGAACAAAGGAAAGTATAGATACTTGCCTTTTCCTATGGAAGCGTCTCCATTCCACCCAACACTCTTTTTTTTTTTTTTTTTGCTTATAACTTTTATGGTTTCTGTTTTAAAATTAATTAATTTATTTTAATTGGAGTCTAATTGCTTTACAATACTTTAGTGATTTTTGCCATACACCAGCCACGGGTGTACATGTATCCTCCATCCTGAACGCCCCTCCCACCTCCCTCCCCATCCCATCCCTCAGGTCCACCAACACTCTTATCTCTGAGACTCTGAAGTCAGAACTCCACCTGCCTAAGCACAGGTGTCATTTTCTTTCTTCTTTGCTCACTTCAAGGAGAACCCTGGAATGTTGGATGGGTTAGAAGGGTGTTTTGTTTCTTTGGGTTTTATACCTTCTCAGTCACCTTTGAAGGATGTCTTCAATGGACACCGTCTTATAAAGAGTTGTCAGTAAGAATAACACCTGAAAAAAAAGAACACCCTGAATCTGCTAAGAGAATCAGGCGGGGTCTCTTTGGCAGCAGGAGGGCTTCATCTCCTCTGATAACAGACTGTGTATTGCCCAGCAGTTCTTGTGGTCCCCGCCAATGTCAACATGGGGTACTGACACCCCTAAACCTCCACTCCTTCACTGGCTCTGACGTGCCTTCCATCAGCTCTCTGTGGGTGCTGACACAGGGCCCCAGGGACTCTGCTCTGTGAAGGCCTGGTACTTACTCAGCGCAAGGAATAGCTATCCAAAAGATACCCACCTGGCCCATCATCCCCTTCCACCCGGCCACAGTAATGGACAGCCTAGTGTGAGTGGCAAAAAGTTGCAGCCTCATCAAGGCCATCCTGTGCCTATAGGGGAGAGGTGTCTGCATCATTGATGAAAACCGGATTCCATGCTGCAGGTCAGGATACATTGTCTCTCATCTGTCTGACAATGCTGATCAGACAAACGTCACCTTCCCAAACTAGAGCCTTCTGTGCCAAGCAGAGTTCCATACACTGTGTGCGTTAACTTGGTTATTCCTTTTGGCAGCCCCACGAGGTTGGCATGAAGGTGGTCTCCATTTCAGAGACTGAGGAGTGAGGCACAAGTTGGTGAAGTTCTTGTGGGTTCACACCCAGCTAGCCCCTGGTGAAGCTGGGATAAGACACAAACCTAGGTGGTCCAGCCCCAAAGCCTTCCTCTCATCTTCTCTAAGCCCTGGCACAGTGACCTGGGGAGGACAGAGGCAGGGGAGGCTCGAGGCCTGGCATCAGAACTGCCAGACCGGGCTGGGAAATCACCCCCTTCCCCCGCCAATGGGGCGGAGAAAGCTTGTGCATCATCATAGAGTCTGGAAGAATGAGTGAAAGTGACATCCATTTTTTCCTTAAGCTAGCGACCTCCGAGAAACAAGATGAAGCTTCCTTTAGTCACTGCTGTGTGTCCAGCCCCTGGCTCTGTGTGCAATCTGGAGCAGGCAGGCAGGGATTGTCCTTTGGGGACATGAGGGAAGAGAAAGTGGTTCCAGGCCAAAGAGATGGCGTGGGCTGGACCTGGAAGCAAGGGTGGCCCTCAGAGGAACAGAACTTAGAAGTCCAGGGCAGCTGAGTCCTGGACTTGGGCTGGTCTTGGAATTGCGGGGATGGGGTTAGGGAGGAAGGAGAGCATTTGGAAAAAAAAAACCAGGTCTGGTGAGATGAGGCCGGATCTCAGAGGGCTCGTGATCCAGCATTCAGGTATTAGTCTCTCACAAGTGGTGGCAACAGTGTGTAATCGACAAGAGATGCTTTACAACCTCCTCAGGAATCTAGTTCTTGGGCCTTCATTCCCCGAGGCCTTCTGTCCAGATCTGCTCAGCATCGTGCTGTCTGCACATCCCCACCTCTTTTCCCAGACATCCTCTGTCCAGACTTCCCAGGATTCCCTCTCATGTCGAAACCCCCAACTCACCTTCACTTATGAGAAAGCGCTATTCCTTTTGCCCAGCCCTCTCCAAATAATGATCATAATAATACAACGTCAAGTAGCGTGGAGTCTCCATGGATCTTCAAAGACTTCAGTTGTTCTGCTTGCAGAACCAAAGTTGTGTGGAGAAATTTTTTGGGTAGAAAGCAAAAGCTTGCCTGTAGATGTGCTGTGACTGAGGTGAATATGTGTTGATAGGTGTATTTTGGATTGCATTAGCCGATTGAGATATTGCTAATGTACTCAAAATGTTGGTCAAGAAAATCATTGTCTTCAGAAGACGCTCTGGCAGCAGCGGGAGCCAAGTGTGATGACCAGGTCATTCTTCTTTCAGTGTCCAGCTGGTTAGAATGTAATTCAGAAAGCACTGCTGCCTTCCAGGAACTGGACGCCTCACCTGCACTTCCATTCACGTCTGTTAACCGAACCGTAGTATTGTCACTATTCCGTGGTCACTTAGCAGGTGTCTGGGCTTCCCTGGTGGTTCAGCTGGTAAAGAATTCACCTGCAGTGCGGGAGACCTGGGTTCGATCCCTGGATTGGGAAGATCCCCTGGAGAAAGGAACGACCACTCACTCCAGTATTCTGGCTTGGAGAATTCCATGGACAGTATAGTCCATGGTATCGCAAAGAGTCAGACACCACTTAGCGACTTTCATTTTCACTTTCTTTCACTAAGCAGGTGTCTGTGGTGCATAAACCAGGCCCATGCGTGTGGCTTTCCCAGTGTCCTTTTCATCCTGACTATGTAGTTGGCTCTCAGACAGGAGAGTCTGATTGTCACACTCTAGCCCTGGACTGAAATTCCCCTCTTAGGCCTTGACCTTCTGGATCTGAGACACACCTGTCCGACCTCCATGTCTATAGCTTGTCTTCAGATTGCAGTGTCTTGCTGGAAGAGAAAAAAGTCCCCTCCTTCCCTATGTCCTACAACAGAGGTCTGGCTGGGAGCTCCTCCTCACTGGGATCACATGAGCCTATCAGAGGACTGGCTGTCCTCTCCTTTGACTTTCTAAGTCTGTCCCTCATTATCTCCACTTTATATCCCAAGATTGATAATGAATTTTTTGACCCTCTCGCCTGCAGCCCCATCTGGAGAGGACTGAAATGATGGTCCAGAAGGACTCGTGGCTTGATCACACACAGCAGTGGTCTGCAGGGCAGCAGAATTGGAGACTAAAATTGTCCACTTGTTACCAAGTCGGAGCTTGTACTGTTCACTGCATGACAGTCTAATAAATTGAAAGATGAGTTATTGGAGCAACGAACAGCCTTTATTCAGAAAGCCAGCAGATCAAAGAGATGGTGGACTCATGTCCAAAAGAACCAGCTTGCTTTAATTAGAATTCAGGCTTCTTTTATACTGAAGGAGATGGGGTGTGGTTGGTTGTGGCCAACTTCCTGGTGTTGGAATCCTTTGGTCTTGCAGCTGTCACCATAGTTCTGGTCACAGTATTCCTATAAACCTCCAACAAGATAAATGTTCTTCTCTATTTTGCAACTTTTTAATCTCTGTATGAATAGAAAAGTTACACCTTTAAAGGTCAGAGGCTTGAGAATGGGGTGTCCTGTATATTTCAGACTGTAGGCAGCATTCTTTCAAGCAGTAGAATACAAAGATTAAAGAAAAAGAAACAGATCCAATATGGAATCACATGTCTTCTTCCCTATGACGCATTGGGCCATGGCAGCTCTCTGTTGTCCCCAGCCCTTAGTGCTCCACAACTCCATTACTTCTCTTCCTGCGTTACCAGAGAAAACCCAGTTTCCTTTTGCTGGAGGCAGAGAGACCAGACAGCAGCATCACCACCACCACAATTTGCTTTCAAAGATCCTCCAGTGAACCACGGACTACACTCATGACCTCATCAAATGCACACTTGAAGCTTTGAAGAATGCTAGGCTGTTTCAGTTCCTATTACATTGCATTGCCATGTGAATTTGTTTCTAATGAAGACACACATTTAATCATTTTCATCTGGGATTTATCGGTTCCAACTGTATTCCACAGCCAAGAACCTCAAGGACATGCCTGTGTGTGTCCTTCTGTACTTCAGAGACTTGTAGTAAAGACAGAGGTGAACTAATTTGCCAGAAGTCATGGAGCAAAGTCAGGACAAGGTTATTATCCCTGAACTGGGCTTCTGCTGTCTAATACCTGGCATCTTCTTTCTTTCCATTAGCTTCTTGATTTTAATATGATGTCACTTAAAAACAAAAATGGTAACCTTGAGATAAATCAGATAGAGGAAAAATTATAATAAAAAGGACAAAGTACTTTTCAATTTTTCTTAAAGGTTGTGGGCAGAGGCTCCTCATGCACTTTTACTATATTATGATATTACAATAGCTTATTATATATGATATTTCCATGGCACAGGTTAGATGTGAGTAGCAGATGGATGAATATTTTTTAACAGCTTTTTAAAAAAAATTAATAATTTATTTCTGGCTGTGCTGGGTGGGTGTTTGTTGCTGCGTGTGAGCTTTCTCTAGTTGCAGGGAACAGGGACTCTAGTTGCAGCGTTGCGGTGTGTGGCATGCTCATTGCGGTGGCTTCTCTGTGGCCACGGGTTCAGTTGCCTCAAGGTATGTGATCTTCCTGGACCAGGATCGAACCCATGTCGCCTGCATTGGCAGGTGAATCCTTAACCACTGGACCTCCAAGGAAGTCCCAATGATGAATACTTTAAACAACTTTTAATTTGTTTAATATCCTGTCTGTGAACTTATTTACTGTGGGGTTGACTTTCTCGAGGCCTCTGTGGATGTGCTGTGTTTATTCGTCTGCTGGGTATGACAGCTTCATGATTCTGGAGATTCTGGGATCCTGAGACTTTCTGGTGCTTAGGTGAGTCCCTGGTCTTCATTTGTCTGTAGAGGAAACTGAAGGGATGTGACATGTTGAGGTGACCCAAAGAGCAGATGCTCCAACAATGCGTTGCCCTGGGAGCTCGTCGTCATGAATCTGGAATTTCCTTCTGAGCCGCAGAGGGGCCTGGGTCAGAGGGCAGATTGTGCGGTGCTGCTGTCATGCTTCCGGCATCCTCAGGATGCCCCGTTCCTTACTGAATTTGTTACAGTATTGCTTCTGATTCATGTTTTGGTTTTTTGGCCCTGTGGCATGTGGGATCTTAGTCCCCCAACCAGACACTGAACCCACACCCCTAGGCGAAGTGTTAACCACTGAACTGCCAAGGAAGTATAAAGGATGAGATTTCAGGGTGTTTGGAGGAGTATTGATAGTTTTCCTAAGTGTGCCTTGGAAATGTTAATTCTTTGTTTCATGCAATTCCATTGAGTCTTTAATATTTCTTATTTTATTGCTCCAGAAAGTATTCTCTCTAGAATGAATGTGAATTGCAACGTGGTAACTTACTAGGCACAGAACGAGTAGTCATGTGATAACTGTGAACCTGGCTCTCCTCCCCGTCCCTACACTCTCCTCAGCCCCCAGTGTCTTAGTGGTAACAGTTCCAGTATGATTTAATCTCAGGAAATATCGTGGTAACATGTGTTAATTTATTTTAGTTTTTTAAAAGTGTATGTTTTTCTGAGTTCAAGATCTGTTACCCTACCGTCTTTGGCACAATATCATTAGTTTTCTATGAAAATATTATTAACAGGGGGACTAGGGTTATTTCTTTGTGGTGTGCATAGCATAATAGACACATTACTTGAAAAGTGACAAGAATAGGGCAGAGAGGACATCCAAGAAATGACTCAGAGAGGGAGAGGGGCTGTTAGGTAGAGGAAAAGGTGATAATGAGAAGATATTGAATCTGGGTTTACTTCGTTTTGAATTTGAAGAGAAAATATTCCTAACGGAACATGTTTTCACATGATGAACTCAGTACCTGGTACTTCTTCATGTGAAGCTCTTCAAAATCAGCCTTCGGGGGAGTTTGTCGTCACTGATTAGGTAGTTGTTTTTCAGTAACACCTTGCAGAGGGGACCCTCTGTCATACTGGGACAGACCCCCTCTGCCATCAGGAATATGTCAGGCTCTGGTGGATGGAGGCCCTCAAACACAGATACTTCTAATCCCCCATTTCACATTCTGTGTTCCCTGGACCCCTTCTGGCCACAGTCAACCTCCCTCCTGCAGGGAGAGAAGGTGGGAGACCGCCAGTCTTAAGAGTTCTAATGTCTGTGACCATGGTAATTCTCATTAGTACATTAATTGGTATGACTTGGTATGTTAAAGTCATAGAAAATTGGTACAAATGAACTTATTTACAAAACAGAAATTGAGTCACAGATGTAGAAAACAAACTTATGGTTCCTAAGGGGCAGAGAGAGATAAATTGGGAGGTTGGGATTCATGTCTGTACACTATTACATGTAAGATAGGTAACTAATAAAGACCTGCTGTACAGCACAGGGGACTCCATTCGGTGCTCTGTAATGAGCTATATGGGAATGGAGCCTAGAAGAGACTAGATGTGTGTATGGCTGATTTTCTTTGCTGTACATTAGGAACTAATACAACATTGTAAATCAACCAAACTCTAATTAAAAATTAATTTGAATATCTCACAGGCAATCTAAAATGAATTTGCTGAGAAGGAAGCCTCTCAAGCTCCATTTCCTATAGCTGACCTCAAGCAGAGTCCTTCATTTTTCCAGATAAAGTTTCTTTTTTACATTTTTTAACTGAAAAAAGGAAAAAAGATGTGAGGTCGAATTTGGGTGAAGGTGGAGGACCACCCATAACCCTACTACCCCAGCACATCAGTTACTTATTTTTGCCTCTTAATTCCCACAATTTTATTGGCTACCTTTATAGTACACATTTCATATCCTGCTGTTTGCTTAAGCTTGTATCATACATGCATTTCCATGTTTGTGTGCAGTTTTCATGATTCACGGTGTGTCTTAACAGCAAAGTTGGATAAATGGAGCGGGCACCTTATTTCCAAAATAATACTATTCTGTGTATCCTTTGGCATCACAGTGCACTTGGCAGGCGTCTGCTTGGTATAGAATTGTTCTGTAACAAGTCGATTCATGGCTGGAGAGGTAGCCAGCTGACATCTGCAAGAAGCCTTGTTCTCCGAAAGGATTTCCTTTGAGGGTAATGCCAGCCCTCCAGTTGTGCCTGAGCAGCTGAAAATGAGAACAAGGAAAGCAGTATTAATTTGCAATTGTTAGTATTCAGAAGAAAATTTCACTGTGCCTGGGAAGCCAGACAAAGCTACAGATGTCCAGCCACTCTCTCTGTACACACACCCAGGATGGCAAACCTTTTCTCAGCTGATGATGAAAGCAGGATGCTCCTATTTCCCATCCATGTGGAACAACAAACAGGTCTCCTTTTTGAGGGGAAAAAAAAGCGACAGCTGTGCTGTCAAAAGAAAGTTGTGCTTTCAAAAACATGATGATTCAAAGTTGAGTTTCTGTTTAGACTCATTTCTCTGTGCAGATTTTTCTTTTTTTTTTTTTTGTTTTGTTTTTTAATTTTTAGTTTTTTATTTTTTAAATTTTAAAATCTTTAATTCTTACATGCATTCCCAAACATGAACCCCCCTCCCACCTCCCTCCCCAGAACATCTTTCTGGGTCATCCCCATGCACCAGCCCCAAGCATGCTGCATCCTGCGTCAGACATAGACTGGCGATTCAATTCACATGATAGTATACATGTTAGAATGTCATTCTCCCAAATCATCCCACCCTCTCCCTCTCCCTCTGAGTCGAAAAGTCCGTTATACACATCTGTGTCTCTTTCCCTGTCTTGCATACAGGGTCGTCATTGCCATCTTCCTAAATTCCATATATATGTGTTAGTATACTGTATTGGTGTTTTTCTTTCTGGCTTACTTCACTCTGTATAATCGGCTCCAGTTTCATCCATCTCATCAGAACTGATTCAAATGAATTCTTTTTAACGGCTGAGTAATACTCCATTGTGTATATGTACCACAGCTTTCTTATCCATTCATCTGCTGATGGACATCTAGGTTGTTTCCATGTCCTGGCTATTATAAACAGTGCTGCGATGAACATTGGGGGGATCAATGGAACAAAATAGAAAGCCCAGAGATAAATCCACACACATATGGACACCTTATCTTTGACAAAGGAGGCAAGAATATACAATGGAGTAAAGACAATCTCTTTAACAAGTGGTGCTGGGAAAACTGGTCAACCACTTGTAAAAGAATGAAACTAGATCACTTTCTAACACCGCACACAAAAATAAACTCAAAATGGAATAAAGATCTAAATGTAAGATCAGAAACTATAAAACTCCTAGAGGAGAACATAGGCAAAACACTCTCAGACATAAATCACAGCAGGATCCTCTATGATCCACCTCCCAGAATGCTGGAAATAAAAGCAAAAATAAACAAATGGGATCTAATTAAAATTAAAAGCTTCTGCACAACAAAGGAAAATATAAGCAAGGTGAAAAGACAGCCATCTGAATGGGAGAAAATAATAGCAAATGAAGCAACTGACAAACAACTAATCTCAAAAATATACAAGCAACTTCTGCAGCTCAACTCCAGAAAAATAAACCCAATCAAAAAATGGGCCAAAGAACTAAATAGACATTTCTCCAAAGAAGACATACGGATGGCTAACAAACACATGAAAAGATGCTCAACATCACTCATTATTAGAGAAATGCAAATCAAAACCACAATGAGGTACCACTTCACACCAGTCAGAATGGCTGCGATCCAAAAATCTGCAAGCAATAAATGCTGGAGAGGGTGTGGAGAAAAGGGAACCCTCCTACACTGTTGGTGGGAATGCAAACTAGTACAGCCACTATGGAGAACAGTGTGGAGATTCCTTAAAAAATTGCAAATAGAACTACCTTATGATCCAGCAATCCCACTTCTGGGCATACACACCGAGGAAACCAGAATTGGAAGAGACACATGTACCCCAATGTTCATCGCAGCACTGTTTATAATAGCCAGATTTTTCTTAGAGGCAATTTGCCTTCCAAAAGGGAAAGTGAAGTTGTTTGGTTATGTCTAACACTTTGCAGCCCCATGGACTGTAGCCCACCAGGCTCCTCTGTCCATGGAATTTTCCAGGCAAGAATACTGGAGTGGGTTGCCATTTCCCTCTCTGGGGGATCTTCCTGACCCAGGGATCGAACCCGGGTCTCCCACATTGCAGGCAGACGCTTTACCGTCTGAGCCACCAGGGAACCAAATTTCCTATTAGAATAGGGAGTGTGCGTGTAAATCCCCCAAGATTTAGTTGTGAGATTTTGTTTAAAGGAAGAATGAAGTTGGAAGATCCTTGGGTAGGTCTTAACATCTGAATGTACAGCTACTTCTTTAAATGTCTGAGCAGAGAAGATGAGATGTAGGGAATGGAACTGTATGTTTCAGATGAAAATGAGACTCAGGTATGAGAGTCTCAGACTTTAGATATGGGTATGAATTATACCCATAGTTTGGAAATACTATACCCAAGTTTGGAAATATTATACCCAAGTTTGGAAATATTTTGAGAAAAATAATACGGCTACCTCTTCTTTATGGCCATGAGTAGAACTTTATTTGATATAGTAATGTCTCTTGGATACCAACTTTCCTTGGTTTTTATACAACTTACTAGAATGTGAGTAAGCAACTCAAGAACATGTGTATACCCTTGACTGTTTACAATTAAAAGAAGTTCAAAACTTTGTGTTTTATATATGGAGAGGACAAACAGAATTTCTTAAAATTCCTTAAAATTGTCCTTAGCTTTGAAGTTGCTGTATAATACAAGGAACTCAACCTGGTGCTGTGTGACAGCCTAGAGGGATAGGGAGGGAGGGAGAGAGGTTCAAGAGAGAGGAGATGTATGTATACTTATGATTGATTCACACTGTTGTATGGTGGAAACCAATACAACATTGTAAAGCAATTATCTGCCAACTAAAATAAATTTAAAAATTTAAAAATGTTTCCCCACCCTTCAGAAAATTTTCTCAAACAATTAATATTAATAAATGTTTTTAAAGGAATTCCAAAATAATATTCAAGATGGTTGTAGCACTCGCCTTCCTAGAACCCCCTCTCTGTTGACCTTGAGTTCGTCCTAATAAGAACTGAATTGCTAAATATCTGAAATGTTATCCGAAATGCCTGTGCAGTTGCTGTCAGCTGCCCTATTGAAACGTGAACATTTTGGGTGCTCTTTTTTGTTAAGAGAATCATTTATACATTTTGGTATATTTTAGCATACTATAAAATTATAGTAGCTTTCTTTGAACTTAGATTGGGCAATGATTGAAATGAAGCTGATGGATTTTTTTTTTCCAGCCAAGTTTTTTATTCACTTTGTAAAAGTTTTCCTTTTTAAAAAATTGAGATATAGTTGGCTTATAAGATTATATTCAGGCATGCAGCATAATTTGATATCTGTATATGTTGTTAAGTGATCACCAGAATAAGTCTAGTTAACATCTATATAAGTGTCAAAATTTTTTTCTTGTGATGAGAACTTTTGATATCTGCTAATCTTAGCAACTATCAAATATGCAATATTGTATTATTCATTATAGTCAGCAGACTGTACAGTACATGCCCAGGTCTTATTTATTTTAGCTGGAAGCTTGTGCTCTTTGACCAGCTTCACCCAATTTCTACCCCCGACCCCCACTTTCCTGTTTCTGGCAACCACCACCAAGTTCTCAGTCTCTAGCAGTTCATGACTTTTTGGTTTCATTGGTTTATTTTAGAGTCTACATATAAGTGAGATCATACTGTATTTTTTTTCTGTCTGACTTATTTTACTTAGCAGAATGCTTTACAAGGCCATCCACGTTGTCATAAATGGCTAGATTTCCTTTCTTATGGCTGAATCATACTCTTATGAATAACTATGAGTGATAATATGACTTGATGGAAGCATGAATAATACTATGACTTGGTTGGCTTCTTTGAGGGAAGGAGAAAGAATTCTCTGGTAGGAACAGACAAGAGCTTCGCACATGCCAGTGGTCAGGGAAGGAGCCGGGTTGGGCAAGGAGAGAAGAGGCTGCCTTCTCTGTGTTTCCTGGAGAAAGCGCTCCTGAGAACATACTGTGATGCCCATGAAGTGAGGCGAGGCTGGAGTCAGTCCATGTTCATCTTTCCTTTGGGTCTGCATGACATGGCTGATAGCTGGGGAAAGAGAAGGTGGCTTCAGCGGGGGCTGCAGCCATATGTAAAGCCAAAGGCTGGAAGGAATCTCGGAGTCTTCTGGTCCAGGCAGCTGTGTTGGGGTGGCTCGCATTCACTTGTGAGCATAGTTGTTATCTTTTCAGGAATTCTGTGCTCCAGTTGTAAAACATAGCCATTATTAACACTAATTATATAAACTTACAGTTAAATAAGTTATGTTAAAACAAAGTTAATACATACTATAATAACTAAATAAATCAACACATCCTAATTATTTTACTGGCCTTTGCTAGTATCTCCATTCTTGAAGCGGTATATATTAGGTTTTTCTTGTTTTGTTTCTGCTTACTAGATTCCTGGTTTATTGCTGTTGTTCTTACCACTGAGCCACCTGGAAAGCCCCACTGGTTTATTATAAAAGGATGAAACCCAGGAACACCCCGATAGAAGAAACACATAGGGAAGTTATGGGGGAAGGCACGGAGCTTCCTTGCCCTCTCCTAGCATCATTCTACCTGGAGGTGGTGTGTTTTGTCTCTGTCTGTCAGAAACACTCTGCGTGTTGTCCTGACAGTTGCTTGAAATCAGACATGGTGAAGCTTCTTGGAATAGCAAGAGTCTTGTTAGAATGGTGGCCGTCTAACATCTCCCAGAAAGCTTGGTCTTCAGAGGATTTCCTTTGAGGATGATGCCAGGGCTCCAGCAAATGCTGCAATTGCTCCCAGTGGGCCCACCTACTCGTTTTAATATATGAGATTGGGGTGCAGAGATGAACAGAGGCTTGTTCAAAGTCCTGCAGCCAATAACCAGCGGGGTTAAGACTTGACTTGGTCTCCTGATGCCTGCCAAGATGCTCTTTCTATTGTCCAGATATGTTATTGGTGAAAGGCACAAGGGTGAGAGGTCAAGTTCAGCTGTGAGCTTTTGTCTCCAGGGTTCCTGTAACATAAGTGATAGCTCTGTAGGGACTAGAGTCTCATGAGGAGAGGGGATGATTAACACGGAAATCAAGTTCAGTTGCCAGTGGGGTGGTCATTTGCTCCCTGTGGTCAAATAGGGGAACGAGTTGGGAGGTGGCAGAGACCAGATACTGAACTGTGACCCTAATGCACAGTGATAAAATTATTAAAGAGTGACTCAAGAAGGAAGAACTATTACCACCTGATATTATGTTATATATGCATTTGCTAGTTTATTTCACATCTCCCCCGTAAGGATGTAACCTCCGTGAGAACAGGGACCTAGTCTTGTGTGCCACTATGCACCAGCTCCCAAAATAGTACCTGGCACGTAGAAAATGTTCAATAAATATTTTTGAATGAATGAATGAACCAATCCTGCCGTTTCTTGGCCTTATAGTCTCCAGCTCCCAGGGGAGGTTTTGCCCAGAGGAATGTGCCTGCTGGCATCCAGCATGGGGACCCTCTAACCTTGTGAAAGGCCACTAGACTCTTAGTGACCATCATTTGTCTTTCTTCTTAGATGACGGAGGGCCGTCGATGTCAAGTACATCTTCTTGATGACCGGAAGCTGGAACTCCTAGTTCAGGTAAATGACTCTTGGCCAACTTTCTAAGTTTTTTCTGTGACTGATGCAGTTCAGATATTGATTCAGCTGAAGGGTGGGTAAGAAAATAAATCATTTAAAAATCTCTATTAAAATCTCTGAGAGAAGATTGGGGCACACTGTGGTGTGTGTGTGTGTGCGTGTGTGTGTGTGTGTGTTTGTGCAAGCGCACATGCTTGCACGCTATTTTTGTTCATTCTGCTTATTTGAACAGAACCCCTAAGGCATTCAAGGCCAGATATAGATCAAACCTATTGTTACAAATCTCTAGAAAAGGAAATTCCACAACTGCCATTAGCTAATCTTTCTGAATGGAAGGAGTTGGCTATAGTATAACCTAGAGAACTCTTGCGGCAAGACTGATTTTGTCATCTTCCTTGCTCGAGTTACAGAAAACAGTTCATTATTTTCAAGTCAAGCCTTCATAGGTGTGACGAAAGAAGAGCAGTCTCCTGGCTCTGTCTTCTCTCTAAAGGCTCAGTAACTCCAACTCCCTCCCAGAGGTCATCATTGCCATCACTGTTGATTGTCTGTAAGTTGACACATAGGAAATCATTTATCCCCAAACAAAGAACTTATCCATGGCAGAGAAGTCAGAACAGGCCTTAGAATCCAGGCATTAGAATTAGTCCGTTAGAAATGGACCCTAGTTTTTGTTCAGCTTCAAAAAATAACGTATCATTGTTTTACTCAAAGCCCTAAAGAATGGTGAAGTTTGGAAACTTGATTTAAAGAACTTAATTCCAAATCTCTTACTCACCTCCAACTTTTCTAACCATATTTGCTTAATATTCTCCAGTGTCTATCATATTCTGAGGGCAGTGCTCCTTAACTTCCGTAATATTTGCCCTGGAGATGCTGCAGTCCCTCAGTGGGTTGAAACAATGCCCACCTGTGCATTCACGAGGGAAAACTATGCTCCCGTGGGGAGATTTACATAGAGGCACTCAGATCTCATGTTCCCGCTTGGATTCGAAAATGTTCAAATTGCTAACTTAAAGAGTGACTACTTTTAATAAGATTTCAGTTTTAAAGGTGTTACAAATGCAGTGTAGGAAAGAAACTGCGGGAAGAAGCTCAAAAACCACAAATAACAGTTCAACTCCTATTCTCATTTTGATAGATTTCTTTCCAGCACTTTTCATATTTGTGTTTCTTACATCGTTGCAGTCATGTGTGACTAATTCTCTGTATTTTCTTTTTCACTTAATGCTGTCTTTCATTAGCCTTTTCTAAGTTACTGAAAATTGTCATCTTTGTGAATAGCTTCATAAATTCCAGAAATGGATATTCCATTAGTATTGAGTCACTTACTCATTTGGGTCCATTGAAGCTTTCTTTACAATTTTTCCACTATCACATTTTTGCTATTGCTACTAAATGTTGTGATTAATTTATCTACCCTTGTACTGTTCTCCCATGTTTTGGATTATGTCCTTGTTAGACTAGATTCGGAAGACCACAGGCTTATTAAGAGTTGAAACTTTGGCTTGGATTGGAGGGTGGGGCAGTGGATAAGACTATAAAGTGAGCAAGATCTCTTCAGTTAGCAGCATCACAAACTAATAAAGCACTTGGAGCTCTAAATGGTTAAGAGTCAACTTGAGATGCTGAGAGATGAGTGGTCTGGTGTGTTTTAGATGGTTTTTAATATCAGCTCTTAGAGGCTTAGAAAGCAGCTACCCTCTTAAACAGGAAATGACACCTCAGTGGCAATGAAATGACAGTCGGTTGGCTGATTTGCTCTGGGGAAATATGGTTGGGGGCATTTGAAGCAGTCTCAAGTCACTGAAAAGAGATGCATTTACTGATGTGCAGCAGTATTGGAAAGGGCATGTTCAACCGTTTACCATCAAGAAAATGTTGAATTGGACCGAATAAGAGAAGTTCACACTCTTCCCGTCCCTTTTCAGAACGTGCTTCAAATGTTATTCCCTCTTCCTGGAACACTCCTTCCCATGTCCTCACCTCTGTCCCTGGATGGTTTCTGTTAAGCTTTCAGTTCCCAGATATGAAGACACTTTTCCCTCTAAGACTTTCCTTGTCCCCCAGGTCTGGGTCTTACCATTACCCAACCAGACTTGTGTCTGCTCACCCATACACAATAAAGCTGGTTGCTGAAACAAGCTTGTGATGAAGTGAAGTGCAGCATTATTGCAGGTGCTAAGGGCTTCCCTGTGGCTCAGCTGGTAAAGAATCCGCCTGCAATGCAGGAGACCTGGCTCCAATCCCTGGGTTGGGAAGATCCCCTGGAGAAGGGAAAGGCTACCCACTCCAGTATTCTGGCCTGGAGAATTCCATGGACAGTTTAGTCCATAGGGTCGCAAAGAGCCAGACATGACTGAGCGACTTTCACTCACCAAGACAGGAGTCCAGGCAGCTAATGCTTAAAGGCCTGAACACCCCAGGGGTTTTCAGGGAATGGCTTTTAAACACATGGAGAGGTTGTGGTCAACGTGTGGACTTTCTTCAGATTCTTTTGTAGTGAGGTAATTGGAAGTCAGCATCATCAGCTTTCTGGTTCCAGCCAGCCTGGGGTCTTTGTGTTTGTGGTCAGCACAGAGTTAACTTCTTCCACCTGGTTAAGGGGGTGGGTTAGTATCTACAGAGCAACTCGAAGGCTATGGCTCAGAATATATTATCTATGGTCCTTAGGTCCTTGACATTGTTTAATGGCTGAGCTATTGTTATTTTGTCTTGCTTATTTCCTTTGTTTCTGTATTTTCTCACTTGTGTGATTAAATTTATTTTCTGGAATTTGGATCAGGCTAATGTTCTTCTACAAATAAGAGGCAGGCAGAGGACATGGTCGGGGCGGGGGAGGGGGTGTCTGTCCTGGGAAGACCCCCTGCTGACAGTCCTGCTCCAAGACATTAACTTTCACCCTTGCCCCTAAGCTTTCCGTCTTACTGTCACAACTCATCACGACTCACTGCCATGGCCTGTTTACTTGGCATTTCCCAGAGCCATCAGCAGTGTGAGGGCCGGATCTGTGTCATGATCACTGTGTAGCCCCAGCACCCAGCCCAGGGCCTGGCACATAGGTCACTAAATAAATCCTTGTGAATGAAAAAATGGGCAAATCCTAAGATACTCTGGAAGTACCTCCGCCAAGGACCATAGAACCAATTGCTTTGAGTTTAGCACCAAAAAAAAAAAAAAAAAAGTGGAAGCAACCTAAATGTCCATTGACAAACAAATGGGTAAAGATGTTGTACATATATACAAAGGAATGTTACTCAGCCATAAAAAAGAACAAAATGACGCCATTTGCAGTGACATGGATGGAGACTGTCATACTGAGTAACGTAAGTCAGAGAAAGACAAATATCATATGATATCACTTGTATGTAGAATCTAAAAAAAAAAAAGTTACTGATGAACTTATCTAGAAAACCAGAAATACAGTCACAGATGTGGAAAACAAACTTCTGGTTACCAAAGAGGGAAGGGATAAATTGGGAGGTTGGGATTGACATATACAAACCGCTATATATAAAATGGGGAGCTAATATGGATCCTCCGGTCCCATCACTTCATGGCAAATAGAGGGGGAAACAGTGGCTGACTTTATTTTTCTGGGCTCCAAAATCACTGCAGATTGAAGCCATGAGATTAAAAGACGCTTACTCCTTGGAAGGAAAGTTATGACCAACCTAGACAGCATATTAAAAAGCAGAGACATTACTCTGCCAACAAAGGTCCGTCTAGTCAAAGCTATGGTTTTTCCAGTGGTCATGTGTGGATGTGAGAGTTGGACTGTGAAGAAAGCTGAGTGCCGAAGAATTGATGCTTTTGAACTGTGGTGTTGGAGAAAACTCTTGAGAGTCCCTTGGAGTGCAAGGAGATCTAACCAGTCCATTCTAGAGGAGCTCAGTCCTGGGGATTCATTGGAAGGACTGATGTTGAAGCTGAAACTCCAATACTTTGGCCAGCTGATACCAAGAGCTGACTCATTGGGAAAGACCCTGATGCTGGGAAAGATTGAGGGCAGGAGGAGAAGGGAACGACAGAGGATGAGATGGTTGAATGGCATCACCGACTCAATGGACATGGGTTTGGGTGGACTCCCAGAGCTGGTGATGGACAGGGAGGCCTGGTGTGCTGCGGTTCATGGGGTCGCAAAGAGTTGGACATGACTGATTGACTGAACTGAACTGAACTGAATGAGGATCTACTGTATAGCACAGGAAACTCTACTGAATGAATACTCTGTAATGATCTATATGGGGCTTCCTTAGTGGCTTAGATGGTAAAAAAGAAAAATCTGCCTGTGATGCAGGAAACCCAGGTTCAGTCCCTGTGTTGGGAAGATCCCCTGGAGAAAGGAATGGCAAACCACTCCAGTATCCTTGAGAGGAGAATTCCACAGACAGAGGAGTTTGGTGGGCTACAGTCCATTGGGTCACAGAGTCAGACACAACTGAGCAGCTAACACTTTCACTTTCAGTGACCTATATGGGAAAATAATCTTAAAAAGAATGGATATATGTATAACTGATTTCACTTTGCTGTACAGTAGAAACTAACATACATAATGGTATAAATCTATACTCCAATAAAGTTAATTTTAAAAATATGAAGAAGAAGAAGATGGTTGTTTTGAGGCATTAGTCTGCTATCTTCTTGGTCAGCTGGCTTTCCGAATAAAGTTGTATTCCTTGCCTCAGGAAATAAAAAATGAAGAAGAAATGATTCTAAACTCTCATATATTATTACAATATGAGTTTCAACAGAACTTGGAGAAACAAGGATGGACAAAAGCCAACTTAAATATATGACTTTTGTTTGTATCCTATAAACTACTGTAGTCCAGGATTGTACTCTTTTGACAGAAGCTTTAGGGGATTCCCTATTCTTGAATTCATTGGGACCCATCTCTAAGTTTTTAATAGCATATAAATATTTTGACTTGGAACCCTTCTCTTTTTAGCAGCTTCATAGACTGAGAACCTTGTAAGTTGTTTAGTCACCAGTATTATGCATATTAAACGCTAAAGTTTTTGCCATTGTTAAGAACCATTCCAGAATATTTGTATTAAGCTGTAGACTGAGCAGTACCCTTCCTAATCTTTTGATCTGGTGGGGAAGGGTGGATGTTTCCTACGCTCACCTCACAGGGCTTATAAGATGGAGAGGCAAGTTTGGAGGAAATGGTCATCTCTTACAAAGATGAAAACAGGTTTACACACAAGGATGAAGGAATGAAGGGCATTGATAATAGCAACAGACATGGGAGGACAAGCTTTTCAGCTACTAAAGATTAAGGTAAGAGATTCATCTAAGGCTAGACCACAGACCTTCAGAAGCAGCACAGTTTCCAACAGAAGTGGTAGAACCCTGGGCTAACTAAGAATCAACATCTAACCAGAATTGCTTTGTATCAGAAGGATGCTGGTAATCAGACAACTACAGAGATTATTTCCTGCACCTGTGCAGACCTGGCCACTGTGATGGAAGCATTTCCCTTCTAAGGGTTACAGAGCAAAATGGCCATAATCCCCATATTAAAGGTTTATTACAAAACCCTTTTGAGATGGCCAAGTGGAATCTGCACTTCCAAGTTCCTGATGGTGTTGAGTAAATCCCACATTACGTATACAGGAAAAGAACAGAGGTCAAGAATTCACATACAGGGATATTAATATTCAGAAGGCTCATCCCTCAATCCACAGGCAGGTTCCTGACACCCACAACATGACCGTGTGATGCCCTAAGTCACTGAATTGCACTTACGGACAGCTAGAACCATGCTGTGACACAAAGATGTGATTTAGTAACAAGTCAACCCTTCAGCCTTGATCATCATTGTGTGAACTTTGTCCAGCCACATCGCACTCCCATTCAACAGAGTCAATGGCATTTTCTCCATTGCACCAAATTGTTTCAACCTTTTAGAAACATATTTGAAAAAGCCTGCATCAAAATACAAGAGGCCACCATCATGGACTTTTCTCAACCAACCTTTTGATACTTCTATAACCAGACAGGAGGGTGCCATGCTTGTTTTGTATTAAACTGAACTTCTTGCATCTGGCCTTCATATAGTTATTCCTTTAAAATGACTTTCTCCACTTTTTTCTGATCTGAATGTGTATTTAAGGGAACATTTTGGAAGCAAAGAAAGAGAAATGAGCTTTACTCTTAGAATCATTTCAATAAGATGGAGAGGAATTTCCTGACAGGGTCAGTAGGTGGAGGACTGGAAGCCGTTAATGGGAAGATTCTGGGCTCTTTCTTTTGGGTTTCTTAAAAATACAATAGATTCTCACTAGATTGGAATGGCTGAGGTGTGGTCCTTCCTTATTAGGGTCTCTTGAGGTTTATGATACTGTGTGAGAGCTTGTCTTCCAGGAAGACAAGCCAATGAGAGAAAAACAGATGTGTACCTTCTACTTCCAGAGATGCCTTGTGTCAAAGTCTTTCCCGGTTCTTTGGATGAGTGGGTACTTATGCTCATGGCAGAATTTCCTCCCTTTGATGAGAGCACACCAGAGTCTTCTCCAGCCCCTGCCGCAGAGGGAGCTCCCCAGTGATGCGGGGTGAATCCTAAGATTACCCTCTCTCTTCTCTGACCCCATCTCTAAGTGGCCATTGACATCATATTTATAACTATTTACTTCCATTAAAATAGAGGAATGAAGTGTCCTGTGATTCTGAGAAATGGAGCAAACTTAAACAAATCAGTGTGTTTTCAAGAGAATTAAAGATAGTAGCTGGACTGTTCTTGTGTATTACATGGTGTCCCTAATCCTGATAAAACCAGTGGGACAGAAGCATCAAGAGAGATTTAAAGCTACACTGTGGGGTACAGTTGGAGCCCTTGAAATGTGGCCAGTCCCAATTAAGATGGGCTGTGACTGTAAAACATGCACCAAATTCTGAAGACTTCATTTTTTAAAAAATCTAATTAATGATTTTTATATCAGTGATTCCATGTTGAAATATTATTGGGCTATGGTGAGATGAAAGACAATACATAATTAAAATTAATCTCACTGATTTCTTGTTCCTTATTTCATGTGGCTAACTAAAAAACATGGAAATTTCCTATTAGGCTTCCATGATATTTCTGTTGGGCAGCTATCTCTGAAGGATAAAGAGTAGACCATTTAAGCAAGAGAAAAATTATAAACTTAATAAACTTGTTTAAGGTTATCCAAATTTCCTATTGAATGACCTCTATAATAATGATGGCACTTTACAAAGTTTCCCTGGAGTATATCTTATTTAATCTTCACATTAATTATGTAAATAAGATGATAACTCAGGTGGAGAAACAGACATTCAGACAGGTTGATTAAGTTGCTAAAGGGTCACAGAGTAGTATATGCAGCTGGAACACTGCTCCTCTGACATTTCAGCCTATTCTCTTTCATTGCACAAGTAAGAAATATATATGATTAATATCAGACTTGTGAGATGGTTCATGTGATATGTGGCTGCCATGTTGGCCCCAACACCAGCTTCATAAGTGACTAGAGTTAAAGACTTCAAACCTCCTCTCACGGCTTCCCTGGTGATGCTCAGTGGTAAAGAATCTGCCGCCAGTGCAGGAGACACAGGTTCGATCCCTGGTCCAGGAAGATTCTACCTGCTGCAGAGCAGCTAAGCCCGTGTGCCACAGCTAGTGAGCCTGTGCTCTTGAGCCTGGAGCTGCGACTGCTGAGCCCACGTGCCACAGCTGTGGAAGCCCATGCACCCTAGAGCCTGTCCTGCTCAAGAGAAACCACTGTGATGAGAAGCCTGTGTACCCCAACCAGACAGTAGCCCCCGCTTTCCTCAACTGAAGAAAAGCTCATGAAGCAACAAAGACCCAGCACCACTGCAAATAAATAAATAAAAGTTTAAAAAACAAACTTCATCTCAGATCGAGAACTGAACATGGGCTTCCTGGGGTCGTTTCGTTTCTTTGAACTCAGTTTCTAATCGATAAAGTCAAGATACACAGATCTGACACATGATAAAGAGTTTCAACATCTTGTCTAAGCCTGAGGGTATCAGGTATGAGAGAAACTTAGCAGCAGATTTAATAATTCTTAGATTCTCATCACTTTCCTCTGCCTGACAAAGATGCTAGTGATACCGGCTTAAAGTAAATTTATATAGCCTCTGAATAAAGCAGCATTGAAGGCAAAGTAATATTCTTACCTATAATGGGCTTGAAAAATACAACCTGTACATGACTTTTTCAGAAATCTGGAAGTCTAATAGTGTTGCATGGGATAAATGAACGAGCCCTGAGTTTCCTCTGTGCGCGCACACACGTTCATATTCACCCTCACCCCCATCCTTAGCTTCTTCCATGGTTTATCATGTTCTTCTATAAAAATGCAAAGGATTATTTTCTATCAAGGAAGCCAAGAATTTCCCCAAAACGCACTTTGCCGAGAAAAGAAATATACAGAGTTGATTCCATATCTTCTCAGCCGAGAAGGGTGGTCTGCTTCGTGAGAGCCGGCCGGGCCATCTGCTCCTGTCTGGGCTGAAGTCACCAGGAGGTACAGTCTCAGCCAGGGGTGGGAAGCCCTGTGCAGAGCTGGGAGCAGATCGAGGGCCCTGGGTGTTCTGGACCTTCTGTCTGGGACCTCCCAGGCCCCCAGGCCGCCTCATAAAATGAGAGCCAGCGGGGTCAGGCAGCAGTGCTGTGGGCTGACCTCAGAGTCACTGCGATGGCCATCATCATTTATTAAGCTTCTGGCTGCAAAGCTGGGCATGCCCCCAAATGAGCCAAACAGATGTCTTCCCAGCCCCTGGGGGTGGCTGATAATACTTAACATCTTAAAGGCACATCGCGAAGCAAATAGATGTTAAAGTATAGATCACAGACGGAGGACATAATGGTATGTAATGGTCACTCTAAGTGGAATCAAAATTAATGGCTTGGAGGAATAAGAAATAGTTCTTAAAGTATAACCTTGGGGACCACAAGCAGCTCAGGAGTTTCCGCCTCTGGCGAGAGGAGGGAGGAACCTTTACATTCTCCTTTTTGCATGGAGGGCCTTTATGGAAAACTTGGGGAGCTCTGCTCTGCTTGATAACCAAAGCAAACCCCAGTCTCCCTGTGGGGCTGTGACAGAGGAGTGTCAGGATTCAGCTGGTTGTGCAGTCATCCAGGGGCCACAGCCAGTACACACACCCCAGCATACAGGCACACACAACTCCGGGAGCAGCCAGCTCAGGGCAAGGAGGAAAGACCAGGTTCCAGGCAGTTGAGGTCCAGGCTCTGGTTCCTTAGCAACATCCCCTTCTTTGGTTCCTTTCCCCGCTTACCCTCCTTCCACTCCAGCCCTCCATTTCCGTACACCATTCTCCCTTGATGTTAATTTTAACCAGTTTTTAAGCATATCACTTGGAATACTTTGAAATGGCCAGTGTTGGCTGATTATGTCCTACTGAAAAGACAGTTTTATGGGGTTCACACTGTGTGGAGGGCAAGAAAGGGAATTTCAGGAGAGGAAGAAAGTGCGACACCTTACCTGCCAGAAATGACCCTCTAGAAAGCTGATTTTTGTGGCTTTGTTTTGTGTGTGTGTGTGCTACTGCTGAGTTATTTGTTTTGTTGATCCTTTTACAAAATCATTTCCACAAATTCTCCAAGGTAACCCAAAGCAGTGCTGGCAGAAAGGAGCCTTGGGAGACAGGTGGGGACTGTGGGCTCTCTGGTGTAGCCTTTCTGCCCAAGAGGGGTGAGAAAGTTGAGGGGCAGAAACGAGCTTAACACCCAATGCAGGTCAGCAAAATGTGAATAATTGTGTCACTAGGGGAAAGATACATAGCATATTAAAAAGCAGAGACATTACTTTGCCAACAAAGGTCTGTCTAGCCAAGTCTATAGTTTTCCCAGTGGTCATGTATGGATGTGAGAGTTGGACTGTGAAGAAAGCTGAGCGCCGAAGAATTGATGCTTTTGAGCTATGGTATTGGAGAAGACTCTTGAGAGTCCCTTGGACTGCAAGGAGATCCAACCAGTCCATTCTAAAGGAGATCAGTCCTGGGTGTTCTTTGGAAGGACTGATGCTAAAGCTGAAACTCCAGTACTTTGGCTACCTCATGCAAAGAGTTGACTCATTGGAAAAGACTCTGATGCTGGGAGGAATTGTGGGCAGGAGGAGAAGGGGACGACAGAGGATGAGATGGCTAGATGGCATCACTGACTCAATGGACCTGAGTCTGAGTGAACTCTGGGAGTTGGTGATGGACAGGGAGGCCTCGCGTGCTGTGATTCATGGGGTCGCAAAGAGTCAGACATGACTGAGCGACTGAACTGAACTGAGGGGAAAGATATACAGAAAACACACACACGTGTGTGCACCCCCAGCCCAGGAGAGTGTGGAGATGGAGAGAAAGCCGGCCATCTGGAAAGGACGGCTTCACGGGAACCTGGGTGTTAACAAATCTGGGTGTTTTCTGTTTTTTACCCACAACTCACATTAATCTTTTGGCTCATTGCTCATTTGGTAAAGCTCTGTTATTCATCTTTCCCTGCAGAGATGTCAGTGTGCCTCCCTTTGCAGCAGAAGGTCATGTCTAGAGGTGGGCTGGGCGACTTTTTGCACATCCGGGGTATTCTTACTTCTACAATGGGCTGTGTGTTCTCCACTGGCTGTAACAGCACCCCTTTCTCTGTGCAGTTATACCAAGGGCACCCCATTTTTCCTTTATAAGGAGGGGGTGCAGGAAGATTTGGGGAGACAGAGCTGTGCATTCTGGCAGCCTCTGCTGCAACTTGTCCCATCCTGCCCAGAGATGGAGGGAAGGGAGGGAGAAGGGGAAGAGGTGGTGAAGGGATCAGAGGTCTGGGAAACTCTCGGCTGCTCTGTGCTCTTCCCTGTCTCTCCCACCCCTGGAGCCCTGCCCCAGAGCCCTTGAATCTCTCTACCGGCCAGTTTGCTCACTTGCCCAGTGAAGAACCAACAATTTAGTTATCAAAGCAACACAGAAGATTTCCAGATCTTGCCAAAGCCCCCATCTCATGCATCAAGCCACCTGCTGGGTACCAGCAGACGCAGAGATATTGCAGGTTTGGTTCTGAGGACTATAATATATCAAGTCGCACAGTGTTTCTGTGTCCTGAATTTTATATATATAAAGTTTATGTTCCATTTGCTTTATCTTTTAGGTTTCACATATAAGTGAAAACCTACAGTATTTGTCTTTCTCTGTCTGACTTACTGCACAACGTATAATACTGTGGGTCCATCCATGTTGTTGCAAATGGCAACATTTTCATTCTTTTTATGGCTGAGTAATATTCCATTGTGTGTGTGTGTGTGTGTGTGTGTGTATCACAACTTGTTTACCCATTCATCTGTTGATGGCCACTGAAGTTGCTTCCATTATCTTAGCAATTGTAAGTGATACTGCTCTGAATATTAGAGTACATATATTGCTTCAAATTGGTATTTTCATTTTCTTCAGCTATATGCCCAGGCAAGGAGCTGCTGGATCTCATGGTAGTTCTGGTTTTAGGTTTCTGAGGACTCTACTATTTTGCACAGTGAATGCACCAACTTACATTCCCACCAGCGGTGGTACTAGTGGTTGCCTTTCTCCACATCCTTGCCAACAGTTGTTATTTGTTGTATTTTTGATGGTAGCCATTCTATTAAAATATCGAATCACTATGTTATACACCTGAACTTAATATAATACTGTAGATCAACTTTGATTTTAAAATTTCTGTTTATACTATACTGTAGTCTAAGTGTCATGTAGATGGAGAAAGTTTGAACCCTCTGGCTTGTCCCTTACCCCTGACAGGGATTCACCTGAGGGGTCTCAGCAGAGCCCTCAGGGTTTAGAAATCACTAGATAGAATCCAGCTGATAAAAGTATAACTATCCTTTACTTTATGCAAATGAACACATTCCCAAACAGTTCAATACAATTCGAGCTTTAATTCTCAAAGCCAATTCTTAATGCTTTGGGAAATTTTATGGATTAGTGATTCATCATCAATGTAGCTAACTGAGTACTTCTTTCTGTGCCAAATTGTTCTAAGTGTTCCATATGTGCTGAATCATCAGATGATAATTAACTCCATCATTCTTCCCATCTTTCAGATGAGGAAATTTCAGCATAGAGAAGTTAAGTAACTTATTCAGGGTGGCACAGCAGGGAAAGAGTAGATACCTGATTCAAAATTAGGCTGTATGGCTCTGGGGAAGAGCAGCTTATCACCGATACACTGACGGCACAGATTCAAGGGCCAGACAGCCCAGCTTCAAAACCTGGCCAGAATTTAAATCAGTCAAGGTCTCGGAGTTACCAACCTGATGCTTAGTAGCTCCATTACCTTGGCCAATTGTCCAGCCTCTTTAAGCTTCAGTTTCCTTATCTGTAACCGGGGAATCAAAACTGCCTCCAATCTTCCTGCCAATTTTATCTATACATTAATTTTAGAACTTATGGAGCTATGATTAGGATTCAATGAATTAGAACATGTAACATGCTCAGAAGACTTCTCCGCACATCTTGGGCCATCCAGTGCCCAAACTGGACCACTTAGTAGCTGTGGTAACCTGGGCAAGCCTCTTCCTTTGCTACCTCTTTGTAAAGTGGAATTGTTAACTACCTCGGCCTCTGGGGAAATGCTACATAATTTGTGGTGTAATTATTCCTAGTAATTTGGTCTTCCTTGCAACTCTGTACAGGGCTTTATGGAGTATTTCTAGAGTGCAGTGCAAGTTCCCTTGACAAGGGATGGGGTTGAGTGTCGGTCAAAAATGTCTTAATTGCTTAACCTTTTAGGCTTCCTGACACATGGTCCCCCGAGCCTTTTATGCACAGTGGTTATCACGTCTAATCCTCCCAGTGTCATATACCACTCATATGACAAGGTCGTAGGGGACAGAGGGGGCTTCCTAAGTGGTGCTAGTGGTAAAGAATCTGACTGCCATTGCAGGAGACACAGGAGATGTAGGTTTGATCCCTGGGTCAGGAAGATCCCCTGGAGTAGGAAATGGCAACCCACTCCAGTATTCTTGCCTGGAAAAATTCCATGGATAGAGGAGTATGGCTAGAGTCCATGGGGCCGCGAAGAGTCAGACACAACCAAACGACTGAACACACACACACACACAGAGGACAGACGGGATGTAAGTGGAAATGTATTCATGCCAAGTACTGATAACCATCTAGATGAGTGAATGCAGTTGTAACTTCCAACTATGTCAAAGCTTGCTAAGTGCTCGTCACTCTGGGGAATAAAATGGGGGGAAAAACAGATTTTGATGGTTGCAACCCAGTCTGTTATAAATGACCCTATCTATAATACTTTACACTGAAATAATCTTGAAGCCTAGTTTTATACAAATGGATCATATTGACTGTGAAATGTGGTAGGGTAAGAACTGAAGGCAAGCATGATTCCTCATAAACAAGTTAGTGATTAGTTTCCCAGCTCATTACTCATGGCCTCAAGTTCTTACAAGTTCTTGCATTAACTGTTATTTCCCACTAAGGGCTGTATCCTTTCCAGGGGATATGGTGTGCTAGCTAGATTTTGTAGCCCAGAGCAGGATGGACATTTTGGGGCATTCAGTTGCATTCTTTGCTTCTCTGCAAGGCTCAGGAGAACGTGTGTCTAACCAGGGCTGCTGGAATACCAACCATCTGAGATCATTCCCAGGAGAACTGCCTGGTTCCAGAAACACCTAACTGCCAGTTCAAAACTGGTCACAACTTTTTCCTTGAGGAGAAGAGGATTTTAAAATCTCACGTGACTTCCTTTGACAGTGGCTTAGATGAATACAGTGATTCTTTTTAAAAAATTTTTATTTTATATCATAATATAGTTGATTAACAATATTGTGTTAGCTTCAGGTATAAAGTGACTCAGTTATACATATACCTGTATCTGTTCTTTTTCATGTTATTTTCCCATTTCGATTGTTACAGAGTATTGAGCAGAGTTCCCTGTGCTACACAGTAGGTCCTTGTTGTTTGGTTATGTGTTTTAAATATAGCTGTGTGTACATGGCAATCTCAAACTCCCAATCTAAGTACAGTGAATCTTAAACTGTTGATGGATGCATTGCTAAATTAAAGCTAGCTGGATATCAGTATTATAAAAATTATTGATTAACCTTCCTTAACTCTTGTAATAGACTCAGTGATTTTTAAAACAACAGAGAGACTATCAGTGAATTCATACAAAGGTATGTTGGATTGTACTAATCCTCCAAATGACTCCAGTTCTCCATTTCATTTAATAGTATATCTATAACAGAATCAGAGAGGTGTGACCAGATAACTGCCTTTTCGCTTGCCTTTCAGAGGTGAATAAAATGATATATAAACTAATGAATGCTATGATACTGAGCTGCCTCCAGCATTCAGTTGGCTTTGTCAAATACACACACACACACACACACACACACACACATACACACACTATATTTTAGGGAGTAGCGCTGCCCTGTGACCCTGAGTTCAACAGCTGTGGTCTCACCAGATTGTATTCAGAAGCACGGAAACAATCATCTTTCTGTTCAGCTTCACTTTGAGCTCCAGATTAAACGCAGTTACTTCTCTGGAAGTCCTCAGGCTCCTGGACTCCACTGGTCACGTGCTGGCTGCAGCACCTCCAAGTAGCGCATCTTCACGCAGCCACATCCCAAAGAAGGAAGGGAGTTTCTCCTCTTGTAACTCTTTTATCATGAAGGACAAACCTTCTCTGTGCCCTACTTCCCTCCCCACCCCACACTCTGTTGGTTTATATTCATAGATCTGAGCTAGTCCCTGACAAGGTGAACAGAAATGATGTGGTAGGCATAAGCCAGGGCTTCTCAAAGTGTAGTCTGAGATTGACGGCATCACTTGGAAATCTTGAGTATCACGTTAGAAATGCAGAATTCTCTGGTTCAGCACATCCCTGGTGGAACCCGGTGATGGAGCCAGCATCTGGTTCTGTGCAGCCCACCATGGGAGCCTGCATGCTCCCAGGCACACTGCATACTAAGATAGTAAGAATCTGACGTGGAGGAGAGTGCAGGCCTGTATGCCTTTCCAGAGTTTCCCTCTGGGGCTCACAGTTAGGGTCAGTGTGAGGCAGTGGTTCGCAGACTTTGGAATTTAAGGAACCATAAAATGTAAAGAAAATAGAAAAGTGGAGCTGGATTTTTTTTTATCAAGTAAGAATATTTAACAATATTGCTGAATACATTAACCTTCATTTATCTAATAAAAAAGAAAAACATACCAAAAAGGATAAACAAGGAGAATAAAGAGCAGTCCTTTAAGTGTAGGATACCTTTTGTTTTATAAAACATTTATGTACATTAATCTTATTTTCCTTGTTTCACCACTGACCCATGGAAAAATGGATCAGGGCTCAGGAGCTATTGATGTAATTAAATAGAATAAAATAGTAAAAGTTCATACTTCAGATAAAGTAAAAATCCTGACCTGCCCCGCTCCTGTGGATGGTGTGTGGGCTTAGGAAACATTTATCTGTATGAACCTCAGCTTTCTTGTTGCTAACATGGGAATTGTAATAACTACCTTGCAGGATTGTGGTGAGAATTAGAAATAATGAAACCCAGCACCCTCTTCTCGGGGGTCCTGTGGTGGCTGCTTTCATCCAAAAGTTGATGCCACGATATTGAACAAATGAATAGATGAACAAATTGCTTTCAAAATAAGAACTTCTCGAATCTTCAAGTTAGCACTTCTGTGCTCATTTACTTGTGGCAAAAGGGACGACCAGATTATTTTTCAGTGACTCAAAGCATAGGAACTAGATATACTTTAAAAAGAGAGAGAGAGGAGGGTAACATAGGAGAGGGCACAAGTAATGACTTTAATTCCTAAACTCCAACCAACCTTGAGCTTAGTCGTTTTTTAGCCCCCAAACACCTCTGTCTTCAAGTGTTCAGCTGCGTAATAACAGCCCCTCTGTGACTGACAAAGCCTCTGGTTGTGACACTCACAAGGCAGCAGCGTCCCTTGGGGGATCTAAGGTGGGGGAAAGAGGCTGCAAACCCGAAATGTGATTCTGGTCCCACCCACTGGGAGTTAGTGCAGACTCCACTCGTCCCCAACAAGACCCCCCGCCCTTCAGAGACCAGCCGCAAGCCTGGGGGTCCCCAATCACCCTGCACTTCTGACCAGCTGGCTGTAAATTTGGGGGTTCCCATCACCCTCTGAGGCTCAGGAATTCACCAGGATGACTCATGAAATTCAGGAAAGCATGATACTTATAAGGATTATAGGATTTTATTGTAAGGGATACAAATCAGACCTGCCAGTGAAGAGACACATAGGACAAGGTCTAGAGGGTCCCAAATGCCAAATTTCCTTGTCCCCTCCCAGTGGAATCAGGACACATCACTCTCTCAGGGCAACTGTGTGTTTGCCTACTGGGAAGCTCCATCAAGCATCACTGTCCAGGGTTTTATTGGGGTTCCACTGCAGAGGCATGACTTTTCTTCATTTTTTATTGAAGTATAATAACACATATAACATTGTTTAAGGTATACAATGTGTTGATGTGATATATTTATGTATTGCAATATGAGTACCATTAGTCTCTTAGCAACTTTGAAGTTTATAGTACAGTATTGTTGATGATAATCTCTATGCTGTGTGGACTATTATGTATAGAATGGCTAAAAAACAAAGTCCTACTGTATAGCACAGGGAACTATATTCAACATCCTGTGATAAACCATCATGGAAAAGAATGTATATGTACATATATACGTGAAAGTGAAGTTGCTCAGTCGTGTCCGACTCTTTGAGACCCTGTGGACTGTAGCCCACCAGGCTCCTCCGTCCATGGGATTCTCCGGGCAAGAATACTGGATTGGGTTGCCATTTCCTTCTCCATATATGTATCCATGTATGTATAACTGAATCACTCTTCTGTACAGCAGAAATTAATACAACATTGTAAATGAACTATACTTCAATAAAATGACTTTTTAAAAAATGTTTTTGATGTTCATAAAGCTTAAAGGAGAAAGAAAGGAGAGAAGAACGCTGCTGCTGCTGCTGCTAAGTCACTTCAGTCGTGTCCGACTCTGTACGACCGCATAGACGGCAGCCCACCAGGCTCCCCCGTCCCTGGGATTCTCCAGGCAAGAACACTGGAGTCCAAATGAATCGGGACCTCACTGAAAAGCCTCTACAGACTTCCTCAGGATGGTTATAGTGGCCATATATGGCAGGGATCCTGTTGGCTGAGAGGACCACTGAGGAAGGTCATTCAAAAAGTATTTCCTAGTAAATAGAATTTCCTTCATCTCTGTCCAGTCAGATGACTAAATACCATTTCGAGGTGATGTCCTCAAAATGTCTTCAGAATTGGTGATTTTTTCAGCCAAGTCCTAAAGTTATGTTAATCTTTGTATTTATCTTATTCATCATAAGGTGGCTTTTACTCAAGGTCATGGTCAGTATTTTTTTAATTGGGATGTAGTTGCTTTACAATACTGTACAGCAAATAGAATTAACTGCACGCATACATGTCCTCTCCCACTGGGGCCTCCCTCCCGCACACCCCCATCCCCCCCATCTTATGCCACTGCCAGGGTCAGTATTTTAGACCAGATGATAAAGAGAGACAGGCAATGTCCCCACCTCCCAGGAGCTCACAGTTAAAGACCCTCATGTCAGTGCCTTCCGATATGTGGAAAACAGTTCAGAGGGTAAGTGATGCATTAAGCCAAGAATTGCATCAGGGAGAATGAATTTATGAGAGGAGACCATAAATGGGGTGCTGGAATTCAGAGTCTCTTTCCCATGACGTTTGCAACAGAGGACTGCAGCCATGAAATTAAAAGACGCTTACTCCTTGGAAGAAAAGTTATGACCAGCCTGGATAGCATATTCAGAAGCAGAGACATTACTTTGCTCACTAAGGTCCATCTAGTCAAGGCTATGGTTTTTCCTGTGGTCATGTATGGATGTGAGAGTTGGACTGTGAAGAAGGCTGAGAGCCGAAGAATTGATGCTTTTGAACTGTGGTGTTGGAGAAGACTCTTGAGAGTCCCTTGGACTGCAAGGAGATCCAACCAGTCCATTCTGAAGGAGATCAGTCCTGGGATTTCTTTGGAAGGAATGATGCTAAGGCTGAAACTCCAGCACTTTGGCCACCTCGTGTGGAGAGTTGACTCATTGGAAAAGACTCTGATGCTGGGAGGGATTGGGGGCAGGAGGAGAAGGGGACGACCAAGGATGAGATGGCTAGATGGCATCACTGACTCGATGGACGTGAGTCTGAGTGAACTCCGGGAGTTGGTGATGGACAGGGAGGCCTGGCGTGCTGCGATTCATGGGGTCGCAAAGAGTCGGACACGACTGAGCGACTAAAGTGAACTGAACTGAACTGAATGACTACAGAAGAAATGTTATGCCATGTCTTTCTTGGGAAGGATGATTCCTGGTGGAGTTAAGCCTGTTTTCCTCGTCCATCGTCTTCAAAGGTGCTCACTGGGTAGGTTACCATGGAGGCCAGAGATAGATTCTGGGCTGTTTTCATGTTGTCAGAACAGGAAATAGAAGGAAAAGACAGAGGAAGTGAACGGAAGATGCCCAGGGGGTTGGTGTAACGAGAGTCGCATGGATTGATGGAAACCTTGCGGAAGAGGCGTGGAATTGGGCTTTGATGAGAAGGAAGCAGGAGGTCATGCCAGCAGCTCATGTTTGAGCTTCTTATTGGTGAATGCACGGCTATACCATCAGAGTCAGCACTCCGAGTTAGCGTCTATATGATGCCAGCATAGAGTCAAGATTAACTTTGAGGAAGAATATTGCCCAAGAGGGTAGAACTCAGAAGCTGCTCATTCCAGCCAACTATTGGAAAAAGTGCGGTGGCCGAGAACATGACCCTCCGATCCTTTGTAACTGTCGAGTGTTCCCCACCGTGGACTTTCTGTAATCTGTAGAAAGCTCTAAACAGCTTCATTTTAAAAAGGTCAGGAGTCTTGGCTGGAATTCTCAGCTTCCTGGCATGCATCATGGGAGAACAGTGATTCAGAACCCAGCTGGGACTCCCAAACCTGGGCATCGGGGCCCTTGAACCTTGCTGACCTCAGCCCAGTGTGCTGCAGCACAAGTTTCTTTGTAGCTCGGTGACCATATTAAGGGAGAGAGAAAGGGGGCAGTTTGGTTTAATCTTGTGTTTCTGATTTGGGATGGTTTTCTCAGAAAGCCACCCTTGTAAGGAAACCACTCTCTGAACCAACATTCACCCAAATGTGCTCCCTGGAACACGAAGCCCAGAATGTTCTCCGAGAGGAGAGGGTCCTGTGTCAAGGAAGTTTGGGAAATGCCTCACGGTACATTCCCATCTGAGATATGGGCACATCTGCGTTTTGAAACCATCGAGGAGATCTGTGGTGAAAGCATCTGGTCAGCTAGTCTTCCCAGGCCTCCGTACCAATGAAAATCCCTCTCTCCTGGGTGGGCCCACTTAGTGGGGTTTATGGGACCAGGAGTCTATGTTATAACACTCTGGTAAATGCTATGTCTGACTCCACATCCAGACACATCCTGTCTCAGCCCTACCGGGGCCAGTGGGATAACTTTGAGCAGGCCAATCGGCCTTTCTGTGCCTCAGTTTTCCTGACAAAAAACACTGATTTCGGTACCACCTCTTTTTCCTTCTCAGGAAAGCTACCAAGATCGTGGCAAAATGACAAAAGTATTTTGAGTGCTTTAGAAAGTTGATGCCACCAGTGTTGGATGAATGCCCTGAGAGTTCCTTCTAAGAAAACTGGTGTCCATTCCTTACGACGGATTCTGCACTGAGTTATGTAATGCCAGGCCCACAATAGGCACTCTCTAGGTATTCATTGAGTCAATAAATATAGAAGTATATAACAATGTATGACAGTTATGAATATTTACATCTCATTCACTTAGTTGTGTCCAACTCTTTGTGACCCCGTGGACTCTAGCCCACCAGGATTCTCTGTTAGTGGGATTTCCCAGGCAAGAATACTGGAGTGGGTTATCATTTCCCCCTCCAGAGGATTTTTCCGACCCAAGGATTGAACCCATGTCTCTTGTATCTCCTGCATTGGCAGGTGGGTTCTTTATTGCTGAGCCATCAGGGAAGTCCCATATAACAACATATGACAATTATGAATATTTATATACCAGGCGTACTTCTAAGTATACTTATATATTTTGACTGATGTTCGTGACATCCCAGGGAGAAACTGTTTTTAGCTCTGCTCTGCAGTTGAGGAAACTGAGTCACAGAGAGTGGAATTAATTGCTGAAGATCGCACAGAAGTGAAGGAACTGGGCTCAGGACAAACCCCAGTTTGTGTGATATCTGAACTCTCATTACCATTCTGTTTGCTGTCATGCTGAATAAAAGCATTTTGAAAAGGAAAGAAAAATGTATTTCTTTCTAGTCCATTGTGATGACCTCCGTCTCAGGCCGTCCTTTGGCAGCTGGACTCTTTGGTCTTAGAGAGATGAAGGTGTGATTACTTGTCTGTGTACATGGCCCTCACAGGAAGGATCTAATTGTCTGGATGTTCCTTTGCCCAAACAGAAGTAAGGAAAAAACTCAACAAGGTAGAATTCCAGAGGTAAGAGTGAGGTCTGCATAGTCCAAAGGAGAAATGTTGGCCCTATTGGCTTAAAAAGTCACTTGGCTGTCCAATGCCTTTACGTCATCCCTCAACCTTCTTAAAATTGTACTTCATTTTATTGCACTTCAAAGGTCTGTGAAAGCCCTGCATCGGACAAGTTTATCAGCATCATTTTTCTAACAGTGTTTGCTCATTATGTGTCTCTGTGTCAGATTTTGGTAATTCTCACAGTATTTCAGATTTTTTAATTATTGTAATTGTTACGGTGATCTTTGATGTTGCTACACTGACATGCCAAAGCCTCACATCACAGTTGGCATATTTTAACAATGAAGTGTTTTTAATTAAGTTATGTAGATTTCTTTAGATATAATGCTACTGCACACTGAATAGACTACAGAAGGGGTCCCTGACCCCGAGGCTGTGGACCAGTAACACACTGGCTGCACAGCCAGAGGTGAGTGACAGGTGAGTCAGCAAACAAGCTTCACCTTGCCACTCCCCACTGCTCGCATTACTGCCTGAATCATTCCCTCCCCACCCCAAGTTCATGGGACAGTTGTCTTCCACGAAACCGCTCCCTGGTGCCAAAAAGATTGGAGACCGCCAGACTACGGTAGAGTAACATTTATACGTGCTGGGAAACCAAGAAGTCCGAGTGACTTGCGTTATTGAGGTGATCTGAAACCAAACCCACAATGTCTCCTAGGTGTGGCCTGCAACACTTCAGCTCGTATGCAAACCTGGTGTCATGACTAGAAATTGGGTCGAAATCCCTTGAAAGTTTCACATGCACCCCCACATTACCAACGTGAATGTAGGTGCTTGAAATTATGATGCTCGGCCCCCAACAGTGCGGCATTTTCTGTCTTCAGCTCGTTCTGTTCCTCACCCCTTCTGGCATTGTTACATGCTACAACTCCTTTCCCCTACATCTTACAGCACCCCCTTTCAGCAGCCTTCCTGGAAGTGTGTCATGTATGGGCCCCATTCCTTTTCTGTTGATGTCCTTTGTAACCCTGAAGACTGTTCTCCAGACCAGAAATTTCAGGCACATCAATTTTGTCTTCCCTATGCCCTCGGGGAGGATGTCAGTCTATTCAAAGTTTTCTTTCTAATGTCAGGCTTTCAAATTCTGGTATCCTGTGAGCATTCAAACATTAATACTTAGAGGAGCTCAGAAGAGCCTCAGGGTTAAGGAGCTTGACTCCTCCCCATTTCTCTTCATTCTGGAGAAGCAGCCAGGGGATTCAGCTCCTGTCTGCAGTCAGATTTTAGGGAAGATTAAACTAACTTGTGTCCAGAGACTGGTTTCTTAAAGAGAACTGGCTCTCTTGCCACGAGCCGCGGTATTTTTCAGACCAGCTTACGCATCCTCAGGGAAGAGAACTTCCTTCCTCATTAAGTGTGTCCACTGTGGGCTTGACTTGTAAGCCCAGTTCTGTGTGTGACCAGAAAAGAACATCTGGCTGAAAACTCCCTGCAAGCTGGCGCTGGAGAGGGGGACTTCCTTTCATGTACTTTTCACTGTGGGTGCCTTTTACTGGTTACGATCATGTGCTATCTTTCTCTTTAAAAAAAAAAAAAAAAGAAAGAAAGCTTCTAAGTATCTCTAATAGCTTTTTTGAGACACAATTGACATACATCAAACTGCATATATTTAACGTGTATGGTTTTGTCATTTTGATGTGTGCATACATCTATAAAACCATCAAAAAGTCTAACTAGTTCTGTAAGCACAGCCAACAAGTGGCTTATCTTCCCTGAGCCCACAAGAGACGCCCAGATACTCAGGATCCCTTCTTGGTGAAGCTGTTGTTGGCCATGAGACTCAGTAATGTCGTCCCCAGATGGCCGGGCTATCAGATTGTCACGGTACTCTTGGGCTCTCTGGAAATCACCTTAGGAATTTTAGGGGATTTGTGGAGGAAAGGTGAGTGTTTCTTTTCTACTTCTCCATGCCTTTACCTCCAGACTCTGAGCTTGGGGATGCTGGGGCATGAATGCAAGAAAGAACTCTATCCTGGCCTTGGCAAGCTGTCAGGGAACTGGAAACTGGCTCTAGGGCACATTGAACATGGGCAAAGGGTTTCACTTCTTCATCTGCTCTGGGGCAGGAAGGCTGGGCAGGAAGAATCCTAGGAACAGGGCATTTCAGCAGGAACTGAACCCTTAATAAATGCTGAAGGAGGGCACCAGTAGAGTGGGGTGGGGTGGGTAGGGAGTTTGTGGATCAGGCCCTCAACTCCTGAGAAAGTTCCATGTCTCTTCCCAGTGTGTAGTCACTCCTCCCAGACAAGTCATAACAAGTCAAGAGGACCAGCATTGTGTTACTTGAAAATGTTGTGAAAGTTTTATTTCAGATACACACCTCTAATTTGTGCCTCTGACTGTCACACAAAGGCAGTTACTTGCAGTTCACATGCAGAAGGTCGTGCCCCAAGCTGAAGGTCATGGCCATCTTTCCTCTTGGTTTGAGTACAGTACATGAACAGGCCAGGTAGCTTTGTTTATGGGCAAGAGCTTTGTAAACAAACTTAATCCAAATGATGTATCTCTGGGCTTCCCTGGTGGTCCAGTGGTTAAGAATCTGCTTTATAATGCAGAGGACGTGGGTTTGATCCCTGGTCTGGGAGCTAAGATCCTAGGTGCTACAGGCCAACTGAGTCCTTGTCACAACTAGAGAGTCTATGCACTGCAACGAAGGATCCTGCAAGATGCAACTAAGACCCAGCACAGCCAGATAAATAAATTTTTTTTAATATACTTTCAAAAAAAGGATGTAGGGACTTCCCTCATGGTCCAGTGGCTAAGACTCTGCGCTCCCAGTGCAGGGAGCCCAAGTTCGATCCCTGGTCAGGGAGCTAGATCCTACATGCAGCAACTAAGACCTGGTAGAGCAAAAAAATTAAATGTTTAAAAAAGGGTGTATCTCACCTGGCCCAATTTCCAGCGTGCCGTGTGCCCTTTCTGTTCCATGTCGTGCTGTATTTTGGCTCTGTGAAGATTCTAAGTTGGATTGTTCCTGCGGCTTGCTCTTCAGTGTCATGGTTGTGATTTATTCAGAAAAATATGGATAAAGGTAAGTTGAGGGTCAAACCTTTTTCACAGTCCCATGTCAATTAAAAATGAAATGCAAATGGTGTCTGTAATACATGATGATCAGCGCATGCTGCTTTGAGTGACTATAGAGGACACAGCCTCCAATTCAGGCCAGGAGAACATGAGCAGTTTCTCAGATGACTAAGAGTTTCAAGACTGCCTTTTTGAGATAGAATTTTTTAAAAATTCCCTAGTTCTCAGATTCCGTTTAAAGAACGTAATATGTGTGTATCCTTTGCTGGAAAAGTTATGGTGGGTCTACAAACAAAGATACTCTTAAGGTTAGATTCTTGGTGAATTAGTGTGTTTTCTGTACAACTAAACTTTCATGTTTATTATCTTTATTTCTTACATCTTTAAGATGTTGTAGTCATGAAACATTTTGGTGAAAGATTGGACGATAGAAATGGGGTAAATTCTAGAATTCTGAATTAAAGATATTAAAGAGCTATAAGTTTGTGTACTTCCTCTCCTTTCCTTTTTTGAGGCCATACCCAGTGAATTTTGAAAATAGCTTGCCTTCAAAATATACTTGATACCTTGTTTCATGGGGCTGGAGTTTCAGTTTTGCAAAATGAAAGAGTTCTTAGGATTGGTTGCATAACAAAGTGAATGTCCTCAGTGCTTAACTATACACCTAAAAATTGTTAACATGGTAAATTTTGAATTATTTATGTTTTACCACAATTTAAAAAATATCCTTGATAATCTTGCAACCTTCTTGGAAAGCATGTCAGTGGTCAAAACGTTCTTTAAAAAAAAAATTGTATTGAAGTATAGTTGTTTTACAGTATTGTGTTAATTTCTACTGTACATCAGATGACTCAGTTATACACGTATATTCTTTTTCCTGTTTTCTATCATGGTTTATCATAGGATATTGAATATAGTTGCCGGTACTATACAGTGCTATGCTGTGCTAAGTTGCTTCAGTCATGTCCAACTGTTTGTGACTCTACAGTCCCGCTGTAGCCCACCAGGTTCCCCTGTCCATGGGATTCTCCAGGAAAGAATACCAGAGTGGGTTGCCGTGCTCTCCTCCAGGGACTATTCCCAACCCAGGGATCGAACTTGACTCTTAGGTCTCCTTAATTGGCAGGTGGATTCTTTACCACTAGCACCACTTGGGAAGCCCTTGCAAAACCTTAGTGAGGGAATTCTTTTTTTTTTTTTTTTTTTGAGAGCTGGAAATTTTTATTGAATTCACCAGGTCTATTTTCAGGATTCTATTGTAATATTTAGTGCAGTTAATTAATTGCACTAAAGGTAATTAATTAAAAATTACCTTAAAAAACAGTGTGAAAAAATAACTATAAAATGCAATTTGTTGTTGTTTAGTTGCTAAGTTGTGTCTGACTCTTTTGAGACCCCATGGACTATGGCCTGCCTGGCTCCTCTGTCCATGGGATTTCCCAGGCAAGAATACTGGAGTGAGTTGCCATTTCATCTCCAGGGAGTAAGGGAATTCTTAATGTCTTTGCAAATTCTCTCCTCATAGAATTTCACATCATAGCTTCTTTAGGGGAAAGAAAGAAAGAAGGAGGAGCTTACCACCACCTGTGAAGTACGCTTTCACAAGCACAAATGGGGCTAAAGAGTAACACTGCTTAGTGTTCTCTGACCTGCTGGATACTCACGAAGAGAAGAGGAAGGGATGGCTCTTCAAAGCCGCTGAGACCTCACGGTTAGGGTTCAGACCTTCTGTCGTCTAGACCTGACCCCTGGCAGGGGCCAGAGCCAGCCCGCTGCCCTGAGGGTGCTCCCTGGAGCAAGATGGGAAACCCAGACGACAGCACTGTGCTCCTGCAGCTGAGCAGTTCCAGAAAGGAGGGTAGCCCGGAGGAGTTCCCAGAAAGGGAGAGGTCCCCGCAGCCACTGTCAGAGGCTGCTCGCTCTTTAGCCTCTTCCATCCACACTCACTCTCCCTCCAGGAAGCACAGATGATTCCTGGCAAGCCCTGCTCAGGGTGGTGCCCTCTGGCTTTTCTGGAGTGTTTTGCTTCTGGCTTCATGTTCAGACCTTGGCTGTAGGATACCACCCAGTCTACTAGTCTCCAAGGCAGAATGCTAGGATATTTAGGGCAGCGTAAAAGGCATGATGCTGAAGCTGAAGCTCCAGTACTTTGGCCACTTGATGCAAAGAGCTGACTCATTGGAAAAGACCCTAATGCTGGGAAAGATTGAGGCACAAGTAGAAGAGGGAGGCAGAGGATGAGATGGTTAGATGGCATCACTGACTCAATGGACATGAACTTGGGCAAACTACGAGAGATAGTGAGGGACAGGGAGGCCTAGTGAGCTGCAGTCCATGGGGTCGCAAGAGTTGGACATGACTTAGTTACAGAACAACAACAAAGGGCGTGAAATTATAGTTTCTCTTTCAAACAGATGTAGAGATGTTTAAACATTCTCCACCAACAAGAAGTGATATCTCACTGTGCTTAAGGCAACTCAGCCAACGATCCTCCTGGTTTGAATTCGGCCCCTGCCCCTTGCTAGCGCTCTGATCTGGAGTAATCTGTCCTGCCTTGGTCTCTCCAGACATACAATGGGGACATTTACCTTTTTCTTGAGTTCCTAATTATAATGGGCACATCTGATCGTGTAACCCCCTTAAATGTATAGAATCAAATCCCAGCTTTGTGACAAGGCTCAGAGACCTGTTGTGTCCCTTCACAGTCCTTCCTCTGTGGGTCTTATGCCCCTTAGATGTGTTATTATTCAGACAGGTTTGATGGAGTCATGCCAGGCTCTGCTTTCTGTTATAACCCTCACATACTGTATTCATATTACACATAGAGAGTTGGCTTTCGGCTTTTAAGTCTTTCTTCTCCACAAGCAGCATCAGAAGTGAGGAGTCTGGCCTTGGGGTCCAGTGCACAGGATCTAGGTCTGGTGTGAAACCCAGACACACTGAGAAACAGCTGTGTGACCATTCCTGTAGGAATAAAGTTAACCATAGTACTTGCTTCATGAGGTTGTAGAGAAGAATGACTGTAATGGTGTGTATATTACTGAAGGCCTTACTGGACGCCAGACAGTGTTCTAAGAGTTTTACTCTTCGCAACAAGAAGCAGATGAGATACTGATTTTTGTCGAGAGTTTCATTTAACCTGCCTAAGGCCCCAGAGGTTGTGAATGGCTTCTGTTTGTTTTGTTTGGGGTGGGGGTTGGGTAGGAGCTGGGGTTTGGTTGCACTGGCTCCTCGTTGCTGCGAGCAGGCTTATCTCAAGTTGCAGTGAGTGGGGCTGCTTGCTAGCTGCGGTGCGCAAGCCTCTCATTGTGTTGGCTTCTCTTGTTGCAGAGCGTAGACTCTAGGTGCCTGGGCTTCAGTAGTTGTGGCTCTCAGGCTCTAGAGTGGGCTCAATAGCTGTGGTACACAGGTTTAATTGCCCCGAGGCATATGGAATCTTCCCGGACCAAGGACTGAACCCCTGTCCCCTCCATTGGCAGGCAGATTCTTAACCAGTGGACCACCAGGGAAGTCCATAAATGGCTTCTGAATCAGGACTCTGAACCCCATGGAGACAGTGGGGCAGGTGTACCATGTATGTGTGTGGTTGTGGCTGCGTGCCTGTGAGCTCCTTCAGGTGGGGCGGTTTGGCTTCCTGTTGTGGACCCTGGCACCTTGCACTCTGCCCAGCACACTTTGGGTGCTCCATCTAAATACTGCTTGGCATCCAGGGGAAGCATCTATGGGAAGGCCGTGTGTAAACTGATAGGTGTCAGACAGTTGTGCCCCCAACACTCTGCTACTTCCTTCAGGGCAGCTCAATCCCAGCTGCACGTTAGAATCAGTGATTCCTGAACTGCCCCTCTCCCTGCAGGTCAATTAAGCCCAGCCTCGTTAGGGTGGGGCTCAGGTGGTGGTGGCTTCTTTAAGTTCCCAGGTGGTCCTCATGGGTTGCCAAGGCTGGTTATGGCTAATTTAGAATATCCCAGCTGACATTTCTGTCCAGGCCTCCTGCTTCCTGTTTCAGAACCTCCTACTCTGAATAGAGCCCCAAGGTCCATGGAGGAACAGATTTTTGGAGGGCAGTAGAGAGTCCTGGATTTCACTGTTGCTGTTGGTTCATCAGGAGGGCACATCAATCAAGTAGTTCGAAAAGTCTGCCTAGAATTTATGTTGTAAGAGATGCTAAAAGAGGATACAGTAGGCCCTCCCTCTCGATGGTTGTGTGCGAGGATTCAGCCAACCTTGGATCATAAATAATAGTACACGATCCATGGTTGTTTGATTCCACAGATGTGGAACCCAAGGATCTGTAGGACCAACTTAGGGGCTTGAGCATCCATGAGGGAGTTTTGGTCTCCCTAGGAGGTCTGGGAACCGATCCCCCATGGATACTGAGGGCCCACTGTCATTAGCGTATACAGGAAATGCAGAATCTGGGTTCAGTATCCAGGGACCCAAATGGGGAGAATTGATTCTCCTGAACTAATGTATCACCAGGGCCCACCTCACATGCATTAAAAAATGGGTATTATTTTTGTTTTTGCTCTGTTTTATTTTTCCCTCCACTCTCTGTCTAAGAAAGTGAAAGCCTTGAAGATGAAGTGCCTTTTTTCCCCTTTGTCTGTGTTAAAATGGTCCTGAGGGATTGCTGCTGCTGCTAAGTCACTTCAGTCGTGTCCAACTCTGTGCAAGCCCCACCAGGCTCCCCTGTCTCTGGGATTCTCCAGACAAGAACACTGGAGTGGGTTGCCATTTTCTTCTCCAAAGTGAAGTCGCTCAGTTGTGTCCGACCCTCAGCGACCCCATGGACTGCAGCCCACCAGGCTCCTCCGTCCATGGGATTTTCCAGGCAAGAGTACTGGAGTGGGGTGCCATTGCCTTCTCCACCTGAGGGATTAGGCTTGATGAATTCTGATGGACCCGGGCATGTGGCTTATCTCATAGTTACTCAGCCCTGCCCTCAGTGAATGCCAGGATGTTCCCTGGTGACAACAGCTGGTAGGAAGTCCTCCCCAAGGAAGGCAGCATGAGATGAAGATGTTGATAGAGGTGGCTGTGGGAGGGGTGGGGGTGGGGGAGTGCAGAGAGCAAGTGGGGTAGGAATTAACAGACAGGAAGTAAACATCTCTCATCAAGAACTGAATTCTGTTTTACACATACAGTCTTGTTTCATCTTCACAGCATTTGTAAGGTCTGTGGAATTTCACCCATTTTACAGAAAAAGGCAGAAGCTCTGAGAAACTAAGCAACTGGGTCAGGACCCCACAGCAGCTGACGAACCATGGTTGCAATCCAGGTCTCTGACTTCAAAACCCTCCCCATTTCCTGATAATGATCCAGATTCCTTAAGGCCACCATTTGATGCTCAGGTCTCCAAGGGGCGGCCTGTGAAGTTGACCTCATCCAGAGGAGCCCTGCTTGGGGACCAGAAAGGCATGGTCTGAAAACTCAGCAGAGACTGTAGCCAAGGGTCCCACCTCTCTCTATGTTCCTCTTTGTTCAGCTGAGAAGTGTCTTGTGGGAAGACTTAGGTCAGGAGTAATTTTAATTTTTTTATTATTTTTATTGGGGTATAGTTGCTGTACAATGTTGTGTTAGTGTCTGGTGTACAGCAAAGTGAATCAGCCATATTTCTTCCCTATTTAGGTCACCACAGAGAGCTGAGTAGAGTTCCCTGTGCTATGCAATAGGTTCTCATTCAGTTCAGTTCAGTTTAGTTGCTCAGTCGTGTCCGACTCTTTGCGACCCCATGAATCGCAGCATACCAGGCCTCCCTGTCCATCACCAACTCCCAGAGTTTACTCAAACTCATGTCCATCGAGGCAGTGATGCCATCCAGCCATCTCATCCTCTGTGGTCCCCTTCTCCTGCCCCCAGTCCCTCTTAGCATCAGGGTCTTTTCCAATGAGTCAACTTTTTGCATGAGGTGGCCAAAGTATTGGAGTTTCAGCCTTAGCATCAGTCCTTCCAATGAACACCCAGGACTGATCTCCTTTAGGATGGACTGGTTGGATCTCCTTGCAGTTCAAGGGACGCTCAAGCGTTTTCTCCAACACCACAGTTCAAAAGCATCAATTCTTCGGTGTTCAGCTTTCTTCACAGTCCAACTCTCACATCCATACACAACCACTGGAAAAACCATAGCCATGTTATGTATTTTATACACAGTATCAATAGTGTATATGTGTCAATTCCAATCTCCTGATTCATCCCCACTTGATGTCCATATGTTTGTTCTCTATGTTTGTGTCTCTGTTTCTATTTTGCAAATCAGATTATCTATACCATTTTTTGAGATTCTTTTTCTAGATATTAACATATATTTGTTAATATCAGTTCAGTTCACATGCTCAGTCGTATCTGATTCTTTGCAACTCCATGGACTGCAGCACGCGAGGCCTCCCTATCCATCACCAACTCCCAGTATTTACTCAAACTCATGCCCATTGAGTCGGTGATGCCAACCAACCATCTCATCCTCTGTCGTCTGCTTCTCCTCCCACCTTCAATCTTTCCCAGCATCAGGGTCTCTTCCAAGGAGTCAGCTCTTCATATCAGGTGGCCAAAGTATTGGAGTTTCAGCTTCAACATCAGTCCTTCCAATGAATATTTAGGACTGACTTCCTTCAGAATGGACTAGTTGGATCTCCTTGTAGTCCAAGGGACTCTCAAGAGTCTTCTCCAACACCACAGTTTAGAAGCATCAATTCTTCGGTGCTCAGCTTTCTTTCCAACTCTCACATCCATACATGACTACTGGAAAAACCATAGCTTGACTACACAGACATTTGTTGGCAAAGTAATGCCTCTGCTTTTTAATATGCTGTCTAGATTGGTCACAACTTTTCTTCCAAGGAGTAAGTGTCTTTTAATTTCATGGCTGCAGTAACCATCTGCAGTGATTTTGGAGCCCCCCCAAAAATAAAGTCTGATACTGTTTCCACTGTTTCTCTATCTATTTCCCATGAAGTGATGGGACCGGACGCAATGATCTTAGTTTTCTGAATATTGAGCTTTAAGTCAACTTTTTCACTCTCCTCTTTCACTTTCATCAAGAGGCTCTTTAGTTCCTCTTCACTTTCTGCCGTAAGTGTGGTGTCATCTGCATATCTGAGGTTATTGATATTTCTCCCAGCAATCTTGATTCCAGCTTGTGCTTCCTCCAGCCCAGCGTTTCTCATGATGTATTCTGCATATAAGTTAAATAAGCAGGATGACAATATACAGCCTTGACGTACTCCTTTCCCGATTTGGAACCAGACTTTTGTTCCGTGTCCAGTTCTAACTGTTGCTTCCTGACCCTGCATTCATATTTCTCAGGCAGCAGGTCAGGTGGTCTGGTATTCCCATCTCTTTCAGAATTTTCCACAGTTTAATGTGATCCACACAGTCAAAGGCTTTGGCATAGTCAATAAAGCAGAAATAGATGTTTTTCTGGAACTCTCTTGCTTTTTTGATGATTCAGTGGATGTTGGCAATTTGATCTCTGTTTCCTCTGCCTATTCTAAAATCAGCTTGACCATCTAGAAGTTCATGGTTCATGTTTAGTTGAAGTCTGGCTTGAAGAATTTTGAGCATTACTTTGCTAGCACATGAGATGAGTACAATTGTGAGGTAGTCTGAGCATTCTTTGGCATTGCCTTTCTTTGGGATTGGAATGAAAATTGACCTTTTCCAGACCTGTGGCCACTGCTGAGTTTTCCAAATTTGCTGACATATTGAGTGCAACACTTTCACAGCATCATATTTTAGGATTTGAAAGAGCTCAACTGGAATTCCATCACCTCCACTAGCTTTGTTCGTAGTGATGCTTCCTAAGGCCTGCTTGACTTCACATTCCAGAATGTCTGGCTCTAAGTAAATGATCACACCATCTGGGTCAGGAAGATCTTTTTTGTACAGTTCTTCTGTGTATTCTTGCCACCTCTTCTTAAGATCTTCTGCTTATGTTAGGTCCATACCATTTCTGTCCTTTATTGAGCCCATCCTTGCATGAAATGTTCCCTTGGTATCTGGAATTTTCTTGAAGAGATCTCTAGTCTTTCCCATTCTATTGTTTTCCTCTATTTCTTTGCACTGATCGCTGAGGAAGGCTTTCTTATCTTTCCTTGCTGTTCTTTGGAACGCTACATTCAAATGGGTATATCTTTCCTTTACTCCTTTGCTTTTTGCTTCTCTTCTTTTCACAGCTATTTGTAAGTCCTCCTTAGACAACTATTTTGCTTTTTTGCATTTCTTTTTCTTGGGGATGGTCTTACTCCCTGTCTCCTATAGAATGTCTTGAACCTCTGTCCATAGTTCATCAGGCACTCTGTCTATCAGATCTAGTCCCTTAAATGTATTTCTCACTTCCTCTGTATAATCATAAGGGATTTGATTTAGGTCATACCTAAATGGTCTAATGGTTTTCCCTACTTTCTTCAATTGAAGTCTGAATTTGGCAATAAGGAGTTCATGATCTGAGCCACAGTCAGCTCCTGGTCTTGTTTTTGCCAACTGTATAGAGCTTCTCCATCTTTGGCTGCAAAGGATATAATCAATCTGATTTTGGTATTGACCATCATCTGGTGATGTCCATGTGTAGAGTCTTTTCTTGTGTGGTTGGAAGAGGGTATTTGCTATGACCAGTGAGTTCTCTTGGCAAAACTCTATTAGCTTTTGCCCTGCTTCATTCTGTACTCCAAGGCCAAATCTGCCTGTTACTCCAGGTGTTTCTTGACTTCCTACTTTTGCATTCCAGTTCCCTATAATGAAAAGGACATCTTTTGGGGGTGTTAGTTCTACAAAGTCTTGTAGGTCTTCATAGAACCATTCAAGTTCAACTTCTTCAGCATTACTGGTCGGGGCATAGACTTGGATTACCTTGATATTGAATGGTTTGTCTTAGAAATGAACAGAGATCATTCTGTTGTTTTTGAGATTGCATCCAAATACTGCATTTCAGACTCTCTTGTTCAGTATGATGGCTACTCCATTTCTTCTAAGGGATTCTTGCCCGTAGTAGATATAATGGTCATCTGAGTTAAATTCACCCATTCCAGTCCATTTTAGTGTGCTGATTCCTAAAATGTCAACGTTCACTCTTGCCATCTCCTGTTTGACCACTTCCAACTTGCCTTGATTCATGGACCTCACATTCCAGGTTCCTATGCACTACTGCCCTTTACAGCATTGGCCTTTGCTTCTATTACTGGTCATACCCACAGCTGGGTGTTGTTTTTGCTTTGGCTCTGTCTCTTCATTCTGTCTGGAGTTATTTCTCCAGTGATCTCCAGTTACATATTGGGCACCAACCAGCCTGGGGAGTTCATCTTTCAGTGTCCTATCTTTCTGTCTTTTCATACTGTTCATGGGGTTCTCAAGGCAAGAATAATATTAATTCATTAATATACAATATTCATTAGTATACAATATTTGTTTTTCTCTTTTTGACTTACTTCACTCTGCATGGCAGTCTCTAGGTCCATCCATGTCCCAACAAATGACCCATTTTCATTCCTTTTTACGGCCAATATCCACTGTATGTGTGCGCCACATCTTTGTCCGTTCCTCTGCTGATGGACATTTAGGCTGCTTCCATGTCCTGACTATTGTAAGTGGTGCTATAAAATGGAGTAATTTTTAAAAATCAGAGGTTAAAGTACTGAGCACACATGTGCCAAACACACACACACACACACACACACACACACACACACACACACTGTGTGAACATGAACACAGAAGTACAGGGTCAAACTTTCTTTTTCTTTTAGCCTCCTATGAAGATTCTGGTGGCCATGCTGGAGTTGGATTCATGTGAAGCCTCGCGTTGGTCTGCAGGGGTAGGCATAGGTGAAATGAAGCAGTTGAAAGTCGGCTATGTCTCCCAGCTTCTCTGCTCTTAGATCCAAGGACTTGGTGGCCAGGAGAGAACGGGGGATCTCTGATCTCATCCCGGGGCTCTTCCTACTACACCTTGACTTTGGAGAAGCTCTGGGAGGAAGTTCATCTTATTTTCATAATTTTCCCCCTTCTCATTGTAATGCTACTGCCATCTTGAATCCTTGACTTCATCAATAGGAGTCTTTCCAATGGGCCTGGCAAGGCAGTAACACAGAACAAAATCTCTTTTGTGCCTTTGACCTGGGCCAGAGTTTGACCCTTCATCACACAAGTGGAGGAAAGGGGGGCAGGAGTGAGAGCTCCCTCCCCAAAAGACACCCTGCCTAGCAACCAAGCGACACTGCTGCCACAGGGTCAGAGGCCATGATGATTTCTCTGTGCAGACTGACATGCCATTAAGAATGTAAAGCATATTGACTCGACTCTACAAAGGGAAATGAAGGGCCTTAAGAGAGAGTGGGTGGGGGGAGTCTGGAGAGGCACCAGGTCAGGCCCCCAGATGAGTCACCACTCAGCACAGACACCAGCAATGCCCGGTGGGGGATGCGAGGGTCTCCCGCGCTGCATGTGAACCATTTCCCTGCAAGTCTGAGTTACGTGTCACAGCAGATAGCTCTGCCAGGGCCTGGATTTATTCTGATGAAAGGATTTTTGATTCAAAGAGACAGGTGGGTGACAAGGGCAGAAAGATTGGGATGTACACCTTTGTCGTGGTTTCCTTTCTCCTCATTGGCAGGCCCCCCACACTTCCTTGGCTCCGTTTAGTAAGGGTGATTGGGGCTCACGCTCTGGATAATAAGCCAGGAGGCTGCATGAGCCCCGAGCTGGATCCTCTTCTAGAAGAGTCCCACTGAATAAATAGAGAGACCCCAGCAGTTGAGGGTGACTCCCTGACACCTCCTGAGATGGATGTCCTTGCTGGCTTTGAAGGCACTTGAACCTGGTAAGACTTGGAAAGCTCCCTTGGGGCCTGTGTGAAGACAAAGGAGGGCCTGGACCTGGGGACAGAACTCAGGGGACACTGGTTTTTATCAGTGTGAAGGCTCCTCTTGCTCTGATCCTTCCTCCACTATTCATTAATTGATGGATGCATCCATCCATCCATTCATTCATTGATCCACCTGGGCAGTCATTTAATGTTGACCATCTGGGTCAGGCTCCGGGAAAATGAAGATAAAGAGGATGCTGTTCCTGCTCCCCAGACACGGTCATTCTTGAAGAGGAATAGACTCTGAGCACAGATGCACCTGCTATAAGACCTGAACATCCGGGGAGGCTGATGGGCCCTGTGAGCCTGAAACCAGACCTCACACGGAGGTGCTGGGGCAGCCTGGGCGGGAACTCCAGGGCAGGTGTGAGGTCAAGGCAGCTCCCCCTTCAGAGAGGCTACAGCACAGGGTTTTAAATTTAAAAGGTAGTTGGGGGCGAGGGGGCTTCCCTGGTGGTCCAGTGATTAGGACTCCATGCTTCCACTTCAGGGGGCACAGGTTCAATCCCTGGTTGGGGAACTAAGATCCCACATGCCACACTGAGAGGCCAAAAAATTGCTAGTAGGGGCAGCAGAGGAAGAGAAAGGGGCCGGGAGGCCCCGGGAGCAAATGTGCAGTGGAAAAGCCCAGCAGTAAAGGAAAGAACAGGGCTCCCACCTGCCCCTTTGGTGTGGAGGTCTCCTCCCTGTGGGCTTGCAGACCATCCCTGCCTCCTGGCCTTGTATCAGCACCTCCAGTTCATCCCCGCCATGTCCAAGGGCACTTGGCTCAGCTCACCTGCTTCTCCTTTTTCCCATTGGGAATTTTTGGACACAATTCCTTCCTCTCACCTTATCAGTCTGCAGGAGGCTGGTGTGGTTTGCCTGAATTGGACTGCCAGCCAATTTCTTCGGTGGCTTGGCTTCAGAGTCAAGACAGAACATCAGTGCCAAGCTGCCTAATGGCTGACGCGAGCATGTGTTAAGAACCTAATAAAATATCGCCTCCAAAATTTCCAGCCAAATTCACTTATGTAAATAAATCAAACATAAGGCCTGTCCCAGAATATCCCATCGGGCTCCGGGAGACTGCTTTAAAACCTGCTCCAAGCGGAGAGGGGGATGCGTAGAGGGCTAAACTACGAAACAATCCTGTCCTTCCCAGGGACTGTGCTGAAGACATGCTGTCTGTAGTCCCTTCCCATGTGGGACCAATTGATAAATTCCTTCTTGGATGCACTCCCAGGAAAGGCTTGCCTGTGTGTGAGAACTTAGCGTGCTTCTTGGGTCTGCTAACAAAACTGGTGTAACCTGGTCAGCACCAGAAACTACTTTATTTCACGTGTTTGATCACCTTCAGTGGAGTCTGTCTTATTTAGTGTTTTAATCCCACTATTTTATACCATCTTAACTTTTGTAAGCTTCCTTTGAGCCTTCTGAAAGTGGGGCTGGGGGGTTAATGTAGGCAAATAATAAAATAGTATTTCTAATCTGAGAATGGGGGTCTTATAGGCGCCCGGTTTTTCCTTGGACCCCGTACCACATCATCTGTTCTCATCCACTTAATTAGCACATTGCATGGGAGGGGCTGCAGTGCTTTGTTGTCGGCTGACTTCAGAGAAACGGCTCTTCAGGAATAAATATTCCTCAGCCAAAAGTTGCTCTTCCCTCCTTTACCTCCTGAGACACCAGTGCCTGTGCACTTTCTCATCTCTCTCCCACCCCCGGCGGCGAGAGTGCCTTCTTAATTATATTGGAAATGACATCATGGGCAGAGCTCACTATCTCTCTCTAGCTTGTACCTGCCAGCAATTTGCAAGAGCCATGGGGGGAGGGTCCACAGGGAGGAGCCTTGGGGAACTTCCAAATTAAAATGCTAACCAACCTCAGAAAGCCAGCACCAAGCCTGGATAAGTCCCTGGAGCAGGAGAGAGATTTCTTTCTGGCCAGTAAATGTCGTTTTAACCCTAAAGAAGCAGGAGAGTACATCACTGTAGTGAATGGAGGCGAGCATCACTGAGCAGACACTGGGAGCAGAGATGGGTGCTATTTAGGGCAAGTCTACCCAAATGTTCGTTTCCAAGGGAAGTTGTCTGCTTTCTCTTCTCCTTATTGCCTAGCCTAGTGATGATTTATTCATGGTCCCTGAGATAAAGGATATGACACTTCACTCAAAAGAGGATTTAAATTCCGATCAGAGTAGACCCCTGTCAAAGCGATGAGGGGATAAGTAATTTGTATGGGGATTCAGTTACTCATGGAAGGAGAAAAGGAGAGTGTGCTTTTATTCAGCACCTTCATGCACCAGGTACTTTATAAATGATCATGTATTGACTCCTCACAGCAACCCATGAAGTAGGTGTTATTGTTCCAATGTTTCAAAGTGAAAATAAATGCCGGTCATGTTACACGTGGAATAGAATTGGGTTTCCAAGCCCTGGCGTCTGACTACAAATCCACTGACTAGACTGCGTGAAAAGGGCTCTTACATTTTAAGATCCATCAAAGCACCATATATATTTTTAAGCCCCTCACAATGTCCCACTCTCCCCATCATCATGCCAGAAGGCAAGCTGTCTATTTCCTGTATGTGGGTGATGAAGCCATACTCTCTGAAAACCATCCATGCCCTTGGCATAAGACAACAGGTGCCATCCTTCTGTATATCACATGTACCTGTCCCAGAAAATGGCTCTATCCTAACTCTTCGTCTCTGCGCTACTGCCATATCGCCCCCTTACCAATGAGACTCCTAAGAGCTCCTCGATACCGTGGACTACAGAACTTATGGTTGGAATGGTCGAGCCTTGCCTTAGATTCCACAGCCTCCGGTGAAACACACAGGGCTAATTCAAAGCTCCAATGTCCTGTGCCCTGGAACGATGCTCTTCTTCACTCTTGCCTGAACGTTAGGCAAGGGCTAAGACCTCAGTGTGCACTGTCACAAAGACCTCAAGTTTGAATGGGTTTGAGTGTCATTTGTCCCATTGGAAAGGTGACCAATTGGCCAGTTTCATCCTGGAGAACTCACTTCACCTTCCAGGGAATGTATGGGTGGTTTACGTCAAAAATAGTAATTTATCACCCGTGGTAGGACAAAATAGGGTCATAACCTGGTATGCAGGGCAGGCTTTGAGTTAAAGGGAAAAATAGAAGTAGTAGACATGATTACCATGGACAGTGAATCCCAAGACCCTTAGCATCTCCAAATTGGGGCTGCAGACTGTCAGCCAGTCCAACCTTATAGAGACCATCTGAACACCATGCATCTCTTTGTGTTTTTGCCTCACTGAAGCGGTTATCTCATCTCATGAATTCGGAGAGGCTGCCAAGGGGAGCCATCCTGGACGAGCAGTCTGCGTGACATTGCCCTGAGCAGGCTGGAGTCTGGGGGAGTACTGTGTTAATCAGCAGGCACTCCCTCCTGAACACCTGCCCGCCCACCCGGAGTCCCCGGGGAGCAGACCCTGAATAAAGCAGGCTCCCCAGCCGGCTGGCAGGAGCACTTTGCATTTCTGGAGGAGTAATGATTATGTGCCCTTGTCAGAGCCTCCCCACTGGGCATCATTCAAATGCACGGATGAAAAAGACTCAGCTTCCCAGACTGATAGCAACCCCAACTTTTCCCCACACTGGGACCAGGGTGTATCTTAGCAAAATATGGAAGAAACCATGTGGAAATGAGAGGATGAGAACAAGGGAATACATTAGTACCACATAAAGAATAATATATAGGTAGTATATATTATATATAATATATAGGTAGTATATATTATATATAATATATAGGTAGTATATATTAGAATAATATATAGGTAGTATATATTATATATAATATATAGGTAGTATATATTAGAATAATATATAGGTAGTATATATTATATAAGTATATAGTATATATAGAAGAATAGTATAAAGGAAGGGGCCAAGTAAGTGGGAAAGCAGAGGTTATTCCCTGGAAGTCCCTGATGCTGGATTAAATGACAGGGTCTGTTGGAAGGAGTGAGAATGGGGAGGAGGCAGAGGGATGAAGTTAAAGGGAGTTGGTTGCAGGGAGAAGTCAGGTTGGAAGAAAAGATGCACTAAAAGGCGGGGTTAGGAGTACAGACACAAACATCCTTTCTTGGGGATACGAGTAACTTTGCCAAAGTATATGTCAGAGTGTCCTTCGTGGGTACCTGGAGGTATAAGACCCTGTTGAAACCTGGGGACTGTCTTGCATCTGGGTCTGTGGTTTCTGGACCACATGGGGCCCCACAGTCTCTGCCTAGGAGTTCTGTGCTTCCAACCAGGCTTGAGAGAGCATGGAGGTTTCATTCTCCCCCATGGTCAGCTTTCTTGCTAGACTGGTAGAGCAATCAAACCAAGACCCTTCAGTCTGTCCTGATCTACCAATTAAAAAAAATAACAAACCACCTTTATTAGGCACCTATTGTGTGCCAGGCACTGTGCTTGGATGCAGGGCTACACATATTGATCAAATCTGATCCTGCCCTCTGGGAACATATTGTCTGGCAGAATTCTGTTGCATTTAAAAAACGCAGCTTCAAACTCTTCCTGTCTGTGCTGTCTGTTACTTGCTGGATTATGCAGCTTTTAAAACCAAATCTTTGGAGTCAGTCCCGGTCTCGAGCCCCTTGGCTGCACTGTGCCCCTGTGGGGTTGTGCCTTGGGCACAGTGACAGTTCTAAGCTCCAGTGCCTGCATGCTTACAACGTGTTACAGGTTTGCTTTGAAGATGAAATAAGATGATATAAGTGAAGCATGCAGCCCAGAACCTGGAGGGGGCAGGGGGCTGTAGAATATGGTGGTGCCCCAGGGTAAAGGGGTAGCGGCAGCGGGAGGGAAAGCGGGAAAGGGCCAGGAAACCTGGACATTAGCATGGTGTGTGCAGAGACAGCTTTTTGTCTGCCAGGACTCCCACGTGATTGATGCCCTCTGGTTTTCTTTCCTTCCTGTTTCAGATCATTGCAGCCTTTTCTCAAACCACCTGCTTAAGTGGACTGTTGTTCAGTTGCTAAGTTCTGTCTGACTCTTTTCTGTGACCCCGTGGACTGTAGCCCACCAGGCTCCTCTGTCCATGGGATTTCCCAGGCAAGGATACTAGAGTGGGTTGCCATTTCCTTCTCTAGGGGATCTTCCCGACCCAGGGGTCAAACCTGCATCTCCTGCATTGGCAGGTGGGCCAACAGAGAAGCCCAAAATGGACTAGCAAAGGGCTGTCCTGGCCCCATGTTTGCTGATCACTAAGGTGACCTCCCTTGTCCATGGACAGGCTTCTCAACACCATGAATCTTAGTTTCCTGCCTTATCAGTTAAACATAGGTTGGGTAACCAGTCAGTAGCTTTTTATATAATCCGGTGTTCCTAGGTGATTTATACCCGCCTGATCATTGAGTTAAATCTGCTGGTTACTAGCTTTGTGCATTTGGCAAGTTACTCCTTTCTCTGGGCTTTGGCTCCTCTGTATATTACATTGGGGTGATCCTGACATCCGCCTCCTGGGTAAGGACTGACTCACTTCTCTGCTGGGAGAGATGCTGCACCAGTAAACAGAAACCCTTAGTATTGGCTGTGTCTGGAGTCAGCTTTGCTGCGATGCTCCGCTGCTGGTCCCTCCTGAGCTGGAGGTCAAGCATTTGTCTCCTGTCCTCTAATGAGTTGGGGTTCAGACTGAATGGGGACCTCCCAAATGGTGAAATGCTCTGTCAGGATCCACTGAGGTTTACAACACCCCCATCCCTACCCCTGTCTATCCCAGGTGCCTGGGAGCCCTGAAGAACGAATCAGCCTACATAAAGCCTCCCCGCATTTGCCCCCAGCCACGGGAACCCAGGGCTGCTGGAAGAGGCAGGAAGGAAGCCCGCCTCCCCAGCTAATCAGCCAGAGCATCAAGGGGGCGACCGCGAAGGGGAGCGCAGCTAGACCCGCGGCTGTGTGCGGGATGACCTCATGCATTCTCTCGACCGCCTGCGCTGCGACCCCTCCCCAGGATGAAGGAGCAGCCAACCAGCGCTCGGCTGCCTATTGCCGAGCCCCCCAGGGGGGAGGGGAGGGCGGGAGCCAGGTTTCCAGCTGCTCCAGGAAACAATAACAGGCAGGGCTTCAAAGAGGCCGAAGGCAAGCTCTGGCATCAGTAATTCAGAGCTGGCCCTCTTCACCTCCCTGTCTCCCTCTAGGTTTTCAGAAAAGTTGGGAAGAAAGAGCACTGACCTCTTTCTTTCCACTCTCCGCACAGGACTCTGCCACGCTACAGCTGCTCCACCTCCGCCTCCTCCGGGGCGGGAATCACATTTTCCTGGGATGGGGGATGGCAGTACCCGGTGCCCAGGGGGAGGTGAGACCCAGCTGTCCCCAGCAGCCTGGCGGTCACAGGGGGCACTGTGGCCACAAGTGAGTTGTCCAGAACAGCCTTGGGGAGAAAGGAAAGGGGCGAGAGTGATCTCTCAGTCTCCCAGCCCCGTGATTCCTCCCAAAGCACAGATGGGGGCCGTGTGCCGTTTTAATTTTTTAATGCAATTAATTTAAATTAAAGATTTTAAAATTTAAAAAATAAAAAACTAAAAAATAAAAAATAAAAAAATAAAAAAAAATAAAAAAAATAAAAAAAAAGAAGTAGCAATTCCATTGATTTCAAATCTGTGAGTTGCCCCCAAGGAATGGGGGATGACAGGAAAGGGCTTGAGGGGAGAAGTGACTGAGTTGAAGCTGCCAGCAGCCATCGGCTACCTCCGATCAGCCCCTAAGACAAAGGTGTCCCCAGCTGGACTTGTGTTTGCGGCCTCCTTGCCCAGGTCAATGGCATTATAAAGAGAAAGTGCAAATACTAGTACAGGGCTTTCTGCGGAGACCCCATTCTGTGTCTCAAACAACCAAGAGGTTTGGGTTTTCCTGTTGGTAGGACCTGAACGCCAGGTTCTGCGGGGCTTCTGTCTGTAGGTGTGCGTTTGTTTTCTGAGGCTGCCGTAACAAATCACCACAAACTTGGGTGCTTGAAATAGCAAACACATTCTCTCACAGTTCTGAAAGGCAGAAGCCAAAGTCAAGCTGTCAGCAGAGCTGAGCTTCCTCCGGAAGCTGGAGGGGAAGATCCATTCTTTTCGGCTTCTGGTGACTGCCAGCCTTCCCTGACACCCGGCTTCATCACTCCCATCTCTGTCTTCACACGGCCCTCTGGTGTGCGGCTGTATGTGTCAGAACTCCATCCGTCTCTCTCCTAGAAGGATCTGTGTGATTGCACTTCCTTTCAAGGCTCATAATCACATCATTTACAATCGAGGGTCATGATCACCGGCTCCAGCATTTAGGATAGACCTTTTGGAAGGGGGTCACCATTCAGCCCATTACAGGGCACAGCAAGTCATGTCACAAACTAATTCACCATGTTCAGAGCACCCTGTTCTATTTGCAGAAGCCAAAACACGTAAGTAACCCAAGTGTCCATCAGTGGATCAATAAATAAACAGAATGTGGTTCATTCATACTGTGGAATATTATTCAGCCCTGAAAAGAAAGGAAATTCCGATACCTGCTGCCACGTGAATGAACTCTGAAGATGTCATGCTAAGTGAAATAAGCCAGCCACAAAAGGACAAACACTTTATAATTGTACTTAGATGGGGTACCTGAAGTAGTCAGGTTCATAGGAATGGAAAGCAGACTGATGGCTGCCAGGGGCTGGAGGAGGGGGGATGGGGAATTATTTTGCAAGAGGAAATATTCTAGGGCTGCATAACAGTGTGAATATACTTAATAATATTGAACTGCATACTTAAAAGTGGTTAAGATGCTCAATTTTTATGTTATGTGTGTTTTACCATACTTTAAAAAATGTTTGAATTAAAAGTAATACTGTTTCTTAATGCATATAGGTGGAATCTAAAAAAATAGTGGTACAGTTGAACCTATTTGCAGAGCAGGGACAGAGACACAGATATAGAGAGTGGACGTGTGGACATGAAGAGGGGAGGAACTATAAGACTGGGTTAACATATATACACTACCATGTATAAGATAGATAGCTAGCAGGAACCTGTTGTATAATACAGGAGCTCAGTTCAGTGATGACCTAGAGGGGTGAGATGGCAGGGAAGGGAGGCTCAAGAGGGAGGAGATATATTTGCGTATATATATAGCTGATTCATAGCAAAAACCAACATAATATTGCAAAGCAACTGTACCCCAATTAAAAAAAAGTTAAAGGATAATAAAAATAAGTAAATTTACTGCAACATAAGAGTGTGCATGCCAAGGATGAATGAAATCCCTGTGGTAAATGCTAGAGGAGTTCAGAGGAGAATGAGACCATTTAGAGATGGGATGATCCAGGGTCCTTCCTGGAAGAAGTGGGCCTTGAGCAAAATAGAACTTAAATGGGAGGGGGCAGGGGAGAGAGGATATTGTGGACAAAGGTTTGAAAATAGAAATGAGATTGGTGGGTTTGTTTTTTTTTTCACTCTGATACAAACAGATTGGACAGAAATGAGCACTTTGGGAGAGAATTGGAGAAAAGTGAGATTGGATAGGCCCTATATTCAAAAGAGTGGCCTTAAATACCAGACTGGCCTTTACAACTTGATACCATTTAGGAGATTATTATAATAATTCATAGGTGAGATAATGAGCATCTGAAATAATGGTGAACACATAGAACATTCACTTTGTCTCAAGCACTTGCTCTGGCACCTAACGCGGGTCAATATTAATTCATTCAGTCCTCATTGCAGTCCTATGATGTGGGCATAGAGATCATCCCCATTTTGCAGCCAAGCAGACTGAGGTGCAGAAAGGTCAAGTGACTTGCCCAAGATTGGATAAGAAGGATGTCTATGTTAACTGATAGATTTAAGAGATCCAGGGAGATCCAGAATGGTTGCAGAGTTTTTTAGAAAAAGTGACTAGACCCTTGAGAACATTGGGCAGGTTTTAGGGAAGGAAGGAACTAAATTTAATAAAAAGCTTAGTGAATAAAGAATCCAAGGGCAGGAGTCTTAATTCATCAATCTAGTTCATAATTTTATAGAGGAAAATGCTGAGATTCATAGCAGTTACACAGTTTGTCTAAGAGTGTCTCTTTGGAATGGATCCATGTTAAGCGGAAAGTACACTGTGTGATTGATAATAAAAATATTCCAGGGAGAACTAGAGAGGAACTAGGGTATCATCTGGTCAGCTGATTCCTCTCGCCACACTTTGCTTGAACAGTTCACAAGGTCAGCTAAAAGGATCGTGTGTGCCCGGAGCACTGTATAGCCATGTGTCCGTGTGAAGTGTTCTTTTGATCTTTACAATCCAATCATGTCCCTCCTTGGAAGCCAGTATAGACGGGGCCCATTCTGGAACCCTGTCCATGCAGGTGTGTTTTCAGTTTCCCACTGGAGCAGTCCAGAGCCCTGGGAACTCAGATCTGCATGGTAGAGTAAGACGTTTATAAATAAATTCTACTTGTCAGTTATAAGGAGGATTTAAAGCCAAGAAGGGCACATGGGAAAAGAATTTGAGATAGAAAAAGAAAATGAGAAAAGCTATTGAGTGAACAAAGTTCAGTATGGATTAAGAGAAAGTCAGTCTTAAATGTCGTGACCTTGGAGAGCCTGGATGGTGCCAGTGATCCAGAACAGGCTGTTTCTAACCCACAACGCACAGGGCTTGCTTGCTCTCATTGGCATTGAGGCCTCAGCCACATTTGTCCTGTAGAACCTGACCAGTCTACAGGCCACCTGGCTGGCCTTGCTCCCAGCCAAATCCTGCAAAGCTCCACAAATGTTTACAGCACAACTAATTGGCAAATTATAATCAGCATATTTTGTAAATGTCCCTTCAAAGTAACTAATAGCATAAAGCTTTCTGCTTACCCAGCAGTGTTCACCAAATGAGTTTAGGAAACATTCTGAACGATGTAAGTTCATTAATCACCACCGCATCAAGGTGGGATATTGTCTTAGTTTGCAAGTTCAGGGAATCACTGACTGATGCCTTAAATAGCTTTAAACCTACCATACAGGGAATTAAAATTTCAGTGCCTGAATCAGTTGGATAAGCTAGGTTATTGTCTGATGACAAACCAACCCCTAAGGTCGCAGTGGAAACCGAACAATGAGGTTTATTTCTCACTCATGCTACTCATCCATGAGGCGGGTGGGAGAGCTTGCTCTCATTGGTAGAGCGGCTACCAGCTAGGGCATTGCCAGTCACCATGACAGCAGAAGAGGAATGTGTCTTATTTTTTTAAGATTTTTTTAATGTGGGTCATTTTTAAAAAGTCTTTATTGAATTTCTTACAAGATTGCTTCTGTTTTATGTTTTGGTTTTTCGGTCTTGAGCCATTTGGGATATTATTAGCTCCCTGACCAGGTATGGATGTGAGAGTTGGACTGTGAAGAAAGCTGAGCGCCGAAGAATTGATGCTTTTGAACTGTGGTGTTGGAGAAGACTCTTGAGGGTCCCTTGGACTGCAAGGAGATCCAGCCAGTCCATTCTGAAGGAGATCATCCCTGGGTGTTCTTTGGAAGGAATGATGCTAAAGCTGAAACTCCAGTACTTTGGCCACCTCATGTGAAGAGTTGACTCATTGGAAAAGACTCTGATGCTGGGAGGGATTGTGGGCAGGAGGAGAGGGGACGACCGAGGATGAGATGGCTGGATGGCATCACTGACTCGATGGACGTGAGTCTGAGTGAACTCCGGGAGTTGGTGATGGACAGGGAGGCCTGGCGTGCTGCGATTCATGGGGTCGCAAAGAGTCGGACACGACTGAGTGACTGAACTGACTGACTGAACTGACCAGGGTTCAAACCTGCACTACTTTATTGGAAGGTAAATTCTTACCTACTGCACTGCCAGGAAATCTCTTAATTTAGATGATAATGTCGTCATATAGGAGACTACTCATATGAAGGACATGGCAGTACCTCAGTAAGTTCTTTGAAAGGCATGAGATTGGAAGAAGGGGAATTAAATATGTAATTTGAGTGTTTCAGATGACTGGCTAAGGTAGCCCCATGCCTCCATTTCTACAGAGAAAAGGCCTTACTGCTGGGACTCAAATATTAATATTTAAGGCCTATGGGCTAAGACTACAGTACTTTTCTCAGCTCATTTCCTTTTTCCAGACTCCCCACCACCTCTCCTGCACACTGGTTGGTCATTCACCCAGCCCATTCTATGGAACGATTACAGTATTTAGTCATGTGATAGATGACTTCTAGTCTCTTCCTGGGTAAATTTGTGTTCAGTTCAGTTCAGTTCAGTCGCTCAGTCGTGTCCGACTCTTTGGGACCCCATGAATCGCAGCACGCCAGGCCTCCCTGTCCATCACCATCTCCCGGAGTTCACTCAGACTCACGTCCATCGAGTCCTTGATGCCATCCAGCCATCTCATCCTCTGTCATCCCCTTCTCCTCCTGCCCCCAGTCCCTCCCAGCATCAGAGTCTTTTCCAATGAGTCAACTCTTCTCATGAGGTGGCCAAAGTACTGGAGTTTCAGCTTTAGCATCATTCCTTCCAAAGAAATCCCAGGATTGATCTCCTTCAGAATGGACTGGTTGGATCTCCTTTGTGTACCTCTGGTCAATTCCATTGACATGATGGCTTTCAAGTTTAACTCTCTTCTTTTCTTGGGTAGATTTGTATACCTCTGGATATTTCTCTTGAGATGATGGCTTTCAAGTTTAACTCTCAAAGAGAAGGAAATCTTATTTCCATCATTTTCCAAGTTTGGACTGGGAATCTCCCCATTACCTCTAAGAACCCACAAATAATGGCAGTGACATGTCATTTTAGGAAACCAGTTTGATCCAGTGTGCTCCCCCCATGCACCCTCTATCACCATTCACCAGAGTTGACCTCATCTGACTTTTGCCATTAAAAAAAAAATCAAATCTGTTCCGAGACCAGTGAGGATGCTTTTCCACATGTGACACAAGCTTCAAAGGCAGACCCCAAAGATGATCAAAATGTTTAAAGAAACAGCAGATTATAGAAATGCTGTGACTGCTCTGAAAGGGATGCGAGCATTTGGAAGGATGAGTTACGGTACTTTGCAATGTAAAAATCTGCCTTGCCTCCCTCCAGTGGGTCACAGTCTCTGCATTAAATACTTTTTATCTGGGCAGCCAGGTACCTCGTGGGGATGGAGGTGATGCTCGCAACACAGCCCCACAGCGTCCCTTAACAAATACAGCCTGAAGCTCCAAGAGCCCTCCTCCCCTTAGATTCTACTTGTCACTCATTAATGACGCTCTGAGATGTGCCACATTTACTCCCCTGCCCGCCTTAGTGTGAATGGAAGTATAGCATATGGGATGACATTGATTTATCAAAATGGATTCTCCTGTTGATTTATGTCCTTTGAGGGGAGGAAGCTCTGCCCCCGCTTCAAAACCACTGTCATCATTTTTGGCAGTTTTCATTGGTAAATTGGTGGTGATGAGACACTGAGGCTGCCATGCTGGGAGCCCAGGATGAGGCAGCAGAGACGGAACCATCTGCTTTGGCTTTTTGCAATGAACACTAGCTGTTACTCTGTGCCCTCACGAGAGTCTAAGGGCCTGTTGGCAAGTACTGTGTGCTGTGCATTTGCATATCTCCTGCAGGGTTCGCTAGTACCCTACACATTTTAGGCACTCCATAAATGTTTGTTGGATCAAAGGAAGTGCCCCTGTCTTAGTCGCTGCCTAACAAATACAGTAGACCTGGAGGCTTAGATAGGAGAAACTGATTTTGTCACAGTTCTGTAGGGTGGAAGTCCAAAGTCTGGGTGCCAGCCTGGTTGGGCTCTATGAGGGCTCTTTTCTTGACTTGGAGACTGCAGCCTTCTCACTTTGTCCTCACTTGGGGGAAGGAGAGCAAGCCAGCTCACTGGGATCTCTTCTTATAAGGACACTAATCCCATCATGAGAACCTGCCCTCATGACCTCATCTAACCCTGATCAGCTCCCAAAGGCCTCACTGCCTAATGCCATCACGGAGGGGTTTAGGGCTTCCACATATGCATTTGGGAGGGGACACAGTACAGTCCTTAGTAGCACCAAAAAAGTGAAATAAGAAACTAAACTGTCTTGTAACTCTTTTTTTTTTTTAACCATCTTAACTCTTTTCATCCACCCCTACTCCTTCCCCCTATCTCTGGCAACCATCAGTCTGTTCTGTGTATCTATGAAGTGTTTTTTTTTTCTTTTTTAGATTCCGCATATAAGTGAAACCATATAGTATTTGTCTTTCTCTGTTTGATTTATTTCGTTTAGCATAATACCCTCAAGGTGCACCCATGTTGTTGTGAATGGTAAGCTTTCCCTCTTCTTTATGGCTGAATAATACTGCACTGTGTATATACCACATTTTCTCTACCCATTCATCTACAGATGGACACAGCTCGCTTCCATGTCTAGACTGTAGTAAATAATGCTGCAGTGAACAAGGGGGTACATATGTCTTTTCACGTTAGTGTTTTTGTTTACTTTGGATAAATACCCAGAAGTGGAATTGCTAGATCTTATGCTAGTTCTAAAACTGTTATGTAACTCTTTGTTAAAATTAATTTTTGTGTATTTTGTTTGTGGCTGTGTTGGCTGTCTGCTGCTGCACACAGGGTTTCTTTAGTTGCGGCGGGTGGGGGCTACTCAGTTGCTGTGTGTGGGCTTCTCACTGCGGTGGCTTCTCTTATTGTGGAGCACAGGCTCTAGGCTTTCAGGCTTCTGTGGTTGCAGCACACTGGTTCAGTAGTTTCAGTGCACAGGTCCAGTTGCTCCATGGCACACGAGATCCTCCCAGATCAGGGATCGAACCCGTGTCCCTCGCACTGGCAGGTAGATCCTCAACCACTGGACCATCAGGGAAGTCCTGGTATGTAACTCTTGATTTACACATCTTATCCACCCTCTTAATAGAAAAATGGAACCAAGTAACCACCGGAACAGGAAATATACTCAGGAATGGTATACTAATGTGTGTTAATGGAAATATACACACATGCGCGTGCACACACACACACACACACACACACACACACACGTTTTCCCTTCTCGAATCCTTTTTTGCTTTGTGCTTAGAGACATCCAGGGAGTATGCTTGGAACAGGGCAGTTGTAGAATAAAGGCAATGCATCTACAAAAACCTGATCTTGGAGGCAATTTAGAAATAGTTGATACCTTTTGGCTCCGCATCTCTGTTATCAGCCTTTCCTTCCCCTCCTACATCTGAACCTGGTGGTGGTGGTGGTGGTGGTGGTGTTCAGTTGCCAAGTCGTGTCTGACTCTTTGTGACCCTGTGGACTGCAGCACACCAGGCTTCCCTGTCCTTTACTACCTCCTGGAATTTGCTCAGACTCAGCCCATTGAGTTGGTGATGCTGTCTAACCATCTCATCCTCTGCCACACTCTTCTCTTGTCCTCAGTCTTTCCCAGCATCAGAGTCTTGTCCAGTGAGTCAGCTCTTTGCATCAGGTGGCCAAAGTATTAGAGCTTTAGCATCAGTCCTTCCAATGAATATTCAGGGTTTATTTCCTTTAGGATTGACTGGTTTGATCTCCTTGCTGTTCAAGGGACTCTCAAGAGTCTTCTCCAGCACCACAGTTCAAAAGCATCAATTCTTTGGTGTTCAGCCTTCTTTATGGTCCAACTCTCACATCTATACATGACTACTGGGAAAACCATAGCTTTGACTATATGAACCTTTGTCAGCAAAGAGAGGCATCTGCTTTTTAATACGCTGTCTATATTTGTCACAGCTTTTTTTCCCAAAGAGCAAGCACCTTTTAATTTCATGACTGCAGTCACTGTCCACAGTGATTTTGGAGCCCAAGAAAATAAAATATGAGCCTCGTAGTCTGTGGTCATCTCAACAGTGATAGGCCAGAGTGATGGATGTGTTGACGATGCAAACAGCTACAATGATTTCATAGCTAAGGCTCTGACACACTCCTTTAGATTGGCAGAGATGTTCAGGAAAGAGTTGGTGATAAAAATATTCTTGGAGAGGCAGATTTTTGGTTTATTCTTAAATAACTATTCTCAAGTTCCTTTGGCCTTAATGTCAACATTTCTGGCAGGAAGATACTCTTATTGTTTGAATTTTAAATTATGGGAGCATATAGAATGATCGGGGCTTCCCATGTGGCTCAGATGGTAAAGAATCCGCTTGCCAATGCAGGAGACACTGGTTTGATCCCCGGGTTGGGAAGATCCCCTGGAGAAGGAAATGGCAACCCGCTGCAGTATTCTTGCCTGGAGAATTCCATGGACAGAGAAGGCTGATGGGCTATAGTCCATGGGGTCGCAAAGAGTCGGACACGACTGAGTAACACACAACACACACACACACACACACACACACACGCATAGAATAGTCAAGGGTAGTCTCTGGAGCCAGGGTTTAAATCTCAACCCCAGTACTTAAAGAGAGATGTTTAATCTTTGAGCACCTGTTTCCTCCCCATACAATGGAATTAATAATAGAACCACCTTATAGAGTTGTGATGAGGGTTAAAGAAGCTGGTGTTTGTAAAGTGCTTGGAACAGGCCCTAACACATAGCAGATAGCACATAGCAAATACTATATAAGTGCATGGTAAATATATATATATATAGAGAGAGATAGATATATATATAGATATATATATATATATATAAGGTGGCTACAGAGTTCAAGTTTTTCCACTATATCTTATGGGAAAATCAAAATGAGCTTATTGGCCAAACCAATATATCTATCTTCACATTCTATAATATATTAATTATAGTGTTAATATAGTATTATGTAACATTTGTGTTATGCAATGTATATTTGATGTATGTCATAGCATATATATATTACATATGTTAGTCTTAGTTGCTTAGTCTTGTCTGGCTCTTTGCAACCCCATGAACTGTAGCCTGCCAGGCTCCTCAGTCGATGGGATTTCTCAGGAAGAATACTGGAGTGGGCAGCCATTTCCTTCTCCATAGGATGTTCCTGACCCAGGGATCGAACCCGTGTCTCCTGCATGGCAGACAGATTCTTTACCATCTGAGCCACCAGGGTAGCCCATTACGTATGTATGACTCTGTATTTATATAAGGGACTTCCCTGGTGGCTCAGATTGTAAAGCGTCTGCCTACAATGCGGGACACCCGGGTTCAATCCCTGGGTTGGGAAGATCTGGAGAAGGAAATGGCAACCCACTCCAGTATTCTTGCCTGGAAAATCCCATGGACAGAGGAGCCTGGTAGGCTACAGTCCACGGTGTCACAAAGAGTCGGACATGACTGAGTGACTCCACTTTCACGTGTATATATATATATATATATATTTTTTTTTTTTAATAAGATATCTTCCTGTCAACTTAGCATCAAATGTTCTCCTGCGTGGGGGAGGAGAGCTGTGGGGTCTGACAGCCTTGTCAGTGAGCAAGTACCATTTGCTGGTAGAACAAACTACCAGGAAAAAAGGCAGACGGTCTCAGTCCACTGACGGCCCTGTCCTCACTGTCAACTCCTTGGGTTTTATAAACACCACATGTATGGACAATTCTTGAACTTTGAGACATTCCCTTCAAGATATATGAGCTTGAGATTGCATGTTTCAGGAAACGGAATCTCTCATCACTTGCTCTTCCATTTTGTTCTCTCTCCAGCCCAAGCTTTTGGCCAAGGAGCTGCTTGACCTCGTGGCCTCTCACTTTAACCTGAAGGAGAAGGAATACTTTGGAATTGCCTTCACAGATGAGACGTAAGTACGCACATGTTCAGAGAACCTGAAAGGAAAATATGGAACCCGAAATCGCACTGTCTCAACTGTCTGCAGTGAAGGCTGCTGCAGGCCACTTAGGTCTCATGGTTCAGGGTCAGTCCAAGTTCATCATTTGAATTTCAAAGGCCTTGTGATCATGCCTGGAACAGCCAAAGGATATAATTAGGGTGATGCTCATATTATGAAATTATTAGGTAAACCAGTTCCTATAATCAAGCCAGTGCGTGTTCAGAACTGAAATGTTTCTTTTTTTAAAAAAAGTAGATTTGTCTGGGTTTGTTTTCTGTTAGAGTTAAACGAAAACGTCTGGAAATGCAGCATTTCTTTCCAGTGTTGGAATAACAATAACAGGAAGTCAATGCGATGATACATTCAAAATGAAGAGTATCTGTGCAGTTTCACTGTCAACGATGAAGTAGACTATAAAAATGGAAAATTCAAGACTGCTCATCTGAAGAAAAGTACATTTGTGTTCAGTGATCTTTCAATGTGGCTCTCTAAAGTGGTGTTTTGCAACACAAGGAAGGAGTGTCTTTACTAAAATTTCAATTTCCTTCTTTATATATTGTTGATAAAAGAGTACGGTGTACACCTGCACAAATTCCTCGATACTCTGTTCTAAGCAAATGTTTTACAGTTCTTCCTCCTCTGTGCGTACACTACACGCTTGCACACATGCTCCTCCAGATCCTTGGAATTACAGAGATGATGTCCTAAAACATTAATAGATTAGGGTTAGGCTAGCATCTGGACGAGCCGACTCAGGGAGGCAGGTCCCATTGAAGCAGGCTGGGCTCAGGAGCAAGGACTGCGGGCACCCACATCGGTCAGTGGGAGAGATGATCAGGTGTATATGTGCGAGGACCCTCTGGGAGCTGCAGATGGATGGGACGGCCGCAGCATTTATCATCCATATCAGGACCCTGTGGGTAAAAGAGGGTGAAAGTTGGGACTGTCTGGGGCAAACTGGGCAGATAATCAACACTCTAAAATAGCAACCTTTCAGGTGGCAGTGTGAGCAGTACTGGGGGCAGAGTCACACCTGGCTCCAGAAAGTCGGGAGGAACAGGCTGCCCCTGGCCCTGGAGCCTCGGAGGGAGCCAGAAGGGAGGCAGGAAGGCTTGCTCCTGGTATAGAAGGATTGCTGTGCCTGTGGGTGGGACCTCGTAAACAGGGCTGTGACCTGGAGGGCTGTGATGGGAAAGAGCCAGCAGAGTAATTTTAAAAAATGCTTTAAGACAAATGTACAAATATACATGGAGAATACCCACTTTCACGAATGTAGTTATTTTCTACCCTTTCTCCTAAAAACCACTGTAACCCTCTCAACTGATACTCAGACATATTTCACTAATTAGAAGGAAACCACAGTTTCAATTCATCATATCCCATTGTTCACATTTCCCAAGTACATTTCCTCTTCTCAGAGAGCCAGTGAACTCAAGATGGGTCCCAATTCGACTTCCCTTTTGGATAAACGAGTCAGAGAATGAGCTTATTGTCCTGGGCCCAGGAGGAAAAAATATACCTGCCGAAGGTTTCAAATCACAGCCCTAATGGCACCAGCCAGGAAGAAATGAACGTCAGGGAGAAAGTCGCTCTGCTCCCAGGAGAGATGAAAGCAGGAAAACCACACAGCACCACCCACCTGTCCCATCAAATGGAGCCTGTCTGCCCCAAGCTCCCTGGGCCAGTGGGGAAAGTGTGTGTGTGTGCCTATGTGTGTGTATATATCTGTCTGTTCCAGGTCTTGACTCTCCTGGCTCCCTGGGCTGGTGGGGAGTGTGTGTGTGTGTGTGTGTGTGTGTGTGCATGCATGCCTGTGTCTGTGTGTGTACACGTGCACGCAGCCTGGAGGCACGCAGGCCGGAGGCACACAGGCTGCAGGGAAGGGTCCCTCTCCCTGGACTGTGAACTGGCAGGTGGAGAGCCCTGTTGGGGAGGGCGGGGGTGATAAGGAGGATATGAACCATCGTCTGGCACCGTCCAGAGGAAAAGTGGCCGCCACCAACCTCCTCACTTGGGTGTGGGTGAGAGGGCTCCTCTGGCGATTGTAGAAGTGGTAAACAGCCAGCCGAGATTGGTGGACAAGACTTTGCAGCTGGCAGACAGTTCCTGGAAAAGAGATGGCAGATGGGCCTGACTCACCGTGGGACAGTGAGTATCAGGGACCCCTAGGAAACCAGGAACCAGCCTCCAAGAGACCAGGATGAAGAGACAGAACAAAGGGAAGGCAGGGGTGGCCGTGACTCAGGGCATTGTCAGTCAAGGGCTGACCACGCCGGGGGCCAGGGCGTTGGCTCATGGCCTCTTTGGTCATCTGATCTTTTCTCCTTTTCTTGGTGGGAAAGGAATGAATGAAAGCTGTGACCAAAGAACGGTGCCTGTGGGTGAGGCTTGGTCTGTGCAGGGTGCTTAGTTGCTCAGTCATGTACGACTCTTTGTGACTCCATGGATTGTAGCCCGCCAGGCTCCTCTGTCCGTGGAATTCTCCAGGCAAGAATACTGGAGTGAGTTGCCAAGGGATCTTCCTGACCTAGGGATCGAACCCAGGTCTCCCACATTGCAGGTAGATTCTTTACCATCTGAGCCACCAGGGAAGTGTCTAGGGTGGTGATAATATGTCGGTAACCATTATCCTTGTCCTGTATCCCGCCTCTGCTCTCACTCTGGGCACTGCTAGACAGTAATGCCAGATCATTTAATAATTGGATTTTCAAATTTTGCGTGTGTATTGTGTGTTTGTGTGTGGGTGATTTCCGCAGGTACTACACTGTGTATTTAATAATAAAATGCAGTTGAACTTTCTGCATTTTCTTTCCTTTATTGCAATCCATGGCATACCCCATGCATTTGCCTTTTTCTTAATTCAGATCAAAACAAGACTTAGAAAGTGCTGTAGGGACTTCCCAGCCAGTTCAGTGGTTAAGACTCCACTCTCCCAGTGCAGGGGGCAGTTCCATCCCTTGTTAGGGAACTTAAGGTCCCTCATGCTGCATGGTGCAGCCAAAAAAAAGAAGAAAAAAATGCTATAAGCTATAAAATACTGCACTAGTGTTAGGAATTGCCAGCAGTGTTATAATTCCTAATAGTACAATATGTGACTCGTGTATAGTCAGTGAGTCTTTCAGTGTGAACTGCTGTTGATGACATTTTGTGGGATCTGGATGGGCATGGAGAAAAGAGATATGAAACAGAATGTAGATGAAACTGGAAGATTCCCTAAGTTCCTTTCACCCCTAACTTGCATTCATTAATAGCGTCCAAGGCCACAGTGCCAGACTCTGTGTCCAGGGATATTTCCTATTGTTAGTTAATCAATGCAGGATTAGTACTAGGTCTATCTTCTGTTTTTTAAATTCAATTTTTAAAATTTTTATGTAGAAATAATTAGTTATACAGAAAAGCTGCACAGATAGTAGAGAGTTCTCATATCCCCTTACGCAGCTTCCCCTAATGTGCATCTCATAAATACCATGTGATAAGTATCAAAACTAAGACATCAACCTTGGTATTGATACTGTTAGTAACTGAACTACAGACTGTATTCAAATTTCACCACTTTTCCCACTGAATGTCTTTTTCTATTTCCGGATTCATGTGCATTTAGCCCCTTTTATTTTTAATAACTCAGCACAAATAAAAAGATATACAGGCGCACTTTGTTTTTTTATGGTTTCTTTTATTGCACTTCACAGATACTGTGTTTTTTACAGACTGAAGGTTTGTGTGGTAACCCTTCATTGAGCAAGTCAGTCAGTGCCATTTTTCCAACAGCATTCGCTCATCTTGTGTCTCTGTGTCATATGGTCTGGTAATTCTCACAATACTTCAAACTTTCTCATTTTTACTGTATTTTTTTATGGTTTTCTGTGATCGGTGATCTTTGATGTTACTCTTGTAAAAAAGATTACAACTCACAGAAGGCTCAGATGAGTGTTAGCATTTTTTAGCCATGAAGTATATTTAATTAAAGTATGTACCTTGTTTTCTTAGACAATGCTACTGTGGAGTTAATAGACTACTGTATAGTGTAAACATAACTTTTATATGTACTGGGAAACCAAAAAATCCATGTGACTCTCATTTTTGTGACACTCACTTTATTTTGGTGGTCTGGAAGCAATCACACAGTTTATTTCTGAGGTGTCCATAGATAGTTATCAATGAATATCTGAAGTGTGGTGATCAATGAAAACTATGATGACATTTTCAGTTCAGTTCAGTTCGGTCACTCAGTCGTGTCCGACTCTTTGCGACCCCATGAATCGCAGCACGCCAGGCCTCCCTGTCCATCACCAACTCCCGGAGGTCACTCAAACTCACATCCATCCAGTCCATGATGCCATCCAGCCATCTCATCCTGTGTTGTCCCCTTCTCCTCCTGCCCCCAATCCCTTCCAGCATCAGAGTATTTTCCAATGAGTCAACTCTTCGCGTGAGGTGGCCAAAGTACTGGAGTTTCAGCTTCAGCATCATTCCCTCCAAAGAAATGCCAGGGCTGATCTCCTTCAGAATGGACTGGTTGTATCTCCTTGCAGTCAAAGGGACTCTCAAGAGTCTTCTCCAACACCACAGTTCAAAAGCATCAATTCTTTGGCACTCAGCTTTCTTCACAGTCCAACTCTCACATCCATACATGACCACAGGAAAAACCATAGCCTTGACTAGACAGACCTTTGTTGGCAAAGTACTGTCTCTGCTTTTCAATATGCTATCTAGGTTGGTCATAACTTTCCTTCCAAGGAGTAAGCGTCTTTTAATTTCATGGCTGCAGTCACCATCTGCAGTGATTTTGGAGCCCAAAGAATAAAGTCTGACACTGTTTCCCCATCTATTTGCCATGAAGTGATGGGACCAGATGCCATGATCTTCATTTTCTGAATGTTGAGCTTTAAGCCAACTTTTTCACTCTCCTCTTTCACTTTCATCAAGAGGCTCTTTAGTTCCTCTTCACTTTCTGCCATAAGGGTGGTGTCATCTGCATATCTGAGGTTATTGATATTTCTCCTGGCAATCTTGATTCCAGCTTGTGCTTCTTCCAGCCCACATTTCTCATGATGTACTCTGCATAGAAGTTAAATAAGCAGGATGACAATATACAGCCTTGATGTACTCCTTTTCCTATTTGGAAGCAGTCTGTTGTTCCATGTCTAGTTCTAACTGTTGCTTCCTGACCTGCATATAGGTTTCTCAAGAGGCAGGTCAGGTGGTCTGGTATTCCCATCTCTTTCAGAATTTTCCACAGTTTATTGTGATCCACGCAATCAAAGGCTTTGGCCTAGTCAATAAAGCAGAAATAGATGTTTTTCTGGAACTCTCTTGCTTTTTCCATGATCCAGCAGATGTTGGCAATTTGATCTCTGGTTCCTTTGCCTTTTCTAAAACCAGCTTGAACATCTGGAAGTTCACGGTTCATGTATTGCTAAAGCTTGGCTTGGAGAATTTTGGGCATTACTTTACTAGCGTGTGAGCTGAGTGCAATTGTGCGATAGTTTGAGCATTCTTTGGCATTGCCTTTGTTTGGGATTGAAATGAAAACTGACCTTTCCCAGTCCTGAAGCCACTGCTGAGTTTTCCAAATTTGCTGACATATTGAGTGCAGCACTTTCACAGCATCATCTTTCAGGATTTGAAACAGCTCAACTGGAATTCCATCACCTCCACTAGCTTTGTCCTTTTAGCAGTCTTTAAAATGTTCTGAAGCCAAGTAAGAGCTTAGTGTAAGTTTTTTTTAAATATGTTTTTATTGTATTTTTGTTTGTGCTGGGTTTTCATTGCCACATGCAATCTTCCGTTGCAGCAAGCGGAGGCTACACTTTTCGTTTCTGTGCTCAGGTGTCTCATTGAGGTGGCTTCTCATGTTTTGGAGCACAGGCTCCAGGCACACGGGCTCAGTAGTTGCAGCACATGGCTCAGTAGTTGCAGTGTTTGGGTGTAGTTGTTCCATGGCATTTGGAATCTTCCTGGATCAGGAACCAAACCCGTGTTGCCTGTGTCGCCAGGCAGATTCTCATCCACTGTGCCACCAGGGAAGTCCTAGTAAAAATTGGACCTTAAAATAATCAATGTTTTGCTACTGACATGGTCCTCAACCTTGACTCCACATTGGATTCACCTTGGACTCTTTATAAAATGCCAGTGTCCGGGCCCTACCCCCAGAAATTCTGATTTAATTGGTTGGGGTGTCGCCCAAGCATGAGGATTTTTGAAAGCTCTCCAGGTGATTCTTGTGTGTAGCCAGTTTGAAAACCACTGTCGCAGAGCAGAGGGATGCTGGTGTAAGTTGTCTCTGCCCCCTCCTTCCAGATCCAGGAAGAGAAGCTGAGTTCATTCTAACTTTGAATGTTTGGGGCCCATCAGGACTCATGCCACGAGCCTGCAAAGCTGTAAACTCTTCCCCATTCCAGATTTGGGAAACCTGTTTAGAACCCACTCAGAACTTCAGATTTCGTGTTTCCTACAGTGCAAATAGAGTAACCGAGATTTTCATTTATCAAACACTAACATTCATCATTTAAGGAAAGTTATTTTTGTATGTTATTTTTGAAATATTCCCACTGCTGTTTCAACACCCGGGCTGGTTTTTTTTTTTTTCGGAGGTCATGGTTCTGATGGTATAATTTAAATCTGTAAAGCCCTATTTTTAGTTATCTGATCTATTTTCAGTCATAATTTTTCCTCTGTTTGGGTTTCTATTTTTAAAAAAAATTTATTGCGGTCAAATTGACATACAAAACTGCACATATTGAAGTTTTCCCCCATGGCTCAGAAGGTAAAGAATCCGCCTGCAGTGCAGGAGCCACAGGAGACTCGGGTTTGACCCCTGGCTCAGGAAGAGCCCCTGGAGGAGGCAAATGGCAACCCACTCCAGTATTCTTGCCAGAAAAATCCCACAGACAGAGGAGCCTGGTGGGCTACAGTACCAAGCATCACGAAGAGTGGAGCACGACTAAGCAAGCACAGCACATACTTAAAGTGTACAGTTCAGTGAGTCTGGACATAGGCAAACATGGATAACACCCAAGTTTTTAATTTAAAAATTTTTTATTTTATATTGGACTTTAGTTGATTTATTTTATATTGGACTATAGTTGATTTACAATGTATAGGTGTACAGCAAAGTAATTCAGTTATATACATATAAATATATCTATTCTTTTTCAAATTCTTTTCCCATTTAGGTTATTATGGAATATTGGCATAGGCAAACACCTGTAACACCCAAGTTTTCCATTTTTAAAATTAAAAAGTTGACAGAGGATCCCACCATCAACAGCAACAACTGAGTAGCTTTTAGGCTATTTAGCAGAAATGGTCAAATACCCCTCAAGGTGAAGTCATGGCTAATTGTAACATATTTTAATTTTAATTTTAATTTCCTGTCATAAATTTTAAGGATTTTTTGTCAAATGCTGTAAATGAGTATCTTTGTAAGAACACATTGAGAAGTATTTAGAAAGTTGAAGGAGAAAGATACAAAACTCAGTTAAGCCACTGTTGCACATTTTCAAAGCCATGTACAGTTCCAATATATTCTCACGTACCAATTAGGAAAATGAATAGTTCTTAACCTCTTATTTAATCACAGACCCCTGTGAAATTTAAGAAGTTACATTCCCTCACCCCCACAATTGTTTACACACAGAATAATTAGTGCTTAAATTTTAGAAGGTTCACAGGCACTCTGAAGCCAGAATCTAAGTTGAAGAACCGATTAAGGATTTTTTTAAAAAAACAACATGCTGTGTCTTAATTAATTGAGCCGTGGATAGGTACTGATAAGGGAGTGTGATTTATCTGGATAATTAAATGCCCACTGGAATTGCATCCGTATACCCAATGCCAGGACAACGAGGAGAACCCTCGGTTCAGCAGCACCTTTGAGTCCTGTGTCCCTACACTAGAACCAGGACCAGCATGGACCGAGACATGTGAAAAGGGCCGAGTCGATGAGCATCCCCAGTCACAAGTGGATGTGCAATTTAAAAAAGCAGAAAAGCAGTTTTCCAATTGCAGAAGAAACCACCACAAGTTGCAGCCCTGGGAATGTAATTTATTTGGAAATAGGTTTGGGATTTCCATTCATTAAATGCCTTGTACTGTGCGACCAAGGAGAAAATCAATGGCTACAACCTCGGTGCCCGGGTTGTAATAGCTGCTTCTGGGAACACGGCATTCAGCGTTCATTACCCCCTCAGAGACAGGCCGCTGAGACCTTCAGACGCCGTGGCAAACAACAGGACCTTCTGTTCAGGAACCAGAAAAGGGCTTTAGCAGAACTCTTCCTGTGTGCAGCTAAGAGAAAAAAGAATGAGGCAACCAGAAGGGGTCTTAGGAATCCAATCTTTCTCGTGACCTTTTCCTGCCAAAGCCCAGTGGTACAGGGGAGCCTGGGCCTGGCCTAGGCGAATTCTCATTGGAGACAAAGATTGTGTAGTTACGGCAGGAGCAGTGTCCAGACGTGGAGGGCAGTTGTGGAACCAACAACAATATTAACTGGCCTGTGAGAGCTTGTATTTTTAGTTTCGGCAGTAAATATCTAAGATATAGGTAGGAGATGCTAGAAAAGAAAATTTTGAGTAGCCTTCAGAGGACATTATAGACCAAACAATCCCTCTGTGTGTAATAAAAAAAATTAAAGGCATAAATTCAGATGGGCAAAATAGCCCATGATTTAGTCATCCAGTCTCCTCCCTATATGTTCCTTCTCTTAAACTTCATCTGTGTGTGTGTGTTTCTCTTGTAGACACACACACACACACACACGCACACACGCACGCTTGAAAGCCACTCTTTGAGAGAGTCTAACTTACACCAGTATTCCTCGCTGTCCTTGCTGAGCACACGTACTTCTGACCCTAAGATACTGGACTGAATGAAGAGCAGAAATCTTCCTTTTGAAGAACTTCAAACCTAGCCTCTCCATCTAGTGACATCTGAAAGAACTTCATCTTCTTGCTTTGACATTTTTTGGAAGCGCATTCCCTAAGAATCAGTTGTCTACAATAAAAACCTCTAAAAGGCACCAAGTTTCGTTCTCCCCTGGGGTTCAAGACTGTTGGGTTCAGATAGACTTATCATACACCCCTACCCCAGTGATTCTCTATAAACAAAACTCCCTTTAAGGCCTTCTCTATTGAAGGTGCCATTGTGTGAACCAGAAATCTATTTGTATTGTATGGAGAAGCTGAAAGCAATCTGTTAAATAAATGCATCCAATTTCTGTTGCCTAGAAGCAATTGCATATTTATTGCTGACCCAACAGTTTGACCTATTGCTGCCATAAACCAAATAGGTGTTATCTTACTCAGCTTTAAAGATAGGTATCAGTCAAGCAATAACCAAAATACCATGAGCATCTGCTGGGACTTTTTTTTTTTTTTTGCTTTATTATAGGCCAGTGTACTGATATGAATTCTCAAATGAAAAATCAATGAGATAATGAAACCCAAGCTATCAGGCATCTCTTAGTTAAACTGTATAGAGAAAATGCTTCTTCTACTCTTTGCTTCCCATCCTACCTAAGGTTACAGAAAAGAAAAAGAAAGTTTGAGGGAGAGACCTGATGTTGGGAATGAGAGGTATTACATAAGGGAAAAAAAAATCATGGCCATGAGGAATCCTTATCCTTGATATTCTTGGGTGTAGGAAATGTGACCTTGAACCCAACGCAATCAGCAGAAAATATTTTAATGCATGGAAAGTGGTGGTCTCAGAAATGGGATTTCCAGTTTCTTTTTTAATCCATCTCTTACCTTTTGCCAAGATATTGGGCAGTTATCCTCAGGGACCCAGGGTGGGTTCTGGTGCTTCAGTCTTTCCTTTTGTAGCACCTTTGTAGTGGAGAGATTGTACAGGCACATAAAGTGGAAGGGCCGCGGGACTCCAGGTGCAGGAAGAGCCCTCCTGGAGCATTTCAGAACCGTGTGTGTGTGTGTGTGTGTGTGTGTGTGTGTGTGTGTGCTGTCATTCCTTGCAGAACTGGGTTGAGGAATCTGAGTAGAGGAAGTAGGGGAGGAAGTTCATTTTCCCTCCAAGGCCAACTATTCAGTTACGGGGGAATTCTGGCCTCCTTGTTCTTTCTACTTTTTGACCATTTTCTTAATCTAGTCATTTCATGGTTTGATGAATGCTGCACTAATAATTGATGCTTTTGAACTGTGATGTTGGAGAAGACTCTTCAGAGTCCCTTGGACTGCAAGGAGATCCAACCAGTCCATTCTGAAGGAGATCAGCCCTGGGATTTCTTTGGAAGGAATGATGCTAAAGCTGAAGCTCCAGTACTTTGGCCACCTCATGTGAAGAGTTGACTCATTGGAAAGGACTCTGATTCTGGGAGGGATTGGGGTCAGGAGGAGAAGGGGACGACAGAGGATGAGATGGCTGGATGGCATCACTGACTCGACGGATGTGAGTCTGAGTGAACTCCAGGAGTTGGTGATGGACATGGAGGCCTGGTGTGCTGCGATTCATGGGGTCACAGAGTCGGACACGACTGAGCTGAACTGAACTGAACTAATACATGGCTAGAAACCAAGGAATTCGTCCCTATAATGTTCTTTTAAAAAGTTTAGTGTGGGTAATGAAATTACCTTGGGAAGTGGGATCCATCTACCTGTTTGTTCTCCATTAACATGGATGAAGAAGATGGGCAAGGAGCGAACCCTGTAGAGTGGTACCCTAGTAACATGGTCTGTATTTCTTCAAAGGGTTCCCACTTTAAGGTTCTCCACCAAGTGAATTATGACTCCCAGGTCAAATCCCCAGTGCTCTGAGTGGTTAGAAATGTTGTGCCCTTGGGTGGAATGAGAATTTCCCAAGCCTGACCCATTGATGGATCCTCAGGGCACAGGTAGAACATTCCATCTCGATTCCTCCTGATTCCTTGCATTTGGGACCATAGGAAAACCGCTGTGCACCATTCTAGTCTCTCTCTTGCAAGATTCTGGAAAAGGTTAGTCTCAGCAGACTCTTTATCAGGAGTTATTGCAAGGCAAAAGATTAAAATTTAAGTCTGCACAGTCATTGGATGAATTTCTGTTCTGTTTTTACAGATTCTGTATTTGTTTGGGATCATTAATTACAGGGCCAGACTAACAGCTAAAGTTGTTTCCATTCCATCCCAAACTAACAGCCAAACTTCTGTGACCCTGAGGCCACACTCTGAACCACCTCCTTTAAGTAACTCCCAAACCCCAAGCCAGTACTCCCCCTCCCATCCTTAATCACCCCAGAGCCAGTTACCAGAGAACCAAGGATAGCTCTGAAGACTCAGGGTCTACCAGCACTGTTCAGGCTAGCCAGTCCTAAGCTGTCCCCCATGCCTTTTCCATGAAAACCCCAGTGAAGTCTCTTCCTGTGTCCTCCCCACATTCCTTTCTGAACAACACAGGAGCTTCTCATGACCCTGCATGGGGTGGGTGCCTCTCATTTCCAGGAAACCATGAGGAACATTGAACTTTCCCTCCAGTGGCATTGACCTCTCAGTGTTGTCACTCAGTCACTTTTGTGAGCTGAGCTCAGGGCACACCTCAGCTTCTTTCAGAGGTAGTCATCTAACCAGTAAGCAAGTACTTTGGCGTCCATAATATTTGCCAAGTGCTGTGCTGTGTTCTAGGGATGATTCTGTTTTAATGTTGAAATCATAAGTGAGCTGTAGAAACAGGTCCTATTTTTTAAATAGCTAATTACACTAGGCTATGCTAAATGCCTTGCAGATGACACAAACCAAAAGCTCTGGAGACATTGGAAAGAAAACCCAGACTTAGGCAATCAGAAGACTTCACTAAAAGTAAGATTTGAACTCAACCTTGAACAGTGGCTAGCATTCAGATAAAGAGGATAGAGAGAATGTTCCAAGGAGGAGAAACCAAATGATCGAAGTCCTGGAGTGAGCGTGCATATGACATGTTTGCAGGAGGCTGAGCACAAAGAGAGGATCCTGGAAGACGTTGGACATTTTCAGAGGCCGAAGTGGGGGTGGGGGGAGACTGTGGGTTATTACACCTTGATAATGAGGTCTGTTTGTCTTACCTTCCAGTTAATCAAAAATGCACATGCTGTTACCTGAGGGAGTAGATCTCTCTGTGTTTTTTGTATATAGAAAGTCTGTTGAGGAAAAGTGTGTACACGGAGTAAGTTCCATGGACTTTGGGGAGGGCAGCCACAGAGCTGTGCCCAGGATGGGTGCTGTGAGCGTCCAGAGGAGGACCCGCAGCCCAGGCTGGTGTGTGGTGTGAGGAAGGGGTACCGGGGAAGGCTTCGCAGAGGAGACACAGGAAAGCTGTGTCTTGAAGGATGGGCCAGACTTCACTGGGCACTGGAGAGGAAGAAGGGCGTTCTAGGCAGAGGGAACAGCATGAGTTAAGGCACAGAGGTTTAAAACAACATGAGCCCCATCGGGCATTGCCAACATTTCAGGTCTCACCAGAGACAGTGGTAGGCTTGAGGCCTTCTGTTTCCAGACCCCTTGTTCTTTCGAGCAAAAGTTTATCCTGCCTTTCTGGAAGATGTTGGTCCAATTGTTTTGCACAGAGAACTTTTTTCTACTTTTTTTTTAACCCTTATACTCAGAATTGAGAAACTGCTTTAAACATGAAAGATAAAGTTAATTTTAAAAAAATGTTTTGTCTAGATGAAAATTCCTGGAGGAGAAAGAGGCCAGAGTTCCTCCAACAGATGCTCTTTTGAGGCAGCCCTCACCTTCATCTCTGGAGCCATGGGCTTGGGCTTAGTTGAAAGAGGGGTGTGTTTATTTTTGTGTGCAGAAGGTGCGGTCTGAAAGACATCTTAAAATGGAGATGGAAAGCCTCCAGCTTTCATTATTTGGAGGCTTGGCGGAGCAAACCTTTTAATACAGTGATGCAACAGCTTTTGTTCAGTAAGCACAGCCTTTCACATGGGTGTATACGTTATAAACACCAGTGTTACACAGCATCGGCCCCTAAAGAAATGTTGTGCAATAGTGTCTGTTCAGCTGGGCTTACTGAGTCACAGAGATGATGGGACTCTGAACCCTTCTGAATGATGGGCTGAGACTGGGGAAGGAGAGGAGAGGAAAGGGACAAGGTGGATCCCTTTGCTCATCCTTGTTCTGTGATTCTCTCTTGCTCTTCAAAGACCAAGCTCCTCAACTTGTCACCAAGACCCTGGTCCCCACTCTCCAGCCTCATCCCTTTCTGTTCACTTGATACCATGGTGCCAGGTTTTTCTCCCCACCTCAGGGCCGTTGCACATGCTGGCCTTGCTGCTTGGAATGTTATTTCCTCTTCCTCTTTGCTTTCCTCCCATCATTCTTCAAATCTCAATCAAACACCAAGCAGCATTTCTTGGACCCCAAGACTAGATCGGGTCCTTACAGGTCCTAATACTATTAGTAATTGCAGAATTAATCGTGAAAATAATTGCCAAGTTCCTGTCTCCTCACAAGAATATAAGCATCAGGGGTAAAGGGACTGTGTCAATTTTGCTTACTGCTACATCTCCAGACCCTTATCTGGAGAAGATGATCAATTAATATTTATGGAGGGAGGAAGGGAAGGAAGAAATAAATGCAGAAGTGACTCCATTTGCATATCATCAAGTACTTCCATGGTTCACTGTTTAAAATAGCTTTAATGAGATAAAATTGACATGCAGTAAACTACACAATTAAAGTTTACAATTTCCTAAGTGTTGATATGTCTGCACTCAAGAAACCATCACCACTTCCAAGATAATGAACATCTCCATCACACCCAAAGGTTTGCTCGTCCCCCACCACACACACACACACTGTCCCCCCATCACAAACCCCTGGCAACCACCAATCTGCTTTCTGTTGCCGCAGATTAGTTTGAACTTTCTAGAGTTTTCTATAAATGGTATCATACAATCTGCACTCTGTTTGTCTGGCTTCTCCCACTCAGGATAATTATTTTGAGATTCGTCTTTGTTGCTCTTTGTATTAATAGCTCATTGTCTTTGTTACAGGATAGTATTCCTTGCTATATCGTAACTGGTCCATTCCCCTGTGATCAACACTGGGGTTGTTTCAAGTTTCGAGCTATTACAAATAACGTGAACATCTGTGTGTGAAAGTCACTGTATGGATGTCTGCTTTTATTTCTCTTGGGTAAATTCCTAGGAGTGGAGAGGCTGGGTCCTGTGCTAGGTGTATGCTTCATTTCTAAAGAAATTGTCTCTGATCCACTTTGTACCCTGTCTGCTTCCAGCATGATATGGTGAAGACTGCTAACATGTTTCTAAAGTGTGTTTGGAGGCCTTCAGACAGAAAAGACTGTCATTCTTCCCTGTGGTGGTCAGGGAATTCAGGACAAAAAAAAAGAATGATTGCCTTTTCATTTCAGTGCCATGGAGGAAATGGACTGCGGGTCTCAAATCCCCGGCTTTGACTGTTGCATGGTATCTCCTCCTGATGCAGTGTTTCTCCGATGTTTCCTTTGGTGTCTGCAAATTACTAGAACTTAAGAGTGAAGCAGAGGTCCGCGTTTATCTGTGCTCCAGCATGTACCGTATATGCAGACATAGACTGTCATCCCAAGAAACTTTGGCAAAACCCAAAGGTCTAATCCACTGGTCTCTCTTTTCCACAGGGGACACTTGAACTGGCTTCAGCTAGATCGAAGAGTCTTGGAACATGACTTCCCCAAAAAGTCGGGACCAGTGGTTTTATACTTTTGTGTCAGGTATGAACATTGGGTATCCACCCTTTTGCTTTTTTTTTTTTCCCTTTTGTCAGAAAAGCTCAGGAGGGTAGAGCAAACAAAGAAAAGGGAACTCAGGTTTATCTTGGTTCACTGCCAGGAGTAGAGGTCATGGTATAGAGTTCCGTGTAAACACAGGGCGTGAGTGTGTAAGGCTTGGACGTACATGTTTTTGCTCTGGCACTAGGATGCTTGTGTGGAATGAAGGTGAAACCTTTTTGGTTTTGCTTTTTGGGTGGGGGAAAGGGGAAGAGGGCATATATCTCAAAGGAAGCTGAGTCTCTGAGAATAACACAAACCTGTGGATTCCTTTGTTGGTGTTTGAAGCCACATAACAAAAGTCTGTGTATTCTTTCTTCTGTCGCCAGTGCCGCTTGGCTTCTTGAAACTTGTGTGCTTTATCCCAGATAGGAATAGGTGCAGCCCAGCAACAAACCACAGATAAATGCATTTCCCAGTATGGGAAGCTAAGGTATAATAATATTTCAGAAACAGTAGGAATTTTCTGTCCATTAATTTAGTGTAAGAACTTTTATTTTGTGACTGCAGAGAACTATATGCTTCTCACATTTAATGTTTGCAACAATCTAATGAAATCAACCAGACTTACCACTTGGGCTTGCAAAAGGTTGTGTGAAGCCAGAGGGGGGATCACGTCAGGGGTTCAAGGGCAAAGTATTGATGCAAATCATGTGAAACAGATCCAGAATCTGAGCCCCCAGATCCAGCAGCTGAGTACCCTGTCTGTTGAGCACCAGGCTGTTTCTGCTGCATAACTGCAGAGGTGTTTGGGTTCAAATGCTTCAGTCTTAAAATGCACACCAACCCTCCCACCCAAGGCATAGACTCAGTGCCTTTAAAATATGTGAATAGAAATTCAAGAGCAGAACACCATTGCATTAGAATTGAGTTCTTCCCAAAGAACACAACTAGGAATGCAGTTTTAATCAAAGCCACCCTGATACCACAAAGGGCAAAAATCAGAGGTAAAGGTGCCTCTCCCAGGTGGGAACATGTGTCTGTATTTCAGCTGATGGAGTAAATTTAAACTTGTTTTTAATGCCTTTTTGAATTGTTGAACAGCTGGGAACATATCAGAACTGATCTTCACCATTCCCATCCCTGATGAGCCTGCTTTCTGTGTCATATTCTCTTTAATGGGGGCTACATTTTCTCAGATAAATGGAAAATTCATTCTATAAAGCAAAGAGGAATAGTAACACCAGGAGGGGTGGCAGCATCAAGGGAGACTTGCTTGCATTTAAGCAGGTCATGAACTCATAATCAGAGGGGAACCCGTCCATATACTTGACATGTACCTGGCCCCCCTTCTTCTTGGTGTCTTTCTGCCAAGATTAGTCAAGAAGAGAAACACTGGGCTGGTTGCATATTAGCTATTTTTCAAGTGTTTGCTATGAGATGAGTTTTTGTGGGTTTGGGGAACCAAGCTTTGAAGAAAAGCTTGGGACAGCATGAGATTGCCTGGTTGCAATGTTTGCAATTGAGGATCTGTGTGCCAAAACATCCAAATCTTTCCAGGCCGATGTCTCTCCCTGGAACCAGATACACAGAGGACTGCTGCGGTAGACCAGTGCAACCAGCCTGGCAACAGGCTGACTGAAGACCCAAGGACATGTGTTTTCTTGGTTTGCTGAAGCAGGCATCTCCCCAAATGCTCACTGGGAAAATCTCTCCAAAATCACATTTAGTGATGGAGACCCCACAGAAACACAAGGCAGAGCTTCCTGTAGCTCATCCTACCAGCAGGTCTTTCTGGAGAGCCTCAGGTTTCTATTTCTGGTTACTTCTTGGCCATGTGTGGAGGTCAAACTCAACAGGTCCAAAGCCAAATTCATCATCTTCCCATCCACCTCCCCAGACCTCCTGTGATCGCATCAAATGTGACATTGTTATCCATTTATTATAGGCTTAAATCATTGTTGTTGGGTTGGTTTGTTTTTTTTTTTTCAGCTAAAACACAATTTATTGTCTTACAGTTCTGGAGATCAGAAGTTCTAGAGATCAGAAGTCCAAAAAGGATCTTATAAGGCTAAAATCAAGCTATGGGCAGCAGGATCATATTCCTTCTGGATTCTCTAGGGGAGGATCCTTTCTTTGCCCTTTCCAGATTCAAGAGTTCAGTCTTAAATCTTTTTTTTTTTTTTGTCTTGAAAGTGAAAGTGTCAGTCTATCAGTCATGTCCAACTCTTTGTGACCCCATGGAATCCTCTGTCCATGGGATTTCCCAGGCAAGAATACTGGAGTGGTTAGCCATTCCCTTCTCCAGGGGATCTCCCAAACCCAGGAATCAAACCTGGGTCCCCTGCAATGTAGGCAGATTCTTTACCATCTGAGTCACCAGGGAAGCCCTTTTTATTTTTTTAATCTTATGACTATAAATTCAAAATTAACCTTAGTTAATTTAACTACATTGATCTAAAATAAAGGTCTCAACAGGCCTGTGTTGCCTGCTTAAGGTTCTCAAAGAGTCAATTCCCTTGACTTTTAAAAAAATTTTATCTTGGCTATGTTGGGTCTTTGTTGTGGCCCAAGAGCTTTTCTTGGAGAAGGCAATGGCACCCACTCCAGTACTCTTGCCTGGAAAATCCTATGGATGGAGGAGCCTGGTAGGCTGCAGTCCATGGGGTCACTAAGAGTCAGATACGACTGAGCAACTTCACTTTCACTTTTCACTTTCATGCATTGGAGAAGAAAATGGCAACCCACTCCAGTGTTCTTGCCTGGAGAATCCCAGGGACGAGGGAGCCTGGTGGGCTGCCGTCTGTGGGGTCACACAGAGTCAGACACGACTGAAGTGACTTAGCAGCAGCAGCAGCAAGAACTTCTCTAGTTGTGGCACAGGCTTAGTTGCCCCGAGTTACGTGGGATCTTAATTCCCTAATCAGAGATCGAACCTGCATCTCCTGCACTGGAAGGCCGATTTTTAACCACCAGACGACCAGAGTAGGCCCTGTTCCCTTGACTTTTGCCACTTTCAAGAGACTGCCCACATTCTTAGACTTAAGGCCCCTTTCCCCTACCTTGAAAGGCAGCAATGTCAGTAGGCTTAAATCTTAAAGTCTGTCCTCCTTTCCTTTCCCTCAGATTGTTACAGGCATTAATTCTCTGCTGCTGCTTACAAAATCTTTCTCAGCTTTTCCCTCTCCTCTCTATTACCTGAACTCAGGCCCTCATCTTCTGTCACTTGAATTATTACATCAACCTCCCAGGGAGGGTGTCTCCCGGAGCCCCTACTTCCTGAGTCCCCACTTTGCAGCTGGCTGAACAGCACAGATCAAAACTATGATCATTTGTCTTCTCCCAGAGAGGAGGCAGATTCTCCCTCGGAGATGAATTCTGTGCTTTTACCTTGATTTTCAGCCTGGGAAGAATTCCCAGTTTATAACTTCATGCCTTTCTGAGGATGGCTACAGGCTATATTTTTCCAAAGGAGTGGTATGACAAATTATCTTCATAAAAGACCCAGACCTTGGAGTATACCAGTCTCCGAAAGACATCCTATCCAACTGGGCTCTTTCTCTTTGTGTCCATACTGACCTTTCTAAGCAAGAAGCCAGGTGTCCATCGTCCGTGCATTCCCCATGCATCCTGACTCTCCACCCCCTCACTGCCACTCTCCTTTCCTTTAAACATCTATGTTACATCTGTATAACATGTGTACAGTCATATCAGAGAATAAAGGCAGAAGAAAACCACCTGATAAAAGAGACCATGGAAGAGATTGGCTGCCTTAAGCCAAGATTTAGGAACTCATCAAGTAGAAATCTTAACCCTTTGTCACCAAAGATCTGTGTTTGTGCTGCCACCCAGCATAGCTTGTTCCTTGGCATTTATATATTCTTTCACTGCAGTGCATATTCAAAACATCTAGTGAAGGCAGAATTAGCTCCTCCTTTCAGCCAATTAAAAATAGGACCCAAATATATTAATAAATAATGTGAATTGGAACTCGCAGAATTCTGTTTCATCCTCTAAGCCAGGAAATAAACTTTTCCCTCTGATAGCTCAGTTGGTAAAGAATCTGCCTGCAATGCAGGAGACCCCAGTTCGATTCCTGGGTCAGGAAGATCCGCTGGAGAAGGGATACCCACTCTGGTATTCTTGGGCTTCCCTGGTGGCTCAACTGGTAAAGAATCCGCCTATAATGCGGGAGACCTGGCTTGGGAACATCCCTGGAGAAGGGAAAGGCTACCCACTCCAGTATTCTGGCCTGGAGAATTCCATGGACTGTAGAGTCCCTGGGGTTGCAAAGAGTTGGACATGACTGAGCAACTTTCACTGTCTTTCACGTCCTTGGAGGGTGTGAAGCAGCATTCAGCTGCAAACAGCCTCAGAATGACAGGAAGGAGGGCTGAGAACCTGCCATCACTGACCCGTTATTTAGCCTCAAAGGGACTTGATCCCTACAACTCTCATCAATCAAATGACCAGGAATGGCCACAGCAAGATCAGGGTCTTAGTAATTACCTAAAAAGGAAAAAGGTCAGAGAGAAGGCAACTGTCCGTTACTATGGGTGAATTAGTTTGCAACAGTCCTTGAAGCAGCTGTTGTTTTTCCTAATCAAGATAAGGAGATGGGGAACCAAGATGTTTAGGTAAATTCTCTCCCCAGCATGGCTAGTAAGTTACTATATCTGTCCAGCCAGATCTGACTCCTATCCTGGGGCCCTGCCCCCTGCACCACGTAGTCTCCCTCTCACAAATGAAAAGGGACATCAAGATTGCTAATCAGGGAGCCCACCTTTGCTCCCTGTGCAGGCAGGGCCAGAGAACCTGAGTCGAGATCACTATCCTTGACCCATCTTCGGCTCCATGCTTGGCCTCATCTGCAGCCCTGGCGTCTATCTGCAAAGGACAACTTCACCCAGCACTGGGTGAGAGGGCTGGTGAAAGAGGCAGCCCTCTCAGACCTGACCTTGCTGCTCTGGGACTGCCCAAGTCAGCACCATGGACAGAGCGCCCCTGCGGGGACAACCTGCACTCCCTAAGCTTGGCAGCCCCATTGGAAACCACCTTAGCAAATGGAAGGGGAGTCTTAAACAGGGAAGCAGAGCTGTGTGCCATTAGTCCCTCTTGAGAGGGACCTGCCATCTCCTGACAACAGGGACCTCCAGTATGGAGACATTCTGCCCTGTGCTGTGCTCTCTCCTGTTCTACAGAGAAAACGCCTCTGTCCAGCTGGTCCCTTTTTGTCATTCTGAGCTGCATCACTGCTGGACATTAAGAGCCAAAAGCCTATCATTTCAACTATGGGTTGTCAACAGCTTTCTAACTTGTGAACTCCATGCTAAGTACTCACCATCATTGATGGGTTTGGTTATTGGTTTATGAATATTCATTGGGGGCTTGTATGATGTAGATGCTGTTTGAGGATTTAAGAATAGATCAGTGAACAAATTAAACCCTCCAACTTCCAAGGTCCCTTTGTCCCACCTCCATCCCTTTCTCCCTCTTCCTCTCCATCATACACACACACACACCCCTCATTCCATCATCTGAGGCTGGCAGGTCCACAAACCTTCTAGTTCCAGCGCCTCCCACCACCTCAGGGAGCTCACTCCCCTCAGTCTCCACTCTTTTTCTCTATCTTAAGCCACTTATTCTCCACGGACCCCTCCCCTCCACATCCACAGCACTCTCACCCTCACAAAAGAAAATGCCCTCCCTGACTTGCCTCCTCCTGCAGCTCCCCCTCCTATGCCCCCTTCTGTTCACGGCAGAGGTTCAGAAGGGTGGACTTGCTGCCCCCTTTCCCATGTCCCACTGATCCCTCAGTCTCTAGGGTCCATTGTCTGGTCCCATCAGCCCCATGGTAACTGGAGATCTCTGGGCACCAAATTGCACAGGCGCTTCTCTGCCCTCCTGTCTGAATCAAATAGCGTCATCATCTTTCTGCCCCAAACCTGGTCTTCTTGCTTTGATGCCTCCTTATCTCTGCAGCGGGCACCACCACCCATTTAGCCCAAGCCAGTAACTTGAAAGTCAGCCTGGATGTCATCTGCTCTCTCCCACCTGTTCCCTTCTCTGTCCTCTTATCTGTGAATTCCTCTTATCTAATATATCTTAAATAGCTCTGTCCTTTACCTACCATGGGCTTCCCTGGTGGCTCAGATAATTAAGAATCTGTCTGCAATGCAGGAGACCTAGGTTCAATCCCTGGGTCAGGGAGATAACCCTGGAGAATGGAATCACAGCCCACTCCAGTATTCTTACCTGGAGAATTGCATCGACGGAGGAGCCTGGTGGGCTACAGTCCATGGGGTCACAAAGAGTCAGACACAATTGAGTGACTAACATTTTCACTTTTACCCTCCCTGTACATGCCCCTGTCTGTAATTAGGACCTTCATAAGTCTCAGCTGATCCTGAAATCTCCTTGTTCATCTCTGCTTCAGGTCTTGGCCCCTCCCACCCTCTTCTATATGTTGTCACTGAGCACCTTTCTAGGATTGTCGTTTGACCCCCAATGCATTATCGTGCTAAGGCTGCCCTCACTTGTCCTGGGTGACCTGACTTGTGCATGCCTCTCCAGCCTCATCTCTCCCCATCCCCTGATGCCTCACACATCCTCTACAAGCCTCCCAGGGATCAGTGTTTGACAAAGATCACATTCAATGACAAGATCATTGTTTAATGCCATGAGGCAAGCTCCCCAAATTGAGAGCAGTGACCCTCTGGTAGGGACCACCAGTCAAACTTAATAAATAGGTCAAGAGGGTTTCCCTGGTGGTCTAGCAGTCAAGAATTCGCCTTGCAGTGCAGGGGACACTGGTTCGTTTGATCCCTGGTCTGGAAAGTCCCAATATACCACAGGGCAGCTAAGCCCATGTGCCTAGAGACTGCTCTGCAACAAGAGACGCCACCACAATGAGAAGCTGTGCACTGCAACTGGGGAGTAGCCCCTACTTGCCACCGCTGGAGAAAGCCCACACACAGCAACAAAGACCCAGAACAACCAAGCACAATTACGAAAAAAAAGAAATAGTACAAGAAAAGATAGAAGGAAAAATATGCCTACTCACCCAAAGAAGTCGCTCTGTCCTTTTTCTTTTTTTTTTTTTTTTTTTGACTACGAGACAGGTGGGATCTCATCTACGGTCAGGGATTGAACCCATGGTGCCTCCGTTGGAAGCACAGAATCTTTACCACTGGACTGCCAGGGAAGTCCCCTTCTTTTTTCCTTTTTTTTTTTTTTCTAATGGAGTTGAGTTTGTGCTCAGGATAATTCCTCCATGTTTGGGTGTTCCTTTCATTGTGTATTCTCCAGCCAAGTGTTCTTGGAGCTCTGGTCATTGACCCTGTTTGTAGGAAAATAAACAGAAATTAGATGTGTCTCTTCAAACCCAGAGTTTCACAAACAATAAACTAAAGTGAGCTACAGAGAAGAAAAAGAAAAGAGAGGAGATGCCAGGAAGCTGTCATCTGGGAGGGGGGACATTATAGCCGAGTTCACGACCTGCCTGTTGGTATCTTTCCGGGCTGATTAAGACAGCAAGTGCTGGTTCCTGTCACTCGCAGCAATGACGATGGTGTGGACCTAAAAGGAGGTGTCTGCTAACCAGAACTTGCTAGATCTCAACTGGGTGTCCCAGTTAGGATTCTCAGCGCTGTTGAAATTCTCAACATCAGAGATACTTGGCTGCAGAAACTCACAGCAGTATTAATTATCCTTCTCATTACTATCGCTCCTTTTTGCTACCAAAAGCCAGCTTTCCAAATGTGACATTTGTGTTCATTACGAAATGAAATCATTGGGCCATTTAATTAACACTTGCCGTAAATAGTCAGTGATTCCCAAGTGCCAAGTGGGGATGTGAGAGGGAAGAGGAGGAGTGAGGGGTCCCGTAGGAGCCCCTAGCTGATGTCATCCTGCAGAGTGGTGTTCAGTCTGCCGCCACCTGAGGCTTCTACAGGTTAAGGGGACCAGACTCCCCGAAGGCTCCAGAGCCTTGAGTATTGAATACACTCAGACATGTACTAGCATAGCACATACATATTCCTACTTCAGACCATCTGATAAAATATCCTCAGACTAGCGTCATCTGGGTCAGGTTGCGTGTGGCATCAGTCATGGTACTGAGCCAGGTTTACCTGTGGCCCAGAGCACTGTTTCCTTTGACTCAAAAAGAAGCCCTGTGATTCAGTCCTACTGGGAATTCCCTGGCAGTCCAGTGGTTAGGACTTGGTGCTTTCACTGCCCGGGGCCTGGGTTCAGTGCCTGGGCAGGGAACTAAGATGTCACAAGCTGCACCGCATGGGAGAATAAAGAAAAAGATTCAGCCCTATTAAATGTGCTGAAGAACCTGTTTTAGGTTTTTTGAAAAAATATTTATTTATTTGGCTGCATTGGGTCTTAGTTGCAGCACGTGGGATCTTTGTTATGGCATGTGGGTTTCTCTGGTTGTGGTTCACTGGCTTAGTTGTCCCAAAGCATGTGGGATCTTAGGTTTCCAACCAGGGGTTAAACCTGCATCCCCTGCACTGGAAGGCAGATTCTTAATCTCCAAACCACCAGGGAAGTTCCCATGAAGAACCTGTTTTAGAGTGTAGGCCTTATTATTATTCAGATACTTGGGGCCAACAGATAAGGAAATGACTAACATTGAAAAGAGAGGCTGCTAGTTGATTCCCAAGAGGAGAGGGTTCCCAGCAGAGTAAAGCACCTGGGGAAGCCCCAGGCTCAGCCAGGAAGCAGAGGGAGTGAGATACCTGTGGGCAAGAGCCGTTACTGTGGTTTCTGCAGGAATAGATCGGGTGCCATAAGCAGGCTTAGGACTGGCTAGTTTGAATAACTTCAGCAGCCTCTGGGGGTATGTGGACTCTCCCAATTTATCCAGTTCTTGGCTCTGAGATAATTAAGGTGAATAGCAGCCTGGAGTGTGAAATTCCCGGGGCAGGCGAGGAAAGGGGTTGTAGGCATTGGATTGCCCACAGGGTAAGCAAGACCCCAGATGTCAAGGCATCCAGACCCCTCGGTTAATACAGAATCAGACTTGGAATCATCCACACAGACCCTCTGAATACGAGAGATGTCATCCGTTCCCTTAGGTTTACCCGGAGACCTGGAATGTTTTTTGTGAACCCGCTCTAACACTGACAGTCCGCACTGGTAGGTAAGGAAGTGCAACATCGCCATCTAGAGCCTCAAAGGAGGACCTTTTACAAAGTTCTCAGGAAAAACCAAAAGAGCAGATAAGTGTTAGTCGCTCAGCTGTGCCAGACTCTGCCACCCCGTGGACTGTAGCTTGCCAGGCTTCTCTGTCCATGGGATTTCCCAGGCAAGAATACTGGAATGGGTAGCCATTCCCTTCTCCAGGGGATCTTCCCAACACAGGGATCAAACCCAGGTCTCCTGCATTGCAGGCAGATTCTTTACCATCTGAGCCACCAGGAAAGCCCAAAAGAACAGAACTGGGATCTCCACTTTGAACAGACACTGTCAACCTTCCCCATTTCCCTAGAAGTTCTCTCCGAGCGTGTGCTGGGCCTTGGCGTGGGATTGAGATGTCCAAGGTCTGTTTTCCTCTGGGCACTGCTGACTCACCAGCTCCCTAGCACAGATGGAAAGTCCAGGATGAATTAAATATCCAGGATTACAGAACAATAATAAGACAGCCCTGGAACTCACCGGGTTTCCCAGGCTGTTTCTTGGTGATAAAGGTTAACAGGAAACTGCTTTCCAGTTTCTGTCAAAGAGAAGTGATTTTTTTTCCCCTCCACCTCAGAATATAGTTATTTCCTCCACCTTCCTGTCTCTTGTGAAGCCAGAGAACAAATGCTACCTCAAAAGGCATAAAACTTGCCCTCTCATTTCAGTTTCTCATTATTAGAGAGCTGGAAAGGGAATTGTAATGTTTTTGCTTAATATGCTGTTGAAGAAAAAATTGGGAGGAGGTGGGACAGAATGTCTTCACTCCTTAATTGTCAAGTATTAAAATGAATGGGATCGAGACATAAGGCATTGTTTTGAAAATCAAGTTATTTCAGACCCAACAGCTTTAGGTTCATAATTATTACAGAACTAAGGTCACTCACTGGCAAATTCCAGAAGCCTCTGCTGTTCTCCTGGCTCTAGGATTCAAAGTCATCAGCATATCTCTGTGAACAGCTTTGCATGTTCACACTGAGAGAAGGGGTAGAGGGGCAGGGGCTGGGTGTGGAGTGTAAGGACCCCTAATCATTATAAATGGTCTGGGAAATCATTTATTTTTTTTTCCTCCCTCCCACATGTCTTTGTCACTCATTTCACTGTCCAATAAGAACTCCCAACAGTGGTGTATGGAGAGGAGAACAGTTGAAAATCAGACCTTTTCACTCATAGAAACTTACATGTTATATATACAGTGGAATACTATTCAGCCATAAAAAGGACAAAATAATGCTATTTGCAGCAATATGGATGAAACTAGAGATTATCATACTATGTGAAGTAACTCAGAAAAAGGAAGACAAGGGCCATATATATCACTTTTATGTGAAATCTAAGCTGTGACACAAAAGGAGCTCATCTGTGGAACAGAAACAGACTCACAAGGCATAGAGGACAGACTTGTGGCTGCCAAGGGGGAGGCAGGAAGGGAGAGGGATGGACTGGGACCTGGGGTTTGGTACCCTGCCAGACTCCTCTGTCCACGGAATCCTCTAGGCAAGAATGCTGGAGTAGGGTTTCCCTGGTGGCTCAGTGGTAAAGAATCTGCCTGCCAGTGTAGGAGGCACGGGTTCGACCCCGGATCTGGGAAGATCCCTTATGCTGCAGAGTAACTAAGCCAGTGCACCACAGCTGCTGAGCCTGTGCAGCGCTCAGGAGCCGCAACTGCTGAGCCCATGTGGTGCAGCACCTACTGAAGCTCTCGCACCCCAGAGCCCGTGCTCCAAACAAGAGACGCCAGTGCAATGAGAAGCTTGCGAGCTGCAACTAGAGAGTTGCCCCTGCTCTTGCAACTAGAGAAAAACTCATGCAGCAGCGAAGACCCAGGACAGCCATATATATCTAAAAAAAGGAATGCTGGAGTGGGTAGCCATTCCCTTCTCCAGGGCATCTTCCCAACCCAGGGATCAAACCTGGGTCTCCTGCATTATAGGTAGATTCTTCACTGTCTGAGCTACCAGGGTACCCCAGATACAAATTGTTACATTTAGCATGGATAAACAGCAAGGTCCTACTATATAGCACAGGGAACTATATTCAATATCCTGTGATAAGCCATAATGGAAAATAATAAGAATATAAAGAAATAAAATTTTAAAAAATTGTACATGTTGGTGCCAGGTCTTGGATTAGTGCTGGAAATGCAAAAATGAATGAGATTGGGTCCCAGCACTTAAGGAGTCAGCAGCCTAGTGAGAAGGCATCTCAGGGAACAGGGAATCACAGGACCAGGGGCCACACAATAAGCAGAGGGTGTCACAGGAGCCCAGGAGAGGAGATCCTCTGTGGGGACCGTCCGCAGAGTCAATGAAAACATGTCATGACTGAGCAAGGCGAGAGAGAGCAGGAGTGAGCTGGGATCTGCAGCAGGATTGTTCTGGGGTGAGAGGAATAGTTTGGACACAGGTATAGAGGCAGAATTGATTTGTAATAGGCCACCTTTGCAGGTCTCTGGGCTTCCCTGGTAGCTCAGCTGGTAAAGAATCCACCTGCAATGCAGGAGACCCCAGGTCGATTCCTGGGCTGGGGACATCCCCTAGAGGAGGACATGGCAACCCACTCCAGTGTTCTTGCCTAGCGAATCCCATGGACAGAGGAGCTTGGCAGGCTACAGTCCACGTGGTCGCAGAGTCAGACACACTGAGTGAGTAAGCACAGCACAGCAAGTCTCCCAGCTAATCTGGCTTTGCTCTCCCCAACCCCCTGCCCCAAAGCCCGTCCTGAGCCTTTGTCACCCTCCCCTCCCCCACCTGCCTTCCTTTCCCTTCCCTTCCATCTGTCTGCCTTCTTTCCTTCTGATTTTGCTATTCTGACTACCCATCGCCAAGAACCTTTTACAAGGGATGGAGACTTTTAAATGACATCACATTTAACTTGCAGTCAGTTCTCCATATGCATGGATCAGATGTAAAACCCTGATATGTACTGACTGTAGTGCACCATTTTATATCAGAGACTTGAGCATCCAAGGGATACCCTTGGGGAGGGGGTCCTGGAACCAATCCCCTGCCAATACAGAGAGACAACTGTGTTTTGCTTTGAGAAGTAGAATTTGCTACCGCATTTCAAGTCTTTGTTATTAGGAGAGTGGAAGGGGCGCAGCTTCCCAGTTTCTCTGAGACTGCTGCAGACGCTTTATGGAGACCTTCATGACCTAAAACGCTTGGTCCAAAAGCAGGAGGCAAGTGCTTTGTATTTTCAGTAGGGGAAAGGGGTAATCAGCCAGCCTGTTCATTCCCAGGCTTCACACAAATGAAGATGGTGTTGTCATTTCCAGAAATTTGGTAGACCTTTCATGATGGTAATTGTAGGACTAATATCTGTGGATCGAAAATATATACTAATATCTAAAGTTACTCTGGAGTTAGTCACAAATTTAACTGAATCTGTGTTGTATTCATCACAACAGCCTCTGTGCATATCTGTGAAATGGTCAAAGCTGTTGTTTACTTAGCTGTAGACCAGAGGTTGCAAAGTGGGATGCCGTGGATTTACCCTAGCCTACACAAACATGTTGTTTGTCTTATGCAGTGTTGGTGTGTTGGTTTTGCTGTGTTTATTGTTTACTCTCGAAGCCATGTCCGACTCTTTTGCAACCCCGTGGACTGTAGCCTGTCACTCCTCTGTCCATAGAATTCTCCAGGCAAGAATACTGGAGTGGGTTGCCATTTCCTCCTCCAGTAGATTTTCCCAGCCCAGGGATCTGCATGCAGGCAGATTCTTTACCACCAGGAAGCTCTTAATCTGAATTAGGTTCCAGTATTTGAAAGCAGCAAATATTTTAGGTGGGGAACTGCTGATGGCGTGCTGCTGTCTTCTATAGTCTGGTAAGCAGAAGCCCAGCATGACTTGTCCTGAATCACACATCCCTGGGCACAGATTACGGGGCTCTTGGCTCCTTCCCTGTGACTCCTTCCATCGCATCTTAATGCTGTTCTGAAAGACCACAGCACTTGTTTTTTTCTCATTTCGCCTTCCACTCCCTCTTGGTGCCTCCAGTTTCCACAAGGCAGGTGCCCCCAGTTTCCACAAGGCAGGTACCCAGTTTCCATGAGGCCCCCCAGGAGTTGTCACCCCTCACTCAGAGCGTCCTCCTCTCCAAGGCTCTGGTGCCAGTCATTTCCTTCTCCCTGTCATCCCGGCTCCCTCAGTACAGCTGATCCCGAGACAAGTACAAGTGCCTTATCTAATTAGGGAATTGAATAAACTCCAGAATCAACTTGTAAAGACTTATTGAATGCAAACTTAAATAATTTCAGCATGTGTCATCTTGAAAAAAACCCCATAAGCTTCATCTGCATAAGAATCTGATTTTCATTTGGCTTCATGTGCATGAATATCACAGTGTTAAGAACACCGGCCCCAGCCTTCTGGAGGTGGAGATGTCAAACCCCACCTTGCTGTCTTCAGAGGATCTGTCATAACCATTTCAAAGAAAAATAAGGCCTTTTATTCGACTAAACAAAAGAAATTATCTTTTAAAACTCCAACTTACCAGTGATTAGGACAGAAAGTAATGTAATGCAAACAAGTGACATTGTAAAAAAAAATTGGGAACAGGTAAGGAAAATAGAAGTAAATGGTCAAGTTCAAGTTTACTCCTGGAGGCTGACGGCGAACCTGGCTCCTAGCTATGGGAAGGGCTGTCAGTCTTGATGGTCCTAATCCACTATAATAAAACTTGAAAAGCACTAAGGAATTGATGACTTTTTCTTTTGTTCCTGTTGGGTTGGAAGTCCTCATCCTCCAGTCAGATCATGTAAGTCAGACAACTTCATTTTCTGCCTCATCGGTCGGTGTGTCTGTGGTTCATTGGCAGCTGTTCTTTTGCAGGTTCTATATCGAGAGCATCTCATACCTGAAGGACAATGCCACCATCGAGCTTTTCTTCCTGAATGCCAAGTCCTGTATCTACAAGGTAAGAACTACTTCTTCCTGTTTGGAGTTTTATGTTGAAATCTGAAAGTCTCCTTTGTAGCTGAAAATCCCAGCTTGCTGCTCCTATCGCGATGCTATTGATTAGTAGAAAGTGTGTTAGTCACTCAGTCGTGTCGGACTCTATGGACTATAGCCCCCACAGGCTCCTCAGTCCAATGGATTCTCCAGGCGAGAATATTGGAGTGGGTTGCCATTCCCGTCTCTAGGGGATCTTCCTGACCCAGGGGTTGAACTCCGGTCTCCTGCATTGCATCTACTACTTCTATTGGTTAGTAGAAGTAATTTCTAAATTAATGGCTATAAATAAATGGCTATAAACTCCAAGGAGCTAAAGCTGTCAAGTGTTTATAACATGACTCCTTCCAATCCTGTAACTGTGTTAGGCTCCTTGGAGGTGTTTCTTAACTTGATTTTAGGTGTCTCCTTAATTTGGCAGCTGTGACCTAAAAGGGGAGACCCAGCCTAGAGTGACTAATGCACTAGGTCTCATGAGTATAAATGAGCCTCTTTAACCAAATGCATGTATGTTTGATCATTTTTAGATATTCTGGAAGTATCTCTCAAAAGGATGCTATTGGTACTGTGGGTGGGACAACTTTTTGAACTTATTTGTTGAAGTCTAGCTGATTTAGTGGAGGACAGGGAAGCCTGGCGTAGTGCAGTTCATGGGGTTGCAAAGAGTCGGACACGACTTAGTGACTGGAAAAGAACAAGGAGTTGATTTACAGTGTTTTTGCTGTACAGCAAAGTGAGTCATTTATACACATATTCATTCTTTTTTGCATTCTTTCCCACTGTGGTTTATCCTGGGATATTGCATATCATTCCCTGCACTGTTCAGTAGGGGGCCTTCTTCATCCATTCTACAAATAGTAGTTTGCATCTGCTAATCCCAAGCTCCCAATCCATCCCTCCCCAGCCCACCCCGACCCTCTTATCAACCACTGTTCTCTATGGCACTGGGACATTTTCTAACTGTGATAGAATTTACCATGGTAACCACTGATAAGTGTATGTTAATACTTAACAGGTATCACATGTTTGCCTGTTGTGCAACCACCATTACCATCTATCCACAGAACTCCTCATCTTACTAAGCTGAAACTCTGTATCCCTTAAACAATAATTCCCTATTCCCCACACCCCCAGACCCAGGCAACTTCCATTCTACTTTCTATTTCTCTGTATTTGACTAGTCTGGGTCCCTCATATAAGGGGACTCCTGCAATATAGGACCTTCTGTGCTGGGTTTATTTTACTTAGTGCAATGTCCTCAAGCTTCATCCGTATTGTATCATGTGTCAGAATTTCCTTCCTTTTGACGGCTGATATTCCATCGTATGCATTTTCCACCTTTTGTTTGTTCATCCGTCCTTCAGTGGATACTTGCATGACTTTCACTTTCCGGTTGCTAGGAGTAATGGTGCTGTGAACATTGTTGTTGTTCAGTCACTCAGTCGGCTCCGACTCTGCACCCCCACAGACTGCAGCATGCCAGGCTTCCCTGTCCTTTACTATCTCCTGGAGTTTGCCCAAACTCACATCCATTGAGTCAACGATGCCATCCAACCATCTCATCATCTGTCACCCCCTTCTCCTCTTGCCCTCAGTCTTTCCCAGCATCAGGATCTTTTCCAGTATGTCTTCCTATCAGGTGGCCAAAGTATTAGAGCTTCAGCTTCAGCAGCAGTCCTTCCAGTGAATATTCAGGGTTGATTCCCTTTAGGATTGATTGGCTGGTGTGCTCTCCTTGCTGTCCAAGGGACTCAGGAGTCTTCTCCAACTCCACAAGTCGAGAGCATCAATTCTTCAGCCTTCTTTAAGGTTCAGCTCTCACATATGTATGTGACTACTGGAAGAACATAAGTATCTTTATAAGTATCTATTCATATCCCTGCTTTCAGTAGTTTGGGGTGAATACCCAGAAGTGGAATTGCTCAATCATGTGGTAATTCTGTTTTTCAGTTTTTTAGGACCTGCCTGACTGCTTTCCATAAAGACTGTATCATTTTATATTCCCACCAACAGCACATAAAGATTCCAAATTTGCACATCCTCACCAACGCTCACTACTTTCTGGGTTTTCAAAAATAAACCAGCATCCTAGTGGTGTTAGATGATCTCTCCTTGTGGCTTTGATTTGCATTTCCCTGATGATGAGCGATGTTGAGCATCGTTTCATGTGCTCCCTGGCCATTTGTACATCTTCTTTAGGGCCATGTCCCTTCATGGGACAGTTCTTAATTGAGTGGGACAGTCTCTTGCATCCAATTTCCCATATTCTTGTAGTGTTTCCTTTCACTGGATAACCCAAAATGCCCACAGAAAATTCCGAGGACACTCTGTCCTGGGGTTGAGAACCGTACCTGGGGCAATGTATTTAAAGTAGAGACCTGCTTTGCACCTGCCGACAAACCTCTTTCTGTCTCACGAGTGCAGCCTTAGGCCAGCTCATCAGCGGCCGGGGAGAGGGGTTGCTGACAGCTGCTCCCGTGGCAGCGTGGCTGGCTTGGCGCTGAGTGCCCTCTGTAAGTTATGTGGCTGAAACTTTGCACCATCTCTGAAGTGAATACTCTTCTTTATCCTAGCTTTCTCTGTGAGGCAGCTGAGACACAGGGTGGTTATGAGATTCACCAGGGTTGCATATCTACTGAATGGCTGATGCTGGCAGCCTGACTCAGGATCACAGAGCTCAGGCTCTGGGCTGCCCTGTGCCCTTGCAGTCAAACCCTCCACAGAGAACTTCAAAGCCAGGTACACCTGTTGTGACATAGTCAATGGCTGTGTTCAAAGGAGTTCCCATCCTGCTGTCTGTACTTTTCCTGCTTAACTAAACCCAGCTTTGAGGGACTGCAGCAACCCACCACACACTGAAGCACACAAAAGACTTGAAATGGTCTATCAGCCATCACTTTTCCTTCTAGAAAGATTTCAGCACCTCACTGCACAAAATAGTTCCACCAAATGCAAGTGTTCAGAATCCTGGAGGCTACGGTAGTGATCAAATTCAATCTGTGAAAGAACCTTGCTCCGTGACGGTTGCTGAACCAGGACTTAACCTGAGCTCAAGCGCAGGGCACTCTGACTAGAGTGTTTGGGGATTTTTCTAAATGGCAGCACAAAGATGCTAACTGTCACTCTAGGGATTTGTGGTTTTCTTTATCTCTCTAAACCTCATTTTCTCACCATAAAGTGAAAATAATACCAGTCTTACTTATCTCATAGGTAGCAAGTGTCTGGTGGGCTTTGCTTAATCCATGTGAGAGCACTTTGAAAGAAATAAGCAGTGAGGACTGTCCACAAGGGGGCAGACTTGGACAGTAAATGCTTGGAAAGTTGCTGCTGGGGTGAGATGGCTGTCAACCCTGGCAAGTGAAAAGTTGCCCCCAGATTGTTCGTATCCAGGCCCCTAGGTTAAGGGAGCAGATGTGGTTTCTCCCAGAGTTGTTCAGTTCAGTCTAGTAACAGATGCTTAGCTGAAGGTGACACTTCGGTGTTTCTGAATCATGATCACAGAGGTCTCTGGGATTAATGGGAAATAAAAAAGAAATCCCCAGAACTAAATATTATAGGTTCCCCAAGTGGAGGAAGTGATACATTAGGAACAAGCCACATATAGGGTCCAGGTGCCCATGGCATCAGACCTGGACCCTATCTGCCCTGCAGACCTGAGTGCCCCTCTAGAGCCCCTGCTCTCTCTTCTCAGCATCTGTCCTGGAGCGTAGTGAGTCCTGCCAGTGAGCCAGAGATGGCTTTTCTGATGGTGACAAAGGAGACAGAATCATGTCACAAGGCCACCTGTCTCTCATCATCGAAAATAATATTTTTATTTGCATAATTGACACTCAGAGTATATAGAATTTTTCTTTTAATTTTATTGGAGTATAGTTGCAATGCTGTGTTATTTTCAGGTGTACAGCAAAATGATTCAGTTATATATATATTCGTGGAGAAGGCAATGGCACCCCACTCCAGTACTCTTGCCTGGAAAATCCCATGGGCGGAGGAGCCTGGAAGGCTGCAGTCCTGGGGGTCGCTAAGAGTCGGACACGACTGAGCGACTTCACTTTCACTTTTCACTTTCATGCATTGGAGAAGGAAATGGCAACCCACTCCAGTGTTCTTGCCTGGAGAATCCCAGGGGCGGGGGAGCCTGGTGAGCTGCCGTCTGTGGGGTCCCACAGAGTCGGACACGACTGAAGTGACGCAGCAGCAGCAGCAGCATATATATATTCTTTTTTTCTTTAGGTTCTTTTCTCATATAGGTTATCCCAGATTGTTGAGTCGAGTTCCCTGTGCTATACAGTAGGTCCTTGTTGGTCATCTGTCTTATATATAGTAGTGATTGTTGTTGTTCAGTTGCTCGGTCATGTCAGATTCTTTGCAACCCAATGAACTGCAGCATACCAGGCTCCCCTTCACTATCTCCCAGAGTTTGCTCAAACTCATGTCCATCGAGTTGGTGATGCCATCCAACCATCTCATCCTCTGTCGCCCCCTTCTTCTCCTGCCCTCAATCTTTCCCAGCACCAGAGTCTTTTCCAATGAGTTGGCTCTTTACATAAGGAGGCCAAAGTATTGGAGCTTCAGCATCAGTCCTTCCAATGAATATTCAGGCTTTATCTCCGTGCATAACGGTATGTGTATGTTTTATCCCAAGCTCCTGATTTATCCCTCCGCCACCACCTTTCCTCTTTGGTAACCATAAGTGTGTTTTCTATATCTTTAAGTCTGTTTCGGTTTTGTAAATAAGTTCACTTGTTTCATTTAAACATTTCTTTCACATACATTACGTTATGTGAGACTCAGGAGTGAGGGAGGAAAGTAGTGCTGGAGAAACTTAGTAACTTAGTCAAAGACAAGGAACCTGAAGTAGTGGGACAGGCTTGGCACCACTGTAAATATGTAAAGATGGCGGGAGGCTCTGGAGCAGAGTGACTGTAATTAGGGATTTGGATTTCTGGGTTCCCTTCCTACCTCTGCGTCTTAGCAACTGCGATAAATGTGGACACCTTCCGTGATGTCTCCAAACTTCATTTTCCTCTTCAGTTGAACAAGAATATTAAAAAAAACCCCACCCACCAGCTTCTTGGGAAGATTAAGCGAGATAGATGTGAAGGTGGCCAGCACCCCACCAGGCACCTTATTAGTTCCCATTGAGGTAGAATTGCTTGCTTGGAATCAGATCCAAGTTCATCTTGGCTGCAGTCTTCTGTGCAGCCCGCACTGCCCTCTGGCGACTTGAGGGGCCCAAGAGCAGGGCCAGACACATCACTGGTGGGTGATGCTGATACTGGCCGACCCAGCACCCTCCCTGTGGCTTGGGAAGCAATTCCTACAGTGTACTAGAATGGAAATCTACGTTGTTCAGATACAAGAAGCTGTTCATTCCCGCTTCCTCCAACTTATTTCATTCACTTCTTTTAAAAAATGATTATTATTTTTTAAAATATTTATTTGTTTATTTGGCTGGGCCAGACCTTAGTTGCAGCTTGTGGGATCTAGTTCCCTGATGAGGGATTGAACCAGGGCCTCCTGCATTGGAAGCACAGACTCTTAGCCCCTGGACCATCAGGGAAGTCCTTCATCCACTTTTAACACATTTATGTTCATCTAAGTAATATATGATATAGTTTAAAAGTCAAGAGGCTGTTAGTGAAAAAGAGCCCACCCCCAACCACTTCCAACAATTTTTAGCTGTTTCTTCTTGTATTTGCCTCCCTCTGCTTCTAAATAATTGGAACAGGGTCTTATTCCTTGATTTACTCGTTTTTTATATAGGTGAGGACTGAGGTCTCCTATGCACCCACCCACACTTTCCCCTTCCCATTTCTCCCAGTGTGGTGATAACCACAATCCTAGGCCAAAGGCGTACCCATCAGCATACCATTGTTATGACTAACCCAAGTAGCATCCTAGGGTTGCGATTCCTTTTTAGACAACCAGTTATTTTACCTAAAGGTAATAACCATTTTGCCGTTACTTGCTTTAGTTTCTATGCATCCATCTTTTTTTCCCAAAAGGGCCTACAGATTTTCAAATGTCTACTGACGTTAATTTCCATACACATCGGGTAATTCATCTGTTCCTCTCTTTGGCTGGGTTTTTGTTGCCTTTGTTGTTCTTCCTGGGACCTCCCTTTTGGAGTGCTCTGACCTTCTGCTCCTGTGTGAATGTAGCCTCATTTGCAGCCCTCAGCCCAGGATGTCCCCGTTCCTGTCCCGTCTTTCCTTCACCCCAACTCTGGAGTAGGTACTTTGCCTCCTGGGTCCCGAGTCTTCCTGTGTTTTTACACTTTTGTTTCACCGGAGAACATCCTGCAGTGATCCAGGGAAAATGTATAAGGGAAGTAAAATGTTCGGGTCCTTGCACACCTGAAAAAGTCTTTGTTTTACCTTCACATCTGATTTCATAGTTTCACTGGCTGTGAAAATACAGAATACCTCCCTCAGGTGTTGCCTCAGAGTCTTCAAGAGTTGCTCTGGGGAAGTCCGTGTCTGAACAGTGTAAGTGGACTGCCCCCACCATGACCTCCATGGGATCTGTTAGGATTTCCTTCTATACCCCTTTATCTGAAATTGCAGGATGGTGTGCCTTGGTAAATCCTCTATGTTGTGTAGACAGACACTTTTAGTCCGAGGTTCGTATTCCTCTTCATTTCTGGCAGGTTTTTTGTATTGTTTCTTGTATGATGTCCCTCTGTTTCCTCTCTGCCCTCCTTCTGGAGCCCCCGTTAACCAGAGGCTGGGCACAACCTCCTGCTTTGACATCTCGTTTCTCCTATTTTCCTTCTTTGTCATTTTGTTCTACTTTCTGGAAGATTTTCCTCAATGTCATCTTTAATCTCCTCTATTGACTTTTTAACCTTTGCTATCATGCTTTGAATTTCTCAGACTTCCTTCATATTAACTGATTTTTCTTTCAGTTCAGTTCAGTCACTCAGTTGTGTCTGACTCTTTGCAACCCCATGAATTGCAGCACGCCAGGCCTCCCTGTCCATCACCAACTCCCGGAGTTCACTCAGACTCACGTCCATCGAGTCCTTGATGCCATCCAGCCATCTCATCCTCGGTCATCCCCTTCTCCTCCTGCCCGCAATCCCTCCCAGCATCAGAGTCTTTTCCAGTGAGTCAGCTCTTTGCATGAGGTGGCCAAAGTACTGGAGCTTCAGCTTTAGCATCATTCCTTCCAAAGAAATCCCAGGGTTGATCTCCTTCAGAATGGACTGGTTGGATCTCCTTGCAGTCCAAGGGACTCTCAAGAGTCTTCTCCAACACCACAGTTCAAAAGCATCAATTCTTCGGTGCTCAGCCTTCTTCACAGTCCAACTCTCACATCCATACATGACTACTGGAAAAACCATAGCCTTGACTAGACGGACCTTAGTCAGCAAAGTAATGTCTCTGCTTTTGAATATAGTATCTAGGTTGGTCATAACTTTTCTTCCAAGGAGTAAGCGTCTTTTATTTTCATGGCTGCAGTTACCATCTGCAGTGATTTTGGAGCCCCCAAAAATAAAGTCTGACACTGTTTCTACTGTTTCCCCATCTATTTCCCATGAAGTGATGGGACCGGATGCCATGATCTTCGTTTTCTGAATGTTGAGCTTTAAGCCAACTTTTTCACTCTCCTCTTTCACTTTCATCAAGAGGATTTTTAGCTCCTCTTCACTTTCTGCCATAAGGGTGGTGTCATCTGCATATCTGAGGTTATTGATATTTCTCCCTGTAGATACATATTATCCTGTTATTGTCTTTGAACCAAATATCCTCTTATCTCTCCAGTAATATTAATTATCATGCATGTTCTGTGTCTTTTCAGTTCTTTTTGTTTCCTGTTGATTTATTTTGGTCTCTGTCTTTTATGTGGGCTTCCCAGGAGGCGCTAGTGGTAAAGAACCTGCCTGCCAATGCAGGAGACGTAAGAGACACCGGTTTGATCCCTGGGTCAGGAACATCCCCTGAAGGAGGGCATGACAACCCAGTCCAGTATTCTTGCCTGGAGAATCCCTTGGACAGAGGAGCCTGGCAGGCTACAGTCCATGCAGTTGCAAAGAGTCAGACGTGACTGAAGTGATAGAGCAAGCATGCACTCTGCCTTTTATGTAGGGGGCTTTCCATCCATAACTAAGAGTGAGACACCCAAAGCTCCCAGTGTCCAGGTGGAGACGGTCCCTGTGTCTGTGTCCCGTGGCGAGCTTGTTCTTTCTACAGGAACCCCAAGTATCAGCACTTGGGGTCTTTTCTCGTGACTCTTCCTTGCCTTACTTTGCTCCTGGGATGTCAGCTCCCACTTTAGCATTTGGAGGAGGGAGTGGCCTCCACTGGGGTGTAGACCTCCTTTTAATCCCTGATCTCTCTGCCTACTTCATCCCAGCTTCCTATGTATCATCCTCTCCAGAGAACCAACCTCTGATCTCTTCCACAGCACAAAAGTGAGGAAAGGTGTTTTGTTTATTTATCTTGTCCTTTTCCCCAAGCCACGAATGCCAGCTCCCGCCCTCCACTCTTCCTTCACCAGGAGGCAGAAAACATAACTACAGTGGATCCTCTCTCACTTCTCCTTTCTTTTCAGTCCCCCTATTTTCTACCAAAAGAGCAGAAAATAACAGTCATAATCTGTCCAACATGCAGAATGTTAGAATATGGTCAGCAGTGACCGGGGCTGGGAGTATTGCCTTTAAGTGGAGCAGGAGGAGGTTTAGAAAGGGGTCACTGGTGCCCCATGTGGCCATTTTGCTCCAACAGCATGTCTGCTGTTTTTCAGCTTGGTTGTGTTTCAGGTGGGTGATGGAAAGGAAATTCATGGCCAAGGGATGGATAAAGCTCATTCAGAAATGTGTGTCTGGTTCCTAGGAAAGCTCACATGGGAAGTGGGCCTGGGATGATGTGTTTTTCCTGGGAAGCGACACAGGAAACCAGAGCTCCTCCTGCCAGGCTTTCCATCTGGCCGTCTCTCTCCTGGGATGTAGCTTCCTCCGTCAACTGGAGAGGCCCATCAGTTAGTCCGGCCAGGGAACAGTGGACTTGTCATGCTGGAGGGAGCGGTGGGGTGGACATGGACTCTAATCCCAGCACTTTCCCCACCTTCAGGATGGAATCCTGTCTACTTGGAATTCTCCACTGGCAGAGTGAGATTGCCGTCAAAAATCAGTTGCCACAATCATTTTCAAAAGCTTCGCAAAACAGCAATTTCTAGGCCATAAAATGTCAAGTGTTTTTTTTCAGTTTTTAGGAAGAAGGATTCCCTTAGATGATAGGTCTTAAAGTTATAAGGAAATAAAGAACTCTGCAGTCCAGCTTCCAGTTGTCTTCAGTGGCATACCTTCCAAGAGACAAGAAGAGAGGCTCACTTGCTGAAGGACCTTACACTGCTGTTCAGTCCCTCAGAGGAGTTATCTGACCCTCAGATGACTTAAATTGGGTGAAGTAAGGGACTGGTCAAGATGACTAGCTGCCTTGTTTGAATATCACATTTAAACTGAAGGAGATGACCATCCACTCTTTAAATAAATCCATCACATTTAAATCCATCACATTTAAATGCTTGATCTCAAAATGTATCTTGTCAAATATTATAACCAAAGAGGCAGGACCCCTGGTCACCATCTGAGGAAGCACAGAAATATGTCTTGTTAGGTTGGAGAAAAAGTTGGCACTAGCGTTTTCTAAGTAAATTTTGATAATCAGCTTCTTTTGACGTATCACTGAACCAGGTGCATAGTCAGTGCTCAATAAATTGTTTCCAGTCCCAGAGAATTAGCAAGTTTGGAGCCTACATGTCTCCATTGAGAAGAGCATGTCAGAAAAAAAAAAAAGAGCTTAAAATCCCTCCTTTGTGCTGGGGGTCTTGTCCAGCCTCCTGGACTGAGATGTCCCCACTGAACTGAGAATATCACATATGATTAAAGTTTGAACAGTCATCCCTGGTCCATATTTGCTACTTGAATCTAAGTACCATCTTCTTGCTGAAATTGAAATAAGCAGTCTTTAGCCAAGATCTTCCAGGAGGTTTGCTAATGAGCAGATGATATCCCTTCTGAAGATGAGAGAAACAAAAGCCCAGAATCAAGTCCCACAGGACAAAGGAACCAATGTAAGCATTCATCTCAGACTCACAGAATCCCAGTCCTTATCTCTTAGATGGATGCATGCCGGCTTGGTGTGTGTGCTCACATGACAGAGAGGAAGGGAAAGAAGACAGAGAGGGACTTCCGTCCTCAGCTCTCTAGAAACAAACGCACCCAGACCCATCATCTGTGCTGTGCCCATGACCTCCACAGGAGAGATTCCTCAAGATCATGAAATGCAGTGTGTGCCGTGGACACTGAGAGAAATCCCGGGCCACCAAGTGCGAGTGCCCCAGACAAACATGAAGTGACTTGACTGATGAAAACCTGGCAAAGGGCTCGGAAAGAGGAATTGTGCAAGACCACATCAGTCTCATCCTGCACCCCAGCCCCTCACTGCCTGGGGGTACCTTCCTGTAGCCACTACAGGTTGTGCAATGAGATGGGCAGTCACCGGGCACAGCGAGGCTGAATGTGGGTGTGAGGACCCACTGGGATGATATACACGGTGACGAATATACAGACACGTGTAGACACACACTTGCACAATGCTTCCCACCTCTTTTTTTTTAAGTCTTATTAAAGATTCCAATAAATTCTAAAACATAAATGCAAAAAAAAAAAACAGTGAACAGAACTGTGAACAGAACAGAGATTCTGTGGCATTCAGATGATCAGTAAAGACCAGGGAACAAAAATAATAATAATACAGACTTGATCTTTGTGGTGGGTCTTAGAGTCCAAATCGCCTGTACAGGCCCACCTCACCAGACTCAGCACAGCACTTGAAATTGTTCTCCTGGGAGCTCCTGGAGGCCCAGTGGTCAGGCCTCCCTTGCTCCCAGTGCAGGGGCCATAGGTTTGATCCCTGGTCAGGGAACTGAGTTCCCACAAGTCACAAGGCATGGCCAAGGAAGGGAGGAATGAAGAAAGAAAGAAAAGAAAAGAAAGTGTTCTCATTCTACTGATAAAAAAACTGAAACTCAACGAGGTCCAGTGATGCGTTTATTCAAAGTCCCAAAGTAGAAAGTGTCTTAAAGAGGACGGCAGGAAACCATCTTCTTCAGGCGTTTTGTGGGTGCAAAGAAAGATGGTTATTACAACGGGTGATTTACTAGGAAAACGGCTGGACAGCCCAGCAGGTTGTTTCGCTTGAACTTTACAAAGGTTGTCCTCATGGAAATCTCCTCAACCTACCATGTGGTTGCTCATCATCTTTTCTGTTATAATTCTCTCATGAATATTCCATGAAAGCTGGAATTTCTCTCATTTCTGACCATGGGGGAATGCTTTTTGTTAAGATTCTCAGTTGAGTCTGAAGACCACCACTAAGGTCCCCGGAGCAAGGCAATCGTGACGAGTTCCTCCGGCTTTCAGGACTTTTGGAGAAGGTCCATAACACCTGCCACTTGGGGGTCTCAGGGGGCTCTTTCTTTGGAACACTTGGAGACCCTTAAAGTAGAAATCTTTCTGAGAATATTGTTAACTCTGAGACTGCTGATAAATGACCTCCAAGCCTCTTCCTTTAGCAACTTAATTACCTGGGATAAAACCTTGTGGAGTGGGAGAAAGTGGCACCATCTTCCCAGCCCTGTCTGAACATACACACACACACACCCCTGGCAGAGTCACATTTTGTCTTTCCATACCATGTATCAGAAGATCAGAGAAAGCAGCATGCGTCATTCAGTGGAAAGTGAAACAGTGCTTCCCTGGTGGCTCAGGGGTAAAGAATCCCCTGCCAATATAGCAGACACAGGATTCAGTCCCTGGGTTGGGAAAATCCTCTGGAGAAGGAAATGGCTACCCACTCCAGTATTCTTGGCTGGGAAATTCCATGGCAGAGGAGCCTGGTGGGCTACAGTCCGTGGATCGCAGAGTTGGACACAATCAGACACAATTTAGCAACTAAAAAACAACACAGTAAATCAGATGTCCAGAGGACATGTGAACCCCATGACATCACTTTCCCTCCTATCAGCATCTCCGTCTTACCAGCGAATCTCAAAAGAAAACGAATCCATGCCCTCCAGACCACCTTGGATTCCCAAGGAAGACTCTAGCTCAGCAAACAGCCCTGCTCTGCAGAGCCCCCCACCCCAATGGCTCTTGGGGCCCTGGGGACACAGAGTAGTGTCACATGTTCAGCCCGTGGGTGGTGCCAAATGGGAAAGCACCCGTACCCCTTCCTTGAAGGGCCTTCTGCTCCCTATCCTTCTCTGATTTGTCCTCCGTCAAAGGAAAACCCAGCGCCCCAGGAAAGCACAAGGTTTTCGCAGGCGCTCTTTGTGGTCTTCTTCAGTTAATCTGCTCTGCTTGAGCAGAAACACTTGAAAGAGGCCACCTGTGTTCAAGAGAAGCCAGATAAAGGAAAGATGGAAGGTGGAGTCGTCTCTCGAATGTTCTGTGGGAAGTGGACACCTGGAAACATTTATCCACTCCTCCCCATGGGGACTCCGCTCTTGGGGTTCGAGGCACAGTGGGAAATGTGTGGTGTGGGCAGGAAGCCTAGAGCTCTGCTCCATCTCAGGGGAACTTTAAAGGTAACCGTCACCTGGGAGGGCCAGGGATGCAAAGGGCAAGGTTTTCTCCTTTGTAAACCTTGTGTTGTAAACAGACCTCAGGGAATTGGGCAGAGACTGCAAAGTAGGAAAGAATTTTCTTCCCAGTTGGAGGATCTCTTCCCCAGCCCCCATTCCCCATTCCTAGATCTCTGAACTGACTCCTCTGAGGACAGACAATGCCGTGATTTTTTGTTTGTTTGTTTTTAAGATGTATTTTTTTTATTTTTGGCTGTGCTGGGTCTTCGTTGCTACACCCAGGCTTTCTCTAGTTGCGGCAATCGTGGGCTACTCTGTTGTGGTGCGCAGGCTTCTTATTATGGTGTCTTCTCTTGTGGTGGAGAACGGGCTCTAGGGTGCGTGGGCTTCTGTAGTTGTGGCGCACGGGCTTAGTTGCTCCATAACAGTGGAATCTTCCTGGACCAGGATGGAACCAATGTCCCCTGCATTGATAGGCAGATTCTTAACTACTAGATTATCAGGGAAGCCTAATGCTGAGATTCTTGAACTCAATATTAAATAGAAACAGTGAGAAGGAATACTGCAGCTCTCTTTCCCATCAGATTTTACAAAAGTGGGGGATGTCTGCGCCACCTTATTTTTCAATTCTTTTTACTCTTACTGATCATGTTCTGATTCTCAGTATTTTTAATATCTTCACTGGGAGGTGGTCGAGGACAGAGAAGGTGGAAACTCACCCCATTTAGAGTTGCTAGTTTTCATTTATCCTGAGGACACATGCAGTTGGTAAGAAAAAATTCATATAAATCAGGCCAGTGTTTAAATGGGCATCTTAGGTAGCTTGACTCTGAAAAGTGGTACATCATGATTAATGTTGCCCCATGACTAGGGGATGGCAGTTCCCCCCAGAACTGCAGAATGGACTGTGCAAAACCAAATCAATTAGAAAATGACCACCGTCCACCCTCCCCACATTTGTCCCCTCCCCAAAAGTGTGGATGTTTTCCTTTAGCAGATGAGTCGAGTAATGAACCAAAAACCATGTGCACATGTTCCAGGGCTGTTCCTGATGGTCGGTTTTGAGTTGGCCTCTCCTGGGATGTTAACTGTTAGCCACTGTTGACCATCGCCTGCAACCTCGGTGTAAATGTTTGACAGAGCACACATACCGATACACCGACAAGCACACACCGGTGACTTCAGGAAGTCGATTGGTGGGAATGGAAAAGCATATAGTGCGAGTAGAAACGATCCATTGTGGAAACCCTGGACAGTGTTTCTGTTAAATCATTTGTCCACTGTTAAATGATTTACATTCAGATGGGACCTGGTAATCCCAGGACTGCAATTCCAGGCATTCCTCCACACTCCAGCACTGACAGTCTGTATCAATTACAGTGGCCGTAAAGCTCCTGTAGCTGGTTAAGCATAAAGAATTATTGTCCCCGATCCATCCACGTCTCTCTTAGCTCGCACTCCAAGGTGGTTTGGTAGCAAACGTTATTATCCATCTCTGAATTTCCTCAACCTGAAGGAGCCTGCAGGATATCCTTCCCTCTAAAGATATAGGTGTGCTTCAGTGCATTGTTTTGAAATACAGGGGCAAGTCCTGGACCACACAAAAATCATTAGCAAATCCATGAATCAGAATTTGGTTTATAATTCAGAGAAAAGTAACTAGTTTTGGTTGTGCTGGGTCTTCATTGCTGCGCAGAGGCTCGCTCTAGTTGCAGCAAGCAGGGCTACTGTCTAGCTGCGGTGGCTTCCCTTATTGTGGAGCACCAGCTCTAGGGTGCAGGCTTCAGCAGCTGTGGCACACAGGCTTAGCCGCCCTGCAGCATGTGAGATCTTCCCAGACCAGGTATCGAACCTGTGTCCCCTGCACTGACAGATGCATTCTTAACCACTAGACCACCGTCAGGGAAGTCCTGAGAGAAATGGTTTTAAACTTTCTGCAGTGAGTGAAGAGCCCATATTTGTTCTGACATCATGGTAGTCAACAGCTACCTTGAAGTATTGAGTACATGAAGAAATGTGTCTCACACAACTGGGAAACTGCATTTTTAACTTTATGTAACTTTAAAGAGTCATAATTCCATCATAACCTTTTCTCTAGCAAAGTCTTACTACTGGTTCTGAAGTAGAGTTTACAAAGAAAAATGCATGTGGTGATCAAGTAACCTTAATCCATCAATTAATCAGATTGACAGATTTGTAAAAAGCTGGAGACTGATCCACTCCTTAATTTCTCATGAAGACCTAGAGATGAAGCCCCGGAAGTGACTGTGTAGACACAGGACCACTGGAGCTCATATAAGAGCTGTAGAAATGATGTCAGGGGGCGTTTGTGTCCAAGTAATTCAGAAAAGATGTTCTATGGGTGTTTGAGATTCTGGGTAACATCTCAGATAACAAAGACCTCTCCTCTTTCGGGGGAGATCATAAAGAAATCGTTGTTAAAGTACCAAACTTATCTTACTTGGTTTTCCTTTCAGGAGCTGATTGATGTTGACAGTGAAGTAGTGTTTGAATTGGCCTCGTATATTTTACAGGTAAGTTGTTTCCCTCCATCTTTGTATTCCAGGGCCATACACAGAAGATATAGGAATAAGACACCTCATGTGTGGCAGTTGCTATAGCCAAGCAGGAAAGAACTATTAGGGAAACTACACCATAGCAATAAACAGTGTCTCCTCTATTCTCTGTTCTTGTCCAAAATTTTAAGACAGTATCTCTCTGCAAGGGAAAATTGTGTGTATAACCTGAGATGGGGAAACTGAGATCATCTGGTGACCCCCTTTTCTTCAGGTCACTGGAGAAAGCCAAGTAAAAAATGCTAGAATTTAATTGCCAGGAGAAGCACTGTCATGAAAGACGAGGAAAATACCTTTAAGCTTGTGCGGAAAAAGAGGGATCACTGAATATTAGCCACAAGGGCAAGATCAGAAACACTGGCAGAATGAACTGAAATGATGTCATTAACTTTTTCCTTCAGCAAAGATTTATTGAGCAACTACTGTGCTCCAGGCATTATGCTGGATTCATTACAGACTCCATGGTCCCTACCCCCAGAAGCCCACAGTACAAGACAGAACAGCAAGTACCACAAGACACACAGTGCTACCCAGACACATGTCCAGGTTCAGAATCTTTACAGTGGAAAAAGTTAGATCAGGCCTTAGAAGTGGAAACTTACCTTTGCATTATGAATTGCTTTCTTTGTATAGAACTTTCTAAAGTTTGTCTCCTATTCAGGTGGTAAATGCATGCATCCTTCCTTAATTATATTCTGGTAGCTGACAGGATGAAATAGCAGTCAGTTGGAATGATTCAGTAGAGGAGTTCATGATTCTACAGTGCATTTTAAAATCTGTAACACGAATCAGAATGAGTCACTGATGTTGAATTTTCTTCTTCTACAGGAGGCAAAGGGAGATTTTTCTAGGTGAGTTTCCCTAAGTGTTTTGGCTTAAAAATGTATTCTGTTGCATCTGTATGAAAAGAAACTATTCTGTTATTCTTCATAGGAGGACAGTTTATTAATATTATATATTAACGACGAAATCCAGTTCCAGACTTGTCAGTGGAAAAATTACATCAAGCAGAGAAGATGTAGTAATAGCAGGAGAATATCCTGTACCAAATGAAAGTTACTAGGGATTTCCCTAGTGGTCCAGCGGTCAAGACTAGCGAGGGTGTGGGTTTGATCCCTAGTCAGGGAACTAAGATCGAGCATGCCACATGGTATGACCAAAAACGGAAAGAAAAGAAAATGAAAGTTACTAAAGGGCTGCCATTAGACTTGTTTTCCCCTCTTTTAGTTCCAACCCTGAACAGACAAAATGCTAGCCTCTAAAAGATACCTTTCATGAAAGTGTTAAACATAAATACCCTACTTCTACTTTCCTTCCTTTTCTGGGTATGACATTAGGGAGAGAACAAAAACAGACTTAACCATGGGGAAAACTGTGCCCAGCTTTAATAACTCTATAGACCTGCAAACTTCGTTCTCAATCTTTCATTTCATTAAGCACGACCCATTGACTAGCAGGGCTATATTGCCTGTCTCTCCTGATCTTTAGTGGAGTCAGGTAGGGGGTGTTCATCATCCACCAACAGAGCTGTCTGCTCGAAAACAGATACCATTCCTGGGATTCTGTTTTACTAGGCACTCCTGAGGGAAGTCTCCAGAACAGCCCATTCTTTAGAATTGAGGCCTAGAGACATAAAGATTAACCTCATATACAGAAAAACAGCATCAGGGCATAGGATTTTGGCCCATTGAAAGGAAATTAACAAAAGTGGTATGAAAAACATGGATCCCTACTTCTTCTCCAGTAAAGAACTTGGATGTTTTCTCATGCTTTGGGGAATCTGATCCGTAAATGTAACCTAACCTACTTCGCTTGATGTCTACCTCTACTTGTCCAGCTTTGTCAAGTTCATGCTGACTAGGTTTTCAGGTCTTCGCTGCCTTCCTTCTACTCCCCGTGCATTTCTAAGGCTTTCTGACAAAGGCAGAGGCATATGTTCTCATTCAGATATCTTAGCAAAAGCAAGACAATTCTTCTACAATGTAAAACAAGGGTCAGTAAGCATTTTCTGTAAAGGGCCAGCCAGTGCACACGTGGGTTTTGCAGGCCACCCAGTTGTTGACACTCTGTTGCAGTTAATCACTTCTCCCTTTCTAAGTGCAGAGCAGCCAGAGACAGTAGGTAGTCAAATGAGTATGTCAGTATTCCAATAAAACTTTATTTATGCACTCAGAAATTTGAATGTCATATACATTTTCATGTACCACAAAATAATCTTTTGACTTTTTTCCCAACCTTTTAAGATATTTTTCTTAAGAGTGTTCCCCCCAACCAGTCTTAGTTCACAGGCCACATAAAAACAAGCAGGGGGCTGGATCTGGCCAGTGGGTTGCAGTAGGCTGACCCCTGTTCCTAAAATATAGTCCCTTCAGCTCAATTTGATTATTTGTAGAAGGAGACCTCCAGGCCCCTTTTATTTAGGTTTCCCAAGTTCTTGCTATGAAACAGAGGTAGTCCATTTTTTTTGGACAAAGGTTTATTTATAACCTTAGCAGGAGACCTTGGACATTGTAGGTGGTCGATAACCATTGATCAAATGGGTTGAGGGAAACATTTTCAGGATTTAGAAACTATACTTTGTTCTGTTTTTATTTGTTAGTTTTTTATGTCCTTCATTGCATTTGAGGCTCTTGATAAGTGCAGGTTCATATCTACTGAAAAAGGGCTCAGGAGTCCCATGAAAAACGGTTTAATAACCACAGATCTAATGACCTCCATCGTCTGGTCTACTTACTCTGAAGGTACTTTTACCCCCCTTTTCTTTCACCGGCTCTGAACTCTGCTGTAAATATTGTTTATTTTTGAGAGTCCCCTGATAGGATGGAATGTGAGCCAGGAACAGCATCATCTGGCCTCACAGATCCTGGGAACGTGGGGCCACAAGGGGTGACCAGCGGTGAGGGGGGCAGGCTTGGCCTCCAGTAACTCATGGCCCCCTCATGAGCTTGTGGAATGCCAGCTTGTTGGCTGCAGAGAAACAAAGGACCCTGGTTTGACTTCATTTGTCAAAGTGTTCATCGAAGTTTGTTTGTAGCAGCAGCTGTCTGGAGTGAGAAATAGCTGTCAAGGGAGGGGAGAGGTCAGACACCTTATCTAAAAGGTCATTTTATCTCCCAGCATAAAACTCACATCATGGAAGATAGGATTCCCTGATAAACACTGTTCTCCATAGGGGTCCACAGTTAGTATGTTTGAGTGGCCTGGAGTTTGGAACCAGAGAAAAAATTCAAAATTCCTTGTTGGTATGTTCCATCCATATCTGGGAAAATCCCCGTAACACTGAAGTGGACCCCATTTGATATGGTGGCTGAACATCAGCTGTTTCAGATGTCCCCTTCTCAGAATTTAATGTTGGAGAATGTGGTTTTTGCTCTATTAATAATGAATGCCAGATTCTACATTCTTAATTGTGTTTAACTGAATAGCTTTGACTTATGTGCATGCTCAGTTACTCAGTTGTGTCTGACTCTTTGTGATTCCATGGACTGTAGCCTGCCAGGCTCCTCTGTACGTGGGATATTACAGGCAAGAATACTGGAGGGGGTTGCCATTTTCTCCTCCATGGGATCATCCTGACCCAGGGATCGAAACCATGTTTCTTACATCTCCTGCATTGGCAGGTGGATTCTTTACCACTGAGCCACCCACCTAGGAAGCCTTTGATTCATATACAGATCCTGTAAATAAAATGCATTTTCCTGAGAAACATTTGTAACATAAGATGTCAGCTTAGAACACACAGAGCACTTTGGAAACCTTTTTTATAATATGTGGTCCAGGGCTTTGTTCTGAGACCTCCTGGAATCTAGAGGATCCAATAACCTTTTTTTTTTTTCCCCCAATAACCTTTTAAATGAATGGCTGCACAAATGGCAAAGGAACTCTTCATAGCCCGTGCGTGCGTGTGTGCTAAGTTACTTCAGTCATGTCCTGCTCTTTGTGACCCCATGGACTGCAGCCTGCCAGGCTCCTCTAGTCATGGAATTCTACAGGCAAGCATGCCAGAATGGATTGCCATGCCCTCCTCCAGGGGTTCTTCCCAACCCAGGGATCAAACCTGCGTCTCCTGCATTGCAGGCGGATTCTTGACCCACTGAGCCTCCTGGGTAGCCCCTTCATAGCCTGAAGATCCTGAATCTCTGCCATCCTTTTTAAAAGGTTACTTTGCCCAGGATGCTGTTATCCTATACATTTACATTTCAGGGAATAGATACAGATTATATTTACATAGAATGACTATTAAAATTCTACGTATTATGGGAATTCTCTGGCAGTCCAGTGGTTAGGACTTGGAGCTTTCACTACTGTGGCCCAGATTCAATCCCTAGTTGAGGAACTAAGATGCTATAAGCTGCTCAGTGCAGGGGAAAAAAAAAATCCACATCTATGGGAGCAAGTTCCTTGATGCACAGGAAGAAAAGTGTTTTTTTAACAAAAGGGAGAAGTCGAAAGTGCTGATATTACTTTACTAGAATAAGAACTATGTAGGGTCAGCCCAGAGCCATAACTACTCTTTCTCATGAAACTCACAGCTGTTCTGTTTCTTCTTTTGGACTCTTTTTGCTCAGCAGACCCCTGAAGGCTGATTCTTACGTAACCCCCTTTTCTTTCCAGTTAATGGAATTGTTCACTTCCTTGTCTTATTGAACTTAACAATGAAATCTTGGGTTCAGTGTTGCTGAAAGAGAGTGAGAGAGGTATAGATGAATACTAAGTGTTGTTTACAACAGGGAGAAATATATGTCACTCAGTCCGTATTCTGGCATAGAGTGGGCAAATTCATAAGATATATTGAAAGGTTGAGGAAATCATCTTATCTAAAAATAATATTTTCTCCTTTGTAGTATTTTCCTTAGCACAGCATGTAGTTATCATATTTCATTTCCTGGTACATGCATATGTTTGAAAACATGAATGTCCATCAGCAATGAGGAAATCAGTGGAGTTGGCATTTCTGTTTAAAAACAATTGAATAGCCTAAGAACTGTCCATCATGGCAGCTACATAGGCAATATTAGGGTGAAAAGGCTCAACACAGTTTTGAAAACAAACAGTTCTCCTTTGATAATCTCTCCTGAGATTATCTCTCCTGTAGTCATTAGCTAATATGCATTTTCCAGGATTTATATGTACTTTATTCACCACAAACTCTGCAGTGGTTTAAATGCCAAACCCTGACTTTTCTTGTTTAAAAAAAAAAAATTTTTTTTAAACATTAGGTTTCTGTAGAAAAATAATATTCTCACCTTTTAAAAGGTCAAAAAAACAAAAAGCTAATGCAGGGAACACCTAATTTAATCAACTGAACAGGACTTTCAAATCGTATAGGTGAAGGTAAAGTCGCTTAGTCGTCTCCGACTCTTTGCGACCCCATGGACTGTAGCCTACCAGGCTTCTCCGTTGATGGGATTCTCCAGGCAAGAGTACTGGAGTGGGTTACCATTTCCTTCTCCAGGGGATCTTCCCGACCCAGGGATCGAACCCGGGTCTCCCGCATTGGAGGCAGACGCTTTAACCTCTGAGCCACCAGGGAAGCCCTCACATTGTATAGTTACATTCTAATTTAATAGAAGATTTCTTAGTACACTGTACTAAGCAAGTTACTACTTACAGAACTTGATTTTTTTTTTTTTTTTTTTGCTTTTGTCCCTAAAGAGATCTTAACTGAAAACCCTAGTGTCTAATCTTTATACTCTGGTTTTGAGAATAGCCTCACTTTTTACCTTCTGTCAGCCCTTCTGAAGTGGGCCACCAAAAAAAAGGAAAAAAGATCATTTTAAACATTTTACCAGATCAGTGAATTGATTAAAAATACTTTATGCTGCCAGGACATCCCTGGTGGTCCAGTGTGGCTAAGACTCCATCCTTCCAATGCAGGGAGCCCAAGTTCAATCCCTGGTCAGGGAACTAGATCCCATATACCACAACTAAGACCCAGGGCAGCCAAATAAATAAATTAAAATATTCGGGGGCTTCTGGTGACTCAGTGGTAAAGAATCTACCTGCCAATGCAGGAGACAAGGGTTCAGTCCCTGATATGGGAAGATCCCTCATGCCTTGGAGCAATTAAGCCGTGCACCACAGTTTCTGAGCCTGTGCTCTAGAGCTCAGGAACTGCAACCACTGAGTCCACGTGCTGCAACTGCTGAGCCCGCACGCCATAGAACCTGGGCTAACAGGAGAAGCCGCTGCAGTGAGAGAAGCCTGCGGACCGCGACGAGAGCAAAACGCCCGCTTTCCATAGCTAGAGAAGAGCCCATGGAGCACTGGAGACCTAGCACAGCCAAAAAATAAATAAAGTCATTCTTTAATAAAATTATTTTTAAAATAAATATATAATTTTTAAAAAAATAAAGAAGTCAAAGTTATATAAGGTTAAAATAAATAAATTCTCAAATCACACTACCTTTGATATAAAGAATCATCCACAAATTAATAGGGACTAGTAAAAAATAAAATAGGTTCTGTAGAATTTTTTGTGAACAAGATTTACAGAAACCAGATCAGGACAGCTCGGTTACTTGGGGCCACCTGATGGGACCTGGAAATAGCTTTGCTACAGATAACCGGATGTACTAATGAAAAGTGAGAGTGAAAGTCACTCAGTCGTGTCTGACTCTTTGTGACCCCATGGACTATAGAGTCCATGGAATTCTCTAGGCCAGAATCCTGGAGTGGGTAGCTTTTCCATTCTCCAGGGGATTGTCCCAACCCAGGGATCTAACTCAGGTCTCCCACATTGCAGGCAGATTCTTTACCAACTGAGCTATCAGAAAAGCCGTGCTAATCACTGAAAGACTTATGAGGACCAGTAAGCAGTCAGCACTTGAAAAAGGCTTGTACTGAGGAAATCCCATGTAAAGATCTGTGAGTCACACTTTGCTTACCTGTTAGGCAAAGCTCATCATGTGCTTGCTTTAAAGATGATAGCAAGCTGCCCTCCATCTGCAGCTTCTCAGTTCCAAATAAACATCGCAACCAGAGTCAAAGGAGTTTCTATGACACCTGTCCCAGGTTATGGGCTGGTCCTAGTGAGACAATATCTGCCTCTCAGAGTTCCAGGGTCAGTAAGAGTCTTACTGTAACCTTGATTTATCAACCTGCAGATTTCTAATTCTCCTTAATAACGATAATACTACTTTTAGATACAGAGCAGCATGTTACTCCCTCAAGAGAAATGAATAGTGGTCCTTCATTAACAAAAGAAATTGATTTTTAACTCCATTTTAGATGAGCAATTGGAGTATTTATTTGTCCCAAAAAATTCCTTTTAGCTTCCACAAACTTACCTGGCCTTAGGTCTCTAGAAGAGCAGTTAGAAGCAAAAAAAAAAAAAAAAAAAGTGAAGAACTTTTAATATTTTATCTTCTGTAAACCATGGGACCATGTGTTCACTAAGACAGAGAGATAAAATGAAATTTCTGTGGGGAAAAAATATACCATCTTGATTTTTTTTGTTTTTTGTGTGATATCTGTTCTGCATTTTTAAAGAGCGTTTGTGAATTAATGGAATGAAATAATGCTTACTGGTATCTGAAAATTCCAGGCTTGTAGGTGTTGTGGTTTGGTTTTTGTTTTTTGGTTTTTTTTTTGGTCTTTTTGTCAGACTAGGTGATGCCTTTTAGGCAGTCATAGGTTAAAGGAGGGCTTCCCAGGTGGCTCAGTGGTAAACAGCCCGCCTGCCAATGCAGGAAACTCAGGAGACCCAGGGTTTCATCCCTGGGTTGGGAAGATCCCCTGGAGGAGGGCATGACAACCCACTCCAGTATTATTGCCTGGAGAATCCCACGGAGAGAGGAGCCTGGTGAGCTACAGTCCATAGAGTCGCATAGAGTCGGACATGACTGAGGCCACTCAGCACACACACACATGCAGGTTAAACGAAGAACTTTAAAAGATCAACAGGAAAAGAAGACAAAGGGCTGACTTTCTTCTAAAAGACTTTTTTGGTAACATAAACATTTATATAGATTACTATCTTTTAAAAGATGACAGCATTATTTTCTTGCTGTGCTAAAAGAGCATTGAAAGCTGATTAATTGCAGGCGGCAGTCTATAAATCACAATTCTGAGCCTCCAGCATCATTACTTTGCACTTACATAAGTAGTTTTACTACTGCAAGTCAGAGCTCAGTTTTATAGCAGTCTTAGAGCATTTGATCATTTGGGGTATATTTTCCTACAGTGTTTTAATTGGCCTCTTGAAAGAAAGCAGCTGGTATGATCATATAGTAAGAGAAATAGATTTACTGAGACTTTTAGATAATTAGTAAAAAAAAGAAAAAGACTTGGACAGCTGTGTTTGGAAGAGTCAACATTTGGAATACAACTTACATAACCTATTAGTATCTTTAATACACAAACTTGCAAATTTCCCTATTGGAAAATTCCTAGGAAAAAAAGTCATCTGTTAAGCTTGAAACACATGGAAGCCCCAAGAAGAGTTTTTGTAAGAAGAATTTAAATGTATATAAATCTCATATATTATTTTATTTTATCAAGAAAGGAGAAAGGAGTATGTGATATTTTCCCTTGACTTATAAAGGACTTGAGAGAGAAACAGCTGGAATCTCTCACACCAGCAGGACCTTTTGAAAGGAATGGAATCTGAAATTTTGAAACAAAATGTTCAAATGGAAAAGTTATTACAGAAAGCTTTGTTTTGTGCACAACAGTCCGTTTCACTGAGCTTTTCAAGTGTGTAATTCACAGTTTCCAAACATAGAAAAGTATTCAGATAGGGTAATTTGCAGGATGATATTCTTCAAATCCTATGGGAATTGTTTAAGTAAAAAGTGAAAGAAGAACTTGTGTATTATGACGGCTTGTCTCATTTGCTAAGCATTTCTTTAATATCAATGTTATATTTTGAGTTAACCTTGATAACAGCAAAAAGGTTTACGACTATGACATTATGTCAGTTGTTCAGAATTAAGATTCTGTCTCAGAAGCATAATGTTGTAGAAAATTAATCAGTTGCTTTTTCTTGTGCCCTTAAAATTCTTGCCTCACCTTGTAGGCTTATAAAAAGTTTTTAACTTGCTTTGAATTTTACAAGTTTACAGCTATGTTAGAAACTCACAAAAGTTGTTCCTGTCTTCCTAGAAAACCAAACTCACCAATCGAGAAAGAAATCATTATTTAGATAAATTAGCTTTTAACATCAGAAATAAAGGCACATACATACTGGCTTTGCCCCTCCATCCAGGTGGCAAATTAGTGGGGCATATTCATCCATGATGCATGCCTGGAATCCATAGTCCCATGCTGGAAAAATCAGAGGGATTCCGTGTGCTTCCCAGGTGTCTCCAAGTGTCATGACAAGAGAAACGTCGTAGCCTTTGCCCCCAGCCACCAGCTCTGTGAGCCTCCCTCCACCCCTGAGAGAGGAGGTGATAGGGAAGAGATCATCACCTTCTGTGCTATAACCTGAACTTCAGCTTGGTTCACAAAAGGAAAAAAGGGAAAAAGGAGAGAAATTGTTTCTTTCATGGTTAATTACAGTCAGCAGAGATCATCTACAAGGCTCCTTATTCATTTGTCTCAGAGTTTTCTAGATCTGTTGTACCCTTGGATAAAGCAATACAGACCCACATCTCTGAAGCTTTTCCCAGTGTTTCTGAATTGAGAGCTGTGTGGGTTTTAGATGGTAATGCAGGCTATCCTGTAACACCCACGACAATCTCTGGGACAGCCCCTGGACCCCAGTCTGTTCACACTTCCGCATCAGAATGTGGACATTCACACCAAGTGGAAGAGAGAGAAAGGTCAAACATTAGGTTTGCCACCCAGTTGGCTAGAAGGGTTTTTTCTATATTGTTTCTTTGACTCACTGGGTCTTCACGCGGTGCTCGGCCTTCTTTAGTTGCAGCATGTGGGCTGAGTAGTTGCTGTGCCTGTGCTTAGCTGTGGCATGTGGGATTGAACCCAGGCCCCCTTGCATTGGGTCTTCACTCCTGGACCACCAGGGAGGTCCCTAGAAGGCTTTGTTTCTTACAGGTTTTCAGATTTTGGAATTGTGGCTAATGAGGACCCGTAATATTCTTTTTTACTTATGAAACCCCTCTTCCTGGAGCACTTGACCTTCATGATACACTTACGAAATATGGAAGAGTTGGTAGAACATTAGCTGCCTGTTACTGCTTCTGAGTTTCCCGTTCATCCTTTCTGTAACACTAATGTAGCCTTCTGGCTTTAGTGCTGTAGCGTTTTAGTACCAGGGGACCTCAAAACCACTGGTTTCAGGAAGAATTCTTCCATGGAAAGCCAGTTCTATTTGCCCAAGTTTTGCCCTGTAAATTATGAACATCTTACGTGACCCAGAAGGAATCTTCTGAAAAAGCATTCCCTCATTTTTAAAGGACAACAAGGACTTCCCTGGTGGCTTAGATGGTAAAGTGTCTGCCTACAATGCGGGAGGCCTGGGTTCAATCCCTGGGTCAGGAAGATCTCCTGGAGAAGGAAACGGCAGCCCGCTCCAGTATTCTTGCCTGGAAAATCTCATGGATGAAGGAGCCTGGTGGGCTACAGTCCATGAGGTGGCCAAGAGTCAGATACGACTGAGCGACTTCACTTTCACATGCACCTTGTGGATTTTGCTAATACTCCTATCAAGTTTAATTCTTGCTTTCTTCACTTTATGGTGTCTTGGTTAAATGTATTGTAGCTGTTTTTGTGTGTGTGTGTGTGGCAAATCCCCTAGTTGATGTATTGCTAGAAAGCTTAGTTTTCCAGAGTAAGTCCTTCAAACTTCCCGTGTTTTATGACCAGGGTAAACAGTAAAAGCAAGGTCCATCATCTTAAGGAGAAAAAAAGAGCCTTAAATCAAAGACCAACAGAGCATTGAGAGATCACTTTTTTGCTGGCAACATTAATCACTATCTAAAAGTTTTGAATAAAATAAAATATTAAAAATAAGACTTCAGTTTTACTCTCAGTTTAGCAAGTGACTTTCAAAGAGACCTTTTTTCTTTTTCTGTTAATAAAAGTGGAACCTAACCTTTGTTTGGAACCAAAAACTGTTCTAGAGTGTTTTATAAGTTGGCATTTATCAGGTACCCTGAACTCTGGGGGAAATGTCCAAGTGGAAGATCTTGAGAGAGAAAGCTGGGCACTTCTAGTACATTCTTTTGGTTTCAGCTTCCCAAGTCCCTGGAGATAGAGTGACCAGCTGTCCTGTTAAGGCAGCTTTGTGATTTGCAGTCCGAGTTTGGCCAGATCGCCTGACGGGCGGTCCCCCTCTAAGTTATCACAGATGTTTACAGACAGCAAAAAAGCAAACAGGACGTTTCTACATAGCTGTCCTTTGGGAAGGTTTAAGAGCCCTGGATCCCTTCCAGAATGTAATGGATTTGGACGGGTTTCACGCCTTTGTGATTTCTTGTTGTATTTCTCTGTGTCACCTTGCCCTGGGGGGAGCGCTCGAAAAGCCACTGCTGCTCCAGCCAGGATGTCAGGCCTGGGACTCTCATCAGGGATGCTTGTTTGCCAACAAATGAGTGTTTAGTGGGTAAGACAATCCCTTCCTCCTTTAGTTCCATCCTTCCCCAAATATGCTTTAGATGAGTCTGAGTAAACCCAAATCCGTGCCTCAGCTTAACTGCCTTTCTTACAGTTGCATCCAGTAAAATTCAACCCATAGGGTGCCTCCCTAGGCACTGATGAGTCAGTGAATCAAATCCCTGTTCTTGGGGAGCTTATAGTTAATAAACAGAGATCAGACCCAAAAACTCATTATTATGGGCTCTTGGGTGTTTGGGGACCTGAGTATTTCTTTAAGCTATGTCTTAATAGCACGAGTAAAGATCCCAAGCTGTGCTTGGGAATTGAATTTTCCTAAACATAAGGAGGCGACCTGTTTGAAAAGCTCCAGTGACTGACAAATGTCTCCTACCCAAACTTGGACTCTGCCAGCCTGGCACGGAAGATCCTCAAAATCTTATGCCTAGTCTGCCCTTTATTTGGCCAGGCTGCCTATTATACACCACCTACCCTGGTTGATCTCTTCAGTTCATAGTGCCTGACCTCCATACTCTGCTGGATTCCACTAAGAAGAAAAATGAGATTCCTAATCTTTTCTTCATGAAGGTCCTGCCCTAAAGCCTACTTTTACACTAGAGCCCACAGAGACCATCCTTTCCTCCACGCGTTTCAGTTTGTTGTTTGAATCAACATGATCCAGTACTGCCCATGTCATCGGCTGCCTTTTAATTTGTACCTCTTGCTCCATGCCCTTAATTGTGAGCATCTTTTGACTGAGGACTATGTCTTATCCTTTTTATTTTAATATTTCCTACACTGCGTCCTAATAGCAGGGGCTCCATAAATACATTCAACCTATTGATTATTAATCAATAAATTCTTGCCACTTGAGTGATAACAGTTCAAGACTTGGGTTTATTGATTTCAGCAGTTACAAATTGAGTTATTCTTTCCAGTTGGTTGTTCAAAGCCAAGATTCATAAACTTCACTGTCACTGTTTCTTGTGGGGCTTCTCTTGTGGCTCAGCTGGTAAAGAATCCACCTGCAATGCAGGAGACCTGGGTTCGATCCATGGGTTGGAAAGCTCCCCTGGGGAAGGGAAAGGCTTCTGTTTCTTAGTCCACTTGAAAAATGCCCTTTCGAGGAGTAGCATCCATGTGTTTCTTTGTCACCATGTATGTGAACTCGAAGTCTGGAAGTGGTTTTGCCCAGTGACACTTGGCATCCAAAAGGCATGGCTGGAGGCAGTGTTTCTGGCTGGTTGGGGACCCACAGAAAGTCATGTGATTCCAGCATTCCTTCTTCCTTTTCTATTTATCTACTGAGCACCTGTCTCGTTGCTTTTTAGATGCTACTGTCCAATGTCCAGGCCGTCAGTCTTTGCCTTGCTTTTCATGAACAGCATGGAAGCTGCTACTATAGCTGAGGTTAGACCTGTGTGTGAAGGCAGGCTCCACAGGTGGCCTCTGTTCCCCAGCAGGGCCCTCGAGACACTCTGGTGGACCAGTACAGAGAGGCCCCAGTACACACCAAAACCATCCCAAAGGGAGACTGCCGATGGCTCTAGAGGTAGACAGTGGGGGCCGACACCCAGATGTCTTGTCCCAGTGGGGATGCAGGTCTGCTGAGTGCATGTGGGGGAGTCAAGCCTCTGAAAACCCCTGGTTAAACTTGACAAGTTTAAAGTATCTCCCAAACCTGAGAACGTGTGAGTCTGCAGGGAAAGTCTGGTCTGGGGACCAGACACATAAGACGTCCTTCTCAGTTCAGTTCAGTTCAGTTCAGTCACTCAGTCATGTCCGACTCTTTGCGACCCCATGAATCACAGCATGCCAGGCCTCCCTGTCCATCACCAACTCCCACAGTTCACTCAGATTCATGTCCATCAAGTCAGTGATGCCATCCAGCCATCTCATCCTCTGTCGTACCCTTCTCCTCCTGCCCCCAATCCCTCCCAGCATCAAAGTCTTTTCCAATGAGTCAACTCTTTGCATGAGGTAGCTGAAGTACTGGAGTTTCAGCTTTAGCATCATTCCTTCCAAAGAAATCCCAGGGCTGATCTCCTTCAGAATGGACTAGTTGGATCCCCTTGCAGTCCAAGGGACTCTCAAGAGTCTCCTCCAACACCACAGTTCAAAAGCATCAATTCTTCAGCACTCAGCCTTCTTCACAGTCCAACTCTCACATCCATACATGACTACTGGAAAAACCATAGCCTTGACTAGTCAGACCTTAGTCAGCAAAGTAATGTTTCTGCTTTTCAATATGCTATCTAGGTTGGTCGTAACTTTTCTTCCAAGGAGTAAGCGTCTTTTAATTTCATGGCTGCAGTCACCATCTGCAGTGATTTTGGAGCCCCCCAAAATAAAGTCTGACACTGTTTCCACTGTTTCCTCATCTATTTCCCATGAAGTGATGGGACTGGATGCCATGATCTTCGTTTTCTGAATGTTGAGCTTTAAGCCAACTTTTTCACTCTCCTCTTTCACTCTCATCAAGAGGCTCTTTTGTTCCTCTTCACTTTCTGCCATAAGGGTGGTGTCATCTGCAAATTGATATTTCTTCTGGCAATCTTGATTCCAGCTTGCGTTTCTTCCAGTCCAGCATTTCTCATGATGTACTCTGCATATAAGTTAAATAAGCAGGGTGACAATATACAGCCTTGACGTACTCCTTTTCCATTTGAAACCAGTCTGTTGTTCCATGTCCAGTTCTAACTGTTGCTTCCTGACCTGCATACAGATTTCTCAAGAGGCAGGTCAGGTGGTCTGGTATGCCCATCTCAGAATTTTCCACAGTTTATTGTGATCCACACAGTCAAAGGCTTTGGCACAGTCAAGAAAGCAGAAATAGATGTTTTCCTGGAACTCTCTTGCTTTTTCAATGATCCAGTGGATGTTGGCAATTTGATCTCTAGTTCCTTTGCCTTTTCTAAAACCAACTTGAACATCTGGAAGTTTACGGTTCACGTATTGCTGAATCCTGGCTTGGAGAATTTTGAGCATTACTTTACTAGCGTGTAAGATGAGTGCAATTGTGCGGTAGTTTGAGCGTTCTTTGGCATTGCCTTTCTTTGGGATTGGAATGAAAACTGACCTTTTCCAGTCCTGTGGCCACTGCTGAGTTTTCCAAATTTGCTGGCATATTGAGTGCAGCACTTTCACAGCATCATCTTTCAGGATTTGAAACAGCTCAACTGGAATTTCTTCACCTCCGCTAGCTTTGTTCATAGCGATGCTTCCTCAGGTCCACTTGACTTCACATTCTAGGATGTCTGGTTCTAGATGAGTGATCACACCATCGTGATTATCTGGGTCATGAAGATCTTTTTTGTACAGTTCTTCTGTGTATTCTTGCCACCTCTTCTTAATATCTTCTGCTTCTGTTAGGTCCATACCATTTCTGTCCTTTATCAAGCCCATCTTTGCATGGAATGTTCCCTTGGTATCTCTAATTTTCTTGAAGAGATCTCTAGTCTTTCCCATTCTGTTGTTTTCCTCTCTAGTACCTAATAATCAGCTTCACACCTTCTGAGTTGTTTCTGGACCTTGTCAAAAGCAAATGACTCGTATACAAAACAGAAACAGACCCATAGTCATAGAAAACAAATTCATGGTTACCAAAGGGGAAAGGGCTTGGGGGATAAATTAGAAGCTTGGGACTAACGTACACATGCTGCTAAATACAAAATGGTTACCACCAAGGACCTGCTGTGTAGCATAGAAACGTTCGCTCTTTATTTTGCAGTATACATATGTGTAAAACTGAATCACTTTGCTGTACACCTGAAACTAACACAACATTGTAAACCAGCTATACTCCAATCAAAAAAATTTTTTAAGTAGAACTTTTTGAAAATTTGAAAATATATTGTAATTATCATATTTCAAAACATAAGTAAGTGGGAATTTCTTTATTACTTAGGAAGAAAGAGGTTAATACACTAGACCAAGGATTTCTGAATGTAGATAACTTAGTATAGTGAAGCCATGCCTTATTTACAGGCTGATAACATTTTATAAAGAACACCACATTTTATATAATAATGAATTTTTAAATTATCTTGGTTTTAAAGAGCAAATGTTATTGATTTGTCAGATTTTGGACAACAGTTTCTAGTATGTGGTTAATCCAGGCAAAGAAAACTGGCCTATGGGATAGTGGGGGAAACAGTTTAAGGCGAGAACAGTCAAAAACAGCTCCATTCTCAGAGCCCACAACTGGGTCCCGAGGAGCTCCCTAAGGTCCCCACTTTGGGGACACTGGTGGCTCTTCTCCCACATTCCTGTTGCCCAGGGACACTTATCTGTGCCCGCTTGGCATGCAGGGCTTGAAAAGAACCCTCAGGCGTCCCAGAGGGCTCCACCCTGCCCTGCTGTGTGCACCACAAGGATAGGCCACCGGGCTCTGCATGCTGTGTGTCCCCTTGTGTAACTAAATCAGTACAAAGAAAGCTCCACTTTCCACTAAAGGGGCGCAGATGTGGGGTGTGAGGACCAGATGGCGGGGGTCGGGTCTCCTGGCATGGTGCAGTGGTCTTCTCCCGGGCCAAGTGTGTTTCTGCCATGCCCGCTGTCTGCCCCTGTCTTGCAGCAATGAAGTGGTGAGGACTGACCTGAAGAAGCTGCCAGCGCTTCCCACACAGGCCCTGAAGGAGCACCCCTCCCTGGCTTACTGGTAAGACCCTTTTCTCTGCATGCCCCAGTCATCCCCCTAAGGATGGAGCCCCTTTGAGGGAGGCAGGGGACTCTGAGTGACTGTCCACCCTCCCCACCACCACGGGTCAACCTGGTCCCCAATCAGAGAGTGATTCCAAACTGTATCCAGTGGCCTGAGCCTTCATGAAACCATTTTTTGCATTTATTTAAATGACAAGGAATATGAGAGCTGTCTTTCCTATTTTCTTTCTTTGCCTCTTTTTTTTAATAAAAGGGAAAACTTCTAAAATTTCACTTTGGATGCCTTGCCTCCTTGGAGATCCCTTCATGGACTGCTAGAATTTCGCTTTGGGATCCTTGTCATTTAATGACAGGATGTGTGGGATTTTGAGATGTGGGAGAATGAGAGGGGTTTCCTCTTTGCAGAAGAGGGAGGTTGATTCTTTTCTTTTCCCACAGTGTTTCATATCTCCCGATGTAGCTGCTGTGTAACATTACACCATAGTTCATCTGTTAGGCCCTACACTACTGATTCTTAATGAATCGGGCGTTTGAACTGTTCCCAGATTGTGGTTCAGGTCACATTGGAGTGGGGTTTGCGTGGCTGGGTAGTGTGCTGAAATACTGTAGGGCCAGCGAGCCCCAACCACTATCCTTTGAAAGCAAAACGCCACTTTCCTAATCATTCTTACGACTCTGTAACCAAAAGCACTTTTTGTTAGGCTTTTGAAAGGGCTTTTATTTAAAAATAATAAGATATAAATCACAGAACAGGTCAATTTTCTTGCATCATAACATATGACTTTTCAGCATTTCTCTAATACACTTTATAAAGTTTACAGTGTATAACATTTCATCTTGTCCAGACACCTTTCCAGTTGCCAGACTAGTAGTTCAGTCATCGGGATGGCTTCAGGGGACTCCTTTGGCTGGGATGGGGTGCATCTTACTGTGGAGGGCGTTAGCAGGGTGAAACTCCAGGACATAAACCATATCTTGCCAAGAGACCAAGTGACAGGGCAGCTGGACAGGAAATAAAAGGGCTGAACCCTGAGACTGGGAGCGTCCACCTGTGTGCTGCCATTCTCGGTTTCATTTCTCTGAACTGTTTTGTTGCCAGTCTTCCTTTGGTAGCGTAGGTGTGATAAACAGTGCTCAGAGCCTTATAATTTGCCTTCAAGAACAAGATTGGTTTAACACACAAAGGCTTTGCATGTGTCAGTTTCCAAACTTCCAGCCTGGCAGCGTGCGCATACAAACACCCCAGATGGCACTCTTGTTTCCTTTTTTGTGGAAACAAATTGCCCTCTACCGAATTCCTCATGCTCCCTGGGCCTTACCTTCTCTGCCCTCCCAGCGGTTTATTTTCAGGAAACCAGTGATGAAGGGACTGGAGCTGCAAGGAGATAGTTCACAGAACTGGTGGTTCCTACCTGGTGAAATGTATTAGCCAGCAGAGGCTGTAATGTTGCTGGCTTGTCTGGAGTCAGAGTTGCTTTGAGCCTACTGAATCCCTCAGTTATCTCAGTTGTATGTTTCCAAATGTTGTTTACACCCTGGCTGCTCCTTTCCGAGCTGTGAAGTCCTTTCCTCTCTCCCCTTCCTGTCTCCGGGTTCCTTCTGGGTTATCTCCACAGCCTGCTCTGTGCCCAGAAATCCTCACTGAGCCGTGACTCCTTCCTTCATGCCGGTGCTCTCTCTCTCGTCAGTGTGAACAGCTTCATCCTCATCCACGTCTCTAGCTGTCCTGCCAGAACAGCCCTGCATCTCTGTGACCAGGCCCACACTTTGGGACCCAGAGGCACCATGTTACTGTCTAAATGTCCTAGGAGGATGACAGGACAAAGGGAGGGATGCTTTTGAAGCAGGTGCCCCCAGGTTCTACAGCTCAGCTTCTACACAAACAGGCCAGTGGCATGAACCATTGTCATGATGCATAGCTTAAAAAAAAAAAATGCCCATACACGCAGATGCAGTGGACAAGCTTCAGGCCTAAAGAAGCCATAGGGATCCTGTCCATGCTGGCGGGGAAGGCATTGCAGCTTAGTGAGCAGAAGAGTAGGTTTAGGATCCCAGCCATGTCTCTGAGCTACGGGGTGATGACAGTCCAGGAAGCTCTGCTGCCTTGATTTTCCATCTGTAAAATGGGACTAACCGTAGCAGCCAAATCCAGACTGTAATTAAGGGAGGAAATATTAATAAACAAGCACATAACGCAGTTGGAAAGTTGTGAGTGGTACACAATAATGCCAGATCATCACCCAGTAATCCTCTCTGCTCATTTTCCTCAAGCGTTCCACAGGCTTGGACTTCTCACCCTGCGTGATCTCCTTATGGGAGGGTGGCGTCGAGTCACGCAGTGCCCAGGGCCCCAGCACAAGGCAGCATCAGGGCCCTGACCTGGCTTCTCTTGCTGCGGGACCACAAATACACCCAGACAGGGCGTGAGGGGTCCTTTACTCTGAAATCACTGGCCGCTGCAGGCTGACGGCTCCTCCGAGACAGGGAGCCCATGGCCGTCGCCTTGTTTCTGGGTTCCCTGCGTGCAGAGATGATTGACCTTAGCAGCACGAGCCAGCCCCTGCCTGGGGGCACCATCAGCCTCGGTCACTTGCCTTTTTGCTTCATGTAACGCCATATCCTCCAAGTGGTGTTTGGGGATTCCATTTCCTCTGGCTGGTGGGTCTCTGACAGTAATCCCATGGAGGGGTGGTTGGTGCCATGATCATCCGTCAGTCCCCATGGAGGGACAGGGAGTGGAGCGAGTCCCAGGAAGTGTGGCAGCCGCTGTCACATGCCTGCCCATGGTGTTTCCACTGGGACCGACAGAGAGGGGAGAGCCAAGGAAAAAGGAGGATACCGAGGCCTCGCAGAGGGTCTCAGACAGCAGGAGAAGCTAGGCTAGAGAGGGTGGGGTGGCAGATCCCTGCAGCTGTCAGGCTCAGCAAGGCCCCAAGGGTCAGGCCATTTAGTTTATGAACAGCTGCACAGCTGCCTGCTGGTGTTTCTGACCTGCTGGTGTTTTTCCTGAGCCGTGCTGGTGTTCACCACAACAGCGCTGTATTGAATTCCACCCCCGCCTCATCCCAGCCTAGGGAGCCGGGGACCCTCTTTGCGACTCTGTACAAAGGAAGTGGGCTCGTAGCTCTACTGTGTGGCTTGACTCTGGATCTGAGGGTCAGCCTCCCTAAATGCCACATCCTCGTGTGCCCACCCAGCTCTTGATTCAGCGGGCAGCTGGAGAGGAAGCTGGAAGGGTGACCCCAGAATGTCCTGACCGCACTCTGATGGACTGTGAGGCTGGCGTCACCCCAGCAAGGACACTTGTGGAGAATTTTCTGTCAGGAGAGGGCCTTGTCCCCCTCAGTGCAGAGCCGCCATGGTGTGAGGTGTGTGGGAGCTGAGGAGAAACATGGCTGCATCTGCCCCTTTCTGAAGAGAGGGTGCTCGGACCCCGTAGACTTGACTCTCAGCTAGACAAGGGCCCCTCGTAGCCAGCCATTCCCCATCTGGGACATCAGGAAAGACACTTTCCTGCCAGGGGCCAATCTTGTACAAGTCAAATTTCAGAATACTAACATGCAGAGATATTCACAGAAGATTAAGCGAGTAACTAGAAAAAAAATAAACTACCCCCAAGTACTCAGTAATGAACATACAGATGTGTGCTCCGTTCCCCAGAAGTGGCCTCACTAACAGGAGGTGGGTGAAAGAAGGCTTTCTGCCTGCTCTGGGATGATGAATGAATCATAGATCATGAAGTTCAACTGAGGAGGTCTTGAGGGTTCATCCCTGGAATTACCTCCCATTGTGGAGTCCACAGGCTGTGGGGAGAAAGAGTAAGGTGGAGGCCTGAGGAAGAAGGTTCCAAGGTCCCAGAGGCCAGGTTTTTGGACTTGACCCCCCAACAGGTGGACTGTGGTTCCTGAGTTGGGCTTGGCATTTCCAAAGGCAGTGAGGTACAGGGTCACTTCCCAGGAGGCCCTTCACACCGTCTGCCTCGTCACCGGCGGGTGAGGCCCCCATGCCCCTCAAGAAGCGAGCTAACCTCTTGCTATGTTAGACCTGCCTGAGATTTCAGAAGGTTACCGGGTCCCCATCTGACTTCCGGTAGCTGCCTTCTTATCTCACAATGCTGCTGTGGGCCTTTTATTGCTCTATGATTTGTGTTCAATTCAGTTCAGTCACTCCGTCGTGTCTGACGCTTTGCAACCCCATGAATCACAGCATGCCAGGCCTCCCTGCCCATCACCAACTCCCAGAGTTTGTCCATCATGTCCATCGAGTCGGTGATGCCATCCAGCCATCTTATCCTCTGTCGTCCCCTTCTCCTCCTGCCCCCAATCCCTCCCAGCATCAGGGTCTTTTCCAATGAGTCAACTCTTCAGATGAGGTGGCCAAAGTACTGGAGTTTCAGCTTCAGCATCAGTCCTTCCAATGAACACCCAGGACTGATCTCCTTTAGGATGGACTGGTTGGATCTCCTTGCAGACCAAGGGACTCTCAAGAGTCTTCTCCAACACCACAGTTCAAAAGCATCAATTCTTTGGAGCTCAGCTTTCTTCACTGTCCAACTTTCACATCCATACATGACCACTGGAAAAACCATAGCCTTGACTAGACAGACCTTTGTTGGCAAAGTAATGTCTCTGCTTTTGAATATGCTATCTAGGTTGGTCATAACTTTCCTTCCAAGGAGTAAGCATCTTTTAATTTCATGGCTGCAGTCACCATCTGCAGTGATTTTGGAGCCCAAAAAACTAAAGTCTGACATTGTTTCCACTGTTTCCCCATTATTTCCCATGAAGTGATAGGACCAGATGCCATGATCTTCGTTTTCTGAATGTTGAGCTTTAAGCCAACTTTTTCACTCTCCTCTGTCACTTTCAACAAGAGGCTTTTTAGTTCCTCTTCACTTTCTGCCGTAAGGGTGGTGTCATTTGCATATCTGAGGTTGATTTGTGTTAACCAGCCCCAAATTCCCAAACTTTCCAATCCTCCTTGGACACTCTGAACCATTAACTGCTAACAGGGTAGAGAGCCCATGAATGTCCTGTCGAGGTCAGCACCGGCTTCCCCTTGACTGGGCAGCTGGAGTTTAGGAGGGGAGGAGGGCCTGACCGAGGTTGCCTGGAGCGTCCACGTGGACCCCCAGCAGTGGCCATCTGCATGTCCTCGTCCTATGTCCCTCCCCACTGGGATGCGTGCTCCTTTCATCCTCTGTTCCCACAAGGAGTCTGACCCCCAAAACCTGAGCTAAACTCAAGACAAAGACAAGTGGGAAAGTGGACTCTTTTGGTACTTCTGTCGCCCTGGACATCTCACTTTGGCTGGGTTTCAGAATGCTGCTTCCAGGACAATCATTCTTCCAGGAGCTGTTGGCTCCTTGAAGCTTCTTGTGAGGATGTGGGGCTCATGGTCTTTTCACAAGGAGGGCTTGGGGCCATCACCTGGAGACTGAGGTAGACTCCTTTTCTCGTTCTAGTGAGGACCGGGTCATCGAGCACTACAAGAAACTCAACGGCCAGACCAGAGGCCAAGCCATCGTCAAGTAAGTACCCCAGCCCTCCCAGTGCTGATGAGGTTGTGTGTGTATTCACATAGAACATGTCAGGGTTATTCAGTTCTTCTGGGAGAGACTCCAGGGGGTGGTGGTTCCATTAAATTTTCAAGTAAATAACCATTCTGAAAGCTTTCATCATGTACACACAGACACCAGTGTGTGTATGATACCAGTTCTGCTGAATGACCACGTGTGTGTGTGTGTGCGTGTGTGCGTGTGTGTGTGTGTGTATGTGTGTTTTGTTTTGTTTTCACAGCTACATGAGCATCGTAGAGTCTCTCCCAACCTATGGGGTTCACTATTACGCAGTGAAGGTAAGTGAGCTCATTTGGTGAACACTGCCAATATGCCCTAAAAAAGATTTTCATTTCTTTCTTTTTAATCTTAGTGAAGTTTTTTGGGGTTTTGGGAGGATTGCATGCTGGGGGAGTTGGGACAATGGAACACCACCACCTCCCCCTAGTGTAGTAAGCCTTGATTCAAAGACTCTCCAAAATTTACTTTCCCTTTTGTGAAGTGGGTGTGACAAATGCCTACTTCCTTTCAATTCTCAGAAGAATCCTGGAGATCAGGACCACAGAGCCTCTCAGTAGGAAGATTCCGAGGAACTATAGAGAACAAAAACTTAAGCAGAATCAGCAGTGTTTCTCTCAGTGGTCAGATGCCACGTAGGCAGCCAAATAGGAGAAGTGGGACTATGGGTTGAGAAATCAACAGCCTCTATCTTCTTAAATATGCTGATGGCAAGTCCATTGTGATACTGGCCCCATTGTCAATTCTTTTACATTTGATACATAATGTCCAAGACTGGGATCCCTTTGAAATAATGGATAATGATGTTCCCGGGCTCTTTTTTCTATCCTGAGAAAGGATTACTTCCTTTCCTTCATTTACCCGGACGTGAAGTTTATCAAAGTCATTGCCCCAAGTCTGGACAAAAGGAACAGAAAACCCCTCTGAATGCAAGACAGTCCCACCAAGCAACCCAGTATTCTCAGGCTCTTCCACCAATTTCCTTCCCCATGTTTCTACCTGATTGTATTTTTTTTTTCTTTAGATTTACTTAGTTACTCTATTTTTTGTCTGTGACTGGTCTTTGCTGCTACATGCAGGCTTTCTGCAGTTGCGGTGAGTGGCGGCTACCCTTCATTGCAGTGCTTGGTCATCTCACTGCGGTGGCTGCTTGTTGCAGAGCACTGGCTCTGGGTGCTCGGGCTTCAGTAGCTGTGGCACACAGGCTTAGTTGCTCCGTGCTGTGTGGGATGTTTCTGGATCAGGGATTGAACTAGTATCTCTTGCATTGCAAGGTGTATTCTTAACCACTAGACCACCAGGGAAGACCCACCTGACTTTAATTCTTTTAGACCAGAGTGTGCTGTGTTTCATTCATTACTGTGTCACCCACGGCAGCTTCAACGGCATTTTGCACATCCTTGGTGTGCATTTAATGGCCTGTGTCTTCCTCTAAACTGCAGCCTTCTGATAGCGAAGACTGTGTTGTATTATGTTATATATTTCTGGAATCCAGCAGAATCTAGCATAGGGCCTGGCATGTAGTAGGTGTCCAGCAAATATTTACCAAGTGCCTTTATTGAGAATTGAACTGAGTAGTTGGATGTATGCATTTCCATGATGGGAACAGATATCAGAGTGATATTTGTGGAGCTCAGTTTTGAGGCATATGTGGGGACTCCAGTCCCACCCAGCAGCTCATCTCCAGATCTATCACAGCCTGCAGTGGTTCAGTTCTTCCTGATGTCCTTCCAACACCCTTCCCACCAATGGAAGCTCTTCTTCTCTCTTCACCATGATGCATATAACTCAGAACCATGGCAGTCATCCCTGCCTTTCTCAAGTCTAAGCTATAGTCTTGTCATGAGAAGTATGACCTGGCCTTCTGGGCTAAATTCTGTCCCACATAAAAAGTATGAATCATCTAAGGAGACAATCTCTGTACTGCTCTGCCCAGGGATATGGCCACTGAAATCAGTGGGCTGTCAACTCCCCAAAAGGAAATTGAATTAGTCATGAAAAGAGATTCAAAATCCCCCCTGCTGGCTGCCAGGGTTCAACTCTTACACTGTGAGCAAGTCTAGAGCCCATGCCCATTTTGCCATCTTGCTACCATAAAGGAAACAGGAGGACCCAGCAATAGTCCTGACATTATTAAAAAGAGGCATATCACAGAAATCAAACTGTGAGTCTCTCTGTCACTTGTGGAAATATTCCACAGTGATGTTTAGCGGAGAAGTCTGAATTCATGAATGGAGCCAGTAATTCAGGAATCCCTGACTCCATTCCATTCTCTGATTCGCTGTTTGTTCTAAGCATGATCTCACCTCTGCTGCTCATAATTAAAAGAGAGATTAAGGGATTTCCCTGGTGTCCAGTGGTTGAGGAAACACCTTGCAAGGCAGGAGACACAGGTTCAATCCCTGGTCAGGGAACAAAGATCCCACATGCTGCAGAGCAATTAGGCTCCCACACCACAGCTCCAGGAGCCCCTGCACTGTAACTACTGCGCTCAAGCTCCACAGTGAAAGATCCCACATGGCAACTGCTTGCTGCAGCTAAGACCTGGCCCAGCTAAACAAATAAATACATATTGAAAGTAAATGGAGGCTTCCTTGGTGGCTCTGTGGTAAGGAATCTGCCTAGCAGTGCAGAAGACACAGGTTCAATCCCTGGTCTGGGAAGATCCCACATGCTGTGGAGTAACTAATCCTATGTGCCACTGAGCCAGTGCTCTGGAGCCTGGGAACTGCAGCTACTGAGCGGATATGCCACAACTACTGAAGCTAAAGCACCCTGGACCCTGCGCTTCCCAACAAGAGAAGCCGCCACGCTGAGAAGCTGGCACACCGCAAGCAGAGAGTAGCCCCTCCTTGTCACAATGAGAGAAAAATCCCGAGAAGCAGCGAAGACCCAGCACAGCCAAAAATAAATAAATGAAGATAATATGCGTGTGTATATATATAATAAAATAAACAAATAAAATAGAGATTAAGAAATTTGCTTCACCAACTACTCCACAAAAATTTTCTAAGGATTAGAAGACTATTGAGATAGATTGAGATACCTAGATGGAAAGGCTTTCAAATAGAACTTCATCTGGGTTTTACGAACACAGCGTAAACCTGAATTCTGTTTCCTTGTCAGCCCTGGAACTTGACAAAAGGACAACCTCTGATATGCACGCTATCTGCCATCCAATGAAACTTTAGAAATATGCTCCTTTGCTGTTTGTGAGAGACCAGAAGCAGACCTTGTGAATTTCCAGGTGCCAGGTGTGCCTGTGTGTTTGACTCTTGGAATCTCAAGCTTGAGGGATTACTCTCCCACTTATTTGGAGAAAGAGCCTAAGCAACTATATCAAGACTCACTGTTTGGTGGCCTTCCTTGTAAATTTCACAGTTGCCACGTCTCAGTGTGATGACACCTCTTGCCTCAACAATCTGAAACCACAGTGGCCTTCATCTGTCCTCTTATTCTGTTCTCCAAAACCAGTGCAGTCACATGGGCACTTTCCAGAGACGCGAGCTTTATACCTTTAAAGAAATTTAGAAGCTCTTCTAAAAATTAAAAATGTAGTTCTTTTGCTTTTTATCTTTGTGTTTACCTTGAAGCACACACTCATGCCCCACAAAACTCTGAAGCCAACTTTGAGTTTTCAGGATATCCGCTGTGGGCTCTATTAGGCCATTCATCCATGTGGCAATTAGAACAAATCCAGGGAAAGGCTGCTTGATATGCCCGCTGCCAGCTCCTAGCATTTGGGATCTTCTCATTAACAATCACCCTACTTGAATGGAGATTAACCATCTGGGGGCCAGAAGTCTCTGTTAAAGGAATAAACAGAGGGTCTTGACGTTTCTCATTCTGCCCCTGGAGTGTCTAGGCTTCAATTTTGTTACTTTGTCTGTAGCCTGAGTCACCCAGGCCAGCCCAGAAGCCACTATCCTAGTAAGTGAGCAGGATACACTGGGAAGCACCTGCTCACCCTGCACTGCCATCGGCCTGCTGGGGGCGGTGGGGAGGGGGTGGGGGAAAGGGAGGGTCCTAAGCACAGTAGGACGCAACGTTTGCATGATTTCTTTGCCTTTAAAATGAGAGGAGTTTGGGACTTCCCTGGCAGTCCAGTGGTTAAGGCTTTCCCTTCCAATGCAGAGGGTGCTGGTTCAATCCCTAGTCAGGGATCTAGAATCCCACATGCCTCAGGGCCAAAGGGCCAGAACATGAGACAGAAGCAATATTATAACAAATTCAATAAAGACTGTAAAAATGGTCCACATCAAAAAAAAAATAGCTAACATAAGGAAGAGATGCACAACTTAAGAAAAAATAAAAGTTGATATATGTATAACTGAGTCACTTTGCTCTACAGAAGAAACTAACACAACATTGTAAATTAACCCTACTCCAAAAAAATTTTTTTAAAATTAGAGGAGTCTTAAATGCATATTACTAAGTGAAAGAAGTCAATCTGAAAAGGCTGCATATTGTATGATTCCAACTAAATGACACCCTGGAAAAGACAAACCTGGTTGCCAGAACCTGGGATGAATAGCTAGAACACACAGGATTTTTAGAGCAGTGAAAATACTCTGTGCAACACTATACGATTGATACGTATCTATATACGTTTGTCCAGACCTATGGAATGTACAATCCAAGAATGGATCCTGAGGGAAACCATGGACTCTGGGTGACTGAGATGGGTCAGTGTAGGTTCATCAGTTACTACAAAAGTACCATTCCAGTGTGGGATGTTATTGATAGGGGAGGCTGTAGGGACAAGAATATATGGGAAATCCTTGTACCTTTCTCTGAATTTTGCCATGAACCTAAAACCGCTGTAAAGAAAATATAAAATAAAATCTTTTAAGGCACAATTTTTAGGGGAGTCACCTTTTGTAGTTTCCGTGGTTCCTTCCAGCTCTGACTGCTGATGACAGTTTCTCGGCTCGGAAGGTCATTTTGTCAGTGCTCAGCGTCTCTCAGATTTTCTTTAGTGGGGATGGGGGGGTGGCGCTGAAAACCTAAAGTCTTCGAAGGAGAACAGAGAACAAGGCATCCGCTTTTGACTCAGAATGGGGGAGAGAACCACAGCTGTGCTGCTAGTTAGGAATAGAGCTGGGTCCCCAGCCCAGGGCACTTTCCAAGTCACATCACTGAGCATCCTTTGATGATAGAGCACATCTGTCAAGGTAAATTGTAGAGAGATGGGCTCCATCCCTTTGAAGGAATTTGCTTTTCCCTTTGTCTTCAGATGAAGCAGGTCTCTTGGCTCATGTTTCTATCCTCTGGTCCCATGCTTACCCGTGCTCCTTTTGATGTCCTAGGACAAGCAGGGGATACCGTGGTGGCTGGGCCTGAGCTACAAAGGCATCTTCCAGTATGACTACCATGATAAAGTCAAGCCCAGGAAGGTAAGCATGCTCTCCTTGGTGGGCTAGTGGTGCTCCGGTGGAGGGAGGAACAGGCTGAGAAGTGACAAAAATTGTAGTCATGCAGCCTCAGGGCCTCTGGGCTCCCCAGTCTCCTGATAAGCGCGGTGTATACAAACTACTCCAAACTCATCCAGTCTGCCTTCTCTGGGCAAATACTTTTCCTTCCTGTCACTAAGGAAATGGAAGCTGTAAAATTATTTAAGGTAAGAAGACGGATTTCCAGGTGGCGCTAGTGTTAAAGAACCTGCCTGCCAATGCAAGAAACACAAGAGATGCGAGTTTGATCCCTGGGTTGGGAAGATCCCGTGGAGGAGGGCATAACAACCCATCCCAGTATTCTTGCCTGGAGAATTCCATGGACAGAGGAGACTGGCAGGCTGCAGTCCATGGGGTCACAAAGAGTCAGACATGACTGAAGTGACTTAGCGCATATAGAAGAAGAAGACTAGGTCAGCTTACCCAGAGCAGATGGACAACGGGACTCTGACAGACCATTCTGGCCCTTCATTCTCTGGGATGCTGTGCTAATGGGAATGTGAAGGAGTGTCTCTCTTGAATCCTGAGGCTAATCTGAGTTTTCCCAAAGGTTTTCTTTTTTGTTTTTTTTAGAAAGGGGTGGGGGACCTAAAAGAAGAGATTGTGGGTCAAAAAGAGGTGAAAAATAAAGAAGCATGAGAGGCTTGCCTGCCAATCCAGTAAATATTTTCTGGCATATTAGAAGTGATCAGAAATCTGGAAGAAATAAGATCACTTGCCAAAAAAGAAAGGGAAGCTTAATAGAGTGTATAGAGTCACGGTAAAGCCAAAACAGAATGTTTGAAGGGGACATAGGACTTGGATTTTCTGTTTTCATTTCTACACATTTTTCAGACCAGAACAAATTGAAAAATTATAATGGAAAAAATGTCTCTGAGGCGAGAGCTGTCATTGAGCTCCTCCAGGCAGAGGAAAAAACGGGGAGATGATATGAGAATCAGACCCTGAAATACAGATTAAAAGTCTATCAAAACCACACTTGCTTTTGGAGGGAGAAAGCCGTATGATTTCGTTATGTCACTGTAAAATGCTTTCCAAGCTGCTTTATCCACAAGCGGGATTGAAATCCACGCTACACATCCGAGCTTATTGTAGTCTATCCAGTGGACATCTATCTGCCCTTAGCCAGCTTCTCATTAAACTGATAGAGAAAAAATGGCTCTGTGTTGAGGATGATTTTCACTCAATTGATCAGTAAGTCAGTTAAGTTCTATGAAAAGATCCTGAGCCTGTGATGGAGGAATTCTTCCTTGGGGATAATTCAGGAGGAACCTGGCTGTTCCAGGGATGATTGTTTTGTGACTATTTTCAAAACCCCTCCAGTTTCCTGCTGCAATACATGATTTGGACTCTGCATTCTTATTTTTTCTTCTTTGTCTTTCTCAGTCACTGGGTCTGTACTTCTTCAAACACTCTTAACTTTCTGTTTCTTTTCTACCTCTTTCTCTATAACCTTTATAAATTTCTGTGCTTTTTTTGAGTTTTCTCTTTACTCCTTTCTTCTTTTTATTTTTTAAAACTTTTTCGTTTATATTGGAGTCTAGCTGTTTAACAACATTGTGAAAGTTTCAGGTGAATGGCAGAGTGACGCAGCCATACATGTACGTGTATCCATTCTCCCCCAGACTCCCCTCCCATCCAGGCTGCCACATAACACGGAGCAGAGTTCCCTGTGCTATACAGTAGGACCTTGTTGGTTATCCATTTTAAATATAGCAGTGTACACATGTCTATCCCAGCCTCTGTAACTATCCCTTCCCTGCACTCTTTCCCCAGTGGCAACCTTAAGTTCGTTCTCTTAAGTCTGTGAGTCTGCCTCTCTTTTGTAAATAAGTTCGTTTGTACATTGACTGTCCCCTCTCTCCAACATGCTTGGCTATTTTTTCTGCTTGCAAGAGCCACAGATACTCCTAGATCCTTTAACCCAGTCCTAGTAACAACGTATGCATCTCTCAATTGCCCCGCTGGTGGAGACCAAGGCCAGCTTGGACAATTGGGGTCTACAGTGGAATTCATTAAAATCCCATGGTTAAACTCTTCTCTCCCTCTGAATGTTTTTGAAAAACGTGCTAACTAGTATTGGTACGTGTTCAGTTCAATTTATTAATGTTTAAGCTTGCTTTGTTTCTCTAATTGAGGTGCTAATGAAGGTTTTAGATGTAGTGAGGTAGCCTTGATATTTGTGAAACATACAAAATGCAGCACAGGGGTTCAATAAATTGTAACTATTCCTGTAAGACTCCAAAAGAGACTTCAAAATAATGAAAAGTGGAAAGTAAAATGTGTGAATAATCACCCTTTGAATAAGAGAATTTACTCTCATTGGTTGAATTTATGCAGGTGGTGAATACATGTATTCAGTATATTCACTGTATTCAAACTGGGTTGTTACTGAAAATGTTACCTGCTTCTGTGTCCTCCAAGGAAGCATTTGGGATTCTCAAGTCTGTCACTCACTGAGGGGCAACCAGGCCATCAGAGTCACTATTCATTCGTTTCTTCATTCCTTCAGAAATGTGTATTGCATACCCTCTATGCTCCAAGAAGTCTGCAGGGTTCTGAGATAACACACACATCAGGTCCTCAGGTCCTGCCAGGCTATTAGAAAGACAGGTATAATAATCGCATCTTACAGATAAGACAGGTCTGCATGAGGGATGATGATGAGTTGGCTGGGCATGGAGAAGGAAATGGCAACCCACTCCAGTATTCTTGCCTGGAGAATCCCAGGGACAGAGGAGCCTGGTGGGCTTCCGTCTACGGGGTCGCACAGAGTCGGACACGACTGATGCGATGTAGCAGCAGCACGGAGAAGGAGTTGTATCTTACAATGGTGTCAGAGGTATTGAAGATGGACCAGTGGGGTGAGGAGACACACAGGTGTGCATGAAAGCACCTTGAAGGAGAGGAGCATGGCGTGATGGAGAAGCACGTGGCACCACTGGGGCTGGAACGTAGCAGGAGAGGAGGCTGATGGGGCTCCAGCATCCAGAATCCTGAGGATTTGCTGGGAAGATATCCTCTTTGAGGCAGCAGGAGTCTCTGAAGCAGATGAGTGGCCGTTTCAGACTTCCATAGCCAGAGGAGCATCATTCTGACAGCTGGTGGAGGATAAGTGGAGTGATACAGGATAATAGTTGCAGACTGGGACGTCATTACACTAGTGTAGGTCTGAACTGGTGGGGGCTTGGGGGTGGCTGTCAGTGCTGAGGGTGGAGAAGGGGAATTGGAAGAGAGATGTTTAGAAGGTGATGTGACTGATCAATGGCAGGGGTTGAGAGGATGGCAGTCAGAGGAGGAGGAGAACCTGGAACAACTCCCAGGCTTCTTGATCGACCAGATCCTGGGATGTTAGAGAAGGGGAGAGAAGAGCAGTTTAGGACACGCCTTGTCTTAGGCTGATGGGGCGTTCGGGGAGCCTTGGCAGATAGGCAATGAGTTTTCAGTTGGAGCTCGACAGTATCAATTTCCAAATCATAACTGAACAGAGCGAGGAGCGGGAGAGGTACTCAGCACACTGAAAAAGTTACAGTAGCTTTAAGTGAATTTCCGTTCCCCATCGTGACATTCCCTGTGAGGCTGAAGGGCAGACTGGGGACCGGGACACCCTGATTCTGCTATAACTTGGGGAGCCCTCTTAGGAAATAAATGTGCAATTGGAATACAAAATTAAGAACTTTGAAAAGCCCATGAGGAAAAGAGCAGAAATTTCATTAGCCCAAGGGGTATCCACCTCTGCTGAGACATGCTGTGGGCCCTAAAGACTTAGCCTGAGCTGTAATGAAGAGGTCCCAGCTTCAGGGAACACAAGGCAAGGCTCCTGTCCCTTTTGCTCACAGCCAGCACCATCACCATCATAAAAGGCCACTTCTCTTCCCTGTAAGGCACCTGAGAATCTCTGAATGCACAGATCACACTCCCAGGCTCCAGACCTGTGGATCTGAGGAGAGGCAGGCACGTGGTAGTGACCACCAGTTCACATTTATATGAGTGCCCCAAATCTGTCTTCAGCGAAAGATCGGAAACTCACATGAAACTCTCAGAATGGAGAGAGGCCCCAGTGCCCCCTGATCCTGCCCCCCTCATTTCTGTCCCCACTGCTGTATGTCTAGAAAGCCTCACAGTGAATCCTGACATGGGGGCCAGAGTTGAGGATCACCCCTGCGGCCAGCAGTGGGTCCTTTCCGAACTCAGACTCAAGGAGGATCAGCCAGGCATGGCAGGTGCGCCCAGCAGGGCCTCTGCACCTGGGGAGCTGGGCACAGGGCTCAAGTTTGGGCCGGCTCTGAATGAGGGATGGCCCTCCAGGCAGCAATCACACCCTGGCAAAGGGGCCCAGGCAGAGCTTGCCACCCGGGACCCCCGCAGTGCTCAGGAAACAGGGAGTGGCACCCAGTTCTGGGCACCTGAAGGCCCTTTTGTAGCAACAGTGCCCAGGCAGGAGTCTCCCTGACACTCTGACCCAGTTACAGCAGCTAGGCTCTATGGCACCGAGACAATGGGAGCCAGCTTTCAAGTAGGGGCAGGACCAGGGTGAGCCGCACCTTTGCCTTCAGAGGAGCTGGAGGCATCTCTCGGCGTCCTCGGCTGCAGTAGCATCAGCAGATCATGCGCACAGCCGGAAACAGGCCCTCAGTAGCCTCCTGTGAGAATGCACTCAGGTGCCTCCATAGGGGCCCTGAGAAGAAGCGAGTAGCTAGTGACTGTCCCAAAGCGGGCAGCACCACAGCTGTCCAGCTTCTCTGGGGTTTGTGGGGTACTAGTTTCCCACTCTGGTTGCAGTCTTCCCTAAATTGCTTAATCCTCACTCTTAAGTCCTGGGGGCTTTGGGGGAGATGGAGTAAAGCATGGGATCCCTCGTAGGTGGAGCAGGGAGAGCATTCTAGGCCCCGTCCAATCACTCGCCCCTATTACCTGGATCTTCTAAACAGATGGGCACCTGGCCTTGCAGAAGCACAGCCCAAAATGCAAGCTGCTGATGTTAGGGGAAAAAAGTAGCTTCTTTGCCCTCAGGGCACACCTGTCAGGAACAGCAAGGCGTGTGTGGGCATCCCAAGAGGATGTTGTGGCTCTTGAGTGTGTTCAGAAGCTCAGAGCTATTTCAGAATGATGTGTGGCACAAGAATAGCCCCCCAGATGCCTAAAAAGCCCACACATAGGACTAAAAACAAAATACCCAAGCTCCCATCTGTACTAGAATAGTGGTGCTTGCTTACATAGATGACTTTCTTTTTTTTGGCTTCATGGAGTCTTATTTGTGGCATGTGGAAGGGATCTAGTTCCCCAACCAGGGATCAAATCCAGGCCCCCTAAATTGGGAGCTCAGATTCTTAGCCACTGGACCACCAGGGAAGTCTCAAGATGAGTTCTTTCAAAATGAACAGATGGAATCCCAAACAGTGTCTGAGGATAGGTTGTAGAATTGTTTATAAGTCATTAAATCTCCCCTCACCATCAACTCTCACCGAATCCTGTGGTTTCTCTCCTTCACCCACTGATGTTTTCCCTCTCACTCAGCCTGCCTCCCCACTCCTGCACGCTTGTTCACACACTGCCAAACATGCCTCTCTTATTTACCATGATCATGGGGAGATCATTTTAGGCACTGTCGTGAGTGGGGTTTCGGAGAACGGGAGTGGCAGTATTTTCCTGTCTAGCTGTCTGGGTTTAGCAGTGGTCACAGAAGTACAGAGAGGGTTACATTGGTGAAAAACAGAAAAAACCTTGCAGTTACATAGATGATTTTCCCCTACTTTCTCCGGGGTACCACATTCCCTTTGAGCACATCTCTGCGTGTGTAGAAATGGAGCTCTTACAGGTGAGAGATCCTTTATTCCACCAGGTACCCGTCCTGTTGAGCTTCCCCTGGTGGCTCAGTGATGAAGAATCCACCTGCCAATGCAGGAGACACAGGTTTGATCCCTGAATTGGGCAGATCCCCTGGAGGAGGGCATGGCAACCCGCTGCAGTATTCTTGCCTGGAGAATCCCATGGACAGAGAAGCCTGGAGGGCTACAGTCCATGGGGTCTCAGGGTCGGACATGACTTAGCAACTAAACAACAACTGTCCGGTTGACTTCAGGGAATCATGAAACATTATCAGTTGAACCTGTTAGTTTGAGTGCGCTTGGACACTCGAAGGAAAATATCAAACTTCATCTTGGGTTATATTTATGGCCAAGGAAAGACACACAGGCATCAAACAAGAGTAAATGCCACTACATAAAGTGACCGTCAGTGGGGACACGCCACAAATCAGCTGGCATGTCAGTCTCAGGCAGCTGTGTTGGTACAAGCATGAGTGTTTCTACTTCGCTGAGAACATTTGAATGAAAATTAAATGATCTATACTGAAAAGACATTGTTTATTAGCTCCCGTGGAACCAGGATCACATGGGGCAGAGGTAAATAAAGCTGGGTAAAGTCAATCACAAAGGGCTCCCTCTTTTAGAGGAGGACCTTGCACTCCTTAGATCAGAGCCTGAAAAATTCTGATCTCTGGGACAATCTGCCTCTTCTTGGGAGCACGGGGACCAAAGGCTTCAGGTGATTCACTTCTCCCACGCCCGAGACTCAGTTCCCACCAGCACCAAGCTGAGCTGTGTGCTCTGTCCTCTGGCTGTAGTCTGCACTCCCCAATCCTGTGGAGAGCCTAGCCATTGAATCATCAGAAGACATTATCATTTACAACAGAAAACGCTTTCTGAATGGGGCGCCAGGAAGAGTCAGAATAAAGATCCGTCCATCAGGCTTTATCAGACACTATATGCATTAAAAAAAGAACAGTGTGAAACACGTGACTCCAAAGAAACCTTGGAAGCAATATTCAATATCTGTAAATCATCACTGATAGCTGCAGCCCACTCACCAGCCCATATTTAATGAAATCTCTCTGTCGGGGGAGGATGACAGTGCTGGTCCTTGTTACGTATTCAACAGACAACATTTACTTATTTATTTGATGTGCAATTAGGGGCGCTCTTATGTTCACTTAGATGCACAATTAGGAGCGCCGAGGGCTCCCCTCTGAGACATTAGGAGAAGGAACCAGAGTAAATGGTCTGCCCCTTCCCCCCAGAGCAGCCAGTGCAGCTTCCTATGGTTCCTCCGAGCATTTCAGAATCGGGAGCATTAGCTCAGAGAACTGATGCATTGCTTGTCACCGCCCCAGATTAGTAAAGATTTTTGAACTGGATGAAACAATGAGACAGGAAGAGAAAATAATATTTACAGGAAATATTCCATTAACTGTGAACCAGCTCCCAGCTCACAGTCAGCCAGCCTGCTGAATTATTCAACGTGATAAGCATGCCTTTAAGTGCTTTGCCGACTTATTTTTCAGCTTCTGTTTGGATACACTTGACTCATCCTTGGGCTGCTGAGCTCTCTGCCTTGGCAGGCCCTGGGCGGGTGCCTCCCTCATCCCGTTATCTGTACTCCCCTGGGAGACTGCACCCTGGGCTCCCCAGGGAGAAAGAGCTCCACGGAGTATGTTCAGCATTCCAAGCATTTTGCAGCCTTTGCTTTTTCAGTGTCTGATCAAAGGGCTCCTTTGTTGCCTCCTTCAGATCTCACTCAACACTGAGTGGACCAGGAAGCGTTCAGCGCCTGTGGGTGACAGGTCCTGGCCACAGGTCACCAAGGTGAGCCGGCCTCAAAGCTGAGGAGTGGGCCTGCTGGAGGGATGCTGGGGTGCAGGGAAGAAGTGGGGGCAGAGAGTCACCAACATCTGCCATCTTAAAATAACCCCCCAGGAAAGGAAAAAAGCAGTTGTATTCTAGGAAGACTGAGATGCTCTTCTCAAACCATCAGTGGTGCATACATTTATGTGCATGGTCGTATCTGACTCTTTGTGACCCCATGGACTATAGCCCCCCAGGCTCCTCTGTTCATGGAATTTTCCAGGCAAGAATACTGGAATGGGTTGCCGTTTTCTCCTCCAGGGTATCTTCCCAACCCAGGGATCAAACCCAAGTCTCCTATATCTCCTGTATTAGGCAGGCAGATTCTTTACCACTGTACCACCTGAGAAGACATCCTCTTCTCAAAGCATGTGAAATAGCATAGCTGGATTCTCTCCCTTTGGAACAGGAATCCCAGTCTCTCCTCTCATCCAAGAATTTCAGTCCCCTGAATGTGCTGAGCTGGAGCTTCAGAACTCCAGTAGAAGGTGTTGAATATGAAATCCTTCAGTAAAATGGTCCCAGAAATACCAATTGCCCGTCCTGAGCCAGTCCCTGAAGATGATACAGTGAACAAAAGAGATGGGTCCCTGCCCTCACAGAGCTTAGAGTCTAGAGAAGAAGATGGTCAAAGCATTAGGTCTCTTAACGTAGAGTGTCAGAGTGGTGAACTGGACAAAGACAACCAACCAGTAAGGAAGAGGGGGAGGGTATGGAGTGGTCTCGCCGAAGAGGTGATGTCTAAGTGCCTCTGCCCCAAGTGTTGCACATCCCCTGAGAAGCAGAGTCGGAGGTGGATTCTCTCATAGGAGAGGTACTGGGAAATGGTCTGCAATTAACACCAAAGAACAAAGGGAAGCAGACAGGACCCGGCAGAGGGAGAACTGGAGCTGTGATGCAGCCTCAGGCAAAGCTGAGAAACTGCAGCCAGCAGACCCATCACCTTAGCTCAGCATCAACCAATCACTAGATACAGGTGACCCGCCAGGGTGGGGTCGTGACCTTGGGCAAGATTGGCTCTGCACAGCTGAGATTGTGCAGAGGTGATAAATCCTGCAGTCCTGAAGGAGATGCTGATCGGTGCAGTCGCTTTTACCGCGGTGGTTCCTCAAGTGTGGCCCTTGAGCCAGCAGATCACTGCTACGTGACCTGGGAACACATGAGAACCACGTATTCCAGGTACCCATCTGACTCTGAAATTCAGAGGCTGGGGCGTGGCGGTGTGGGTTTTCACGAGTCCTCAGAAAAATTTGGAGACAGGCTATAGAGTTTGAGGATGGCTGCTCTACACACAGGTAACAGAAACTTTCTGTTGTTCAGCTTTGTTGTTAAGATAGTGTCATCTAAGTTAAAGTCAAATTCCTTCTTATAACAGATTTAAAAAGAGGTTTTATAAGCCAGTGGCCTCCATATCCACTTAAAGGCCCCAAATAAATCTCAAAATCTCAACCAAGAAGTAATTTGAGGACTATTAACTCACTTCAAGGGATTCAGAGTTGTGATAAACAGCTTATTTAACTTCTCTGTGCCTCTGTTTTTATGTCTGTGAAATGGAGGCTCTAAAACATGAGCAATAGTCCAATTACCTTCAACGTGAATATGTTTACATCTCAAAGAGTTACCTATTCCCCGCGATAAAAGTGCTGTTGCCCTTGACGTAGCAAATATTGTTACAGTCTCTTTTCTGCTGAACACAAGAGGCAGGATCACCATGAAAAGCAAACAGCGTCTCTTTGTTAAGATGATTGATTTTTTTCTTGGTCACTGGATCTGAGAACCCAGGGTCCCTTGGTTCCCACAGGTTCCTCTGGAGGCCATTTCAAAGCCTGGTCCTGAGTTAAACCCTCCCCCTCACCAACTTGTATTCTTGTTGGAACTGTCTCCATAATACTCGTACTAATGTCAGACTGTCCCTTTTGAACATGATGTCTATGAGCAGAAAATAAAAGCATGTGCCCATCCAGGTGGGTGATCTTCAAGAGCTATAAGGTGAGTCATTTCTCTGGAAAGATACAGGAGGACAGGAATGCAGTTCTCCTCTTAAAAATGTTTTGTTTTTGTTTTTGGCTGCACTGGGTCTTTGTGGCTGCACGCAGGCTCTCTCTAGTTGTGGCAATCAGGGGCTAGTCTAGTCGCAGTGCACAGGCTCTCATTGAGGTGGCTTCTCTTGCTGTGGAGCACAGGCTCAGTAGTTCTGGTTCACAGGCTTAGCTGCCTTGCAGCTAAGTGTGGGAACTTCCCATGTCCCCTGTACTGGCAGGTAAATTCTTCACCACTGGACCAATGCAATTCAGGGAGGTCCCAATGCAATTCTTACTTTAGGAGAAGCAGATCCAAATCTCTCGTGGGTTGACCTGCTTAGAGGTACCTCTTGGGTGAAGAACTCACCCAAGTGCTATCTGATTACCAGGGTAACTCTCCAGGCCTGGCATTACCCTTTGGGTATTCTGTTCCTGCTCCCACCTCCTACTGTTATTTTCTGATGGCAAGATGTCCAATCTGGTGGTCAAGGCCCCTCATTTCTAGATCTAGGTCTCCAAGCTCAGTTGCATCCCTGGGCCTCAGTTGCCTATCAACAAGGCAGCTGCTGCAGATGATGGGGAATCTTGAGGTCAAGAGAAGCAGGAAACAAGAAATGAGAGAGAGGAATGAAGCTAGGGGCAAGCTTGCTGTAAAGCCAGAAGGGAGTCAGTCCTTCGTGAAAGGAAGAATGTAGTGGTAGAGAGAGAGAGAACACCAGTTTCTAAGTGGGTAAATCCCTGTCTGTCTCTGACTATTGTCCAGATCCACTGAAACCCCAGCTAGATCCAAGCAGATGACCAGAAATAGTTTCCCACCCTGCCCCCACCCTAGCTGAGCATCTGTCCCTCCTGTGGGGTGTGAGGTCTCCCGGAGCTCATTCACCACCCGTGGCTGAGCATCATCATCTTATTAAGCAGCACGTGTCAAGCACTAGGATCACTGTATACACAACCACGTTGATAGTGGGGAGGGTGGGGAGTAGGGGTCAGACTCTACACTCTGTATTTATAGTGAAGATTGTCAGTCATGTCCAACTCTTTCCGACCCAATGGACTATACAGTCCATGGAATTCTCCAGGCCAGAATACTGGACTGGGTAGCCTTTCCCTTCTCCAGGCGATCTTCCCAACCCCCAGGAGATTGAACCCAGGTCTCCCGCATTGCAGGCAGATTCTTTACCAACTGAGTCACAAGGGAAGCCCAAGAATACTGGAGTGGGAAGCCTATCCGTTCTCCAGTGGATCTTCCTGACCCAGGAATCAAACTGGGGTCTCCTGCATTGCAGGCAGATTCTTTACCAATGGAACTATCTGTGTTTATAACATCCAAATAAACACCCAGCCAGACAGGCCAGTAGCGCCCTTGAGATTGCCGAACTTGTAGATAACTAGCAGAAGTAGACTCCTGCTACCCAAGGTGCCCCATAGACCTTGGTGTAATCTGAAGATGATAATGAAAACCAAAGGCTGTTGTTGGATCTCTGTCTTTGGTAGAGGCATCTCCAGTGGCCCCACCCACTCCAAAGGGAGCCCTGAACTAGTAGTGACTTAGGACCTGGCTGGGTTTCTCTCGCTTAAAAACCAAAGACCTGGCCAGGCTAACAAGAATATCAATGACTTGGGACTCAAAAGACACATTTCTTCTATCTCCCACTGTTCTTTTAAAAAATATTCTTCCCTAGATGGAAAGGAAAGCAGTGCATGACTTTTCTGACCTCCCAGGTAATACAGAGTCACTTTAAATAGCAAAGTTAATTTCATTAAGAAATGAGATAGGGAGTTTGGGATGGACATGTACACACTGCTATACCTAAAGTGAATAACGAACAAGGCCCTACTGTCTAGCATATGGAACTCTGCTTAGTGTTATGTAGCAGCCTGGATAGGAGGGGAGGTTGAGGGGGAATATATACAGGTGTATGTATGGGTGAGTCCCTGATAATTTCAGGTAAACAATGTTAGCCACTGGACCACCAGGTGAACAGTATGTTCACCTGAAACGATCACAGCATTGTTTGTTAATTGGCTATACCCCAATACAAAATAAAAAGTTTAAACTGAAAACAAAAGAAATGAGAGTGCCCAATCCTTGATAACAGCCAAAGCCCCCAACTTGATGTAACATTAAATCTCGTCCCCTCTCCCAGCTGGGCAGCCTCCATCTCTCCATACCTCCTCTGATGGCAGCTAGCAGCCCACTCCTCATTGCTTAGATGTGAGCAGGGGTCAAGTGGCAATCTCAGCTTCAGCCTTTAACTTTAGGAGACGCCTGTCAAGTTCTCCAGGCAACGGTGGGGGCTGGTATGTGTGTATGTGTGTTGCTCAGTCATGTCTGACTCATTGCGACCCCATGGACTTGTAGCCCGCCAGACTCCTCTGAGATGGATTATCATAAAGTCCTGGCTAGTACATCGCTGTCGGATCCTGCAACTCTGGTTGTGTAGTGGTGTCATCACCTACCGATAACATAATTCCTGACCAACTGTGCTAAGACCTGGGGCAACCCCACAGAGCCCTGGCCAGTGAACCCAAAGACAATCCCAGCGCGCAGGTCTTTCCAGCATTTGCATCAGATGTTTCTGATGCTACATGGGTTTTTGAAAGATTCCTCACCAATCTTGAGAATCATTCTAGAAAGTGTGCATGCATGCCAAGATGCTTCAGTCATGTCCGACTCTGTGACTCCATGGACTGTAGCCTACCAGGCTCCTCTGTCCGTGGGATTCTCCAGGCAAGAATACTGAAGTGGGTTGACTTGCCCTCCTTCAGGGGGTTCTCCTGACCCAGGGATCAAACATGTGTCTCTTAACATCTACCTGCATTAGCAGGCAGGTTCTTTACCCACTAGCATCACCAAATTTGGCCTGTGGGTTACCCCCACCCCGAGTGGACCCAGCTTCCTCATTACGAGTGTTTCTGTTCCAACCTTTTATCAAGAGGTCGAAGAATCAAAGGGGTTCTGAGTGCCCATCTCTCCAGGCCTCCCCGGACCGTAAGCCAGCTGCTAGCCCTGCCTGTAGCAAGGATCAGGAGCTACAGCTGAGGGAATGGCCTCTGTGTGGCCGTGCACAGGTGTATATCTTTAACCACATCATGGAGCTGATGCTTGGAGCTGTGGGGGTTGAGAAACAGGTCCCTGGCCAGATTTCTTACATGGTAGTGTCATGTAACTAGAGATACCTCAGTTACGACAGCACAAAGCAGTCGGGCTGGGGGAGGTCACTTGTCATCTGCAGAGCCCACCCCAGCAGACGCGAAAGGAAAGCCCTATAGAAGGACCGTCAGAGCATGGGGAGTCGGAAGCTGCCTGTGGAAAAGGGACAGTCCTGGGATTAGGGGGCCTTATCCTGGACTGCTGGCTCCTTTAAGTAATTAATTTCACTGAGTTTTAACCAAAGAGCATCTTCTGTTTTATGGTTCATGGAGAGTAGGATTTACCAGTCAGAGCAGTGGAAAGGCCTAAGGAGCTCCTGGTTACCCCCTTTTCTATACAACCCCCCAAGCCCTAGTCACCCAGAAACCTACTTTCCTGTCTCTCTGGCCTTGCCTGTGCCAGACATGTTGTATAAATGGAACCAGAAGCTGTGGCTTCTTTCACTTAGAATAATCTGTTCAAGGTTCATCCCTGTTGTAGCATGAATCAGAACTTCATTCCTTCTCATGGCTGAATAAGTTTCCATCATTTTCTGTTTACTTCAGCATTTTCTGCTCTAACACAGCAAAGGCATATACACAAATGGTGCCTTGGGTCTTCATACTTACAGTGTTCCCTGATAAGGGGGTAGAGCTTTGCCCCAGCTTCCTTCTGGTACCCACTCGGCTGTCACTTCAGCAATGCCTTCCCTGACTGCTTTATAAACAGTGACAACCCCTGCCCTACCCCTGATGCTTGTCCTCAGACCTGCTACCCTCTAGTGTCCTCTGTATAGTTCTCTGATTTATTTTCCTACCGCACAGAAATGTGCGGAGACTGTTGTCGGTGTTTTCTTTGCCACATGCCCACTGGTATCTCAGTGCCTGACCCAAGGTAGAAAATAGTGGTTAAATGAAAAAAAAGGCAGACAGAGCGGAATATCTCTGCTATCTGCTAGCATGTTGTGAGCCACCTCCATATATATGTGTATAGTGGTCTCAGAGAAAGAAGGATAAATAGTATAGCTTCTATAAGGAAGGGTTGGAGGAAAAGACCAGACATCTGTAAGGAAAGGGAGGGAGTCAGGAGAGCTTTTAACAGCTTAGACTTGTTGATGGAAAAACAAAAAGCATAACATTTCCCTACCAGTCCATCTAGAGCAGCGGTCCCCAGCCTTTTTGGCACCAGGGAACAGTTTCATGGAAGACAGTTTTTCCACGCACTGGGGTGAGGTGGGGGATGGTATGGGGATGATTCAAGAGCGTTACATTTATTGTGCACTTTATTTCTATTATTATACCATCAACTCCACCTCAGGTCATCAGGCATTATATCCCAGAGATTGGGGACTCCTGCTCTAGACTGTCTCTTGATTTTATTTTTTGTCTCTTGGAGCAAAAAGGACTCAAATTACTACTAGTCACTAGATGTCAAAAGTGAATCTCTGGAGGATGGCAGGCCATTGAATCACTCAGCTGGATGCCTTTTCTTGCTTAGAAGCAGGAAATGTCATGCTGAGAAACCCTGCTTGTCAGATCCAGTACCCTTTGCCTTGTCGTGGCTCTCAACTAGTTTCTGCTGAACCCCACAATACTTAGGAAGCTCTGTGAGGTTTTTTCCTTCTTAATGAGCATGATTCAGAGGGGAATCCCCAGGTGATCTTCCTCAAGTGTGAACCTGTTTCATACTAAACCCTAGCACAGCCTGAACACTGTCAAGCTCTCACTCCCGCACCTGGGGGCTCATTGGCCGAGCCTGGAGGTGGGGCTGGGGGACTTGACTGGAGGGTTCAGCCTGCTCCAGGTCATGCCTAGCAAAGAGCCTTCCATCTGTCTAGCCAGAATGGGTTGTGAGGGGTCACTCCAGGTCTGGACTCAAGAGGATTCCAGCTTGAGCTTCTGAGCTCCTGGAGACCTACTCACTTTGGAACCTACTTGAATTCAGACAGAGCTACCAGAAGAAGGAAGAGCTATAGCTCCTGGGTTGCAGCTCCCAGGCTGGGCCCCCTGCCACTTCCCCATTGCCATTTTCCATATGGTTTAGAAATGTATTAACAAGATGTACAGGTTCAAGGGCTGGTGGTTCCTCATGGCATGGAGGTTATCTGAATTTTGAGCAGATAGGGGTTCAAATACCAACTCCCATCATTTATGATCTGTGTGACTTGGAGAAAGTGACCTAACCTCTCTGAACTCTGGTTGCCATAGTAACCTACCTTATAGAGTTCTTCATTCATTCACTTATTCACTTAACAATTGCTGAGTGCCTAATATGCCCTGAAGCACTGTGCTATGTGCTGGGAAAATACCTTCAACAAGCCTAGAGTCTAGTAGAAAAGACATTTGAGCAAAAAAAAGACATTTTATGACACAGGATGAGAACTGGCTTGACAGAGGGAGATGAATGAATATCAAGGAGAACCAGCCCAGCTGAGGGCTGGGACGTCTGAGGGGAGAGGGGGGTGGGAACAGCCCTCATGAAAAAATGTAGTTTAGGGCAGGCTGCAGAGAAGTGCCCGTTTCCTCTTCTGCCCTCACGGCTCCTCTCCCAAATTCACAGTTCCCACATCGACCTGACCATTTCAGGATTCCTCTAGGGAAACGGGAACCAGGGCAGGGCTTGAAATAGAAGCGACCCTTCTGGAAAGAGAGGAATTCTAGAATTGGAATCCTTACCACATCTCCTTAAAACATCCCCTTGTCTCTTCTTTTTGGGAAGGCTAAGTTGTGGAGCAGATACAGAACTGCTTAGTAAGACGGACCAGAGAGAAAGAGAGGGAAATCACCGAAGTCAGCCAGGGCACCAGCTGCAGAGATGGCGGCTCAACCCCAGCCTCCCCACCCCTCCTGGCTGCACTACCATCACAGAGCAGCTGGCAGGACTGCTGAGTGTTCTCGGCAGCAGTCTGAGCCAGCCGTCCCATGCCTGCCCTGGCCCCAAGCCTGCCCGGCCCCCATGCTCCCTAGGACACTTTCCAACCAGGAGAGCCTGGAGCTCACACCTGCACTTTGGGCGGTCCCCACAGAAACCAGGGTCTGCCAGGCCTTCCCCTCCCCAGAAGAATGGGCCAGCTCTTGAAACACTGGCTGGTTTAAAGTACATGCCAACTCCTCTTAAGTGATTATTTCCAAAGAGCCTTTGCTGGTTGATTAACATTTTAAAATTTTGTTTTACAGATAACACTAGAGTATTGTCATTTTTTTTAAAGCTTGATTATCCAGGCTTTTAATTATGAGTGTTTACTTTTATTTATGTAAAGCTGGTTATCATCCTATCCAATATTCTACCCCATCTCCCAAGGATTCAGGTAGCCCCTATCAGGGAAATCAGATCTCACTGTGATGCAACACCTCTGGGCAGGGCTTCCAGGCAAACTCTTAAGTAAGTAAGTAAAGTCACTCAGTCGTGTCTGACTCTTTGTGACCCCGTGGACTGCAGCCCACCAGGCTCCTCAGTCCATGGGGTTCTCCAGGCAAGAATACTAGAGTGGGTTGCCATTTCCTTCTCCAGGGGATCTTCCCAACCAAGGGATTGAACCCGGGTCTCCCACATTGGAGGCAGACACTTTAACCTCTGAGCCAACTCCTAACTGCCAACTATATCACCCAAAAAACAACTTTTTAAAATAAGAGTTACCCAAAGTCTGTCCTCCAAAGGTTTCAAAAAAAAAAAAAAAAGAACCCTTAACAGCCATCCAAGAAAAGATCTTTGCCATTGCAAGTGGTTCCCATTAAAATTCCCCACCCGAGATGGACTTAGTACTTCACAGGCCAATTCCATCTTTGAAGCATCCCATTCACAGAAGTCATAGCAGATGTGATTAGCCTTGAATGGTTTTGTAAAAAGTATTTATTTAGTTATTTGACTGCTCTGGGTCTTAATTGTGGCCTGTGGGATCTAGTTCCTTAACGAGGAATTGAACCCGGGCCCCTTGTCTTAGGAGCGCAGAGTCTCCCAAGGAAGAGCTCCCTTGGACCACCAAGGAAGTCCCAAGCCTTGAAGTTTTTGTTTTTTTAAAGAAAAGCCTGGCACGCAGAGAAGTGAAGCCACACCAAACTGAGCCCCCATGCTCACTGCTAGAAAAAAGCAAAGTTCAACTCGGGTAAAATGAGTTACCTGGCCAGAAACCCCTAGCCAGTTTCTCCCTTCGGACACTAACTTGCATCCATCCTCCCAGAGGCACGTTGAGGAGGAGAGAAATTCCATCAGGAGGCCAAGGATAAGGAAGGAAAAACGCTTTCAGCTTCTCTTGAAAGTTTTTACATTTGCCAAAGCTGTATGGTCAGGTCTCCCTGAGAAAAAGCCCAAATACACACAAGAAAATGATACAGAGAGATGCCCCTCAAGGAGAGAGCTAAAAGAAAATTGCATCCAGTGGGGACAAAGAAAATGGCCTGCTTTCTCCGTGGACCTCTTAAGGATCTGCGGATCTTCTTTCTCTCTCGGCCCCTAGTGACGACCCAGAAGCCAAAGGAAGCTGAAAGGTTTTTGATGGGTTAAAAAGAGGCCGTCCGTTAAAGGGTCAGGGCCTGGTGCTCCGGACGTCTGTCTCTGAATTAACCAAATCAGTTGAGAGCTCCTGTAGTCTGACACTGAGGAGTCAGCCAGAGGAACATCTTGTTTCCATTACGTACGGCGGTGCTGAAAAATTAGCTATCGTTTTCTTGGCTGGGTATCTGGCCCTCTCGGGAGAAGATGGAGGCCAGGGAGCCTTCCATCAATGCTGGTCCTGAGGACACACTCACAACCACTCTGTGAGCTAGTAACGTGGGGACAGAGTTTGCCTATCTTGGAGGCCATGGTTTGGATTCCAGTCTGGCCCATGCCATGTGAATACTACTGAGCTGTATCATAGGAGGCGATTTCCTCTCAGGGTGAATGTTGTGAGATTAGAAGTCATAGCAGGCGTAATTCCCTGGTGGTCCAGTAGTCAGGACTCCATGTTTTCACTGCAGGGGGCACAGGTGTTCAATCTCTGGTTGAGGAGCTAAGATCCCACAAGGTGTGTGATACCCCCAAAAAATATCAGCAGGAAAATGGTCAAAACTGACTCTGGTCAAAATTGTGGTAGACCCAGGAACTGACTGGATAAGAACCGGAAGCAAAGAACCTGAAGAGAATACATCAAAAACCAACTCAAGCAGATGCAGGAGAAACTGGGTTAGACTTATCCTTGTGTGGTGAAAAATTTAATGAACAAAAATCATTTTTAAAAATGCCCATGGCACCATATTAGCCATCTTTTAAAAAAGAATTTCATAAACCTGTACTTTGGGCTATGTGTTCAAAGTAATGAGAACTATATTTTTTACATGAAAAGTAATACTGTCCTGTGAGTGATGGCAGAAAGAGAACATAATGGCTGATATTTAAGTGCTAACTACATACCTAGCTCCGTATGCAGCACTTAGTATGTATTAGGTCGTTGATACAGAATCGCTATGAAAACAAAACTGATGTTGTTGGTAGTCTTATTTCAAAGATGATAAAAGAAAAACAAATTTTATTGCCAAGGATAAACAGCCAACAAGTTATAGACAGTGCAGCTTTGAAAACCATGCTTTTAGTCAGTGAAATAGTTAGCTCCCTTATCTGCAGGTCCCACATCTGTGGATTCAACCAACTGCAGATTGAAAATATTCAGAAATAATTTTTAAACTCCAGAAGATTCCAAAAGCAAAACCTGGATTTGCTGCATGCCAGCAACTAGTTACATAGCATTTATATTCAGTTCAGTTCAGTTCAGTTCAGTCACTCAGTTGTGTCTGACTCTTTGCGACCCCATGGACTGCAGCACACCAGGCCTCCCTGTCCATCACCAACTCCTGGAGTTCACTCAAACTCATGTGCATCAAGTCGGTGATGCCATCCAGCCATCTCATCCTCTGTTGTCCCCTTCTCCTCCTGCCCCCAACCGCTCCCAGGATCAGGGTCTTTTCCAGTGAGTCAACTCTTCGCATGAGGTGGCTAAAGTATTGGAGTTTCAGCTTTAGCATCAGTCCTTCCAATGAACACCCAGGACTGATCTCCTTTAGAATGGACTGGTTGGATCTCCTTGCAGTCCAAGGGACTCTCAAGAGTCTTCTCCAACACCACAGTTCAAAAGCATCAATTCTTCGGCGCTCAGCTTTCTTCACAGTCCAACTCTCACATCCATACATGACCACTGGAAAAACCATAGCCTTGACTAGATGGACCTTTATTGGCAAAGTAATGTCTCTGCTTTTGAATATGCTATCTAGGTTGGTCATAACTTTTCTTCCAAGGAGTAAGCGTCTTTTAATTTCATGGCTGCAATCACGATCTGCAGTGATTTTGGTTATATTTATATTAGGTTATTGTAAATAACTTGGGGGTGGTTTACAGTGTACAGAGGATGTGCCTGGGGTTTATGCAAATACCACTCCATTTTATATAATGGACTTGAGCATCCTCAGATTTTAGTATCCAAGGAAGGTCCTAGAATGAAGCTCCTGAGGATATCCAGGGTCAACTGTTTCCCATAAATAGGAAATGTTTAAAACAAGTGACTTTATTTTTAAATTCCAAAGAGTAGCTGGGTGGCATTTCAAGGATTTATAGTGCTGACCTTCACTCCAGGCTTTGGATGCAGAAGGCCCACACACATGCCCCTCCTTTGGTGAGGGAAGGCAGAAAAGGAAGCCAAGATAAAGAGGGTCTTACAGAGTCAGGACTGGCACTGAGGCCTCCTGACTTCCAAGTCAGAGTTCTCATCCCTAAAAATGATGAACCAAAACCAGGGAGTCTCAGTAATGCTCATGAATATTGATTCTGAGACAGAAGTGCAAGACATATTTCATAAATTGGTGCGGTGCCTCCATGGAGTTGTTTTTTGTTTTTGTTTTTTAATACTATTTATTTTGGTTGCACTGGCTCTTCATTGCTGCGCAGGCTTTCTGTAGTTTCGGCAAGCAGGGGCTACTCTTTGTTGCAATGCATGGGCTTCTCATTGCAGAGGTCTTTGCTGTTGTAAAACACAGGCTCTGGCCACATGGGCTTAGTTGCTCTGCAGCATGTGGAATCTTCCCAGACCAAGGATCAAACCCGTGCCCCCTGCATTGGCAGGCGGATTCTTTACCACTGGACCACCAGGGAAGTCCCTGCCTAGAACAAAAGCCTGATACAGAAACTCTAGGAGGTTTGAAACCCCATCATGAAGTTAGTTCCTATGCCATGGATACAGTCTGCTTTATGTACATCACATCCTCCCAGCAAGCGCCTTAGACACAGGGACACATGTGAGGCATCTCCTCCTCCGTCCTGTTAGCATAGGTTTGTGCAGAGTAGACCCCACGACTTGAATGTTCGAAAGAGGAATGGGGATTGGATGTGACCTAAATCCCCAGGGCCTTGTTTCGGTCTTCTCTAAGCATAAAATACTGGCTTGGCCAAAAAGTTCGTTTGGGTTTTTCCGTAAGATGGTGTGGAAAAACCCAAACAAAGTTGCTAACCAGCCCAATATATTGAATACCCATGCAACTGATATAAAAACCTCCGGCATAGAATGTTAACCCATTAAAAGCAGCACTGCTTCTGTTGTTCGTAGAATTAGTTCCTGAATGACACGGGAGCCTCATCAGGGGACTCCTGTAAAAGTTTCTGAGTGCAGGCTTTGGGGTTTTCTGTGTTGTTCTCCTATTTTAACTCAAGTCCGTCCAGTTGGGGTTGAGTGACTTCTTTTGTGCTGTATCCGTCTCCGTGTATGTCAGCTCATGTTTATTTGCTGAAGGTATAAATACACCTGGAGATGACGGTGACAACTTCTAGAGGGTGAACAGAGCAAAAATGAAATCAGGAAGTGGTTTTCTATTGGTATTTTTCATCCTGAGCTCCAAAGTTATTCCTGGCCTGATTCTCATTCTTCTTATAATACAAGAGAACTCCTTGCTGGTGTTTGCAAAGCAGGAGGCCAAGAACCTTTGGAGGAGTGATGACTTACTTAACCATCGGCTGGAAACAACTCTGTTCTCACTCATTACCAGATCCTCCTGGTGTGTTAGGAAGAGCCCACAAGAGTGGGCCTGACATCAGTTACTCATTTAACCTCTGCCAGTCCCTTAACTTCTCCCCCCTGGGCTTGCTTTATCTGTGGGAGGCGGGGGCTGGCCAGATGGCCCCCGGGATTCAGTATAATGGCCCCTCTAGAAGCAGCAGGAAGTTACTCAGAGAGAGGTCATTAAGAGGCTCGGTGACTCAGCCTCAGGGACAGGAGGAAGACAAGCCCCCACCCCACCCCCAAGTCCTGCTTAAGAATCAGAGCCACTAGAGCCGGCTTCCTCTCGAGCCTTTATTTCCGTCTCATTTCAAGAGCTCACCCATCACCCCACGTGCTGTGCTGGTGCCCAGTAAACAGTGGCTACAGAGGAAGTCTCAGGGAGTCAAGGCCCTTTGGCCCATCCCCACTGCGCCTTCACCCACTCCGAAAGAACAGGACATGAGTCCTTCCCAGCCCTGACCTCTAGCGTACACAGGATGTGGGAATCAGGCAGACCAGCTAATGGGATCCAGGAACCTGGTCCGGCTTGTTAAGTGTTTTTAGTGTACTCTGCAGCACTCAGGGCACAGAGGCTGTATTTATTAGCCACTCTTGTCTGCTTTCTGTGCATAAATATTTTCCGTCTCCTCTTTTACACATCACATTGAGCCCCAGCAAGGGGAACTGGAGGACCTGTGTTTGCTTGGAAACTACACATCTGGGTCAGAAGCCACCAATGCACATCTACGACCAGCCGTGGGCCCAATCATGGCAACAGGCAAGGTCTCCATAAAACCACTTCGGGAAGGTTTCTCTTCTTCTTTGTTTTCCGAGCAAGGCCATATTATTAAGTCTGTTCTTAATCATGATTGTTACTTGTTAGTCCTGGATGGAAAGATGCTGATACTGAAGCATCTCTGTGTAGAAAACCAGAGGAAGCCAGGACTCTAAGGCGAGAAAGGAGTAATATGTGTTATCATTTACAGCCTGTAAAGGAAAGAAAAGCCACAGTATAGGATGGAAAAGATGTGGCTTATACGTCCTACCTAGCTGCTCGTTTTAAAAAAAAAAAAAAATCATTCCACTCGTAAAGTTAACCATCCATTAGTGAGTAAGAGCTGTTCCCGCTAATTGGTGGACCCCGTAGGGAAAGGAACATAGTTAGAGGTTAAAGTAATGGGCCAGGTGCCCTTGACTCTTATTTCCGGTTCCTTCACTGACTTGCTGTGTGGCCTTAGGCATTTCCCCCTCATTTCTCTGGGCCTCATTTTCCCCAAGAAGAAAGTTTCCCACTTGCTCTTCTTGGGCGGGGCGGGGTGGGTGGAGATACTAAAAGATCAAAAAAGAGGTGTCTGCTTTTTAAAGATGCCCCAATGAAGTGCATTAGGCCTTTTTCATAGGTATTAATTAATAAGTCCTTTGATTACTGATAGACCTGTGTTTGAGATTTTAGGTAGCTCCTTGGGCAGAACTGGCCATAGGAATTAGCCAAACTCCGAAGGGATCTAGCCCAGCCGTTACCATCTTTGTGTGTTCAATGAGTTCTTTATGTGGAGTCCCAAAACATGTTGGTGTCTTTAGCTAGTGGCTGGGTTATGATGGCTGCAGTGAGTCAAAGGGGTTCTTTTGAAGTGACACAGATGATCAAGGGCTACCCCAGACCAGCGCCTTGGAGCCTCATGTACCCTGTTCACAAAGGGGAGGCCAAGCCGAATGTCTGCTGTTTATCTCCTTGTTGTTCGACTCTACCAGCCTCAGAGGGAGGGTTTAGTAGGCACAGCCTCAGAACGGTGGGCACAGGGGCCCTCAAGCACAAGAGGCCACGTTGATGTGTGGGGCGTCTAGCTGCCTGCATCCCCCTGCCTGTTCCCAAGCACTCCATGTACCCCCAGGTGTGGGAGGAAAGGTCCCTCATAAACACCTCCTTTTGGGTTCCTGGGACCTTCCTGGCCTGGAAAACTACCTTCCTTTCCTCCCTTCCCAATGTTTTCATTTACAAAAAAGAAGAAATTAAGGAAAAAACCCTGCCTAGAGCAAACAGGAGGCAAAGCCACTGTTCTGCTCCTGTTGGAAATGTCTACAGATGCTGGGAGCTGGGCCGTCAGGGCTCCGTGCTGAGGCAGGAATCTGCAGTGCACCATCAGCAGGCGGATGGGCCACAGCAGACACAAGGTTGTGTTCTAGTCCTTGGCAGACGCGAGGCTCTCCACTCCAGGGGCCTCCAGGGACTCTCCCTTCCATGGGGAGTACTTTTGGGGAACGCCCGGCGTAAGTTCTGTTTTGCAAAAAGCCAGGAAGGGAGGAATTGCCAGGGAACCCACCCCCTGAGTGTTGGGCTTTGGGAGTTTTCACCAGGAAGGAGGGCGCTCCCAGCCTGAGACCCATGTGAGGTGCTCGTCAGTGCACCAATGCCAAGAGGATAAAGCCCAGGAGGTCTGCCCATCAGATGCATGTTCCCCCACGTGTTGTCCCCCAAAGACAGTGCCTGAGGCATGAGCATCAGTTAGGACCAGTGGCATCATCTGCAGGGCCCAGGACAAATGAAAATTCAGGGCCTGTTGATCAAGCTTATTGAGAATTTTGAGATGGAGACAGCAGAATGTCAGACCAAGCGCAGGGCCCTCGGGCACACACCCGAGAAACAGGTCCTGGCAGAGGCTCCACCTTAGCTGGCCAGGTGGGTGCCACACACGTGCTGCAAGTCCCCCTCAGGGATCAGCCACCTCCTGCCCACCCCTCTCTTTGGAGAAAAGGCGATGGGATGTAGGCAGGGTACTAAATCCATACACTTCAGATTTCTGGGACTTTTATTCTCTTAAGCCCCAATGACAGGGCTAGAAGTTAAAAAAAAAAAATGCTTAATAATTTTGATTGTTTTGGAGTTAATCTACTTCATTTGCCAGGATTTGGGAGAAGTAAGAGCAACTAGAATTGCACTGAGACCTGAGTTCACTGAGCATTTACTTTGTACCATGCTAAGGATCTCTGTTGCTTCTACCTTAGAAGCGTTATTGCCATTTTATAGATGGGAAAACTGAGGCTAAAGGCGATGCGGTCACTTACCTGATGTCACACAGTTTGGATGTAGGGGACTCAGGATTCAAACAAATGTAGCCGGACTCCAGAGCATCTGCCTGGCCACTTTGTTCTGTGTACTACCTACCTCCTGGTTACAAGGTCAGGGAGCTATTAGTTCTGGTGCTTGCATGTCTGTGTCCAAGTTCAGGTGGAACCTCGGTAAATACCTATCAGTGGGGAATCAGAGAGGAACTCTGTGCATTTCACTAAGGGGTTTAGCAGAGCATCAGATAAGAGCAAAAGGCTCAGATCTGGGACTCGAGTCATCAGCTACACAGGTGGCTTTTCATCTGTGATCGGACACAAGGCTCTCTGAGCTCCTGTAGGGCTTGCTTTCCTTGGAAATGACCTGAAAGGAGAAAAGGAAGTACAATTTTCCTTGGACTTCAGAGCAAAATGTACTCTGAGCTGTAAACAAAAGAGATGGCTCTGAAGTCAGAGAAAATCCATGTCCTATTCGCCGTTAGGCAGACAGAATCATTATAAGATTCTGCAGAGCAGGTTGTGAGAAGAAGGCAGCCTTGCCAGAAACAGTTTTTATTCCAGCCCAGTTTGACAACAAGGCGGAGTCCTTTGGCCAGGCCTGTGTCTTGGGCCTGGCAAGGAGGGTTGATGGGACACAAAATTGTTGTCTTGCAGGAGAGAATGTGAGCAGATCAGAAAGTGTCAGGGGTGTCAGGTGAGAGGATTCTGGGTCTAAGATAAGACCCTGAAAAGCATCTACCTTAACTCAGTGGGCGAAGCAAGGGAGGACCAGGGGAAAAAATCAGCCACTTGCAGGGTGAAGATCTGTTTGGCCCTTCTTTGGGCTAAACAAACTCAAATTCTATCGAAGGGACTGCAATATTGCATCAGATACAAATATGAATGCTGTGGGCATAACTTGAACTTCTTTTGACATTTCCCTCAGAGTTGAAGTAACTTTCTTTTTCATCTAATGCAAGAACCCCCTCACAGAGCGATGCTGCCACCCTAATTACTCTCAAACATCTTAGTGAACAGACGCGCTCAGCCAAGGAAGAATGTCCACCAGGGCCTTCAGGGCCTTTGGGCAGTGCCAGGAACTCTGTTTAGCTCCCACTGTTCAGAACAGCCCTAATTTCACTCTCCGATGCCCCAGTGGCCACAAGCCCCTGGCTGCAGTGTCCCGCTCGCCCTGATTTTCTTTGTGCTGAAGAAAGAAGCTGGGCTTGTCAGGTTTCTGTTGTCATCTGGAGTCGCCTGCCCCAAAATAGGGTCCAAGAAGCCCCTACCCTTGGAGGGGAAGCTTCCCCGGCCGCCCCAGATCACCAGGGCGAGTCCAGCCGCTGACACATTAGTGGGCGGGAAGTGGAGTCCCCGAGGGGAGGCTGGGAATGCGAGCGCCTTACCACTGGAGCACTGCAGGGAGGAAGCCGAATCAGCACTGCAGGCAGATGGCTACTGCTCCCTCCTGAGAGCGCCGGCTCCCTCCCTCCCTCCACCAGCCCGCCCTCCACTCCTCCTCCTCCCCCTCGCCTTGGAGGGAAAACTGCGGAGCCGGGAACTGTCTTGGAGAATTCAACAAAGGCCCAGCAGAGCCAGGGGGAACCACTTGAAAAGAACTTGTTTTGTTCCTGTTGAGAAGCCTGCAGGAAAATCCACACCCACGTTGCCAGGGTTTTGAACTGGAGAGCTGTGTGTGTGTGTGTGTGTGTGTGTGTGTGTGTGTGTGTGAAGCAAGAGGCATAGGAGGTGCAAACAACTGTACGGGTTCAGCTCTGATAAGGAAACTGCCAGCTGTAAGTTCAGCCGCAGGGAGAGGACTGCAGCCGTGAACCGCTCGCACTTGAACTTCAACTGCGTTGTTTTCTGTCCAGATATTCCAGTGGAGACAGTTGGAAAACCTGTATTTCAGAGAGAAGAAGTTTTCTGTGGAAGTTCATGACCCACGCAGGTAAGTTAGAAATGTTTTTTCCTCCTGGGAGTGCGTGGGCCTGCTGACATGTTACTTACATTACTATTTTTGTGCTGTCACTGTTCGTGTTATTAATAATTTAGGGGGAAGAAGGTGGTTGATTGGGAGAATTGAGTTTTGTTTTTGTTCCATGTGTTGAGAAATGTAGTGTGTGTGTGTAAAGAGCAATGCCATGATCATCTCATCTGACTACATGTGTTACTTGCCCGTCTATGTGGAGTTGTCTTTACAAGCCGGAGCATTTTAGGAAAGATTTGTAGCGCTTTGGAACGATTACCAAATTAAAGTGAGCTGTGGCTGGAGTCCTTTTAGGAAGTTTTTGCCAGAGAAGAGTCTGAGAGACGGCTTGTCAGTTTCTGAGACTGTTTTTGGTTGGATGGTCAGCAGTAGAGGGAACCTCCAGTCTAAAGAGTTGTGCTGAATGGTCTCATTCCGTGAGCTGTAACTTTAGGGTATCCGCAGTGGTGGGTGAATATGAAAGAAATGCAAGTCTTTTCTCTCCACCTCACATTGTACCCCAGGGAGCACTCGTGTCAGAATGAGTGCTCCCCAAGTCCAGCAGCGAACAATAGGGTCCCATTTTGGAATGCAGCAAGCACTTCGAGGAAGGTTCTCAGCGAGGGGGGGCAGTGGGGGCTGAACTGTGACTTTTCCTCTCTTTGTCTGCTAGTCCTAGAGTTACAGGCAGCTCAGAAGCGGCAGCAAAATTCCCTGAAAACAGACCTAACGCTTAAGGATAAATCACTTTCAACAGGTCCAAATGCGGAGAACAGGAAGGAAGCCTTGGAAAGACAGGCGGAGGGCAGGGTCTCTAGGGGAGTAAATGGGGATGTGAAGTGCTGTTGCTGCCCCAGCCATGGCTCAGGGCAGAGGAACTGTTGGCACCAGCTTCCCACACACAGCTCCTGAGCGCTCAGGCCGAGGTGCCTCCCAGAAAGCTCTCAGCACAAGACCTCCGGAGTAAGATTCATGCCCCATCAGAGGGTGAGGCTTGGGGGGGCGGGGTGGCATCTCTGCTTCTGCAGCCAGTGATAACCCAAGAGGACTGATGCACCGCTTGCCTGGTCGTGTAATCTGTGTGAAGCAGCCTCCCGTGTAGCCAAGAGCGCCCTCCACGCGCCATGGTTACTATGCAGTCAGCAAGCGGAAAACGACCTAAGTAAGTCCAGGCGGTGCTCAGGTGATGACAGGAGTGCTGGCGGCACTTTTCAGGGTCCAGTGATGAAGGGTCCCACAGTCTGGAGACCCAGTCTCTACAGAGCAGGAATCCATTGGTGCAGGACAGGTGGTAGGGGAGAGATGCTGAAAACGGTTTCCCCAGATGAGTGCTACAGTGGGTCAGATGCAGAAAACACGGGCAACTGACAACATAAAGATGGAGGTTGAGTGGCCTAAGAGACTGGGGGTAAGGACTAGACAGACTCTCCAAGCCTGTGTTCTGTTGGGAATCTCGCTAAGGCAGAGGTACCTTGGACACATCCTTGCGTGTGTGTCTGTGGGTTTGTGTTCTTGTTCTCTCCAGGCCTGTTGTCCTATCCGTGTTGTAATACCAAATTCCCTTCCTTTTCCCAGGGCCCAGGGGTATCGGAAAGAGTCCAAACCTCACAAGTTCCTATTACATGGGCCTTTAGCCTATTACATGAATGTGATCCATCTCACATTTGTTGAGTAGCATCGGTGTTCGGGCACTGTCCCGTAACAGTATTCATAAGTTGCTATGTGTTACTTTGTATAGAAAAAGGTCAGACAGGGTCTGCTTGCCCTGAAAAGAACTAGCACAGCCAGGGAGAAGGAATAAGGAACTTAATGTTTATTAAGTGTTTGCTGTTCTAAACACCTGGACTGTTATCTCCTTGGGTCCTTGCTATAACCCTGGGAGGTAGGCACTAGTGTTCTTGTCCTACTTGGGAAATAGGCACAGAAGCAGCACAGTAACCTGCTCCAGGTTACAGAAAGCAGTCAGATAGAGGCAGGGTGTGAACCCGGGGAGTCTGGCTCCATAGCTCACATGCCTTCCACCACATTATACATGGGCAGCGGGTACCAAGTGCCAAACAACACAGCCTATAAATGCTACAGCTGGCCAGGCTGGTCTGGAGAGGCATCCTGAGAAGGAGAAATCTTTAGCTAAGAATGTAGAGCTCAAAGTGGGCCCTCTGGGGGATAAAGATGTCAGTCAGGTGGGTGTCAGAGAGAAGAGGAAGGTAGAGGAGCCCGAGGCAGCCTGAGCAGTGAACTGGAGCAGTGAACACATCCCTTCAAGGAATGCAGTCCTCTGTCAGCCCAGAGACCAGCAGAGAGAGGAGAGGGGAGGCAAGGAGAGGCCAGAGATGTGGCTTCCTTGATGTCAGAGCTGGAAACCCAGGTTGACGATGGCTTTAAAGGTGCACCAGAGTAGGCAAAGGGGGCCATTCTAGATTAGCTGCTAAGCTGAGTGGTGTAGCCAAAGCTCCAAACCTGTCTTCCGCCTGGTGCTGCAGTAAGCGCTCCTCCACAGGCCTCCTGGCGCTCCTCCAGTTAAACGTGTCATCCTGTTGCTGTTGCCGTGTTTATTTGAACACGGAAGAGTCATCTAATAGTCTGTACTTTGTTGGGATGGTTCAGTATTCAGCCCCTCCCCCAAACCAGGAAGGAAGCCAGAATTGAAGTTATAGGATGGCAAGAGCGGGGGCAGAATCGTGTCGTGAAGAGCAGTGTCCCAGGACATGGCGAGTACAGGGGGTGGCTCAGCTGCCACAGAAGATACTTCAAGATTTTCTCTCCTGGACATGCATCCTGACACAATACCCAGCATTGTGTCTGCGGTTCACTGGGCTTGGCAGATATTCCATTTCGAAGGTTTTGGCCAAACAGAAGATACGGTGGGATGGGAAGAGCCTGAAGGGAACCCTGTAGAGAAGAGACCAACTCATAATCGAGCGTGAGAAACACTCTGGGAGCATCTGATTCAGGTGCTGCTGGGAACTCCCAGGCCAGCCAGCCCCCTCCCGCCTCCTACCCCTCCACCTTACCTGAAAAATACACCTCACCTGGCTCTGCTCTCACTGCTGCCACTGAAGCACATTTCAAATGACTTTTCCTTTCTAATTCACCTTTTATAGGAGGGGGGAATAAATGTATTTACTCCCAGGATCAGCCATTGCTATGGAAGCCAGATTGAGTGTTCTCATCGCAGTTTCAGAGACCATGGGTGTTTCCTTCTCACTCTCTCGCCGGCTCTTTTTCTGTTATTTTCAACTGTGTGTTCTTCTGTGAGCTGGCATTTTAACTTTGGTTTTAACCAAAAGAAAGAATAATGCTCTGCTTAGAATCTGTAGCATTAACCACCAGTTTGGAATTCCTCCTTAAAAGTGGGTCTGTAGAACACTTGCTGTTAAATCTTGAGACCCTAAGAGAAGATGACTGGAGCAGCTTCTAATTTCCTTCAAGGAAAAAAACTGGCCATGAAAATAATGTGATTATTCACAAGTCCTGATCACCCCCAAGGTTCTGGAAATGCGATAGCTCAATCGGGAACACATATTTTTCTTCTGATGTGCACATAAGATACCCCAAGCCTCACCCCCTTGCCCCCTCACCTTGCCCTACACATGCACACACACAAGTATGCACACACACATTCTGAGATTTTACTTGCAAAATCGTGTACCCATCCTATAAAATATACTTTACTAAAAACACGATCATATAACTTTTTCCCCCCATGATTCCATTAATGTGATGAATTACATTAGGACCAGTCTCTCCCACCTTCCATTTAAAGTCTGATTGCCTTTCTCTGCACCATCCAGCATCCTCCACATCTACATCCGTGTGTATGTGGAAGTGGTTTGGGTAGCAGGGGAGAGATTGGACGGGCCCATTTCTTTCTGCCTTCCCTATCCTGATTATTTTTATACCCTACCTGCCCTCTGAATATATGAAATTGAAACCAGCTCTTTCAAGGAAGATTGCCTGAGAATAACGTAAGGAGTCCTGATTGCCTTAGATGATGTGGTGATTAGAAGAAAATTTACTCATCCTTCACCACAGGCAGGGTTGCCTGGTTAATAAACGGCATTGTCAAAGGCTTTTCCTGTCTCCAAAGTTTGCCTTGGCCCAGTGCCAAGAGCTGAAGATCAGAAAAGACCATCCCATGACCTCGAATGACCCATCTTATTCCAGACAAGGCAGAGGCTTAGCCAAATTTTGACCCCTAAGGAGCCAGTAAATAAAAATATTAGCAGGATTCACAATAGCCACGATATAGCCGCAACCTAAGTGTACATTGATAGATGAAGAAATTGTGGTGCGTATGCACAACAGAGTATCATTCAACCTTTAAAAAAAAGGAGACCCTGCTGTTTGCAATAACACGGATGGACCTGGAGGACATTATGAAGTGAAATAAGGCAGACGCAGAGAACAGAACTGCATGGTCTCGTTTATAGATGGAAACTAAGTGAGTTGATACACAGAAGCAGAGAGCAGAATGGCCATCACTAGGGGTAGGGCAGGGCAAGGAGGCAGGGAAAATGGAGAGATACTGGTCAGAGGGTACAAAGGGGTAGTTATGGAAGAATTAGCCTAGAGGCAGAGTGTACAGCATGGTGACTATAGTTAATAATGTGCTGGAAACTGGCTAAGAACAGATTTCAGGTGCTCTGACCATAAACACACACAAGCAAACATGATGGTAATATTGGAGGAGATGAGATATTCTTTAGCTTGACTGCAGTGATCACTGTGTATATGAAGATCAAATCATCATATTCTATACCTTAAATAAAATCCATTTCTATTTAATAAAATGAAAAGCTGGCCTTTGTCAGCCAGCTGCACGTGTGTGCACACAAGGCCCTTCAGTTACCTTTATGCCAGAACTTTTGGACCCAGTGGGTTCTTGGTAAAAGCTGTGGACTGAGGACTGGAGTCCTTCATGGCCACCGCCGTTGGTTGACCCTTCTGGTTCTTATTCTCCCAGGGCTTCGGTGACAAGGAGGACATTTGGACACAGCGGCATCGCGGTGCACACGTGGTACGCATGTCCAGCACTGATCAAGTCCATCTGGGCTATGGCCATTAGCCAACACCAGTTCTATCTGGACAGAAAGCAGAGTAAGGTAAGACCCTCTCCTGGGGTAGGGAGGGCCTCTGCTGAGACCAGACCTTCCACTGAGCCTTCGAGCTCTCCTAAGGGCAGAGCCCTTGTCTGGATCTTGTATTTTGGGGATTGGGCATTGTATGGCTGGGGGAGGCCCTGCATCCCTTGCTCTGAGATGGGCACAGGTACAGCCTGGCCATTTAGGGCTATCAGAGGCAGGAATGAGATCAACTCTTTAAGAGAACGATTCTTTCTCAGCGACCTGGTCAAGAACAGTCAGAGCCACTTAAGCCATTTGACACAGCCAGGTAGGAATTCTGCCCATGCTTTCAAACCCCTAGAGCCTCTCCCAGGAGAAAGCATTTGAGCCCTTTTCAGTGTGTAAACACTGGCATGTTGTTTTCCTTTTGAGGGAAAAAAAAAGCAACTAGTCTCAACTAATAGACACCACCTAACTGTTGAGGATAATTGCTTGTGAAAACCCTCCAGGCTTTTCCAACTGCCAACTCCATTTCTTAAAATGCAAAACTGGAAACATTAAAAAATATATATTTAAAAGCAACAACTCTGTTTCCCTCAGGTAGACCCAGAGCCTCAGGCCTTGATAAACAGTCATCCTCCAAGGGAGGTTTGATCCAGCCCAAGTTCACATACACGGGGTGGGGGAGGGGTGCATTTTCTGGTGGGTGGGAAAACGACATCTCCCCAGTTCACACAGGGCTCCTGTCAACATTCTGCCCCTTCTTCCTCCTGCCTTGGCTCTGGGCTCCCTTCGCCTTTCCCACCCAAGCCTCTCCCATCCATTACCCCTCAGGTGAAGAGCCATATCAAGATGAGCTCTGTATCTTTCTCAGGATTCTGGTGGCTCAGGAAGGGTGGGGAATGGACCTTGGCCCCTTGCCTAGCCATACCATCCCCCATGGGAGGTTTTGTCCCACTCCGTGAGTCCTGAAAGGGGAGGAGGTGGCAGGACTCTGGGCTTACTGGGCCCAAGACTTATTGGATTTGGTGCCCTTTGGGATTCTTGTGGCTTCCCCTTTTGTGTTATTTTCCTTCTGGTTGGAAATGCTTTTTCCCCGGCTTGGGGAGAGGATTGGAAGGAGAGCTGTTGAGTGGGAGGTAAGAGAAAGATAGTAGGACAATAGAGCAGAAAGAAAGCAGACAAACCCTGAGGTCATCGTTCAGCTTCTAATCATGGCCTTTCCCATGTGGGGGTCACTCTCTCCTCTGTAACACATTTTCTCCTCTCCTAGGTCTTCTTCCTGACCCCACTTTTGGTCGTTTTCTGGGATGAGTGGGCACAGGGTGGAATATTTTTGTTGCCAGGAATAATGAGACTGTTCTACAGCTCTCCTGGTGATGACGGGCTTTGGCACAGGAATTTGAGGCCTGATTAGATCCAAAGAAACTGGGCCAAAGTGTTTTGACTCATGCTTTGTATTGAGACAGTGGGTGGGTGTCAGCGATTTGCCCTCCAGTGGCAAGAGCTGGAGGTCGAAACCTTAGAACCTTGATTCTATCCTCCGTACTGTGCAATGCATGATGAGAGGTAAGAGAGTTTGAGAACCCTCCTGAACCCCACTACCAATTCCTCTTGCGAGGACCCCACACACACTGATACCACAATGTTGAATGCAGAAAAGAAAAAGCATGCTTCACCCTAAGGATCAGCTGTTTGAACTCTTCCCTCTTGTGCTGGCTTTTTGCATTAGCACATCTTTGGGGTACCTCAGGAGGCTCATCCTTAGGGTTCTACAGCCCTATTGAAGGTTGTGTCACCTGCAGCTGGGGAAGCTTTATGGAGCAGGCTTACAGGTGAACCCACTGATACAGCAAGTAAACCTTTAAAAGTAACCATCAAGGACTTCCCTGGTGAACCAGTGGTTAAGAATCTGCCTGCCAATGCAAGGAACACGGATTTGATTCCTGATCCAGGAATATCCCACATGCTGCAGAGCAGTTAAGCCCGTGTGCCACAGCTACTGAGCCCAGAGACCCTAGAGCTCATGCCCCACAGCAAGAAAAGCCACCGCAGTGAGAAGCCCATGCGCAACTAGAGAACACCCGAGCACAGCAATGGAGACCCAATGCAGCCAAAAGTAATTAATTAGAAGTGACTATCAAGGATTACCTATTAGCAAGAAGTGTCTTTTAAGAGACCAGACCAAATGCTTATAGAGAACTTTCACCTCAGCAACCCCTGGAGGGCTGAAGGAAATACACCTATTCCTAGGAGCAGGAGAATTTTCCCCAGATAAGCTCTGAATATTCACAGGTGCTCCAGAGCCCATGCATTTCCTTTGGAACCAATTCCTCTGCCTGCAGTATCAGGTGAGGAACAGGTTGCCCCATAGGGAAGTCCAAGGATTCTGCCTTCTCCTTCTGTGACCCTGGACAAGTCTTTGCTCACTCCTTCTTGCTTTCCTCAATTAAAGAACAGCAAAGAAACCCCTGACCAAAATCATCGACTGGTCCAGTGACACAGTGTTTGTGATTGCTTCAGGAGATGTGAGCTATCTTTCATTATTATCATTACTAATCGAACATACTGTTCCCTGGCCAACACCTGTGTAAAGTTTAAACTCTTTAAAAGTACCCCCAAACCAGAGATGATAAAATTTGCCTCAGGAATTGTGTCACAACACCTTTCACTTCTGGAATGTTCTTTAGACAATAGCAGCATGACCCATCTCCAGTGGGCAGGATGGTTCTGGGTGAGTGATGGTTGGCAGACCTGGGATGAAGTGTTTCCAAGTATTTCTGAGCAGCCAGTATTGGCTGGCATGCTAGCCATTGCTTCACACTCTACTGTAGTGGGCCATGCCAACCATTCCTTTCTCTGAAGTGCTTCAGCAAAGCCCAAGCCTCCCAAGGGATTCTTTTCAACCCCAGAAACAAGTGTGGTCTGGTGGTTGGAGTCAGCAGGGGTAGGTAACCGAGAAGTCTTGTATTCATATACTGGCACTTGGTTACTTGCTTCTGGGTAAATTGCTTAAAATCTCTCCTTCTCTCTCTCTCTCTCTCTCTCTCTCTCTCTCTCTCTCACACACACACACACACACACACACACACACACACAGAGCCTCCATCACTAAAGACAGAGCAGAAAGAGGATGGACACAGACACACACACAGATACACACACAGACAGACACAGACACAGACACACCACCACCACCTCCCCGCCCCCCCCCCCCCCCCATCACTAAAGACAGCAGAAAGAAGCCCTGCTGGTTCCTTTCTGGTAGCTCCTTCAGGATGAGGGGCTGTACAGTCACCAGTGACACTTGGTAAATTACATCTGCTGACCCCAAAGGTCAGAAGTGTCATCAGCTGGATCCTGCCAACCCAAGAATCTCTAATAGAGTTCACAGGAAAATATTTGAAAACTTAAATTGTTTAGAGTGAATATTAGTCACTGTTCCTCTGAATTCAGATTGAGGACTTGTTGAGTTGGCCCCCAGATCTAACATCTTTCCTTCTGAATCATTTTTCCCCACTCGATCCAATCTGCTATTCTTTATTCTGTCTAGAACAAAAGCCAAGTGAAAGCATGGTAGAGGCTGATTAAACCTGGCTCACAGAATGCCTGTAGTAATACTTAGTACAGCAAGACCCTCCAAGCAAAACATCTAGAACTTTGGAGGCTCTTTGACCCAAAGACTTGACTTTACAAGGAGGGCGTCTCCCCCTCAAGTTGTCTCCTCTTAGTGCCTTCTCTCCTTCTGATCCACGCGGGCATTGTGATATTTCCATTCTAGACAGAAGTCAGTAATTTCCTAAAACTTCTGAGCATCTAATCTCCCTCAAAAGCACACATATTATCCCTTTTTCCTAATTTGTTTCCTGTCTCCAAGGTTAGCGAGGCAGGGATGGGGTCGAGGGGGACGGGTTTCCCACGAGATTGATGAGATCCCCTAAAATATCCAGTGCAGTCATTCATTGAACCTCACTTAGCAAATTCCTCCCAGGACCTGATTTATAGCTTATTCCAATTCCAATGACCTTGATATCTGTTATCTAATTTAGTCCTGACATCACACCTCTGTGATGTGGGTTTTAAGAGCTCCATTTTACAAACAGGGATCTCAGGATCAGAGAGGTTGGAAATCAAGGTCAATCTGTGATTTGCTGGAAAGAGCCAAGATTCCAGTCCAGGTCTTTCTGACTCCAGTGCCTGGATCCTTCACCAGGGTGAATTGGGCTGTGACTTCATGAGTTATTCTTGCATAACTGCAAGCGTGGGCTCCTCTTGGTGACGCGTGGGCCTTGGTAAGAGAATAGTGTTGAAAGAAAGGAAGTGATGGATTGTGCTTTCTCTGCTTTGCTCAGAGGATAAAACTTAGCCAGGTGCATGTGATTGATATTCTGTGTCCAAACGAAATGGAGGCCTTCCTGCTTTCTGCTATAAGCCAGAAAACCCTGCCAGGGGCTGGCAGCTGGGATTATTTCACGAGCAAGGAAGCCTTCACCCCAGGAAGGCGGCCTGGTTCTGAATGTAGGGACAGAAGTTGAGGTCGGAGAGGAGACAACAATTAAGGAGGGACCAGTTCCTGGCGGCCCAGTGGCCAGGACTCTGTGCTTCCATGGAAGGGGGCACCGATTCAGTCCCTGGTAGGGGAACTAAGATGCCACAAGCCACATCATGAAAAAAAAAAAAAGGAAGGATCAATGAGATAGAAGAGTGTGAGGAAGAAGACAAGTCAGACCTGATGAACAAAAAAAGCAAAAAATCTCAGCATTTCCTCTGCCTTTCAGACTCTCAGTGAGGAAAGTACTTGGCAGTTGAAAGTCATTGTCTTTCACCAATTTTGGCATCAACACGGAGGCCAGAAGAAGGGCAGGGTTCAGACAGACCCTGCCGGAGACCACTGTGGGCACAGGGTGTGAAGGGAGCCGGGCAGTGGTCTGCCCACATTCCATGGTTTCTCCTGTGTCAGGGACAGACTGGGCCTCCCACCATCCAGGAGTGAACACACATCAAATAACTGCAGACCTCAGTGGGGAGCCTCACCTGGTTCTATCCATGCATCCCTGGCATATCGCCAATGACCACAGAAAGATGCACACGTGTACAGGTTACACTGGCACTGATAGCTGTTTTCTGGAAGTCCACAGTACAGCAGAAGCCCCTGCCTGAAGCATTATCATGAACTGATTTCCCGATGAAGGAAAAAAACAAAAAACAAAAAAACCCGCTCTAATTGTCAGGGGGCACGCAAACCCATCTCCACCTCCAGAGCTGGGAACTAGAGCAGAAATCTTCCCTGCAGCAGTTACTTTTAGGAATGTAATTGTGAACACAGAGTCCTCTTTTGATTGCTCTGTTGTTTGCCAAAGTGGGCCAGTTAATTTGTGGAGTCAGTGGAGTCTTAACCGTAATCTGAAGACTTGGGCTCATACATTTAGCTATCAAAATGGAAGCAGGACACCATGTCGGGTGCCCCTTAATGGGAACCAAACATCCCAATGAGCATTTGTTCCAGAAACCCATACACACCATGCTCATACAACATGCTTGCACACCATGCTTGTAGGCTGGTGGTGTGGTCACTTCCCAACCCTCAGTTTTCGTAGCTCCGTGGCTAACACTTTAGGAGTTTGAACCACTTTAGAACTTACTGAAACTTCCTAAACTTATTTCAGACATCTCTTAAATCATTCACCAAGCTGACAATTGTTTTTTTCTCCTCCTTTAAGCACAAAATCCTGTATAATCACTAGTGTTTATTGACAGCTATGTAGGAGGTGGCTTGGGGAGGGGAAAAGAAGGGGGAGGAGAAGGGAGGGAAGCTTTTCACTTGTCTGACTTCCTTTGACCCTCACAAAACCTTGAGCAGTAGGTGGTGTTTCCCTGTTTCATCCTTGGGAATAATGAGGCTCCATGAGCCTAAGTCGTTCCCCAAATCGGGACCCCCCCCCCCAACCCAGATCTATCTGACTCCACATCCACACTCTGTAAGCTTTCTGTACACACAGCCTGCGGGATGACAGGTTTAGAAAATTCCTAGTGAGTCACCTCTGGGGTCTTATCTGCTCCCGAGGGAAAGTTTCAGAGGATGAGCGATGGGCCCTGGGACACACACAGAAAAATGCTGCAGTTCAGGCCATGAGGCCGTTTGCTAGATCTCAGGATGACGAGCGATCGCTGTAGTCAGCGTGTCCTCGCCAGGAGGGGAGTGTCCTCCACCTAATCTGTCCAACCCGGTAATCTTTTTAGTCCAAGATCCATGCCGCCCGCAGCCTGAGTGAAATTGCCATTGACCTGACAGAGACGGGGACGCTGAAGACATCCAAGCTGGCCAACATGGGCAGCAAAGGCAAGATCATCAGCGGCAGCAGCGGCAGCCTCCTGTCCTCAGGTGAGCAGACTCCAAAAGAGGTCCCTGTGCAGGAAGGCTGCAAGCCCTGGGTTGCGGGGGAGCACTCTGAGGGTGGGTGAGGTAGGGCGGTCAGGACCATGTGGCAGGCTTGGCGGAAGCTGGCTCTGGCATCCAGAGCAAGGTTTGCAGTCCAGCAGGGATCGGAGAAAATGGCCAAAGGAATGGGGGGTGGTGGGGAGAGGCGGAAGAACCACACAGTGTGGGGAGGACGCACAAGGGTCTTAGAGTAGCGTCTAGATCCTTCTTGAGGCTAATGGCCAGGAGTGTCTGCTCCAGGGGCGGAAGGTGGGATCCCTTGGGTGCCACTCAAGAAGAATTACCTAAGAAAGGGCTGAAGGTCCAAGTCATGGCGCTGAATGACCTGCACCGTGTTCCCAGGGGAACTTCTTGAGGCTTTCAAAAGTACAGAAAACTCTTGATCATTTGCAAAGGAGAGTCTTGCTGTCTGGCGCCTTTGGAAAGAGAGGATCAGTAGGTCTGATGTCGTCTGTCTCTGCAGGGCCCTGGGCAAGTGTTTATCTTCGTGCGATGTTGGGAGGGGCAGAAATGCCCTGAGGTTTCAGGTCTGGCTGGATTCAGGAGAAGAGACCCTGTTTGCTGAAGTGACAGGAAGGGGAGTGGTTTGAGTTGGGCAGGGAATCAAAGAGGAGGAGGCAAAAATTGCCTGAAAGTGTTACAGAAGTATAATAATGCTGGTCACCTCCCAGGCCACACGGTCACGGCCGGATTATTCTTAGGGCCAGTGTCCTCTTCCTTGCCCCTGAGCCAGAGAGTGAAACAAGAAGGCTTTGCCCTACCTTATCTTCCAGAGTCATTTCTATACAGCTGGTGGCAGCAGACAATAACAAAGTGAAATTAAAAAGGAAAAAGATTCATCAGTACCCTGACGACCTAGAGGGCTGGGATGGGGGAGAGTTGTGGGAAGATCAAGAAGGAGGGGATATATCTACAGTTATAACTGATTTGCACTGTTGTATGGCAGAAACCAACACAACATGGTAAAGCAATTATCCTCCAATTAAAAATAAAAAATAAACTTTAAAAAAAAAAAAAGGAAAAAGACAGGAGTAGGGAGAAAAGCTGAAATCTGTCTAGTTAATTTCTGGGCTGGTGGAGTCCAGTCAGAACTGGAACACATGCAGACCTGAAAGGCAAGGGTGGGGATGGACAGGCCTTTGTAAGGTCCCAAGGGACCCACGGCCAGATGTTCACAAGGCCATGGGTTTTATAAAATCTGTGAACATGATACATCCAGTCACCAGAACTATATAAGTGTCGGGCCCTACTCAGTTGGCTCTGCTTCTGCTAGGCCACCATTAAGGATCACTGTCAACCCCTCCCCATCTTGGATCCTTAAAATGTTTTCATCAATACAGTGGTCTGAGTAATCATTATTCCTGAGGCTTACAGTGTTCCAGGAAAGACCATGGACAATGCTGTAGCAAAGAGAATGCCTTCCAAAGTCCAAGACCCCTGCCTGGAATTTCAGCCATTCCTGATTCCCTGCTGAATGAGGGAGGGCAGGGCCAGCACTGTGATTGTCCCTGAGACATTCCCCTATGTGCGTGCTCAGTTGCTAAGTCGTGTCAGACTCTTTGTGACCCCATGGATTGTAACTTGCCCAGCTCCTCTGCCCATGAGATTCTCCAGGCAAGAATACTGGAGTGGGTTACCATTTCCTTCCTGACCCAGGGGTCGAACCCACATCTCCGGTGTCTCCTGCATTGGCAGGCATCACTGAGCCACCTGGGAGCCCAGAGTCTCAGACTTGAGCCTGGATTCATCTGCCCACCATCCTCCTACTCTAGCCCCTATGAGGCTGACTCTTCCTCCAGCCTCAGCTAGGGGCACATCCCTGCTGTGGTTTCATATCCACTCAGAAATCCACATTCTTTCTGCACGTGATATGTTATACCCAGGAGGAGAATAGATTCTTTCAGCTCGGGTATATCAGAACTCCTTAGGAGCTTCCTTCAAACTCAAATAGCTGTGTACTATCCCTGGAGTGTCTGATCTATGAGACTGGGGTGAAACCGGAAGTTTGCCTTTCTAGCAAGTTCTGACAAGTTCCCTGGTGCTGTTGATGCCGCTGGTCTGGGGACCTTGCTTTGAGAGTCTCTCTTCTCGAAGAAGAGAGAAAAGCCTGAGGTGGGTGTACAGCTCAAGATCAAGGAACCTAGGTCTCCCCACTTTTACCAAATGAACCTAACTAGTATTTTTTTCCCAACTATTTATTGGCTGCATTGAGTCTGAGCTGTGGCATGTGGGATCTTCATTGCATCGTGCAAGATCTTTCATTGCAGCATGCAGGCATCAGTAATCGGGGCGTGTGGGCTTGGTTGCTCCTTGGCATGTGGGATCTTAGTTCCCCAACTAGGAATTGAGTCCACGTCCCCTGCATTGCAAGGATTCTAAACTACTTGACCTCCAGGGAAGTCCCTCCTCTCCCCACTTTTATACCTGTGTCCTGGCCCCCTGCAGGGGCCTTGTGTCTCTGGCAGCCTCCAGGGATGCAAAGCTAACAGCAGGTACAGAGGAACGAGTGAGCAGGAGCCCCAAATCTTCTAACATGGAACGACATTACTCAACCATCAGAGATGAGATCCAGGCAGTTTTAATACTAGGAAGCAATTCCTCTCTGTTATCGCCATCAGCTTGACAGTAATCAATCCAAAGGGCTAGGAGATGAATCAACTGCCGAATCCACTCCCACATCTAATATCTTTATCCCAGGATATTAGAGCTGTTCTAACTTAGTGATGAAGACCCCATGCAAAGCTGTTTGGAAGTTGATGGAAGCAACTGGGGTCCCCTGACAGCAGCATTCTGCAGTGGCTTCATCAGTAGGACCGAGGCCCTCTGGCTTTTCTCTGCCTGCCCTCTGCTGCTCAGCTAAGCAAGAGGAAGGCTGGGTGGAGGAGAAGGTGGGGAGGTGTGAGTCGTGCCTGTGACCAGGCCATGGAGTGTGTGGCACTCGACCCAGCCCTGTGAGTTAGATCTTGAAGAACTGGCCTTAAATGCAGAGGCGGAGGCTCTGTGGGGAGGTTTCCGTCCTAACTTAGGAAAGGCCATGGTCAGTGGAGGGAGAGACGGTGCACCGAAAGTATTCCATCAGCCAACACAGGGGACTTCTAGGACCTGTACCTCAGGCCATTGTGGCCTCCAGGTGTGTGCTTGCTGCGCCTCTGACTTTCCATATGCAGGAGAAAAAGATGCCTTCTCCTGAGGCCTTGTGGTCCCACCTGGAAGGGATGGTTGCCCATCCCCCAGGTGAGAATATAGGCTGGCTCCCCACCTGTGCTTTTCATCCTCTAGACTCGGGGTGCCCGAGTCTAGTGGCAGCATTGGATTAGAAATAAAGTGCACAATAAATGTAATGTACTTGAATCATCCCAACCCCCTCACCCCTGCCCTGAGCCCATGGAACTGGTCCTTGGTGCCAAAAAGTAGGGGACCACTGCCTTAGTGAATCCTTCTCACCTGCACATTGAGAGGCCTAAATTTTAGTGATGGGCTTGCATAAATGAGAGAGCATCAGTCTTTCTGGATGGACTTGATTTAAACACTCTTCTGTGATACTTGCCAGAACTATGATCTACCTCTCATTCAGGAAATTGGATACAAATAACCCAGTGTCCTATTTGATCAGTTATTTTTATTTCCTTCCCCTGTATTTTGTATTTGTGTGCATGTCTGACTCTTTTCGACCCCATGAACTAGAGTCCACCAAGCTCTGTTCATGGGATATTCCCAGCAAAAACTAGAGCAGGTTGCCATTTCCCCCTCCAGGGGGATCTTCCTAACCCAGGAACCAAACCCAAACCTCCTATGGCAGGTGAATTCTTTATCACTGACCTGGGAAGCCCACCTAGTGCCTCATTAAAACAAACAGACAAAAAAGATGGTGTCTAATAGTCCTGAAAAACATTTTGTAAAACTAATCATCACTCGAAAATCCTTTGTTCTAGCTTAGTGCCTGACACCCAATAGTTGCTCCATACATGATTTTTTTTTTTAATTTTTACATTATTTCCCCATAACTCGTTTATTTGATGACTGGAAATTTGTACCTCTTGACCCCCTTCACCTATTTCCCCCCACTGTCACCCCCTGCCTCTGACAACCACCAGTCTCTTCTTTTTATCTATGAGCTCAGGGGAGGTTATGGGTTTTATTTGTTTGTGTTTAGATTCTATGTATTAGTGAAATCAAACAGTATCTGCCTTTCTCCAGTTTATTTCACTTAGCATAATGCCTTCGGGGTCCATTTATCTTGTTGCAAATGACAAGATTTAATTTTTTTGTTGTGGCTGAATAACATTCCATTGTGTGTGTGTGTGTGTGTGTGTGTGTTATAAAGTCACAATTTCTTTACCCATTCGTCTACTGGGGGCACTTAGGCTGTTTCCGTGTCTTGGCTCTTGTGCAGAGTGCTGTAGTGAACATGGGGATGGAGAGATCTTTTCCCGTTAGGGTTTCATTTCTTCAGATAAATACCCAGAAGTGAAATTGCTGGGTCATGTGGTAGTTCTATTATTAGTATTTTGAGGAACTTCCATACTGTTACATGGTGGCTGCACCAACTCGCATTCCCACCAGCATCGTAAGGAGAGTTCCCTTTCTTTTTCTCCACATTGTTGCCAACATGGGTTCTTTTTGATGATAGCCATTCTGACAGATGCAAGGTGATTTCCCATTGTGGTTTTGATTTGCATTTCCCTGAAAATTAATGATTCTGGATATCTTTTCATTAATGATACTGGTCATATGTATATCTTCTTTGGAAAATGTCTCTTCAGACTCTCTGCCCATTTTTTAATTGGATTTGTTGTTGTTGTTGTTGTTGTTGTTGTTATTGAGTTGTGTGAGTTTTTTACACATTTTGAATATTAGTCCTTTATTGGATGTATGATTTTGCCAATATTCTCTCCCATCCAGTGGGTGGTATTTTCTCTTTTTTGATGATTTCCTTTGTTGTGTAGAACCTTTCTAGTTTGATGTAGTCCCATTTGTTTATTTTTTTTAATATTTATTTATTTGGCTGTATTGGGTCTTAGTTGCCATACTCAGAAGTTCTGATCTTCCTGGCAGCTTGTGGGATCTTTAGTTGTGGAATGTGGGATCTAGTTCCCTGACCAGGAACTGAACCTTGGCCCCCTGCATTGGCAGTGAGACACCTTAGCCACTGGATCACCAGGGAAGTCCTGAGTCCCATTTGTTTATTTTTACTTTTGGCGCCTCTGGTTTTGGTGTCAGATTTAAAGATATCATCGCCAAGACTGATGTCAATGATACACAGTTATTAAAATTAAATTTTGAAGGATACTAGTAAGAATCCTGCATGTGCTGCATTTTAAGAACCTTCTGTGTTCCCAGAGTATATGGTATCTTGGTCCTTGTCAGGATCTCTCATAAACCTACCACCAACATTTTCCATCAGATTATCATGATGGTATCAGACCATCAGAGGTTACTCTTTCCAGATCAGGCCCCTCCTGCAAATACCATCCATCTTCATTCTCTTTCATTCATCCTTCCACCCTTGTCTGTCTCCAAATTGTGTTGTAACCGAGCTGTATAACCACACTGTGGTATTTTACAGTATTAACATTTTTTTCCAGCTCCTGAATTTGACTAGGAACTATGCATAGCATTTTAAAAGTTATAGCCTCTCTCCTCAAAGAGTTTGCATACTGTGTATTGATGTAAAACAGAGATAAAATACTGTCAACTTCTAGTAACTCTGAAGGCGATTTTCCTATTTAACAAGGCCACATCATTACCAAGTACTGGACTTCAGTCATTTTAAAGGAATCTGAGGTCTCAGATGCTAAAGAAATGAAGAAATGTTACGGGTATCGTCAAAGAAGTCAGAAGTCCACTCTTACTAATGGTCCATTCAGGGTCTAGCATTTCAAAAAGAAACAATCTTCAGAGTTGAAATGATTTACTAAGGCTTGGGGCCAGGACCCCCTGAGATTTTCAGTGGTGACACCTAGGGCTGTCCCATGGGAGATCTGAGTAGAGACCCTTAGAGGTGCTGAGCCTTCTGAGCTCTGTTGGATTAAAAGGGGTCAAGCTCTTACTTCCTGACATTGCACTGTATGAGATTCAGATTCCAGGAAGGTTAGGGAACCGAATCCCAAATCCATTTGTAAAGGGGTGCCGGTGGGCAGGCTTTGAAAGACATGAGGACCTTTGTCTCAGAGCACATCTACTGAGAGATGGCCTGGCCTTCCCAGGGTCCCCAGAGGAGGGGATATGGAGGCAGCTCAAGGCGCAGTCCCACTTCCAGGCCCCCAGAGCCCCACTCACTGCCCCCATCGTGGTCTCCTCACAAGCTCTGCACCTCTGGGTACCCAGCCAGCCTCCCGCCTGACCGCTGTGGGGGAGGTGGGGGTGAGCAGGGGACGTTGTAGTCACTCTGCCTAGTTGCTCAGTCACTCAGTCCTGTCTGACTGTTTGTGACCACATGGACTGCAGCATGCCAGGCTTCCCTGTCCTTCACCATCTTTTTCTTAAAATCTCAAAAATGGTGGGAAGGGGAGAAAAAATGGAATGACAAAATAAAAGACACAAGAACTGCATGTGGAACACACATGGCCTTTCCACAGATCCTCTGAAGGTGAGAGAGAGTGGAGGATTGTCGTAGCATTGCTTCTGGAATTTGCCATCCCAGGACAGTTCTGGTTTCAATGGGAAGGAAGGGGCTCAGGGAGATGTGTTTTTGCTTTTAGCCAATTTAAAGAAAATGGCAAGGACTCTCAGGAGAGATGTGTTCTGCTTCCCCATGTGGACTGTTGCATTAACCATCCCTCCCCCCAAACAAAAAAAAAAAGTCACTTGTGCATCCTTTCTTAAAGAAATAGAACAATGAGACATGTTGTCTTTTTGAATGGAAATACAGGGGCAGAAGCCACCCACTCTCTCCAAAACAGAACGGCATGTTGTGTCTATAAATAGGAATTGGGCTGTGGGATTAATGAGATGGCAGTTGAGTCATCTTCATTGTGAAGAGCTGGAATGTGGTGCAAAGAATGTGGTGATGAATCTTTGGTTTAAAAAATAAAATAAAAAAGAAATAGCACAAAGCCTTGCAGTCTGCTGGGATCCCTCAACTCTGACCTTTTCCGCTCTGGGGGAAAACGTGTTGTACTGAGCGTAGGGCCTGCTCTGTCTGGGACCCATCCATGCCCGTGACTCAGCTCTTCACACGCTCACCTTCTCTGAATGCCAGCACTTCCTGCCATTGTTGGGAAGTTTATTAATAACTAGTGTAACAATGAGGGTGCCAGCTATCTGCCATCTCTCCTCCTTCCAGAGGACTGATCTGATAGGCGCCTGCCAGCTTTATAGTTCAGGGCTGTGTTCAGCTCAGAATACACAGCCTTGTAGTTGGTATCAATCACACGATATTTGGGGGCTTTTTTCTTCTTTTTGTCATTTTTTTTTAATGTAGATTTTATTCCTATAGTTCAAATGTATTTCCTTTATGTTTTGCAATTACTTGATAATTTTTTTGCTGCATGGCATGTGAGATCCTAGTTCTCCAAGTAGGGATTGAACTCGGGCCTCCTGCGTTAGAAGTTCAGCGTCTTAACCACTGGACCTGCAGGAAAGTCCCGTCTCCATCCTCTCTCTTCAGCTCTCGATTCTACCTCTTCCCTGTATTTCTCTTCAGCTTTTTCAAGTTCTGTTGTCTTCTTAAGTCTAATGATGACCAGATTCCTGGGCTCAGTGCCCTGCAGACGGGGTCAGCCTGCAGGACTGCCAGAGGGCTCACCTTCTGCCCGGGTGTGTTTATAAAGGACTGTGTAACTGGTGAGGGCTGTGAAATCTCTGTGGAATAGATGTTTCTGGCGTGGCTTGTGAAGGACAGGCCTGAGTCAAAATACTGAGAAGACAGCATGGTTATCCTTTTCTGCTTTCTCATCATGGGGTTAAAAAAAAAAACAAAACACATGAATAAAGCCATTTATACTGATATATTTATGCCCTCCTGTGTAAAGGAATATTTGCTTACTAAAGAACACCAGGACAGAATGATCATCTATAGCCTAAGTGAATGACTTTGAAACTGATGGAATTTTAAACAGTGATAAAGAAATCACTGTCCCCACCCATAGGCTTTTTGCACTCTTCCCATTTATTGAGACTAGCCTTCTCAATATTGCCGTCGAATCAGAATTTTGGAGACAAAAGGATAAGCCCTAGTATTTCACAATATAAGAAATAGAAACCATGTAAGTTAACTCATAACGGTAGTTTCAACTGGGTACTTTCTACCAGATGCTGCCAATTTTTTATTAATTTTTTGAAGTATAGCTGCTTTACAGTGCTGTGTTAGTTTCTCCTGTACAGCAAAATGAATCAGCTATACATGTACATATATCCTCTTTTTTTGGATTTTTCTTCCCATTTACATCGCCACAGAGCACTGAGTAGAGTTCCTTGAGTAATACAGTAGGTTCTCATTAGTTATCCCTTTTATACCTGGTATCAGTAGTGATACTGATTGATTGATCCCAATCTCCTGATTTATCCCACCCCTCTTTTCCCCACTGAGTATCCATATATTTGTTCTCTACATCTGTGTCTCTATTTCTGTTTTGCAAATAAGATCATCTGTATCATTTTTCTAGACTCCACATATACGCATTGATATATATTTGTTTTTCTCTTTCTGACTTCACTCCATGTGAGTCTCGGGGTCCATCCACATCTCTACAAATGACCCAATTTCATTCCTTTTTATGGCTGAGTAATATTCCATTTATATATATACCATATCTTCTTTATCCATTCCTCTTTTGATGGACATTTAGGTTTCTTCCATGTCCTGGCTGTTGCAAACAGTGCTAATAGGACTGCAGTGAATATTGGGGTACATGTGTCTTTTGAAATTATGGTTTTTTCTGGGTATATGCCCAAGAATGGGATTGCTGGATTATATGGTAGTTTGTTTTTTAGTTTTTAAGGAACCTCCATAGTGGCTATATCAATTTATATTCCCACCAACCGTGCAAAGGATCCCTCTTCTCCACACTCTCTCCAGCATTTACTGTTTGTAGACTTTTTAAATGATGGCTGTTCTGATGGGTGTGATTTTTTTTTAAATGTTGAACTTGTATCTTTTTCCTGAACTGGGTTTTTAGCTCAGATTATGTATGTGCATGCCTGTGTTCTTTGGATGGACATGTTCGTTCAGTTGTGTCCAACTCTTTGCGACCCCATGGACTGTACCTGCAAGGCTCCTCCATCCATGGGATTTTCCAGGCAAGAATACTAGAGTGATTGCCATTTCCTTCACCAGGGGATCTTCCCAATCCAGAGACTGAACCCAGGTCTCCTGCACTGCAGGCAGACTCTTTACCATCTGAGCCACCAGGGAAGCCCGTGTGATGGGTGCCAGGTGAAACCCCATTATAGTTTTGATTTGCACTTCTCTAATAGTGATATTGAGCATCTTTTCATGTGTTTATTGACCATCTGTTTGTCTTCTTCAGAGAAATGTCTATTTAGGTCCCCTGCCCATTTTTAATTTTTTTCTTTTTTTTCTATTGAGCTGCATGAGCTATTTATATATTTGGGAGATTAATCCTTTGTTCATCGCCTTGTTTGCAAACATTTTCTCCCATTCTGAGTGTTGTCTTTTTGTGTTGTTTATGGTTTCTTTTGCTATGCAAAAGCTTTTAAGTTTAATTAGGTCCCATTTGTTAATTTTTGTTTTTATTTTCATTACTCTAGGAGGTGGGTCAAGAAAGATCCTGCTGTGATTTATGTCAAAGAATGTTCTGTCTATGTTTTCCTCTAAAAGTTTTGTAGAGTCTGGCCTTACATTTAGGTCTTCAATCCATTTTGAGTTTATTTTTGTGTATGGTGTTAAGGTGTATTCTAATTTCATTCTTTTGCATGTAGCTGTCCAGTTTTCCAAGCACCATTCATTGAATAAGAAGCTGTCTTTTCTCCATTGTATATTCTTGCCTCCTGTGTCATAGATTAGGTGACCATAGGTGTGTGAACTTACTCTGGGCCTTCTATCCTGTTCCATTGGATATTTCTGTTCCATTCTATATTTCTGCTTTTGTGCCAGTTACCATACTGTCTTGATTACTTCTAGTATAGTCTGAAGTCAAAGAGCCTGATTTCCTTCAGCTCCATTTTTTTCTTTCTTAAGATTGCTTTGGCTATTCAGGGTCTTCTGTGTTTCTGTACAAATTGTAACATTTTCTGTTCTAGTTCTGTGAAAAATGCCATTGGTAATTTGATAAGAATTGGGTTGAATCTATAGATTGCTTTGGGTATTATAGTCATTTTCACAATATTGATTCTTCCAATCCAAGAACATGGTATATCTCTCCATCTGTTTGCGTCATCTTTGACTTCTCTCATCTGTATATCATGGTTTTCTGCATACAGATATTTTGCCTCCTTAGGTAAGTTTATTTATTTTTTTAATCAAAGGATAAGTACTTTACAATATTGTGTTGGTTTCTGCCATACATCAGTACTTACATAGGTTTTTTCCTAGGTATTTTACCCTTTTCATTGCAATGATAATGGGATTGCTTCCGTAATTTCTCCTTTTGATCTGTTGTTGTTAGTATATAGGAATGCAAGAAATGTCTGTATTAATTTTTTTTCTAGTCATATTTATATTTGAGATCTCAAGTAACATTCTTAAAAATAATAACACAGAGTGAAATTTTTAGGCTATCCAAAGGAGGTGGGTGAGCTTTTAAGAGGTGAGTAATAGAGCAACCTTGGCCAAAGGAGTTTTGGAGTAGGGAGTGCAGCACTGAATTGTCAACAGGAGGTGAAGAAATATTTGAAGACAGAGTTTGGCTGTGAAGAATGGAGAGTGGTATTGAGCTAATTGAAACAGAAAGCAGGATTGAATCAGGAAGATTCATTCTTAAAATAGAAAACTAGAGAATGTCTAACTAATGAAAAGAAGAATTCAAGAGAAGGAAATAAAGTATAATCTAGAAAACAAATCACTGCAAAAGAAAGAAATAAATGTCAGAGCACTTGTAAGCATTGTCTTTATATAAAAATTGTAACACCTCTTCCCTTGAAACTAGAGGGAAGGAAGAATGATTAAGTTATATGTAGGTTTTGGGATTTGGTAAAGCTTAGCTTCCCTGGCAGCTCAGATGGTAAAGCGTCTGTCTACAATGTGGAAGACCTGGGTTCAATCCCTGGGTCGGGAAGATCCCCTGGAGAAGGAAATGGCAACCCACTCCAATATTCTTGCCTGGAAAATCCCATGGACTGAGGAGCCTGATAGGCTACAGTCCATGGAGTCAAAAAGAGTCGGACATGACTGAATGACTTCTCTCAGAATTAAATTTAACCCTTCTGTTTTAATTTTGTATCCTATGACTTTACTGTTTCCACTGTTTCCCCATCTATTTCCCATGAAGTGATGGGACCAAATGCCATGATCTTCGTTTTCTGAATGTTGAGCTTTAAGCCAACTTTTTCACTCTCCTCTTTCACTTTCATCAAGAGGCTTTTAAGTTCCTCTTCACTATCTGCCATAAGGGTGATGTCATCTGCATATCTGAGGTTATTGATATTTCTCCCGGCAATCTTGATTCCAGCTTGTGCTTCTTCCAGCCCAGCGTTTCTATGATGTACTCTGCATACAAGTTAAATAAGCAGAGTGACAATATACAGCCTTGACACACTCCTTTTCCTATTTGGAACCTGTCTGTTGTTCCATGTCCAGTTCTAACTGTTGCTTCCTGACCTGCATATAGGTTTCTCAAGAGGCAGGTCAGGTGGTCTGGTATTCCCATCTCTCTCAGAATTTTCCCCAGTTTATTGTGATCCACACAGTCAAAGGCTGGACATGAGCCTGAGTGAACTCCAGGAGTTGGTGCTGGACAGGGAGGCCTGGCGTGCTGCGATTCATGGGGTCGCAGAGTCAAACACGACTGAGTGACTGAACTGAACTGAACCAATGACTTTACTGAATTTATTGATGAGCTCTAGTAGTTTTCTGGTGGCATCTTTAGGATTTTCTATGTGTAGTATTAGGTCGTCTACAAACAGTGACAGTTTTACTTCTTTTCCAGTTTGGATTCCTTTGATTTCTTTTTCTTCTCTGGTTACTATAGCTAGGACTCCCAAGACTATGTTGAATAATAGTGGTGAGAATGGACACTACTGTCTTGATTCTGATCTTAGAGGAAATGCTTTCAGTTTTTCACCAGTGAGAATAATGTTTGCTGTGGGTTTGTCGTATATGGCCTTTATTATGTTGAGGTAGGTTCCCCCTATGCTCACTTTCTGGAGAATTTTTATCATAAATTAAGTGTTGAATTTTGTCAAAAGCTTTTTCTGCATCTATTGAAATGATCATGTAGTTTTTATTCTTTAGTTTGTTAATGTGATGTATCACACTGATTAATTTGCAGATATTGAAGAATCCTTGCATCCTTAAATCCCACTTGATCATGGTGTGTAGTGTTTTAAATATATTCTTGAATTCAGTTTGCTAATATTTTATTGAGAATTTTTACATCTATGTTCATCAGTGATATTGGCCTGTAATATTCTTTTTTTGTGATATCTTTGTCTGGTTTTGGTATCTGGTGATGGTGGTGTCATAGAATGATCTTGGGAGTGTTTCTCCCCCTGCAATTTTTTGGAAGAGTTTGAGAAGGATAGGTATTAACTCTTCTCTAAATGTTTGATAGAATTCGCCTGTGAAGCTATCTGGTACTAGACTTTTGTTGGAAGATTTTTAATTCGTTCCAATTTCATTACTTGTGATTGGTCTGTTCATATTTTCTGTTTCTTCCTGGCTCAGTCTTGGAAGGTTGTACTTCTTTAAGAATTTGTTCATTTCCTCCAGAGTGTCCATTTTATTGGCACACAGCTGTTTGTAGTGGAATCTCATAATCCTTTGTAATTCTGTGCTGTCTGTTGTGGCTTCTCTTTTTTCATTTCTAATTTAATTGTCTTGAGTCCTCTCCCTTTTTATCTTGATAAGTCTGGCTAAAGGTTTATCAATTTTGTTTACCTTCTCAAAGAGCCAGCATTCAGTTTTATTGATCTTTGCTATTGTTTTCTTCATTTCTATTTCATTTATTTCTGCTCTGATCTTTATCATTTCTTTCCTTCTGCTAACTTTGGGTTTTGTTTTGTTTCGTTTTGTTTTTGCGGGGGAGGGGTTCTTTCACTAGTTGCTTTAGGTGAAGAGTTAGGTTGTTTACTTAAGATCTTTCTTGTTTTGGGGGGAGGATTGTATTGCTGTAAACTTTACTTTTAGAATTGCTTTTGCTGCATCCCACAGATTTTGGGTTGTGTTTTCACTGTCATTTGTTTCCAGGTATTTTTTATTTCCTCTCTGACTTCTAGAGTGATCCCTTGGTTATTTAGTAGTATATTCTTCAGCTTCCATGCGTTTGTGAGTTTTTACAGTTTTTCCTCTAATTGATTTCTAATCTCATAGGGCTGTAATCTGAAAAGATGCTTGATATGTTTTCAGTTTTCTTAAATTTACCAAGGCTTGATTTGTGATCCAAAATGTGATCTATGCTGGAGAGTGTTCCATGCACACTTGAAAAGAAAGTGTATCCTACTGGTTTTTGGATGGAATATCCTATAGATATCAGTTGAGTCTGCCTGGTCTTATGTGTCATTTAAGGCTTGTGTTTCCTTATTTTCTATCTGGTTGATCTGTTCTTTGGTGTAAATGGGGTGTTAAAGTCCCCCATTATTATTGTGTTACTGTAGATTTCCCCTTTTATGGCTGTTAGCACTTGCCTTATATATTGAGGTGCTCCCATGTTGAGTGCACAGATATTTACAATCATATCTTCTTCTTGGATTGATCCCTTGATCATTATGTAGTGTCTTTCCTTGTCTCTTATAACAATGTTTTATTTTTTAAAGGTTATTTTGTCTAATATGAGTATTGCTACTCCAGGTTTCTTTTGAGATGCTGTTAATTTTTAAAATAAGTTGCTCAATTCTCTCTCCTCCTCCCCCTATTTTTCTTTTTAATTATCTTTGTACTTTTCACCCTTGGGTAAAAGTGCCAATGAATCTTTTTTTTTTTTCTTTCTGAGTCCCAGAGACTCTTAGCTGCCACCAAAAGGTGTTTATTTTCAAACTGCTCCCATTTCAATACTCTTTAACATGAACTATTTTATTTTTAAAATTTCTGACCCTAATGAAAAGTTTTCCGGGCATGAACTTTTCACATTAAAAAAAATCACATTTCATTCCCTGAGACGCTTTCCAGAGATCACACATTTATCCTGAAATCTGCCAGGTGGCTCTATTTCCCATGTTCTCTTAGGACATCTTTTCTGTAAGAAATTCATAATTGAGGATTTGTGAGGCAAATAAATATCTCTCATCATAAAGAAGGGTTCAGACCTTTCCCTCATATTTATTCCTGGGGTATCTGCCAAAACTTTTCCTTACAGCTTTTATAGATCTGCTGGGAATATGCCTTCTTCCTTTTTTTTTTTTTTCCTAAAAGTCTAAACAGACAGATAGTCATTTCCTTCCTTTACTTTTAGGACAACGGATTTCTTTCTTCTTTGGGGGACTGTTTGTTTCAAATTTCCCCCTGCTTTCAGAGAGGAAAGCACCCCTTCTGTCTCCTGAGGTCAGCGGACTGGTCATCAAAATTCCATCTGTGTAAAAACAGATGAGCCTGGTTCCTGACAACATTCTCTTCAAGAGGATGCATTCTCATATCCGGTGCGGAGTAGCCCAGAGTCTTTTGAAAGACTGGAGCCCATTCTCCATCTCAGCCTGATGAGCACATCCTTCCCATTTGCCGGCGGGGCAGGGAGCTGCTGTTTGTGTGATTTGGCCTTCTCCTCACATCCTGCCCCAGGGAACCAGCTGCCCATTGGGTGACAACTGGAGTTCCCCAGCTGGAACCTCTGGAAAGTCCTAAATGTGGTTTCTCCAGAGGTGGCAGAACAAGTTTTCTCCATATCCCTGCCAACATCGCTAGCATCTGGGTGTTCACTCCAGAGATTTCCCAAAGCCCATTGAAAGTCGCTCTCTGGTCTTGAGCACATCATTCAGACTCTCCTGGCTGTGTCTGGTTAGGAATTGTCTTCTTAGAGTTCAGATCTTTTTCTCCCCTTCACTGGCCAGTTGATGAATGACTGATTTCTATAAAGGATGTGGATTGAAATATGATCATCTGATAGGCAAAGAAAAAAGATATTTTCAATCTGGGCTCATTCAAAGAGATGTTGACTAGGCAGTGAGTAAGATGAAAGGTTTTCCAGAGAACTAATCTTGATGCTGGCCTTCCTGGCAGTGGACCACAGGGAGACTCAGACTCCTCAGACTAGACTTAAGGACCTCATCAGCCCTGCAGGCTAATTATCTAATTGGCCCTGGGATGTAGGCTCACTCCTTATATGGCTGCCACTACCTCTTCCATTCAAGTGCATGGTTTATTTCCTTCCTCCTGCTAGATAGTTTTTTGTGGCCAAACCCAAGGCTCTCTGAGAGCTGGGCTTACATCTGGTTACCTGTCTCCCCATCTCCTGCCCCCACCGTATACACAGATGGTGCTTCAGAGACTTCTGTTGCTTCATTGGTGCATTGGAAGGACCCATGGGCTCGTCTTCCTTCTTTCTGCCTATATGTTCCTCCATACATCCTGCAGAAAGGGTCTGTCTGGGCTTGGAGAGACAGAAAGGACTGCATGCTAACAATATTACAGCAAGACAAAGTTCCTCCCCTCGTGGTATTTCCATCCTTAGGATGAAATAGACCAAACAGGAAGCTGGAATCCCAGCTCTGCCTCCTTGGTGACTTCTATGGAAATGGGGTTAATGTTTTTGTGAGAATGAAATGAAGTAGACTGTGTGGGAAACTCCTGTCAGGGGTTCTGTAAAAATCCCCCCCTTCCCTTTTTTCTCCCATGTTTCCTGCATGTGGACCTTCCACTAGCTTTCTGCATTTCCTGCCTGTTCATCATTCTTCCTCTTTACATTCTGAGGCTCCTCAGAATCAGGGTGCCAGCTCCCAACAAAAGTCAGTGAGACTGTTTAATACAAGTAACTACAAATATTCATGTAGTGCCTGTGATGTTCTGAGCTCTGGTCTAAACATCTTGCCAGCACCGTCTCCTTTGATTATCCCAACTTTTGAAGAAGTCCTGCTTTCATTGTCACAGTATAAGAGAGGTAACAGATTGAGAGAGGTCATGTCACATTGCCGAGTCCTCCCAGCAAGTAAGTCACAGAGCCAGGACACAGGCCTAGACTTGTTACCTCTAAACTGCTAGATAGTAGTATTCTGCCTCCAGAGGCTATAAGACCAGTAGAAGTTTCTCAAGGTGTATTCACAGCACTTCCTTACAACCTTCGTGCTGCTCAAAATTTTGACACCAAGAACAAAGTATTTATGTGCTACTTAGATCTTACATAAATATCCATAATCACTCCTGTTTTTCCCAAGGTTGCTACATCAATTGATTATTTTTGGACAGCCCTTTCCAAGTAGCACTTGGCTACTGTTTGTCAGTCTATACATTTTGAAATATCACTCTTCTGGCTCCAAGAAATTGCCGTGCATCTTCATATATCATTAATCACAAACACAGCTCAGATTAAACAGTGTGCAAGTCTACAGTTATTTGCTTTGGTCTTTTGATAAGATGCAGAGGTCAGTCCTTTAGGCGCTGGTCGATAATTAGACATTTCCTTTTGATATGAAGCACTCTGTAGCAATAGCTGGGAGAGGGACCAGAGTTGCCACGATGTTTGTCTGTTCTGGAGGCAGGGATGGGAAAGAAAAGAGGAGGAAGATGACACCGTATGTAAGGTTCCTTTTGTAAAATATGTAAAAATGACTCCTAGAGGTGGGTGGGAACTGCCTCAGTAAGTCGTTTATTAACAGCTTATTTACCAGAGACGTATACAGTGTTTCAGCATTCACTTACATAACAAATCACCAGCCACAGGTGTTAGTTTCCACAAAAACGCCCTGGTCAGCAGTGTCTGAGGTACCAGATTCTTTGAGTTTGGAGAAATCTTGGGGGTTAGTTAGTTGGTCATTTTCTAGCTGGAGACATCATGGTTCTGAGAGGTTAACACCCAAGTGTGTGTGTGTGCTCAGTTGTGACTCCATGGAGTATAGCCTGCCAGACTCCTCTGTCCATGGAATTTTCCAGGCAAGGATACTGGAGTGGGTTGCCATTTCCTACTCCAGGGGAGTATTCCCAACCCAGGGATCAAACCTGCATCTCCCGCATTGGCAGGTGCGTTTTTCAACACTGAGCCACGTGGGAAGTTCTTACAACCCTAGATATGACATCATGAAGACCTATAAGACCTTCTAGAACCAACACCCCAAAAGATGTCCTTTTCATTATAGAGGACTGGAATGCAAAAGTAGGAAGTCAAGAAAAACATGGAGTAACAGGCAAATTTGGCCTTGGAGTACAGAATGAGGCAGGGCAAAGGCTAATAGAGTTTTGCCAAGAGAACACATTGGACATAGCAAACACCCTCTTCCAAAAACACAAGAAATGACTGTACACATGGACAAGACTACATGGTCAATAACAAAATCAGATTGATTATATTCTTTGCAGCCAAAGATGAAGAAGCTCTAGACAGTCAGCAAAAATGGGAGCTTACTGTGGCTCAGATCATGACCTCCTTATTGCCAAATTCAGACGTCAATTAAAGAAAGTAGGGAAAACCACTAGACAATTTAGGTATGACCTAAACCAAATCCCTTATGATTATACAATGGAAGTGAGAAATAGATTCAAGGGTTTAAATCCGATAGACAGAGTGCCTGAAGAACTATGAACGGATATTCATGGCACTGTATAAGAGGCAGGAAGCAAGACCATCCCCAAGGGAAAGGAAGACAAAAAGGCAAAGTGATTGTCTAAGGAGGCCTTACAAATAGCAGTGAAAAGAAGAAAAGTGAAAGGCAAAGGAAAAAAGGAAAGATATGCCCATGTGAATGTAGAGTTCCAAAGAATAGCAAGGAGAGATAAGACAGACTTCCTCAGTGATCAGTCCAAAGAAATAGAGCAAAACAATAGAATGGGAAAAACTAGAGATGTCTTCAAGAAAATTAGAGATACCAAGAGAACATTTCATGAAAAGATGGGCACAATACAGGATAGAACTGGTATGGACCTAACAGAAGCAGAAGAGATTAAAAAGAGGTGGCAAGAATACACAGAAGAACTGTACAAAAAAATCTTCATGACCCAGATAACCACGATGGTGTGGTCATTCACTTAGAGCCAGACATCCTGGAATGTGAAGTCAAGTGGGCCTTAGGAAGCATCACTACGAACAAAGCTAGTGGAGGTGATGGAATTCCAGTTGAGCTCTTTCAAATCCTAAAAGATGATGCTGTGGAAAGTGCTGCACTCAATATGCCAGCAAATTTGGAAAACTCAGCAGTGGCCACAGCACTGGAAAAGGTCAGTTTTCATTCCAATCCCAAAGAAAGGCAATGCCAAAAAATGCTCAAACTAGTAAAGTAATGCTCTCACACACTAACAAAGTAATGCTTAAAATTCTCCAAGCCAGGACTCAACAGTACGTGAAGAACTTCCAGATGTTCAAGGTGGATTAGAAAAGGTAGAGGAACCAGAAATCAAATTGCCAACATCCACTGGATCACTGAAAAAGCAAGAGAGTTCCAGAAAAGCATCTACTTCTGCTTCTTTGACTACGCCAAAGCCTTTGACTGTGTGGATCACAACAAACCATGGAAAATTCTGAAAGAGATGGGAATATCAGACCACCTGACCTGCCTCTTGAGAAATCTGTATGCAGGTCAGGAAGCAACAATTAGAACTGGACATGGAACAACCAACTGGTTCCAAATACAAAAAGGAGTACGTCAAGGCTGTATATTGTCACTCTGCTTATTTAATTTATATGCAGAGTACATCATAGAAACGCTGGGCTGGATGAAGCACAAGCTAGAATGAAGATTGCCAGGAGAAATATCAATAACCTTAGATATGTAGATGACACCACCCTTATGGCAGAAAGTGAAGAAGAACTAAAGAGCCTCTTGAACAAACTGAAAGAGGAGAGTGAAAAAGTTGGCTTAAAACTCAACATTCAGAAAGCTAAAGTCATGACATCCGGTCACATCACTTCATGGCACATAGATGGGGAAACAGACGAAACAGTGTCAGACTTTATTTTCTTGGGCTCCAAAATCACTGCAGATGGTGACTGCAGCCATGAAATTAAAAGATGCTTGCTCCTTGGAAGAAAAGTTATGATGAACTTAGACAGCATATTAAAAAGCAGAGACATTACTTTGCCAACAAAGGTCCATCTAGTCAAAGCTATGGTTTTTCCAGTAGTTATGTATGTATGTGACATTTGGACCATAAAGAAAGCTGAGTATCAAGAATTGAAGCTTTTGAACTGCGGTGTTGGAGAAGACTCTTGAGAGTCCCTTGGACTGTAAGGAGATCCAACCAGTCCATCCTAAAGGAGATCAGTCCTGGGTGTTCATTGGAAGGACTGATGTTGAAGCTGAAACTCCAATCCTTTGGCCACCTGATGCAGAGAATGGACTCATTTGAAAAGACCCTGATGCTGGGAAAGATTGAAGGTGGGAGGAGAAGGGGACGACAGAGGATTAGATGGTTGGATGGCATCACCAACTCAATGGACATGAGTTTGAGTAAACTCCAGAAGTTGGTGATGGACAGGGAGGCCTGGCGGGCTGCAGTTCATGGGCTTGCAAAGAGTCGGACATGACTGAGTGACTGAACTGAACTGAACTATGTTGGAAATCCAGATGTCTTTTATCCTTCACAGCTGCTCTCAAAATTAGCAGATTCCCATCTTGTTCATTTCTAAGGGTCTGAACGTGTAACCTTGGAGTGGTGTTGCCTGTGAAAAGGCATGTGTGTGCTCACATACCTGGAAATGGATGAATTGTAGTAACCGAGAACTTTTATACCATTCACCATGTGTAGGTGCTGACTGGAAATTATTTCTGTGCTTAGAATCTTTCCAGGTGTGCTCACAATCCTTTAGTTTGTAAGACGCTCATTGCCCTGAGCCCCTGAGGCGCTTCTGATTGTGTTTCTCCCAGGATTCATTCTATTCTGTCACTTGATAAGATGGCGAGTGAATGTCTGCCACCCAGTTTCTAGCTGTCTGGCTCGTCTACCTTTTAGATGTCACACCTGCCTTGCAGGGATGTCTGAAGGGTAATAGCATCAACATCATAGAGCACTTGGGGCTCCTTTTTCTGATGCCCTTGAGTTTCTTTGGTGCTGTTACTGGCGCACCCTTGTCACTGGGCACTCGGTTGCCTCCCCTCGTGGTTGCCATATTTGCCTGGTTGCAGGTAAGAGCCCCATAGACTTAGATCCCATAAGCTCTAGAAATGAGCAGCTGTAAGAACTCAGCACACTTGCCTAGATGGTGCATTTCCTTTTCAGAAACAGAGGCACTGGGAAACTTTTTCAAATGCGTTGTGACAAGAACCCCAGTGCAGAGCTGCCTTAGCTAGAGAATAGTGGAGTGGGGAGCCCAGGACCTGCTGAACTTCCTTGATCCCCATCCCACCCTCATCCACCCTAAAAAGTGTAACTAGAAACTCAGGGGCTCAAGAAACAGAATTTGAAGTGTCCAGACCTCTGTCTCTTCTTCTAAAGATGAGCTTTGGAGCCCAAGTGGCGGCACAGAGAGCTTCTTTTCCTTGGCAAGTGGCCTCCTGGAGCAGTGGCGAGAAAGTCATCTCAATCATATCTCTCTTTCTGATTCTACCCAGTGTGGACCCATGTGAGTATGAGCGCTCACTCAAGTCTACCCCTAGATACAAGCTAAATGCTGAATGTGTGTGATCTCATTAGTCTTTATTTTATAGACATCCTTTTATTTATTTATTGACCACACCACATGGCATGTGGAGGGAAGATCCCCTGGAGAAGGAAATGGCGACGCACTCCACTATACTTCCCTGGGAAATCCTATGGACAGAGGAGCCTGGTGGGTTACAGTCCATAGGGTCGCAAAGAGTCAGACGCGACTGAAGAGACTTAGCACACGTGGCATGCGGAATCTTAGTTCTCCAACCAGGGGTCAAACTCAGGCCTCCTGCTTTGGGAGTGCAGAGTCCTAACCACTGGATCGCCAGGGAAGCCCTCTCATTAGTCTTTTCAGCAGATTGGAGAAGGCAGGTCGCTTGCCCAAGGCCACTCATCTAGTGAGTGGTTTAGAATACAGACCAGATCATTTCACCCTCTCCTCGCCATCCAGTTACCATGATAATAACACTCTGCATGTCTAGGCCAGCCAGCTCATTTACAAGATTTAACTTGGTGCCTGGCACCATATTCCTACTGAAGCAACTTCAAAATTAAAGGTGTGAAACAGTGCCAGCCAAGTGTTAGTGGTGCCCAATATGGAGACAGCTCTTGAACCAGCACTCTATCTTATGTGAGCTTGGTATTTAGGCTAATTATTAGGTTGTTGTTCAGTCACTAAGTCATGTCCGACTCTGTGACCCCATGGGCTGCAGCACGGCGGGCTTCCCTGTCTTTCACTGTCTCCCAGTTTACTCAAACTCAAATTCATTGAGTCAGTGATGCCACCCAACTGTCTCATCCTCTGTTGCCCCCTTCTTCTGCCCTCAATCTTTCACAGCATCAGAGTCTTTTCCAATGAGTCAGCTCTTTGCATCACATGATCAAAGTATTGGAGCTTCAGCTTTAGCATCAGTCCTTCCAATGAATATTCAGGGTTGACTTCCTTTAGGATTGACTTATTTGATTTCCTTGCTGTCCAAGGAACTCTCAAGAGTCTTCTCAAGCACCACAGTTCAAAAGCATTAATTCTTTGACGCTCAGCTTTCTTTATGGTCAAACTCTCACATCCATACATGACTACTGGAAAAACCATAGCTTTGGCTATATGGACATGTGTCAGCAAAATGATGTCTCTGCTTTTGAATACATGGTCTAGGTTTGTCATAGCTTTTCTTCCAAGGAGCAAGTGTCTTAATTTTGTGACTGCAGTTACTGTCTGTGGTGATTTTGGAGCCTAGGAAAATAAAATCTGCCACAGTTTCCACTTTTTCCTTCTCTGTTTTCCATGAAGTGATGGTACTGCTACTAAGTCACTTCAGTAGTGTCCAACTCTGTGCGACCCCGTAGACAGCAGCCCACCAGGCTCCCCCATCCCTGGGATTCTCCAGGCAAGAACACTGGAGTGGGTTGCCATTTCCTTCTCCAATGCATGAAAGTAAAAAGTGAAAGTGAAGTCACTCAGTCGTGTCCAACTGTTAGCGACCCCATGGACTGCAGCCTACCAGGCTCCTCCATCCATGGGATTTTCCAGGTGAGAGTACTGGAGTGGGGTGCCATTGCCTTCTCTGTACCAGATGCCATAATCTTTGTTTTCTTAATATTGAGTTTTAAGGCAGCTTTTTCACTCTCCTCTTTCACCCTCATCAAGAGGCTCTTTAGTTTCTCTTTGCTTTCTGCCATTAGAGTGGTATCATCTGCATATTTGAGGTTGTTGATATTTCTTCCATCAATCTTGATTCCAGCCTGTGATTCATCCGGCCTTACATTTCACATGATGCACTCTGCATAAAACTTAAATAAGCAAGGTGACAATATAAACCCTGGACGTACTTTCTTCCCAGTTTTGAACCAGTCCGTTGTTCCATGTCCAGTTCTAACTGTTGCTTCTTGACCTGCATACAGCTTTCTCAGGGAGCAGATAAGGTGGTCTAGTATTCCCATTTCCTGAAGGATTTTCCACAGTTTGTTGTGATCCACAAAGTCAAAGGCTTTAGCGTAGTCAGTGAAGCAGAAGTGGATGTTTTTCTGGAATTCCCTTGCTTTTTCTGTGATACAGCGAATGTTGGCAATTTGGTCTCTGGTTCCTCTGCCTTTCCTAAATCCAGCTTGTACATCTGGAAGTTCTCGTTTCATGTACTATTGAAGCCTAGCTTGAAAGATTTTGAGCATTACCTTGCTAGCATGTGAAATGAGCACAATTGTATGGTAGTCTGAACATCCTTTGGGATTGCCTTTCTTTGGGATTGGAATGAAAACTGACCTTTCCAGTCCTGTGGCCACTGCTGAGTTTTTCAAATTTGCTGGTATATTGAGTGCAACACTTTACTAACAGCATAAACTTTTAGGATTTTAAATAGCTCAACTGGAATTCCATCACCTCCACTAGCTTTGTTGGAAGTAATGCTTCCTAAGGCCCACTTGACTTTACACTCCAGGATGTCTGGCTCTAGATAGTGATGACACCATCGTGGTTATCTGGGTCATTACGAGCTGTTTTGTATAATTCTGTGTATTCTTGCCACCTCTTCTTAATCTCTTCTGCTTCTGTTAGGTCCTCACCATTTTTGTCCTTTATTGTGCCCATTTTTCCATGAAATGTTCCCTTGGTATCTCTGATTTTCTTGAAGAGCTCTCTAGTCTTTCCCATTCTATTGTTTTCCTGTATTTCTTTGCATTGTTCTCTGAGGAAGGCTTTCTTATTTCTCCTTGCTATTCTCTGGAACTCGGTAAATCTTTCCCTTTCTCCTTTGTCTGTTGCTTCTCTTCTTTTCTCAGCTATTTGGAAGCCTTTCTCAGACAACCGCTTTGCCTTCTTACATTTCTTTTTCTTTGAGATGGTTTTGGTCACAGCTTCCTGTTCTTCAGACACTCCATCTACCAGATTTAATTCCTTGAATCTACTTGTCACTTCCACTGTATAGTCATAGGGATTTGATTTAGGTCATACCTGAATGGCCTAGTGGTTTTCCCTACTTTCTTCAATTTAAGCCTGAAGTTTTGCAATAAGGAGCTGATGATCTGAGCCACAGTCAGCTCCTGGTCTTGTTTTTGCTGACTGCATAGAGCTTCTCTATCTTCAGCTGCAAAGAATATGATCAATCTAATTTCAGCATTGCCCATCTGGTGATGTCCATGTGTAAAGTCACCTCTTGTGTTGTTGGAAGAGGGTGTTTGCTATGACCAGTGTGTGCTCTGGCAAAACTCCTTTCAGACTTTGCCCTGCTTCATGTTGTATTCCGAGGACAAACTTGCCTATTACTCCAGGTATCTCTTGACTTCCTACTTTTGCATTCCAATCGCTTGTGATGAAAAGGACATCTTTTTTTGGTGTTAGTTCTAAAAGGTACTGTAAATCTTCATAGAACCATTCAACTTCAGCTTCTTTGTCATTAGTGGTTGGGGCATAGAGTTGCATTACTGTGATGTTGAATGGTTTGCCTTGGAAGCAAACCAAGATCATTTTTGAGACAGCATCCAGGTACTGCATTTTCAACTCTTCTGTTGACTATGAGGGCTACTGCATTTCCTCGAAGAGATTTTTGCCCACAGTAGTAGATACATTGGTCATCTGAATTAAATTTGCTGATTCCTGTCCATTTTAGTTCACTGATTTCTAAAATGTTGATGTTCACATTTTAGGAATTATTTAGGCTAATTATTATAAATAATAATAATTTAGGTAGTGCTAATGAGCTCAAAACCAAAGCTTAACTAGTCTCATAACTAGAGGTCAGATCATCCAGAAACACTGTGCTTTACCACCCAGAGTTTAATGTTGTGATTTTTGCCATCCTTTAAATATAATTCATTCTTAGATTAGACTTCATAAATCATCATTTCCTATTGAGGGGTTAGGCAGAGGTGAGAGGGAAAACAATGAATGTTTCATTTGTGCTAGAAATCCTTTAATCTTCTTGGACCCAAGTTTCCCCAGGTCTGTTTTTTAAATCTAAAGTCTGACTTCCTTCCAGTATTATTTTATATTCTTATTAATCTTTTCAATGATGAAATAGAGCTTAGCTCATTAAATTTTCCTGTGTCTTCACCTGTGGTTGCTGACTATGGCTAAGAGAATGAAATTAAGATTCAAAATGGTTTTTTAATAGCTGTATTATGTTAGATGGATGTAGACTGGATATAGTTCAGGACTAATAAGCTCAGGGTAATTGACTTATGGGGGTAGAAAACCTGAAGCATTTCAAAAAGGGGAGCCTGCAGCAGTGTCCAGCCATGTGCTACATGAGCACACCATATGGATTTAGAATCTGAGAGAGATGCGGTCATAGACGCTTTGTGAGGGTCAAGTTTTTATTTGCATTTACTGTTGAATTTGGAAACATGCAACTGAAGCATGATGAAATCCAGGAAAGAGCTTCAGAAATGATTAAAAGCTTGGAAGGCCGATTCTATAATGAAACCACTTACAGGGACTAGATTTCTTTACCAAGATGTGATACAACTTAATTATAGCATCTAAGCATATGATTGAAAACAGTATTTGTTCATTCAAACTAATATGTATTAGCCAGTATGGAGACAAAAATGGTCCATTCCTGCAGCGAGGGAGATTCTCTGTTTCAAGTTAGAAGGGAGTAGGGGGTAGGGGAAGCCTAAAAGGGAGTCAAAGTGTACCTAAACACTGAAAATTCTCGAGGATTAAGGTTATAAGAACCCAGGTGCCTGGTAATTGAGGGAACATGGGGACTCCTGCTCAGAGCCTAAAGAAGAAGGAGGAATCATATATCTATGGGGATGATTGGAGCATCGCAGGGTTTTTGATGTAAAAGCATAGAAGTCTTTTCTAGTATTGATTCTGAGATACCATCTTTAACCACTGGAAGTAACAGAACAGTTGACTCTTGAGAATTCCTTTTGGATTATTTTCAAATCTGTCATCCATTCACTGAATTATCCCAAAATGCTTCCTAAGGAAGCATTTATAGCATTATAGTTCCCACCCCTCCCTCCAACAAATCCTGCTGGAATTTTTATTGGGATTACAGTGATTCACTGATTTAGTTCCTGAAGAACTGACATCATTACAACACCAAGCCTCCAATCCATGACCAGAGTACTTCCCTATCTTGTTTGAGGTCTTTTTTTTTTTTAATATAAATTTGTTTATTTTAATTGGAGGTTAATTACTTTACAGTATTATATTGGTGGTCTTGTGTTTTCCTTATCAGAGTATTCTGCTTTTCATTGTGGAGATCCCATCCACCTTTCACTCGGTGAATCTCTAGGTGTGAGAGATTTCCATTCTCCATGGCACAGGAAGCAAAGCAATAAGCAACGTTTCCTTTCCCAGGGAGTTAAGGTCCCTTGTCTAACCGTCCAGGTAGAAAAGGTATAATATCTTCACTGCAGGAAACCTAATTTCAGAGTCCATGCATTGCAGCCCAGAAACGATTCTTCTGATCTAACGTAAATCTCTCCGGTTGGCATTTCAGCTTATTTTCCTTCTGTTTAGTTTACAGTTTGCCTTACACAACGGTTTCCTATCTAGCAGGCTGCTATTTGAATCAGCAAGCAGATATTTCTATGCTGCATGTAAAAATAGGGATAACATTTATTAGGAGAGAATTTGGTCATGATTCAGTCTTGCATTCAAAAACTACAATAAAAATCTAATTTTATTTTTTAACTATATGTGCTTAGCTAAAAAGACCAAAAGACAATGCTTATTGGCGGTTACCTCTGGGTGACTAGCTTATGGATTATTTTTATTCCTGTCTGCATTGTCAGATTTTTATGATAAACGTGCATTATCTTTGTACTAAGAAAAAAATAAGCACTTTAAATTGAAAGAAATTAAAACTATGTATTAAAATGACTGGCTCAGGAATTCCTTGGCAGCCCAGTGGTTAGGACTCTGTGCTTTCATTATCAAGGGTGCAATTTCAATCCCTAGTGGGGGAACTAAGATCCCTCAAGCTGTGTTGCATGGCCAAAAAAAATTAAACAAATGACTTGCTCAATTTACTTTGCCTTCTTGGTGCAAAATATTTATTAAAATTTGCTAGTGAAATTAAAATGGATGTGCAACATATCTTAAGATAATCAAGGAAGAGAAAATTCTCTTTCAGGCATATACATTTCCCTGCCAGTCTTTCTGACCAGTTGCAAATTACCCAGAGTGCTGAGTTGTTCCTCAAGCTTGGAGCCCCAAGCACCTGTTTTATTTCACACTCCCTTGATTCCAGGGGTAAATCCCACATGCACAGCATGGGCTTCGGTTCAGTTCCTTTGTGGTCCAGATGTGCATCCCTTCATCGACTGGCCTGGTAACCCTGCTGTTAATTGACAGGTTCTCAGGAATCGGATAGCTCTCAGTCGGCCAAGAAAGACATGCTGGCGGCCTTGAAATCCAGGCAGGAAGCTCTGGAGGAAACGCTGCGCCAGCGGCTGGAGGAGCTGAAGAAACTCTGCCTCCGAGAAGCAGTGAGTACCCCGGTTCATCCTGTGCGCTCATCTGCGCTCGTGTGTTTATACAAGGCAAGGGTGGGCATCGCCGCGGGCATAAGAGGGAAGCAGGACCTCTTCTGTTGATGGCACCCAGCCCCGGGCATGAGCATCTCTCATCCTGGACCACAGTGAAACACTCTGACAGCAGTGAAAGCACGTCTTGGCAGAATTCCCAGTGAGAACCTCCCCCCAGGGGCCAAATGACAAGTAGTGATAACAGTCATGATAGCAAGGTAAACAGCAACATTTGGGCACCTCATAGTTTATAAAGCAGGTCCTCATATGACAGGACCATGTTGGATGGAATGGTTTGCCATCTTCCTAAGACTTTTTGCCTGAGTTTATCAGTGTCATGGCTTTTGTTTCTCTTGAGTCTATTTCAGATTTATTTTTGTTGAGATCATAGTGAGAAGCACCTTTGGGGATCAACAAGAAAATCAGGATTTCATCTGATATATCTTTAAAACTCATGATCTGGTGTGTGTCTTTTAGTGGTTTTTTTTTTGGTAGATGATGCTTTTTTTCCTTTAGTTTTTTCTATTTTGTTTGTTTGTTTTTACAGTAGGTCTTTGGTTATCTATTTTAAATATATCAGTGTCTACATGTCAATCCCAAACACCTAATCTGTACTCCCCCGGGTAATCATAAATTCATTCTCTAAGTCTGTGAATCTGTTTCTGCTTTGTAAATAAGTTCATTTGTATCTCTTTTTTTTAATTTCACATTTGAGTGATGTCCTATGATATTTGTCTTTCTCTGTCTGGCTCACTTCACTTTGAGTGACAGTCTCCAGGTCCGTCCGTGTTGCTGCAGATGGCATTATTTCCTTCTTTTGATGACTGAGTGATAGTCCATTGTATCTGTGTACCACATCTTCTTTATCCATTCATCTCTCAGTGGACTTCTAGGTTGCCTCCACGTCTTGGCTACTACAGACAGTACTGCAGTGAACACCGGGATGCGTGTATACTTTCGAAAAAAGTTCTTCTGGTTTCAGAAAAGTTTTTTTCCAGATACATGCCCAGGAGTTGAATTGCTCCTAGACATATATCTGGATCATATGGTAGCTCTATTTTCACTTTTTTGAGGAACCTCCGTATTGTTTTCCACAGTGGCTGTACCAATTTACATTCCCACCAACAGTGTAGGAAGGTTCCCTTTTCTCCACACCCTCTCCAGCGTTATTTGTAGACTTTTTGATGATGGCCATTGAGACTGTTGTGAGGTGATACCTCACTGTAGTTATGGTTTATATTTCCCTAATAATTAGTGATATTGAGCATCTTTTCATGTGTTTTTTGGGCCATCTGTATGTTTTCTTTGTAGAAATGTCTATTTAGGTCTTTGGCCTATTTTTTGATTGGGTTGTTTACTTTTTGGATATTGAGTTGCATGAGCTGTTTGTAAATGAAATCTTAGCCTAATCATCTAAAAAATATTCTAATTTATGCAAAGCAATGCTTCTTCAGGTATACACACACACACACATACACACACACACATACACACACTAGTCTCGCATCTCATTGAGATTTAGGGGCTGTAGCAGATCACCATTTATATTTATTTGTGTGTCTTTTTCCACCACCTTCTGCTTATTCCACAGTTCTTTGTTATGTTTGAAAGCTTGATTTCTTTTAATGCAATTCACATTACTGTGAGCATGCTTGCACACAGATACAATGGGGTGGGAACCCTTGGGGGAGCGATAGTCCTGCATGTAACAGTATAAGGAGCTTTGTTGGTCAAAAACTCCCAAAGGGAAGTGGAAAGGTGTTCCCAAACTAACTTGAAGAGTGTTACTCCCCTCCCCCAATCATAATGCCTTACTCCAGGAAGAATGAAAGCAGGGGCCACAGAAGGAGATCACATTACAGTTCAACTTGGCTTAATTATGCTCTGGATTGATTTAAACCGGAGCCAGCTCAAAGCAGACCCACATTAGTGCAAATCCTTTGCAAATCTTGGGAAAAGCAGTTGGCCCGGCTGGGGGATGTGCTCTGTGATACTGTTAATATCAGCAAGCTTTTTTATAAAGAATGTGTTGGAAAGACTGAGACAACATGGGTGTGGATATCTGCAGTTGTTAATTTGTAAAGCCTGATTTTGCTTTTAATAAAGGCAGCATCCTTAAACCCAGCAGGGAACCAGCACTAGAAAACTAGTGAAACATGTCCGGGCAAGGTTAGTGTGTCTGTTAAAGGTCTGCAGGCCTCTCTTAAATATAAAAGCAAAATAAGGAAAACAAAGCTCTTACTTTTTGTAATGTGGACACCAGAAAATAGAGCTCGAGTGGCAGAAATGACTTCACAAGAAGCTGGTCACAGTCTCCCACCTCCTCTGAACTCAGGGGACAGGAGAACTTGTCTCCTGACAGTCCTGCTCTTTCTGTGTCCTCCACACATCATGCCCCTCAGTTCAGGGTATCAAGAAGCTTTTTGTCATCCGGGGCATGTGGCAGCCCAAATGAGATGCAGTGGGAGTGTTTGGCAGAATATAACTGACATAAGAATAGAAGGGAAACCGGGTCTATTGAGCCTCTCACCAAAGTGTGTTAAATTCCCCTTTCACCAGCAGCTCTGGTTACACGTGAAATCAGATTAAATATGGAGAATCAAGGCCTGGACTCAAATACCTTCAAGCAGATGGTGGAAAATCAGTAGCCTCATTTTTTTAAAAAGATATTTTGTTTTAAAACCACAGACTTTTTTTTTGTCTTCTTTGAAGTTTTATTTCATTATTCTCAGAAGGCTTGGTACTGTTGCTGGGATGATACAGATTCTCAATTTGCAGTAATTATCAATACAACTTTTTAATATTTCCTCTTCCATTGTAGTAGCTTACAATGCAAGAGGAAATTTAGAGACAGCCTTTAAATTTTTCATAGATTTTTAAAAAATTTTATTTTATGTTGGACTGGAATTGATCTGCAATTTTGTGTTAGAAAACCACCGACTCTTTCGAGTTTTAAATCAATGCCCATTTTAACAACTTTTCCCTTCTTTTTTAAGTCACAAAGTCAAAAAGAAAGTCACAACAACATAAAATCCTATATCTGTCATGTTATTTATAGGCAGACTTTCAGGGCAGTAGATAAAAATGTTGTTGAGTAAACACATAACTGCTTGGGAGACTTTTGAACCACGTTTAAAAAAAGAAGAGAGGAAAAAAAACACACAAGGAAGAAAACTGCAGAGCATTTTGTACTCAGAGAGTTGGCCACTGTGCTCTGAAATGCTTACACTGGGGCATAAAAAGCCCAAGAGGTCATTTCCTGATGGCTTGAACCCAGGAGGAGAGGCCTGGGATCGCAGGGAGTGGGTGTGCTTGTACATGCCAGGTGTATCCACACATGCACTCACACATACACACAACCCATCATGTACAGACACACACCCAGTGACACACACAGTAGTGGCAGAGAAGCCAGATCACTCCTTCTGTTGGAAGACCAGTCTGCCTCTGGAATCTAATGATCAGGGCTCACCTGCCCATAGGAGGCTCCCTGGCATAGAAGTTTCTGCGTGAGTGACAGATGTTCCCAAGAAGAGCCTGCACTGGGTCTTTATGTAGCATCCATGTTGGTTTGAGACTAGAGACCAGGGCTCGGTTCTGCCTGGAAGGGCTACCTGTGCCTTGGAGGCAGGCAGTGGGTTTCCCAGGCTTTTCTGGAAGTGACTCCTTGCAATAGACACCTGGGCTCCACTAGGTGGATTAGCTGCTGACTCAACTATAATCTTTATTCAGCCCAAAGTTAACCACTCATAGAGAGCCTAATCCTAACCATGAATCATCCCACAGGCCTCTCTTCGCCTTTTCCTAGGACAGTTGTCCCCATGGTGATCTGCCCACTAAATTCACTGCCCTTCTACTCACAACAGTGAGATTTCCAGAGCCCCAAAGGCACATACACCAGATGTTTTTAAATAGCTTTGTCAGTAGTGTGGATTATGTTTCACTTTCAACTGAAACTCATATCTGTACACATTTAATTTCTTTTGAGCTTAGCCTGTTCCTTGAGCATCCGGCCAAAGTGGAATAATTATTACTCATATTCAGGTTTTAAATAATGTAATAATGCCCTTTTCTGGGATTTGCCCAATAGATGCCAATCTTCCTAAGAAAGCTCATTTTAAACTTTGATATTTGAGAGGGAAGAGTTGATGCAGTGAAAAGAACCAGAATTTAGACCCAGGAAGACCAGTGACCTCATGTCGCCACTACTCTTACTGGCTGTGCAGTCTCGCCGGGCACTCAGTAGACACGCCAGACACGCGTGTGAACTTAACAAGTGAAAGAAATTCGGGTTTTTATGATGCATAGCAACAGTGACTTAACTTACCTGATAGGAATTTACTTTGGGAAAAACTTTTCCAAGTGCTTCTGTTCTATAAAAGGAGGAGTGCTCTCATACATTTGTAGAAATGAAATTGCACTGTAGGAACTCCTGTTAACCTTAATATTGTGTAAGGTTATGGTTTCAAATCTATGTATTGGATCTGTACTTTGAAGAGTGTGCGTGTGTGTGTGTGTGTGTGTGTGCGTGCGTGCATGTGTCCATGTCCTAGAAATGGACACTCTGCTGATCCCTCCTCCCATGATGTCACACCTCTATAGGAGCTGACGGGCAAACTGCCTGTAGAGTATCCTCTGGATCCAGGAGAGGAACCACCCATTGTTCGAAGAAGAATTGGGACATCGTTCAAGCTGGATGAGCAGAAAATCTTGCCTAAAGGAGAGGTGTGCATTTCTTCTCTCTGTGGCTAGGTTCTCTGATTCCCGCCTTACTGGCCTATTTGTGAGGACCCCAGGGTTTTCTCTAATGATGTTTCATTCTACCCAACACCGCACCCTCTTTTCCTCCTGAGTAGCCCTCCTGTAATCTTTTCTTAAATTATCTGTTTGGTCAGTATTCTGTGCCCATTGGTAGGGTCGGTTACCTGTGTTAATCTGAAAGCATTTTGATTTCTGCAGAGGCTGTGTGTCTGACTCAGTAGGCCTGTCGCAGGCAGCAAAGTTAACGGGAGGATATTCCCTAACAGTCATGTGTGCTCCTCCCGGCTCTTTGTCACTGAGAGCCGAGTGTGCTGTGTGATCTAGGAGAGAAAACAATCAAACAGGAAGAATGCCGAGCCCATGTCCGCAGGTGCAGGGGTGCTGCCCTTGTTGCTGTTCAGTCACTCAGTTGTGTCTGACTCTTTGTGACCCCATGGACTGATGGACTGCAGCACGCCAGGCTTCCCTGTCCTTCATCATCTCCCAGAGCTTGATCAAACTCATGTCCATTGAGTCAGTAATGCCATCCAACCATCTCATCCTCTGTCACCGGCTTTTCCTCATGCCCTCAGTCTTTCCCAGCATCAGAGTGTTTTCCAGTGAGCCTTGGGCACCCAGTTGGTTAATAAGTTATCCAGTCTCAGAGCAAGAGAAATTCAAGGCCAGGCACACCTCAGGCCCCAGGGGCACGTCCAGGAAATGGCTTTCCAAATTTATTCCGAATACAGTTACTCATTACAATACTATTGAACAGAGGGTTTCAAAGGGCAGGAATCAGAGCCAGTGGAGAAGGGAATTCTGTACGGGCTTAGTGTTTTTAAAAAGAGAACCCGATGTTGTCACAGAACACGTGCAGTGGTTGAGTGTGGGGGCAAACACACATGACATGGAGACGACTGAGGGGGGCGAGCAGCCTCCTGAAATCTGTAATAGCAGCCTCCCATCCCCAGGCAGTGGGGGGAACCGGTGGATGCACCAGAACCCTTCACCCAAACCTGGAGGCAGTTTTCCTCTTCTGTAGAATGAAGGCCACGACCCTCATTTCTCTGACTGTCGCTGGGATTAAGTGAGCAAGTGGACGGAGAATATTTAACTCAGTATTGACAAATGCTAGATGCTTGGTAACCATGAGGGGTGTCAGAGGAGGGGTGCTGGGCTGTGGATGGGCCTGGGACTTTATCAGAGTCAGAACTGGGGTGCAGGCGGTGCGATTTAAAGAACCAGCTGGTGGAGTATTTCTCAAACCTGGCTGTCGTCGGAACTGCCTGGAGACTTCCACTCCTCTTGTACTGGTCAGACACCTGCACTGAACTTTCCAGGGGAGACCCCACTTGAGTGAACACCCCACCCTACCCGTGCCCTGCTGTTCTTCCCACGTTCGCATCACGCCTTCTCACAGTGCCTCTGTCACACTTCCCAGTAAAAGATGCCTCAGCTCCCGAAGAATCCTTGTCTCCTGCAGATGTCATCAGCAGATGCCTCTTTCTCCTGGGAATGCCCTTGACCTCCCTGTTCACACGCAGGCAGCCATCTCTGCGGACGAGCCGCCAGCCTTGTCCTTGGCTCGGTTTAAGTGTGTCCTGGGCTCCCACAAAATCGCAGTCACGGTCTTGGGCTAGGGCTGTTCTGCCTGCCCAGGAGCAGCTGCGAGCTGAGGTCACTCTTGCAGACTGGGCTGTGTCCTTGGTGACTTTTTTGTCTTGAGGGTCTGGGCAAGAGTCCACCTGGTTATGGTTACTCTTCTCCAAGGATAAGGAAACGCAGTGGGTGTTTGAAGGCCCCGGGGACTTTTATAGCCCCTTACTCGTTCCTTTCAGTCTCCCCCTGGGCCTGTCCCTTCAGGGCTCCACAGGAAGTGAAGTCCAGCTCAGAGTTTTGTGCCTGATGGAGGCACCCTGCCTGGCACACGGTGCCCACAGGTGAGGGTGGAGTATTTGGCCATTGACTAGGAAGTGCTGGTTCCAGCGAGCTCGGCGATCTGCTCTTCCGTGGTTAGATCCGTTCCTTTCAAGTTTTAGCCAGGCTGTGGATCCTCCAGAGCTACAGTGCAGGCTTGGGCTCCCCTGGTGTTGATGGTCTGGGTGGTGTCTGCAGAAGGGACCAGCTGAGCTGCAGAGAAGCCAGCAGTTAATCTGAACTCCCCCTTCATCCTCTGGGCCCACCAGGCACCTTCTGGCAGCCACAGTTGCATTTCTCCTGGGTTCAAAACCCTGTTTGAGGGAAAATTCATCCCCCTGCTCCTTTCAGCCAAAGTCAGGAGTAGAGGAAGAAGGGAGGGAGGCACACAGGAAAGGAAGGCGTGCCCAAGATGATCCAAGGAGCAGGGGTCCAGCTCTACCACCCACCAGCCAGACTCACAGGGGGTCCCTGGTCATTCAGCAGAAGTTATGTGCAGAGCAGGTGTGTGTGGACAGCAGAGCTCACAGAAAAACATCTGAAGGAGGCCTGATTAAGTAGGGATGAGGCCCAGCATGAAGGGCTCAAAATAGAGACAGAGGGCATGTGCTGCGGCTAGGGGCAGCAGGGGTGGGGGTGGGGATGTCCCTGTGAGTCCCCTGCTAGCAAACCCACAGAAGAGTACAGAGAGACCATGCCCCTAATGGAAAGCAGACGCCAACCCAGTGGGCCCTGGATTGCCTCTATGCTGGGTCTTCCAGAACGTTGCTGGAGACCTTGGAAATGAAACCTAGCGGCCCCCAGGCCTGAAAACTCCCTGCTTCTCAGTGACGGTGCCAGTCTCAGGGCTGATGGTTGTCCGCAGGATGGGTCAGAAGCCTAGAGTCTCAAAAGCGAGCGTGTCAAGGTCCCTGGCTGCCAGGGACTGGAAGATCCAGCACTGAGGGGCCAGGCCCAGCCGGGGTGGGCGCTGAGGCCTTTGGTTCCCTAGTGTGCCAGTCTTGTGGGGCGGGGTGGGGGTGGGAGGATGGGCATCACCTGTTCAGCATCCACCTAAGTGCGGCCTCGGCTCCCCCTCCTACAGGAAGCCGAGTTGGAGCGCCTGGAGCGGGAGTTTGCCATTCAGTCCCAGATTACAGAGGCTGCCCGCCGCCTGGCCAGTGACCCCAATGTCAGCAAAAAACTGAAGAAGCAGAGGAAAACCTCTTATTTGAATGCACTGAAGAAGCTGCAGGAGATTGAAAGCGCCATCAACGAGAACCGTGTCAAATCTGGGAAGAAACCCACCCAGAGGGCCTCGCTGATCATCGACGGTCAGTGCTAAGACCACTCCCTGCTGTGGGTGTCCCTTCCCCAACTGGCCTCAGGGGATGGGTGTCCCTGTCCAGAGCGTGGACCTAAAACCCAGGCCCTTGAGTAATCTAGCAAGCTGCTGAGCTACCCCTGTGCGTTAATGTTTCCATCCATAAAATGAAGCTAGAAAGACCTGGTAGCAGTGAGAGCAATAAGATGCATTCAGAACCTGAGATAAAAGGGATTATACAAATCAAAGGAGTGTTATTACTCTTATGGCCTCTTGGAAGTGCACTCCTCTCAGTCTCCTAAAAACTAAGTCCTCAGCCAGCCTAGGCTCCAACATCCTCAGGGACCTGATCACCCTACCCAGGTCTGGAAGGAAAGGCAGGAGGCTGGGCTACCCCGAGGCCAGCACCCCTGCAGCCCTCTTTTGCCTCCATAGGCTTCCGTCCCACTGCTGAAGCTGGAGAGGTCTGGGCCTCCCCACTCTGATGGTCTAGAGCCCAAAACCCTGGTCCAGGAGGGGTTAGGAGCTGGGGAGACTATGTTTGGTGAACACTAGAAGGGAAGAACCCAGAATTAATCATCAGCTCTCAAGTCTCTCCCAACTATCATGATCCTTTTTTTTTTTCTAAGTCAGCAAACTCTTTCTTTTAATGGGAGTATAGTTGTGTTGTATAACACTGCATTCCTTTCAGGTGTATAGCAAAGTGATTCACAAAAGACTAGATATATACATCTATTCTTTTTCAGATTCTTATCCATTACAGGTTGTTACAGGATAATTTACTATAGTTCCCTGAATATAGTAGGTCCTTCCTTATCAATTTCTTTAAGATATATTATCAAGTATTCTTTCATAGTTTATACACATTTATCATACTTTTGCTCCAGGAGGACAGAAAGTAGAAGAGAGGTTATGAGGGGTTGGGGGAGGCGGACAGGGGAGTTACTGCTTTATGGGGACAGAGCTTTAGTTTGGGGAAGATGACAGAAGTTCTGGGGCTGGATGGTGGTAATAACTGCGCCACAGTGTGGATGTTCTTAAGTTCACTGAACTGTACAGCTAAAATGCTAAACTTTCTATTATATATGTCTTACCACTGTGTATGTATATATCGCTGTAGCCTAAAACTGTGGGCATCCTGGGGAGGGGATAATAGACTGGCGACTCCAAGAGGCTAGTCAAGGCTATGTCTCCTAGCAGTTCATAGTTCATCAAGCAATACAGATAAAGAGAATTCTTAGTTCGGAGAGAGAAAGATCATAAAACAATTGTTTTGCTCTAGGAAATTTAAAATAACTGTCCTTCTGCCTCTTGCCCTATTGTCCTTGGTGAAGATGTTGTCATTTTTCCCTAAAAGAGCTGCAGTCAGCCTGCCTTCCTCTATCTTCTCTGCCTTTTGGGACTTCCTTCTGCACCCTTAAAGGGACCTGGCGGGGGGTGTCCCCAGCTCTGCAGAAACATCAGCAAAGCTGACAGAGTGTGGGAAGGACAGCTGAGGGACAGACGTCTTGCTGGTCGACCACAGAAGAGCATGGTTCCCCCGCCTGCTCAGTGAGGGCCATTCTGTGAGGACAGCCGGCAGAGTCCGTCTGTAACTCACTCTCTGACCAGCTGGCAAATGGTCCCGTCCAAGCTGTTAGCCATGTGTGTTACCTCCTTAAGAATATACCTTCTCCATTTTGCTGCCTGCTTGAAATAATGTTTCATCTTAAGAGCCCACTTGAAATAGAGTAATTCCCGTTTCTTCTTCCATGCCTTAGCCTGGTTTGTTATTTAAGAGATAAAAGGCTAAGCTTGGGATCTAAAGACCTGGGATCTTTTGCTGACTTAGCCAGAAGAGCAACATAGCTCTGGACAAGCCATCCCTCCCTAGATATCCCTCAGTTTCCCTAGCTGCTAAAGGAAGGGGATTATCTTTCTGTCTCTCTCTGGGTGTGTTCTCATGGTTAATTGAATGGTGTCTGTGAAAATAAGCTTTGGAGAGAGAAGCTGTACTTAGAAGCTTGTTTTGTCTGCTAATGGCTTAAGAAGTTTATTGAGAAGTCATTTACTGTCATATGAGCCAAACCAAGCTCCTCACCCTGGTTTTGCGTGTGTAGAATAAATAGCAGGCCACTTCCTTGGGTTGAGTCGGAACGCGCCCTGAGATGGGCCGGGGCGATGATGTGGCCAGGCGGCCTTTATGCTGGATATTAAGCTGCTCAGTATTGCTGTCGCCAGTGAAACAAAGAACGGGCACATTGCAGTGTCAGGGATGGGGGGTGAGTCATGACCTACCACAGAGACTGTCAAAAGAAGTGCCTAACAGCATTTTGATTGTGTTTCATGGGTTCTTTCTGATTAGAAAGAAATGGGATGGTGGGAAACTCAGCGATGTTCACCGATTGAGCTCTGTCTAAGGCATGTGTTTAACTCATACTTTTATGCTTTTTGTCTTCCCAGATGGAAATATTGCCAGTGAAGACAGTTCCCTGTCAGATGCCCTTGTTCTTGAAGATGGTATGTTGTCTGTTTCCTGCTTGAGAACTCAGAGCATAGATTAAACTGGGATTAAGCTGAATGTAGCCTGGGATAGCCTGGGATTAAGCTATATGTAGTCTGAAACAGCTCAATGGAAAGCCAGGAGCTGGATCAAGATGGCACTGGGTTCCCTGTGATTCTTTCACTTCTCAGCGGTCACCTATTTGGCTGAGAGTGGGTGGGCACTACAGAAACACATGCCTATTGGAATTTCATTATGTCTTGGGGCCCAGAGGTAAGAGTTAAGGTGATGGTGAGTGGTTTGAGTTGTTTGGTCATGTCCAGCTCTTTGTGACTCCATGCAGTGCAGCAAGCCAGGCTTCCCTGTCTCCTGGAGTTTGCTCAAACTCGTGTCCATTGAGTTGGTGATGCTATCCAAGTGAGTGGATGGTGTTCGACTTTTTTAGTTGCCAAAACCACATTTTTACCTGAACAGATGATTTAAACACCATGTATAGTTTCCTTCTGAGTATAATTTCTGGAGGAAAGAAGTGGACATTGGTTTGGGTCATAAAGACTGAAACCTGCTAGGAGAGCCTACGGGCAGCCGGAAGAAAGCAAGTCTCTATACCTTCCTGAGAAATGGTGAAAGTGAAAGAAAGATGTCCCTTTAGACTCCTGGCCACCTAGAAAGCTGTCGTCTTATTTCTCATTGACCTCCAAAAACCTGGTGATTCTCAGGATATTTTCTTGGGAAATTCTTACAAAACTAGAAGCAATTGCACACCTACCACCCCCCAACCCCAGCCCACCATCACCACCACCACCACCACCGATCAGGGAAGAAGGAATTCCAAACACAGAACCGTATTAGAGAATGTTCCCATGAATTTAAGCCCATCCTGGGGAGGTCAGGGCATTAATGACATGGAAATATGGGATTGGCCAAAAAGGTCATCCAGGTTTTACTGTAAGAACTTTTTGGGGAAAAAAAAATTTTTTTTGGCCAATCCATTGTATTAAGTGGTAATTATTTATTTTTTTGCCCTTTAGGAAAACTTAAGGTGGTAAGGGGTGATTCAGACAGAAAACATGGAAGATCTTGCTCCTAGTCATAATGATAACTATAAGGATAATATTCGTTGTCATTGATGTGAGATGAGGCTGGCAGGGTACTTACCCAGTTGTCTTGGTCCTGCTATTTGCAGTCAGATCATCATGTTTTTATTCATTGCATGGGTGGGAGGAAATGCCAGAATTGCAGGGGAGTGGGGGCCATGTTTTGAATATCAGAGATCCCGCGCTGGTCTTGACCTCTGTGGACTGCAGTCTTCCGGGGAGGAAAGCGGAACACTTGAGGGAGACTCCTCTGTAAAGAGAACCTGGGGTAGGAATAGATTGTCCTTAGCATTGCGTGGGGTCAGTTTCTTCCCCATGTGCCAGACCCTGGACCTACCAAGGGGCATGACTGCATCACTTGGGCCCCCCACTCCCATCGCAGGTAGCTCCTTCCAGGGGCACTTTCCTTACTGATTTGAGGGGTAAAACAGCGGAACCACAGCTCCTGTCCACTGACCTCCGATGGCGGGGGTGGAATTGGGGTGGGCGGAGCCTGCAGGGGTAGGGGGGAAGGCTGCCCCTTGCTCACTTCTACTCTTTTTTCCGTCTTGGTGCAGAAGACTCTCAGGTCACCAGCACACTGTCCCCCTTACAGTCCCCTCACAAGGGGCTCCCTCCTCGGCCACCATCGCACAACCGGCCACCTCCCCCACAGTCCCTGGAGGGACTCAGGCAGATGCACTATCGCCGCAATGACTATGACAAGTCGCCCATAAAGCCCAAAATGTGGAGCGAGTCCTCGCTAGATGAGCCTTACGAGAAGGTCAAGAAACGTTCCTCGCACAGTCACTCCAGGTGAGCTGGGCCGGGAAGGCCACACGGAGTCACTGTCCACACTTGGACAGAATCCAAGGGCTAAGTAGCATCTGCGAGTCTCGGGTCCCCCGCACCCTGCATGCGCCTCCCCTGGGCTGCCTTCTAGCAGGGCTGCGCCACAGCGCCCTCTGCTGCCGACCTGCTGGAGGTACAGATTTGTCATTCGCAGGGAAATTTGGGGGTTTTGGCTCACAATCCACGTTGGCAGCAGCTTGCTTGAATGTCCTTAAATTCCATTGGAATTAATTAGGAAATCATAGGCAGAAGTATTCTGAAATGGCAAATGATAGTCCACACATAAGAATCCCAAAGTGGCTGAGAACCCTAAACCATCATCCAACAAAATTCTAAAGCCAAACAGCTGTAATCTTAGCTGTGTGTTACCAGTTCATTATTCAGCTGATATGGGAGAGGGGGGTTTTTGTCTGCCTCTCTGTTTTTCTCATTTCCCTTCATTATGCCCCGTAAAACTCCCAGTGGGTGCCCAGACAGGTACATATTTGTCTTACGGAAAACAGAAACTGTGGTTGAGGGCAGGGGCTTCACAGAACAGCGGCTTCATCTCACACTGCCCTAAGGCATGAAGGGTAAGGGATAAGGACGCCCACCCACTTCTGGGGGAGTCCTGGGCAAACTTCCCTGACCCTGAAAGGGATGTCCTGAGGCCACAGTCAGCAACCTCGGAGAAGGGGCAGTCCTGGCAGGCAGTGACCAGCGTGGCCTCCTCTGGTTTGCAGCAGCCACAAGCGCTTCCCCAGCACGGGGAGCTGTGCGGAAGCGGGAGGCGGGAGCAGCTCCCTGCAGACCAGCCCCATCCGCAGCCTCCCACATTGGAACTCGCAGTGCAGCATGCCATCCACACCCGACCTCCGCGTCCGGAGTCCCCACTACGTGCATTCCACGAGGTGAGTCTCCCCATCTCCCTCCATGGGCCAGATCCCCACCTTTGTAAAAATTTGGCCCCACAACTGGCCCAGGTAACTGGTGAACTAGAGTCAGGACTGGACCGATGAGGTAGGCTCTTCTGTAAGTGAAGCAGAATTAAAAAGTAAGCTGGCAGCAGAAGGACCCCAAGAGCCAAGAGACACATTATATCCCACTGTCTGCATCAATGGGGCACCAGGAGCTGGGTCGGAGAATCCCCCAGACACTGTGGATATGGAAGGAGCTTTCCCAACAAGAGCGGAGGCGGGAACTTGAGCTGGATTAGCAGGGACCAGAACAGCCTTGCCCAGAGGAGGTCCCCTTGTACCTAAGTTTAAGCCTAAATTTATCCTGGACTTCCTTGAATGCCCCAGGGGGTAAATTAAACAGCAAAAGGAAAAGTGAGTTTTCAGTGAATCCCACCTTCTTTTCCTAAAAAGAGGCAAAATCAATGCCATCACTCAATTTTCTCTAATACTTAAGTTCATAGGCACTGTAGTTCAAAGGACAGATAGTGTTATCTGCAGTAAGTGGTGAACCATTTATACAGGATAAAACTGAGCTCTCCAGGCAAGAGTCTCTCATCCATCCATCCATCCATTCATTCATTCACTCAGTCATACAACAGATACTTACCAAGTGCATCTATGTACCAAGTACCATTCTTGGGCACAGTGCAGGGGACAAAAAAGACTACACCGTGCTCCCATCAGACTGATGTTTTAGTCGGAAGAGAGTTCACAGTAAAGAAATGTCAGCGGTGATAAGTGTTGAGAAGAATAATGAGCAAGCAAGAAGCTAGAGAGTGAAGGGAGAGATTATCATTTAAATGAAACCAACAGAGAAGGCTTCTCTAATAAGATGACATTTGAGCAGAGACGTGGGTGGGATGGGTGGTGAGCTCTAAGGATATTCAGGAAACAAGAAGGTCAAAGAGCCAGATTCAGGCTTATACTTGGCATGTTCCCATGAGCTTGAGTGGAAGTAGGGGGTGGAACACAGAGAGGAAACTGAGGCCTGAGTCAAAGAGGGCCACATGATTGGGATTTCGCAGTCTACCCCGAGTGACAGTCACGGCTGGGACTCGCCTCTTCATGTACTTGGTTAACCCAGCCATGGTGAATTTCTGTGGAGTCCTTACACTCTGCCCCCATGGCCATATTGATGGATATTTATTGTGTGGCTCCAATAAGTGGAATGGATTATAACAAAGTAGTGGAGGAGTAAGTGTTTATTTGCCTCTTTCATTTTTAAGTGTTCCACGTGCCACCAGTCTTCCTTTTTACACAGGTGTTCACAGGGAAATATAAATCTATTGACATGGGTTTCATAATAGTACTGGGTGGAACCATATGACTGTTTCTGCAAGGCTTTTTTTTTTTTTTTTTAACCTACTAAAATGGCATTTCAGCGGCTTAACATAATGCTAAAACGGGGATAATCTTGATTCGCTGTGTCTATAGCTTCTTTTCTCATCTTTAAAAAAAAAAGCGGGGGCGGGGGCGGTGGGGGCGCTGGCTATTGGCGTGCTTTTTTCAGAAGTAACACCTGGGCACTGTCTCTGACCCCACCGCCCATTCAAAATCAAACATCAGAGCGGAGGCCTGGGGACCAGCCGTCCCCTTCTCGCCCTGCCTTCACCTGGGAGGGTTGGGAAGCACCGGCTCTTGGACTCAGTTTCCGAAGGCCCCGAACCGCGATCCCAGAGCCGCCAACCCCTTCCCCCGGGCGCCCCCAGACCCACCTCGCTGGTCCTCTCCCCGCAGGTCGGTGGACCTCAGCCCCACGCGGCTGCACAGCCTGGCCCTGCACTTTCGGCACCGGAGCTCCAGCTTGGAGTCCCAGGGCAAGCTCCTGGGCTCGGAGAACGACACCGGGAGCCCCGACTTCTACACTCCACGGACTCGTAGCAGCAACGGCTCGGACCCCATGGACGACTGTTCGTCGTGCACCAGCCACTCGAGCTCGGAGCACTACTACCCGGCGCAGATGAACGCCAACTACTCCACGCTGGCCGAGGACTCGCCGTCCAAGGCGCGCGCGCGGCAGCGCCAGCGCCAGCGGGCGGCGGGCGCGCTGGGCGCGGCGAACTCGGGGAGCATGCCCAACCTAGCGGCGCGCGGCGGCGGCCACGGCGTCTACCTGCACAGCCAGAGCCAGCCGAGCTCGCAGTACCGCATCAAGGAGTACCCGCTGTACGTGGAGGGCGGTGCCACACCGGTGGTGGTGCGCAGCCTGGAGAGCGACCAGGAAGGCCACTACAGCGTCAAGGCGCAGTTCAAGACCTCCAACTCCTACACGGCCGGGGGCCTCTTCCGGGAGAGCTGGCGCGGCGGCGACGAGGGCGATGCGGGCCGCCTGACGCCCTCGCGCTCGCAGATCTTGCGGACTCCATCCCTGGGCCGCGAGGGCGCCCCTGACAAGGGCGCCGGCCGCGCCGCCGTCTCGGACGAGCTGCGCCAGTGGTACCAGCGCTCGAGCGCCTCGCACAAGGAGCACAGCCGCCTGTCGCACACCAGCTCCGCCTCCTCGGACAGCGGCTCCCAGTACAGCACCTCCTCCCAGAGCACCTTCGTGGCGCACAGCAGGGTCACCCGGATGCCCCAGATGTGCAAGGCCACGTCAGGTGAGGAGGGACTGGGGACTGGGAGGGCGCGGCGGCCGGGCGCGCGCATGCTTGATCATCGGTCAGGTTGTGAACCGGTGGAGAGTGCAGCTTTTAGAGTTGGCAGTAAGGAGAGATGGTTAATTCTAGAAACCTAGCTGTGCGATGTGCAAGACCTTCGTTCCCCTCCTTTCCCATCCCTTCCATTCTGCCCTTGGTTTTGCGGAAGGAGGAAGACCCTGGAGAGGGTAGGGCGGTGCATCCGACACCCTAGCCCACCCACAGCGGGCTGCACAGTCTCCCATTTCAGCTTCCTAAGTTCTGGTGCCATCCACCCGTCCAGCCACTTCCCCTTGGAAGGACAGAGATGCAGGAAGTGGTGAAGTCCGTGTCTCCAGGTTTGCCCAGTCAAAGGTGCGCCTTTGCCCTGGTGAAGGGATTTGGCGGTAGAGAGTTGAGCGGCACACTTGCAGAGGAGAGCTCCCTCCAGGCGATGCTTGGTCCTGAGGCCCTGAGATTCGGCCAGTGTCCTCCGCCCCCCAGGTGGGGCAGACTGGCTGCAGAAAGAAGTGCAGTTCTGCCTGAGTTCCCCAATGACTTCATGGAACTCCTGACTGCACCTCAGTATCCCTTTCCAGTGATGTTATGATCTAACCAAAGTAATTTTTGTCAAGTGCTTCTGATGCCCTGAGGTTACACCTTCACATTTTCATCATCAGATGAAAGGTTACCTTATATTCTTGTACTTGGGCGTTAAGCAGTACCAAATCCAGTGAAAAAATGGAAGAAACCATCCTCCTCCTTCAGTTACATTCCTTTCCCCTCTCCATCTCCAAGAAAGAATAATGGTAACAACAGCCAGGATGTGTCCTGCCTTCTCCACATCCCTGAGGGGTTCTCAGCACCTGCACACACGAGCTTGTGTAGGTTATCTCAGTTTCCACAAAGAGGGGGGAGATTGTAGTGATAAGAGCACCTTTCTAGTTGGTGGATGGGTGCTGCTCATTCTTGAATCACCTGATAATGCCAATTTGAAAAAGAGAGCAACTGCATTCCCCTGGCTGTAGGAAAGAAAACAGGGGAGGACTTTGAGACATAATAAAAAATGATTCTCAGAGTAAGACATCAGCAACAAAGGGAAGGAAGTCCAAGTCAGGATATAACTTGGGACTGGAAAGAAGGATAAGTAAGGGCAAAAACCCAGGGAAAGAGGAGTGATCTTAAGGAAAACGAGGGGTCCCTCTTTGGGGAACTGAAGGAGATGCTTGGGGCCTAGGAAGGGCAGGGCAAAGAGGAAGGCCCGGCCGGCTTCTGGGTATACCAGGCCACAGGGCTCCTACATCCTCTCCCCAGCACCCCACTGACTCATGTATTAAGGTTCATCGGCCAAATGACAAATTTCAGAGACAAGAATAAACATGGTTCAAGCCATTGTGAGAGAACCATGGACTTCAGTGTCCTAAAAGCTTCTTCAGATGCCTCTGTCATCTGTCAAATCAGCCCAGTGACATTTGCCATCAACTTCTTAGGAGGATTTTGAGAATAATTGCACCTCATGCGAAGAGCTGACTCATTGGAAAAGACTCTGATGCTGGGTGGGATTGGGGGCAGGAGGAGAAGGGGACAACAGAGGATGAGCTGGCTGGATGGCATCACCGACTCGATGCACATGAGTTTGAGTGAACTCCGGGAGTTGGTGATGGACAGAGAGGCCTGGAGTGCTGCAGTTCATGGGGTTGCAAAGAGTCAGACACAACTGAGCGACTGAACTGAGCATTTAAAGAGCGTGTTTCCCTGTGACCCTATTAGGAGAAGCCTTGGTTGGACAGGTCAGGAGTGTTTATATTCTGTCAGAATTGTAGTGCTTTTCTAGTAGATTTGCTTTATCTGAACAGATTCGGTAAATCTTTTGAAACATATTTTAAGCTAAAAATTCTAGGAAGCTGTATCTGACCTTTCCTAATAAAAAAGATTGCCTCCCAAGGGAGCAAAGGGATGCATTTAAGTAGGATTTGCTTCCTAGTGAGTTTTCCCAACTAAGAAAATCCTGTCCCTATCAATAAGCTCCTAGTAGTCAAACTTGGATGAGCTCTGAAAAGCCCTGCCCCATTTGAAGTGTCCTAAATATGGTAAATGACAAGCCTGAAACAGCAGAGACTGCAAGCTCTGAGAACCTTTCTGGAGGTTCTCGATTCTGTGTAATGAAGAGTTTTAACCTTGGGGCCACATGTGGAAACTCCCTGGGGCGTATCTCGCTGGTGTCCGGAGAAATCAGTCATGCTGCACTAGGTCAGCCCAGGGCCCCCTCTGAGGACTGTGGGGACTGTCACCATCCTTGTGGCCACTTCCCAATGGCAAAGCAGGGGACCTGGAATCCCAGGCGAGCTCGACCCACATGGAGCTAGAATGGCTCAGGAGAGAAAACGTATTGGCCAAATGTGGGGAGAGGGGCCGATGTTTTCCCATCAGGACCCTGCAGCAGGTCCTGGGAGCATCTCTGGAAGGAAGCTCCTCCACTCCCCTGGGTCTGACCCCTGTTTTTTCTGCACCACCCACACGCAGCTGCCTTACCTCAAAGCCAGAGAAGCTCAACACCGTCGAGTGAAATTGGAGCGACGCCCCCCAGCAGCCCCCACCACATCCTAACCTGGCAGACCGGGTGAGTTCCCTTGGCAGACCTCTGATTCTCCCTCCCAGGTTCTGGAACCCTCCTCAGCCTTCTCTGTGGGTTAGAGGATAGCAGGTATAAGATCCTAGTAACAGAGAGTGTGTCAGCAGAAGAACGATGTCCTGGGAATGACGGACGGCACTGGGAAGCTCCCTCCTCTCCGGGGAGGCCCCAGGCCCTGCTAGTACCTCGTCACCCCCACCCCTTCCAGCATGGTCTCTTTATTCAGCTGATTCTCTCTACTCTCTTTCAAAGTTGGTGATAATCCCAAAAATGTGGAGGAGGTGAGTGCACTTGTTTGACCAGATGTCTGTGTTTGGCAGACATTTTTCAGTTTCTGCACATTTATCTCTAGTGATTTTAAGCCAGGCTTTGTCTTAGTGTTTGACAGGAGGGTTAAGATTGAGTACTTGCTGTGTACTCGAAGACCAGGAGCTTCTTCTAACCTATATCAGCTTATGTAATCCTTACTGCAACTTTGTAAGGGAAGTATCCAGGCTTTTTTCTGTTCTATAGATGAGGCTCAGAGAAAGTAAGTGTCTTTTCATCTTACACAGTTGGATGACCCTGGGATTTCAGCCCTGCACTCCGTTACCCCAAACCAAAGCCTTGTCTTTTCCACTAAGCCAGTGGTTCTTAAAATGCAGTACCCAGACGAGCAGCATAAGCATCACCTGGGGTACTGTTAGAAATGCACAAACATCTCGGGTCCATCAGTGACCCACTGAGTCAGAACCTAAGTCAAGGGTGGAGGACGCTGGCAGTCAGTGTGGTGATAAGCCCTCCAGGGGATTCCGATGATGTCACTGAACCACCCCACGCCGCCTCTTACTCCTCTTGAATTAAGAGCCTGTAGTCTCAGCTGCCAGGGTTCCCTGTCCACTCTCACTGGTCTGTTGGGCAGCAGCTACCCACTGTCCTTACTACACACCTTATAACACTTCCTTACGTACCATCTGCACCCCAGCTCTAGCTCCTGTGGTCAGGCAGCTGCTGCAAGGCTTCGGGCCCAAGAGTTTCAAGAGACAGATCCATAAGAGTGACCTTTTGTGTATACTGTACCTCCACTGACCAAGCCTTCTCACCTCAAGTAAGGACTTTCTGATTTCAGGGCGTCTGTCCGGCTCCTCCACATTTTCTGGGTCACACCCAGTCTCACCTGCTCCAAATGTATGACTGCCACTTGACTGACAGCAGGCTGTGGAGCTTAGGAGCACCTTTACCCTGGAGTGGGTCTGGGTGGCTGCCTATGTTTGATCACACACAGCTAGTGAGGACCCGAGACCAATTTGAAACAAAAAATGTTTGGTTGGTCCTTAAGCTCTTTTATCAGATTGGGTTGAATTATCATTAATGAAGAATAACTATTCTCTGATGTGATAAGAAAATGAGAAAGTGCCAAAGTCTGGCAGCCTTCCTAACAAAACCAAAGTGATCTTTGAGTCGTGCACGGGGTTGAAAATATCCTGTTTGTCACTAACACTTGGGTGCAGTCAGCTGGGCTTTGCAGTGTATGGATAAGCTACTCATCATGTCTGTCAGTTCCTCTCTTTAACATGCCCTCTCTTCTCTTCCTTTTCCTGCTTTCCTTGGTTCAGAGAAGCGACAGAAAACTCACCCATTATGGATGGGTCCGAGTCTCCAGCCCACCAAAGTACTGATGAATAGAGGTATCGTAAGGGAACGTGTTGTTCTTCCAGCCCTCCCCATTCCCTGCTCATGAGTCGGAGATCTCACATGTGGTGCGGGAGTTGCCTTTGCTCGTATGGATCATAATTTCCAGGGGGAAACATCTGAGTGGTGTGGAAGCTGTCATCTTCATGTCCTATCTCTAGACACATGTGGGACTCGATGTTTATGTGTCTGTTTCTACATCCCTGATGTTAGATATAGATTAGATGTTAGATATTCCCACCGCTCCTTCCCCAAAAAGACCTCAAAGTGTGTTTTAGACCTTCCTGGGCTCTTTGTACATGCAGATACTTGTAGAATCTTTTGCTGCTTTTAGTAACCAGTGTTTGTTGAAAAGAATAGCATCGTGCAGTTTACATCTCAAAACACCAGGGGCAGACTGAGTTGGTCTAGAAGCATCTATCACCCATGAGTTCCTCCCAGTGTTTTTTAGTGACAGCTGTCTACTCTACCAAATGCTGTGCATTCCAGCATGGGGTCCACAGACAAGCCTTGTCCCCCATGTCAGCCAGGAGTTTGTTAGAAGGTAGACTCTTGGACCTACAGAATTCAAATCTGCATTTTAACAGGACCCCTGGGTGAATCACCTGCATGTTGGAATTTGCAAAGCCCTGCTTCAGTGGGCATAAAAATGTGAACACTTGGTCTGGTTCCTATTCTTAAAGGGTGACAAAGTATTTAAGTTAATAGCATTTCAAGGGTTAACTAAGAAGATAATGATACAGCTTCTTTTAAAGCCACTTCCGAATGGTAAGTTTACTCAATCAAAAGATGGCAGTGCTAACTCTTGTAGCACTTATGTATTCAAAACTCTGAATTTCTAGAGATGCTGTGTGAACTTGGCTTCAAAGGCCCAGGGTGGGAGCAGGGGCTTTGACAGGCAGAGGCTGAGGAACACCCTTCCAAGGGCAAAAGCACAGATGTAGAAACAAGCAGGGGTGTGTGGGGGAACAAGAGAGTGCCTTTTTGCTGTAGAGAAAGAGCTAGAGCTCAGTCTGAAAAATAGGGTGGGGCAAACCCTCAACAGAAGGAGAGACAAAGAACAACTTTTGCTGCAGATGCCCTGAGCTGACAGATGGGGGAATTCGGAAAACGGGCTTAGCCTTTGCGAGGAAGGTGGTATTAAAGAACAGAATTCAACTGAGTAAATTTGAAAGATCCTACTGGCTTTATTTCAGTGATTTGTGAATCAAGGAGCTTCCAGTCCAGCAGAAAGCAAGGAGCTCCGAGATGCTGCACAAAAGGCAGAGACGTGTAGGCAAGCACAGGCAGTTACACCAGGTGAAGAGGCAGGCGGGGACAGCAGGTGTCTGGCAGGTGAAGTCGTCATCGTGTGGATTGGGGGATTCCATTCCTGGGGGAGCTGAAACTGTAAAGACAAGTCTCGGTGTGATGACGTGGAGCTTAGCCTATACAACTGCATTTCGGGTCTGCTGTTTTTAACAGTTCTCCCCTTTTCATCCAAATGATCCAAATGTAAGGCAGTAGGGCTACCCCCAGCTATGGCTCTGGGGTTCTTACCGGCTTTTTGCTGAATCTCTGTGTGGTCTTCACAGGTCATGACATTGGGTTCACATTCTTTCAGTCAGTCATTCTTTTCCTTTTCTGATGTTCTGTTCGAGGGAGAGCATGTACTTGGCTGCCTGTGGCTGCAAAGCTGTATTTAAAGGTTTTGAGAGAACACAGCACCCTACGGTGACTACTCTTGTAACCAGAATGACCCCCAGAGAACGACTGTGTTGGTTGGGCTGCTGGCCTAAGAAAGTGCTGGGCTTGTTCAGTAGTCTTCTGTGGCTGAGTCTCCCCTTCCCGCGAAATGTCAATCCAGGTACAGGGGTGTGGGTCACAGCACAGACAGCTCCTTGCTCGACTAGAGGCTGTCAGAGGCTTGTCTCATCAGGAACAACTCTGGTCAGTCTAGATTTTTTATTGGGCAGCTGTTGCTTTACCAGCAGGGTCTGCAGTATCTTCAGGAGGTAAGGAGAGATTGCTGATCGTGGCCTCCTTTGCATCAGCTCTTGGCCGGGGGATGAGGGATCTGCCAAAGAAAGCAAATTTTGAGATATCTGACTCCTGCCTGGGAATTCGTGTTGAGTCTGTGGCTCGGGACTTGGAAGGTGAAGCCCTGGAAGCCAGTAAAAGGGAAGGGTCTGTAGACAGCACAGGTGGCTTTATTCTGGTCTCCCTTGCCTGTGTCGCTTTCTCTGTACACAGCCTGGATGCAAGGTTCCCTGAGTCGATAACCAGAGACAGGAAAGCAGACCCCCGGGCTAAGGAGTGGGACTGGCTGAGCTTCTCCAGAGAAACCAAGGCCCTGGAAATCAGGGAGGAGCTGTGATGGGCACAAGTACGTGGTCACCAGCATCATAGTGTTAATCATTCAAATAGTCGTCTGGAGGTTTGGATTTGTCCCCCTTTGCAGTGGTCTGAGATGTGGGGACAATGGCATTCTCTCTCCAAAGCAGAAGGATGGACAGAAGAATCATAAAAAACCTTCACAGGGTAACAGTTAAGAAAAGGAGGGTCAGAGAGTGAAGGAGGAATGGAAAGAAATGTCCTTGATCTGACATTTTGGGAGGAAGCAGTCTTACCTCTGTGGTGGCCACTTCTCTCCCTAGTCAGTTTGGTTTGAGATTGCCAGCTTTTGCACAGGAGGGGAGGGACCAGAAGGTAGGTGGAGCCTTCATCTGTTGTAACGTCTCTACCCAAGGTTTGATGCCTTGTGATTGGGCAGCCATGTGGCCATCAAGAGCTCATGGTAGGTTACTTTCCATGAATCTCACTTCTGCAAAAGCATTAGGGTAAAAGATCTGTCTGTAAATAACTTAAAAATGCTCAAATTAACAATGTTGTGATAGTTTCAGGTGGACAGCAAAGGGACTCAGCCATACATATACTACATGTATCCATTCTCCCCAAACCCCTCCCATCCAGGCTGCCACGTGACACTGAGCAGAGCTCCCTGTGCAGCACAGTAGGTCCTTGTTGGTCATATTGTGTGATGGATGTTGTGTACATGTCCACACTGATGGACAGTGTGTACGTGTCCATCCCAAACTCCCTATCTATCCCGCCCCCTTGGCGACCTGTGAGTCTGAGTCTGTGAATCTATTTCTGTTTTCCAAGTAAGTTCATTTGTTACCATTTGATTTTAGATTCCACACATAAGGGATATCATAGGATATTTCTCCTTCTCTGTCTGGCTTACTTCACTCAGTGTGACAATCTCTAGGTCCATCCATGTTGCTGCAAATGGCATTACTTCCCTCTTTTTAAGGGCAGAGTAATAGCCCATTGTGTGTATGTTGTTCCCCTGTTGATAGACATTTAGGGTGCTTCCTTGTCTTGGCTATTATAAACAGTGTTACAGTGAACACTGGGGTGCATGTGTCCTTACAGATGTTTTTCTCCAGATATGTGATACACAGCATTTTAAGATAACCAGAATTATGATTGATAACATTATACCAAGATAGATTTCTAGAAATTTCACACAATTTCTAGAGTACTTAATTATATTAATAACATGCATCCATACAAATAACCTAAAAAGGTCTATCATCAGTTAGTTGACAATGTGTCCTGTGTACCTAAACAATAAAACTAATTAGTATAACATTTTTCATAAGGTAAGAGATCCTTTGAAGTCTGATTTAAGATAACCGTAAGGAAATGGGGTACAACGGTACTACAGTTGACAAGATGTGTGTGTCAACTTGGGCAAGTTGAGTTCTAATCAGAGAAAGGTAAAAAGAGGCACCGGGAAGCTTGGCTGCAAAAGTTTTAACTTTGTAGTTGACATCGGTGTGTATGATCGCACTAAGGATAGGGGAAAAATCAGGTTACAGGCAGACCAGGAAGTTGCCAACATCATGGACAGATTGGAGTTTTAAATGGCAGATCCAGAGTCTGAAAGGTCTCTTCCCTGGGCAGTCAGTCACCCGGGAGACACAGGCAAGGCGTTATCCTCCTGATCAGGGAGCAACAGAAGCAGGCAAACAGAAGAGAAAATGGGTACGTGGAGGAGTCTGGTTAACTCATTATTGACCAGGGGAGTTTTGCAGAAACTAATGCTTGTGGCTGGTGACCTGGCTGGCCAAAAACTGTTGTGTCACTAACACTTTATGGGTTATTACATCTGACACACCTGTAAAGTCTTCTAATTTTCATGCAATGTTGCCTTCCATCCACTCTTCTGTAGAAGCAAAGGAGCATTCTCCAGCACTGTGAGTTTCATGTTCACTTTCTTTATCAGAATCAATCACTCAGGTTTTTTGTCTCCTTGTTGGTCTAATTAAATGTCTGAATCAGAACTATATTCTGAAGAACTACCATCTTTCAAGACACTAGTATATATGTCACTTGGACAATCAGAGGAAATACCTGCATAAAACTCTTCACTCAAAATTTTGCAATGTGTCATTTTTTAAAATGTCACACTTATACACAAGGTGGGAACAGAAACCTAACAGAGCAAAATGTGATCACGATGATCACAAGTTTTATAATGAACCCTTGATCAATTTTAAGCTCTAACAGTTTCTCACGGTGATATTAATTGTGTCACCCTCTAAAAGTGTATTGATATGTCTCTGGTCAATAATGTGTTAATAACCCCCCCTCCCCCGCCCCGCCATGAATTTCACAGTAAAGGAGAACAGTGGTAGAAATCAGGTTACGCAGGCCTGGCCCGGCGTCTGGGGACCGCTGTCCACGTCATCTGCTTCTGCTGCCAGGAAAGCCTGAGGCTGAGATCGCAGACGGCTCTGCTGTCCAGTCAGGTCCTGTGACTCCTTGTAGGTGGGACAGAGGTTTTCAAGCTTAGCTGTGCAGGGACTGGTGAGCAGTACCAGAAAAGGTCATTTCCCAGGAGAGGAGCAGGAGTCCTTCAGCTGGTGTCTTTTTCAGTGGACATCTTCTCCAGCAAGTAGTGGACGAGTGGTGTCAGTGGCAGGTTGTAATCTTGTTCAGCGTAAGTTTCTTCAACCTGAGGAGGAACTGACAATAGATGACCAGCAATTTTTTGATAGGTTCTGCTGGGTAATGTGAGGGTCAGAGTGCGGAGAATGAGGCAGAGGGAGTGAGCCTCTGTTTTCCGAAGGCAGGGGCCCTTAGATTCAGAAGGCCCAGGGACAGCACCTTGGTCACCTCCTCACTGAGTTTTAGTGATGTCACCAGTCTTCTGTCCTGTCCTGGAGGCAGCCTGTACAGCAGAAGCAGGGACTCTGCAGAGTTCTTAGGCTGTGCCAGTGAAGTGAGTCTCAGTCACTGTGCAGAAATGATGGGGGTGCCCCACACAGGGAGGATGTTTTGAAGTCATTTCTTTGCTACAAAAGAGGCAGCTGCTTATCAACAGGAAAACGCTTCTACCCAGAGAAAAACATACAGCTCATGACCAATACGTATTTCTCCGTTTGTTTATTCGTTGTTAACAATTATGTTTAATTAGAAATTTTCTCTAGCCATTAAACAGCTAGCCAGTGTCTTATCTTTTTATGGACAAATTTTATAACCAAGATAACATGAACTTATTTGACTAGTAAACACAGGTAGAATCAAAATTATGTCTGCATTATATCAATATTTAACATACCTACTTTGATCAAACCAACAAACATAAGATAACTCTTGATTTATCCCATATGATGTGAATTTGAAAATTTCTGAGTTTTAGAATACTTCATTTGATAATCATTTTTCTTTAAGCCAATTAGATGCATTTTTTACAAACTGATTATACAGTACCCATCAGAGGCAGAAACACATTACAAACCTACCATGTACATACACAAACATACAGACAGATGCAGAGGTCGGGAAGCTTTGGTTTTAAAATTTTAGCCTTGAGACAGGTACAGTAAAGCAGAACTTGCTAGTTTATAGAAGAACTGTTTTATCCAAATCCTGTTTCTGGACATTGGAGTAAGTTAAACTTACCTGCTCAAAATGGGAGTTCCTTCAAGGACTTTTCTTTCTTAAATTCAGATCTTTTACAATGTCTGCAAGCATTCTGAAGTGAAAAGAGTATGTTTGGAGATTGATAGAATAGGTGGCCTTTGATTTGCTTCTAAACCTGCATTTCTATTTTTGTAAAGACCAGGTTTATAAGACAAAGGACAGGTTGCACTGTGAATGACATTACAGGCTGTCCCATGCCTCCAACTATATCATCTTCTGTTTGCTTCTTTAGATCATGAAGATTGACTATGATGGAATTCAAAAGATTCCTATGCTCCAGATTTAGAGCTTTGTCTTTGCAATGTTTTTCTTTCCCTCTGGGTACACAGTTCCATTTTGACTTAGGAACTTTATCCCCAATAGGCTCTGAATATCAGACCATAGAGCCATTTAAACAACCTTTTAAATATCTTGTCAGGAGGACAAACAATAAATATTCCTGGCCATACTGAAAGACCTCATGGACGCAAGAGGCATTCCCAAAGAGGGTGCCAAGGATACCACCCTCCCAGATCCAGAGCCACTCCCATAACCAAAAGGGAAGACTCCGTTCCCCCTAAGGGCTGGCACCCATCAGGCAGGACCTCAGCTACAGACAGGTGCAATTTACATTTCTGTGGTATTCGCCCAACCTGAATGGCCCCTGAGAGAGAAAAGATCAATCAGTGTGTCTGGATTTGGAAAGGGAGGGATGTGAAAGTTCACCTTTCTCTCTCAGCTGGCCGTGGCAGGCAGATTCGGGAGAACTGACTCTGGTCAGGATGCTCACCCTGGCTGTTGTCTGCCGGACTGACCAGGATCCCATCTGCAGGCTCTGGAACAAGTAGGGTTTAGAGTGTAGCTTCACTAGCTACTGAGATTCCGCAAGGTTTTCCATTAATTTTATTATTAGTTTCCCCTTGGCTTTGGAAGGGAATAACTGGGAGCAGTTACAGGAGAATCCCATGAAGTCCCATCAACCCTGGGAGAGCGCAGGGTGTGGGGGTGGGGTGGTTCCCCAGGGGGTGGGGATAGATTTAGGGGTGTCTGTACAAGCACTAACTTGACAGGCTTTTGTTACAATCTCGCAGTCTCTTCAGAGTGGAGAGAGAATGCAGACAGAGGACAAGCGGAATGAATCCAAGAGGATAGAGGGGAGTGGGAGGAGTTAAAGTTTTACTCTTACTTTAGGTATCTCTTGTGTCTTTAAGTTTTTTATTAGCCTTTTGCAGTGAGTTTCAGTGAAGCTATTTGGGAATTTTGAAGCTTTTTGCAAGCTTTATCATACCGACTAAACTAGGCATCCCACTCCACTTGTTTGATGTGGACTCCTGAAGTGAACAATCTTGTGTAACAAGAACATTCCTCCTGGTGACCGCCCTTATTCTAGTTTATCTTCAGTAAGAGCAGTCCATGTGCAAGTGGAGAGACCACAATGTTTTTTAACATAAAACTGCTGGGGGTAGTTCCTAAGGTGGTGGGGGGGGGAGGGCACTCCTAAAACATTTAGGTGACTGGGATCCATTTGTGGAGTTTTTCCTAGAGCAGAGAAAATCCTCGACAGCCTCAGAGGTAAACTGAGGGCCAGGACTCGGGTCTGACAGTCTGTCTCTCAAGGATACGTCCTTTTCTTGGTAGATGGCCGGGTGCCCTGTATGTCAAGACCCCTGACCAGGGCTTCCTCCATACACTCAATTTTCTTGCAGGTGGCCAGTGACCTTGTGCCCCTTCTGGGCCGTGACCACATTTTCCTATCTGGGAGCCTGGGCTCTGGAGATGGTTGTCTCTCATCAGGTGCTTGACCCATGCCCTCCAATTTTTGTTTTTTCTCTCAGAAAAACTACATGTTTAAATGTAAACCAAGTGCACTCTAATTCAGAAACTAAAAAAGTACTCACCAGAAGGACAATCTGTCTTTGTCCAAATCCAGAATAAAGTTGGAGAGAACCCAAAACAGAGGAATCTTGGACTCTGAAGTCCTCTTGGGATCCCAAGGCTGTCACCGCTGTTAAAAAAAAAAATTCAACTAAGTAAAAATCCTGTTGGCTTCATTCATTCAAGTTGCAACCAATTCCTTGGGGAATTAGAAACAGTCCTGTCTTACAAACCTAGTCTCTACAAGAACAGAAATACAGCTCTAGAAGCCATTCAAAGCTCAACCAACCTTTTATCAATCCCCAGGCAACCCCTCTTCATCTCAAAAGGGGGGAGGTGCAGACACTGTAAAAGACCTGGATTTAGGAAAGGAAAGTCCTTCTTGGAGGAACTCCCATTCTTTTCCGGTGCCTTTGAGATGGGAATGTTCCACCTGGTCTCCTCCAGGAACTCTAACCCAGGCTAGCTCTTAGAAACTTCAGGGAGGTAATTCTTATCAGAAGGAAAAAAAGAGAAGCAAGGGTATGGGGAGCTTAGGTGAATGAAAAGCCTTAAGTGTCTTCTCCACAACTGAGCAGCTAACCTTAATTTATTCCAGCTTCCAGAAACATGACTTGGACCCAACTGTTCTTTTATAAGGGCTTCCCAGGTGGTGCTAGTGGTAAGGAACCCATCTGCCAGCACAGGAGATGTAAGAGACATGGGTTCGATCCCTGGGTCAGGAAGATCCCCTGGAGGGGAGGGCACAGTAACCAACTTAGCATGTACGCATGTTCTTTTATAAACTAGAGGGTTTTGCATAATAGCACCTGCCTCGCGGCTAAGGGCAAACAAGGAGCTTGCCGGTTCTCTTTTCATCTCTGCCTTTCCTTCCTGCCCCTGGTGGTCACCTCCTCAGGAGGAAGTAGTCAGCCTTGTACTGAGAAAGCCACTTGTCCACACTCAGTCACTTGCCCATCTCTGACCAGTGACTGGGGTTAGAGGACTCCACTGGTGCCCCTGGGCCACTTGGCTCCCCTCAGTGAGGGTAGGGCGGACACACTGGTGGAGGGCACCACCAGATCAACACAGAGAGAGAGGGCTCGCGCCCCCCCCCCCAGTAAACAGCATATGTCCACGTGGGGTCCAACCACCTTCTGCCATGGAAAGTCTCAGGCACAACGGTAAGGTCAGTTGTGTCAGGAGGAGAGTGTACAGGGTGGGTGTGATGGAGTCAGCCACTTATCACCTGAAGACAGTGATGATGGCCAGTTCCAGAATTGAGGACCTTGGTGTCACTTTGCTTCTGAAGCCACCTTTCAGCATATTAACTCCAGCATACATTTCAGGGGATCCAGGCACAGGACTCTCTTTAAAGGCCACAGAATGCTCCCAGAGGCCTTGGGTCTTGCCGCATTGATGGGTTTTTTAAAAAAGCCAGATGAGAAACCTTCACAAAATCCAGAATGCCTTCATCCCCTTGTTCCTAGAAAAATGACAGAAAATCAAACAGAAAAATGGTGATAATGGCTTATTCTCAGTCATAAACTGGGATACGACATTGTGTGTAAGATGCTCTTAAACCCACTGTTGTCTGCATCTCCTCCTGCCCCAGCACTGGGCATGGGAAGGGTCAGCAGTGGGCAAGGGGAGAGATCCCCTTCTGACATTTTGCTGTTTCCAGACAGGTGTTTCTACCCCCAGCAGCATGTGCTCTGGGAGGTCAAACTCAAAAATCCAGCCTGAACACCACCCAGACCTACTAACCGAGAAGCCCCGACCAATGTCACTCACAGGAATGTTACTCAAAACCGAAGGCTGAGGTTAGAGGCCTGCAGGTTTGGAATCAGCACAAGTGAACTCTCTGGAGTTACTAGAAGTAGAAGCTCAGCACGAAGGGAAAGCACAAGAGGTGATCCAGGCCATCCTGCCTACGGCTGCTTCCGTACAAGGCGCGGAGGTCAGCCGTCCCCACATCAGGGCCTGCGGAGCAGGACAGGAGAGGAAGGCAGGAACCCTCTCCTCAGGTGCCAGGGTTGCCTTTCTGAGCCAGCCTCTGGGAGCCTCCTGGGCAAATTCAGGCCTATATTCACTGAGATGAGGTGTGATCTTCATCTTGCCCTGCAAGAGCTGGCTCAGGATGAGTGCAGAAGGACTGTTTTTCCAAGGAATGATTCCGAGTAATGGTTCTGGGCTTTGACACAGCCCTGTGATGGCCTCCTGATACATAAGAACTACAGCTGACCCTTGAACACCACAGATGTGAACTGCACAGGTCCACTTACACTCAGATATTTTTTCCAGTAAATACACAGCCAGCCAGCCCTCCATATCTGCTGAGCAGGAACCGCAGATATGAAGGGGCCACTGTCCGTACATCAGGGGCTCAAGCAGCCTTGGACTTTGAGATCCAGGGGGCTCCTGGACCCAATTGCCTCCAGGTACCCACGGATGACCGTACCTCCACCCAACCTGCATCGTGACACGTACCTGAAAATCTTTAACGGCCTTTCTGTACACTTTCCTATATATTTTCAACACTTTTTTGATCATCACACAATACATGTTATCAAGTAAACAGCATTTAAGACTCCATTCAAAAATATCACTGCAGTTTCACTACAGAGAAACCTGCCACTTCAAATGTGCTACCAGGACAGAATAAAAATCTAGTAAACTTAGTTATGCCTGGAGTCTGAGGAGGACAAACCAAGCAACTATCCCGAGAAGAAAAGAATCCTAAGGACTCCAGCCCAAGAGGTTCTAGGCCTTGGCTGCACGGAGAGTCACCTGGGGGCTTCGAAAGCTCCTGCCACACAGGCACACCCAGACCAATTAAGCTAGCGGGGCCCGGACAGGAGTGTTTCGAAGGTTCCCGGGTGATTCCCACATGCACCTGAGCCCGAGGACTGCTGCATGGTCGCTCCCTCTCCCTCCACAGACGGGCAAGGATGTTTCCAGTCCCTGAGCGTCTGCTGTGCACAGCACTGTCGCAGGCCCTGTGAACACGTCCTTCTGAATGCAGGCTGCAAAGTGTCATTCCCCACTAACGGTCTCCTCTTCTCCTTGGGTCCCTGCAGGAGCTACGGTGACAGCTGTTTCCTGGACTCCTCCCTCTATCCAGACCTAGCTGATGTCCAGTGGTACGGGCAGGAAAAAGCCAAGCCTGGGACCCTTGTGTGAGCCCGCCGGCCTCCACCTGACCGCCTCGCCACCATTCTGAGATCACCTCACTGCCTCTCATTTGCCTTACCCAGACACACTGTCTCCCTGCACCAGCTTCAGCCCTCAGCACTTTTTTTCTCCTGTCTCCACAACCCCTCACCCTCAAAAAACCTGACTGAGGAGACATTCTGGAAGGTTCCGGTCCCACTGTGTGTCCCCTGGCTCTCTTGCCCAGAGAGCCAGGCACCAGTCCTCAATGGCATCTTGGTGCCCCCCCACCCCTCCGTGACAGCCCCCAGGCCAGGAACCGGCGGGGAAGCTGGTTGGCATGGATTCCTGTGGACCAGTGGCACTGGAGAGACCAGGGAAGGGACTTAGTACAGGGTGATCCAGAAAGACTAGGGAAGCCGAGGCCCACCTGTAGGCCATCCAAGCATGTTGTGAAGAGGCTGCCTCAGGGGACTATTCAGCTGAAATATTTCCTAGGAGAAGTGGCTGTTGGGGGAGGGGAAGAACGGAAACAGGAAGCTGAACACGTCAGAGATGCATCCGAGGATCACAATCAGTTCTATGCTGCCAAAGATTTAAAAAAAAAAACACACACAAAAATTAAGAGGGCCCAAGAGGAAGACATTCCTTCTGCAATGAAATTTCTTAAATCCTCAACTGCTACCACATCCCACACGTGGAAGTCGACCATCTGTGACGTGTCCCCCTCTGTAACCCTTCCCTGAACATTCACCTCCCTCTCCACCGAGAGCCTGAAAACTCACCCAATGTGATGGGCAAGTTGGAGAGCCCCCAGCTAGCATTGCTGACTTGGATCTCCACGAGCTTGGCCACGAAGAACAGCCCTGTAGGGAGCAACAGAGAGTCCACTCGGCCCCAGTCTGCGTGGGGGCTCAGTCCAAGACACAGAGCTGCTTTCTTCTGGGGATCTGTAGGAAGCATAAGGTGATGGTTGCCAAAAGTGGTTCTCTCTCATTAAAACAACCAGTAAAAATGTATCCTATTTTTTCGCACAAGGTGTTTCATTTGATTTTTTACGGGAAGCCAAGGGAAAAAAGCACATTACAATCCATTAAAGTATTTACCTGTCATGGCCCATTTTCTGTTTGTTAGCACTTGTGTGACAGAGCTCAGATCCGACGTCTCTCCGCACCCGGTGACCAATGTGTCACTTCTTCCAAGAACCCAACTATGCCCTTAGATAGGAAGATTGTACTCACGTGTCTACTAGCTGGCAGGCAGAGCAGGGTTGAAAAAATAATCGGCTCCCAGAGGGCCCGGATGCCTGTGACACCATCAGCTACCTTAATTATCACATTGGTCTGCAGATACCAAAAAAGGAAGAGAGAAAACAGGTGTGTGGGAGCTGCCCGTTTACATGTGTGTTGAGCTATGCTCAGTACACAACTGGAAAGCCATCTGTTTCTTCAAAGGCCTCGAAATACTTTTCTAATACTAACAAGTGCACACTCTGAGTTGGCTTGTTTCAAATGGCACAAACACGGTCTCCACAGAGACGGGACGCTGTGCTTACCTGGCGCAAGTGGGGGGAGATGCGGGGCGGGGCGGGGGGGGGGTGGGATTAATTTTTTTCTCACTTATAATGACTCTTCCCATTGGAAAGGCAGTGGACAGCCAGACAGGAGCTGGGTTGGCTGTAGATTTGTGGGTAAGCAGAACTGAAGCTAGTTTTAGCGTAAAAAGAAAAGTTTTTTGTTTTTTTTTTTAAGTGTATATGTAATCCAAGAATAACAATAGACTCTACCAGACCAGGAGGGTAGGAATGGATACTTACTCAGTGGTTAAAAACGCAACAGCCGCGGTATTTCACCCGCTGCAGCTCGGGAAGCACCGTGGGACTCCTCTGGGGCACGAAGCAGGCTGGGGCCAGTCAGGACGGTTCAGGGCCTGGCTCCTTGGCTGCGTTGGTGATACCAGCTTGCGGAAGGGAGTAATATTCACAGAACACTCTGGGGGTAGACCCTGCAGGGTAAATAAAATTGATGATAATGTTATTAAAGGATTCTGGGGATTGACATGGGGGGAGCAGTGTTGCTCTTACTTTTGACAGTCAAGAGTTAGAAACAGCAAGTTTTTTCCCTTCCCATTTGGAAACAAGTCTCTATGAGGCCAGATTCTTTCTCCCAAAAGAAGATGCACAAATAATCAAACTGAACTCTGAGCCAGAGTTAAAAGTCAAAAAGGGAACTAGAGGAGGTGACGAGCTTCTATGGCTACAGGGCATACACATGGACACTAGTTTGAAATCAAGTTGGAAGTCAACTCGATCTTTAGCCCAGCTGGGTGATAAGGAATGACAAAAATTCTCTCTCAACACGTGGGTTTGGGATTCAGGAGGCAGAAAGGAGCAGAGGTGGGGGAGGGGGGTGGAATTACAGTTCAGAAAAACATCCCTATAGTCTGGTAGCAAAGACAGAGTTTAAGTAAAACAGGTTTTACTGTTGAGCTGCATTCGTGTTCCTACAAGATGTACATAAAGTGTTGGTCCTGTGAGACTGACATGATTCATGATCAGTGTGGTGGGAAGTGATACAGTTATTGTACACAAGCACTGGCAAGCTCTTTGTATTTCCCTATTTCTTTAAAGCAAACTAAGATGAAACACGAAACCCTGGTCTGATATAAAGTCCCTATTGGATTCTCTGGATACGTGTAAGAAACTGCCTGTTTAAGTCAGAAGGCTGGTGAAAACACCTACATCACACTTTGTTGTGAGACAGGTGGGTTTTTTACTTTTCTTATATGCAGGTGAGTGTTGAAACTGTTCAAATTCCACTTTGTTTTCATTCAGTATTAGTTTAGTTCTTCATAGAGCAAACCCCATCCAGGTGCTATCAAATGACCAGTTACTGCTTAATTAACTAGGTGTAAAGTTTTACATATACATTCATGTCAATAGTTTATTACAAGTTGTGTAAAACGGACTCTAGTTTAATAATGGGGAGGAAAGGATTAGGTTGCTCCTGAAACTGACTTGTAGAGCATGTAAGATGATTTTACTGGATTCTGTTCATCTGTAATCAATGACAAAGATGTATGTTGTAGACAAAGTTGCAGAATTAAAAAGAAATCTGCTTTTAATTTATTCTTTTTGTATTAAGAATTTGTATAGTACCTTTACATTTTGCAAAACAGTGTTGTCAACACTTATTAAAGCATTTTCAAAATGAAAAGATCTCAGCTGCCTCTTGGACATTCTGTTTGTGTCTGACTGATCAATGCCTACGCCCGCTCCGGGGAGCTGTATGTAAATCGGTTGCCTGTGTCCTCATAGGGCTCCCTTTCTGACAGGCCAACTGAGGAGATGGGCAGGCAGCTCAACCTCTTTCCTACCACTGCTGTTCACTGTACCACAGCTCAGACTCTTTCCCTCACCCTCCAAATCCTATCACCAAAGCAAGAGCCCGCTGGGCCCTCAGGTACAAAGCCCTGCACTGAGGGACACAGCGGTAACGGGCTGACTTAGTGGAGCCTTTGCTGCCATCGCACCCTGGCCCCCTAACCCACACTGCACCTCCTCACTAGCACAGAACTAGAAATCTGACAGGCAAAAGCACTCCAGGATGGACAGCCTGGCTGAAGCATCTGCCGCCAATGTGGGCTAACCCTCCCAAAAAGGGAAGCTAGCCACTGAGAACGGACTCAAAGTGCGTCTGTCTGGAAGCGAGCCCATCAGGACAGCATCTTACACCGAAGCCTGTGTGTCCTTGGCAAAGCTACCAGGGCCTCCTATCAAAAGATAATCAACACTGATTTCCAACAAACAGGATCTTCTGTTAATAAGTCTTTTACATGTAAACATGTCGCTGCTCAGGAAATAAATCTACTGTCTCCTATTAAGCTCTATCACCTGAAAGCAACCAACCCACAGGAAGATGGAACTTTCCCTTTTCACACACACACACACACACACACACACACACACACACTCCCCTTACACTGTGACAAGGCAATCCCAAAGAGTCATTATTTTGGTTACTAGAGAACACAAAGTAAATAGCTGGTTCCTGTAGAAAGCATTAAAAATAGCCAGGTCTTACTCCCAAAATACCAGTTCAAACAAGCTCAGACATGAAATTCCTCTAAAAAGAGGAATATCAGAGAAGCCCTGATGGGGGTCAGCCAGCAGGCAGTGGCCACAGCTGAAGTCAGCCTTTCACTGCATCTTCTGCAGTGATCCCAGGTCCTCTGCATCTAATGGAAGAAGGTAAAACGAGTCCGGTAGATAGGAGATAAGCAAGTGTGTCAGTGGAATCCCTCAGGTATCTCTCGTTCAAGAGGCTGCCTGGTGAGACAGCAGAGACAAGCTGACCGGACAGAGGCACGACCTCGCTGCCTTGCACAGCGTCCCACTCCCAGCACAGTCAGTATCTACCCAGGTAAGAGCTGAAGGGCCTGTACTGCAATTCACGAGGATGAACCTGCAGGTCAGCAGGTTAGCTGATGAGGTGCATCCATGTGCAGCTGCACCAAAATTTATTTTTTCATCAGAAACCCACTTTGCTCTCCATAAATCTTTATCCCCATAAACAAGTAGTTTCCTTTTTTCACCCATTCATCCTATTTTCCATCAAACCCTTTCCAATAATGCTTCCCTTCCTCCCACTCTACCAAAACCCCTCTTATCAAGGTCAAGAATGACTCTCCACATGCAAGGGTTAATTCTCTTAGGTGGTTAATTCTCTTAATTCTGTAAGGTGACTTACCAGCAGCACTGGGCATGGCTGATCCCTCTGCTTCCTTCATGGAAAGACTCTTGTCACTTGAATCCAGGACAGGACATCCTCTGGTTTTTCCTCCTCAATACAGTTGGGGCTTCTGTCCAGCTCCTTGATGGCTTTTACTCCATCTCCCCGAGGTCTACGCGCTAGAGTGTCCCAGAGCTCAGTTCAAGCTTCACTGTGCAGACACTTCCTGTAGCGGCCCATGGTTTAAAATGTCATCTGTGTGCTAAGGGCATCTGTACTTCTCCCTGGACCTCCTCTCTGAAACGTGCACATCCTGCAGCCCACTCAACAGCTCCACACAAATGTCTAGTGTGCTAACACGTCTGGAAGTGACTTTCTGAGCTGCCCTCCAAATCCGCTCCATCACTGACCTCGTCCAGCCGAGTTAGAGGCACCTCCAGTCTCCCAGGGCTCAGGCCCAAATCCTTGGACTCACCCATGATGACCTCCTGTCCTTGTCACATATGCAGCCAACCAAATGGATGTGAAATCCCTGCCCTTGTTCTCTTGGGGGAGAAGGGAGACAGATAATAAATTATGTAACACATTAGAAGGTTGGAAGAAAGCACGGTTGGTCAGTGGAAGATTCAGCCTGTGACAGGTGGGGATACACCTTTCCTCCAAGTAAGGTAAGAAGAGGTGGTGAGTGTGGAGGCAGCGGCAGACCTTAGGCCTGCGTCCGTGTTCCACCTGCTCTGAGGAAAACTAGGTGAGGCCACCTTCCAGATGACAAGGGAAGGAGGATCGGGATGCAGCGGTCACGGGGAGAACAGCCCCGAGAGGAGAGGGGGTGGGGCACGCGCTCCAGGCCTCCCTTGGCGCCCAAGGACACCGGACACGGGGTGGGAATCCCCTCCAGTGGCACCACGCCGGGCTGGGGGGTCAGTGGAATGAGCCAGGCCCAGATGTGTGGGGCAGTGTGACCGGAGGACAACGGGGAAGAGAGAAGACGGTCCTGGTGAGAAACTGGAGTGACGATGATGGACTCCAGATGGATTACGGAGAAGAGCAAAGCCAGGAAGACGCCAAGTAAGTAAAAGGAAGCGGAGGAATGAACAGAGAGAAGGTGTTGAAGAGACTGAGGCAGAGAAGAGAGGGAATTAAAGGGAGAGGGCCCAAGGACAGGACTTCACGACCAGACAGGAGGTAACACCAGTTTCCCCAGCATCTTGGTTCTTCACACTTGGGGTGAACCCCACGATCTGGAAGCAAAGTCCACGTGTGCTGGAGGGAAGCCAACCTGAGCTGAAGGCTGTGGGAAGGGGACCCATCACACTTCCCCTCAAGCAGGAACCAGAAATCTGGCTGCCTGTTCAGTCCGGAGGCCGAGCATGTCAATTATTTAACAGAAAGAGTCTAACAGAAAAGACTGTCAACCAGAACTGAAGAGGTGACAGGAAGAGGGGGACCCTCAGGTGTCACAGAGATGAGAACCACGGGAAGAGCCACTGGTCTCAGGGCTGCAAACAAAGACAAGGGACTCTGAAGAAAGACCTAGAGGCTTGAGGAGCTCGGAATCAGACCTTTGAGGCCTGGATGCTGCTCGGGTGCCTCAGGAACTTGGCGGGACCCCACAGAGCTAGGATTCAAATGTCTGGAGAAGGGCACTGGCTGATGCTGCTGCGATGGTTCTACAGAGGTGTGGCAAAGCTGTGGGCGGGGACCACCTTCGCTAGGAATGCCAAGTGTCACCGTGGGCTGCAGGCCCGCGGCTGGGCCACCACCACTGGGGACAGGTAGTGAACACGGAGGAACAGGGCCTCCCTCCCTCCTCGGGGCTCCTGCCTCCCATGCGGCCCATGATCGGTAGAACCTAACACAAAGCCTCGCGGAGGAGAAACGTGGTCTGCAGAGCCTCATCCCAAAGCAGAGTGTGGCAGGTGCAGGGGAGAGGCTGTCAGTCAAAAAGCAATTTTCTATAAAGGACAAAAACCATACATACCTTTTTGGCTCAAGTTTATGTAATGTCAGTTACTGCCCTAGAAGGAACAAGGGTAGTTAACAAATCAAAGCATACCAAGACACTTTCTCCCTGAATGACAGAATCACAAGTGTATGTTTTCTCAGATATCTTTCACACCCACAGAGGTATCCAGAGATTATTCCTCTCAAAGTCACTCCTAAGCCTAGTGGAGATTTGGGAGTAACTCAGAGGAACAAGAGCTCGATGCCTCTGTCCCTACAGAGTGACACGAATCTCTACCACAGGTCGACCTCTGTCTGCTCTACAACCTGGTCGTCTATGGACTCCCATTAACACGCACTGGGTCCGGGTTTTCCTGCAATTGAAGCAACACGGTGCCAATACCCACGAGCTCATTCAGGGGAACGCTGACATGCTTAACACATATCTTATGAGAATGGCAAAAATGAACCAAGTCTTAACGAAATGGCGATCTAGTACCACTACAATGTTTAACAATAATACAAAAACACATTATTTCTCTCCTCTCAAATCCCATGTGCAGGCACTGTACTATGCAAAGATTATATTATTTAGGATTCATATGACTTTTTATAAAATCTATCTGGCAAAGATAGCTGACAAAGGTTATGTCAATATCTGAGCTAGTGATAAGATTATTTCCCCTACACAGAGAAATGGAGAAGGGAACGGCAACCCACTGCAGTATTCTTGCCTGGTGAATCCCATGGACAGAGGAGCCTGGAGGGCTACAGTTCATGGGGTCACACAGAGTCTCGGACACAACTGAGCGACTAACTCTATGCATAGAAAACCTAACATAAAGTCAAGCCACAGAGTAAAAGTATTTATAACGTACATTGAACACAGGGCTCAGCCAGAACATATAAGGAACTATGTTAAATCAGTAAGAAAAAGGCCAGGAATTCAGTAGGAAAAAGTGGACAAAAGTAAAATCTTGAACAGAAGATTTCACAAAAGTTAAAATCCAAATGGCCATGAAGTACATATGAAAAATGCTCCACTTAATTTTCCTCAGCAAAACGCAAAGTGAAACCATAACATGGTACCATGTTAGCCCGTCACAAGAGCTGAAGTGGAGGTGGCCAAGGACATTCCAGGAAGGGCCGAGACCCCTCGAGTCCCGCATGTGGCACCGTGGACTGGCACGAGCCCTCGGAAAACTCTTTGGCACTACCTTCTGAGTACACACATACCCAAACATTTCTCAACTTCATAAAGACCCTAGAGAAATTTATAATTCACCAAAAAATACATGTACAGCATTCATACCCAAAGTGGAGACAACTCAAATGTCTATCAAATGTAGAATGGGATAGAGAAATGAGAATAAAAGAAATCACAACGGGGGACTTCCCTGGTGGTCCAGTGTCTAAGAAGCTGCAGGGAGCCCGGATTCAAAACCGTCAGGGAACTAGATCCTACCTGCTGCAACTAAGAAGACTGAAGATCCTGCCTGCCACAGCTAAGACCTGGTGCAGTCAAATAAACAATGAGCAAACTCACTCACACGGGGAATGACTGCTAATGGGCCCCAGGTTTCTTTCGGGGTGATGAAAATGTTCTACATGTGCTGCTGACTGCACAGCTCTGAATATTCTAGAGACTAGGGTACCCTTTGAATGGGTGAATCTCACAGTACATGTATCCAATCAAGAAAGATGTTTTTTTAAATGATGACAGCAGAAATCAAGGCCATGGCTCTGTCCTGACGAGGCATGAAGAGATTTCCGGGGCACTAATAACATTCTTTCCTGACTTGGATGATACTTACTTTGAGACAGTTTCACTGTGAAAAAGTTGTATGATATGGTATCTTTCTGATGTGTGCACTTTGCTGTATATGTTACAACTGAATAAAACTTTACAATGAAGGGAAATGAAATCTAGCTGTGAGTCTTGGGAAATAATCTTCAAAGGGCTAAACAAACCCTCAACAGGTAACTGATTAATACTAGACTCCTGCTATCTCTCTCTGCCTCAACCCTAACTCATAGTTTAAACAATCTCATATTTTATAATATCTTCATTTATTCTTGCTTTACACAATGTATAGCCAGCCCAAGGTAGTCACCTATTCTTACCTTCAATTTGCTTACATGAGGCCTATCCTGGAGGTTCTCTCTATGCACAAGTCACCTCATTTGAAACCTAAGAATTATTGTTCCAAAATTAACATCTGAAGTACTCAAGGTTTTATAATATGCCAAACTCCACATAAACCTTAAGAGCTAAGTGTTCTCTATTAAAAAATAAATAGAAGAAATAAAGAGTCCTTTTGCCCTAAATTCATCCACCAGGTCACTTCCTTCTGTAACTCTGATTAATTCTTTTTAATTTGTGGCTTTCAAACTGCTGGTCACAACACATTAATGAGTTGTAAGCCACTTTAGAGTCACACCAGCATATTTTTAAAAGAAACACAACAGGAAAGAACAATAAGAACGCACCGCTCATGGCATGGTCAGGAAATACACATAGGTGATACTGGGTCCCACCTATTTGTTATGGCTGATTGTTGAGCTATAGTCAAAACATCTCAAAGCCACAACTTTAATCCTCCCACTTTACAAGATGGCAAAACCAAAATCAGGCTCAGAGGACAATGCTAATGGTTCGTGATGTCTCCTAAGTCTCAAGGGAAGGGCAAGTTGGAGAGTAAAGGCAACTTGGTTTGGCAAGGAGAGCCGGGTGTGCAGATGACTCCTGACTGTCATGGCAGGAAGCTTGCTGAATGCCTCAGTGATCACCAGTGACACTCAAAAAGCAGCTCAAACCTCAGCTGCCCTCCGTGGTCAAAGTATGTGTTCATCTTGAATGCTGGGAGAAAGCTGACAATGATTTCAAAGCGGGTGCTTAAGGACAGAGGAGAGACTAAACAAAAGGAAGTGGCCTAGCTAAACAAGAGTAACCATTACCATCAACACAAGGATTAGTTTGGGAGAGTTTGTAAGAGTTCGTGGAAAAAGGAGTAAATAATCAATACTTTCAAAATAAACTGTTTTGGAAAATGTAAAAAATATATATATACACACACATATTTTATGTGTGTGTGTATTTTAAATGAGTATGTTTCCAAAATCCTGAAAGGGGTCAGTTCACACCACAGTGACAACTGCCAACCCACACTGCATTCTCTCGACTTAGTCCACGCCACCAGAACTTATTTTTAAATTTCAAAAGATTTTAAGGTTACTGTTAACCATTACAGGACGAACTAGTGTGTAGTCAGAATTCAGCCCATCCAATTGCCGAGTCTGATGAAAACCAGTTGCCATAACAGTGTTCCCACAGCGACCCTCTGGGGACTGGGGTTGGCTCCTCACACTCTAGACAGCTGGAAACTCTTACACAAACCTGCCGTGAGAAAGTACTTTCAGTGCAAGCCTCCCAGTATGACTCCATACCATAAATTTCTAGGGGATAAAGTTAAGGGACTTCACGGGCGAGGATGGGGAGGAAGGAGGCATGATCCACAAGGTTACGCTCTTGCAGATATTCAGACAAAGGGAACAGCCACATCTCAACCGAAGCTCGCCTTTCACCATTCAGCTCTACTACCTTTGTAGGTCCAAAAATAATAAAGGGGTTACTGTAGGGCTGAAAAGGAGCCAGTGATAAGATCCATAAGTTCAAATCTACCGAACTCTTTCTTTCTTTCAAATAATTGGATTTCTACAGAATTTGTTGTTTAGTTGCTAAGTCGTGTCTGACTCGTTTGCAATCCCGTGGATTATAGCCTGCCAGGCTCCTCTGTCCATGGGATTTTCCAGGCAAGAATGCTGGAGTGTGTTGCCATTTCCTTCTCCAGGGGATCTTCCTGGCCCAAGAATAGAACCTGAGTCTCCTGCATTGCAGGTGGATTCTTTACTGCTAAGTAAGTACTAATATATATACTGCAGTCAAATCCCAGGACAATCTAAAGTGCTAAAGGGGGCCAGGAGATCATCAGAAGGAAAAACTTGATATTCAGAAGCTGTACTGCTAATCAACCCTATTTTCTGTTCCTCCAAATTCTTTTCAGAGACGCAGTGCATCCTAAATGCTCATACTAGCAACAGCTACCTTCCCAGCTCTGGTCTCTTAGGACCTTCCCCTTCTTCCTACAAGATCTGGGCTGCCCCCCTCTCCTCTCTATGTGTCAATTGTTTTTGGCCTCAGTTTTCTTTTCCTAGTTTTTCCCCAAGGGCTGAAATCAGAGCCATGGCCTCCAGACTGCCACAGCCCTGTACTGCAATGCTGAAAAATACTGCTGTCTTTGCAGCTGGCAAGAACACTCCTAAGAAACACAGGATTTACTTTTGAGGGAGAACCAGTGTTTTATTAGATTTGAATCCAGAAAGACACAACTCCTTTGGAAAGGAGTCTGGGGAGGTGGGGAGGAAGAGAGAGAAGAATATACTTATTTCAGGAGTGTAACTGATTTTAAAAAATAGGCCTTTATTGTTTTAGAAACAGTTAAAAATTAGAAACATGTAGCATCTGCTGCACTATAATTTTCATGATTTGGAGAATGAGAGAGGTCATTTTTTACTAAACCCCCATGACAGGTACAGTTCTCTGAAGACCTTTAACTTCTGGGAAATAGAAAACTTCTCTATGAGGAATCTACACCTTTCAACCTGCCTCCCTCTACCCAAGCCCCAAAATGACTAACATTCACAGCGCCACAGAATATGTTACACACTTTTTTTCCCCCTCAAACCATCTACCCATGCTGATCAGTTCTAGAAGGTACCGGTGTTACATGATGCAGTTTCTTCTCTGTGTGGAATATTAACTCAGAGCAAATGGGAAGACAACACAAAATGAGCTGACTACCGTGGTGTGGGCTGCCTATGAATTTTAAAAAAAAGTGATCTGTGGAGTATTCATTCAACAATATTTATAAACAAGTTCTATACAAGGCTATATAACTGAAGTCTACATTGTTGTCACATCTTATGAAAGTCTGTCTCTTATTGCTCTACTAAGCTTCATTCCAGAGAAGGCGATGGCACCCCACTCTAGTACTCTTGCCTGGAAAATCCCATGGATGGAGGAGCCTGGTGGGCTGCAGTCCATGGGGTCGCTAAGAGTCAGACACGACTGAACGACTTCCCTTTCACTTTTCACTTTCATGCGTTGGAGAAGGAAATGGCAACCCACTCCAGTGTTCTTGCCTGGAGAATCCCAGGGACGGGGGAGCCTGGTGGGCTGCCGTCTACGGGGTCGCACAGAGTCGGACATGACTGAAGCGACTTAGCAGTAGCAGCAGCAAGCTTCATTCAGTTCTAATTAATTTAATATGAAATGGTTTTCTAAAGTGGGGTGAAGGGCAAGGAACACTAATTCAATTCAGGACAGCAGGCCTCAGCCACCATCGAGCAAATAACCAGCGGACACAATCAGCCCAGCGTAGACACAGACCCCACAAGTGGCCAAAACTGGCTTTCAAGGCTTTCCAAGAGGGGCCAGAATAAGTAATTGAATCCACCTGCACTCACTTAGCTGACTCCAGGCCCCACATTCTGGATTCTTCTAAACTCAGAAATGGCTGAAAGTGTGAGCAGCTATACAGCGTGGATACAGTAAGTGCTTAATAAGTACTTCCACTAACGAGTCCTGCTGACGCTGCCACCAGCAGCATGGCTGTCATCATGAGGTGAGCACGCACCGTCCTGACCAGTGGTTTGGGAAAGCTACTTTGTCTTCACGCTACCAACAACAAGGACACAATTGTTACGTACTGAGTTATTTGCCAGGTAGCGTGCTATACATTTTATTTTACTTAGTACAGTGATGCTAAGAGGCATGGACAATGACTACCACCATCTGCAGACAAGGAAGCTGAAGTTTAGAGAGATGAAGTACCTTGCTTGTGGGTGTACAGACATACACATGCCTGTGTTGCTGAAATTTGAGGCGAGGCAGTTCTGATGTCAGAGCCCCACTCCTACCAGGAGCCGCCAGCACCACTCCACCTGGTCAAGTACCATTCTATTTACCCACCTGTCTCTATCCACGGAGTCCTCTCGACTTCTAAAGCGCAGTGATTCATCACAGTTATCTGGGTGTGACACTGTGCAAGAGTCAAAAGAAGTCCTCACTTGAGTGAAATCAGACCAAGCCCTACAACTTGGACAGTGACAAGAGTCCAGCACCCTTCTCTTTGGCCGGTGAGACGGAGCGGGACCAGCCATCCACCATGGTCTCAGGAGGATGACATTAGCAGGCAGTCCTATTCTAGGAAGAGCCAGCAGCGGCCCTGACAATCCATTTCCTCACCTTGAAACCTTGATGCCTGGGGCTACTGAATTTGAACTTCTGTTGGTTTAATATACCATCTTTGTTTTCCAAAGTTCTACTTCCTGTTAATTCTGTTCTGAGAGATGACCAATACTATAATGTATATCTTTAAAGGATAAAAGCTTTAAAATGCAAGATAGACACTTAATAGTAAAAACATTTACATTCAAATATATTGCAAGGTAGCAAAAGTCAAGCAACATTTAAGGACGATCAAGTTTCACTACATAGTTCCATATTTTTGTTGAAAAATACAAAAATATTTCTCTATAAACACAACATAAAAGGCAACATGAAAATTACCATATTTTATAGAAATCATTAAGTCCATCCTCAAATGTTCCTCTTTAATCTCATTTCAACTTTTAAGTCTAGAGGGGAAAAGTTATTTTAAACCGTGTCCTGTGACTGTTTTAAATTTACACATTTAAATTACTGGGGAAAGTCTTTAGTACTTAATTTTTTGACTACTTAAAAGTAAGACACAAAAATCACTCTGCAGTCAGATGTGACATGAGAGTCAACACAGGTTCTTAAAACCAAGAGCTGCATTAGGTAGAACTCAGAGACCACAAACTCCTTTTTTCTTCTTCCCTCATTGCAACTGGTGGTAATTCCAGAAGTCCATGACAGGCTTCCTTAAGCTTCTCTTGATATTTACACACTGCACACAGATCTCATAGTGCATTGTACTCCACACATTTTGATGGATCTGTAGGAAAGTGCTTCTGGCAAATGGTCATTAACCTCTTCAGTCCCTAAGAAAATTTAAAAAAGAAATAGTGGTTGGCTATGGTATGATTAAACTTTCTAAACTCTCTATTTAACTGTTTGCTTCTGGCTGCCCTAGGTCTTCACTGCCGTGCCCAGGCTGTCTCTAGGTGTGGGGAGTGGGGGCTATTCTCCAGTTGCAGTGCGCAGGCTTCTTGGTGTGGTGGCTTCTCCTCTAGTGGAGCACAGGCTTTACGGTGTGTGAGCTTCAGTAGTTGTGACTCCCCAGCTCTGGAAAACAGGCTCAAAAGTTGTGGCACACAGGCTTAGCTGCTCCGAGGCATGTGGAATCCTCCTGACCCAGGGATTGAACCCATGTCTCCTGCATTGGCAGGCAGATTCTTTACCACTGAGCCATCAGGGAAGCCCTCAAACAACTCTTAAGGTAAGTAAAATCACCAAAAACAGAACCAAACAACAAGAAAAAAATGCCTGCCAATCTCTGAGGTCCCACAGGAAGCAGATAACACAAATATAAATTACTTCTATGAAGTGAGTTATAATCTAAGAGATTAAACATCAGAGAAACAAGATTTTTCAAACATCTTACTTAAAGTCTTTTGTGGGTTCAAAGACTGTCCATATTATGCTGTCTAAGGACTGGGAGTGTGGAGGGAGGCTATCTCTCAGCTCATTTCCAAGAAGGAAGACGTGCTGGCAAAGACAGACCAGGGAATTTGCTTTCTTCCTAGCTTTTTATTGTTATATCCTGTATCTAAGAGGGTATTTGCTTCAGGATAAAGACCCTTCTGGCTTTAGACCAGCTTTTCCTACTGTGAATTCTAATGTGGATGCAGAATTGGATCCATGAAATCAATGAAAATGTCTGCGATATTGTTAATCTGGGATCCTAAGTTTTCTCGAAGGAACAGGTAAGAAGAGAGGCAAAGCCAGGAAAGGGAACACTGTGATGAAATACGAAATAGCTTCAGTCCACAGCAAAACACAGCAAGAATTATTATGAACCATTATTATGAACCAATAAAGGCAAACTGATGGTAGACAAGTGGGGGTCATTTTCCTTACACAGCAGAATTAGAATTTTAGGCGTCTGTGCCTTTACAGGAGATTACTGTGATGCTTAGATACACTCACTAAGGTGATTCTCTAATTTAAAAATAAATATTAAAAGAGTCTCCATCAAAAAAAAAAAAAAGAGTCTCCATCATAAAGTTACTATGGAATGTGACAATAAGTATTTGCAATAAGGACTGCTAGCACCCAGCACAGATTTTTAAAGGGGCATAATCTCATGATAGCCTATGAATATTTTCCAAATGGAAACAAATCTTCCCAATTAGATCTCTCATGATTTTAGCTTCAAGTTGCTTGAGGATGCTTAAACCAGTAAGATAAGGAGCTGCTTAGCTTAGCTTACTGCGAATAGCTTAAAATCAGTAGTATTCTTAAATATAGTTTTTACTTATATAAAAATAATACATCTATTTAATAAATCCTTATTCAGGACCTACTATATGCCAAGCAATGTTCTAGGCTGTGGGAATACAGCAGAGAATAAGAGAAAAATCACCATTCTCATTGAGAATGCATTCTAATAAAGGACGATGAGAACAGGTGTAAGACAAGAAACAAAATGACTATGTAAATGTCTAATATGTTGAATGATGGTAAGTGCTATGGAGAAGATCAGGCAGGCAAGAGGTGTGCATGCTGTGAGAAGTGACCAGGACTCTGGCTTTCCCTGAACACAAGAGCCACTGAAGCGCTCTGAGCAAGAGAACACCACAGTCTGGTTTGTATTTTAAATGCATCCCTCTGGGTGCTGTACAGATACTGAACAAAAGAGAGGCAAGGAGAGGAGTTCAGAGCAGAGACAGTGCAACCATCCAGAGAAGAGAGGCTGGTGGCTGGAACCAGGTGGGGGCAGTGGAGGTGGTGAAGGGATCAGATTCCAGATGTAATTTGAATATGGAACCATCATGGTTTGCTGATGTGGGCTGAGAAAGAGAAAAGTCAAGGATAATGCCATGTTTTGTGTGCATGTTATTATATATATACATATTTTTTAATCACATAGTTCTTGTATCAAATAATAGCAGTCTCCTGCCTCATCTTTTCCAATCCCTAATTCCTGCAGCGCAAACGCAACCACTTCAAATCTCTGAAGTGTTTCTTTTGGTATTTACTGCTGTATTTCTAAACACTACATTGACAGTGCTTGATTTTTTCTAGTTTTTATTTTTTTCTCTATTAATACTACCAAAGTTGGAAATTTAATTTTCTTACACCTGTACACTGGCCTCACACAGCGTGCACGCACCTTTCTCTCCCCATTCCTTCCACAAATCACAATTTTCAGTGAGCACATATTCAGGACATACTTCATAATGTCTACATAAATACTGTCCAAAACAGAGCCAATATCCTTTTTCTTGGGTATTTTCCCCCATCTTTTTGCTTTTCTGTGTAACTATCAGTTCCTTCTCCAACAGTGAGACTACTCACAACATGACCAAGCACAACAGGTAGTCGGGGTCCACTCTCTGTTGCAGTCTAGACCAGCTGAATTCCAGACCTCCTTGTACTGCTACGATCCTGGAGCATCCCTTCACGTTCCATCTGGGAATTCCTTCTGCCCTGCTCGTGTGCTGGATCTTATTTCCGGGATCTTTTGTGTTTGTTTCCCTCGTTTTGGTGGAGCACATCCTCCAAGTAGACCCAACATAACACAGTGGAGGTATTAAGACTCCTGAGGTTCAAATCCCAATCCCACCACCTACTGGTTGTGGGACCTTGGGAACTTACTTCTCCATGCCTCAGTTTCCCAACTTGTAAAGCACATAAATCATAGTATCATACTCGTATTACATATGTGAGAGAAGAGAGAATACGTACGCTAAATTGCTACAAGGACCACACAGTATTAAACAGCATATAAGTGTCAGCTATGATAATGATTCCAAAGAATGGGACACAAAACTGACAGAGCATGTGACACAAAATGGGCCAAATTTTTGCCACCACCTGTCTAAAAATATCTTAAGCCTACACTCAATTGATAGTTCATATAGGAACAGAATTCAGAGTTGGGAGATTTTTTTCCCTCACTATTACAAAGTTATTACCCTACTGTCTTCTTGCTTCCAGTACTGGAATGAGAAGTATGGGGGCATTTTAATTCCTGAGCCTTTGTAAGCAACCTGTTTTTCTCCAGAAGCACTGGATATCTCGCCTTTATCTTTGGCCCTCCAATATTTCATTATATTGAGCCTCAATATGAGACTCTTCATTTGTCATGCATTCAGTGAGCTCTTCTTTTCATTCTAGAAATGCATGTCTTTCAGTTCTGGGAAGTTTTTTGCATTAATTCTTTATTTCCTATCCTCCAATTTCTCTGTTCTCCTTTCCCTAGAATTTGAACAGCTGCAGACCTTATAGGCTGACTCCTTCATTCTCTTATTTTCTATACTTCTGAGAGTTCTTCAACTTCATCTTCTCTTTTATCTAATTTTTAAAATTTCTGCTGTAACGATTAACTTCTGAGAGCTCAGAATCAATCAAATGTTGATTCTGACTCTTTTTGTAGCTACTATTCTTATCTCATGGTTACAACTTTATCTAAGAATATGAACTATATTTTTAATTGAAGGATTTTTTTTTCTTTCTCCTATACTGTAATTCCATTACTCTCAACTCCATTGTTACTATGTGTTTTGGTCTCGGTCTTTCATGTTGGAAACTTCCACGAACACCTAATGATCCTAGGTGAACATGCATATTTATGAGTAAGGCAATAAGGAGCTAAAGGAAACTCACTGAATGGGCAGGGCTTATCAGTGGAACTTCATTTTAGGGCAATATGGCAGTAAGCCAATTTTTTCAGTGTTGGAATGCTAAATGTTAGTAACTATACATTTTTTCTCTTGGGTCAGTTCAGAGAAGAACTTCTGTTCCTGAGCTGGCAGTAAAAGCCCACCTGCCAGCATCAGAGGAACCAAAAGAGAAGAGGAAATGGGGGTCCCATCTGTCAACACATACACTCTCACGTGAATTGTCTGTTCTGAGTAGGGAATCTCACCTAGCCTGAGCGTAGAACCCTCAGAACGTTTGTTTTCTGAAAGAGAGGAGACAGGAATGGGGGCCCGCTTGCACAGGGAGAAAGAACCTCTGGACAATTTATCCTAATTTCAACCACTCCTTCATTTTCAGACCCATCCCACAGTCTGGCCTTTTTTAAGTGCCCAAACACCCCACATCCTGAGCCTTTCTAGATTCTACAGATTCCTCATTAATGACTCCTTAGTGACTTTCTCCCCACACAGTATTAACTAAATTGATTTTTTTAAATCATTATTGTTTCCAGGAAAATATTCTGCATTTTAAGAAGTCTGATGAACTGTACACTTAAGATGGTACACTTAACTGTACACTCAAGATGGTAAAGCTGAGTAAGAAAATTTTTTAATGCTCAACTTGGTAAAATTTATGACAAATACTTCAGTTTTAAAAAATCTAATAGTAAGCATTAGAGAATATTCTAGATAAGGTATAGGAATATCAAATATGGCTACAGTTTGCTGTATGATAGCTTGTGATACAGGATACAAATCCTGGATAATGAGAGTTGTTTATATCCAGATAAATCAATGAACCATTAAAACAATCAACTGGCATCAAATGAAGCAACACCAATTCTTTATTACTCCAGAAAACAAAAACTTGTTAAAATCTAACCAAACTACAACCATAACCTTTTAGTTAGATTTGTCTTACCTTATGAACTATCATTAGTCAACAGAACTTGAGGAAGATGTTAAGTAATATTTTTACTGAAATATAAGACATTTAAATATTCACTGGAAGGACTGATGCTGAAGCTGAAGCTCCAGTACTCTGGCTGCCTGATGCAAAGAGCCAACTCATCAGAAAAGACCCTGATGCTGGGAAAGACTGAAGGCAGAAGGAGAAGGGGGCGGTAGAGGATGAGATGGTCCACTCCATGGACATGAATTTGAGCAAACTCCAAGAGACAGTGGAGGACAGAGGAGCCTGGCATGCAGTAGTCCATGGGACGGCAGTTGGATACAACTTAGGGCCTGAGTAACATCAAAGGAAAACATTATTAAATCAATTATTTCTGTCCCTGTCACTAGTGTACCCTGTAAGAACAGAGTCTCCAAAATGAAAGCATAGATGTGTTTAGTGGTGCAGCATAGGAACATGAAGAACAGGGGTAAGTTAAGAATGTTCTCCACTTAGCTATTTAAATTCTCTCAAAGAAGTCGAAGGATGCTTAATAACTGTTTTTCACGAGCGTCTTATCTGCACTGGACAATATCATCACCCTCATTCTCCACATCTGCATGTTGCCTGGGGTCCCATTGCTTCACTTGGTGCCTATCTGCCTGGGACTGGGGCCTGTGGTAGAGGGCCTCCTACAGCTACCCTACACCCTCCAGAGTGGCTGGCGGCAGGGGTCACGTGGCCTGGAGATGTTGGCTGGACCCTTTCCTCGGCGGCCTCCCTCCCGGGGACTTTGAGGTACATAAGATGTGCCTAAGATGGCAGAGTAGAAGGATGTGCACTCATCTCCTGTGAGAACTCCAAAACTGCAGCTAGCTGCTGAACAACCATCGCCAGGAGATGGTTGGATCCCAACAAAAAAGATACCCCATGTCCAAGGGCAAAGGAGAAGCCCCTACAAGACAGCACAAGGGGCAAAATCAGTTTTAGGATCAAACGCCATACTCACCACAGATGCTCAGAGGACTCAAACAAAACCTTGTGCACACCAGGACCCAGGGATCTCACAGAGACTGAGCCAGACCTGCCTTTGAGTGTTTGAGTGTCTCCTGCAGAAGCACAGGTCAGCAGAGGCCTGCCATGGGAACAGGGGCTCTGGCTCCAGCAGACCTGGGAGGCGCAGCATGTGAATCCCACCAAGCGACCAGGCAGACAACCCACAAACTGAAGAACAATTATACCAAAGAAGTTCCCACACTATTGCGAAAGTACTAGGGCCCACAACAGATTTCCCAATCTGGGGATCCAGCAAAGGGACTGAGAATCCCCAGAGAATTTGACTTTGAAGGCAAGTAGGATTTGATTACAGAACTTCCACAGGACTGGGGAAACAGACTCTTGGAGGGCACAAACAAAACCTTGTGCACACCAGGATCCAGGAGAAAGGAGCAGTGACCCCATAAGAGACTGAGCCAGACTGCTCTGTGAGTGTCCAGGAGTCTCCAGCAGAGGCGTGGGTCAACAGTGGCCTGCTGTGTGATCAGGGGCATGGGATACAACAGTCCTGGAAAAAGCCCTTTTGAAGGAGGTCATCATTAACCCTACCATAGTTTGGCCTCAGGCCCAACTGCAGGGAGGGAACACAGCCCCATCATTAAAAGAAAATTGGATTAAAGATTTACTGAGCATGGCCCCTCCCCAAAAAAGGCAATGCCAAAGAATGCTCAAACTACCGCACAACTGCACTCATCTCACATGCTAGCAAAGTAATGCTCAAAATTCTTCAAGCCAGGATTCAGCAGTACATGAATCATAAACTTCCAGATGTTCAAGCTGGTTTTAGAAAAGGCAAAGGAACCAGAGATCAAACTGCCAACATCCGTTGGATCATTGAAAAAGCAAGAGAGTTCCAGAAGAACATCTATTTCTGCTTTATTAGCTATGCCAAAGCCTTTGACTGTGTGGATCACAATAAACTGTGGAAAATTCTGAAAGAGATGGGAATACCAGACCACCTGACCTGTCTCTTGGGAAATCTGTATGCAGGTCAGGGAGCAACAGTTAGAACTGGACATGGAACAACAGACTGGTTCCAAACAGGAAAAGGAGTACGTCAAGGCTGTATATTGTCACCCTGCTTATATAACTTATACGCAGAGTACATTAGGAGAAACGCTTGCCTGGATGAAGCACAAGCTAGAATCAAGACTTCCGGGAGAAATATCAATAACCTCAGATATGTAAATGACACCACCCTTATGGTAGAAACCGAAGAACTAAAAAGCTCTTGATGAAAGTGAAAGAGGAGAAGTGAAAAAGTTGGCTAAAAACTCAACATTCAGAAAACTTAGATCATGGCATCCAGTCCCATCACTTCATGGCAAGTAGATGGGGAAACAGTGGAAACAATGCCTGACTATTTCTGAGGGCTCCAAAACCACTACAGATTTCATGCTGACTACAGCCATGAAATTAAAAGACGCTTACTCCTTGGAAGGAAAGTTATGACCAACCTAGACAGCATATTAAAAAGCAGAGACATTACTTTGCCAACAAAGGTCTGTCTTGTCAAGGCTATGGTTTTCCAGTAGTCATGTATGCATGTGAGAGTTGGACTGTAAAGAAAGCTGAGCACAGAAGAATTGATGCTTTGGAACTGTGGTGTTGGAGAACACTCTTGAGAGTCCCTTGGACTGCTAGGAGATCCAACCAATCCATCCTAAAGGAAATCAGTCCTGAATATTCATTGGAAGGACTGGATGCTGAAGCTGAAACTCCAATTCTTTGGCCACCTGATGCGAAGAGCTGACTCACTGGAAAAGACCCTGATGCTGGGAAAGATTGAAGGCAGGAGGAGAAGGGGATGACAGATGATGAGATGGTTGGATGGCATCACCGACTCAGTGGACATGAATTTGAATAAACTCCGGGAGTTGGCGATGGACAAGGAGGCCTGGCGTGCTACAGTCCATGGGGTCGCAAAGAGTCCAACAGGACTGAGTGACTGAACTGAGCATTGCCCCACCCATCAGAGCAAGATGCAGATTTCCCCATAGCCAGTCCCTCCCATGAGGAAACTTCCACAGCCTTTTATCCTTATGCATCAGAGGGCAGACAAAATGGAAACCACAATTACAGAAAACTGATCACTTGGATCACAAGCCTGTCTCACTCAAGAAGCTACAAGCCATGCCATGTAGGGCGATCCAAGACAGTAGTCATGGTGGACAGTTCTTACTAAACATGGTCTATTGGAGAAGGGAATGGCAAATGACTTCAGTATTTTTGCCTGGAGACCCTCATGAACAGTATGAAAAGACAAAAAGATATGACACTGAAAGATAAACTACCCAGATTGGTAGGGCAGAGTGGAGAAATAGCTCCAGAAAGAATGAAGAAACAGAGCCAAAGCAAAAACAATGCCCAGCTGTGGATGTGAGTGGTGATGGAAGGAAAATCCGATGCTGTAAAAAAACAGTACTGCACAGGAACCTAGAATGTCAGGTCCACAAATCAATGTAAACTGGAAGTGGTCAAACAAGAGATGGCAAGAGTGAACATTGGCATTTTAGGAATCAGTGAACTAAAAATGGACCAGAATGAGCTAATTTAATTCAGATGACTATCGTATCTACTACTGAGGGCAAGAAGCCCTTAGAAGAAATGGAGTAGCCCTCATAGTTAACAAAAGAGTCCAAAATGCAGTACCTGGGTGCAATCTCAAAAACAACAGAATGATCTCAGTTCACTTCCAAGGCAAACCATTGAATATCACAGTAATCCAAGTCTATGCCCCAAACACTAATGTTGAAGCAGCTGAAGTTGAACAGTTTTATGAAGACCTATAAAACCTCCTAGAACACACACCAAAAAAAATGTTCTTTTCATCACAGGGGACTGGAATGCAAAAGTAGGAAGTCAAGAGATACCTGGAATAATGGACAAGTTTGGCCTTGGAGTACAAAATGAAGCAGGGCAAGGGCTAACAGAGCTTTGCCAAGAGAATACACTGGTCATACCAAACACCCTCTCCCAACAACACAAGAGAAGACTCTAGACACAGACATCACCAGATGGCCAACACCGAAATCAGATTGATTATATTCTTTGCAGCCAAAGATGGAGAAGCTCTACAGAGTCAGCAAAAAACAAGACCGAGAGATGACTGTGGCTCAGATCATGCATTCCTTATTGCAAAATTCAGAATTAAATTGAAGAAAGCAGGGCAAACCACTAGACCATTCAGGTATGACCTAAATCAAATCCCTAACAATTATACAGTGGAAGTGAGAAATAGATTCAAGGGATTAGATCTGATAGAGTGCCTGAAGAACTATGGATGGAGGTTTGTTAACACTATACAGGAGGCAGTGATCAAAACCATTCCCAAGAAGTGAGCAAGTGACTGAAAACTGCTCAGTCATGTCTGACTCTTTGCAACTCCATGGACTATATAGTCCATGGAATTCTCCAGGCCAGAATACTGGAGTGGGTAGCCTTTCCCTTCTCCAGGGGATGTTCCCAATCCAGGGATCAAACCCAGGTCTCCCACATTGAAGGTGGATTCTTTACCAGCCACAAGATGATGAAAAGGAAAAAGCAAAATGGTTGTCTGAGGAGATCTTACAAACAGCTGAGAAAAGAGAACTAAAAGGCAAAAGAAAAAAGGAAAGATATATCCATCTGAATGCAGAGTTCCAAAGAATAGCAAGGAGAGATAAGAAAGCCTTCTAAGTGATCAATGCAAAGAAACAGAAGAAAACAATACAGTGGGAAAGACTTAGAGATCTCTTCAAGAAAATCAGAGATACCAAGGGAGCATTTCATGCAAAGATGGGCACAATAAAGGACAGAAACTGCACGGACCTAACATAAGTAGAAGATGTTAAGAGGAGGTGACAAGAATACACAGAAGAACTATACAAAAAAGATCTGAATGACCCAGATAACCATGATGGTGTGATCACTCACCTAGAGCCAGAAATCCTGGAGTGCAAAGTCAAGTGGGCCCTAGGAAGCATCACTACAAACAAAGCTAATGGAGGTGATGGAATTCCAGCTGAGCTATTTATTTCAAATCCTAAAAGATGATACTGTTAAAGTGCTGCACTCAGTATGCCAGCAAATTTGGAAAACTCAGCAATGGTCACAGGACTGGAAAAGGTTAGTTTTGGGTTTTTTTTTATTCCAATCCCAAAGAAAGGCAATGCCAAAGAAAGTTTAAAGTACCACACATTGCACTCATCTCACACACTAGCAAACGATTGCTCAAAATTTTTCAATCTAGGCTTCAATAATATGTGAACGGTGAACTTCCAGATGTTTAAGTTGGTTTATGAAAAGGCAGAGGAACCAGAGGTTAAATTGCGAACATCTGCTGGATCATAGAAAAAGCAAGGGAATTTCAGGAAAACATTTACTTCTGCTTCAGTGACCACACTAAAGACTTGACTGTGTGGATCACAACAAACTGGAAAATTCTTCAAGAGATAGGAACTCCAGACCACCTTACCTGTCTCCTGAGAAATCTGTATGGAGGTTAAGAAGCAACAGTTAAAACTGAACACAGAACAACGGATTGGTTCATAATTGGGAAAGAAGTACATCAAGGCTCTACATTGTCACCTTGCTTATTTAACTTCTATGCAGAGTACATAAGGCGAAATGCTGGACTGGATAAAGCACAGTCTGGAATCAAGATTGCCGGGAGAAATATCAATAACCTCAGATATGCAGATGAAACCGCTCTTATGGCAGAAAGGAAAAAGGAACTAAAGAGCCTCTTGATGAAAAAGGAGAGTGGAAAGGTTGGCTTAAAACTCAACATCCAAGAAACGAAGATCATGGCATCTGGTCCCATCACTTCATGGTAAATAGATGGGGAAACAATGCAAACAGTGACAGACCTTTATTTTTAGTTCAGTTCAGTCACTCAGTCATGTCCAACTCTCTGCAATCCCATAAACTGCAGCACGCTAGGCCTCCCTGTCCATCACCAACTCCCGGAGTTCACCCAAACGCATGTCCATTGAGTCGGTGATGCTATCCAACCATCTCATCCTCTGTCATCCCCTTTTCCTCCTGCCCTCAATCTTTTGCAGCATCAGGGTATTTTCCAAGGAGTCAGCTCTTCGCATCAGGTGGCCAAAGCATTGGAGTTTCAGCTTCAGCCATCAGTCCTTCCAATGAATATTCAGGACTGATTTCCTCTAGGATTGACTGGTTGGATCTCCTAGCAGTCCAAGGGACTCTTGAGTCTTCACCAACACCACAGCATCAATTCTTCTGTGCTCAGCTTTCTTTATAGTCTAACTCTCACATCCATACATGACTATTGGAAAAACCATAGCTTTGACTAGACAGACCTTTGTTGACAAAATAATGTCTGTGCTTTTTAATATGCTGTCTACATTGGTCATAACTTTCCTTCCAAGGAGTAAGTGTCTTTTAATTCTATGGTTGCAATCACCATCTGCAGTGATTTTGGAGCCCAAAAAATAAAGTCAGCCGCTGTTTCCACTATTTCCCCATATATTTGCCATGAAGTGATGGGACCGGATGCCACAATCTTAGTTTTCTGAATGTTGAGCTTTACACGTCCAGTTCTAACTGTGCTTCCTGACCTGCATACAAGTTTCTCAAGAGGCAGGCCAGGTGCTCTGGTATTCCCATGTCTTTGAGAATTTTCCACAGTTTATTGTGATCCACACAGTCAAAGGCTTTGGCATAGACAATAAAGCAAAAATAGATGTTTTTCTGGAACTCTCTTGCTTTTTCCATGATCCATCAGATGTTGGCAATTTGATCTCTGCTTCCTCTGCCTTTTCTAAAACCAGCCTGACCATCTGGAAGTTCACAGTTCACATATTGCTGAATCCTGGCTTGGGGAATTTTGAGCATTACTTTACTAGCATGTGAGATGAGTGCAATTGTACAGTAGTTTGAGCATTCTTTGGCATTGCCTTCCCTTGGGATTGGAATGAAAACTGACCTTTTCCAGTCCTGTGGCCATTGCAGTTTTCCAAATTTGCTCACATACTGAGTACAGTTCTTTCACAGCATCATCTTTTAGGATTTGAAATAGCTCAACGGGAATGCCATCACCTCCACTAGCTTTGTTCATAATGATGCTTTCTAAGGCCCACTTGACTTCATGTTCCAGGATTTTTGGCTCTAGTTGAGTGATCACACCATTGTGATTATCTGGGTCATGAAGATCTTTTTTGCACAGTTTTCTGCGTATTCTTGCCACCTCTTCTCAAGATCTTCTGCTTCTGTTAGGTCCATACCATTTCTGTCCTTTATTGAGCCCATCTTTGCATGAAATGTTCCCTTGGTATCTCTAATTTTCTTGAAGAGAGCTCTAGTCTTTCCCATTTTATTGTTTTCCTCTATTTCTTTGCACTGATCACTGAGGAAGGCTTTCTTATCTCTCCTTGCTGTTCTTTGGAACTCTGCATTCAGATGCTTTTATCTTTCCTTTTCTGCTTTGCTTTTCACTTCCCTTCTTTTCACAGCTATTTGTAAGGCCTCCCCAGACAGCCATTTTGCCTTTTTGCATTTCTTTTCCATGGGGATGTTCTAGATCCCTGTCTCCTGTACAATGTCACGAACCTCATTCCATAGTTCATCAGGCTCTCTATCAGATCTAGTCCCTTAAATCTGTTTCTCACTTCCACTGTATAATCATAAGGGATTTGATTTAGGTCATACTTGAATGGTCTAGTGTTTGTCCCCACTTTCTTCAATATAAGTCTGAATTTGGCAATAAGGAGTTCATGATCTGAGCCACAGTCAGCTCCCAGTCTTGTTTTTGCTGACTGTATAGAGCTTCTCCGACTTTGGCTGCAAAGAATAAAATCAATCTGATTCCGGTGTTGGCCACCTGGTGATGTCCATGTAGAGTCTTCTCTTGTGTTGTTGGAAGAGGGTGTTTACTATATTCTCTTGGCAAAACTCTATTAACCTTTGCCCTGTTTCATTCTGTACTCCAAGGCTAAATTTCCCTGTTACTCCAGGTGTTTCTTGACTTCCTACTTTTGCATTCCAGTCCCCTATAATGAAAAGGACACCTTTTGGGGGTGTTAGCACTAAAAGGTCTTGTAGGTCTTCACAGAACCATTCAACTTCAGCTTCTTCAGTGTTACTGGTCAGGACATAGACTTGGATTACTGTGATATTGAATGGTTTGCCTTGGAAGTGAACTGAGATCATTCTGTCGTTTTTGAGATTGCATCCAAGTACTGCATTTCAGACTCTTTTGTTAACTATGATGGCTACTCCATTTCTTCTAAGGGCTTCTTGCCCACAGTAGTAGATATAATGGTCATCTGAGTTAAATTCACCCATTCCAGTCCATTTTAGTTCACTGATTCCCAGAATGTTGACGTTCACTCTTGCCATCTCCTGTTTGACCATTTCCAATTTCCCTCGATTCATGGGCCTAACATTCCAGGTTCCTATGCAATATTGTTCTTTACAACATTGGTCCTTGCTTCGATCACCAGTCACATCCACGGTTGGGTGTTGTTTTTGCTTTGGCTCCATCCCTTCATTCTTTCTGGAGTTACTTCTCCACTGATCTCTAGTAGCATATTGGGCACCTACCAACCTGGGGAGTTCATCTTTCAGGGAACATCTTTCAGAGTTCCATTTTCAGTGAACAGTCATTCAGGTCTGACAGAATGTGGTCCACTGGAGAAGGGAATGGCAAACCACTTCAGTATTCTTGCCTTGAGAACCCCACGAACAATATGAAAAGACAAAAAGATAGGACACTGAAAGAATTTTATTTTGGTGGGCTCCAAATTCACTGCAGATGGTGACTGCAGCCATGAAATTAGAAGGCGCTTGCTCCTTGGACAAAAAGCTATGACAAACCTGAGAGGTGTATTAAAAAGCAGAGACATTACTTTACTGACAAAGTCCGTATGGTCAAAGCTATGGTTTTTCCAGTAGTCATGGATGGATGTGAGAGCTGGACTATAAAGAAAGCTGAGCATTGAAGAATTGATGCTTTTCAACTGTGGTGTTAGAGAAGACTCTTGAGAGTCCCTTGCACAGCAAGGAGATCCAACCAGTCCATCCTAAAGGAGATTATTCACTGGAAGGACTGATGCTGAAGCTGAAACTCCAATCCTTTGGCCACCTGATGTGAAGAACTGACTCACTGGAAAAGACCCTGATGCTGGGAAACATTGGAGGCAGGAGGAGAAGGGGATGACAGAGGATGAGATGGTTGGATGGCATCACTGACTCACTGGACATGAGTTTGAGCAAGCTCTGGGAGTTGGTGATGAACAGGGAAGCCTAGCATGCTGCAGTCCATGGGGTTGCAAACAGTTGGACATGATTGAGCAACTGAATGAACTGCCAATGTTCTAATAAAGGAATGAATTAACATGAGATAGTTAAAAATTAATCCTAACTTCAATGGAATACACCTTTAACCCAAAGTGTGTTTTTCTAAAAATGTGTACTTAATAAAAATTTCTACACTTTCAACACTCATAGCCATGTATATACCAAGGCCAATCCTTCAAAAAGTGTCCACAGGAATTCTTTTCACACAAGTGTATATGATTAAAATTGAGTGGATCTAAATTACTCATTCCAGACTTTTCAATTTCTGATCTGGATCAAGCTGCTTGGGACAAAAGCAATCTCACGCTGCTTCCTATGAAGAGTCCCGGGGCAACTGCCAAATGTATTCAACTGCTCAGGCTCTGCAGGACTTAGTGGAAAATTAAAGAAAACTCAGTTTGGGACTAACTTAATCTTCTTCTCGAGTTTACAGTAAGAAACAGAGCTGCTCCCATTTTTACCTGTCTGAATGTTTGTTACATAAATGAACAGAATTACAAATTCAAAGGTTTATCATTTCATAGAAAGTAGTATCAAATGACAGGTGATAATTACATTTTGAAAACAGCACTCACCTACTTAATGAAAGTAGGTAAAAATGTATGGTGAAAGACCAATTTGAGGAAAGATTTTATTTATCTGACCTACAAGGACTTCACAGTGCAAGATGATCTTTTCTTTTTTTTTCTCTCATGCACGTGATTGAGAAATATATGTTAAAATCCCAAGCAAAATGTCTGTTCAGCTGCCAGCTAATAAGCATCATGGCACCAACCCTGAGTGTTCTATATTAAAAGGTAATGTAGGGCTTTCCTGGGGGCCCAGTGATAGAGAATCTACCTGCCAATGCAGAAGACACAAGTTCAATACCTGGTCTGGGAAGATCCCACATGCAGTGGAACAACTAATAAGGGCAGGCACCACAGCTACCAAGCCTGTGCTCCTGAGCCCGGGAGCCACAACGACTGGGCCCACGTGCCGCAACTACTGAAGCCTGCACACCTAGAACCCACGCTCGGCAACTAGAGAAGCTACTGCAACAGAGAAGCTTGTGCATCCCAACGAAGAGCAGCCCCCCACTCACTACAACTAGAGAAAAACCCGTGCAGCAATGAATACCCAACACAGCCGAAAATAGAATAAACTTAAAAAAAATTTTTTAAGGTAATATAGATGAAAGAGAAATGCTAAGCAGTATTTTTCTCTAAAAATTTGTTTTAATATGCCAGGAAGTTATTAAGTGGGTAAACTGTTACCAAAGTAACTTGCCTTTAAGAAATGCTTTTTCAGACCCAAGAATGCCAGAAGGTAGGATAAGGCCACTTGACCCACAAATTTGTGACATAGAATCTGATGCATGGAGAGTATTTACCAACTAACAATGATATTGTGTATCCAGGACATGGATCAAGCTGTGATTGCTCCCTGCAGTAATGAATGTTTCTGTTATACCATTTTCAGCAATACATAAACATGTTATAAATTTACAAATGTTTCACAAAAACAAATTAAGCAAAGTCCAGATGAAATATGCCAAACTCTGAAATGCAGATATAAATATCTGACATAAAATGCTGGAATGATGTTTTCACCAGGGAATTTACAAACTTGAGGTTACTGAACACAACTTACCGGAGAAGAGTATTAAGGAACATTTTGCCTTTTGGAATAGTGAAGACTTAAGAGAAATTATTTGGGATGAATATTACTCCTTAATCTTCTAATTCCCAAAGAAACATGTGCTGAAACACAGCACACAGAGCAGTTAATCTACATGAATTAGGAAGGGTATCCACAGGAAAAGGAAGGGCACATTCAAGTTGGGTAATATGATGGTAGTAGTTTCAGGGATTTTACAAAGGTCTGGGCAAGACCGGGACCAACAAGAGACAGCACAGCATCCGCCAGCCGGCAATACCCTAAAGCCACGGCCAGCCTGTTTCCAAGGGGGTGAGGGAAGAAAGTGGTGACTCAAAGTAGACAGAGATGGCCAGGCCCTGAGGAGGGGTGCAGTGACTCCACAAGAGGAAGCCAGGAAAATAAACACCCCAAACTCGTTCCTCTCCCACCTACAAAATGCCTTCCCATCTCTCTCACAGCCCGCCCCATTCAGAAGTCAGAGGGCAAGGGAACCTGTCACTGTTGTTCATAAAAGCCAGGTTTCCAGGGCACAAGGTACGGGGCCAGGTAAGGAAGGATGGACTGGATCTGGAGGGCAAATCACCATGTGAGGTCAATTTCAGCTTTTCGTCCTCCTCTTCCTTACCAACAAGTAAAGAACTGTCACAACATGAACCTTTTCAAGAGATGTCTGGAAATGACTGAATTACCAAGACAAACTAAGGAAGAACTTCCTGTAAACTGTGGAGAAGCTTTACCCCAATCTGGGCCAAAGGTTGCATCTGGGTTTGGCAGACCAACCAAAGTCCTTGAAGTTCCTACCAACAGTTCCATCTCATCTGAGATTTGCAGTTAACTAATATGTCATCCAACTTCTCTTTGATCTGCATGGTGAGAAAACCCTCCCTATGGTGTGTTTAATTTTTGTGAGAAAGAGAACACTTCAAACAATTTTCACAGTTTAAATTCTACAGAGGTTTGCATAAAATCCAAAGATGAAATCATGTTATAGTAAAGAGCCCCCTGAATTGTTTCCAGGCCCCAATACTGGAGTGTGTAGCCCTTCCCTTCTCCAAGGGATCTTCCCAACCGAGGGATCAAACCCAGGTCTCCTGCACTATAAGCAGATTCTTTACCAGCTAAGCCACCAGGGAACCCCCAGTAAAGATCCCCTTGAATTGTTTTCACTGTATTTCAGAAGACAGTTATTTCTTACCAGTATTTCTATGCAAAAAGTAATTCTTCTATACATTCCAAGATCTCATTTAAGTGATGCCCAAGACCTGGCAATATTAACCAATAATGACACACATCAAAATAATGGTCATTTCTGATGGGAGAAGGGCTTAGGCTCAGAAAAGGGATGAGGGAAACTTCAGGGATGCTGCTAGAAACTTCCTGTTATCTAGACCTGTTTTACATCTTGATACAAAATCACACGTACATGAAGAATCACTGAGCTGTACAATTAAGATCAGTACACTTTACATGCTTCACTACTTACAAAGGTTTAAGAAAATACCCTGTTAAGTGACTTTCACAATTACCTCCTCAGCAAATACCTTAACGATGAAAAGGTTTGGGTTTACACATTTACTATGGGGTCAACAAACTACAGCCCACAGGCTGCTCATCCCTTTTATACATGGAATTTCACCGGAACACGGCCGCTGGCTGCTTTCACACAGCTGCCGGGTTGGAGAGTTGTAGCAGAAACCTGTGAAGTGCAAAGCCTAAAGTATTTACTACTCCTTTAAGAAAAAGTGGGTCACTTCCTGACTTCAACTTCAAATCATATATTTAAACCATCCCTTTGTAGGAATAATTCAAATCAGTCTCACTCAAATACCAAAATAAGAGAAAGATTCAAAAGACAGCTTAGTAAATCACTCAGTTAATTGTAATCAAGAATTTCATAAAATGCTAACATGGGGGTGGCAGCATTTTGCCTTGAGCTGCACCATGGGTTTAAGATAGATAAAAAACTAGCACTTAATTTGGCCTCACAAACTGCTAATTTTTTGTTTTTGTTATTGCCAATATTTTAAAAATAGGAACATATGCTTTTTTAAAAAATTAAGGATTCTGGCATCTCACTAAAAAACAAAGGAAGATGGAGCAACATTAGAAAGATATTCCTACAAAGTAACAATGAGCTGAGGTGACACCAGTGATGCTAAGGCTAAGATGCAGCTGACACTTCATGCTGTGCTTGCACTGCCACGGTTTTAAATTCTTATTTCATATTGGAGTACAATGGAACTAACAACATTGTTAATCACCTGTCCCCCTTTCTCATCACAGAGGTGACAGGAAAATGAAATACTGCTTCTCTGTCTACATGAAAAGCAGGAAAAGACAAGTCAGATCAAGGGTCAGGGGTTTCTTACCACTCAGCTCACTCATTACCTGACTACCCTGTGCGTGTTAATTTGCAACCTCAGGTTTAAGCAATGGCCTCTAGGGAAAACAGCAAAGAGCTATCAACGGACCAGAAAAGGGTAATAGTCAACCAGATTCTTTCAAATATCAAGTGGTAGGGATCTCCCCTGTATCTTCTAAAGCAGCCCTACTCCTATTCTGGGGCAATTCTGCCTGTTAAAAAGTTTCTTTGTATTATTTTTGCAACCTCTTACCAGTCTACCATTGTTTCAAGACAAAAAGATTAAAAAAGGAAGAATCTTTTCCTTAAACTGATTAGAAATGTGTCTTCCTTCCTATACCTTGCTGCTGTATAGTCGCTAAGTCATGTCCGACTCTTGGTGATCACAAGGACACAGGCTCCTCTGTCCATAGAATTCTCTAGGAAAGAATACTGGAGTGGGTTGTCACTTCCTTTTCCAGGGGGTCTTCCCGACCCAGGGATCAAACCAGCACTTCCTGCATTGGCAGGTGGAATCTTTACCATTGCGTCACCAGGGCCTTAACTGTAGAGGACAAACTTAACCCCTTTTCTACCACAAAGTTCTCTCTTGACAGTTACCCAGACCCCCAACAAGAGTCTCCTTTCTCAAGAACTAGAATAAAAGCCAGACTTTCACCTCTCTTGCTTCTGAGCATTCATTCAATGGGCGAATCTTGACTGAGCACCCACCACGAGCACTGTTTCTAGACTCTGAGGACACATCAGTGAGCTATGCTCCTGCCTTGTGGAACGTACACTAAATTAAATTATTGTGTCTCTCTAACAATGTAGCATGAGCTCTCACTAGACCTTCCAGTAGCCATACTACACTACTGTTATTGTACTTACAGTACACCAAATTCCCTAATTCTTCCAGATATACACTGCTCAAACTGCTCAAGCAACTGACAGTTCAAATTTCTTTATGGTCATCATAATCTTTTAGAATAAGATAAGTACTAATTTTTTAGAATCAGTCTTTTTCTTCAGTCTGTCAAGAACTTCCAGAATGTAAATTTCTTCTCCATCTGAACGTACAGCCTATCTCTTCTGTTTCTTACTGTCTGTAAATCTGATATATAAACCTTTTGGTAGAGTCATCCACGTTGGTCATGAAAACTGTTGAACAGGAGAGTGCTCAGGTCACTAAGAACCCCGTCCACCAGCATCCACCCAGACAAGACATGGATTCGTTACTCAGTCCTCATGGCTACTCTCACTCAACAAGCTGAGTCCACCTGGTTGTCTTATCATATTTACATCTGTACACAAGAATATCATTAGGTTTAGGTTAAACACCTTCCTAAAGTTCAGATATAGTATGTTCACCAATATTCCCTAATCACCTTGGGGAAAAAGGAACGGAAGGAGAAAAGTTAAAAAGAAAGAACACTGGGGTTTCCCTGGTGATTCAGAGGTAGCAAATCTGCCTGCCAAAGCAGAAGACACAGGCTCAATCCCTGATCCAGAAAGATTCCACATGCTGCAGAGCAACTAAGCCCATGCGCCACAGCTATGGAGCCTGTGCTGCAGAGCCCGGGTGCCTGGAGTCCAAGCTCACAACAAGAAAAGCCACCACAATGAGAACCCCACACATCACAACCAGAGAGTAGCCCCTGCTCTCCATAAGCACAGCAAGACCCAGCACAGCCAAAGATAAAATAATTTTTTTACAAAAATGAAGAACAATGGAGGGAGTTTAGGTCATTGCATAGCTATAATAATAAATAGTATTCCAAAATAAACCAGAAATCTTTAAAATACTAGGCATATTTTAAAAAAGGAAAAATGTTTCTAAGATGGTAATCAAACCACTGTTTAAAAAAGGCATGCTGTCTTTAAGACAGGGCTTCCCAGGTGGCTCAGCGGAAAAGAATCTGCCCGCCACTGCAAGAGACTCAGATTTAATCCCTGGGTCAGGAAGATCCCCTATAGGAGGAAATGGCAACCCACTCCAGTATTCTTGCCTGGAAAACTCCATGGACAGAGGAGCCTGGTGGGCTACAGTCCATTGGGTTGCAAAAAAGTGTCAGACAAGACTGAGCACGCGCCACACACACACAAAATGAACTTTTATACACACTATAGCTTTGGCCATGGTATAGCTGAAGACAATCAGTAAATTTAATCACTGGAAACAATATTCTACTGTTAAAGCCAAGCCACTTTTTCCCCCAACTAAAAGCTTTTTGCCTTCAATACTGTCAATGGTGGTTATTTAAAAAATGGAAATGTCTTTGATTTCCACAACTATATTTGAACTCTAAAATTCTGCAGTTCCCATTAGGGGGTCAAGTTGAAATCATATTTTAAAATGTTAATACATATGAATAAGGCATAAAGTATGACATGCAAAATAACCTCTAGCACTTGGAACTGAAATGAAATAAAATGGTAATGCATGAATATGATAGCGACTATTGTCCGGCACAAATTCTGAAAACACGTTATGCATTTTAAGTGAATCTTATATTTTAAATAAACTTTTGAGTTTCATCTTCAAGCTTTAGAGTTAACATCCAGCAAAAGTAATTATACAGACACAACCTGGGATCATTGATAACCAGGCAAAAACTAGGTTATAACTGAGGTTTTTTTCCCTCACTAAAAACAAAAGTTTAATCCAACAACAGTATTATCAGGTTTATGTGAGGCTCAATAACTTTAAGAAAATAAACTGTAAATACTTTATTTGTATAGAGAAGTGTTGTTACAAATTATTTAAAAAATACTACTAGCCAAATTTTAACTATTCGTACCTTTTTTGTCTAGATGTTAAACTTACCTTGAAAATAACAAAATTGTGACTTATTGCAAAATACTCTAAATTCATCATTCTTCAGTAAATTCCCAAAGCAAACAGTAATAGTTTTACTTCACTACTAAGGTAACTGAAGCACACCACTTGACTCTGTCTTACATCATCTATGACACCTAAGGTTTCTGTTTCACGGTTCAGTGAAGGTGTCTTAAATACAAGCACTGCTTATACAAAGTGTGGACTTGCACCCTGCCACGCTATGTCCTACTGCTGGAATTCTCCTTCTCTCGAAACTCAGTTTGAGAAGTGCGGAATGCTAACCTCCAGAGCACTTTGCCCTCCAAACTACTTACCTGAATATATTTCCGCTGTGTCTCATCATTTAAAACATGTGCAACGTGCTTGGAAAAAATCTTTTCCCTGCCAGTTCTGGCGTGGATGCCAACCATAGTAACACCAATGGGCCAAGGGGCGTTTCCAATGGCCATCTGCAGATAGGCATCGTTAGCCTGAAGAGAGTTTACATAGAGATCAGAAAGGCAGAAATATTCTGTTGGTCCAAATTTTTCATTTAAAGTATTTCACAGCCCTACATGATGTAATTTTCATCCATCTCTTAGGCATGTTGAAAATATTACTATTCCCATTATTCAAACAAAAGAAATTAGAACAGGGGTGACTGATTGCTTGCCCACAACCACAAATGTCTGTGGAAAAACAGAAACCAATGCTAACTAACCCAGTGAGTAAAAAGACAAACATTCTTTGCAGCCTTCAGGCATTAAATATTAATGCAGCTCAGATCTGGAAGTACTAGGTAAGGTAATCTGACGCACTGATATAGACTCCAGTCTGAGTCTCTGTTAGACCCAGTCTTCTCCATAGGTGGTCACAGGGAAGACAGAGGCTAACTAGTTTTTCATAATCCCACCTGAAGCTACATCCTCTCCCCACACAGCAGTGTGGGCCTCTGAAAGTAGTGTGGGCTCTGTGTGCTGGGACCATCACACTGGTCCCAAAGCAGATGTGTAAACAGATTAAAAACTGGCCCTCGAATAGCTCAAGGATGAGATCGTTTCACTTTGGTCCCCCAAAACCTCCCACCTGCCAAGAATCTTAAAAATAAAAGCTACAGTTTCCCTGGTGGCTCAGTGGTAAAGAATCCACTTCCCAATGCAGGAGACACGGGTTCGATCCCTGGTCCAAGAAGAGCCCACGTGCCATGGAGCAACTAAGCCCGTGCACCACAACCACTGAGCCTGTACTCTAGAGCCTGGGAACTGCAATTACTGAAGCCCACATGCCCTAGAGCCCATGCTCAGCAAGAAGAGAAGCCACCACAATGAGAAGCCTGCACACCACAGCTAGAGAGCAGCCCCCGCTCACTGCGACTAGAGAAAGTCTGCGCGGCAATGAAGACCAGGCACAGCCAATGAATAAATAAATAAAGTTGTATCTTTAAAAAATTTAAGGCTACAAAATGAGAAGACAGAAAGCAACAAAGACAAACAGCTTTTTCTAAACCAAGCGTGGCTACTCGTGGAGGGAAAGAAGGAAAAATACAAAACACAAAGCAAGTAAATTCTAGAAGACCCAATGGTGTCAGAGAGGCTTATACAGCCAGGACTCAAAGAGATTTTAATTTTAAAAATCAAACACCCATGAGACTGATAATGCAGAATTTGAGAAGGGTATACACATTTTTTACCACTGATTCTTGTGCATGAGAAATCACTGGATATTAACTGATAAAATTTCCAATATTTGGTTTTCCCCAATTTTCAAAGAAAACTGTCCAAATATTAAAGTTTTAGTTCTGTCTATACTTTATATAAAATAAACTTTCACCAGCTTCTCACATAATATATGAGAATGAGAAAAGTACCAAGGAGAAGCCACGGTTTCGAGCAGACAAGTGACCTGAATTCTCTCTGCAGTGATGGTGACCTTATCCATCCATCTCAATGGGATCACCCTTCCTAAGCAACAGGCAACTCACAGAAACTACCTGAAATTAAAGCTGACACTCATAAAATAGAAACAGTTTCTTTGACTAATGAACTGGCCCCCATGCAGAGGGAGTAGCTCATCAGGGAGCCCTTCAGTTACCCAGGATCACCGAGCTAAGGACAGACACTCAGAGCACAGGAATAAGCAATGGCTTCCCCGCTTTCCTGGTAGAGCCTGTCTACTGCTCTGGAACTGTCACTGGAGGTGCTGCCCGGAAGCCCTCCCCTCCTCCTCCCTTGGAAGACACAGCCCATGGGAGCCTCCCTCCTCAACTTGGCTGACGGCCTACGAGCAATGGCATACTTCCAATGCTGCTAGTGGTACAGGAGGCCCTTCTCTTCCTGTTCATCACCACCAACTGAGAGCCTTCCACCCACCTTTCTAAACTCTGCCCTCAGAGCACGTGGACACCAGATCTCTCTCCTCAGCCACCTCCTCCCCAAGTCCATTCAGGAATAAAAACACTGCAGCAAGGGGAAGAGTCCTCCCTTACCAGGCTCTGCTATGTTGCAGCACTGAAAGGGGGGGCAAGGAATTCTGGCAGCCTGACCTGGAACATTTTCTCAGAGAAACCAGCCTGAAAGTGGTTAAGTTCCATGGTATCATTAGTTCAACAGTTCAGCTATATTATAGATTAAGCAGGCTTTCACAGCTGGCCTGAGAAACTGATCTAGTAACTTTGCTTCTATGGGAAAATTTGTTCCAAGCCATATCAACCATCTATAAACTTAGAAATTCAGTCCCATTCATGAAATGAACACTGCCTATATCCAATTTGTGCTCTGCAGAATCTTTATACCTTCCTTCAAAATGACTAAAAAATAAAATGTGGTCTGAAAGTTTTTTTATTTATTCACACCTAACAATATTTATTCATATCTAACAATAAAGCTGACAATAAATTATAAAATGTAAAGTTTTTAAAATTTATTTCACATTTATTCTTAAATCTGCTATTAAAATACCCCCACATGAGATGAAATTATCATGCACACAATCTAGATACACTCATAAATATATTCCAATGCACAGCATGACAATGTACCTTCACGTATTCCCTCTGCAACATGAATTTAATAATATCTGTTATGGATTCTTTAATATCAGCAGGAAGATTCTGGAAAAGGAAAAAAATAATTATGGAAGTTCAGTATGTAGTTATAGATCACATGTATCCTAACTTTATATATTCTATTTTTAAAAAATCAGTTAATGAAAGCATTTTTTGAGAAACCTCACCCTCTTCCGTAGCTTCCTGAAAAGGGGTCTGAGATAGGACTCAGTCTGTTTCTGAGTAGCACTGTTCAGTTTACCCTGCACACTGCGCTTCACATAATCCTCTCTGGCATTCAGCTCTTTAGCCCAAACACCAAGAAGAAACTGTGGAAAGAAAGGGTAAATTTAGACTACAATGCCACCCAGTGGTTTCATAAGCACGAACGTTCTCTGATGCACAAAACAGTATACATTCATCCTTAGAGTAAATGTCTTAACTGATTAATATTAGTTGCTGATGTTTTAATGAACTGTTTCTGCTTAGTAACTCATAGATGTTTTAAAGCAGTGCTTTTGGCAAGTCACAAACCTCCCTATTCTACACATATTCCTAGCTCAAGTGTAATCCATTTCCCACCTAAAAAGAAACCCAGGCTGAAATATGAAAAAGTTCCTTTTTCAGGCCAGAAACTCTGCGCCCCAAGTGTCTGGGATGAAATAGGAAGAAGTTTCACAGGTAACTGTTTGATAGAAATAAACTTTTACTTGTATTTCTATTACATAAAATTTAACCTGCCTAGACTTATCAGCCATAATGCCATGTGCTGTGATATTTAATCAATTTTCCAAGGATGATGATGCTGTATTTGGACTTTGTACTTTTGCAGTAGAGACCACAATTCAATTAAAAATTCCCTCTAAAACACTTGACCAAAGAAAGAAGGAAAAAAGGAACGAAAATACAAGAAACTATGACCAGCCCCCATCCCACCCTAGAAAACTACCCAGGTGCTCCTTGAATTTAACTACACAAAGAGCATCCTTTCTGGAGGCAGCTAAACAGTGAAGGCTGAGGAGGCCACATTCCCCTGGTGGTGTTACCTATGCATGTGCTATTGGGAGAGGCTGTCACTCAGAGGAAATTCTAGTCCATACTAGATCCCATGCCCTAGCTAATTCCATGCAAAATTCTCAGTGGGTTAAGAATCTTGATGACCGATTATGTTGCATTTAAATTGTAAATACACGTAAAAGCATTTCTTGCATTTAAATCTCTTGGTCTGAATAGAAATATTGATAATTGGTGAAGAAATGTTAAAAGGAATCTGGGGTTTGCACATACTCTACCTAAACCACTAAAGAGAGAAAATCTGGGAAGATAGAATGAGCTACTGATAATCCTGTGAAAGGTTACCCGAGTGTTTGCTTTTTTCACTGCCAATGTCTTGCCACTTTGTCCTTATGTCATCTCTCAGAGAAGCTTCTGGAACCCTCTCCTTACTACACTCTTTCCCAGGATGTTTAAAAAAAATTTTTAATCCTTAAAACTTCTTGTTCATTCTACTGCTATGAATTCTTTTCTGTGTGTTTGCAATAATAAGTCAGATTTACAAGTGCCGTGAAGATAGTAAATATACATTTTGTTTAACCTCTATATGCAAACACATACCAACATTATAAACACTACAAATGCAGAAATGTTTAATGAGAGTCTCCTTTTCCAGTCTTTAACTCTTAAACAATTTAGAACTGTAAGACCAAAAAAAAAAAAAAAAAAAAACAAAGTAAGACCAATTCTTATCTAAAGAAAACATCCTCCTTTCCTAGCCAGAAAGTACATACCTTAAGGAATTTGGTAATGATGTCCATGTCTTTATGATCATCACCTTTTCCTAAAGACTCTCCCAGAGCCTGAAAAGAAGGAATGCTTCTGTTTGTTAGTCAGGAGGAACAGCTGAATATATATGCTATTAACATCAGTCCAAACGTGGCTCTTTATTACATGTACGGTCCAATTTTGATTTAAAGCCTGAGAGAATTTCTAGATAGGTTAAAAATATCAATTTGCCATTTAAATTTAGACAGCATGTTATCTTTTGTGAATCTAAAGATAAAGGGAGTGACTGCTAATATATGCGAGGTTTCTCTCTAGGGGAATAAAAATGCTCTAAAGTTAAACTGTGATGATAGTTGTACAAACTTGTGAATATACTAAAAACCACTGAATTGTACACATTAAAAGGATAAATTGCATAGTATGTGACTATCTCCAAAGTTGTTTAAAATGCCCAGAACTGGTTTGCTCACCAGTTTTATTTCAGTAAAATTATTATTTCAGTTAAAATTCAGGGGGCGGGAGTACAAATAAAATAACTTCCTCACATATGTACACCTAAACCTAATTCATGTTGATGTATGGCAGAAATCAAACCAATATTGTAAAGCAGTCAATCAATTAAAAATAAATATATATTAAAAGATAAATAAAAAGGGGGAACATCTCAAAAAAACAAACAATAACCTCAACTACAATCTCACAGCAGTCAACATGGGTTCAGAGCAAGGAATGAAAGGTAACAGAAAAATGAGTTCACAATTATTAAGAAATTTAAGTCATTATTTTTGCTCATGCTAGATAGATAATTCAAAATTACTTCAAGTAATATTACATAAATCACTCCACATTCAATACACTGGCAAAAATAAGAAAGCAAGATATTGCCAAACGTTGGCAGGGATGTACAAATATACTGCTGATGGTGGAGTAAAGACTGGTACACCCATTCCAAAGAGAAACCTGACAGTATTCAGACAAGTTAAGAAGCAACCTTGTTTCTGGTCCAGAGGGGTTATGTACAAGACTGTCCGTCACAAAACTGTTTGTGGTAATAGGAAGAGGGGAGCAATCGTGCTATTAAAAGGCACTGAAAGTCACACTGTATAAAATACTATGTAACAATTAAAATCAAAGGTTTAGATGACATAGAATATCAAGGATGGAACTTGAAAATAAAAAACAGAATGAAGAATTTCACAGTAAAGCATCATTTACGTACACCACAGCACATGCATACAAAACATTACTGGTTTTACAAGACCATCAATAAATATAAAAGGATGTACACATCAAGCATATCAGAATGAATACTTCTGAAGGCAGGAAGGAGGGGAATGTGTGTAGAAAATGAGAAAAAAGGGAGTGAATAAACAACAGGCATGAAACAGAAGAAGGGCCTTTGTAGCGACCAAAGATGCCAGGGTGCCGTGAACTGGGCAGCCTAATGAGCTCAGCCATCGGCTCCAGGAAATGAAAGGCGGGGCGGGGCAGTGAGGGAGGCGGCGGAGGGATCACCTCTAATTCTTCAATTGTGGTGTTCTCTTCGTGAACTTTCAAATCATTCTGGGTGTCTTCTTCTCCAGGCTCTTGGCCACCCACAAGTTCATTGAGGTACTGCTGATCAATCTTATCCAAAGCTGCTTTCAGATCATTCCTCAATCCCTGAGGAAAGGTAAAAAGTTACACCTAGTATGAAATTTCATTGATGTTTCACTTCTGATTTTTTTCTCTGATAATGAGTATAATTCATTTTTTTCTCCATAAGGAAACTCAAACAATATTTCAGTTTATTACACAGCTATCACTACTGTCCATTCAAAGTCAATTCTTATGAACATATTCAAATGTAAAAGAATATATAATAATATACTATAATAGCTAGTCTGACAGTCAGAAAAATAAAAAATATGAGTGACAAATCCAATTAAGAATCTGCATAAATGCTGTAATTTTCTAATGAGGCCTAGAGAGAGTGACCAGGTACTCCACCCATTTTCCTGGTTCACTGAAAACGTCTAACAAATCCAACTGCTTTCAACTTCCAAAACATTTGGCAACGCCAACAGTATAAAGCCAGAGTCTCAACCACGTCCTAGACTTCACTATGTTTCTAACAAACCACTAAACTCCACATTTTATTCACTTCTAGTTTGTGATCATTTGATTAAAATGGAAGCCTTAAAGACAGACCCTTACCATATGCCACATATAAAAATTAACACAAATGGATCAAAGACTTAAATGTAAGGGTTAAAACTATAAAACTGTAACTTTTAGAGTTAACTACAACAGAAAATCTCATTTAAAATAAGCAAAAGACTTGAATAGACAATACATAATGGCCAATAAGTAAATGAAAAGATGCTCAACCTCACTAATCATTGGGGAAATGCAAACCAAACCACAGAGGTACCACTTCACAACCATCAGGATGGATATTATCAACAGAAAACAGAAAATAACAACGTGGCTAGGATATGGAGAAACAGACCCATTGTGCACTGCTGGAAATGTAAAATAGTACAGCTGCTGTGGAAAATGTTAGGGCAATATCTGAAAAAGTTAAACATACCTACATCAAGGCACATTAAAATGTCAAAAATGTTAAAGACAGTTCCTACAAGAGAACACAGGCAGAGCACTCTGACATAAATCTTAGCAGTATTTTCTTTAATCAGTCTCCTAAGGCAAAAGAAATAAAACCAAAACCAAACAAATGGGACCTGATTAAGCTTAAAAGCTTCTGCAAAGCAAAGAAACCATCAGCAAATTGAAAAAACAACCTACTGAATGGGAGAAAATATTTACAAATGATGTGACCCTAAAGGGATTAATATCCAAAATATGCAAACAGCTCATACAACTCAATATCAAAAAACAACCCAATCCAAAAATGGTCAGAAGACCTGAGAAGACATTTCTCAGAGAAGACATACATATGGCTAATGGGCACATGAAAAGATGTTCTACATTACTAATTATTCAGTTCAGTCGCTCAGTCATGTCCAACTCTTTGCAACCCCATGAATCACAGCACACCAGGCCTCCCTGTCCATCACGAACTCCCGGAGTTCACTCAGATATTCATATCCATGGAGTCAGTGATGCCATCCAGCCATCTCATCCTCTGCTGTCCCCTTCTCCTCCTGCCCCCAATCCCTCCCAGCATCAGAGTCTTCTCCAATGAGTCAACTCTTCGCATGAGGTGGCCAAAGTACTGGACTTTCAGCTTTACCATCATTCCTTCCAAAGAACACCCAGGGCTGGTCTCCTTCAGAATTGACTGGTTGGATCTCCTTGCAGTCCAAGGGACTCTCAAGAGTCTTCTCCAACACCACAGTTCAAAAGCATCAATTCTTTGGCACTCAGCCTTCTTCACAGTCCAACTCTCACATCCATACATGACTACTGGAAAAACCACAGCCTTGACTAGACGGACCTTTGTTGGCAAAGTAATGTCTCTGCTTTTGCATATGCTATCTAGGCTGGTCATAACTTTTCTTCCAAGGACTAAGCATCTCTTAATTTCATGGCTGCAGTCACCATCTGCAGTGATTTTGGAGCCCCCCAAAATAAAGTCTGACACTGTTTCTACTGTTTCCCCATCTATTTCCCATGAAGTGATGGGACCGGATGCCATGATCTTCGTTTTCTGAATGTTGAGCTTTAAGCCAGCTTTTTCACTCTCCTCTTTCACTTTCATCAAGAGGCTTTTTAGTTCCTCTTCACTTTCTGCCATCAGAGTGGTGTCATCTGCGTATCTGAGGTGATTGATATTTCTTCTGGCAATCGTGATTCCAGCTTGTGCTTCTTCCAGCCCACATTTCTCATGATGCACTCTGCATAGAAATTAAATAAGCAGGGTGACAATATACAGCCTTGACGTACTCCTTTTCCTATTTGGAACCAGTCTGTTGGTCCATGTCCAGTTCTAACTGTTGCTTCCTGACCTGCATATAGGTTTCTCAAGAGGCAGGTCAGGTGTGCTGGTATTCCCATCTCTTGAAGAATTTCCACAGTTTATTGTGATCCACACAGTCAAAGGCTTTGGCATAGTCAATAAAGCAGAAATAGATGTTTTTCTGGAACTCTCTTGCTTTTTCCCTGATCCAGCGGATGTTGGCAATTTGATCTCTGGTTCCTCTGCCTTTTCTAAAACCAGCTTGAACATCTGGAAGTTCACGGTCCACGTATTGCTGAAGCCTGCCTTGGAGAATTTTGAGCATTACTTTACTAGTGTGTGAGATGAGTGCAACTGTGTGGTAGTTTGAGCATTCTTTGGCATTGTCTAACTCTCTCTCACACACACAAAACACAGGAATATTACTCAGCCATAATAAAGAATGGAATTCTGGCACTTGTAACAACATGGACGGATCTGAGAGTGTTATGTCTTGTGAAATAAGTTAGACTGAGAAAGACAAATACGGTCTGATACCACTTATGTAGAATCTAAAATATGATACAAATGAGTGTATATGCAAAACACAGACAGACTCACAGATACAGAAAACAAACTTGCGGTTACCAATGAGAAAAAGAAAGGGGAGAGTGACAAATTAGGGGTACCGGATATACAAACTACATTTAAAATAGAGAAGTAACAAGGATGTTGTATGCTGCAGCAGTCGCTTCAATCATGTCCGACTCTGTGCGACCCCATAGACAGCAGCCCACGAGGCTCCCCCGTCCCTGGGATTCTCCAGGCAAGAATGTTGTATAGGATGGAGAATTATACCCATTATTGTGTAATAACCTATAATGGAGTATAATCTGCAAAAAATACATCACTATGCTCTCTATCTAAAGTGAACACAATATTGTAAATCAATTACACTCTACTTTAAAAAAAAAAAAAGTTACAGAAAGGAAAGAATCTTAAAAGCAGCAGGAGAAAAACAATTTGCTTTGTGTAAGGAAACACCCGCAATAAGACTATCAGAATATTTTTTTAGCAGAAACTTTGCAGGCCAGGAGGGAGTGGCACAATATATTTGAAGTGCTAAAAGAAAAAACTTCTGAGAACACGCTACCCAGAAGTTATCATTCAGAATTGAAGGAGCAATAGAGTTTTCAGACAAGCAAAAGCTAAGAGAGTTTCTAACCACTAAACTATCCTTGTTAAGAAATGCTAAAGGGACTTCTTTCAGCTGGCAAGAAAACAGATGAAAGTATAAATCCCAGTGATAAAAGTAAATGTATGGTACAGGTGGTAAATTAATCACTTATAGAGCTAGTATGAAGATTAAAAGACAAAAGTAGTAAAAATAACTATAAGCGCAATAATTAGTTAAGGGCTATACAACACAAAAAAATGCAAAATGTGGTATCAGAAAAAAATGTGGAGGGAGAGGAGGAAAAGTGTTGAGCTTCAGAATGTGTTCAAACTTAAGTTATTAACTTTTAGACAGTTCCGGTTACAAAATAAATAAGTCACATGGATATAATGTACAGCATGATGACTAAAAATACTACACTGCACATTTCAAAGTTACTCAGAGAGTAGATCTTTAAAAAAGTCTTCACAAAAAAAAAATTTTTGTAACTACATACAGTGATGAATATTAGATTTACTGTGGTGATCATTTTGCAATATATACTAATATCAAGTCATTATGCTGTACACCTGAAATATGTTATACGTCAATTATACCTCAACTTTTAAAAGTACAAATAAATTCTGCTGCTACTGCTAAGTCGCTTCAGTCATGTCCGACTCTGTGCGACCCCATAGACGGCAGCTCACCAGGCTCCCCCGTCCCTGGGATTCTCCAGGCAAGAATACTGGAGTGGGTTGCCATTTCCTTCTCCAATGCATGAAAGTGAAGTTGCTCAGTCGTGTCGACTCTTAGCGACCCCATGGTCTGCAGCCCACCAGGCTCCTCCATCCATGGTATTTTCCAGGCAAGAGTACTGGAGTGGGATGCCATTGCCTTCTCCAACAAATAAATTCTAGTATTGAATAATATCAGAATACAGCAGGTTGTAGTAAGTTAATATTAAAAGCTAGAAAATTTCTCAAGTAATGAGACATGAGTAGCAGAAAAATTAAATCAGGTAACAAAAACTGAATAGTGCATGTTAGCATTTTAGACTCTTTTGATAAGGAAAGTGACTTGGGATATAGAAGAGGAACAAATACTGCTGAAATGAGGCATTATAAAACCACTCAGCTCTTTCCAAGGATTTAGGTAAGGAAACTTCAGATAGGACTGAAAATAAAAACAAATTGCTGTGCATGTTAATAATATAAGTGAAGAAAATGTTTTAAATTCATTTATGTTTTTAAAAAGAAGTTAAACATAGAACCACCATACAACTCAGCAATTCCACTTCTAGGAATATGTGTAAAAGAAGAGAAATCAAGGAACTTGAACAGATATTTTTATACCTGTGTCCACAGCAGCATTATTCACAATAGACCAAAAGGTAGAAGCAACCTACCTGTCCAACAAGGATGAATGGATTTACAAAATGGCATCCATACGTACAATGGGATATTAGCTTTAAAAGGGCAGGAAATGCTGACCTCTGCTACAACGAAGCTGCACCTTTAAGTCAGCATGCCTAGTAAGAAGGCCAGACTTGGAGCCTTCAGGTGACCTCAGCCACAACCCTCACCTGACTGTATCACAGGTGAGACCCCAACCAAAACACTACCTAGCTTAACCCAATCGAACCACAGAACGTGATGGAGAATGACAAACTATCTTAGGACACAAGGTCTCAGAGTGGTTTGTTACCATCACAAATGACTGAGAAAGATTTTATGATAATGAATTGTTTTAAGATGTAAGTTTTGGGGTGGTTTGTTATACAACTACATATAAACACATCTGTCTCTCTCAGTAACTGAAAGAGCAAGTAAATAAGTAAATAAGGCCACAAAAGATCTAAACACCACTGTAATTGACATTTCAAAAGCATAAAGCATACTCTTTTCAAGAGTCCATGGAATATTCACTAAGATGGATTATAAGCTGAGCCATAAAACAAGATCAGAGTTCTAAAAGTAAAGCTGAAACTATTAAAGTTTCAGAAGAAAATACAGAAAATACCATCTCTTTAAGATCTTAGGGTAGGCAAAGCATTTTCTTAAGCAAAACACCACAAGCAGTAATTATAAAGTGAACTTTGTCAAAATTCAAAAGTCCTGCCCATGAAAAGACACCTTTAAGAAAACAGGTAAAGCTTTGGAACAAAATAGATACAAAACATGAATTTGTATATCTAACGAAGAATCCAGGTTATACATAAAGAACTACTATAATTCAAAAATAAAAAGCCCAACTGAAACATGAACACTGCATAAAGAAAGATGTGGCTAGTAAGTCTATAAAAAGATGCTCATAATCTTTAGTTGTCAGGGAACTGTGAATAGAACCACATGAGATACTACCACACAAATAAGAGAATGGTTAAATTTTAAAGACTAACAATAACAAACACTAATGAGACAACACTGGCAATATCTGGCATTTCTTAAAAAGTTGAGCATACATATACTGTTACTATTTAGCAATTCCACTTCCAGAGACATAAAAATGTATTTAACCTAGGAGAAATAACATAGAGCCAAAATAGATTTGTGTAAGAACGTTCACAGCAGTTTTAGTCATAACAGCCCAAGGCTATTGTGATATATTCAAATTACTGAATATCACCAGCAATGAAAAGGAACAAGTTACCAACATCCACAATAACATGGATGAATCCACAAAATCTTACACAGAGCAAAAGAAGCCAGACATATCCTCTGTGACTCCACCCAAGTGAAATACTAACACAAGTAAAGTTCATTGACGGTGACAGAATTTAAAACGGTGGCTGCCCAGGAATGGAGGAGGAAGAATCCAGGGACTGGCCAAGAAGGGGTGCTGGGGAGTTTTCATGTGTATGTGATGAAAATACTCTATATCTTCATAGGGGTAGTGGCCACACACTTGCAAGCATTTTCAAAATGCACTGAATCGCATGCTCAAGATGTATGCCTTTTAAAAGAAAATTTACATTCAGCAGCAATAATCTGGCAACTTCATTTTTCCTTTTTCCCTTATAATAAGGCAATTATTTAAGTCTGTCAAAGCCTGCAATATTCTTAGCTATGTGGCACAATGATATTCTAGCTCTGGTCTTCTTACCTTGTTAACTTCCGGTGTGAGGATCTCTATTTTTCTTAAACGTTGAAAAGCATCATAATCTGTTTCTCCAAATAGTCTGATTGGTTCTCCTCTTTCTCTCAATCTTCTGATAACCTATTTAAAAGAAAGAAAGAAAGAAAGAAAGAATTGTAATTTCTATTTTAGAAGACTAAACACTTACTTTGAAAATTAGATGCGAAAGTAAGTTATATTGTTTTTTCTTTAGTTTTCCACAAACAGATATACTGAATTACTGTCACACCTTAAATAACCCTAATGGTTTAGGTCATTTGGTGAGTGTTACAGAAAGGACCAATTTGTGTAGTAGGCAACATAAGAAAACCATTAAGATGGGAAGGAGTGATAACATTCATACAGAAGGAAAAAAAAAAAAGTCTGGAGTCAGTTGATAAGCCAATGACCACAGACAGGCAAGGGTAAGCACTGTAATTATAAATTAAAACCCAAAACTAGTCCCTTAGACAAGAAAGTGAGTTACAAATGGGTGGAGGGGCACATGCAGGGCTTTTGGAGGGCGATAGTATTCCTCCCTGACTTTGGTAACGGTTGTCTGAGTGTCGGCTTTGTTTTGCAATTGTCCCCCGTATTGCACATTTTACACACACTCTGTATACACGCTGTATTTCATAAAAAGGACTAATAAAATCATAATTAAGAAAATAAGCTGTAATCAGAAAAAATTACCAAGAACTTAGTCTGGGAACTGAAATAGTATCACACTTAGAAACCACTGGCAAGGCTTCCACTGGGTTAACTGAAACTAAAACTTAGACGTCATCTAGTGCTATCTCCCAGAGAAGGCAATGGCAGCCCACTCCAGTACTCTTGCCTGGAAACTCCCATGGACAGAGGAGCCTGGTGGGCTGCAGTCCATGGGGTCACGAAGAGCCGGACATGACTGAGCGACTTCACTTTCACTTTTCACTTTCATGCACTGGAGAAGGAAATGGCAGCCCACTCGTGTTCTTGCCTGGAGAATCCCAGGGACAGCGGAGCCTGGTGGGCTGCCATCTATGGGGTCGCACAGAGTCAGACACGACTGAAGTGACTTAGCAGCAGCAGTGCTATCTCCAATCAATGCAGAAATGACCTCAACAACACCTTCTTCAGGCCACTGTCTGACGAATGACAGGAATCACACCTCTTCATGGAGCAGCCCACCTCATCTTTGGATAGCTATACTATGCTTTTCAAGATAAACGAAAACCTACTTCTTTCAATTATCTCAGCTTTATGAAAAGACAGAATACTCAATGTTTTTTCAAAACTAGAGCTGTGGTCAATGGATCTGTTTTCAAAAATCTCTAATATTCCTCTCCTCAGGCCAAGTATTCAAAAGTCCTTCATCTAGTCTTCACATGACAGCTTCTGGAGTCAGCCCTCCTTTCCTCTGAACATTTCGTTCTGCTCAAAGTTCATTTCATTGCGTACTTTGTGTATATAATCTTAACTCTTTTTTCACATGAATATCTTAAAATTTTGCTGTTGTTGAAGGAAAATAATAGTTGATATTGACCAGGGTATGGACAAAGCCTATAGGCTAGAGTATGAACTGGTGGAACGTGTTTACAGAGCTCTCTCGTAATTCATATCCAAAGTGTTAGACATGTATTTATCTATAGGCTTTAGTAGACTCCGGAAATCATATTTCCAGAAAATTTTCCAAAGGAAACTAATCATATATTATTACACATGCAATGACATCTGTATAAGGATGTTCATCTCAGTATAACCTATAAAACGGAAATACTGGGGCAATCTAAATGACCATTAACAAAGAATTGGTTTTAAAAATAATAAAGTAGTAGTTCTAAAATATTATGGGAAATTATGCAGTCATAAAAAAATTATATAGACTTCTATATTTTGACTTAGAATGATATATTAAGAGAAAGTAAAAGGAAATCAACCCTGAATATTCATCAGAAGGACTGATGCTGAAGCTGAAGCTCCAATACTTTGGCTACCTGATGTGAAGAGCCAACTCACTGGAAAAGATGCTGATGCTGGGAAAGATTGAAGACAAAAGGAGAAGAGGGCAGCAGAGGATGAGATAGTTTGATAGCATCACCGACTCAAAAGATATGAATTTGAGCAAACTTGGGAGACAGTGGAGGACAGAGAAGCCTGGCAGGATACAGACCATGGAGTTGCAAAGAGTTGGGCACAGACTTAGTAACTGAACAACAACAAAATTTACTGTTTTGTAACTTACTTTCTCTTAATACATAAATGATATTATTTTAAATAATTTTGACAAATTATCTAAATATAATTATTTCAAATATATGCATTTAATTATACTTATTTAGAATGAGTTTCAGAGAAGGCAATGGCACCCCACTCCAGTACTCTTGCCTGGAAAATCCCATGGATGGAGGAGCCTGGTGGGCTGCAGTCCAGGGGGTCGCTGAGAGTTGGACACGACTCAGTGAATCACTTTCACTTTTCACTTTTATGCACTGGAGAAGGAAATGGCAACCTACTCCAGTGTTCTTGCCTGGAGAATCCCAGGGAAGGCGGAGCCTGGTGGCCTGCCGTCTTACAGGGTCGCACAGAGTCAGACACGACTGAAGCGACTTAGCAGTACTAGAATGTGTTTAGTTTTTAAAGTTTCAGTTCAGTTCAGTCGCTCAGTCGTGTCAGACTCTGTGCAACCCCATGAATTGCAGCACGCCAGGCCTCCATGTCCATCAAAGTTTAGAAGAATATATTCTTTAAAAAATTTAAGACATAAGATATTTTTTAAACTATTTAAGACAACAGTATCAAGAAAAGCAGAAATTTAGAACCTCATAAAGAAAACTGAACTAAAATACTGTGCTGGTCAGGTAAGTCATTTTATATGGGAAATGATGACATAAAAGTTATTAGAACTAGAGATGAATGTAATCCTGTGGAGATTTTTTTTTTTAAACAAAGCACTCATATATAAACTTACCTCTTGCCTAGAAAGAGTCATGGGTAATTTTTCCTCTGCCAGTTCAAGTTCTAATACTGGATTCGATGAAGTTAATGGTTTCTGGTCCTCATCTTTTGGCTGTATCTACATTAATAGCCAAAAGAAATGAAATTCTCCTTTTAAAATACAATATGGTTTATTTTAACATGTACCATTCTATACATTACGTATCTATCAAAATGAAACATGTTTAACATACTGAAGGTTTTTCAAGTGTTCCTCTGAGCAAACAGCTCATAATTGACATACATGCTTGAGAGAGCACAGGGACACCCAAAGAGAGAGCGTGCACCCTGGAAGCATTCTTGCTACAGAAGAGCAATAGAAGTTATTAATAAAATGGTTTCCACAATCAAAAACTTAAAGGTTGAAATCTAGACTCACTTTCTCCCTAGACTCCAAGATTTTTACTTTCTTCTTGGAAACAATCAGCTTGCTTCTCCTCTTTGAGAAAATCATCTTACAGGGTTATTTGATCCTTGCTCTAGATTTAAAATGAACACCAAAAAAAAAAGAACTGCTTGATAACAAAAACCTGTGAAGCCTCAAGCATAAGCTCTTTCCTATCCTGATTTTTGAAAGGTATATTCCAAGTGCACAGCAATCATTGCTGGATGTGTAAAAAAACTTCCCAGTGCTCCACAGAACTTGCCCGTGAACTGAGCCATGAAGGAAAATAATGAAAACCAGCCACTCTCTACTCATAGCACACGGAGATGAAACTGGACACTGTTGTTCATATGAACCTGCAGGGAAAAAAAATCTCTTCTAACATTTTCTTGAGTCAGCTTCCCAAGTCACAGTTTAGGAAAATTGAGTTCAGCAGTTTATAAGTCCCACTGCATGGTCTGTAAAAAGATACTGAAACATGGTTTTCCAGTTGACCCTAAGACAAATCTAATATGTCAAAAGAAAATCCAAAAAAAATCAAAGAAGATCAACATTAAAGGAAACCATTCAGTTAAGAAAGGCTGTATGGTTACAATTTTATACTTGATGATTCCACACTTTAGGTTAAAGGTTATATTAATTAGCGTTAATAGTGATAACAGAAAATGTAAGTATAAATTAAACTTTCACCATTTTCACAAACCAAATCAGCATCAAGTCTCAATAAATGGTAACTAGTTTTTATAAGTGAATAAAAGTAACATGCTGTATATTCACTACTACCAACAAGGAAACATTAAATATGCTTCAGAAAGAAAACCCTGTGCTTTCTTTTTAAGCATAAAAACAGGTATTTCTCCCAAAATCTCACGATGGAAAGCATTTTCAATTATAAAATGGCAGTGAATAGCCTTAAGGAAAAGACCTAAGACATTCTGTCAGCTGGACTCAACATCACAAGCGGTATCTTTACAGCAATGATTTTGCTTCAGTGCTTTCCTCTATACTGGCAAGAAAGAACTGCTGTTATAGCAAGAGCAATGTAAACAAAGGAAAACTGTCACTGTTTATTTTCCAACCTTACCAAAAAGTTAAAAAGGTTCGAATCTAAGGATATGGGAAAGCAACCGAGTCAGTGGACTAAACCAAAGGTAAGTGATTCTTGTTTTACTCTAAGTGTGAGTTAGACAATGCTAGCAAGCAAATAATGGGAATCCTTTCTGACTATCTATTTGACATTTAGATGGTTTTAACACATATTTTAATTTCTTACACTAGAAGCAAATGAAATCAACATACTTAAGAGAAATATCAAAATACCAATGTAAACTTTCATATTGTAGAAACCTATCAGAAATACAACTACAGTTTTAACACCTACCGTCTCCCAAAAGTACAAAATGAAAGCAAATCCATATACATACCATTTGAATTCTTCATGGGCTTTCTTCTAGAAATGCTATGCCAGATAAAATTAATTTCCAGAACTTTCCCCATTACATGCACAAGAGTATTATTGTATAATCAATGTTTCACAAGCAAAGAGTCGATTTCAAATTTATGATTTGTTAAAAGTATTTCAATAGAACCTCTGAACTTTGTTTAAAAAAATCAGACTAGATCAGTCATCTTTCAAAATAAATTAAACACAACTTCACCTTGTAACCTTTAACCCCTCCCAATAAAAACCCCAATACATTGTTAACTAGGTAATCTCAAAGATAATTTTAGTCATGTTTCTAAAGTATTCAAAGTTTTCTAGACAACTCATTTATTTCTAATATTTCAAGATCACATTTTCTATCCAGTAGGGTGAGCAGTGTTTGAAATGTGATATCTTATCATATAAAATGGCTATATCTCAGGTAGAAGTACTGAGGGCCAAAAGGGATGATTCACATTGCAAACATAAAACAGTGGCTTAAAATATTCAGGAGAAAGCAGGGGAAATACCACTGCTGATACCACTGCTGCTGAATGATAAAATGTTTTGAACCCTTTACAAATGGACTTTTATTGGGAGAGGTGGGGAAAGGAGTGGTGGTAGTGATGAAAATGAGGTAGTATCGGATCCAGGACTTAATTAAAAGGAAAAAACTCAAGCTTTGATCTCAAGCCACTTCATGCTGTCCACAAAAAGCCAAACCATTCCAAGCCAAAGGTCATGCATGTATTTTCCTGAATTTAAGATTAAAAGAAAAAAAAGAAAAACAAAATCATACCTCTCCAGATGGCTTCTCATTTATAGGCTAATGTATAACATTGATAAATTGAACAAAGATCAATTGTTTTGTTACTTTAACAATGGCTATATAAATTTAAACTCAGAAATATATAATTTAACATAAAAGCAGGCATTCATACCTTGTAGCCACATCTTTCAAAATATGCTTCCTCTTCTTTTTTTGCAAGTTCACTACGCTTGAAATATTTTTTATTTTCCTATTGAAGAAAGAAGAAAGTTAATAATAATGGAAGTTTTAACTTTCCTATTGAAGATACAAGTAAGTTTCTTCCTACTGAAGAAAGAAGTTCAAATTTCATGTCTCTTGATCAACAACCGTGAAAGTTTTTCAAGAACTATGAAGTTTTTTTAGGTCTCACAGAGATTATAGTGATTTCCTGAACACACCACCTGTCCTCCACCCTGGTCTAAACATGAAGACATTTCTCTTGCAGCATCATTTTAACAGACATCATCCAACAGCACAGAGAAAGAACCAATCCCACTTACCAAATGTTAATATTGTTTTGATTTAATTTCCTGGGGTTTTAATTCAATTTCTACAAATGGATTCATTGTGAACCACATAAAACGTGATCCTTTAATTCTTTTCTCCTAACAGACCCAATCAAACAAAAATTATGGTCTCTTCAGCTGACATTTTAAATCTCATTACCAAGAGAGCTCCAAGGATATGTCCACATTCTTTTTTGTCGTCTGGAATCTTATTATAATGATTAGTTAACTGTATTTGTATTAACCAATTTTAAAAAATAATCTGGACATAGGATGGTTTTGGAGAGCTTCTCTAGTAAAAAAATGGTTCAAAGGCATTTGGTTTTAATATGACATGATGTTAAGAGACAAACTCAACCTACTGTAGCAGGGGATAAAAGGTTAGTTCTTTCCATGCTATACATAAAATTATTCTGTTAAAAATGCAGTCCCTTGGATCATTTCATAATGTATAAAACTATCAAATCACTATGTTCAACACTTGAAAGTCATATTTTATGTCAGTTATAATGTAAAAAATACAGTTCCTCATTTGCAGGTTTGTTACTATCTGCAGTTCTGCCTCTTAGATACTATTTCACTAATGACTTAATTCAAATAAAGATACCGCCCTACTTCATAAGGAGTAACCATAACAATACCTCAATAATACCTCCACACAGGTATTTAGCGCCTCATAATTCCAAAGCTCACTCAGGCAGTGATCATCAATGATGCTATACCCTGACAAGGAAGTTTGATGGTGAACAACGGAAAGATCAGGTTCCCACACCTGAACCCACTGCTCAAGCCTGGCACCAGTAAAACATCTAGGAAGTACACAGCAAACCACTTAAATATGTCCTCCCCAAAAATCTAAATCAGTCTCTGATCATACAACTTCCTAGAAACGTAAAGGAGACAGGAAAAAGCTCAAATACCACAGGAAAGCAATCAAACACTAACACATTTCATAAAACTAGCCCCAGTTTCTTCAACAGGTTGACGAATTTAAAAAGTGGGGGACCTGAGGGAAAAGAAAATGTTTTCACTAAAAGAAACCAAGAGTCACAATAAATGCAATGACTGGATTTTTGTGTAGACTTGATTTAAGAAACCAACTGTAAAAACATATATTAATTTATACGTATTTTAATTCAACTGGGGATATTTGAATATGAGAAGAGTATTTCATAGTATTAAGGACCCAATTTTAATTTCGTTGAGTGTGATCTTAGTTCTATAAAGATATGTCCTTATTTTCTAGAGCTACATGTGTTAGGTAGACAGGAGTTCATTATACAACTCTATTTGTATATATATTAAAAACTAACAGCTTAAAATTAACAGGTTTTTCTAAGTTCATTCATTAACTCAATAAATATTTACTGACTTATCTGATGCACCCCAAGCACAACTTTACAGATATAAACAGGAAGACGTTACCCAGTGTAAGAAACTGATGGCATCATCTGAACATCAAAACTACTCTGGAAAAGGTGGATGCAAATAAAATTAATCCCACTGGAGAGGTGCGAAACCTGAGAGTTAGAAAGGTCAGGTGACATTCCCAGAACTCAATAAGCCTCATGAATAACAGAGACAGGACTAAGACCTCTGGTCCTTAAATCCTTTGTGCTGATCCAGTATTCCACATTACAGTTTTTCACACCCAAAATGCACTTCAGCATCGCAAATTGTTCCTTTTGACTATGTATAATAGAACATACTGGTCGTATTTCAAATGAATGAATTGACAACATGGACTGGTAGCCTCTCAGAAAGAGCTGGTATGTAGGAAGAAAGTAACAGGACTCCCCAGGCCGCGGACCATGGTCCAGCCTTTATACTATGGAATCTTTTACTACCATGAGTCAATTCCAGTGAACATACCTACCAAAACCTTAAACCTAGAACATCCATTCCCAAAATGTAGACTTCTGGGGGTCCCTAAGACCCTTCCAGAGACTGCACAGGTCAAATTCATTTTCATAACACTGAGCTGAATTTTTACACATGATAAACAGTGGTTTGCTGTGTATTTCCTTGATGTTTTACTGGTGCCAGGCTTGAGCAGTGGGTTCAGGTGTGGGAACCTGATCTTTCCATTGTTCACCATTACGCTTCCTTGTCAGAGTATAGCATCATTGATGATCACTGCCTGAGTGAGCTGTGGAACTATGAGGCGCTAAATACCTGTGTGGAGGTATTATTGAGGTATTATTATGGTTACTGCTAGTGAAGTAGGGCAGTGTTATGAAAGTTCATCCGATTTTATATAAAAATAAAAGACACTTTTCATTTTCACCAAGAACTTCATTAGAAAACATATTCACTAACTGAACAAATTTTTTTGGCCAACCCAATACTAAGACGTTATGTGCCCCACCCCACTGCCCTTTTCATTATGCTCAGATCTGCACTGATGGTACAAAAGCAATGGTGAAGAAAACTACTAGAACCTTGGCATAAACATTGTTGGTGTATCAGTAGTCGCTTGTATTCCTCACCACCATGCTCTTGCCAGAAAATAAAAAGGCCAGTTTCTCTGAAGAATGTTTTGATAAAGAACAATTTTACTAAATCTTAACCCTTAAGTACGTGGCCCTTTAACACTTGGTATGATGAAATGAAAGGAAATGAAGCATATGAAGCACTTCCACTACATAATGAAGTAGGAGAGCCCTCTCAAAGAAAAACACTTGGGCAACTGGTTGATTATTCAGACTTGCATTTTTGGCAAACATTTTCTCGAAACTAAACAAAGCAACCCTGTCACCTAAAGGAAAACAATGACAGTATTTGTTGTCTATGATGAAAGTCCACCTGTCAAGGGAAAATGAGAATGGTAGAAAAGCGGTATCCTTCACTGTGAACTTGCTGGCTTCCTGACACATAAAGGTTCCACTGATGAAATCAGTGGTGATATTAACAAATGTGACTGTTAAAATACTGTCTAATGGGAAAATCAACATTTAGAAGATCGGCATAACTCAGCACAGCTGAGAAACTCACGATGTCACAAAGGCAAGATGTTACAAAACCATGCACAGGCAAAAGATCTAGGAGAAGAGCAGACCAGAACACACAACAGGTCTAGAACAGACCGAATCAACAGACGCTAATATAAGAAAGGTCCACTGATACAGGTCAGAACTCACTCTCAGATAACCAACAGACTGGCTCCAAATAGGAAAAGGAGTATATCAAGGCTGTATATTGTCACCCTGCTTATTTAACTTATATGCAGAGTACATCATGAGAAATGCTGGGCTGGATTAACCACAAACTGGAATCAAAATTGTCGGGAGAAATATCAATAACCTCAGATATGCAGATGACACCACCCTTATGGCAGAAAATGAAGATGAACTAAAGAGCCTCTTGATGAAAGTGAAAGAGGAGAGTGAAAAAGTTGGCTTAAAGCTCAACATTCAGAAAACAAAGATCATGGCATCTAGTCCCATCACTTCATGGGAAATAGATGGGAAAACAGTGGAAACAGTGGCAGACTTTATATTTGGGGGCTCCAAAATCACTGCAGACGGTGACTGAAGCCATGAAATTAAAAGATGCTTACTCCTTGGAAGAAAAGTTATGACCAACCTAGACAGCATATTAAAAAGCAGAGACATTACTTTGCCAACAAAGGCCCATCTAGTCAGTTCAGTTGCTCAGTTGTGTCCGACTCTTTGCGACCCCATGGACTGCAGCACGCCAGGCCTCCCTCTCCATCACCAACTCCCAGAGTCCACCCAAACCCATGTCCATTGAGTTGGTGATGCTATCCAACCATCTCATCCTCTGTTGTCCCTTTCTCCTCGTGCCCTCAATCCTTCCCAGCATCAGGGTCTTTTCAAATGAGTCAGCACTTTGCATCAGGTGGCCAAAGTATTGGAGTTTCAGCTTCAATATCAGTCCTTCCAATGAACACCCAGGACTGATCTCCTTTAGGATGGACTGGTTGGATCTCCTTGCAGTCCAGTAGTCATGTGTGGATGTGAGAGTTGGACTATAAAGAAAGCTGAGCGCCAAAGAATTGGTGCTTTTGAACTGTGGTGTTAGAGAAGACTCTTGAGAGTCCTTGGGCTGCAAAGAGATCCAACCAGTCCATCCTAAAGGAGATCGGTCCTGAATATTCATTGGAAAGACTGATGCTGAAGCTGAAACTCCAATACTCTGGCCAGCTGATGCGAAGAGCTGACTCACAGGAAAAGACCCTGAAGCTGGGAAAGATTGAAGGCTGGAGAAGGGGCCAACAGAGGATGAGATGGTTGGATGGCATCACTGACTCAATGGAGATGAGTTTGGATAAACTCCAGGAGTTGGTGATAGACAGGGAGGCCTGGCGTGCTGCAGTCCATGGGGTCGCAAAGAGTCGGACACAACTGAGCGATTGAACAGAATGGAATTTTTAAGAAACTCACCACTTTTGGTTACCAGTTCTGGTATAATATCAAAGAAAAATATCCACAATTACTGAAAAGGTTATTAAAATACTCCCTTTTCTAACTACGTCTCCTTCTCAAGATGAATTTTATTCAGCTACTTGAATAAAAACAACATACTGCAACAGGCTGAAAAAAAGAAACAGGAAGATCCATTTGTCTACTAATACAGTTGGGGAGACTGGCAAAACATAAAACATGCCATTCTTCTCAATAAACTTCTACTGTTTTAGAAAACAGTTTTTATAAAAATGCGTTACTTATGCTAACACGATGGGTTTTTCTTAACTATACTTCTACATGGCATATACATATACGTTTTTAATACCTTAGTTTTAATTTCTAATAGAGTAGAGATCTACACAATACATTGTACACAAACAAAAGCTCTCTGGACTTGTAATTAAGAACGTGAGAGAGACCAACAAGTGTTCTAAGACCAAAAGTGTCCTGTCTGAGAAAAGTCCACTTGCTGGCGTTCTCCAGGCCTGCGCTAGCTCTTAAATGCTGGGAAGCCATTTGGGTCCCAATGCTGCCCACTGATCCTGGTGTATTTAACCCAGTTTCCTCCCCTATTGTCTACACTGATCATTATTCACTCTCCATTCTCTCAAACCTCTAAGCCCTTTATGTCTCCTGTTACTTTTAGCATATGATGAAGCCACTCTACAAAGAAACGGGAAGCCAGCAAACAAGAACTCTGAATTCCTACCAGCACCGACCCCTTCTTCATTTAAGAATGGAAGAGGAAACCCTTGTCCTGTCTAAGGCCAACCCCTTCTACCTGTCTTCCAGATCTCAAATCCTCCTGCCTTTCTCATAGTTCAGTATCTATTTTCTCTCCTGCATCTCCCCCTTTTATTTCTCTACTGGTGCAAATGATCATCACTTACATATGGCTCAAGACTCTGCAACCTTAAAGGAAACATTCATTACCTGTGCTGGGTATCACGCTAAGCACCATTTACAGCAGAACTACCATAAAATGTTCTCTAGTCTGTCTCCAAAGGAAATCAGTCCTGAATATTCATTGCAAGGACTGATGCTGAAGCTGAAACTCCAATACTTTGGCCACCTGATGCAAAGAACTGACTCACTGGAAAAGACCCTGATGCTGGGAAAGATTGAGGGCGGGAGGAGAAGGAGACGACAGAGGATGAAATGGCTGGATGGCATCACTGACTCAATGAACATGAGTCTGAGTAAACTCTGGGAGTTGGTGATGGACAGGGAGGCCTGGCGTGCTGCAGTCCATGGGGTCGCAGAGTCCGACACAACTGTGCGACTGAACTGAAGTCTGTCTCCATCTCCTCACTGCCAGGTCTCTGAGCAGCTGGCCACCAACAGGAGTCCATCTTAATGCTCCACCAAAAAATTCCTTGAGCTCATCACTAACTTGCAAGGTGCTAATCTGAGGATCTTCAAATCAACTGCAATTCTCTTTGTTTTCAATTGCCTTCTCTCAGCTGTCAGACACCTTTCTTATTTCTTCCTTACTGGTCTGTTCAGATTTTCTATTTCTTGTTTTTCTGGTCATTTGTTTCACTTTGATTTGCCAATTTATTAGAACATACTAATGCATTATTTGACCTAATTATTGTACTTATTATTTCCTTTTTTCCAGTAACTTCCACACTGGTTCCTATAGTTCCTTCATTTATTGTTTCAGTTTCAGGGTTTTGTCAATTTCTGTTAAAGGAGGTTTTTCTTTTTTTAATTAAGTCGTTTCTATACTTTTATAAATGAAAAAAGCAAGTGCAGAAGAAAGAATCTATATGCTGCCATCTTTATTTAAAAAGGAGAAAAGACACACCTTTGCTTCTTCACATTTGCTTCTAAAGCATGAAATAACTACAGGAGACCCCAAAGTTGACAATATTAGCTGCTTTGGAGGAGGTGAACTGGACGTTGGAGCACATGGGTAAGAAGGACACTTTTTACTGTTCACCCTTCAGTATGTTTTGAATTTTGAATCATTTGAATGCGTTATCTATTAACAATAAATTTAATTTTTGAAAACTAGTTTGCTTCTCATTTTTAAAAGTTATATTGAGAAAAATGTAGGTGTTTTGCTTCTTACTATGTGACCCTTCGCGTCAGGGCAAAAGAAGGTCGTTCAAAACAAAAGGCTCCCAGCCAGGTTTCACTATCACCCTGCACACTTTTTGTTTAGAAACAAAAGAGCAGTTTGTAAGGAAAGGAATCAAGCGGTGATTTCTGTTTAAAACATTTTCTAAGGCGCACTGAAAACACCAAACGAACTTAGGGGAGATATATTCATGACACAACTGACACTGCAGTATTTCAAAACCTAAGATTAGTAACACATCCCCCTTTATAGGTAACTTGGGCAGGATAGAGGATGTGCCCAAACTTAAAGAGCCCTCTGTCACGGAGGACTTGTTAACTCCTTTTACAAAGTTAGTTTCCTTTCTAGCTATATTCCAAATCTTTGAACTCTACGTTTGCTGACTCAATGACAGAATATACAACACAGCCCTACAAACACAAGCCTGGAAGTGGCTGGTAGTGATTTTAAGACAGCATGTGAACCGAAGGTAAATGTGTGTTCCCTCCTAAAGCACTCGAACTCTCCACTGGACCTCTCACTCCGGCAGATTATAAAAACAAGTTGAAGAGGGTATACATAAAAAGCACTTCTTTTAAAGACAGAGCCTCATTCCTGCGTGGTGCTTCACACATGCTATTCTTGGGCTTTGTCCAAGTTGTACTGTCTGGATTATAAACCTGAGATTCCCAGGCCTAAAGAGAACAAATTTTTCTACCACATCACCTGAACCTTCAGCCCACACTAATGAAGAAGAGTCAAAACTAAAAACCAAATGCAACATGACTGTCACCATTTCACTAATTAGAATCATCATTCCTTCCATCAGATTTAAGATTTTTAGTGTTTACAAAAAAAGAACATCAAACACAAACATCATCAAGAGTTCTACAAAAAGACACTGGAGAGCTAACAAATACACAGCCTGAACACCCAAAGCAGAACGTGAGAGATCACGAACCATGGGACAGGGTCAGTTTCCTGCTGAAGAATGGAAATAAGCCTGAAAGAGTATGGAGAAACAAACCCAATGGTTGGGCACCCAAACAGAATTTAAACAGACACAATACTTTTCAAAGTGTAAGAACTGTAAACTGTCAAGGGATCCTGCTAGCTAGGCAATATGTTTTCTCAATGATGCCGTCCAAAGTAGAAAACTATACCAAAATTTACCTTGCACAGATGAATTCTATGTACTTCATAATTATATATATTTGTATCACCATATGGGGGCTTCCCTGGTAGCTCAGTTGGTAAAGCATCCACCTGCAATGCAGGAGACCCCTGTTCAATTCCTGGGTCAAGATGATTCGCAGGACAAGGGATAGGCTACCCACTCCAATATACTTGTGCTTCCCTTGTGGCTCAGCTAGTAAAGAATCCACCTGCAAAGCAGGAGATCTGGGTTCAATCCCTGGGTTGGGAAGATCCCTGGAGAAAGGGAAGGCTACCCGCTCCAGTATTCTGGCCTGGAGAAGTCCATGGATTCTATAGTCCACGGGGTCACAAAGAGCTGGGCATGACTGAATGACTTTCACTTTTTTCATATCACCATATATAAAATTAGACAAAAATGTATGTAAGAAATAAACGCCAATCTTACACAGGCTCCTGAATGAAGAAGTTAAACATACACTTACTGTATTATCCAACCATTTCACTCCTAGGCATTTATTCAAGAGAAATCAAAGTATATGTCCAAACAGAAACCTGTACACTAATGTTCACAGCAGCTTTATCATGAGAGCCAAAAAATGGAAACAACGCAAATGTCTATCAACAGGCTAATGAACAAACAAATTGGGGGTAAAATCATACAACGGTAGAAGACTGTTCAGTAACAAAAATAATGAAATCCTGCTATAAGTGCATGAATGAATCTCAAAATTAGAATGAAAGGAAGCAGACAAGAGAGCTTGTATTAAACACCTCTGCATGAAACTCTAGAAAGTACAATCTAAGTAACAGAAGGCGGACCCACAGCAGCCTGTGGAAGGGTACGTAGAGCCCAGGGAGGGGGAAGAAAGCAGGATCACAGGGGCACAAGGGAACTCTGGGGGGAGGCAGACATGTTCACGCTCCTCATTGTGGGGACAGCATCACAGTGCAGGCGTGGCGTAACTCACTAAGCTGTGCACCTTAAACATGCGCGTGTCAAGTATTCCCCAATAAAGCTGCTTAGGCAAGCAGCACAAGACGGAAGCAGCCTCAGTGTCCACCAATAAGCACATGGATAAAGAAGATGTGGTACGTATACACACAACAAAATACTACCTAGTCATAAAAAAGAACAAAATTTTGCCATCTGCAGCAACATGGATGGACTTGGAGGGCATGTGCTAAGTGAAAACAGGCAGAGAAAAACAAATTTATGTGGAATCTAAAAAGTACAACAAACTAGTGAATATAAAAAAGAAAAAGGAGACTCACAGATACAGTAGAGAACAAACTGGTGGTTACCAGCGGAAAGGGTGGAGGAGCAATATAGGGGCGGGGAGTAAGAGGTACGAGCTACTCCGTATAAGCTCCAAGGACATACTGCACAACACAGGGAACAGAGTCAGTATTTTATAATGACTTTAAGTGGAACAGGACCTTTACCATTGTGAATCACTCTACTGTATACCTGGAACTTACATAAGTAGAGCAACTATACTTCAATTAAAAACACAAAATTAAACAGAGTGTTAGCATTTACACTGCCTGATTTTACAACTCACCAAACTGCAACGGCAATCAAGACAGTGAGGCACTGGCATAAAGATCAACAAACAGATTAGGACAAGAGAGCAGAGCAGGACAGAGCCACACAAACTATTACTGATTTTTGATGATACCAAAACCATCCAAAGGGAAAGGAAAAACATTACCAATAAAGGGTGCTGGAACAAATGGATATCCAAATAAAATAAATCACACCCCTGCCTCACATCATACCAAAAAACTGATTCAAAAAAATTTTGTTTTTGTAAAAGATAAAACCATAAAACTTTCAGAAGATATTATAAGAGAATACCTTACTCTCTTGAGTGAATGCTTAGGAGTGGAATAGCTCAATCACTCAGCAGGCCTATGTTTTACTTTTAAGAAACTGCCAAACTGTTTCTCAATAGGTTACGCTATTTTATATTCCCAGATAGGATACAGTCAACATTAACCATGAAAAATCGATAAGCTGGACATCATCAAAATTAAAAACTTTTAAGAAGATGAACAGAAAACCCACAGTCTAGAAAATTCACAATACATACTGACAAAGGAGTGATATCCATGATATATATAAAGAATTCCTTGAACTTACCAAGGATAAACCAACCAACCCAATTTTAAAATATGCAAGTAATTTTAAGCCACATCACAAAAGACATACAAATAGAAAAACACACAAGATCTACTTAATATTAATCATAAGGGAGATGTATACTAAAACCACAATGAGATATTACAATACATCCACCAGATTGGCTGAAGTTAGACTGAAGCACAAATTGCTGACACAATGTCAAGATCTGAACCGTCTTACTTTGCTGGTGGAGGTGTGACACAGTCCGACCACTCTGGGAAAAGTTCTGATTAGTGGGCGGGGTTTAGGCCGGGAAGGGTGGGGCTTAAGGAGGGCGGAGCTTCAGAAGGAGGGGGCGGGGTTGGGGTTAGGGTTAGGCTTTCTACAAAACTAAACATGTAACGAACACCATGACCTAGCAATTCCACTCCCCGGCATTTTCCTACGAGAAATGAAAACATAAGGCTTGCACAGGGATTCCCTGGTGTTCCAGGGAATTGTCCCAGGGGCCAATGCAGAGGACACAGGTTCGATCCCTGGTCCAGGAACATCCCACAGGCCGTGGCACGACTAAGCCCATGCACCACAACTACTGAAGCCTGCGAACCCAAGAGCCCGAGCTCTGCCACAAGAGAAGCCACTGAAATGAGAAGCCCATGTGCCACAACTAGAGAAAGTGCAACAAAGACCCAGCACAGCCAAAAACAAATCAGTGACTTAAAAAAACAAAAGACTTTCACAAGAGGGTCCACAGCTAAATCCTAGAAACAGCCCAGGTGACCATCCTCAGGGTAACAGATCAACAGACTGGTACATTTGTGCAAAACAATACTTCTCAGCAATAAAAGGAACAAACAACTGACACACGCAACAACACGAATAAAATTCACATTATTCTGATTAAACAAAGTGGGTCATATAAGAGCCCATAGTATGATCTCATTTACACGAAGTCCTAGGGCAGGCAATGGAGAAGGCAATGGCACGCCACTCCAATACTCTTGCCTGGAAAATCCCATGGACGGAGGAGCCTGGTGGGCTGCAGTCCAGGGGGTTGCTAAGAGTCGGACACAACTGAGCAACTTCACTTTCATGCATTGGAGAAGGAAATGGCAACCCACTCCAGTGTTCTTGCCTGGAGAATCCCAGGGATGGGGGAGCCTGGAGGGCTTCTGTCTATGGGGCTGCACAGAGTTGGACATGACTGAAGCGACTTAGCAGCAGGGCAGGCAAAGCCAATGGATGGTGGAAAGAAATGGAAGCAGCAGTTGCTTCTGGGGATGGTAGAGGCTGACTGCAAGATGGAATGAACACAATATTCTGTACCTTGATACACACAGGGTCACACAGATGCGTATGCATTTATCGAAAATCACTGAGTGGGACACTTACGATTTGTGTATTTCTTCATATGTATAGACAAACACTGAACACTAGTCGATGAAAAACCTGTCAACTTATATTCTGGCAATTATATATATTTAAGGGTAAAGTTTAACAATGCCTGTAAATTAATCTGAAATGCATCAAGATCAGTACCTTGGCTTCAGGACCCTGTAAGCAGCTGGAAAACACTCATCTAAAGAGCCATCTTTGGTCATTTCAAGCGGTTTCCCAGGTTTTTATGGTTCATCTGTTTTAGGTGAAACGGTAACGACCTAGCCTGTGTCTCTTGTCAAAGTGTGGAACAGCTGCCTTCCACTATTCTAAAATGGTCTGCCTGTTTTACTGTCCTGAGGTAAAAGCAGTTTCTGCACTGCTAGATGGATTGACGAATGGATATACAATGATGGACAGATGGACAGTCAAAGAATAAAGCAAATATATTAAAATGTTAATCGCAGGTTTAACTGCAAATCTAAATGGCAGGCATATGGGTGTTCACAGTACAATTATTTTGAGTGTTCTGTACATTTAAAAGCTTTCACAGTGAAGTTCTGAGAAAAAAATTCTTTGCAGGAGATGTCAAGACATGGTACCAACATGACAAATTCCCTTCCATGTTGTTTTCTGACTGTACCAAAAAATCTGTGAAAGGCTCCTCACCAAGCGCTAAACAGAGAAAGGTGTTGGAGAGTTTTATAGAAGACTGTGAGAATGAAGGGAAAGTGTGAATAAAGGCAAGTTGAAGGACTGGAATAAATGAAGAAGGGTCAGGAGAGTTAGGACAGCTGCCTGGGGCTAGGGATTAATGGGCACAGAGATGTTCACCAGCCCAGAAAGGACCAGTTCTTGACCTTTTTGAGTCAAAGATCCCTTTAATAATATAATCAACAGGAGGAGGGGACGTGGGGTCATAGATATATATACATGCTAAACTTTTTATTTATATACCATACCAGAAATGGCATGCACCCAACAGAAGCAGAAGATACTAAGAAGAGGTGGCAAGAATACACAGAAGAACTATGCAAAAAAGATCTTCATGACCCAGATAATCACAATGGTGTGATCACTCACCTAGAGCCAGACATCCTGGAATGTGAAGTCAAGTGGGCCTTAGGAAGCATCACTACGAACAAAGCTAGTGGAGGTGATGGAATTCCAGTGGAGCTATTTCAAATCCTGAAAGATGATGCTGTGAAAGTGCTGCACTCAATATGCCAGCAAATTGGGAAAACTCAGCAGTGGCCACAGGACTAGACAAGGTCAGTTTTCATTCCAATCCCAAAGAAAGGCAATGCCAAAGAATGCTCAAACTACCACACAATTGCACTCATCTCACGTGCTAGTAAAGTAATGCTCAAAATTCTCCAAGCCAGGATTCAGCAATACATGAACCATGAACTTTCAGACGTTCAAGCTGGTTTTAGAAAAGGCAGAGGAACCAGAGATCAAATTGCCAACATTCACTGGATCATCAGAAAAGCAAGAGAATTCCAGAAAAAACATCTACTTCTGCTTTATTGACTATGCCAAAGCCTTTGACTGTGTGGATCACAATAAACTGTGGACAATTCTGAAAGAGATGGAAATACCAGACCACCTGACCTGCCTCTTGAGAAACCTATATGCAGGTCAGGAAGCAACAGTTAGAACTGGACATGGACCAACAGACTTGTTCCAAATAGGAAAAGGAGTACATCAAGGCTGGATATTGTCTCCCTGCTTATTTAACTTCTATGCAGAGTACATCATGAGAAACACTGGGCTGGAAGAAGCACAAGCTGGAATCAAGGTTGCCAGGAGAAATATCAATAACCTCAGATATGCAGATGACACCACCCTTATGGCAGAAAGTGAAGAACTAAAAAGCCTCTTGATGAAAGTGAAAGAGGAGCTTAAAGCTTAACATTCAGAAAACTAAGATCATGGCATCCAGTCCCATCACTTCATGGCAAATAGATGGGGAAACAGTGGCTGACTATTTTGGGGGGCTCCAAAGTCCCTGAGATGGTGATTGCAGCCATGAAATTAAAAGACGCTTACTCCATGGAAGGAAAGTTATGACCAACCTAGACAGCATATTAAAAAGCAGAGACATTACTTTGTCAACAAAGGTCCGTCTAGTGAAGGCTATGGCTTTTCCAGTGGTCATGTATGGATGTGAGAATTGGACTGTGAAGAAGGCTGAGTGCCGAAGAATTGATGCTGTGGTGTTGGAGAAAACTCTTGAGAGTCCCTTGGACTGCAAGGAGATCCAACCAGTCCATCCTAAAGGAGATCAGTCCTGGGTGTTCATTGGAAGGACTGATAGTGAAGCTGAAACTCCAATACTCTGGCCACCTGATGCGAAGAGCTGACTCATTGGAAAAGACACTGAAGCTGGGATAGATTGAAGGCAGGAGGAGAAGGGGATGATAGAGGATGAGATGTTGGATGGCATCACCGACTCAATGGACATGGGTTTGGGTGGACTCTGGGAGTTGGTGATGGACAGGGAGGCCTGGCGTGCTGCGGTTCATGGGATTACAAAGAGATGGACATGACTGAGTGACTGAACTGAACTGAAACTTTTTCTCATATTTCAAAGAGCTGATGGGTACTGCGAAGTCCATCCAAAGGCTCCACTTAAGAACCTCTGATACAGATGGTAACTGAAATCTGAAGGGGAATATGAAATTCAAATAAGAGAACTTGGAGGGACTTCCCTGGTGGTCCAGTGGTTAAGATTCTGTGCTTTCAATGCAAGAAGTGCGGGTTCAACCCTGGCCGGGGAACCAAGACCCCACATGTCATGCAGCCCAGCCAAGAAAAGTAAATATATATGCATACATATATGTATGCATATATATGAGAATTTTCACTGTGAAGTAGCCAAGGCCTAAACTTTAAGGAAAACCAACATTTAACGAATAAAAACCAAACACTAAAAAAACAACAACAAAAGAGAAGCCTCTAAAGGAGATCAGAAATAAGTAGCTTGAAAAGTAGACGCAAATGCAGGACACTGTGGGGTAAGAGGCCAAGGGAAGATTGGAGAAAGTGGACCAGTCTAGTACAAATGCTCTTGAGGTTAAGAAACCACGGCAGTCACTGCGGCCCCTGATTAGGACGGATACAGTGTAACTGCCAGGGCGGAAATCAGGTTAAGGAGTAAGTGAGAAATAGAATTTAAGAAGCTTGGCTGTAAAGAAAAAGGACAGCTGTGTGGGTTTTTTTCTGATTTTATTTTTGATAACAGTTGTGTTAAACAAACAATAAAAGGAGATGTATGTATGTTTGTTAAAACATACATATAGCACTGAAACATACATACATACACCATGTACGTTTCAGTGCTGCTGGCGATAAGCCAGCAGAGAGATTAAGACACAGGAGGAAAGGAGACAAGTGATATTTAGGTTCTGATGATGCTAATGAAGATAAGAGTTGGGCTCCAACATGTAAGTGGAAGGTGTGACCCAATATACAGCCAATACCTCATCCACTTTCACAGGAGAAAGGTGAGGGATTTATTGGCTGATGGCTTCTCTTTATAAAACTGAAAGTGGATTCCTTAAAGGATCAAGCATTATTGAAAAAAAAAATCCTCTGTGGCACAGTGTAGCACCTGCACAGAGGAAACATTCAACAAATACTGGGAAAAAACAAAGCTAAAATTCTACACAAAGTCCATCTTCCAAACTGCAACTAATAAAACTGCTAATTAAGCCCCACTGAGTGCTGTAGTGGCCTGGCTTTCCACGTGAATGAGGCTTTGCATTAAATGAAGACTCACCAACACCAGGGCTCCAAAGCACTGGCATTTTAGCAACCGGGAGGCCGAATTTACCTCCAAGTAGTTACACCTGGCAGAGCACTGAACACAGGGGACAGGAGGCCGCTTTAGAAGCTCCTCCAGTTCTGACAACGGGGCGCTCACAAGCTAAGTATTTACTATATCCAACTACTGACGAATAAGAAAAAGCTGAGGGGCTTCCCTGATGGCTCAGTGGTGAAGAATCCACCTGTCAATGCAGGAGACACGGGTTTGATCCCTGATCCAGGAAGATCCCACATGCCAAGGAGCAACAGAGCCCACTGAGCCCGAGTTCTAGAGCCCAGAAGTCGCAGCTACTGAAGCCCTCACGCCTAGAGCCCGTAATCTACAGGAGAAACCACCGAAATGAGAAACCCAAGCACTACAACTAGAGAGCAGACTCCACTTGGCAATACTACAAAAGAGCCCTCGCAGCAACAAAGACCCAGCACATTCTAAATGTTGCTAGAATTTAAAATTAATTAATTAATTTAAAAAAGAAAAAGCTGTAACAGCAAGCTCCATATAGGATGGATAAACAAGGTCCTACTGTATGGCACAAAGGACTGTAGTCAATATCCCATGATAAACCATAACAGAAAAAATATGAAGAAGAACATATATAACTCAACAACTTTGCTGTAGAAGTCACAGCAGAAATTAAACATTACATTGTAAAATGACCAAAGAGGAGGTGGTGCTTCTGGAAAAACAGTACAGCAGAAATGGGCATTTCCCAGCTACAGAAAGGGTAGTGAAAAGGATTCACTGGCCCGCGACCAGAAATTGTTTAAAAAATGAAACAGGACAATGGATTAAAACAAAGAGATGTATGATAGAATCACATGTACTTAAGAAATGTTGCATGAAACTTTTTTCATACATATCAGATCGAAATATAGATTTATTTCTTACTATGGCTGGGGTGGTGGAAAGTTTGAAAGTTACTGACAGACACTATGATATAGAAAGATAAAAGCTACAAAGCAAACAATTCCATATAAAATTATATGGCGGCAAAGCAAATGACGTCTCCCCAGGCATTAAAAAGAAAAAGTCCAGTCCGGGCTTCCCTCATAGCTCAGTGGGTAAAGAATCCGCCTGCAATGCAGCAGGTCTCAGTTCAATTCCTGGGTCAGGAAGATCTACAGAAGGAACAGGCCACCCACTCCAGTGTTCCTGGGCTTCCCTTGTGGCTCAGCTGGTAAAGAATCCACCTGCAATGCAGAAGACCTGGGTTCGATTCCCTGGGTGGGAAAGATCCTTTGGAGAAGGGAAAGGCTACCCACTCCAGTATTCTGGCCTGGAGAATTCCATGGACTATATAGTCCATGGGGTCGCAAAGAGTCTGACTCCACTGAGCAACTTTCACTATACATACTGCCCTATGTTATGCAGGAGAACTCACCCACGCAGTGGGGACTGAGATCCACCCCAGAGCCAGGAGAAAATCATGCAACCCTCAGCTTCATCATCCGTGGAAAGCACATACTAACTGCCCTATATACCAAGCAGAGTTGCTGTAAAGCTCAAATGAGAAAGCATACTATGGTGCTTTGAAAAACACAAATTGTGCATGTTAATTTAAAGTAATTTAATTCTTAGATTAACCCTATGAACACCAGTTCTATGTTCACAGGTGAAGATAAACAGCTGGTCTGCAGTGGTTAAGGATGTAAGCTTTAGAGTGGAAGAGGAGGAGTCCAATTCAGGCTCTCGCTCTTGCTAGCTATGCAGTGCTATGTCAGTCTGTAAATCAACCTAGCTTCTGTTAGTTTCCATTTCCTCATCTGTGAATGAGAGCAACAAGTAACTTTATGGAATTGATGTACAAATTAAACAAGCTATCAGATATGAAGCCTTCTGCATACTGCCTTGCAGATTACTATTACTGGAACTATGACTTTCAGTATTTTAATCCCCATCTCATGTATGTCCCTTTGCTGGCCCTAACTGGGAAATCAATCTTACCTCCTGGCCAGGGATATCTGAGTAATTAAATCAACTATCAAATTACAAAATTAAAGACATACCAGAAAAAGTTTATACATGATGATAAATTAAGAACAATTATGTAGAATCAGTGTTTATAATTAATCATTTTTAAAGGTTGGTCTATTTCCAAGACAAAGAACTTGATTATGCAAACATGCATGTTGTAAACCCTGAGAATGCGCTGAGCTTTTCCTGATTCCATTTTCCCCCAAAATATTTTGTACTTCAACACCTGGCCCTTTCTAACACCCACTGTGCATTCCAACACCTAAATAAGCTTTTTCAAATACTCGAGAAACCACTCATCAAAGGTAAAAGGCCCCCAGTTAAGAGATGAAAATACCAAGTTACAAATATGAACAAGCTCTGCCCCACACCATTTGCTAAATAAGTCTATTTAATTAGCTCCACTTTCTTAATTATTTCTTAAAGTTTCCATGATTATGAAACCTCCATCTGCCAAGCTAACAATCCCAACTTACACTACATCAAATACTTAAGTCAGGTGTTCTCACAGTGGCGTAGTCCACAAGAGTCCCTGGGGTTGTTAAGACCCTCTAAGAGGGTACCTGAGGTCAAAACTATCCTCAGTACTCAGGTATTATTTACCCGTTCACTCTGTTACATTTCACTGAGAGTGAAAAGGGAGTCTCCTGAAGACTTCACAACCATCAAGACAACAGCACTAAACTGTACCGGCTGTCAGATTCGAACATGCTGAGCACTGATGGAGTGAGGGCAGTTTCACTTAACCACCTCCTTGAAGTTGTAAAATTATTGATTTTACTAAGTCGTGGTCCTTAACCACATCTTTTTAGTATCCTGTGCAACAAAGCAGGAAGTACACATAAAGTGCAAAGCCTTCGAAAAACGACAGAAGTGTAAGACCTGAAGGACTGGGGCGGTCCGAAAAATACCGACAGACGGGAATGGGCGTGAGGGACAGCAGGGGGAAAGAGAACTGCCAGTCTCGGGTTTTCCTGCAGTTCCCACACTTCCATCCCAAAGGCTCCCGAGTGAGTGCCAAGGGCACAGTGGGTCTAGCTGCTGGCTCTCTGGGGCCGCGGCGGGGTCCTGGCTGAGCCCCACCCAGCAAGGACCCTCTCAGCACCGTTCCCCTCTCCCCAGGCCCTCCCCGACGCAGACACTCAGCTCCTCCGTCGCCAACGCCCACGACCTCAAGGCTTCTCACCACCAACAGGTTCCTGTCCTCCACCAGCTGCCGCTTCCGGAGGATCTCCGATTTCAAAACGTCCATCTTGCTGTCCGGGTTGAGGCTGTCTCGAGCTTTCTTTCTCCTTCTCCAGCTCCCTGGACCAAGACTTTTCACCCAGCCAGCCGCGGCTAACCTACTTACACACACCCAGCCCAAATACCGGAGGACAACAACTGACAGGACGGCTTCCGGCGGAAGCTGAGGTGAGCGAGAGGAGGGGACAGAGCGCTGCAGGGCTCCTACTGTTTACGTAGTCGCCGAGGGCTGGCGCCCCCTGGCGGCCCTCTCTGACAGCGTGCCTAAGTTTCCGTGGTGATACGAACGTGGAAAATATGAACAAGAGTGTTCTAAATGGAAGCTGCATTTTAAAAAAATGTTATATACCTATGTCAACTATACTTCAGTTTTAAAAGAAGATAAAGGTTATACCTTTTTGTACCTGCTACTTGAGGTGCAAAAGCTTCATAGCGGAACACTTCATTTATGATTTCTGAAGTCAGATCTTTACCGACTACACGAGAATCTCACTTTGGAGTTCCTGAAGCTACCTGCGTGCCAAAATTGATGTACTCAAGTGAGAAAACCTAGAACAATAATACTAACTCATAAGTATAGAGTAAAAGGTGTTCGTTGCTGGCCGGTGAAACTACCTGGAAACTTGGACAATTACAGTATATTCATTTAAGTAATTTCGGAAGCAACAGTTAGAACTGGACATGGAACAACAGACTGGTTTCAAATAGGAAAAGGAGTACGTCAAGGCTGTATACTGTCACCCTGCTTATTTAACTTCTATGCAGAGTACATCATGAGAAACGCTGGGCTGGAAGAAATACAAGCTGGAATCAAGGTTGGCGGGAGAAATATCAATAACCTCAGATATGCAGATGACACCACCCTTATGGCAGAAAGTGAAGAGGAACTAAAAAGCCTCTTGATGAAAGTGAAAGAGGAGAGTGAAAAAGTTGGCTTAAAGCTCAACATTCAGAAAATAAAGATCATGGCATCTGGTCCCATCGCTTCATAGGAAATAGATGAGGAAATAGATGGGGAAACAGTAGAAACAGTGTCAGACTCTTTTGGGCTCCAAAATCACTGCAGATGGTGACTGCAGCCATGAAATTAAAAGACGCTTACTCCTTGGAAGAAAAGTTATGACCAACCTAGATAGCATATTCAAAAGCAGAGACATTACTTTGCCGACTAAGGTCCATCTGCTCAAGGCACTGGTTTTTCCTGTGGTCATGTATGGATGTGAGAGTTGGACTGTGAAGAAGGCTGAGCGCCGAAGAATTGATGCTTTTGAACTGTGGTGTTGGAGAAGACTCTTGAGGGTCCCTTGGACTGCAAGGAGATCCAACCAGTCCATTCTCAAGGAGATCAGCCCTGGGATTTCTTTGGAAGGAATGATGCTAAAGCTGAAACTCCAGTACTTTGGCCACCTCATGTGAAGAGTTGACTCATTGGAAAAGACTCTGATGCTGGGAGAGATTGGGGGCAGGAGGAGTAGGGGATGACCCAGGATGAGATTGGCTGGATGGCATCACGGACTTGATGGACGTGAGTCTGAGTGAACTCCAGGAGATGGTGATGGACAGGGAGGCCTGGCGTGCTGCAATTCGTGGGGTCGCAAAGAGTTGGACACGACTGAGCGACTGAACTGAACTGAACTGAACTGAATTGAACTGAATTTCAGAAGTAAATATATCCCTCCTCCCTGAGTTGTAGATTGCTCGTATATCTTAGCGATAATTGAACATTTCAGTTCAGTTCGGTGATGCCATCCAGCCATCTCATCTGTCGTCCCCTTCTCCTCCTGCCCCCAGTCCCTCCCAGCATCAGAGGCTTTTCCAATGAGTCAACTCTTCGCATGAGATGGCCAAAGTATTGGAGCTTCAGCTCTAGCATCAGTCCTTCCAATGAACACCCAGGACTGATCTGGTTGGATCTCCTTGCAGTCCAAGGGACTCTCAAGAGTCTTCTCCAGCACCACAGTTCAAAAGCATCAATTCTTCGGTGCTTTTTCTTCACTTTCATCAAGAGGCTTTTTAGTTCCTCTTCACTTTCTGCCATCAGGGTGGTGTCATCTGCATATCTGGGGTGATTGATATTTCTCCCAGCAATCCTGATTCCAGCTTGTGCTTCTTCCAGCCCAGTGTTTCTAATGATGTACTCTGCATAGAAGTTAAATAAGCAGGGTGACAATATACAGCCTTGACATACTCCTTTTCCTATTTGGAACCAGTCTGTTGTTTCATGTCCAGTTCTAACTGTTGCTTCCTGACCTGCATATAGGTTTCTCAAGAGGCAGGTCAGGTGGTCTGGTATTCTCATGTCTTTCAGAATTTTCCAGTTTATTGTGATCCACACATCAAAGGCTTTGGCATAGTCAATAAAGCAGAAATAGATGTTTTTCTGGAACTCTCTTACCCAGCAAACTGAGATAATCTCTTTGGTCATGTGTTCAGCAATGAAAATTTTCAGTGAGATGATTAAAGATGTAATTGAAAAAAATTTTTAATGGCTTCTCAAGAAGACAAATTAAATTGGAGGGAAATTATGTCAGAGATTTTAATTTTTAAAAGACCCTAAAAACTGTTTACATTTATTTTTGGTTTTATGCCACTGAAGCTCTGTTTAAGTTTCTAGTTAAGTTATAACTGAACAATATTAGACATACTACTTTTCCCCAGTCAAAAAAGGAAAGAGATATTCAGTTCAGTCAATTCATTAATGGGTGAGATGGTTTAGCAAAATAAAAGATGATAGAGAATTGTTTCAATTTACAAAGTAGTTTTACTGTATACGTGTATGTGTTGGTTATATTTCCTTTAAAAGATATCTGACTTTTGCCAGAAATAAATCAACATAGAAAGTTAATTCAGTGTCTGAGCTAAGATGCTTTGCTAATTTTTAGGGCTTTTGAAAACTTTCACCAAAAAAAAAAAAAATGGTCTTGAATCATTAAACATGGGCACATTTTTACATGGATTTGTTTCCTGAGTCACTTATAGTTCAATAAGCAAATAATAATTTATTAGCCTATTCCTGTTTAGGGTTTATAAATGATGACACAAAAACCTGAAGGTTGACACAAGTAATTGTAACAGTAATGGAAGTTCACAGAGAAGGAACAGCTCACATATACCAGGGAAGACGGTAGCTTCTATAAACAGGCTCCTTTTAAATTTCCGATTTTCATTGATCTTGATGTTTATGTAAATATGTGCATTAAATCTTAATAAAGGCCTAAGATGGAAGAGTGAGAGAGACAAGCACTTGAACAAGCAAACTGATAAGGAAGCTTTTCAGTTTATACTGAGGGGAAAAACAGATGACCAGGAGAGCTAAGAAATCCTGAAGAGAACCAGTTAATCCTGATTCTAAGGAGTCATATTCATTTTTAAAATATGCATCCCCTTCTATCGTAGTTTTTTAAAGAGCAAAACATTAGAAACAATCTAAGTGTCATATCTGGGGGGATGGTCAAATAAAGTCATAATTCATACATATGACTGAACAATATGTTCAGAAAAATATTCAGTGATATGAGAATCCTCATGACATAATGTTTAGTTAAAAAAAAGGTAGAGGACTTCCCTGGTGGTCCAGTGGTTAGGACTCCATGCTTCCACTGCAGGGGCTGCTGGTTCGATCCCTAATTGGGGAACTAAGATCCCAAATGCTGCACAGCCAAGAAAAAATTTTAAATAAAAATTAGAAAGTAAGATAATGAAACTAGAGGTATAACATACAGTCTCCATTTGGTTAAAAAAAAAAAAGGCATGTAAACCTAGAAAATGATTGAACAGAAACATATCCAAATATCAGATTATTACCTATTCTTCTTTATACTATAATTGTACCAAATCCATAATTTTGGAGGAAAAATCCTGAGAGGCAGTCATTTTCTGTTTTATTTCATTATTATTGAAATTCTTTATAAAATTTCAGCATTACTACTTTAAAAATCATGTATAATAAATTTTAAATAATGCCAGTAAAAGAAAACAAAAAAGAGAATGTTTTCTAACCTTCATACTTATTCAGTCAATAGTTAGATGTCTCGGACTTCCCTGGTGGTCCAGGGGTTAAGAATCCACCTGCCAGTGCAGAAGAGACAGGTTCTATCGCTGGTCCAGGAAGATCCCACAAGCCTTGGGGTAACTAAGCCCGTGTGCCACGACTACTGATCCCAAGAGCCAAAACTTCTGAAGCCGGTACTTTACAGCCTGAGCTCTGCAGGAAGAGAAGTCTGAACACCACAGCTGGAGAATAGCCCCGGCTTGGGGTCACAAGAGGAGGACTGTGCACAGCGAGGAAAAGCCAGGACAACCAGAAATAAGGAAAGACTTTGAAATATTTTGATGTCTCCTATGAGCTCTGTACTACTTTAGGTTCTGTGGACTAAACCAAATATTGATACCATACATAGTCCTACCCGTGAGGATGCTACCAGCTAAAAGTTAAATTATATAAGATAAACATGATTTTGTAGCATATATGGGGCTATTAAAAGTATTTACAGAAAATAAAACAAGAAATAGTAAAAACTCAATAGATTATTCTGCCATTGAAATAACCCCTTCTAAGAGATTATCTGCCATTTCTAGAAAATGGGGAAATACCAGATTTAATCAGGCTGATCTAGGTTTGTTTTTTTGCTGTCCTAAAGGATAGACTGTAATTTCTTTTTTGAAAGCTATATAATCTTATACTGGGAGGTTTCCTGGCAATCCAGTGATGAGGACTTGGTGCTTTTACTGCTGGGGCCCAGGTTTAATCCCTAGTCAGGGAACTAAGATCCCAGAAGCCACAAAGCACAACAACAACAACAAAAATTTAATCCGTTCATTAAAACATTTAAATTTAAAAATCTCAAACAGTGGCCCTCCATTGTCAGCATGCCTCAAAATAACCCAGAGGACTTTTAAAAACCCAGATTGTGGGTCCCCAGAATTTCTCATTCAAAAGGTTTGTGGAGGAGCCCAAGAATTTGCTTTTTGAACAAATTCCCAAGTGAGGCAGCTGCTGTGGATCCAGGGACCACACTTTGAGAATCACTGATCTAATATATTATTTTGGAGCATCGGGTGAGTCAGAAACTCGGTCTGCAGGAAGTCCTGATAAACAAGACGGGGGAGGAAGCTGTGTCGGTGTCTACAGTACCGTCATGGGGCCTCCCAGGGCATCTGCCCACTCACAGTGGTGCTTTGGGAAATTTCCTAAATAGAAGGGGCCGGCTCCCTTTGGAGCCAGCCATGTTCACAGGCCTGCTTCTGTGTATTCACAGAGAGTGGGCTGGGACCTGGCCTCATGTAGACCAATCAGAGTCTGTGCCCTGGAAAATTGATGTTGGAATTGAGTCAGTCTTTGCAAGTAGAGAAGGTGGGGATTGGAGAGTGGTGGAAACCATTCCAGGGACATGTTGGAGCCAGATCAGTCCATTTTGAACTGCAAGAAGCTATTGTGTGGGACTTTCCTGATGGTCCAGTGGCTAAGCCTCTGTACTATCAATGCAGGGGACCCACGTTTGGTCCCTGGTCAGGGAACTAGATCCCACATGCCACAGCTAGAAATCCTGCAAGCTGCAACTAAGACCCGATGCAGCCAAGTAAATAAATAAATATTTCTTTTTAAAAAAGAGCCCATTGCTCCATTTTTAAAAAAATTTTGTGAATCAGCTGTTATGCATCAATCAGTTCAGTTGAGTCGCTCAGTCATATCCGACTCTTTGCAACCCCATGAATCGCAGCACTCCAGGCTTCCCTGTCCGTCACCAACTCCCGGAGTTCACTCAGACTCACATCCATCGAGTTGGTGATGCCATCCAGCCATCTCATCCTCTGTCGTCCCCTTCTCCTCCTGCCCTCAATCCCTCCCAGCATCACAGTCTTTTCCAATGAATCAACTCTTCGCATGAGGTGGCCAAAGTATTGGAGTTTCAGCTTTAGCATCAGTCCTTCTAATGAACACCCAGGACTGATCTCCTTTAGAATGGACTGGTTGGATCTCCTTGCAGTCCAAAGGATTCTCAAGAGTCTTCTCCAACATCACAGTTTAGAAGCATCAATTCTTTGGCACTCAGCTTTCTTCACAGTCCAACTCTCACATCCATACATGACTACTGGAAAAACCATAGCCTTGACTAGATGGACCTTTGTTGATAAAGTAATGTCTCTGCTTTTGAATACGCTATCTAGGTTGGTCATAACTTTCCTTCCAAGGAGTAAGTGTCTTTTAATTTCATGGCTGCAGTAATTTTGGAGCCCAGAAAAATAAACTCTGACACTGTTTCCACTGTTTCCCCATCTATTTCCCATGAAGTGATGGGACCGGATGCCATGATCTTCGTTTTCTGAATGTTGAGCTTTAAGCCAAATTTTTCACTCTCCTCTTTCACTTTCATCAAGAGGCTTTTTAGTTCCTCTTCACTTTCTGCCATAAGGGTGATGTCATCGGCATATCTGAGGTTATTGATATTTCTCCCGGCAATCTTGATTCCAGCTTGTGCTTCTTCCAGCCCAGTGTTTCTCATGATGTACTCTGCAAAGAAGTTAAATAAGCAGGGTGACAATATACAGCCTTGACATATTCCTTTTCCTATTTGGAACCAGTCTGTTGTTTCATGTCCAGTTCTAATTGTTGCTTCCTAACCTGCATACAGGTTTCTCAAGAGGCAGGTCAGGTGGTCTGGTATTCCCATGTCTTTCAGAATTTTCCACAGTTTATTGTGATCCACACATCAAAGGCTTTGGCATAGTCAATAAAGCATAGCTATCATTAAAAATTAAATGTTTGTTAACAATTAAACATGTTATATTATAAACAACAGTAATAAATACACAGAACTGATTATTCACTAATTATATTACTGCATTTTACTATTTTTTATGCTCTTGGAGTTAATTATGACTGTTGCATCTATGTGGTGGTAATATTATAGAATGTTGAGCTCAGTGCATGTCTTTCCCTGATGCCACAATTGAGGAGCTCACGTTGGTAACTGGAAATCAGCCAAAATGGGAGTATTTACACCACAGAAATTGGCAAATACTACCAATCTGGACTTGATTTATTGTTTATCTAACCTTTAAATAGTCATGGGGAAAAAGTTAATAATATGGTTCACAGTTTCTCAACCTTAGGCCAGATAATTCTTTTTTGGAAAAGAAATTTCACTAACTCTATTCGATAGATGCTGGTAACACCCTTTCTATAGTTATGACAACCAAAAATGTCTCTGGACATTGCTGAACATCCCCAGAGGGGCAAAATTTCTCTCCAGGTGAGAACCATTGATACAAATGAAATTTAAAGCATCATGTCTATGGCCATTACATAGTAAAGAGGACAAAGATTTGTGTAGTTCTTCTTCCAGGATTTGAAGACTATATGTGAATCAAAAAGAAGCCTCTAGGACTTCCCTGGTGGTACAGTCCTCTTCAGTCAGTTCAGTCATGTCTGACTCTGTTACCCCGTGGACTGCAGCATGCCAGGCTTCTCTGTCCATCATCAACCCTCAGAACCTGCTCAAACTCATGTCCATTGAGTCGGTGATGCCATCCAACCATCTCATCCTCTGTCATCCCCTTCTCCCGCCTTCAGTCTTTCCCAGCTTCAGGGTCTTTTCCAATGAGTCAGCTCTTCGCATGAGGTGGCCAAAGTATTGGAGTTTCAGCTTCAACATCAGTCCTTCCAATGAATATTCAGGACTGATTTCCTTCAGGATGGACTGGTTGGATCTCCTTGCAGCCCAAAGGACTCTCAAGAGTCTTCTGTAACACCACAGTTCACAAGCATCAGTTCTTTGGCGCTCAGCCTTCTTCACAGTCCAACTTTCACATCCATACATGACTACTGGAAAAGCCATAGCCTTCACTAGACGGACCTTTGTTGACAAAGTAATGCCTCTGCTTTTCAATATGCTGTCTAGGTTGGTCATAACTTTCCTTACATGGAGTAAGCTTCTTTTAATTTCATGGCTGCAATCACCATCTGCAGGGATTTTGGAACCCCTAAAAATAAAGTCAGCCACTGTTTCCATTGTTTCCCCATCTATTTGCCATGAAGTGATGGAACCGGATGCCATGATCTTAGTTTTCTGAACATTAAGTTTTAAGCCAACTTATTCACTCTCCTCTTTCACTTTCATCAGGAGGCTCTTTAGTTCTTCTTCACTCCCTGGTGGTACATTGAATAAGAATCCACCTGCCAATGCAGGGGACATGGGTTTGATCCCTGGTCTAAGAAGATCCCACATGCCTTGGGGCAACAAAGCCCTGCACCATGGCTACTGAGCCCAAGCACCTAAAGCCAATGCTCCATAACAAGAGAAGCCACCACAATAAGAAGCCCCAGCACCGCAACAGAGAGTGACCCCCACTTGCTGCAACCAGAGAAAGGCCATAGTCAGCAACAAAGACCCAGTATGACAAAAATAAGTAAAATGACTCAGCTTTCAGTAATAATTATGAAAGAAGAAGCCTCTCACATCATTGGCCAACAAGTGACATTCTGACATGCATCTTTGTTGTTTCACTTTTTATTCATTAATTTAAGGCAAAATGTCCATCAGTATTCATGTCAGAGCTGGACGTGTTCATCAATTATAACCGCAGGTTGGCTGGGGATACAAGAGTTCTGCAAAAATCAATGAAAGCATTGTGTGAGAATCAATGGGCTATATGGAATTTACAATACAGAGTATAATAGCATTCATTATCACCTATACATTTTCCTGTCTCCTTTGTATCAGTAAAAACGACACAAATATATGTGTGCACTTCTTTTTGTCCAGAGGGCCAATATTTAAACAGCTGCCAGCACGGCACCAGCCATGGCTCACCTCCCAGGTGGGCTTTGCTAAACCATCCAGCGAAGAAAGTTGGAATATCAAGGAAAAAAAGTGACACAGATTTGCAAGAAGAATCCTGAGTGACAAGATAATGGAGATGAGTCCCCGAAGCCCCTGGATTCCCAATTCTCTACCGTGGTTCTTCCCACTCCATATCAAAAAAAGAAAGAAAGAAGCCTATTGAATCTACCATTTTAAGGTACTCTTTTTTCACACTTTAATGTTTCTGAATTCAGGATGCATTATAGAACCAGTGTGTTTGTAGCGAGTTGCTATGGTATTCTACCCAGGGCTAAGGTGTCCATCCCCCACCTGCCCTGAACTGGGGGCACACAGCTGCCTCCCTCACTGGACACAGACTCTGGATGCAGGGACCTGCCTCAGCCAAAGTTAGAGCGCCTCCAGGGGGCATCCACCACCAATGACTGCCTGGAGATTCCAAGGTCCAGCTCCATTGTCTCAACTTGGGGGCAACTCTAAAGAGTCATTCTAGCTCCAGAGCTCCCCAAGGACCACAGGGGATCTTAGCTGCAACTTCTCTGCAGTCCAGCTTCTCTCTGTGCCAAATCCTGCCTTCCTCACTTCCTTACAGATGCATCTCCAAGAACAGTCTCTAGGAAACCACAAATACATGTGTGCAAAGCAAACAAATGCTTTGAGAGGTAGACATGGGTATTGTGGTTCAGTTGTTAGGAGATTATGAAATTGGCTTGCTAGTTTTGACATCAGTCGTTGTGATTGTGGCTGACCAGTTACTCCAGAGCCTGATCCTAGTCTGGTGACACAAACAAAGTTGAATTTCTGGACACTAAAATTTGAGAAGCAGAGCTTGGATCCTGGTAGGTTTGTAAATATCAGCCCTGTGAAGCCCTGGTTGAGACAATCCCCAGCAGACAATTCCTACCGATACCTTGTTTTCCAGGACATTTTTGGGGATCAAATTAAGGGGACAGACCATATACCATATCAGTTCCCCTTTTTTCTTGCCTAACAGTTCCTGTCTACTTTAGTCATCCCTTCTAGTCTCCTTGTCTCAAATATTTTATACTGTCTTATTAGTGGGGTATGTGAAATGAATGAAAGATGGAGTCAGTGCCATTTGCAACAACATGAATGGACTGAAAGTGTATCATGCTTAATGAAATAAGATAAAGACAAACATTGTATGTTTTCAATTATATCTGAAGTCTGAAAAAATACAATTGAATGGCTGTAACAAAACAGAAACAGACTCAAAGATATAGAGAACAAACCAGTGGAGAGAGGGAAGGACGGAATGGCAAGATAGTGGAAGGGGAATAAGATACAGACTCAAAGGTATAAAATAAAAAAGTATAGATAAGAAATAACCCAATTGTTCCATGGAAAATTCCACTATAGTTGCCAATATAATAGAGAGCATTATTTTGCAAAACTGTTCATCCTAATTATCTGTTCTTAGAAGCTTGTATTGTCTATGGATGCTCATTCTCCATTTGAAAATAATAAATATATTTTGAAGATTAAAAAATAAAATGGTTACAAGGATATATTATACAACATAGTGAGTATAGCCAATATTTTTAACAACTTTAAATGCAGTATAATCTATAAAAATATTGAAGGGACCAAATCCTAACCAGTGAACCACTAAATCCCTCATTTTATTTATTTATTGTTAATAATTTTAGTTCGTTATTTTGGGCTATGCAGGGTCTTCATTGGTGCATGGGATTTTCTCTAGCTGTGGCCAACAGGGGCTACTCTTAGTTGTGGTGCACAGGCTTCTCACTTCAATGGCTTCTCTTGTTGTGGAGCATGGGCTCTAGGGCAAACTGGCTCTGTAGTTGTGATTCCAGGGCTCCAGAGCACAGGTTCAGTAGTTGGGGTGCACGGCCTTAGTTGTTCCATGGCATGTGGGATCTTCCCGGAACAGGGTGTGAACCTGTGTCTCCTGAACAGGCAGGTGGATTATTTACCACTGAACCACCAGGAAAGCCCTCCTCCCATTTTATTTATTTATTTATATTAGGCTGTGCCACATGGCTTGCAAGATCTTAGTTCCCCAACCAAGGATTGAACCTGGGCACACAGCAGTGAAAGCACCAAGTCCTAGCCACTGGACCACCAGGGAGGTCCCTCCAGTTCAGTTCAGTTGCCCAGTCATTTCGACTCTTTGGGACCCCATGGACTGCAGCAGGCTAGGCCTCCCTGTCCATCACCAGCTCCCGAGGTTTACTAAAACTCATGTCCATTGAGTCAGTGACGCCATCCAACTATCTCATCCTCTGTCCTCCCCTTCTCCTTCCGCCTTCAATCTTTCCCAGCATCAGGGTCTTTTCCAATGAGTCAGTTCTTCCCATCAGGTGGCCAAAGTATTGGAGCTTCACCTTCAGCATCAGTCCTTCCAATGAATATTCAGGACTGATCTCCTTTAGGATGGACTGGTTGGGTCTCCTTGCAGTCCAAGGGTCTCTCAAGAGTCTTCTCCAATACCACAGTTCAAAAGCATTAATTATTCGGTGCTCAGCTTTCTTTATAGTTCAATTCTCACATGCATACATGACTACTGGAAAAACCATAGCTTTGACTAGATAGACCTTTGTTGGCAGAGTAATGTCTCTGCCCATCAGAACAAGACCCAATTTCCCCCTCAGTCAGTCTCTCCCATCAGGAAGCTTCCATAAGCCTCTTATCCTTCTCCATCAGAGGGCAGACAAACTGAAAACCACAATCACAGGAAACTAACCAATCTGATCATGGACCACAGCCTTGTCTAACTCAATGAAACTATGAGCCATGCCATCTAGGGCCACCCAAGACGGACGGGTCATGGTGGAGAGTTCCGACAAAATGTGGTCCACTAGAGAAGGGAATGGCAAACCACTTCAGTATTCTTGCCTTAAGAACCCCATGAACAGTATGAACAGTATGATCTGAGCCACAATCAGTTCCCAGTCTTGTTTTTGCTGACTGTATAGAGCTTCTCCATCTTTGGCTGCAAAGAATATATACAGTCTGATTTCTGTGTTGACCATCTAGTGATGTCCACATGTAGAGTCTTCTCTTGTATTGTTGGAAGAGGGTGTTTGCTATGACCAGTGTGTTCTCTTGGCAAAACTCTATTAGCCTTTACCCTGCTTCATTCTGTACTCCAAGGCTAAATTTGCCTGTTACTCCAGGTATTTCTTGAGTTCCTACTTTTGCATTCCAGTCCCCTATACTGAAAAGGACATCTTTGGCGGGTGTTAGTTCTAGAAGGTCTTATAGGTCTTCATAGAACCATTCAACTTCAGCTTCTTCAGCATTACTGTTCAGGGTATAGACTTGGATTACTGTGATACTGAATGGTTTGCCTTGGAAACGAACAGATCATTCTGTTGTTTTTGAGACTGCATCCAAGTACTTACTGCATTTCAGAGTCTTTTGTTGACCATGATGGCTACTCCATTTCTTCTGAGGGATTCCTGCCTGCAGTAGTAGATATAATGGTCATATGAGTTAAATTCACCCATTCCAGTCCATTTTAGTTCGCTGATTCCTAGAATGTCGACGTTCACTCTTGACATCTCCTGTTTGACCACTTCCAATTTGCCTTGATTCATGGTCCTGACATTCCAGGTTCCTATGCAACATTGCTCTTTACAACATCGGACTTTACTTCCATCACTAGTCACATCCACAACTGGGTGTTGTTTTTGCTTTGGCTCCATCTTTTCATTCTTCCTGGAGTTGTTTCTCCACTGATCTCCAGTAGCATATTGGGCACCCACCGACCTGGGGAGTTCATCTTTCAGTGTTCTATCTTTCTGCCTTTCCGTACTGTTCATGGGGTCCTCAAGGCAAGAATACTGAAGTGGTTTGCCATTCCCTTCTCCAGTGGACCACATTTTGTCAGAACTCTCCACCATGACCTGTCCATCTTGGGCAGCCCTAGATGGCATGGCTCATAGGTTCATTGAGTTAGACAAGGCTGTGGTCCTGGTGGTCTGATTTTAAAAGACACCAGGTTCAGATGTTTTCACTGCAGAGATCCACATAATCTTTAAAGAACAGTAATTCAAACTTTCTGGGCTCAGAAATTCTTAGAGATTTCAGGAAGGCTTTGTTGAGGTGAATCATATCTATCAATAATTATCATACCAAAAATTAAAATACAAATCTTAAATTATTAATTCATTTTAAAATAACAACACACTATATCTTAAAACAGATATTTTTTTGTGGGAAAATAATGGTTTCAAAAAATTTAGGGATAAGAGTGATATTTACTGGCCGTGTGTGCTCAGTTGCTCAGTTGTGCCTGACTCTTTGTGACCCAATGGACTGTAACCCACCAGGCTTCTCTGTTCATGGAATTTTCCAGGCAAGAATACGAGTGGGTTGCCATTTCCTGGTCCAGGGGATCTTCCTGATCTGGGGATCCAACTCCCGTTTCCTGCTTTGCAGGTAGATTCGTTACCACTGAGCCACCTGGGAAACCCAGTATTCATTCACATTATTTCACATCTATTTAGTATCTAGAATAAACAAAAAGAAATCCAGGTTCTCACATTCACTTCTGACATTCAGTCTGTTGTAATATGTTATTTTGTTTAAAGTATGTGAAAAGGGGACTTCCCCATTGGTCCAGTGATTAGAACTCCTCACTTCACTGTGGGGGGCATGAGTTCAGTCAGGAAACTAAAAAGAAAATCTTGCTTCACACAGCTATGCAGGTGGGAAAGAGCAGTACCTTAATCAGACTAGCGTAGACATTCTTCTTTGATACTATACCCAACATGACAAATGGTAGTTTTCTAAACATTAGTTGCAGTGTGGAATCAAAACCATATGAATAAACTTTTCCTACTCTGTTACGTTAATGTCCATCAGTCTTTCTTGAACTTATTTGTTATTTTTTTTAATTTTTATGGGAGTAGAGTAGACTTACAATGTTGAGTTAGTTTCAGGTATATCTTGAACTTTAAATGTATCATTTACTTATGCATGATTTTCTAACATCATGCACTGGTCATTTGGAAAATATTAGTTCTCTGATTTATGCAGGTCTTCCAAAGGCTAACACACTATATTGTTGTTGTTGTTTAGTTACTAAGTCGTGTCCAACTCTTTTGTGACCCCATGGACTGTAGCCTGCTAGGCTTCTTCTGTCCTTGGGATTTCCCAGGCAAGAGTATTGAAGCGGGTTGCCATATCCTTCTCTAGGATCTTTCCAACCTAGGGATCAAACCCATGTCTCTTACATTGCCAGGTGGGTTCTTTATCATTGAGCCACCTGGGAAGCCCAACACACTATATTACATAATTTAAAAATCACATTTATTAATATCACCCCCTCCATCTCCTCAGAAAAGCCTTTTGTTGGTGGTGGGAATGTAAATTTGTACAGCACTAGGGAACAGTCTAAGGTTCCTCTAAAAACTAAAAATAGAGTTGATATATGATTCAGCAATCCCACTCCTGGGCACATACCTAGACAAAATTATAATTTGAAAAGATACATGCACCTGTATGTTCATAGCAGCACTATTCACAATGCATAAAGTAGATGTGAGATATATAGATATATAATGGAATACTACTCAGCTATTAAAAAGAATGAGATAACGCCATTTGCAGCCCCACGGATAAACCTAGAGATTACCATACTAAGTGAAGTTAGTCAGAAAGGGAATGACAAATACATATGATATCACTTATATGTGGAATCTAAAATACAACACAAATGAACACCTTCATAAAAAAGAAACAGACTCACAGACACAGAGAGCAGACTTGTGGTTGGCCAAGGTGGAGGGCAGGTGGAGGAGGGAAGGATTGGAAGCTTGGGATTAGCAGATGCAAACTATTATAAATGGGATGCATTAAAAAAAAAAACAGGTCTTACTATATAGCATAGGGAGCTATATTCAGTATCCTGTGATAAACCACGATGGAAAAGAATATGAAAAAGAATATATATATATATATATATATATGTAAAACTGGGTCATTTTGCTGTACAACAGAAACTAACACAGCATTGTAAATCAACTATACTTTAATAAAAAAATTTTTTAAGCCTTTTAATTATAGGGGAGAGATTAAGCTCATGGTGGCAGATACAATTTGCTAATTGTAAAATGCTAGTTTTTACTGAAATCTCGTATTTTATCACTAGCAACAGATATTGTCAGCTTGTTTAAGTCACAAGCTCACTTTGTTCATTTACAAGAAGATGTCTCCCAATAACCAAGTTTGAATACCATATTTTGTCTCTTGCTTATTCTTTTAAGTAAAAGTAGTAGTCCACACACAGAAAGAAAGAAGAGATGGCTCAGCTTGCAATTCAGACAACACATATGCTTTTCCTAAAGCCAACCATTAGAATTCAGTATGCAGCAGAAGTGCTTCATGCATACTTCCGGTTTCATCACACAGAATATTAAAAAGATGCCTAGCCATGTGGCAAGAGTTGATAAAATTAATCATTTTTATTGCTTTATTAAGAACTTTTTAGGTGAAGCTGGCTTTCGTGTGTGTGAGGGCATGAATATGAAGAATCTGACTAGTGCCACAGTTTAGAGCCACAGTTTTGGTTCATGCTAATGCATCAGTGAACTTACTATTGCTCTTGTACCTTCAATGTAAATGTCAGCTTTCTAAAATGTAATATATAAATTCTTGTTCCACTTATACTTTTTATGGAGTGGGGTTTTGTCAGAGGAGAAAATTATCTTAAAGATCACATGGAAGTAAATATTTCCAATAATAGCCACAAAAAATAGTGAAAAGGTGGGTGAATTGTTACTTCTTTTTTTCCACCTTTTTTTTTTTTTTTGACCAGAGGATAATTGCTTCACAATATTGTGTTGGCTTCTGAATTGCTACTTCTAACCTAAAGGACTAACTGCTAAGGAACTGCTGTCCCATGCTATTATGGTTTAATTTAGTCACTCAGTTGTGTCTGACTCTGTGAACCCATGAACTGTAGCCCACCAAGCTCCTCTGTTCGTGGGATTTCCCAGGCAAGAATACTGGAATGGGTAGCCATTTCCTTCTTCAGGGCATCTTTCCAACTCAGGGATTGAACTCATGTCTCTCCCATTGGCAGGTGGATTTTTACAACTGAACCACCAGGGAAGCCCACTGTCCCATCATAAACAATTATAAAAATAGGGGAAATATATGAAACAAACTATTTTTTTCAGATATTGGACAACAGGCAGCACAGACCTGTGACGCTATAACCAGGGAAACCAATGAGGTGATCGCTTGCTCTGGACTGCTACCTGGATACATGTTTCCAGGATACAAGACACAGGCAGAACCCAGCTGTCTCACTTAGTTGAGGAAAGGAGTTCTGGGACACTAATGAAGCTACATTTGTGGGACAGAATCCTGGGGAGGAGAGAGGCACTGAAGGAGAAATCTCAAGAGATCTGCAGAGGAGTCCCCTCAGATCATTGACTGAATCCTGATCTTCGTGTTTAGATGAACTCCCGAAACTGAGTAAAGAATCACCCTGAAGCAGAGACCACACAATACACAGAACTCAAACAGGGACAGGCCCACACCAGGCATAGAATAGAGTCTTCAGAAGGGAGTCACTCGCACAGCGGTGATCTAACTGATTTTAGATGGAAGGCTGCTCTGACGTACCTTAAAAAAAGCAGAAAAGCCATCCTCAAAACTGTCAATCTGACTCCAACTAACTTAATTGTGTGTCAGGTCAAAGGTCAATATTTTTGAAGGGATACAACAATACCTAGCACCCAACAATATAAAAATCCAACTACTGGCATACAGAAAATATAATTCATAACCAAGAGGACAGTCCATCAACAGAAATATACTTAGAAATGACAGAGATGGTGAAATAGGAAAGCTTCTAAATCAGCTGCTATAAATATGCCCCAGAGGCTCAAAAATGCAGGGAAAAACAGGCATACTAGAGAGCGAAATGGAAGAAAAAGGAACAAAGAAAAGATTGACTATAGACTTCCTATCAGAAATGATATAAGCCAGGAGACAAAGGAGTGACGTTTTTAAATACTGAAAGAAAAACCTGTCAATCTAGAATTCTACACTCAACAAATTGATCTATTAAAAATGAAGGCGAACTAAAGATTTTTTTCATACAAAAGAAATTGAGAGGATAATTCAGCAAACTACAATGCAAAAAATATTAAAGTTCTTGAATCCAACAATGTATAAAAAGAATAAAGTGGAATGCAAGGTACATCAAAATCCAAAAATCAGTCAAGGTAACTCAGTTTATTAATAGGAGAAAGAAGAAAAAGCATGTGTCTACATTAATTGACAGAGAGAAAGGCAGTTGACAAAATCCAGCACCTACAGCCAGATGGAAAACTAGGAAAGAGTATTTACAGAAAACCTACAGCTAGTATCATACTGAATGGTGAAATAATGAATGGTTCCCATTGGTTTGAGGAAACAACTCAAACGTATGTCAACTAATAAATGGATAGAAACAAATGGTAGTATAATCTTTTCAAAGGAATAATTATTCCGCAATAAAAAAGAATGAACAGCTGAGACATGCAACAACATGAAAAAGTCTCAAAACATTATGCTAAGTGAAATATTGCAGACACAAAATACCTTTTACTTCGTGATTCCATGCATATGATTTCTTTAAAAATGGAAACTACAGTGATCAATAGCACATCAGTGATTACTAGGAGCAGGAAAGTGAAGGTGAAGTCATTTAGTAGTGTCCGACCCTTTGCAACTCCATGGATTGTAGCCTACACTGCTCCTCCATCCATGGGATATTCCAGGCAAGAGTACTGGAGTGGGTTGCCATTTCTTTCTTCAACTAGGAGCAGGACTTGCTGGCAATTGACTACAAAGGGGCAGGAAGGAGCTTTTGGGTGGGGGGGGGGGGCGGGGGGAATGAAATTGTTTCTATATCATAAAGTTGAAAAAAAAAAAAAACACTTCTAGGCACACCCTAACGGAAAAGGTGATGGCACTCCAGTACGCTTGCCTGGAGAATCCCATGGACGGAGGAGCCTGGTAGGCTGCAGTCCATGGGGTCGCAAAGAGTCGGACACAACTGAGCGACTTCACTTTCACTTTTCACTTTCATGCATTGGAGAAGGAAATAGCAACCCACTTCAGTGTTCTTGCCTGGAGAATCCCAGGGATGGGGGAGCCTGGTAGGCTGCCGTCTATGGGGTCGCACAGAGTCAGACACGACTGAAGCGACTTAGCAGCAGCAGCAGCAGCAGCAGGCACATCCTAAACTTCCTATCATCTGGAGTATTCCATAGTCCTCCAATTGTATCCATTCCTTAGTACCCTCTACCATTTTCTTGTCCTGTGCTAACCCAAAATATACACACTTCCCTGTTTGGCTGTTGGGGAGGACATTATTTGTGACCACAGTCACTACAGTTCATAAGGAGAGACAAAGCATTGCAAGTTGGCAGAAGCAATGGTCATGAGAAAAGCCAGCTATGAACAGCCCCTGAGCGTTAGAATAATCTTTCAAGCACAATTATATGCTGCTGCTGCTGCTAAGTCGCTTCAGTTGTGTCCGACTCTGTGCAACCCCATAGACGGCCTCCAACCAGGCTCCTCTGTCCCTGGGATTCTCCAGGCAAGAACGCTGGAGTGGGTTGCCATTTCCTTCTCCAATGCATGAAAGTGAAAAGTGAAAGTGAAGTCGCTCAGTCGTGTCCAACTCTTAGCGACTTCATTGACTGCAGCCTACCAGGCTCCTCTGTCCATGGAATTTTCCAGGCAACAGTACGGGTGCCATTGCCTTCTCTGAATTATATGCTATATTTCATCAACTCTAAGATGCTTTTTTTTCATATTTTAACTTATTTGAAACAGGGATGCATCTTCAGTTGATGACATCATGCAATTATAACTGGCTGTGTTTCTTTTTCTTAGCAATACCTTTTTTCAAACAATGCACCTTAGAACTAATGGCAAACCCCAGAGTCAATAAACTGCAAGATGGCTGGACAGAGGATGCGCAGGATGTGGCTGTGGCTTCTGGGGTAAGAAATCAGAGATAAGAGCAAAGTTTGAATCCAGAGGACTGGAACCATGCCCTGGGCCGGAGTCTTCATGTTACATTTGAAATGAACAGCCCTGTCCCCACTTATTCCTGTCCCTTGTTAAAGCTGAGGAGGTACGCTGGCAAATAGTTGCTAACAAACTCAGGAACAAGCTGGAAGAAATAATGCTAGGGAAAGGTAACAAGTGCATGTCCCATCTCCAGCAGGTGGCACCACAGAGAAGACAAAAGGATTTGGGCCTGGCTCAGGTGAGGGAGAAGGCAATGGCACCCCACTCTAGTACTCCTGCCTGGAAAATCCCATGGACGGAGGAGCCTGGTAGGCTGCAGTCCATGGGGTTGCTGAGGGTCGGACACGACTGAGCGACTTCACTTTCACTTTCATGCATTGGAGAAGGAAATGGCAACCCACTCCAGTGTTCTTGCCTGGAGAATCCCAGGGACGGGGAGCCTGGTGGGCTGCCGTCTCTCGTGTCGCACAGAGTCAGACACGACTGAAGCGACTTAGCAGCAGCAGCAGCAGCAGGTGAGGGAGAGTATGGATAGCCAACTGCATTATGAAATTAGGTACTAAATTGCCACAGTGCTACTAGGGGATGAGAGGACAGGGCTTCCCCACTATAATTACTTATCTTTCTGAACTTTAGTTTCTTCATTTGTAAAATAAGGGATAATGGTCATACCAACCTAACAGAATGAGTACATGGACTAAAACATAAAAAAACATCTCCGGGCTAAAAACAAGCCTGGCGTATGGTAATACTCGATAATTTATGTGTCATTATAGTCACTTCCGTAAATACTCAAAACTACATTCATTCATTCACTCATTCTTTCAACAAGCATGTTTAGCAGTTATGATGCTAGGAGCTGGATAGTTTATTGTATTTTGTCACTGTTCTTTATGTCCTTTTAATATGCTTAGAAATAGCCAGTAACAAACACTAGTTCCTCATACTCTCAACTACTTACCATCCTCAATGTATTTTATTTGTTCCGATATCTTGCCAATTAAGCAATTAGTTGAAAATAGAGCCAAGGTTTTATTCTTTATATTAAAACCAATACTATTGATTCATCATAGAATATCCCAGCTGTTTGCATGCCAATAATGATCTAGAAAAATATACAAGGCTGAAAAAAGAGAAATAGAAAGTGGCTTCATTACGGAAGGAGGTGTTATTGTAAGGCAGTCATTTGCTAAATAAAGATAATACTACACTAGCACAGATTTTGAGAGAAATAAATGAAATTATATGTCAAGATGCATAAATTTATTGTTATAAGCAGACTCATTATTATAGATTTTGTAATAAAGAATAATATGGTATTCCAAAACTAATATATGTCAATTATACCTTTTTTTAATTTAAAAATTATTTTCTTTTGATTGATGAATATTTTTAGTAAAATTCCTAAGAGAGCTAGAGAAAAATATTTCTCTGAATTTAGATATGATTTTTTTATTGTATTGAAAGGAAATTATCCAAGATTAATTAATGGGCACTAGTGCTACATCTGTCATCTGTACTTTCTATTTTCCAAATTTGTATTTCTTCCTTTGATTCCAAGCCCCTTAGCCTTTCAAGTTTAGACCAGAGGTTGCTCAACCCTGGCTGCTCAGTAGAATCATTTGGGGCTTTTGAAAACACTGATGCCCAGGACTTATCCCAGAATGACTAAGGCAGAATCTGGACATTAGTCATTCTAAAAGCTTTCCAAGTGATCGTAGTGTGATTCAATACAGAGAATCACTGGTAGCAAATTAAACACCACCTATGGCTTCCCTCATGGAGAAGGAAATGGCAACCCACTGCAGTGTTCTTGCCTGGAGAATCCCAGGGACAGGGGAGCCTGGTGGGCTGCCGTCCATGGGGTCGCACAGAGTCGGACACAACTGAAGTAACTTAGCAGCCGCAGCAGCATGACTTTCCTCATAGCTCAGTCAGTTAAAAAATTGCCTGCAGTGCAGGAGACCCGGGTTCGATTCCTGGGTTGGGAAGATCCCCTGGAGAAGGGCATGGCAACCCACTCCACTATTGTTGCCTGGAGATCCCATGGACAGGGGAGCCTGGTGAGCTACAGTCCATGAGGTCGCAAGAGTCGGACACGACTTAGCAGCTCAACCACCACCACTACCATGCTATTTAAAAATCACACACTTGCAACAATACACTTTCCGATGTCAACTTCTCTCCTGACGTCATTATCCCTTTTTTGTACCCCTATCACCCTTTAATTATACTTTTCTTATTGTGGCTAATAGTCCACCTTATTGTATAATTACTTTTGTATGTATTTAAATTATCTTTTAGAATATACCTTTCCTGAAGATAAGAACATTCCCGGCGTTCCTGTCGCATCTCAAGAGGAGACATTCTCAACAGGAAAGGCGAGAGGAACTCCAGGGTTGCGCCACCATTCCAAGAGTCCCCCAGATGTCTCAGTCCATTCCAGAGGAATCTGTTTTCCTGCACTGCCTCGACTTTCACGCAGAGAATCGACTCACACCACGGTGGCACGTGGGACAGCCCTGTGGGAAAGCCTCATGGGAAAGCCTCTAGGGAAAGCCACAGATCCCTTGATCCACGCGACGGGAAGCGTGACGCTGCTGCTACAGCTCGGGAGGAAAGCGCACGTGCATGCCCCCACTCGAGACGAGGACTGACTCCCTGTGGAGACTCCAGAAGTACCCCAAGATCCATGTCAGCACTGGAGAGGAATCCTCAGGTTCCGGCCCCGACTCCACACAAGGTCTTAGCCCCCGGCATCGACTGGAGAGGAATCCCGAGAGGCCCTCTAGCAACTCGCATGGGGACTGGCCTTTCCTGAGGCCACCAGAGCGGGTCCCTGAGGTCCCCGTCGTAACTCGAGAGCACCTGCCGCAACGCGAGAAAATCCAGAAGGTTCTCCCCTCCAGGCGAGATGAGGCCCATTTCCGCTGAGCCGTCTAGAGGCTAATCACACCTTCCCTCTGCTGTTTCAGTTATCCACCTTTCGATTTCACTGTGGAATGACCCTGCATCCCATCTCCCCAACCTTCACTCCTGCCTTATACCTCCCTTCTGACTAATATAATTAATTTTTTAAATTTACTTATTTTATTTTGGCTGTGTCAGGTCTTAGTTGCAACGTGTGGAATTTCTGTTGCATCATGCAGGGTCTTTTGTTGCGGCGCATGGACTCTCTAGTTGTGGCGCAGCCTCCAGAGCACATGGACTAAGCAGTTGTCATGCACGGGCTTAGTTTCTCCACAGCATGTGGAATCTTAGTTCCCCAGCCAGGGATTGAACCCGTGTCTCCTGCACGCCAAGGTGGATTCTTCAGCACGGGACCACCAGGGAAGTCCTTAATACACCTATTTTCTTTTCCTAATTCAGGTGTCACCTCCACACACTTAATTTTGTTCTCAGGAATTCTATTCACCGTTCATACTTCTTCCAAGTGTTTTCCCCCTCAAATTATCACAAGAACAGCTTTACCATTCTTCCTCTCCCTTGGTTCTTCCCTTACAGCTTCACTTTTTTCCACTTCCTACTAACTCTTTGCCTCATTCCCTCCCCTATCATTCAACCACCTTTTCTCTAAGTCCCCCACAGGGACTATTAGCCTCATTCAAAGGAATAAGTTGCTTAAAGGACAGAGCTGGGGTGTTCGGGGGCATCAACTCTGGCCAGTGTTGGTGAGGTGTTCAATGAGAGCTAGACCTTGAGACAAAAGAAAGGTTAGTGCGGAAGACCAGATCATCCATACTGGTTAGGTGGGGTGGGGGACAAGCCATGGGTGAGGATATGGACCATTGTCGCAATGCCAAGAGGAAGAAGTAAGACAAGAAGAATAACCAGCAAGTTCATGACCTGCCAAGAGGAAACAGGGTAGACTCAGGAACAGTTAGAGAGGAAAAATAGGTAACAAAGTGCAGAGATCAGAGTTCACAAGGCATACAGTTAATGAATGAAAGATTTACAGGTTCTGGTTTAATCAGCATTCCACACCTCTTTTTGCTATCCTGTCAGCCTTAAAGTGCTCGTACTTAGATACCTTCTTGCTCTGCTCCTTATTAAAGACCTTTCTCCTGATAGCTCTCCTACAGCTATCAAACTAGGACTTAGTGGTGTAAAAGGTGAAAATTGCTTATAGTCCTTAGCATAGACGGTAGACAGACATGTTAGCTTCTTAGATGCAGTTCCTGTTAACAGAGCTGGGGGAATGAGAAGATCATGTCAGGTGTTACGGAGGCTGGATTGGACCAGACAGAAGTATTGACTCAGAGAGGTGGAAGCACAGGCAATCTTAGGGGTAAATGCAAATTACTGCTGTGAAGAGAAATCGGAAGTTCATGCTAAAAGGATAGCATCAAGCATGGGATCAGAGAGACAAGTCTAAGGCCATAAATTGGAGGAGGGGCAAGGGATCAAAGCCAGAATGTTTCTAATATTTTCATGAAGCAGAGTGCAATCATGAAATAAACACTAGGCCTGCACAGCGTGTCAGAGCAGGCATTCCCGAGACCTGGACTCGTGTGCTAGGATAGCTAACCAATTTAAGGACACAGGGCTGATAAATCTCGTCCAAGAGATCCCTCCTATCAGACAGGATAGACCCAGAGTTGCCCATCTGAGTTTTCTTGATGGAGGACGGAGCTGCTCTCTTGGGTGTGTATGAGTATCCAAGGGCACACTTCAGGGGGCCCCTCCTACTGGACCAGAGTGGGAACAGGTCTTGAAGGTTGTGGCTATATCAACTTCACTAAGCATTTACCTGGGGCCTCATGTAAGACTGCTGGAGTCAGTCTTCAAGGTGTATAATAGAGGCCAGGTGCTGAAATGTGTAGGACAGCACATACCAGGGGAACTGCATGGGGAAGGCAATCAGAGCTATGAACACTGCAATTCTGAACTTTGTAATAGACTCTCTGGCAAAGACAGATGGGGTGGATGGTGGAAGGAGAGTCAGCAGCTCTCCCATCTGAATCCCTCCCCTTGCTCTCTGGTACTTACTGATCAGGCCTTAGATTGTAATGTCCCTTGTCATGCTAACGGAGGACTGTAGGTATTTCCGAGCAACCTGAGTACCTACAGGGATCTGACCAGGAGCTGGGTTCACAGAGGTTTAGGATGATACCAGGAAGAAGTGGAGGTAAAACTGTAAATACCACAAAAGGGAGTATCCAGGGGAGGTGAGTTCCGGGAGCTGTTATTTCTGGATAACTCACTTACCTGTTCATCTTTGCTGGAATTAAATACAAAGAGTGCCACTGTCCGAACCTCCTCTGAAAAGTGTCGTCCTCAATAAATTCCACAGCTGCATAAGAATATTTGGGCACTGATGATGGTGACTTCCAAACTGTCCCAGGAGAGTCATTAATGCAGACAATATTTCAGAGCCCGCTAAGTCACAAGCCTTAGGGTCCTTGCGCACAGCCCTGCCCTGACCTCCCCAGAATGGGGGACAGAGGATCCACTTGGGGGTCAGTCCCCTTCCCCCTCAGCACAGTGACAGTTCTATCAGTACTCTTCCTTGACCTTGTTACAATCACCCTCCAATCCCATCAGGTGAATAATATCACCCCCTGGGCAAAGACATACGACCTGATCAAGTGACTTGCCCGGTCACATAGCACTGAGCAGATGACCTTGAACCTAGGTTGGCATTGTTTCAAAGTCCATGATCTTACCAACTAAATTAGTACTGCCTCAAGGTAGAGAACAGTCTTGGGGGACAAAAAGCACAACTGAAGGACACATCAGTCAGACACTGGTCAGGGCTTGCTGATTTCAACATTAATTCCAATCACAGCCAAAAGGGAAGAGAAAGTGTGTATAAATGATGGGCACCTGGTGGTCTAGAAGGACCTAGCTATTCTAGAATCCATCTAAATCCAGTATGGGGATTTTCCATAAACCTTTGTTGAGGGGCCTGGAAAAAGAAGTTCTTTTGTTATTGCTGCTTGTTTTTATTTTTTAAATCAAGAGCCAAACTTGATTTTGCTGGTTAAATGATGAGTTTCTCAAAATGACTAGGTGGGAAAGATCTAATGCTGGGAAAGATTGAGAGCAGGAGAAGAGGGGGATGACAGAGGATGAGATGGTTGGATGGCATCACCAACTCAATGGACATGAGTTTGAGTAAACTCCAGGAGATAGCAAAGGACAGGGAAACCTGGGGTGCTGTGGTTCATGGGGTCACAGAGAGTTGGACATGACTTAGCAACTGAAAAACAACAGTACTCACTGAAGGCACAATCCAGGACCCAAGAAACACCAGGACAGCAGTAAGTTTATGAAAAGAATTATTTAGGGGCTTCCCTGATGATCCAGTGGTTAAGAAATCTGCCTGCCAATGCAGGGCACACAGATTCAATCCCTGTTCCGGGAGGATCCCACACACCGTGGAGAAATAAGCCCAGGCCCCACAGCTACTGAGCCTGTGTTCTAGAGACCAGGATCTGCAACTACTGAGCCCACAAACTGCAACTACTGAAACTCTCGCATTTTAGAGCCCATGCTCTGCAACAAGAGAAGCCACTACAATGAGAAAATCAAGAACCACAACTAGAGAAAGCCCACACACCACAACAAAGAGCCAGCACACTGCAGAAAAGACCCAGTGGAGCAAAAAAAAAAAAAAAAAAAAGATTTATTTAAATCAAAGAAAGCATTAGTCTAAATAGGAAGTAAGGATTATAGAATCTTTCAAATGAATACAACTACATCATAGAAATTTGGAAATAGAACAAAATAAAATCAGGCACAATTTGAATTCTACCAGATAATCACTGTTATCATTTGATAACATTTATATACATATTTTATAATCATATTTATAGACTTTGCAATAATTCTATGCATATTATTTCATATCCTGCCTTCTTAACAATATTATATCATATGCACTTTTCCATTTTGAGTAATAGTCTTCATAAGTTTATTTAGTTTTATAATATTTCATTAATTGAGATATAACCAAAATTAATTTAAATCATTCTGCTCCTGTTGGATATTTAGATCACTGCAAGTTTTTGCTATTATAAATTATTCTGCAGTGAACATCTTTATGCAAATGGAATTTTATTTGCATAAAGTATTTTAGATTCATTACTTCTTGTATTTACTACCACTCTAGGCCAGATCTTAAGCATCACATAGCTCCATGAGTGAATTCACATGCTAGTCAGTCTCCCTAGCTTCTGATCTATCCTGCATAACACTAAGAGATTAATTATTCAAAAATGCCACTTTAGTCACATCAATTTCTTACCTAAGATATCCTTCTCTGTCTGCCTTCCATCACCTGGTATAATTTGACTATTCTATTGTAACCTTTATAGACCAAGTGGAAGTGAGTTGGGGTCCCAAAGGCTAATCAGCAAGACCCAGGAAAACAGATGGTAGAGGTAACTTACTTGGTAGGTAGGAGAAATTAAAAATCAGCCAGACTTGTTGGTAATAGGATATCAATCAGTTCAGTTCAGTTCAGTTGCTCAGTCGTATCCGACTCTTTCCCCATGAATAGCAGCATGCCAGGCCTCCCTGTCCATCACCAACTCCCAGAGTTCACTCAGACTCATGTCCATTGAGTCAGTGATACCATCCAGCCACCTCATCCTCTGTCATCCCCTTTTCCTCCTGCCCCTAGTCCCTCCCAGCATCAGAGTCTTTTCCAATGAGTCAACTCTTCGCATGAGGTGGCCAAAGTATTGGAGTTTCAGCTTTAGCATCAGTCCTTCCAAAGAACATCCAGGACTGATCTCCTTTAGAATGGACTGGTTGGATCTCCTTGCAGTCCAAGGGACTGTCAAGAGTCTTCTCCAACACCACAGTTCAAAAGCATCAATTCTTCAGCACTCAGCTTTCTTCACAGTCCAACTCTCACATCCATACATGACTACTGGAAAAACCATAGCCTTGACTAGACGGACCTTTGTTGGCAAAGTAATGTCTCTGCTTTTCATAATCAATAAGAAGCAAGCTATTCACCTCAAAGAAACATGGGAAGCCCTGGAAATTAGAGGCACTAAATAAGGCAGAGCGAGGCATGAAATGAAACTAGAAATAGAGGGACCAAGACTTCCCATTAGGTCCAGTGGCTAAGACTCTGCACTCCCAATGCAGGGGGCCCAGGTTCAATCCCTGGTCAGGGAACTAGATTCCACATGCCACAACCAAAAATTTGAATGCCACAACTTAAAAAAAGATCTTGCATTGCACAACCAAATAAATAAAAAAAAATTTTTTAATAGATGGTGCCGGGGTCCAGCCCCGGTGGATCCAGGGTGATTCGAAGGTGGGGGGACGGAGTCGGTGTCTTTGGAAAAATACATATTTAATCACAGATATAGAGAGATTAGGAATGGATAGTGTAGTAGGAAGATTAGTGGAGAAAAGGAGGCTGAATAACTTGGATTACGTGGAATAGCATCCATGCTCCAGATGGGAATTCAGCCAGAAAAACGGGAGCAAGAAAGAAGCGACATGGGGGAATCAGTCTTTCCGGAAACTGATCCGATTTCTTTATTTTGGGGTTTGCTTATATACCTTTTGTTACACATAGGGATGAATACAGAGTCGTGCGGGGGTCAGCAGTCCTGACCTTTATCAAAATCAGGTGCTTCACATAAATGTATAAAAAAAAAGGTCTTAGGGATATTACATCATCTTCTGGCCATGAGTGAGACCTGCTGACATTTTATGATCCTTTCTTTCTGATAACCAAAAAACTTATTTCTTCCAAGGGTGTTTTTTCTTAAACCAGGCACCACCCTCCAAATAAAGTTGCATTCCTATAGGGTGAGGGTGTAGTGAGTTACAATCAAGAAAGGAATTTATTTAACCCAAGGTTAACATGATTAATCTTAAAGGTTAATACTTATTTCTCCTATATGCTTAAAGGTTAATACTTATTTCTCCTATATGTTTAAAGGTTAATACTTATTTCTCCTATATGTTAGTTATATTCATTTTAAGGGTAGGGAACATGGAGATTTAGCAGCAAACATCAGCCCAACAAATGAAAATCCTTTCACCAATGCTCCTCTTAAGATCTATTTAGTCTTAAGATATGATAAAGCTACATTTTTACATGGCAAGGACACAGTGATATATAACAAAGCACAGTGATCTATTACAAAAGAGAAAATCCATTAACTCAAAAAGTCTAGTATCACTAACATCAAAAACTACTATATTTCCCTTTGCTATATTCCAAATACATTGATTAATATATTCCCAAGTGCCTAAGGATATGGAGGCCTGGCGGCAATCATTGACTCAACAAGAAGAAAAAGTCCTATGCTAATTAAGACTCTCAAAATACTCCAAAACTCTCTGTGCTGTTTACAGTTGAGAGGTAGTAAACAATCATGTGGCAGGAGTATGGATAATCCTGTCACACAAGCTAGTCTGTCAGCAGAGAGGTTTGACCTGAGACATCCTTGTCCCACCCAGAGCAGGGAATTAGCAACAATTATTGACACAACAAATGAAAAAACCCTTCACCAATATAATTCCTAACCAACTGTACTAATAATTTCCAACTCCCCAAAAGATTTTGCCTTTAGTAAGTCTAAAACATCTCGTGCCTCTCAGGTTGGGAGGCTGTAAACAATCACATGTGGCCGGACAAACCTATACAGGTGGGCTAGATAACCTTCAGAGGAGTCCGTAAGCTGAAACACTCTTGTCATGCCCAAGAACCTTTATTGCCTTGGAGCTGCACGTTTACTCCTTCTCAGAGAGAAACGGTTATGGGGGAGAGCCCCCCGTAAAGTCAGAGGTGTAGGTGAGAGCATAAAACAGACTCTGGTTTTGGGGTTAGATGCTCGGGAACAGGGGGTTTCCTGAGGCTTGATCACGCCTTTGCGTATGCCAAGCCTCCTTCCTCATGACCTTTGCCATGGGCGGAATTCCTCACGCTGGCCCCCGGCAAGATGGATTAGTTGAAAGTGGCTGTAAAAAGTCTCTTCCATACTCTATGAAGTTGGGTGCTCCTCACCAACTCAGAGAAGGAGTGGGAGGTTTACTTTTGGAGAAATTTAACCCTACAATCTGCACATGGACACCAGACAGAGTAGAGGAAGGCAGTGAAGAAATGTCCCTAAGATTTCTTTGCATGAAAGTTTGTATAGTGGATGGTGTAGTTCAAGGTCCCCTACTCCACTGTCATCTCCCAAGCTCAGACCACCAACCACCAACCTGTCTCACCACTGTTCCCCATCCCTGCCTCTAACTTCCTGGGGATGGAGTGCACATACATTTGCATTTGAAGGTCAACCAGTAAAACAGCTATATGCCTGCCAATTACCCTACAGTGAAGCAAGCACACCAGACAACAAGCCATGTTCATACTCATTAAGTTGCCAAGTAGGACTTCTAAAATATCCGACTTTTAACTGTAAAAGGACAACCTATGATCACTGAGCAATTGAGGAATACCATCTATGTTGTTCTTTTCCAAGACTGGTTTGGATATTTTAGTTCCTTTACCCTTCCACAGAATTCTTCTGATTTTTTTCTACAATAGATTAACTTTGTCTTTTCTAAAACCTAATATGTGTGCATGCTAAGTTGCTTCAGTCACGTCCGACTCTTTGTGACCCTAGGGACTGTAGCTCACCTGACTCCTCTGTCTGTGGGATTCTCCAGGCAAGATACTGAATAAAATCGAATAGTATGTATTCCAGCTTTGTTCATTCAGCATGCCTGTGACATTCAGGCATGTATAAGTAGTATATTCCTTTTGATTACTTACTAGTATGTATCACACTGTATGATTATATCACAATTTTTAACCTACTTTCCTACTGATAGATACTTTGTCTCCAGATTTGGGCTAATATGAAGAGAGCTGCCGCAAGTGTTCATGTTTGTATGTTTGAATGGATATACAACTTTGTTTCTCTTGAGTAAATAACTAGGGGTGGAATTGCTGGGTCAAAGAAAGGGATAACATCACAAGAAATTACCAAACCTTTTCCAAGGTGATATTACAATTTTACATCCCACCAGTTGCTTCACATCCTCAACATTTTCCACCCTCATTTTAAAAAATATATTTTAGCCATTAGAATGGTATCTCATGGGGTTTTTGTTTTTTTTTTTTGGTTGTTTTTTTGTTGTTGTTGTTAGAAGTGGGTATTTATTTTAGAAATAATTTCAAACTTAGGAAAAGTTGCAGATAAAGTACAAAATGCAGTCTCCCTTGAACCAGTTGAGAGTAGTTGCCAATATCATGTTCTTCACTCTCAAATAGTATTTCCTATAGGAAAGGATTTTATCCTGCATGATCACAACACTGTCATCAAAACTGGTATATTCTCATGATTACATATTAGTAGTATTTAAGAACTACTTGCCAGAATGGCCATCATCAAAAAAATCTACAAACAATAAATGTTGGAGAGGGTATGGAGACAAGGGAACCCTCTTACACTGTTGGTGGGATTGTAAATTGGTACAGCCACTGTGGAGAACAGTACGGAGATTCCTTAAGAAACTAAACATAGAATTACCATATGACACAGCAGTCCCACTACTGGGTGTATACCCTAAGAAAACCATAATTAAAAAAGATACATAGACTCCAATCTTCATTGCAGCACTATTGACAATAGCCAGGACGTGGAAGCAACCTAGATGTCCATCGATAGAATGGATAGAATGGATAGAATGGATAAAGATGTGGTACATATATACAATGAGATATAACTCAGTCATAAAAAAGAACAAAATTGAGTCAGTTGAAGTGAGGTAGATGAATCTAGAGGCTGTCATACACAGTGAAGTAAGTCAGAAAGAGAAAAACAAAGATATATTAATGCATACATATGAAATCTAGAAAAGTGGTTATTGATGAATCTATTTGCAGGGCAAGAATAGAGGTGCAGACAAAGAGAACAAAGTTATGGACACAGGAGAGGAAGGAGAGGGTGGGACTAATTGAGAGAGCAGCATTAACATATATACACTACCATGTGTAAAATAGATAAACACCTTGTAGGAAGCAGCTATATAATACAGGTTGCTCAACTTGGTGCTCTGTGATGACCTAGAGGGGTGGGATGGGAGGTGGGGAGAGAGGCTCTAGAGGGAGGGAATGTATGTATACATGAATTTTATTAAAATGTCCATTCTCAGGACTTTCCAGTGGCTGACTCTGCACTCCCAATGCAGGGGGTCTGGGTTCGATCCCTGGCCAGGGAACTAGATCCCACATGCCACAACTAAGAGTTTGCCTGCTGCAACTAAATATCCCACAGGCCGCAACAAAGACCAGAGATCTGGAGTGCCACAACTAAGAACCGATGCAGCCAAATATATAAATATTTCTTAAATGTCCTTTCTCCTCCCACATATCTCTGGGGGTAAACCCTGACTCATTTAGATCAGTGTTGTAATTCATCTCCCCTGCTTCAGTGATATGTTTAGGAAGGGTCATCTATCAGTCAGGAAACTAGAAGCTATGTTTTGCAGGCTAGATATAAAGGGTTCTAATATAGGAAACTGGTGGATTACTCAGAAGAAAAAAAAAGGCCTAAGAGAGCAATGGTCAGATAAATCACTGCTCATCTTCTCAACCTGAAGCATTCAAGCAGATGGCTCTCAAAACTCACCTTGAAGTTTCTGAGTACCACATCTACTCACAATTCTGGCTGAAACAGACTGGAGAATAATGATCTTTCCATCACTCTGGCTCAAGGGTTCCTCCTGTACACATGCTCTAATATGGAACCATATGATAAAGGGGATTCTGGCAAATGTAGCTCCTGGCTTCTCCTCTTCAAAGCAAAGGAGAACTTAGCAGGGGTGATGATGATGCCAAATCAACAAGGGATAATCCAACCCAGGGCATTGACCCAAGTCAGCCAAAGGCACAGGAGGGGAAGAAAGCTAGAGAGCTTCTGAAAAATATTTGCTGATAAACTAAAACAAATACTTGCAGTGAGGATAGTCCTCCTTTGCTTTCCACTGGAGTTTTTATTTCTGTGACTCTTGGAACCAAAGGATTCATCTTATGATCATGAGAGGAGCCAGTTGAGATGGAGGGAGACACAGGGTCTGAAGCTTCTCCAATCTGAATTTCTTGTTATGTGAGATTATATGTTCTTATTTAAGTTATTATCAATTGTTTTTTCTGCTATTTATAACAGATGGAGCACATTACTTAGGTCATGCAGGTAAATCCCAGAAGTAACCATTTACAGGAGTAAAAATGGGAGACTTAATGAAACAAGACTGGGATAATGAGATGTGGTACAGAGCACATTGGCTTTTATTCTGTGCTTTGTGCTGTTTCATGTTGTAAAGATGATATATGCATTACTTGGATAAAAAATTGAATTAGAAAAGGAACAGTCAGGGGACTTCCTTTGTGGGTCCAGTGGCTTAGAACTCTGTACTCCCAATGCAGGGGGCCTGGGTTCAATCCATGGTCACAGAACTAGATCCCACATGCCACAGCTGAAAGTTCACTTGTGGAAACCAGCATAAATAAATAAATAAAAATAGATTAAAGAAAAGGGACAGTGTGACAACTCATGTCCATCTCCACAGTGAGCTTTTCTTGATTTACTCTGATCTATAGAACAAAAAGAAATGGCAATTAAACGCCACAGCTTGTCCTTTTATCTTGGCATTCTCAAATCCAACATCTAAGATTGGATTTAGGTCCTCAAGACATGTCTATTGAAGAATGGGTAAATAAACAAAAGAATAAACACAATTCCAAACACATGGCTTTTCAAAAATAATTTTGTGGGGAACTATACTTTCATTCAAGTTGGACTGTGAAGAAACCTGAGCGCTGAAGAATCGATGCTTTTGAACTGTGGTGTTGGAGAAGAGACTTTTAAAAAAATATATAAATTTATTTATTTTAATTGGAGGCTAATTACAATATTGCATTGGTTTTGCCATACATCAACATGCATACACCATGGGTGTACACGTGTTCCCCATTCTGAACCCCCCCTCCTACCTCCCTCCCTATACCATCCTTCTGGGTCATCCCAGTGCACCAGCCCCAAGCACCCTGTATCCTGCATCGAACCTGGACTGGCGATTCGTTTCATATATGATATTATACATGTTTCAATTCCATTCTCCCAAATCATCCCACCCTCTCCCTCTCCCACAGAGTCCAAAAGACTGTTCTATACATCTGTGTCTCTTTTGCTGTCTCACATATAGGGTTATTGTTACTATCTTTCTAAATTCCATATATATGCATTAGTATCCTGTATTGATGTTTTTCTTTCTGGCTTACTTCACTCTGTATAATAGGCTCCAGTTTCATCCATCTCATTAGAACTGATTCAAATGTATTCTATTTAATGCCTGAGTAATACTGCATTGTGTATATGTACCACAGCTTTCTTATCCATTCATCTGCTGATGGACATCTAGGTTGCTTACAGGTCCTGGCTATTATAAACAGTGCTGCAATGAACACTGAGGTACATGTGTCTCTTTCAATTCTGGTTTCCTTGGTGTGTATGCCCAGCAGTGGGATTGCTGGGTCATAAGGCAGTTCTATTTCCAGTTTTTAAAGGAATCTCCACACTGTTCTCCATAGAGGTTGTACTAGTTTGCATTCCTACCAACAGTGTAAGAGGGTTCCCTTTTCTCCACACCCTCTCCAGCATTTATTGCTTGTAGACTTTTGGATCGCAGCCATTCTGAATGGTGTGAAATGGTACCTCATTGTGGTTTTGATTTGCATTTCTCTGATAATGAGTGATGTTGAGCACCTTTTCATGTGTGTGTTAGCCGTCTGTACGTCTTCTTTGGAGAAATGTCTGTTTAGTTCTTTGGCCCATTTTTTGCTTGGGTCATTTATTTTTCTGGAATTGAGCTGCAGGAGTTGCTTGTATATATTTGCGATTAGTTCTTTGTCAGTTGCTTCATTTGCTATTATTTTCTCCCATTCTGAAGGCTCTCTTCTAACCTTGCTTATAGTTTCCTTTGTTGTGCAGACGCTTTTAATTTTAATTAGGTCCCATTTGTTTATTTTTGCTTTTATTTCCAATATTCTGGGAGGTGGGTCATAGAGGATCCTGCTGTGATTTTTGTTGGAGAGGGTTTTGCCTATGTTCTCCTCTTAAGAGTTTTATAGTTTCTGGTTTTACATTTAGATCTTTAATCCATTTTGAGTTTACTTTTGTGTGTGGTGTTAGAAAGTGTTCTAGTTCCATTCTTTTACAAGTGGTTGACCAGTTTTCCCAGCACCACTTGTTAAAGAGAGTGTCTTTTCTCCATTCTATATTCTTGCCTCCTTCGTCAAAAATAAGGTGTCCATAGGTGCGTGGATTTATCTCTGGGCTTTCTACTTTGTTTGGTTGATCTATATTTCTGTCTTTGTGCCAGTACCATACTGTCTTGATGACTGTGGCTTTGTAGTAGAGCCTGAAGTCAGGCATGTTGATTCCTCCAATTCCATTCTTCTTTCTCAAGATTGCTTTGGCTATTCGAGGTTTTTGTATTTCCATACAAATTTTGAAATTATTTGTTCTAGCTCTGTGAAAAATATCGTTGGTAGCTTGATAGGGATTGCATTGAATCTATAGATTGCTTTGGGTAGTATACTCATTTTCACTATATTGATTTTTCTGATCCATAAACATGGTATATTTCTCCATCTATTAGTGTCCTCTTTGATTTCTTTCACCAGTGTTCTATAGTTTTCTATATATAGGTCTTTGGTTTCTTTAGGTAGATATATTCCTAAGTATTTTATTCTTTTCATTGCAATGGTGAATGGAATTGTTTCCTTAATTTCTCTTTGTATTTTCTCATTATTACCTATGGGAATGCAAGGGATTCTGTGTGTTGATTTTATATCCTGCAACTTTACTATATTCATTGATTAGCTCTAGAAATTTTCTGGTGGAGTCTTTAGGGTTTTCTATGTGGAGGATCATGTCATCTGCAAACAGTAAGAATTTTACTTCTTCTTTTCCAATTTGGATTCCTTTTATTTCTTTTTCTGCTATGATTGCTGTGGCCAAAACTTCCAAAACTATGTTGAATAGTAGTGGTGAAAGTGGGCACCCTTGTCTTGTTTCTGACTTTAGGGGAAATGCTTTCAATTTTTCACCATTGAGGATAATGTTTGCTGTTGGAGAAGACTCTTGACAGTCCCTTGGACTGCAAGGAGATCCAACCAGTCCATTCTGAAGGAGATCAGTCCTGAGTGTTCTTTGGAAGGACTGATGCTAAAGCTGAAACTCCGATAATTTGGCCACCTCATGCGAAGAGTTGACTCATTGGAAAAGATTCTGATAGTGGGAGGGATTGGGGGCAGGAGAAGGGGACAAAAGAGGATGAGATGGATGGATGGCATCACCAACTCAATGCACAAGAGTTTGGGTGAACTCCGGAGTTGGTGATGGACAGGGAGGCCTGGCGTGCTGCAAGTCATGAGGTCACAAAGAGTCGGACACGACTGAGCAACTGAACTGATACTTTCATTCAACTCAATCCATTGCTCAAAAAATAATTTAGAATGATATTTTTATTTCAGCTTTATTTCAGTCGAGGAGTGATACAGAAAGTTTCATTAATTTTGCTATCATGTTTTTATCCAAAAGTGTAACCTATTATGATTATATACTTAAAGCTCAACATTCAGAAAACAAAGATCATGGCATCCGGTCTCATCACTTCATGGGAAATAGATGGGAAACAGTGGAAACAGTGTCAGACTTTATTTTCTTGGGCTCCAAAATCACTGCAGATGGTGACTGCAGCCATGAAATTAAAAGACACTCCTTGGAAGAAAAGTTATGACCAACCTAGACAGCATAATCAAAAGCAGAGACATTACTTTGCCGACTAAGGTCTGCCTAGTCAAGGCTATGGTTTTTCCAGTGGTCATGTATGGATGTGAGAGTTGGGCTGTGAAGAAGGCTGAGTGCCAAAGAATTGATGCTTTTGAACTGTGGTGTTGGAGAAGACTCTTGAGAGTCCCTTGGACTGCAAGGAGATCCAACCAGTCCATTCTGAAGGAGATCAGCCCTGGGATTTCTTTGGAAGGAATGATGCTAAAGCTGAAACTCCAGTATTTAGGCCACCTCATGTGAAGAGTTGACTCATTGGAAAAGACTTTGATGCTGGGAGGGATTGGGGTCAGGAGGAGAAGGGGATGACAGAGGATGAGATGGCTGGATGGCATCACGGACTCGATGGATGTGAGTCTGAGTGAACTCCGGGAGTTGGTGATGGACAGGGAGGCCTGGCGTGCTGCAGTTCATGGGGTTGCAAAGAGTCGGACACAACTGAGCGACTGAACTGAACTGACCTGAACTGAACCCCAAAGTATGTTCCAAATTGTCCTTGACTGTTTCCAAAAGTCCAATGCATCTTTAAGGATGAAAGTTTTTCATTGCTGAGAACTGAAATAATTTGACATAAACTCTGAAGGTAATTCCAAACAGAGACCTCCATGTTTTTGAACAATGCAATGTTCAAATGCAATGCAAAGCAATGACGTATGGATACATGTTGACAACTTAAGAAAAACTCCACTTGGAGTATTAGTGCTACTTGGGATGACAAAAATGTGTTTATATCATGGTTACACGTCATGTAACGCATATATTTATCTATATGAGGATAATGGGAAGACAGTAAAGAAATCCACAATGTCATGAAGACGTGAATAGATAATGTCAATCTAATTTCTAATATTCCTGTTGAGAATCAGTTTTAGTGCTCTCAGGGCATCTTATTAAGATGGAATAAATGAGGCACTAGTGCTACAGTTTTGCTGCTCAACATTTGTTTGATCAGAATTTAACGGATCCTTAAGGCCCTGCTTTCTTCCTTTCTCTTCACTTTGTCTAAACAGCATATGCTAGGTTGTAGGTAGGGATACCTGAGGACCCTTTACATTCAGAGGAAGCATCGTTGTGATGGCAAAAAGTCACTAGATAAATATAAATAGTAACCACAGTGTTTCAAAAATTTCCAAAAGGGGGATAGATCTTACAACCCACAGCAAAACTTCTTGAAAATCTTTGCTTGCTTTCTCCCCTCTGGTGTGTCACTGGGCCTGGCAGGAACACTGTCCTGGTCTTTCTCTACATTTTCTTGCGCACACACCCCACCCCCACCCACCCACTGCCATCTTCCTTCTCCACTTCTGTCTCATAACCCCCTTCCATACATACACCAACTTCTTCCTTTTCTGCTCTACTGCTCTCATCTTCTGAATCTGCTCCGTTCTTGTTTTGTCACTTCCTGAGATCAATGTAATTGTTTTGGGCTGTTTTTAATTCCCTCTCTCTCCCATTAACCTGGTCCAGTGCAATCCTGGGACCAGGGACACAGCGTTGGTGAAGACAGAATTCGCCTTGCCAAGGATAGAAGCAAGGAGATCCAACAAGTCCATCCTAAAGGAAATCAGTCCAGAATATTCATTGGAAGGACTGATGTGAAGCTGAAACTCCAATACTTTGGCCACCTGATGCGAAGAACTGACTCATTTGAAAAGACCCTGATGCTGGGAAAGATTGAGGGCAGGAGAAGGGGATGACAGAGGATGAGATGGTTGGATGGCATCACCGTCTCAATGGACATGAGTTTGAGTAAATTCCAGGAATTGGTGATGGCACAGGGATGCCTGGGGTGCTGCAGTCCATGGGGTCACAAAGAGTCTGACATGACTAAGGGACTGAACTGACTGAAGGTGACAAGGGGGTGAGGCTGTGAGTCCTCAAATATTATTGTTTCTTGTCATACCAACATCTGACAGGCAGAATTACATTTCACTACAAACTATGATGGATAACCTTAACCAGATATACTCTTAGGACATCATCAGGTACAACAAAGCCTGGTTATAGAGTCCAGGTGAACAATTCAGGGACCACGTAGTCACTGAGAAATATGGCTGCAGCCCTGCTGGGAGCTGATTAGATTGGTTGATTTACATGGATGGGTTTACATGCATTTACATAAAATATGCCTCAGTGGTAAAGAGTCTGCCTACTAATGCAGGAGATGTGGGTTCAATCACTGGGTTGGAAATATCCCCTGGAGGAGGAAATGACAACCTACTCCAGTATTCTTGCCTAGAGAACTCCATGGGCAGAGGAGACTGGTGCTGCAGTCCATGGCATTGCAAAGAGTCAGACACAACGGAGCGACTAACACTACTACCACTACATACAAGGAACTATCTCATGCCTGGGACTACCTCATTCCTCAGGACCCCTTCTTTTTATTTGATACCTCAGCACCACTTTCCTAGGCCTGAAAGGGTGTTTAAAGCTCCAGAAAGTGCCAAGAACCCTCCTACATCCCCACACCCTTCTGCTCTCTCTGGACTCTGAACCTTGGGTGAAGTTCTGAGGACTGATGTATAGGGAAGCTGCAGGAGCAGAAATTCCTATTTATTACAGGGTTGCCAAATAAAATACAGGTTACCCAGTTAAACCTAAATTTCACATAAAGAATGAATAATTTCTTAGTATGCCCCCAATATTGATGAGATAAGCTTATAGGTATGATCACTCATCTAGAGCCAGACATCCTGGAATGTGAAGTCAAGTGGGCCTTAGAAAGCATCACTATGAACAAAGCTAGTGGAGGTGGTGGAATTCCAGTGGAGCTATTTCAAATCCTGAAAGATGATGCTGTGAAAATGCTGCACTCAATATGCCAGCAAATTGGGAAAACTCAGCAGTGGCCACAGGACTGGAAAAGGTCAGTTTTCATTCCAATCCCAAAGAAAGGCAATGCCAAAGAATGCTCAAACTACCACACAATTGCACTCATCTCACACGCTAGTAAAGTAATGCTCAAAATTCTCCAAGCTAGGCTTCAACAATATGTGAACCGTGAACTTCCTGATGTTCAAGCGGGTTTTAGAAAAGGCAGAGGAACCAGAGATAAAATTGCCAACATCCGCTGGATCATCGAACAAGCAAGAGAGTTCCAGAAAAACATCTACTTCTGCTTTGTTGACTATGCCAAAGCCTTTGACTGTGTGGATCACAATAAACTGTGGAAAATTCTGAGAGAGATGGGAATACCAGACCACCTGACCTGCCTCTTGAGAAATCTGTATGCAGGTCAGGAAGCAACAGTTAGAACTGGACATGGAACAACAGCCTGGTTTCAAATAGGAAAAGGAGTATGTCAAGGCTGTATATTGTCACCCTGTTTATTTAACTTCTATGCAGAGTACATCATGAGAAACGCTGGACTGGAAGAAACACAAGCTGGAATCAAGATTGCCAGGAGAAATATCAATAACCTCAGATATGCAGATGACACCACCCTGATGGCAGAAAGTGAAGAGGAACTAAAAAGCCTCTTGATGAAAGTGAAAGAGGAGAGTGAAAAAGTTGGCTTAAAGCTCAACATTCAGAAAATGAAGATCATGGCATCTGGTCCCATCACTTCATGGGAAATAGATGGGGAAACAGTGTCAGACTTTATTTTGGGGGCTCCAAAATCACTGCAGATGGTGACTGCAGCCATGAAATTAAAAGACGCTTACTCCTTGGAAGAAAAGTTATGACCAACCTAGATAGCATATTGAAAAGCAGAGATATTACTTTGCTGACTAAGGTCCGTCTAGTCAAGGCTATGGTTTTTCCTGTGGTCATGTATGGATGTGAGAGTTGGACTGTGAAGAAGGCTGAGCACTGAAGAATTGATGCTTTTGAATTGTGGTGTTGGAGAAGACTCATGAGAGTCCCTTGGACTGCAAGGAGATCCAACCAGTCCATTCTGAAGGAGAGCAACCCTGGGATTTCTTTGGAAGGAATGATGCTGAAGCTGAAACTCCAGTACTTTGGCCACCTCATGTGAAGAGTTGACTCATTGGAAAAGACTCTGATGCTGGGAGGGATTGGGGTCAGGAGGAGAAGGGGACGACAGAGGATGAGATGGCTGGATGGCATCACTGACTTGATGGACGTGAGTCTGAGTGAACTCTGGGAGTTGGTGATGGACAGGGAAGCCTGGCGTGCTGCAATTCATGGGGTTGCAAAGAGTTGGACACGACTGAGCGACTGAACTCAACTGAAGCTTATTTTAAAAAGCACTCGTTCTTTATGTGAAATTCAAATTTAACTGGATGCTCCTGTTTGATTATCTGTTCTTACCTAGGCTGGTAACCCTAATTTATGAGAATCAACCAAGAGTGAAAAAATCTTAAGCTTAAAAAATGGGAATTCTCAGGTATAATCTGCTTCTTGAGTTGCCCACAAGAAAATGTACCTGAAACATGAAAATATCAAGAAAGCAGTCTCTAAAAGACAAATACTATATCACGCTCAGGTGGGATGTAAACTAGGGCACAAATGAGCCTTTCTACAAAACAGAAACAGGCTTGTGGTTGCCAAGGGGAAGGGAAGGGCTGGGAGTCGGGTTAGCAGATGAAACCTACTATGCATAGGATGGATAACAACAAGGTCCTACTGCATAGCCCAGGGCACTACATTCAACATCCTGGGGTAAACCATAAGAGGAAAGAATGCTTTTTAAAATGTCTGTATGCATATAACTGAGTCACTTTGCTATACGGCACATTTGGCACAACATTGTAAATCAACTATATTTCAATTAAAAAAAAAAAAAGCAGTCTCTGAAAATACCAAGATCAGACAGAGGGAGTCTGCAGCGCTAAGATGCTTAAGTAGCTAGACATATCTTATTGGTCTCCTACATTTAGAGAGACCAAGTCAGCTTGTCCTAAAAGAGTATACGGTGTTGTAGGCACATGAAAATTTACTTGTCAGTAAGTATAGATGAGCTTAAAGTCTCTTCTTGGTTCCTGGAAGGGGGAGTTGGGAATTTCAAAGCAAAATGCTTATAGAAATGTTTAAAAATCTGAGGGAAATCTACATTGCCAAACTGAGAGATGATATAGATCAAAGATCCTACTACAATAAAATAAAACTACAATGACTTGGAAAACTTAAAAGGGATGAGGGTAGGTATCAGGCAATGTGTAAAAAAAAAAAAATCGTTATTTTCCCCCCTTGAAAAACACTAATTGAGTAGAAAAGTGAAAATCTGAAGTGATAAATCCAGTCTAATCTGGCTAATTCTCACTTTCTTATCTTCAATCTTGATTATTCTCATAAAAAGGAGGAAATAAGTCTGACCCTAATTCTTCAGAGAATAAAACTATTACAGAGTCACTTCATGGAGCCAAATCATTATTTTAAAGATAAATACATAATATATGTTTATGTAATTATAAACAATTTCAGTTAAATTAGTGAAAATTATTAGCATTGCATAGATATATCTGGGTCTCCCTGGTGGTTTCAGTGGTAAAGAATCCACCTGCCAAGCAGGAGATGCAGGTTCAATACCTGTGTTGGGAAGATCCCCTGGAGAAGGGAACAGCAACGCACTTCAGTGGACCCACAGAGGACACTGGCGGCTATAGTCCATGGGATCACAAGAGTCCAACAGGGCTTAGCAACTAAACAACACAGATATATCTATATGGGTTATTTACTATTAATCATCAAATTATAAAACCAGAAGAAGCACCAAATTACCTAAATTTCATAGCAGATATCCAATTTATTTGTCTTGTTTTGCTGTTTTAAAGACTACCAATACATACCTCTATTAGATACAGGTATCAAAGCATTCTTGAGTAAAGGTGTAACTACAAAGGATTTTACAGGTGAAATGAGACTGTTTGGCTTCCCAGCGAGGACAGAACAGAACATGTGCTAGTTCAATGGTAGCAGCACCTACGGAAAATGATGAATGCGAAGCAGCTTCCTGCACCCACAGCTATTCCCACCAATAGGATGGTGAATCCAGGGTGAGTTTGAGTCAATGATGAGATTTAGTGCAAGTGAAAGCAGAGCTTCCTTGAGAACAGATCAGTGAAACAGGAAGAGGTGTTCCGAGCAAGTAAAAAGAATGACGCAGTAGGAGGCTTTAGAGTGAAGGCTCAGGTAGTCACAGATAAGATTGTGCTATTTATGTCTCCTTTGAAAAAGTCCAAAAATGACTCCACATGCTCAGCTCTGTTTGAAGGAAACAGACTCTATTCTGCTGAAATATGATTTTGGAGCCATGAAGGTTAATTTTATCTGTCAACTTCACTAGTTTGATTAAACATTACTTCAGGGTGTGTCTGAGGGTGTGTCTGGATGAGATTAGCAGTTGAATCAGCAGGCTCCTAAAGTAGATCACTCTCCCAAGTGCCGGTGGGCATTATCCAGTATCCTATATCTTCATTATAGGCTGGTGTAGAACCCTAAACTGGAGAAGGCAAAGGCACCCCACTCCAGTACTCTTGCCTGGAAAATCCCATGGACAGAGGAGCCTGGTGGGCTGCAGTCCATGGGGTCGCTAAGAGTCGGACACAACTGAGCGACTTCACTCTCACTCTTCACTTTCATGCATTGGAGAAGGAAATGGCAACCCACTCCAGTGTTCTTGCCTTGAGAATCCCAGGGACGGGGGAGCCTGGTGGGCTGCTGTCTATGGGGTCGTACAGAGTCGGACATGACTGAAGCGACTTAGCAGCAGCAGCAGAATCCTAAACAGAATAGAGAAAGAGGTATTTACCCTTTTTGCTTCCTACCTCCTTGAGCTGGGACACTGACCTTCTCCTGAACTTGGGACTAGGATTTACGCCATCAGTTCCTCTGATTCTCAGACCTTCAGATTTAGACTCTAATTACACCACTAGTTTACCTGGGTCTCTAGCTTATAGATGCATTTCATGGCACTTCTCAGCCTTTGTAATGACTTGAGTCAATTCCTCAAATAAATCTCTTTCCCTACATGTATATTGTTAACCTAAAACAATAAAGCAGCCAATTATTTTACCAGTAAAATGGGTTCATTCTGGAGCAGCAAAGGATTGCCATTCAGGGCACACAATGATGGTGAACCACGTGGTAAAACAAAGGAGAAGAAACTTTTTATAGAGTAGAAGGAAGAGTTGGGAGGGGTTATTAAAGAGTCCAACGGAGGAAACTGAGAGCGGGAAGTAGTGGCTTTTCATTGGTTCAGTTCAGTTCAGTTCAGCCGCTCAGTTGTGTCCAACTCTTTGCGACCCCATGAATCGCAGCACGCCAGGCCTCCCTGTCCATCACCAGCTCCCGGAGTTCACTCAAACTCACGTCCATCGAGTCGGTGGTGCCATCCAGCCATCTCATCCTCTGTCGTCCCCTTCTCCTCCTGACCCCAATCCCTCCCAGCATCAGAGTCTTTTCAAATGAGTCAACTCTTCACATGAGGTGGCCAAAGTACTGGACTTTCAGCTTCAACATCAGCCTTCCAAAGAACACCCAACACTGATCTCCTTTAGGATGGACTGGTTGGATCTCCTTACAGTCCAAGGGACTCTCAAGAGTCTTCTCCACACCACAGTTCACAAACATCAATTCTTCGGCGCTCAGCTTTCTTCACAGTCCAACTCTCACATCCATACATGACCACTGGGAAAACCATAGCCTTGACTAGATGGACCTTTGTTGATAAAATAATGTCTCTGCTTTTGAATATGCAATCTAGGCTGGTCATAACTTTCCTTCCAAGGAGCAAGTGTCTTTTAATTTCATAGCTGCAATCACCATCTCCAGTGATGTTGGATCCCACCAAAATAAAGTCTGACACTGTTTCCACTGTTTCCCCATCTAGTTCCCATGAAGTGATGGGACCAGATGCCATGATCTTAGTTTTCTGAATGTTGAGCTTTAAGCCAACTTTTTCACTCTCCTCTTTCACTTTCATCAAGAGGCTTTTTAGTTCCTCTTCACTTTCTGCCATCAGGGTGGTGTCATCTGCATATCTGAGGTTATTGGCATTTCTCTCGGCAATCTTGATTCCAGCTTGTGCTTCTTCCAGCCAGTGTTTCTCATGATGTACTCTGCATAGAAGTTAACTAAGCAGGGTGACAGTATACAGCCTTGACGTACTCCTTTTCCTATTTGAAACCAGTCTGTTGTTCCATGTCCAGTTCTAACTGTTGCTTCCTGACTGCATATAGGTTTCTCAAGAGTCAGGTCAGGTGGTCTGGTATTCCCATCTCTCTCAGAATTTTCCACAGTTTATTGTGATCCACAGAGTCAAAGGCTTTGGCATTGTCAACAAAGCAGAAGTAGATGTTTTTCTGAAACTCTCTTGCTTTTTCCATGATCCAGTGAATGTTGAAATTTGATCTCTGGTTCCTCTGCCTTTTCTAAAACCAGCTTGACCATCTGGAAGTTCGCGGTTCACGTATTGCTGAAGCCTAGCTTGGAGAATTTTGAGCATTACTTTACTAGTGTGTGAGATGAGTGCAATTGTGCAGTAGTTTGAGCATTCTTTGGCATTGCCTTTCTTTGCAATTGGAATGAAAACTGACCTTGTCTAGTCCTGTGGCCACTGCTGAGTTTTCCCAATTTGCTGGCATATTGAGTGCAGCACTTTCACAGCATCATCTTTCAGGATTTGAAATAGCTCCACTGGAATTCCATCACCTCCACTAGCTTTGTTCGTAGTGATGCTTTCTAAGGCCCACTTGACTTCACATTCCAGGATGTCTGGCTCCAGGTGAGTGATCACATCATCGTGATTATCTTGGTCGTGAAGATCATTTTTATACAGTTCTTCCATGTATTCTTGCCACCTCTTCTTAATATCTTCTGCTTCTGTTAGGTCCATACCATTTCTGTCCTTTATTGAGCCCATCTTTGCATGAAACATTCCTTTGGTATCTCTAATTTTCTTGAAGAGATCTCTAGTCTTTTCCATTCTGTTGTTTTTCTCTATTTCTTTGCACTGATCGCTGAGGAAGGCTTTATCTCTCCTGGCTATTCTTTGGAACTCTGCATTCAGATGCCTATATCTTTCCTTTTCTCCTTTGCTTTTCACTTCTCTTCTTTTCACAGCTATTTGTAAGGCCTCCTCAGACAGCCATTTTGCTTTTTCACATTTCTTTTTCTTGGGAATGATCTTGATCCCTGTCTCCTGTACAATATCATGAACCTCCGTCCATAGTTCATCAGGCACTCTGTCTATCAGATCTAGTCCCTTAAATCTATTTCTCACTTCCACTGTATAATCATTGGTTGGGTTGTAACAATCTGATTGGCTGAGCTGTTGCCAGGCAGAGAGAAAATTTTTTTGCTTTTGTTGTTAGTATTAAAGCAGTGTCGCTTCCTGCTGGGGATGCAAAAAAGGTCTCTTATTATTGGTATCTGCATTGACTTCAAGTAGCATGTGTGTGAGTACTCTTCTGCCTCCCAACTCCATTTCAGCGAAGTTTCCCTTCATTCATTTGCATAGTATCCATGTATCTATAGCTATACCTCTCCTACAAAGCTCCATATAGTTAAAGCTATGGTTTTTCCAGTAGTTGTGTATGGATGTGAGAGTTGGACTATAAAGTAAGCTGAGCACCAAAGAATTGATTTTTTTGAACTGTGGTGTTGGAGAAGACTCTTGAGAGTCCCTTGGACTGCAAGGAGATCCAACTAGTCCATTCTAAAGGAGATCAGTCCTGGGTGTTCATCGGAAGGACTGATGCTGAAGCTGAAACTCCAATACTTTGGTCACCTGATTAGAACTGACTCCTTGGAAAAGACCCTGATGCTGGGAAAAATAGAAGGCAGAAGAAGGGGATGATAGAGGATGAAATAGCTGGATGGCATCACCAACTTGATGGACATTAGTTTGAGCAGGCTCCGGGAGTTGGTGGACAAGGAAGCCTGGTATGCTACAGTCCTGGGTCCACAAAGAGTTGGGCATGACGAGCATCTGAACTGAGCTGAACTGACTGGTTCTATTTCGCTGGGAAAACCCTAATAGGAGAGTAAAAACAAGTCCATGAAGCATCACAGAGGGACATGAACCCATATTTGCCAACCTGGAGGCCTCCTCTGGCACATCCTCTTTGCCCAGCCCCAACCACTCACCATCTAAATTCCATTTCCTATTTTTCATTCAGTTTTAGAAGTGACAGTCCATGTGAAAAACAGCAGCTTTTTCTCACTTTGGCAGCTAACCAAAGTATATACTCACTGATGGCAGGAGAAGTCTCTCAGATCTGTATTTCCTAGGGTTCTAAAACCCAGAAGCAAGTGCTTTGCACATAGATAGGAGTTTCAGAGAATTAACAAATGCAATCTCCAAATGGTTAACATTTACAAACACTAACTAGCAGTATATTATTAATCTCCAAAAACAAACCAGACTGCATCACAGAGACCATCCTGCTGGGGATGCAAAGAAGGTCTTTATATTCTTGGGATCTGTACTAACCTCTCACCCAGACTCCTTCAGAATGAGACTGAAGCATGAGGTCAGGGGAGAGGAAAACAGACTGCAGACACCGAAGATATGGCTGCAGCTTTACCAAACTCTGACCAGCACTAAATCAGCCAACACAAAATGAATAAAGTTCCTGTTAGCATGTCACACACACTGGGGAAAGAACAAATGAAATCACATTGATAAAATTCATCTTTCTATAAAATTTGTTCATTGGATCTTTCTCCCAAACCTTCTTTGACATGATTAACCAAAGTTTGAAAACTGAAGATGGGAAACAAACAAAAGCCCATTGGATTATCTAGTCCACATTTTTTGGCCCTGTGTGCAAATTGTGTGTTCCCTAGGGAAATATTTTCTACTTTTTTTTAAAGAATTTTTTTTATGTGGACGATTTTTTAAAACCCTTTATTGGATTGTTAAAATATTGATTCTGTTTTAAAATTTTGTTTTTGGCCAGGAGGTGGACATGATGAGCGACCCAACTAACTTGGGATCTTAGTTCCCTGACCAGGGATTGAACCCACACTCCCTGCATTGGAAGGCAAAGTCTTAGCCACTGGATCGCCATGGAAGTTCCTAGAAATATTTTCTAGAACTTTTGTCTAATCCATTTCTGGTAGATTTGCTCTTGTTTCAGTCTTTTTCTGAAGAATTTATTCCAGTTGTTTTTGTTTAATCACTCAGTAGTGCCCAACTCTTTGCATCCCCATGGATTGTAGCCCACCATGCTCCTTTTGTCCATGAGATTTCCCAGGCACGAATACTGGAGTGGGTTGCCATTTCCTACTCCAGGGCACATTCCCGAACCAGGAATCAGACCTGCATCTCCTGCTTGGGCAGGCAGATTCTTTACCACTGAACCATCAGGGAAAGATTCCTTATTCCAGTTAGGCACAACTTTGACACCTGAGGGTTATTCTGAGATTTCCATTTCAGTTTGCCTTATTTCAATTTTGCCCCATTACTCCTACTTAGACCGGTCCCTTGTCAACACACTGTGGATCGTTTTCACATTCCTTTTCAGGCATAATTTAACCATGCTTCACACATTAACTTGAGTAGACAGTATATGGCATAAATTACAGAAAACAGCGATGTGTGAAGACATTCCGTGGTGAATAAATTAAAGCATTAATTTCAGACATATCAAACCAACACTTCTTAAATTTGTGGTTCATATAACTTTCGGGCCTGTTTTCTAAGGTCTTTGGAATGGAGGAATTAAATGGAAGATTAGTCTAAAACTTCTACTTTTATTTCATGGGATAGAGATCAGCCATTCCCATGAATATTTAAAAGAGGAAGAATTTTAAAAAAAGAATTTAACACAGAGGACCTACTCAGATTTACGGAGATGTTGACATTCAGACATACATGTGAGAAAAACCGGGTTTAGCGACTCACCAGACATTATCACCACCAATCTGGCAATAAAGAGAATTAAGACTATTGACAAGCAGGACGGAACTTTCTCACCCACTGAGTATTTGTGCAACTTGGTACAATGAGTCTGAGTTGACTGAGAAGCAAAGGTGTTTATACTGCAAAGGAAAGATTTTAAAAAGGAGAATCTAACTCAAATTTACCAAAATTGCTAGGTGGAAAGGAAACTATTCTCAGCACAGGCTCATCAGGGATCCTGGAGTTTCTGGTTTTCACAGCTGATACAGAACCACAGCATGTACATGGAACTGGCACCAAAATGTGCACGCGCGCGCACACACACACACACACACATCTTTTTAGGTAGTGAGACTTGAGGAAAATGATCAAATTCATTTTTGCTCCTAGTTTTATTATACTTCATAGTATTTATCACTTACTCTATATCTTTATTTTTATTCTTTCCCCCAACCCCTTCTAGAATTCAAACTCCATGTGGGCAGAAATTTTGTTTTGTCTTGCTCACCTCTATAACCAGGGGACCTAGATATGACCTGACACAGAATAGACAGCTAATGAATACAGCTTGAAGATACAGCTTGGCACTGATTCTCTGGTTAAGGAACAAAACAGAAAGATACCATGTGTACTTTTCCGTTAAAAAGAGCTAACTCTCCCCCCTAAAACTAATACAGAATGGGGAAAAGCTCTTTAATTTCCTAAAGATAGGCTTTAAGATAGTGTTAGTCCTTAAAGGTAACTGGGAAGCATCTAAGATCTGTCCATCTAATGATGGTCTTGAAGATAAGGCTCATGAAGGCAGAGACAGTGTCTCATTTTTCTCTTGATATCAGCTCATGATGTGGACCTGGGATAAAGTAATAAATAAGAACCAGTTGGAATAGCTGGCCTGGACTGTTTTAGTCCCTGATTTGGGCATCTCTATGTGTTAACTAAATTACTGTTTTTACAGTAATTCTATGTTGGGGGTTACAAGTCTTACCCCCCAGTTTCCAGCTCATAACATCAGGCTTTAAGAGCATTATTGAATAATTGGCAGTTACCAATGTATTGTGTCTCCCAGCTCCAAACTCTCCCTTCTCTGAGCTGGAGGCTGGTGGAATGCAAGGCTGTCAACAGAGGGCGCCAGAGGGACACACCTCCGCCCCAGGAAGACATCCTGTTCACCTTCTGGCCCTCCATGGCTGGTATTTGATGTTGGAGGCTGGTGGCCAGCCTGGAGGAGTCCAGCTGCACTTCCGGCCACTCTGTCCTCACTGGGAACAGTTTCTGCAGTCCAGCTCTGGCCCCACCTTCTGGAATGTCTTCCCCCACACGAGGTTGTTGTTGTCATTGGTTGTTGTGTCTGACTCTGTGACCCCACGGATTGCAGCACATGAGGTAGCCATAGCCTCTCTGAAGGGGGCTGACTCTTAGCCTTGGGTTTAGGGGTGGGGTTGAGGTAGCCCCCGCCCTGGTCCTCTGTCCCTTTACTGTCCCCTCTCCTTCAGCCAAGACGTCATGGTTGCAGCCTCTGTAGCCCTTGGATGCTTTTTACCCTGGTCAGTAGCTCAGCGCCTTCTACTAATTACCAAGCCTTCACATTAAATTGTCCTCAGATACAGTGCTGGGAGGATGCTATATCAAACAATGAACCGCCCAAGATGCTGCTGGTGGGAAGCAATCAAGCTGGGCTTCAAAGCCAGGAGATCTGGAACCAGAGGACACACTCCAAACTTCCACGCTAAGTTGTCTCAAACATTTAGGAGAAAATTCAGGTTAACTTGCCCTGTTGCCTGGATACCACTCATGCCACAGGAAGTACTTACTTACCTAGAATCTCACTCAATGGCAAAAAATAATAGTGTTAGAGGAGGAAGGTACTCAAATGCATCTCCTCAAGTAGGGTTCCCAGGTGGCGCTAGTGGTAAAGTGCCAGTGCAGGAGACAGAAGAGACGCAGGTTTGATCCCTGGGTGGGGAAGACCCACTGGAGGAGGGCAGGACAGCCCACTCCAATATTCTTGCCTGGAGAACCCCCATGGACAGAGGAGCCTAGAAGTTACAGTCCATAGGGCTGTAAAAAGTTTGTCATGACTGAAGCTACTTAGCATGCACAAAACCACACACCACCATAGATTTAATATTTTAGATCACTTTCACACACAGGATTTGACCCAAACAGCTCTGTAGAGGTGATAAGGCATATGTTTTTATTCCTATAGATACTGAGGCCCAGAGACACTAAAAATTTACATGCACAGTTGTACTTAAGTCTCCCGACTCCCAGCTGGGACTTTGTAATACTACTGTCTTGTCTTGAAGCTTAGTTACTCTGGAGTCCATATGACCAAGAGACTGAAAACTGGATCTCGGAAAGACCCCCGTCCTAGTCCTTGGAGCCTGTGTGCCCTAACTAGAGAGTCTGGGTGCCACAGTGAAAGGTCCGGCATGATGCAACCAAGACCTGACACAGCCAGCTAAATAAATAAACAAAAGAGACAGGCAGAGTGGGACTTCACACACACAGAGGAGAAGGTGTCGTGAAGACGGAAGCAGAGATCAGAATGACATGGCAACAAGCGAAGGAATGCCTGCAGCCTCCAGGAGCTAGCAGAGGTGAGGCCCAGAAAGAGGCCAAGAACAGATCCCCTCCAGAGCCTCGGGAGGGCGCAGCCCCCTGTTGCCACCTGAACTGTGACGCCAGCTCAGGTCCATTCAAGGGACCCATTTCCGACTTCTGACCCTCAGAACTAGGAGAGAATAAATTACCATTATTTTAAGCCACCTAGTTTGTGGTAATTTCATCGGTCTCAGGAAACTAACACACTGAAAAATGCAAGTTTAAGTTTCTTATGTGACTGGAAAAGATCTACATGATTGATCCTTTAACGACACTGATTTGAGCTGTGCATGTCCACTTATACTTGGAGTGTTTTTGGACTTATACTTGGAGTGTTTTCAGTGGTAAGTTTTACAGTAATGCATGACCCACAGTTGGTTAAATCCTCAGATGTGGGACCTTGGATACAGAGGAACTGCATAGGTGGAAAGTGGACTATAAGTTATATTCAGATTTTTTACCATGCCAAGAGTCAGCATCCCTAACTGCGGAGTTGTTCATGGGTCAACTGTAAAGCTGCTGCTGCTAAATCACTTCAGTCATATCCGACTCTGTGAGACCTCATAGACGGCAGCCCACCAGGCTCCCGCGTCCCTGGGATTCTCCAGGCAAGAACACTGGGTGGGTTGCCATTTCCTTCTCCAATGCATGAAAGTGAAATGTGAAAGTGAAGTCATTAAAATTCAGAATTTTAAGAACATTCAGGATGAAAACACGAGCTACAGATTAGAAGACATTTGCAAAATAATATTCTACAAAGGACTTATATCCAAATATAGAAAGAACTCTTTCAAATGAAAGAAAAAAGACCAACAACTGGTAAATGAGCCATTAAAAAGAATGAAATAATGCCATTTGCAGCAAGAGTTCGACCTGGAGATCATCATATTAAGTGAAGTCAGAAGAAAAAGACAAATATCATATATCGCTTATAAGCAGAATCTTAAAAAAATACAAATGAACTTATTTACAAAACAGAAACAGACTCACAGACTTAGAGAATGAATTTACGGTACCAGACAGGGAAAGGTGGGAAGGAGGGATAGACTGGGAGACAGGGATTGATGTATACACACTGCTATATTTAAAACAGATAACCAACAAGGGCCTACTGTATAGCACAGGGAACTCTGCTCAATATTCTCTAATAACCTAAATGGAAAAAGAACTTGAAAAAGAATAGACACATGTATATGTATAATATAACTGAATCACTTGGCTGTACACCTAAAACTAACACACTGTTATTAATTAAGCATGTGCTGCATGGGCTCAGTGTACTGGATTCTTTGCAACCCCCTGGACTGTAGCCTGCCAGCCTCCTCTGTCCATGGGATTTCCCAGGCAAGAATACTGGAGCGGGTTGCCATTCCTTTCTCCAGGGCGGATTTCCACAATCCAGGGATTGAAGTCATCGTGTCTCTTGTATCTCCTGCATCTGCAGGCGGGTACTTTACCACTAGCATCATCTGGGAAGCCCATTAATAGTTAACTAACTATATTCCAATATAAAATTAAAGTTTTAAATGGCCAAAAGACTTGAACAGGCTTGTGAAAGAAAAGGATGTCCAACTGACCAATAAGCACATGAAAATGTACTTAGTGTCATTGGACAATTGGGGAATGCAAATTAAAATCCCAAAGAGGCAAAAACATACCACTATGCTCCAGTTGATACCAAATGTTGGTGAAGATATGGGATAGCTAACACTCTCATATACTGCAGGTGACAGTGTGTGAGTGCGTGCTCAGTCCTGTCTCTTTTGCAACCCCCTAGACTGTAGCCAGGCTCCTCTGTTCATGGGATTTCCCCACACAAGAATACTGGAGTGGGTTGCCATTTCCTCCTCCAGGAGATCTTCCTGACCCAGAGATACAGCCCAAGTTTCCCAAGTCTCCTGAATTGCAGGCAGATTCTTTACCACTGTACAACCTTTGATACAACTACTCAGGAAAACTATTTGATAATACTTACTAAAGCCAAACATATTAATACACACACACTCTAATCCAGAAATTCCACTCATGAACAGAACATATACACAAGATACAGTGTGCTTATGTCTACCTAAAGACATAAACTAAAATTACAAGAATACCCATCAACTGTAGAATGGATAAAATAATTGCAGTATATTTACATAATGAAATAATATAGAGCAAAGAAAATGAATGAACTCTTGTACCCAACAAGAGGAATGAATCTCACAGACATAATGCTGAGCAAAAGTTTGATACAAAATGATACGCATTGTATGATTCCATTTATATGAAGTTCAGGAACACAGGAAACCAAGCTCTGGTGATAGTGGTTAGTTAGACTTACGGTGTCCTTGGGAGATTATCTGCTGGGAGGGACCTCAGTGGAGCTGAAAATGTCCTAGATCTTAACCTGGCAGAGGGTGGTTTTATAGGGATGTAGACATAAGTAAAAGAAATTCATTGAAGTGAACACTTAAGATTCATGTTCTTTACTATATATGTTAGATCTTCATTTAAAAAACATTAAATTTTTATTTTAAAGAAATGGCAGAAAGTAAGTAAGGTTAATGCATCACACTTAAGAGTCAGGAAACCTATATGGCATTCGTGCTTCACTAAAACACAACCTCATGAAAATTGATTTTCCCATTTGCAAATTTGGGACATTAATACCTATCAACTTCCGATAGCAATTAACAGCATTAGATAATGTATAAGTATTCTTGAGTTCCTATATGAGAAGCCTCATATAAATATACGGCAATGTTCTTGGTGGCACATTTCAAGATCTCATTTTCACTTAAGTAATCTCTTACAAATACTACCTCCTCTAAGTTACAATTGCTAAAATCCATGAAGTAAATGAAAATGGAAACTTGAGTTATGCCAGCAACAAAGTGATAAACTGAGTCTAGAGTAAGGCTTACTTCTATTCTTTCCATGACCCCTCTGACGGGTGATCATCACAAAATGAAAAGTTCATATTTATACTTATTAATCTTCCTGAAGGATTCCAGAATCAACTGACAGGATTTTCAATTCCAGAGACTCCAATCAAAGATTATAAACAGCCTCAAGCCATAATACTATCCCACTTATCTCTTTTGAGGGTTATTACATAAATAACAGCCAGGTTATAGTCATTATATATGCACATAGTGTGGGTCAAATCATGTAGTTCCTGGAAATCTGAGCCATCTAATGTGGTAGCACTAGCCACATGTGGCTATTAAATATGTGAACTTGGCTAATCTGAATTGGTTTGTCCTCTAAGTGTAAACTACACACTATTTTCAAAATAGTGTACAAAGAAAAAGAAACGTAAATTGTATCACTGAGTATTTTTATATTGATTACATATCAAAATGATAATATTTTTAATATATTGTGTTAAATAAGATGTATTATTCAAATAAATTTAATTCATTTTTACTTCTTAAAAATGTGGCTAATAGAAAACTTTAAATTCCATATATGGCTTGCATTATATTTCTATTGGACAGCAGGGCTCTAAATAAAGATGGAGATCTTCTTAGCACTGTTCTTCTCAGGATAGAGTTTTCAGAAAAGGATTTTTAAAAATTAGGGTTACAGTTGCTTATATATTCTCTGGCCAAATTACCTGCCTATATCAGAGATTAAAACCTAATCTTTATCTATAATCAACTGAATTTTAGAATGGTCATATGATAAAATATTTGGCCTACCTGAAGTCATGAAATATTTGACCAGTTTTCCCTGAGCTTTGATAATATGTGAACCTGTGGTTCTAAAATCTTTGGGGATACCTGAACTATTGAGACAGAGAAATGACCTTAATACATCTCCTGTAGGATTATGCAGAACACCCCTACATAAAAACTCAAAAACAACATATGTTACGGACTTCCCTGGTGGTCCAGCTGTTATGACTCTGCACTTCCACTGCAGGGCGCACAAGTTCCCTGGTCAGTGAACTAAGATCCTGCATGCTGCATGGCAGCCAAAAAAACCAAACCAAACCAAATACCAAAAAAAACACTGCTACAAACTGAATTATGTGCCCTGCCCCCAAACTCCTATGTTTCAATACAGGAGTTTCAACCCCCAAACGTGATGGTACTAAGAGGTAGGGCCTTTGGGAGGTAATCAGGTTTTGGATGAGGCCAAGAGAATGGGGCACTGATGATGGGATTATGAGATCAGAACTCTCTTTCCACCGTGAGAAGGTCACTTTGAGAAGGCAGCTGCCTACAAGCCAACAAGAGAGCCCTCACCAGGAACTGATTCTGCCAGACCTGAATCCAGGGCTTCTAGTCTTCAGAACCATGAGAAAGTCAATTTCAATTGTTGAAACCACTTCATCTATTGCATTTTGTATGGCAGCTCAAGCAACTAATATCTACCACTTAAAGCAATCTCTAATTAAACATCATTATTAATCTTTTGTTCTGGTTTAGTCGCTTAAGTCGTGTCCAACTCTCTGGGACCCCATGGGCTGTATCCCGCCAAGCTCCTCTGTTCGTGGGATTTCCCAGACAAGAATACTGGAGTGTGTTGCCATTTCCTTCTCTAGGGGATCTTCCTGGCCCAGGGATTGAACCAGCATCTCCTGCATTGGCAGGCGGATTCTTTATCACTGAGCCACCAGGAAAGCCCTCTTATTTAATCTTTTATTAATGGTAATTTTGAATATATTACCTTTTTTTGTTATATAAAGGCATGGTGATTTGCACAATGTGGAGAATAAACAAATATTTGTTGATTTTCTCTACCTGTTAATAGGGACAGGCCTGATCTATGGCCTCAGTAGCCCAACTTGCTCATAGACCATTTCTGTTGAGCCAGGAAGAAGGGTCAAGAAGAACACTCATTATTTTAAAACATTATCACAATGAAATATCTTTTTTTAACTATATAAAAAATATTTTCTTCAGCAAACGGAATTCATATTCCCACTTGAACTGAAAATGCTAAGTTGTTAATATCCCCCTAGGGATCTGCTTCTTGGTATGGTACCTTCAACGATTTTATCATAGCAAACATAATAAAGTCTCATTTTATGCTCCAAGGCATGAACAATCCTGAACGTCCTTCAATCAGTACAGTCCTCAGCCTGTGGCTTCTGGAATAACATTTTTAAAGGCACTAAAAAAAGAAAGAAAGGGTCTCTGCCCAGGGGACAGAATCAGGTGCTTTGTTTCTTTAGAAATCTTCAAAACACCTTCAGGTACATGGTTTTAAAGAAAGAGAGGCAAAACAAAACAAAACAGTAGAAAACCAAATAGAGTAGTTGACCAATCCTTGTTATCACTTTAATCCTTTCTGCTACCTTTTAGAACTCCAAAAAATGTATACAATTTTGTTTGTCCTACACATATCTTCTAGGAAAAAGCCCTGAACTCTGAATATAATCTCCAAGGAGACTGAGCAAAAGATTAAAAACCTCTTATTTAAGGGTTCATTTTAGGGAACAGAAGGAACACTCCTGTTTTTTGGGGCCCTGCTGCACTGGCATGCAGGATCATAGTTCCTTGACCAGGGATGGAACCTGAGCCTCCTGCAGTAAGTGCGGAGTCCTAACCACCCGACCACCAGGGAAGTCCCCTGAACTGTCCTTTCTCTCACTTTGAAACCAGCCTCCCCACTTATTACATATATACATACAGCCTAACATAAGACCTCAGAAGGTATACCAGGCTCTGCTTCTGCTGTTTGATGGGTTATCTGGTTCCTTGATTTCCTGGTGTGTATATGCTTACGCAGGTTGCCTCCAACTTACCTCTTTCTCTTAGGTGTTCCTGTTAAATAAGAGAGGATCCTGGGGCTTCCTTGGTATCTCCATGGTAAAGAATCTGCCTGCTAATACAGGAGACACGGGTTCCATCCCTGATACTGGAGGATCCCACATGCTGAGGAACAACTAAGTTTCACAACTACTGCGCCTGTGCTCTAAAACCTGGTAACTGAAACTACGGAGCCCTTGAGCTGGTGCTCCAGAACAAGAGAAGCCATTGCAAAGGGAAGCTTGAGCACCAAAACTAGAAAAAAACCTGCCCAGCAAGGAAGACCCAGTACTGCCAAAAATAAATAATACACAAAATTATAAAAAAAGAAAAAGAGTGAGTCCTGAGCAGCTGCCTCCTCATTTGCGTGAGACTGGCAGTGTTACCACATTTATCAACATATTCTCCCCCTTTATTTCCTCTCCACTCTTTTGAGGTCACTTGAACTAGTCACACTGCTGGTTCCGACGTCCATCTCTTTACTCTCTTTGTATTTGCGTCTAGAGATGACCAGTTTGGTGGCGGTACTTTTCAAGCTTATCCGATCACATTTCTGACCTGCCAGTCCCCGCTGGTATAGAATTCTCTTCCATCCCCACAATAAAGTTGTTTTGAAAAAGCAATGGGGTACTCTTAGCTCCCTAGAAAAGGATACAATATAAAACGAACACAAGCTTTCCATTCCTGCCGATTATTCTGGCTTTAGCACACCCAATGGCAGAGCCCTCTGCACCTGCCTTGGCCATGTCTTCCCTAAGTGTCAGAAGAGAGGTGGGGCACCCACTGACGTCGCATTGCTCACCCTATCCACCCTCTCCAAGCCCCACATTCGAAGTTCTCTCCCTGAACTTAACTCCCAATCTTCCTACATCCCTCCTCGCATTGGAGTAAAGAACTGAAGCTCACTCTTTTCCATACTCGTCTGATCAGTAAATTCTAAAATCTCTTTTCCTTGCAGAGCTCAGATGGGTAAGTTTTTGGGTTTTGGTTGATTTTTCTTCCCCCCTAAAACTTGCCTGAAACCAGTGTCTGGCCCTCCGACACCCTGAATCTCATGGCGAGAGGAGTGGGCTGGCCAGAAGGGTCGCCGACACCCAGAGCCGTTGAGAACCAGATCGGCCCCGGGAAGATGCAGGCGAGCTCGGAGCCGGGAGCCAGGCTCCCCCGGGCAGCCGCACCCCGACTCGCCGGCCCCCGAGGCACCGGCGTCGGGATCCCGGCGTCGGGATCCCAGCGCCTGGCAGGGACGGCGGTCCCCGGGGGCGGGTGGGCCGGCCGGGCCGAGGGCGCTGCGCCGCGGCCTCTGGCTCCTCCTCCGGGCGCCGCGCGGCCAGGCCGGTGGGTGGCGGCTGCCCGGGCCCCGGGGGATGGCGGCGGCCGCGCTCCGCCAGCAGGTGGCCCCGGGGTCCCGGCGGCGCCGCCTCCTCCCGGCGCCCCTCCTCCCGCGGGGGCGGTCAGCGCCCCGACCCGGCTCGCACCCTGCCGCCGCCGCCGCCGCCGCCCTCGGCCCGCCCGCCGCGTCCCCGGGGCCGCGCTCGCCGCCGCCGCCGCGTCCGGAGCTGTACCCAGGCCGGCCCGCGGCGAGCGCCCAGGGCGCCGGCAGCCCCGGCCCGCCCTCCCCGCCCCCAACTCGCTCCCCAACGGAAAGTTCGGCTCCGGCGGCGTCTAGCCCGGCAGCCGGGGATGAGCCGGGGTCGGGGGGCGAGCTGAGCGGCGGCCAGGAGGGGGCAACTTCGCCCGGGAGAGCGCCTCCCGCCCGGCCCCGCCGGCCGCAGCCCCCGGGCGGGCTCGAGTGGTTTTTCCCTTGCTTGTGCCTCCCCCCTGCGGATCCAAGAGACGGACCTTGGTCCCCGCGCTCCCGCTGCCGGGTGACAAGAGCCAGCGCCGCCGCCGCCGCCTCGGCCGCCGCTCTCTCTGTCCCTCCGCCTGGCCGCCCCCGGCCGCAGCCCCTGCCCTGCCCCCCCGCCGCACCATGGAGTTCTCGGAGAGGAAGCGGAGCAGGAAATCCCAGAGCTTCAAACTGGTGAACCGAGGTAAGCGGGGCCGGGCCGGGCCGGGCGGGGGGCGTGCGGGCGGCCGAGGGAGGACTTGGCTGCCGCGTAAACAGCCCCCGGCCCGCGGTGCGGCCAACTCCGAGGGCCGGGGCTCCTGGTACACCCCCCCAACCCCCCCGGGTCCCCTCCCCGAGTCGGGCTTCGGCCGCACACACACCGGGCGGCGAGGAAAGTTGTGCGGCTGGGGGTGAGGGGGGAGGCAGGATGTGATTCCGCGTAAACAAGTCGGAGGGCACATCAGGAAATTAGCAAACAATGACACTTGGGGAGCGGGGAGCCTTCTTTGGTATTCCTCTCCTGTGGCTTGGCGGCCGGGTGGTGGAGGACGCGTCTCCATGAGGCCGTGCGGACACCCACCCGGACCAATGGTCGTGGTGGTTTGGGGTTGGTTTGCTTTTTCCGCCCCCCTCCTACAAAAAGAAGGAGAAAAGGTGGTGGTGGCTGTTGTAAGACCGAGAAAGAAGCTCATTAGGTGTCCAAGCCCAGAGAAGAATTGTTGACATGCAGCATCTTTCCCGGATATGTCATTTGGGCAGGAAAGATGTTTTCGAATAGATCACGTAACAGTCAGATAAGTTATCATTAAAAAGAAAAAAAACCCAAAAAATCCAGCCGGTCCCTGACGATTTAACAGGTGTACACCGCGGTCTCTGGACTTCGGTTTATTTTATTAGGGGAGAGGAAAGTTGAATAGTCCTGCTTGTGTTCAGTGACTTGTTAAAGAGTCTTTATTTTTCCTGATTTGACTTTTCAAAAAACGATAATGTAAGGGCAGACAAAAAATTATGTCTATCAAAATGCATCGTGTCACCTTAAATTAGAGGCAGGTGACTTTTTCTCCCTGTCATGTCACAAGTCGCAATATTGAGTTTAGAATAATCCTGTTTAAGTGTCGTCTTTAAATCAGCTTGAAGTCAAAACCAAACCAGAGAACCTGTTCGCTTTGTTCCTCTTTTGTAGTATCTAGCATTGGCATCAGACTAGAGAGCAAGGCGATTGTTTTAACAACCTGGAGAAGTCACATGTAAGCTGATGAAAATTAGAGGGCGATTGCAATTTCCAGCTAAGCTAACTATGGTGTAGATTCAATAAAGCCTGCTTTCAGTGAGTCTGAAACTGATTTTGATTATAGACATTTTGAAGATCTACTCCTCTATCTGTTAACTCCAATTTAGTTTGGATACTGTTTGATGAAAAAAGTCTGCCGTAGCTGTACATATTCAAAATATTTGGCTTTGCTTTTTACTCTGTACAGTTTTGTTTTTTTTTTCCCCAGCAGTGTTGATTACTCAGTCATTTGTACTTTAAAAGTACCTCCATTTGTGACTGGCCTGTTGGTCTATCTGATTCATTCTGGAATCTAGGTGGCGTTCTTATTTATGACCTCAGGGAACTTACTTTGTTGTTCAGTTGCTGAGTTGCCTCCGACTCTGCGACCCCAGGGACTGCAGCATGCCAGGCTTCCCTGTCCTTCCCTATCTCCTGGAGTTTGCTCAAACTCATGGAACTTACTACTTTATCTTAAAAGTGAGATAAGTTTTGTAGACCTTGTTCTGGGAGGGATAAGGCCCCCAAAAGGGAATCACTGTTAAGAAGGATTGTCTAGTTTCTTACTTAAGCAATCCTACTTTTTGGAAACAGTTGCCAAAGTGCAGTAGCCTCTTTAGAGAAGCTTGTAAAATACTGTATTTTAAAGTCTGACTGACATAGCAAGTCTGTCTTTTTCCTTTTTTTAAAAAAAAAAAATTACGGGTCTGATTTTTCTCTCTGCTCTGCAGGTGCATTTTTAGAACTTAAACGATTGTATGTTAAAGTGTGGTAGCCGAATGCAAGACTTGGTTTCTTATTCCAAATTATACTATATTTGAAGTACAAATCAGTATTTTTCATGTATGCTTGCCTGCAAGCTGCTCAAAGGCTAGGATTTCTCTGGATAAACTAAGAGTACCAGGTAACTCTGAAGCGTACTATCATCTACTCATGCAAATGGCTTGTGGAGATAAATTTGGAATCTTCTCCTGGTCTATGATTGGGCAAGGTTTTTTCTTTTCCTTATAAAAATACTTGTCATTTGGAAGAAAAGAAGCGTGGTATGTAATTGGCATCTGTGGACCAAATTTCCTGTGAAAACTGTGTGATCAAGCAGAGCTGTTTTCTAAAGTCAAAATAATAATTTCAAGTTTGTGTACTTCTCCAGAGTAAGCAGAGCAGTAGAGATTACCAGTGACTGCAAATTCTGTGATGAACTTCAAAAAATTATAAAGTGTAGCTTACACATAATGTATATAATGAGATTCTCGCCTTTCTTGCTTATTCATATCTTGCAGGTCATTAGAATTCTAATTTTTGGCTGTTTTCTCACCCCAGATTATCACCATGAGGTCTATAAGATCTCAGACTTCAGCAGCGATGTTAATGGGGAGGCCAAAGAGACACAACACATTTTTTTAGGTAGGTTCTTATGTCAATTAATTTCTCAGCAAAACAGTGTGGCCATTTGCAATTAGGGGGAAGGGGGGAAAAAAAAAGATTGTGCCAGAATGGGAAATGTCTGCCACCGCTTAATGTATGACATTCTTTTCAAGACCTTTTATTTTACAGATTGCCAATAGATCCCTTATTAACATGGCTAAAAGTTGTAATTTCAGACATAAATGTTTATTAGTGTCTACACACAGTGCTAATTATCACTCACTCCCGGAGCCAGAAGCTGACCGTGCAGTTTTGTGGCTCTGTGTTCACCCCATTTACATCGCATATTCGCTGGCATGCTTCATTGGCAATAGTTTGTGTAATTGGGGTATTACATCTTTGACATCTGGATAACAGAAATTCAATTTCCAGAAAGCTGCTATTTGTTTGGTTTTTGCCTCCTCCTTGGGTGGGGTAGAGAATTAATATGCTGTCTGATGATAATGTCCCTTCACCGTTGTGGCCTGATTGCTAATCCTGCCATGAAAAAATTAAATTAACTCTCCAGCCAAAAAGCAGAAGGAAAAGGAAAGTGTGATGGTCCGCTGAACCACCTCTAGGTAGGACTGGTGATCACGGAGCTGCTCCTTGTTCATCCTCCCAGCTCTGTGCTCACTTCGCACCATGTCAGAGAAGGGAGGCCAGTGCTCTCACCACCCTCCTTCCTGAGCCACCCCAGGGCCAAGTGGAGCAAAGCAGCACCTTGGAGGTCCTCCGACAAGAGGAACTGCATGATGGATGAGTAGGTTCTCTAAAATGCTGCCGCTCTGTCCACGTGTGGTTTTTAGTGCAGAAACTGTACCCAAGGGGCCTTGCCCATGCAGTTTGTTACTTGTAGACCATAAGCCGAAAAGGCTTCCCCGATAGCTCAGCGGGTAAAGAGTCCATCTTCAATGCAGGAGACAGAAGAGGCACAGGTTTGATCCCTGGGTCAGGAAGATCCCCTGGAGAAAGAAATGGCAACCCACTCCAGTATTTTTACCTGAAAATTCCCATGGACAGAGGAACCAAAAATGAAACAAATTAGGATTTTGCCACTAAGGATGAAGTACCTGTGAGGTCGGAGTGGAGGACAAATCATGGCACTGGGCCTCCACGGTACCCTTTCCCAGCACCTCCTAGAGCCTGAGTGGCTGTGTGAGAGCTGGGTGCCCCATGAGGCAGCAGAAGTGAGAGACAATCCTGGCAAGAGCCGCTGAAAGCAAGGGCCAGAATGGCCGTGTCTCTGGGGAAAGTTGATAGGTCATTAAAAAGAATTTTTTTAAATTGGAAGATAATTGCTTTACAGTATTTTATTAATTTCTAGTGTGAAAAGTGAGTGTTAGCTCAGTTGTATCTGACTGTTTGTGACCCCAGGGGCTATAGCCCGCCAGGCTTCTCTGTCCACAGGATTCTCCAGACAAAAGTACTGGAGTGGGTTGCCATTCCCTACTCCAGGGGATCTTCCCAACACAGGGATCGAACCTGGGTCTCTTGCATAGCAGGCAGATTCTTTACCATCTGAGCCACCAGGGAAGTGCAACTACGTAAATCAGCTATAATATATACATATATTCCCTCCCTCTTGGACCTCCTCCTGCATCCCACCCATCTAGGTAATTACAGAGCACTAATCTGAGCTCGCTGTGCTGTACAGTAGCTTCCCACTAGCTATCTATTTTACACATAGTAGGTCTTTTGGAAGCAAGATGGGTGCTCAGATTCAGGGTACCGCTAGTTAAAACAAGGAAGCCAGGCAGTTGAGGGTTCTCTTGATCTTGCTTGAAGGAAGAGAAAGGGTGGGTGGCAAAGGACTGAGAAGTCAGATGGGTACTAAATAGAGCAGGGGCCCCCAACTTCCGGGATCTGAAATGCCTGATGATTTGAGGTAGAGCTGATGTAATAATAATAGAAATAAAGTACCCAACAAATGGAATGCGTTTGAATCATCCTGAAACCATCTCCCTGCCCCAGTCCCTGGAAAAATTGTCTTCCATGAAACCAGTCCCTGGTGCCAAAAAGGTAGGGGACCACTGGAACAGAGGTAAAACAGGAGGGGAATGATGACATTTCTTCCACCAGCAAGCACCGAAGGTGTGTGGATCTTTCCATCCAGGCAGAGACTGTGGCTGGGGCCAGCACCGCTCTCAGCACCTGTTTTCTGTTCTGAGGGTCTAGAACCCAAAAGGTTCACAGTCAAGAGAGGTGCTGTGACCCAGGAGGAGAATATTCCTGGACTGCCCTCTGTTCAGTTCCTTCCACTTATTCAGAACCCTGTATTTTCAGTTCCCTTAACTCGATCAGTTGGAATTCTATATCAAAGCACCACTCAATCTAGCCATTTGAAAGGAAGAACTTGCCAATTAGTAGAAAGAGGTACATTTATCATAAAAAAGGAACATCATATCCTTGGTTTAGTTCATCTCCGACACAGCAGGCTGTTCCCCCTGTCTGCTGGGTACTCGGAGAAGGGTGAGGTTGCGATACAGCGGGTGGACTCCAGGTACAAGAGAGTGAAGGGTGTAGAGCAAGCAGGCACCAGTGCTTGGGACTTGGTAAGAGGCAAACTCTCCAAAGGGCAGGCCTGGCTTCATCTTTCCTAGCTTGAGCCCAGGAAGGTAAGAAAACATCAGTGTAAGGCCAGGCTTGCGATAAGTTTCTAAGTCGCTATTGGTCACAGAGGCCTTAGACATCAAGAGACAAAAGATGGAACAGGATGAAAGTGCCTGGGTTATTCTCAGTCTTTTGCTCATTCTGGGGAAAGTGGGATATGGCTTCCATAGAACATTTCTATTTTGTGATCTTCAGGTCAGTTTGGAAAAAAACAAAACCAGAAGAGCAAACGATTATGCAAACCTGATTTCTAGAGTAATTGAGAATAGTTACTGATAACGTATGAAACACAGTTCTGTTGTTGATGGTGTCGTAAAGTGGACTTTTTTAGGTTATAGTTCTTTTATGCAAATGTCAGTCACATTTGCTTTGTAAATGGTTTGAGTCCACCCGTGATATTACTCATCGTGGTGTAGAATTCTGCATGAGGTTGTGACACCCGAGGGAGATTGTTAGCAAAACAGCAGAAGCTGTTTGACCTGTGACACATTCCTTAAACAGGGCCTCTGGCATGCTACATGGGACTTTCTGTGTTCAAATGTCCGTGTGTCATACCTGATACTATCTGCACCTGTAAGATTACAGTTCATGCCTCAGGGAAGGAGAGCACGCCAGAATTTGGCAGAGGTTCCCGCCTCAAATCAGTTTCCCTGGGATATTTTTAGGCTGTTGACTAAGGCAGCATATTCAGCAGGGTAGGATGGCTCAGTGGTGTGAACAACTTGACTGTGAGCTTTTTGTGCATCCCTCCCACATGTTTAACTTGCTGACAGCGTCAGGAGAGATTACCCTGTGGACATGCACCTTGTCCGGCTGGCCGTGATGGGCCATTATGAAGATTTGAGTACTATTTTGGAGAAAATTTAATTCCTTTTGATCAATTTAACAGATTTTTCTCTTTTTTTTGAGAATATATGAAAAACTCAGCACTGTTTTGAAATGGGAGTGGTACTGGGGGCAACCAAAGAAGTGGATAGGACAGGGATCCTGCTCTCAATGATTAAAATCCAGCGGAACAGGGACTTCCCTTGGTGGTCCAGTGGTTAAGACTGTGTTTCCAATGCAGGAGGCCTGGGTTCGATCCCAGGTCAGAGAACTACATCCCACATGGCCTCAGTGAAGACCTCATATGCTGCAACTAAGAACTGGTGCAGCCAAAAATATAAAAAATCCAGTTGAACAAATTCAGGACACAGTGAAGGAGCAAAATTCAGTCATCCGAACAACTGCCTTAGTCTGAGCACTTCCTGTGTGCCCAGCGTTGAGTTGAGTCCTTGACAAGAAGGGTCTCATTTACCCCTCCGAGCAAATCTCTAAGAGTCCTCACTATCTGTGTTTTGTAGACAAGACTAGAGGTGTTGGGCTTCCCTTGTGGCTCAGCTGGTAAAGAATCTGCCTGCAATGCGGGAGACCTGAGTTCAATTCCTAGGCTGGGAAGATCCCTTGGAGAAGGGAAAGTCTACCCACTCCAGTATTCTGGCCTGGAGAATTCCATGGACTCTATAGTCCGTGGGATCGCAAAGAATCGGACACAACTGAGCAATTTTCACTAGAGGTGTCAGGGAGGCTGCCACAGGTCTCCCAAGGGGCAGGTGCCATCGCTGGGAGCTCACTAGTCTGTGTGAGCTGGGAACACCCCACAGCATGTGTGTGTGTTAAATGACAGATGTGAGCCTTTAGGGCAAAAGCTGAGCTAGAAGGAAAGGATCACATTGCGGGTGGGGTGGAGAATGCTGGGTGGGGTGGAGAATGCTGGAAAGGCGACACTGTGACCTCAGGGAGGGTTTGAATAGGCAGGGGAGCTGGAGAAGATTCCAGGTGGGAGAGGTGATGGGAGCCTCAGAAGAGAGCTCAGTATCACTATAATCAGACTTTAAGTGAGGGTTGCGCTCTGAAGTTTGCACAGTACTGGCCCAGCTGTCATGGGGTTTTTTTGGTTTTGGCTGCACTAGGTCTTAGTTGTGGCACCTGAGATCTTCGATCTTTGTTGCAACATGCGGATCTTTAGTTGAGGCATGCAAACTCTTAGTTTCAGCATGTGGGATCTTAGTTCCTGACTAGGGATCAAACCTAGCCCCCCTGCATTGGGAGCACGGAGTGTTAATTAACCACTGGACCATCAGGGAGGTCACATCCCCTGATTTTTTTGGGGGGGGGCGGGGGCTGCCGTGGGTGTGGGCTTTCTCTAGTTTTGGCAGGCGGGGATTACTCTGTAGTTGTGGTGCATGGGGTTCTCATTGTGGTGCTTCTCTTGATATAGAGCATAGGCTCTACAGCGCTGGCTCAATAGTTGTGGCTTGTGGGCTTAGTTGCCCCATGGCATGTGGGATCTTCTTGGACCAGGGATCGAACCCACGTCCCCTGCACTGGCAGGTGAATTCTTAACCACTGAACCACCAGGGAAGTTCCATCTCATGACTTTTACAACGGACCTGTGTGTAGCCTGGGTGGATGTCATTATTCCCATTGCCCAGAGGAAGAAACTGAAGCTCAGAGTTAAGTGACTTGCTCATAAGTAGCAGATCCTGGACTAAACCCAGGACTCCTGTCCCAAGGTCTTTCCCTCTGCCTGGTTGAGCTGGGCAAATCCAGGGATCATTGGAGAGACCTCAGCCAGCATCGGGGCACTTTTAGGAAGTATTTTAATGCAAGAACGAATTTATTATCCATAACAGTAGCAAACATTTTGGAAAATCCTTTTATATCTAGATTTTGTCCTAGGTTTAGTGTAATAGTAGATGTGAAACATGTCTTTTCAGGTGTCTGGTCCCATTCATTTGTTTAGTCACATCCGGTTATGTGCTGTGCTGGCTGTTCTCTCTAATGTTGATTCTGTGAAACAGCTTTTAGAAGACGAAGCTCAAGGTGCAGTAGCCAAGCTGAGCAAGCAGGGTCGAGATCTCTGATGTTTTGAATCTTTAAATGGCTTTCTTGATGACAGCCAGCCAGGGTCCCCCGAATCTCGAAGTGTCTCCTAAAGTTAGGAATCCAGCCAACCAGAGTAGTATCATTCACCAAGTTATCTGGGTGCCAGGTACCATGCTAAGAACTTTGTTTTGGGAGTTTTTTGGGGCGGAGGTGGAGGGAGTCACACCTTGAGGCTTGTGGGATCTTAGTTCCCCAACCAGGAACTGAACCCAGGGCCACAGCAGTGAAAGTCCTGAGTCCTAACCACTGGACCACCACGGCAGTCCCCATGTGGAGAACTTTGCATGTTATCCCATTAATTGTCCCCCAAAAGTATTATTATTCAGTGACAGAACCAGGATCCAAACCAGGGTCTGTTGTCTCCAAAACTCTCTTACCCACGTGGGAAGCTTGTTGAAATGAGCTCCCAGGGATGCAAAGTTTGGAGGGGAGCAGAGCAGCCAGAAGCAGGTGGAGGAGGTCCTGAGCACCTGCCCCATGTCCCATCTCCTCTGCTGGCCTCTGCAGAACGGTCAGGGTACCCTCAGCATCGTGGGAAAGCCTCTGGTTCAGATGGTTTCGGAGAATTCCTACAGCACTGATGCTATGTCTGGTTCTACTGTGGGTCCAGAAATGGTTTCAAAAACAAGAACAAGCAAAGTCCAATCTGAGAGCCTCTTGAGGAGCCTTAAGGACTGGTGGCTTCTTTAAACATAAGTGCTCATAAGTACCTGCGCTTATGTGGCTGTGGGCGCAGGCTTAGTCGTCCTTGGAGAGGACTCACTTTATTGCCTGAAGTTTGAGAGCTTTTGCTGCTAGGCTGTCTCATACTTCCACTAATCACTGAGTTAATACTACAACCCCTCCAGAAGGTAGGTGTTACGTCCCTTAGATGAATACAAATGGGAAGCTGACCTCAGAGATGACAGCGACTTGCCCAAAGTCACACGAATTAGTAGCTGACCAGGCTTTAAAATCGGATCCTTTGACACCTCATTCTGTCCTCTTTTCTCTGTGCCAGAGCTGCCTCCCCACCCCCACCCCCCCACCCCCGCCTTCTGCTCACAGAAGCTGATCTTAACATGTAATTCATCATCTTACCCCATGCTCAGAGACTGAACTGTCTTCTCATGGATTCTAGGGTCAAGTTGAAACCCCTTAACTTAGTGTTGAGTATCCAGTCTGCCCCTAATCTCCATCTCCATCTTCAACTTCGATGTAACTCATCTCCCTGGGCCCCACTGCCCCCCTACCCCGAGCAAAGTAGGATTTCAGGTGAGAAAGGGGGCCCCAGTGCAGGTAGAAGGAACAGTATGGCCAAAAGCTTGGTCGATGGGAAGCCTGGGACCCATTTGGGAAGAAAGAGACTCAGGTTTGTTTAATGCCTACTGTGGTCGGTGAAGCCTTGGTTTGAATCTCGGGTTAACAGTTCAGCACACCTTGGACAGACTCGTGAGAGTTTTATCGTCTATAGTGAAATGCTAATAGAGATCCTAACTCCCTCATCCAGTGCTCCCACAGCACTCAACACATCCTTTGCGGTGAAACACATTTTCAAACTAGAAAACACTGCATTTGTTTTTGTCCCCTTTTTCTCTGAATTAGAGGTTATCTTTTCTTTTGGGCACTTCAGCACTAAATAGAAATACCGCTGTCCTGTAGCGTTTACCGCAGACTGCCCATAGTAGTTCCTTGTTTTGTACGTGCCTTTACTGTGCTTCATGTCACCCTGAACACGTCCCACGTTGAACTATGGTTGCTTTTAACCCACCTCTCCTCCTGTACATTGGAGGATCCCAGAGAAAGTGGGACCTGAACTCTTTTTTGAATCCTTTAGAGCAGGGGTCCCCAACCTCTGGGCCATGCACCGGCACCTCCTGTTGGATCAGTGGTGGTATTAGATTACAAATAAAGTGCATAGTAAATTTAATACCCTTGAATCATCCCAAAGCCATGCCCTGCCCCCGGTCCATGGAAAAGTCATCTTCCATGAAAAAGGTCCCTGGTGCCAAGAAGGTTGGGGACCACTGCTTTAGACCACTTAGCACAGTGATTTGTTTGAATACAATAGGTACCCCACATGATGGGTACTCAAATCCATGTTATCTCCGTGCATGAGTATACTGGACACGGATACAGTTCTGTAGGACTCTGAAGATGTGCTTTAAAATACAGCACCATCCTGAGATTTTAGAGATGGTTAGTGAACCCACTGCAGTACTCTTGCCTGGAAAACCCCATGGACGGAGGAGCCTGGTAGGCTGCCGTCTATGGGGTCGCTGAGAGTCGGACACGACAGAAGCAACTTAGCAGCCGCAGCAGCAGTGAGCCAAAGACATGTCTCATTTAACCAAACAAGCTTTGGTCGTATATTAAACTAACATAGAAATTGGGGGTTTCTGATGTTGATGGGTGAGAGACAACTTGAAACCTTTTATTTTTTAAATCTAGTAAAGACAAAAAAAGGAGAGGCACTCACATACGAAAGCAACACATGTTGAAAACCCAAATTGAAAAATAACATATGTTTTGCTGGCTCTGTAATTCACCACGATCTTGGCAGAACTTTACAAAGGAGCTGAAGATGGTCCTGCCCTGTTCGTAAGACCATATTTAGAACCGACTGGTTCTTGGGCTCCACTTACAGCAGGTTTTCCTACCTGCATTTAAGAAAATCCATGCATCAGATGGCAACAGACCCTGGAACTGTCCCGTTTGGATCCCCTGTCCCCACCCCCGATGCTTGCGTCTACACACACCTCTTTCTGTTTCTCCTAAAAGTTCGGTGTGGTTCAGCGACCGCCCTGTGAGTGAAACTTGGGGTGGGGTTGTAAGAGTTGGCTTTCCCCCTACCGATCACCACCACATCACTAAAACAAATCTTCACAAGGGACAGACTCTAAGGAGGTGTCTTAACAGTTTAGCCTCCCTGGTTCCCATAGGAATATGGATTTTTTTTCCTTTTGGAGGGAAAGAGTATGGTCATTCATAAGGGGAGAAAAGACCGGGGAACAGTGTGTTTCACATCTCAAAGTTAAAAATAGACCTAGGACATTTACGCAGCACATCTGTTATTCTTAATAGTATTGGAGAGAACGTTACCTGTGAAGGAAGGTTATGCAGTAGCAGGACACTTGCAGGGACCCGTGCTAATTGACACAGGGGCGCCTGGAGGGCCCTTGGAGGATCCACTCTCCCCGGCCCCCAGCTGAACCTCCTATCGTCTCTGGCTCTAAGATCAGGACTCAGAAGACAGATTAAGATCCCACAGGATCTGTCACCTTCCTGCCTCAGGCTGATTCCTGACACTGCTCTTCCCACTTCCTATGCTCCAGCCACTCCAAACCACTTTCCACTCCTGCAGCCACCTCACTTCCCCTCTTTACTGCCTGCACTGACCACCTCCTCTGCTTGCAACCCTGTACCTGCACCATGCCCCCTCTTCCGTGCTTGGCTGTCTCTTATCCCTGAAGACACAAGTTGACGTTGCTTCTTCCAGGCAGTCCCTTTGATTTTCCCCTCCCATCTCCTTCCACACCATTTCTACCAAAGTGAAGGCACTGCCAGTTTAATTCTCTCTCTCTCTCTTCCTGTGTCCCCACTTCCCAGCACCATGCTGGGCACATTACAAACATCCAAGGATGCTCAGTGAATGAGCAAGGAGTTCCACTTCAAATTAAAAATAGTGAGATCAGCTACTCTGAAGCTTTATCATTCACCTCTTTTACCTCCAAGCTCCCGTCTTGGCATCACAAGGTGAAAATATACATCTCCATCTCAGGAGTTATCTGGACCTCACATGTCAGGAGTAAAATACCCAACAGAACAGTTACTTTTCTTTTTTTTTGAAAATAATTTTTAAAGTAATTAATTTCATTTATTTTAAAATTTTTGTTTGTGCTGGGTCTTCACTGCTGTGCTCGTGCCTTCTCTAGTTGCAGAGAGCTGGGGCTCCTCTTTGTGGGGTTGGTGCATGGGCTTCCCTTGTTGCAGAGCTCTAGGCACGAGGGCTCAGTAGTTGTGGTTCACAGGCACTAGAGTGCTGACTCAGTAGTTGCTGTGCACAGGCTTAGCTGCTCTGAGGCATGTGGAATATTCCTGGACAGGGGATCAAACCTGTGTTCCGTGCATTGGCAGGTGGATTCTTACCCACTGTACTACCAGGGAAGTCCACGGTTACTTTTCATTACATGTTTTTTTCTTTCCTATTAAGTTAATAGCTAGCCCCCTTTTAAAGTTGAACTCAAGACTAGGATGCCCTTGTGTGTGTTCCTGCACCTGCCCCCAGGGTCCTGGAGACTTAGACCCCACCGTGTGAAGGTATCCCTGAAATTTTGCAGTACTGTAGTGCTGGTCCCTGCCTGCCATCACCTCTACTTAACTGCCTTGTCTGTGAGATCTCTGTTGACCCTCGAGTCTGAGCTTGAATTCCTGCAGGGCAAGACTTTGAGTTTCCTGTTCCCAGGGCACAATACCTGGTGACAAGTAGACTCTGGGTTGCTAATTTTGAATAAATGAGTACCATGTTAAAACCTGTTGAAATGTACTTTGCCTCCAGTTATCAGCTGATCCGAGTGGGAAGGTTTGTTAAGCCGAGCAGGTTTTCTTGGACAGGACTGTCTTACACATTGAAGGAGGTTAGGATCGCACCCTCTGAATGTTGGCATCATAAATACACATGCAGGTCGAGAGCTTCCCACTCAGTCACTGTGACGATCGGCCTCCAGCACATGGTCCTTAGCATGCCAGAGTTGTGGGGTTCTTGGCCATGCTGGGATTAGGTTCCTGTACATGGGTTTTCTCTAGTTGTGGCGAGCAGGGGCTACTCTCTTCTTGCGGTGTGTGGTCTTATTGCGGTGGCTTCTCTTGTTGTGGAGCCCGGACTCTCTGAGCATGGGCTTCAGTAGTTGCAGCGCATGGGCTTAGGTGCCCTGTAGCATGTGGAATCTTCCTGGACACAGGGATTGAACCTGTGTCCCCTGCATTGTAAGGCCAATTCTTAACCACTGGACCATCAGGGAAGTCCAGGTCCTTTAGCTTTGAGTGAGGAAAAAGCCTGGATAATCCTTCCTTCACCATTCTCTCTCAGATGCCCTGTGTGAAGGGGGACAACAAAGACAGAGGCTGTGATGGACCAATTCAGCTGCATCACCATTCCGAGAAAGGAGAGAGCAAAGGGTGCATTCCATTCATGGTCAGGTTACTGCACCTCCTTTCCACACAATGGATGGCTTACTGCATGCATATCTGAGCGTATATTTTAAAACCATGAAGAACTTTAGACAGGTTTTCTTTCAAGTTTCCAGATAGTGTCCTGGTAAATAAGAATCCATAAAATTGTTTTCTGAGTATTGCAGTTTTTTCCCCCAGCATGTACAAATATATAGTGTGTTCTCTGAATTCCAAGGGTTTACAATGTCTTTTTTTTTTTTTTTAACTTGGAAATCAAATTTTACATCTGAAAGGTTAATGGAGAAAACTAATTATGCTATCTGGTAACCGAATGTGTGATGGGACATTTGTCTCTGTAATTAACAGCAAGGAGCTTTTATAGTTTCATAAAATCGAATGCTACATCGAGTATTCCGTGAGCATTTGTTTGGATGAGGTGTCCAAAACAGAGATGTTTATGGACGATATAAAGTTGAACTGAGATGGAATGCAGGTGTCTGCTGTGCATCTCGCAGAATTTCTCATTGTTGAAATGGAAGCCAGAAGATTAATAACTTGACTTTGTCATGATAAAATAAGTAATGTGTTCTTGGAACAGTGGTGCGGCACATAAGTTACTCGGTAATTCCAAGAATTTATTCTGTTCCAGGAATAATATCCTGAACAATTTATTTTTTACAGAAAAAGTTGATGCAACATAATAGCCTCCGAAGTTGCTTGTGTGGCTAATGGAATTATATCTCAAATGTGACTTTACGCCCACATATAAGATGTAAAGAACCCCACAAAAATGCAAGGTTAAGGCACACCTTGCAAGTAAGGAGTCAGGAGGTGCACGAGTAAAGGTTCTTCTGTGAACATTAACTCATTCTCCTCGCACATATATAATTTTTTCAATTACTAGCAAGACTTTAATGGGTACCTTAATAAGCGCCGTGTGAAATATAGCGGTGCCGTTGTTGCTGCGGGAGTGGGAGCTTGAAGTGTCCCTGTGAACTGTTTAACTCCTCCTATGAGAGGCAGGGACATGGACCCAGACCTAATCCATCTTCCTCTGATTTCCTTTGGCCATTTTGGGCAACTCAAGTCTTTGACGTAGACCATTTTTAAAGTCTTTATTCACTTTGTTGCAACATTGCTTCTGTTTCATGTTCTGGTTTTTTGGCTGCGAGGCATGTAGGATCTTAGCTCCCCGTCCAGGGATAGAACCATCATCCCCCTCACCCCACCCTACTGCTGCCTCTTGCATTGGAAGGTTCCCCAGGGAAGCCCCTATCTGTTTGTTTTGGCGGGAGCCTGGGGGTGCAGATTTCTTGTCTGTCTTCCTGGGTGAACTGGGAAGAGGCAGAGAATAAGACATGTTCCCCTGGGGAGCTTTTGTAGGAAGACACTGTCAACTGTGGGGCTTCCCTGATAGCTCAGTTGGTAAAGAATCTGCTTGCAATGCAGGAGACCCTGGTCTCATTCCTGGGTTGGGAAGATTCCCCTGGAGAAGGGACAAGCTACCCACTCCAGTATTCTTGGGCTTCCCTGCTGGCTCAGCTGGTAAAGAATCTGCCTGCAATGCGGAAGACCTGGGTTCAATCCCTGGGTCTTGAAGATTCCCTGGAGAAGGGAAAGGCTACCCACTCCAGTATTCTGGCTTGGAGAATTCCATGGACGTAGAGTTCATGGGGTTGCAAAGAGTCAGACATGACGGAGCACCTTTCACTTTCAGGCACCAAGTAGCCTCATCTGGCTAACCCCACGCACCCCACGGAAGCAAGGAGAACTTCTGTTACAGATGTCAGTTTATGCCTAGTACATCAGTGGTGTTTGGGGGTTGTTTTTTTTTCCCTCCTAGCTTTCCTCAACAGTAGCTTCAGTGTATCTGATTGTAGAATTAACCATTCCTATACTCATTGGTAGGTCTTTATTGAGCAAGCCCTTGGTGCCAGGCTGGGAAATTTGACAGCCCATAGGTTGTGATAGAAAGACAGAGCCAGGGGACCTTACCTGGGGGAGGTGACCCTTGAGAAGAGGACATTTAAGCAAAGAAGGACCTAAAGAGTAAGTATAAGGTGGGGCTGAGGCTGTGAGACAGTATGGAAGTGAAAGCCCATCCTAGGAGCTAAAGACCCTCCTTAGAGTAATTCTTTTTTTCTTTTATTAAAAAAAATTTTTTTTGGCCGTGAAAATGGCTTGTGACCAGGGTTTGAGCCCGCCACCCTGTGCACTGGAAGAACAGTGTGTTAACCACTGGACTGCCAGGGAAGTCCCTGAAGACCTTCCATAGAGCTGAAGTGGGGAGCCCTCTGCCTCCCCATCCAGTATAGTCACTAATGGGATTTGGATTCAACTGTCCTGAAGTTAGGCTTTTTTTTTTTTTAAAGCTATCCATGTGATTCTAATGTGTATCAGACCCAAGAGCCACTGCCTAGAACAGGGGGAGACGTGGCCAGAGCCAAGGCTGGAGAAGCCCCCAGTGTGAGAGCTGGGCCCCATCACCTCCTACCGAGGCAGGTCACTTGACAAGGTCTGCGTTTCCGAAAGATCACCCTGGCTTCAGCATGGACTGTGGCGGGGTGGAGCAGTGCTGCAGGCTTTTGGCCGTCGCCCCATCAAGTGATGATGAGAGAAGAGTGGAAGGACTCCTGAGTAATCTAGAAGTTACAGTAAGCAGGACTCAGTGTTTAAGTGGCTGTGGGAGGGAAGAGATGGAAGATGAGGCCCAGTTTTCTGGCTTGGATAGCCAAGTTGGTGCTGTTTATCAAGGCTTGGTGATAGTCATCATAAAATACATTCTTGGACGTAGTTTTAAGATTGCTTTTGAAATGTCCAAGTGGAACTGTCCAGTGGGCAATTGGATGTATGGATCTAGAGCCCTGAAGTGGGATCAGGGCTGAAGTCCTCACAGACAGATGGTCACTGGAGCCAGAAGAGAGGTAGGGTGGGTGGGGTGAATCCAGGACGTGTGTGGAGAGGGAGAGGCCCACGTGGGACAGGGTCCAAGAAAACTTCAGCATTTAAGGCAGTGGCCGTGACCTGTAAGTGGGTCATGAAGTCAGTTTAGCAGACTGTCACCCACACAAACTATCAATACAATAATAATAAGAGAAATAGATTAGAAAATATCAGAGTGTCTTGTATGCAGAAAGGGTAAATTCATGAAACTTTGATATTCTTGCTGTGATTCACAGTCCAGAAAGTTTGGAAGCTGCTGCTTACAGCCGCAGTCACCTCATCCCTGGCCTTGCTCAGGGAAGAAGGCCACTGCAGTCTCCAGGTGCCTTCGGGCCCACAATTATCAGTTTCTTGAGATTTGTGGAAGAGAAAGATGCTGTGAACGTCATACATTTCTCATCCTCATTAACATTATTTATACTGAAGATGTTGGAGAAGACTCTTGAGAGTTCCTTGGACTGCAAGGAGATCCATCCTAAAGGAAATCAGTCCTGGGTGTTCACTGGAAGGACTGAAGCTGAAACTCCAATATTTTGGCCACCTGATGCGAAGAGCTGACTCATTTGAAAAGACCCTGATGTTGGGAAAGATTGAAGACAGGAGGAGAAGGGGATGACAGAGGATGAGATGGTTAGATGGCATCACCGACTCAATGGACATGAGTTTGGGTAAACTCTGGGAGTTGGTGATAAACAGGGAGGCCTGGAGTGCTGCAGTTCATGGGGTCGCAAAGAGTCGGACATGACTGAGCAACTAAACTGAACTGAATACTTAAGACGAAACTGTACAACAGCATGTGTATTTTAAGTTGGAATATTTTAAAAATTTAAATGACCGAAGAAACAGTACCGCCAGTACTTAATCTTGTTCATCCTTGACTGACCCACAATATGATATGTAAGTTAATACTTAAGTCAGTAGGGGCAATGTGCAGTTCTGTACTAGCATTCTTTAAGAGTTTTCTGTGCAGCAGAGCAGAGGGTCAAGATTTCAGGTTATATGGAAACAGATTGTCTCTTTCCAGACAGTCAGTTATGAACATTTTATTTCTGATTAAACGAGGGCAAGATTTTGTTTATGCTCCTCTCGGAAAATGAAAGCAGCTCTTGGTCTGCAGTCGTGTTATATTTTTCCTGTGTGTGTTGTCAGCCTTTGAAGACTTTTGCCTTATGTCTTATAGAACCATGAGCACAAATAAACTATCATCTTTTGTAGGACTAACAGGACTCACATGAGCCCTGTTTTGAATTTAAAGTACATGTCTGAGCTGCCTTCTTAGTTTGAAACCGCACAACAAAGTTGGAGGCCATAGAGATAGTGTGGTCCAGAGATTGCATTGTTTCCACCGTGTGTATTCTGATAAGTGGGTGGTTACGGTGGTGACGACTTCATGCAGTGCCCAGTGCAGGTCTCTACAGCTTCCTGGATGCAGTACAGTGGGCTTCATGGATGGAGCCCTCCCTGCCGGCCAGCTGGTTAGATTCCTGCCCACGCTGGTAGAACAGTGAGGCTCATGGACCTTGGAGCGTGATGGGTCTCAAATGTCTAAACTCAAAGTCTCTCTTTTCTCCTGGGGAGGATGTATTCATCAACCTCTGAACCTCTTAGCTTGTGATCAGGATTAAGGGTAGGCAGTGTGCTTGCCCGAGGGCCCCGTACATAGTAAGTGGTGGTCCATAAATGGTGACTCTAACCCTTTTCCTCCTAAGCACGTCCAAATTCCTTTAAAAAACACATAGCTTGGGACTTCTGTGGTGATCCGATGGTTAAGAATCTGCCTGGAAATGCAGGGGATGCGAATTAGATCCCTGGTTGGGAAACTAAGATCCCACAGGCTATGGGGCAACGAAGCTCACTACCATGTTCCGTAACTAGAAAGTCTGTGCATCAGAACAGGGGCAGTCACATGGTGCAGCAAAGATCTGGCGAGCTGCGACTGAGACCAGATGCAGCCAAAAAACAACCACGGTTTGTAAGCTTCAAGAGAAAATCATTTTAGGCCTGCGCCCCTGGATTGCAAAGTGCTCCCCAGGCAGCCCCTTCCCTCCCTGACTTCCTTTCGGCCACCTACCTCCCACTCCTGCCCAGCTTCATCTTTCCTGGGAAACATCAAAGAAGCTTTTTTTAATGTCCAAAACTGTTTCCACCAGTTGCCTTATACCCAACTTTACAATCCCACAGGGAAAAGAGTGTACATAATTCTTCCAGATTATTTTTTTCTTACAAAAATTAATACATATTCATTTCAAAATCATTTTTTACAGTTTTCATTTATAAAGTTGAAAAAAAAGATATAAAATTTAAAAAATCCTGTCCCAGTCACCCTCTCCAGCGATAACCATAGAGTATGTGTAAAAAATACAGGCGTGTGTATTGCAAAAAGGAGAATGGGGCTTTCCCTGGTGGTATAGTGAAGAAGAATCCACCTGCCAGTGCAGGAGACATAGGTTTGATAATCCCTTGTCCAGGAGGATTCCACATTCTGTGGAGCAACTAAGCCCCTGCACCACAACTGCTGAGCCCCCGCTGTCGAGCCCGTGAGCTGCAGCCCCTGAAGCCTGTGCACCCTGGGGTCCATGCTCCACAGCTGGAGAAGCCACTACAGTGAGAAACCCAGCACCACAGCCAGAGAGTAGCTCCCGCGCTCTCCAACTAGAGAAAGCCTGCACGCAATAACTAAGACCCGGCACAGCCAGAAACGAGTGCAAAATAAACTAACCATAAAACAGGGAAAATAGAATTATCCTGTGTAATGTTTTGTTTTGTTTTTTTTTTTTTTTTGCTTAACCAAATCTCCATCTGTTCCACACAGGTTGAGTGCCTAGTTTAAGCCAGGCAGGCTCTGACTATCCAGTATTGAAGGAAATAATCATGGTCTCAGCCTTCGTGGAGTTTATAGGATAATCCTGCACTTATTTCGAAATGACTGTAAAAAGGTCCACTTCATCCTTTTCAGACATGTAAAGATACACTGTAATCTCAGTCTATAGATATGCCATAATTCACGTATCTAATACTCACTGATTGATGTCTGGGTGGTTTGCAATGTCTCACTAGTGAAAATGATGCTACCGTGAATGTTCTTTTAAGTATGTCATGAATACTTGTCTAAATGTTTCTGTAGGATAAATACCTATGAGTGGAATTGCCGAATTTCCCCGAAAAGGGCCCATACCTGCAGCATATGAGAGGGACTGTAACCCTACACCTTCATCAAAAATGGGCTTTTAAAATCTATTTGTTTGTTGTTGTTTAGTCACTAAATCATGTCCAACTCTTGCAACCCCATGGACTATAGCCTTCTAGGCTCCTCTGTCCATGGCATTTCCCAGGCAAGAATACCAGAGTGGTTGCCGTTTCCTTCTCCAGGGGATCTTCCCAACCCAGGGGTCAAACTCGGGTCTCTTGCTTAGCAAGTGGATTTTTTGCCATTACACCATCTGGGATGCCCTATGAATCTATAGTCTTTGCCAAATTAATAGACAAAGAATTTCCCATTATGTAATTTTTGTTGCATTAATCGCTAGGGACATTAGGAGATTTGAACTGTTTATTTCCCTTGTGAATTGCATGTTCATGTCTTGTGCCCATTTTCCATTGTTAGTAGGTATGTGTCGTCATCTTCTTCACTGATTTGTAAGACCTCTCCTGTACATTTGGGATCTGAACTCTTCGGTTTGATTATTCCTTAACATTATTTGAAGTGGTGGCTTCTGACCTACCCACTTAATGTGGCTGGAGTTACAGTCCATGTCTGATGAAGGAACATTCGATTGGGAGGCCATGCTGTATTTGTTATAAAATCAAATTCTTCCTTGTTATAAGTACATTTGGGGAAGAGAAAAGTAGGTAAACTCTCTGAATTGGTTAGGTAGTTCTAGTGGTATCATATTGCTTTCTTCACTGATACCCTGTCATTTTCAGGATAAAGTAAAAACATCAAGGTCCCCGTGTTCTCTGTTTTGCGCGTTCGGTGATCATTCAGTCCAGCTAATCAGCTTCTCACCACGGCCCGCCTGGTTTTTCCTCTGCCTTCAGTGCTCTTCCCTCTTCTCTCCCTCAAAGCGCCCACGGACTTGCTGACCACGTGTTCTTCTCCAACTCAGGGCTTCCTGTCTTCGTGGAGTCAGCCATAATCCTCACAAAGTGATCTCGTCCTGTCAATTCCCAAAACGCTCGTAATTTAGGCATCATCCAAGGCATTTATCCTGTGTTCTCTTGGTTTAATCTGTCCAATCATGCTATAAATGTATTCCTAGAGCAAGTAGCTGGGGACAGTCATAAGCAACAGCCCTTTGCCTTCTGTAATGGTTCTGAGTTGGGAACCATGGGGCCCTGGGTTGTTCCGTGGAGATAGGGATCTGCATATTTCAGTGGGCTCAAAGCAGAGAATACTTGCGTTTGTTTTGTTAGATAAAGCATGAAGCCATCAAAGAAAGTTGTTCCTTCATCCCCTTTTAGGGCTTTGCCCCTAAACTTCTCATGATGTTTTTCCTACTCTGTCTGTAGATGTTCTTTGAGGGACATACTTTTTAAAATTTAATTGGAGGATAATTGTTTTACAATGTTGTGTTAGTTTCTGGTGTACAGTGAAGTTGGTCAGCCATATGTATACATATATCCCCTCCCTCCTGGACCTCTCTCCCACCCCACCCTGATCCCACCTCTCTAGATCATCACAGCACTGAGCTGAGCCCCCCGTGCTGTACAGCAGCTTCCCACTAGCTCTCAGTTTTACACACGGTAGAGGACTTCCCTGGTGGCTCAGACAGTAAAAAGCGTCTGTCTACAATGTGGGAGACCCGGGTTCAATCCCTGGGTTGGGAAGATCCCCTGGAGAAGGAAATGGCAATCCACTCCAGGACTATTGCCTGGAAAATCCCATGGACAGAGGGTTGGCAAAGAGTCGGACACGACTGATCGACTTCACTTCAGTGTGCGTGTCAGTGTTACTCTCTCAATTCGTCCCACTGAGGGACACATTGGAGAAAGCAGCATGACGGCCCATGTTGATTCATGTCCTGGTGTTTCTTTGCTCCCCTGGCCCTTCTTACCTGTCTCAAGGCCTTCTTCCCCTTTCTGCTTTGCAGGCCCATTTTCCCAGCCTGGACCCATGGCATTCTGTCTTGGGACCTGTCTTGGCATCACTTCCTCAGCCTCAGTTAGAAAAAGCTCCTGCCTCCCACACTGGCTATGGGTGGCCCAGGCTGGGTGAGCTTGCCCGCGTGTCAGGAGAGAGGCCCTGGGTCCTCGGAATCCTTGTGCGTTCATCTGGGTTCCAAGCGAGGCTGTAAACTCCCGGAGGGGAGAGATGGTATCTTGTCTTTCTTGTCTTTTTCTTTCTTTGGTCCTACAGAAATCTAGTAGTAGTGGTAGTAGTAATATTGAGTAGTAGTAGTACAGTAAATATTTATTGAATAGATGAATGAACCTGATGTCATCTAAACAGATTTGTAAGAGACCTCGTCTTTTCAATGAAAACACTATCTATGCCCTGGGCTTCTTAATTATATTCCATCTAACACTTCAGTTGAATATGAGGGTCCCCCAGCACGTGGCAGCACGTGTGCGGGTTAACTCCCCCTGATCAACATATTTGATTCCACCAGTTCACCGATCCTGCAGCCGAGGTTTGCGTCCTTCCTTCTCAGTGGCATTTAGACTACACAGTGTTCTCAGCTGGACTCCAAGGACTGTTTTGGGAATGCAGGTTCTGACACAGTCTCTTCAGTAGATCTTGGGTCCTCTTTATTTGGGGGATTCCACTTCAGATTGCTTCAGGGCAAAGGGTTCACTTGGCAGCCATCACTCTGTTCTCTATGCTTTTCAGCCCCTTCTTGCCATTAGCACCCCTAGGCTTGCATGTCCCTGGTAAACGTGGCTGCTGCCCCCAGGGATGGCCAGTCAGGGCCTTGGTAGTGTCTGCAAGTCAGCTCAGGTTTGGGGCAATGGTGCTAACTCGGGTCTTCTCAGAGTGCAGAGTCCACTGCCGATGCCTGGCTATTCCACTCACGTGTCGAGCATTGTGGTGGAGAGAGCTGCTGTGTGGTCTTGATGGACCCTGCTTCCTTTTTTCCTGCTCTTTTTCTCACTGCTGCCATTTGACAGGTCAGAGTTCAGCCTTTTCTGCAATACGGCTCCATGCCAGCTTCTGCTAGTGTTTGAGAAGGAGGTACTTGAACTGTTCAGTATAAATCATGGTTATCTCAGTATTTCTCATTGATAAACTCAACTTTTTTCTGTTTAACTACCATTACCTGGAAAATGCAAGTTGTTTTTTGTTTGTTTGCAATGAGTTTTAAACCTTTTTGGGGGGCTGCACTCTGTGGCTTTTGGAGTCTTAGTTCCACAACTGGGGATCAAACCGTGGGCCCACAGCAGTGAAAGCCCCGAGTCGTAACCACTGGACTGCCAGGAAGTTCCCTTAAAAGGCCTTTTCCAAAAAGGATGTTCACAATGGTGCAGCCATCGCCGCTGTTTCCAGAACTTCTGCAGCATCCCAGACAGGAGGCGTCCTTAATGCCGCTCCTTCAGCATATCTTCTTAGAGGTTCTGCCTCTGTCTCTAGAACTGGAAGGGTCAGCTCTTTAGACCGTAACGTTGCCCAGCCTCCTGCCTAGACGCTACAGTCTGAGGCCACTTTTTCCTATGGATAACGAACAGTGTTCACGATAACCCGTCAAGTGTTTGGAGTCACTCAGTAGCTATTTGTCTCTCAGAGAAAGGACCCAACTTCTTTAACCTTTCTTTGAACATTTCATCTTTTTTGTTGACTTTTGCATGATCTCAAGTTTCTTGACAACCTCTTTAAAAGAGTGCAAAACTGGACGTGATGGGAGGTCCCTAGCGGCTGTGGTTAGAACTCTGTGCTTTCGCTGCTGTGGCCCATGTTCAGTCCCTGGTTGGGGAACTAAGATACCCCAAGTTCTGTGGTTCAGCCAGAAACAAACAAAAAGGCTGGACATGATGCCACAGTAAGTGCCAAAGCGTACTGGATGTAGTGGTGACTGTCCCTCAGTACTCTCAGTGTCCGTCAGTCCTTCTGTAGACGTGAGTTAGGGAGTGGCACCCTGGGGATGGACTGGACGGTGGTCGGGGCGTGCAAGGAGCTAGAGATGACACAGTCGTGACCATAGTGACTGCTGCCTGCCCCGGGAACTCGCTTGGCCAGCTGGGACACACATGAGCTCATAGCTTTTAATGTTGAAATGAGGGTGCTGAGCTCTCTACGTGTTAGATTAACAGGAAACCTAGCATCTCCATATAAGATGTCCTGCCACCCCCTGAGTTGTTTGTGAGCCCAAGGGGTTGTCTCAGTCCAGAGGGGCCAGGTACCACTGGGGGCAACAGTAGCTACTGCTGCCGCCAGCATTCCCATTTCATCACCATCAGCTTCTTGTGCATTCCCAACTGCCTGCTGACTATATAAATTTCCTTTGTCAGAACTAGCCTCAGGGTGGTGGTCCAGTGGCTAAGAATCCGTGCTCCCAGTACAGGGGGCCTGGGTTCGATCCCTTGTCAGGGGACTAGATCCCACATGCCACAACTAAAGATCCCACATGCTTCAGCTAAGACTCGACACAGCCAAATAAATAATAAAATAATAAATATATTTCTTAAAAACCTAGCCTCATTGTATTCCCACTCCCCTGCAACCTTCTAATTCTCTGACCAATGTTAGATAGCATCCATTCAGTCACCCCAGCTAGAAACCTCGGATTTATCTTTCACTGGTTCTCCTTCACATCCTCACCCCCATCCCCACATCCAGTGAATCAGCAAGTCCATTTGGTGAGCCTTCTTCAGTGTCTCCCTCTCCATTCCCATCCCCCATCCTGGCCCAGACTGTCACAGCCATTCATGAAGCCTTTAGCAATAACCTTCTAGCTGGTTTCCTCTCCCCATGCTACTTTCACCGTAGTTTTGCCAGATTTGTTTTTCTAAGGGAAAGGTCTGATTGTTTACCATCCTTATGTTAAAGAGAGAGTGAATTTGAAATTACCAGAGCAGGGACTTCCTGGTGGTCCAGTGGCTAAGACTCCATGCTCCCAATGCAGGGGGCCCAGGTTCAATCCCTGCTCAGGGAACTAGATCCCATATACCTCAACCAAGAGTTCACGTGCCATAACTAAAGATCCTGCCTGCCACTGCTGAGATTGGGTGCAGCCAGATAAATAAAAATATTGAAATAAATAACCCAGAGCAATAACCCAGTATCTCCAGTGCAAAATTATTCTTCCTTAACCTGGCACCTTAATGGGATGACCTTGCTATATGTGTTGCCTTCATCACCTGCCACTTTTCTTTATGAACCTTGAACTCCCGGCACACAGACCGCTGTTCAGGAAGAAGAGGGGGAGGTGGTACAGCTGTGGCATCTACCCAGACAGTGAGCTTCTGCCTGCAAGAGTGATGCTCAGGGGCCACCCTCCCCAGCCCCAAGGGAATGGGAGCTGAATAACTTGATTCCTCTTATTCCAAACTTTATGCCTCTAATTCAGTAACATATTCTTCTTACTGTATTTCTGGTACTTTTTCACTCCATCCTATTAATATTGGGTTGGCCAAAAGATTCATTTGGATTTTTCTCTGTATATGGTTTGTTTATAATCTTAGTATCACATTTAATCCTTTTTTTAATTAATTAATTTCTAAAATATAAATATATTTATTTTAATTGGAGGCTAGCTACTTTACAATATTGTATTGGTTTTGTCATAGATCAACATGAATCTGCCACGGGTGTACACGTGTTCCCCATCCTGAACCCCCCTCCCACCTCCCTGCCCATACCATCCCTCTGGGTCATCCCAGTTCACCAGCCCCGAGCATCCTGTATCATTTAATTCTACTAGACTTTATTCTGGTTGTGATACAACATTTCTTTCATTTACGTAAGGAAGATGTATGAAATGACTGTTACAGCTCAACACTAGTTAATTTTCGATGCAAAGATGTGACTATTTTGAGTCTTTGTGAAGAGAAGGTATATAGAAATGGATATATAATGTTAAGGTACCCCATCTCACTCTGTCTTTGAGCATGACTGCCTTTTTTCTTTCATTAGCCCAAACCGTGAATAATCGTGTTCTGTGGGATATGTTCTTCTCTCCTGACCAAGCCGTCCTGTATGATGACTTCTGTGTTGCAAGGCTCTCTGTTGTGTAGTATACAGATTATTTACGTAAAGGAAAGTGATCTATGTAAAGGAAAGTGAGTCTTGAAATTTAGCAAAGGGTAAAATCCAACCTGTAATCTTTTGTCAGTCTTGTCCAAGGAGTCCAGTTACTAAACATACAAACCGTTTTTCATTTAAGATTGTTTTACTGTAGTGCAGCCACATACCATGGATCCATGTTTGTAACATTCCTGTTCGTTTTTTCTAAAAAGATCCAGCCCTTTGTGGTTAAACATGAAAAAAGGCATGGTTAGGTTTGGAAAGTGAACAGGTTTCCTTATGGAATTGTTGCTTGTTGTTGTGGGTTTTTGTTTTTTGCCCGTATTGCACAGCTTGTGGGGTCTTAGTTCCCCGACCAGGAACTGAAACATTCTTGGCAGTGAAAGTGTGGAGTCCTAACCACTGGGCAACCAGGGAATTCCCTGGAATCATGCTTCTTTAGAGGTTCTTTTTCCTGGCATTTATACATGGAGAGGACATCAACTTATTAGAACTGGAAAGACAAAGAGGTCAACTAGTGCTTCAAATCTCAATATCTTAATTTATCCCACTTTTTTTTTTTTTGAGTCAGAGAACGTGGCTTCACTGTAGCAATCAGAATAAACCCACTCTTTCTGAGAAGGACATACGTGACTTTTAGAGCTGTTTGGTGCCCTGTGAACATCTTGGTAATGGGAAAACCTACATCCCTCCTCGACTGCTCTCCCTGGGTTATGCCAAGCATGGTCTGGTTCAGAATTTGTTTTTACAGGTCGGGAAGCTGAAGCCTGAAAATAGCAGGTGGCTCATCTCGTATCAAGTAGCAAGTCAGTACAGTTGGGAAATGAGTCCAGGTCTGGGGAGCCCCAGCCCCAACCTAACCCCTGACCCACCCCCCAGCATCCGTGGTCCAAGCCTGCAAGCTTCACCCTCTCCATCCCAGTGTGTGCAGGCTGCTCAGCTTTCTCTGTCGTCCCCACTTTTAGTCTTCAGGTCTCCCTCCTATCCTCTGCCGCATCCCTCCTGAATATGTGAGGACTCAATTCCCCTCTCTTTGCGGAGTGCATCATCCCCACCCTACCCCCACTCCCCAACCCCCGCCCCATGTGTGTGTGAGAGAGAGACAGAGACAGAGCTCAAGAGAGAGAGATTTGGTCCCAGGGCCTCCTCGCCAGGTGGTGTGGTCAGGGCTGCTCCTGACTTCTCCGGCTAAAGGAAGGACAGCTCATCCCGCTGCCCTCTGGGGACGCCCAGCCTGTCACCTCTAAGAGGCTGCCCCACAACCAGCCCGTTTCCAGCCTTCTCCGCGTCTCTCAGCTTTCCTTGACTCCAGCAATTCTTACACTTAGCTGTTTTCTGTCCTTTCAGCTGTCCCGCAGCTGGATAGACTGTGAGCTCTCTTCTCAAACAGCCAGCTCTGCTACCTGCCTTCACAGCCCCCTGCCTTTCTTCCTCCTCAGTCCCAGGTCCTAATCTGTTGCCATGGTTTGCCTCTTGTTTTGATTTTGTAAGAAATGTTTCTAAGTGTCAGCCCAAAGCCAGGATCTCCCTCTTTCTTCCACAGTCCTGGTTGTCCTCCTGAAAGTATCAAGTGTGCAGAATTCACACCGTACTCTCAGTCTTATAAGTTTCAGAGCTATAGGTTCTGGGACTGTGAAACTAAGCTCATGACAAAGCAGCTTTGATCTTAGAAAGTTCCAGGATCCTCATGACCTTTTTTCCCTCCTTCTGAAGACAGCACTATATTATAGGATTCAGACACTGGGGCAGAAGTGGAACCTTTGAAAAGAGAGTGGCCCTTTGGCTGTGATGTGTCAGGGTTCATGTGGGGAATAAGCTGGCACTGATCCAGGCCCCAGGCAGCGTGCCCACCTCTGCCTGGCTTGGCTGGTATGGTTCTTGCCAGGGCCCTGGGAGGGAGGGGAGTGGCAGCCACCAGCCAGTGTCAACCGAGATCAGCACGCTGCAGCCTGGATGCGTGTGTGACGTCCCTGGTCCAGAATAAAAGCCCTGCAGGAAAGAAGCTCCTTCCTGCCCAAACTATGCTGTTAGTCACGCCGGGAAAGGGCGGGTTTGGATGCTGAAAGTAACAGCAGCCACACTGGCTTACAGATTTATCTCTCAGAATTCCTCTGGGACCTCTTCCAGACACACCCTGTTCCCCAGACATCCTGAGAAAGTTGTAAATGCTGGCTCCGCATTTCTTCAATTGTGCTCGGTCATTCGTTCTCATAAAAATCTGGAACGTGATTTATTGTTTCTGTATTGTCGTTTTCACAGGTGTTTGAAATGAAAAGAGTTTTATGACAACGTAAAATATTTCTCCTCTCAAGCATATGCCAACACAGAGCAGTATTGTAAATTTGGAAATATGTATTAATTCTGCATTTGTTCATGTTAGATATTAAAGACAATTAATACTTTTGTTACCATTTTAAAAATTGAAGATACTAACTTCACAGCATAAAAATAGGAAAGTTTCCTTACATTCAGTTTTGTTACTGTTGTTGTTTGCTGAATCGTGTTCGACGGTCCAACTCTTTGTGACCCCGCGGACATTTTCAGGCAAGAATAATGGAGTGGGTTGCCATTTCCTTCTCCATTACATTCAGTAATGTATTTGTGTTTTAATAAGCTGAATATCTAACTAGACAATGCAAAATACCTACATTCATTGTGCAGTTACCAGTGTGACAGAGAAATCTGGCTAATATGATGCTGAGGTTATAACAACATAATTATATTAAATGTACTCAGGACTTCCCTGGTGGTCTAGTAGTTAAGATTCTGAGTTCCCAATGTAGGGTGCATGGGTTTGATCCCTGGTCAGGAACTAAGATCCCACATGCTACACAGACGCGGCCAAAAATTAAAAATAAATAAGTAAATGTGCTAGATTTATTTGTAGGAGCTGGTTTTCGTAATAGATGCTTTCTGCGGGGCTTTTCCTTTCTTCATAGTTGAAATTTCAAGCCTTTAGTAGAGTGACTGTATGAGTGTATACCGTGGCATTAGACTTTTATTTTAAAACCCAGATTAGAGAAAAAAAAAAGAAAAGACTACTTCCCTTAACCTTTGTAAAGTTACTGGCTGATGACAAGTTAAGAAGATAGTATGTTTGTGGTGGGCTTCCTTTGTGGCTCAGCAGTACAGAACCTAGCTGCCAGTGCAGGAGATAAGGGTTCAGCCTTGTGTTGGGAACATCCCCTGGAGATGGGAATGGGAACCCACTCCAGTATTCTTGCCTGGAGAATTCCATGGACAGAGGAGCCTGGGGGGCTGCTGTCCATGCGGTCACACAGAGGTGGACACGGCTGAGAGGCTGAGCCAGCATGCACACGTGTGCGCAGCAGCCCTTAATAGGTCTAGATCTAATAGCTCCTTTAATGATATGATTTACAGAAAATATTTTATATCTGTATAATTTCAGAGTCATCTTTAAGTAATATTTATTAAGCACCTTCGGTGCAATACAGATACCTTGGTTCAAAAAAACAAAAATTCCTCTGAGGAAAGAAGATTCTTAAAAGAGAAGCTTGCATCTGGAGTCAGTAATCCTCCCCCGATTCCAAAGAAGGAAGGGGAGGGTGTCTCGTTTTGTTTTTTTTTCTGGTAGTGGATTATTTTTTCTTTCACTAATTTACAGTGCTATCTCTGGCCCTGTTTCCATTAGGAGATGAAAGCATGGAAATTAAAAAACAAATTACAGGAATGAGAAGATTACTGAATGACAGCGCTGGGAGGATATATCAGCGTGTGGGCAAGGAGGGGGAGAAACTTAAAGAGGAACCCCAGGATTTGGATGCGATCTGGCCTCAGCGTTTGAACTCTGCAGAGGCCCCCCCGAGCCTCCACCCATCTTCCCGGGGTGCGTGGAACGAGCTGCCACCCCAGAGCGGGCAGTTCTCAGGGCAGTATGGCACCCGCTCCAGAACCTTCCAGAGCCAGCCCCACACCGCTGGGACCTCCAACGGTATGGCCATCCTCAGATGCTCACAGTCGTCCCAATATGTTTTCTGCCTAGAAACATTCAGTATGTTCTTCGAGTTCTATATAGTAAACCCTCCTTTAATCACGTACCTTAATTGAGTTATTTTAAAAGACAGGGAAGACATAAAGGAAAAAGAGTATAAAAAAATCTAGACTTGAGATGCAGGAAAAGCTGGGGGTTCTCTATTAGAAGGGATAGTTTCTTGATAGACACTTTAGCTCTTTAAGAAGTCAAAGCCATCACTGGCTGAGATACGGATATTATTGTCACAAACAGCTGAACATTAGGGCAGAAAGAGCTCCACTGTGTCATTAAAAGAAGCTTCCTGGTCACATGGTGCATTATTAACACATCCCCTTGCTAAGTCCTGGGCTTTCTTCATTACAGGACGAGTCACTTAAAGGGAGGACTCATGACCCCGCCAGTCAAGTGACACCTTGACTTTAACCTCCCCTTCAAGCTCCTGAACCAAATGATCCATATTTTATAACTTGCTTCATTCAGGTTGACAATTATTCCTTTAAAGTAAAATTTCCTTAATTTAAATTCCTAATGGGTATTTTTAAATTAATTGCAGTATAGTTGATTCATAGTGTTGTGTTAGTTTCAGGTGTACAGCAAGGGGAATCAGCGATACACTTAAATATATCCACTCTTTCTTTGATTCTTTTCCCATGTAGGTCACCACAGAATATTGCGTAGAGTTCCCTGTGCTATCCAGTGGTTCTTATTAGTTATCTATTTTAAATTCCTAATTGCTAAGGGGGAAAAAACTCAAATGGCAAATTTTTTTTTTCCCAAAGCATAAGGAGAAACTTGATTTCTCCATTCATGTTAATTTTCCCTCCAGTAACACTGTTATTCGTGTTATAAATTACATACAGATGTGCAGATCTGTAGTTTTAACAAAGGGAATGAGAAGAAAGGAAGAACACATTTCTAGTTTCTTTAAAAAGTTAAGGATTTCCCCCCCATTCATCCTCCTTCGAGAAAAAGACAACTATTGTGATTTTTTTTTTTTAAACACAGTTTGTGATAACCAGTTCAAAGGTATAAAAAGCCATCACTAGCCACTGCTGAAGAGAGAGGGAGGGACCCCAAGAGATGTATGGGTGTCTTCTGTCTCTCTTAATATTACATAAGCCAATATCAGATTCTCATGCTGGCGTGCTTCCAGGTTAGAAAGAGATGGCTCTTTAAAGAGTCCTTAAAAATAAAAAGGTAGTTCTCTTTAAAATTAGAAAATGATTTATAGCAAGCTGAAAAGGATTGGTTTTGTCTTCTAAATGATATAGACTTGGAATAATGACTAGGAATATTCACAAAGTCCTCCTAACTCTACTGCCGTGACTAGAGAAATAAAATGGCCTCAGGTATCTATGAAGCTAATAAGCGGCCCCATCAGGAAGTATTGGGTGAATAGTGTTCTATTTTCCAGGCCCCAACAAGGATGGTGGATTTACTTTGAAAAATATTAGTAATGGTCAGAGTTACAAACCTAAATTCGCCCATATTTGTTTTAAAATACTTCTGTGTTAATGGAGTACTGTCGATTGGAATACATTTGGTATCTCATTGGAGTTTTAATTTAATCATTTGTAGTTTTAAAGTTGTAACATCTCATTTTGCTACAACTCTGAATGTAAATAATTGTGCTGCTCCACACATTAAATAGTCCATGGTTCTGCTGCAGTGAAACTTTCAATAATTAATATTTGCAAAGAATGCATATTGTAGGGTGTAAATTACATTTAATATATACTAAAGAATATAGCTGGAGTACTTCCCTCTTCCACCTATGAAAAACCCGAGTGAGAGCCATCTGTTATCCTGATCGCCTTTAAGGGAACCTGGATACTGAGGCCAGGGGTACTGTACTGAAAGCATGTTTTTCCAAATGTCCTATTTTATTCCAGCAATAACAGGAAGATACTTGTTTACATGTAAGGAAAACAGAGTAGGACAATTGTATGACATATTAAACAGTGAAAAGGGCTTCCCTGATAGCTCAGCTGGTAAAGAATCCGCCAGCAATGCAGGAGACCCCGGTTTGATTCCTGGGTCGGGAAGATCCACTGGAAAAGGGATAGGCTACCCACTTCAGTATTCTTGAGCTTCCCTTGTGGCTCAGCTGGTAAAGAATCCGCTTGTAATGCAGGAGACCTGGGTTCGATTCCTGGGTTGGGAAGACCCCCTGGAGAAGGGAAAGGCTACCCACTCCAGTATTCTGGCCTGGAGAATTCCATGGACTGTATAGTTCATGGGGTCGCAAAGAGTTGGACACAACTGAGCGACTTTCACTTTCAAACAGTGAAAACGAGACTAAAATGAAACTGAAGAACTGGGAATGGACAATGTAGAAGGGCACTCTTTTATGAAGCTGGAGAAGAGCCAACACACCAGCAGCCTCCTCTTAAGTTCACATGGGCACTCCCAGACCCTGGTGCCCCTGCTTCCCCCTACCCAGGCATACCACACCCAGCACAAAAGCAATGTGTTGACAGTTCTTAATTTTTGGAATCATACGGTTAATGCTAAAACTATCTTTTAAATACTTAGATACACTTAACTCTTAGTATAAACTCTCAGGACGTGTGCAGCTACCCAGTTTGTTTGGTTTTAGATAAAGGCTGTTCACTAGATAAAGAGCTAGTTTTTTGTGCAAAATAGCACAAGTGTGTTCTTAGTAAATGTTTTCTGTATCGTTATCTGAGATGAACTGGGGTGACAGTGGTGGTGGGGCACTGTGACAGCAAACTGTGTGTGTCCATTCACACAGGCTCCGCCACCCCATGACATGCCACACTCCTGGCAGTAGAGAAACCTGGACGGCTAGCTAAATCAGACCCCAGCAGGCTGTGAAAATCACTGGGCACCTTTTTTATTTTCCTCTTTATAATCTTGCTGTTGCTTGGCGGCCATCATTCTCTCTTTTCGTGCTCAGGAGAACTTCCAGTGGTGAATTCATCGGCTGGATCCAACTGCTGCACTTGTAACTGCCAGTCGACGTTGCAGGCCATCCTCCAAGAGCTCAAGACCATGCGGAAACTGATGCAGATTCAGGCAGGTACGCAGATCCGGCCTCAGCGGGAGGATCTTCAGTGGGGATGTTCATTATGCTTTGATTACGCTGTGCCTCCCATCTTGCTGTCTCACCAGCAAGGTTTCCTTTATATATATATATAATTTATTTTTAAAAATGTTCATGGAAGTATAGTTGATGGGATACTTCTTCAAGCATCCATTTCTCTCTGCTTTTTCCAGAACCCACCTTCCTGTTAGCCAGTCTCACAAATGCTTTCTGGCTGATACTGCTCAGTCCTTCTGTACATGTGCTTCGGGTACTTCACAAATGTCAGCTAATTAAACTTCGGAACAATTACACCCGAAGGTGGGCAGAGCCCTTTGGCTCATCTCCCTAATGTAAATTGACGAGGAGGTTCATGATGGGGAAGGAGGTGAGAATGGCTCATCTTCCCTCCTGAGGGGCTCGGTTTGAGGGGCTGTGTGCATCTTACAACCCTCGCTTCTGCAGAAGCCCACCCTGCCTCCCACACTGGGCTCCCTGTGATAGGTGAGGAGCCAAGCAGCTCTGTACATGCAGAGGAGCCCTTAGGAAGCCTGGGCTCTGCTGGTAAAGATTCCAGAGTATCAGCTGACACTCAGGCTCTGCTTGTGGCTTTTCTCCCTAACATTAAGGTCAGAGAGGCTCCAAGACACCTCTGGTTTTGTCTTTTTACTTACACGATGCTTTTGTTGTTGTTGTTCTCGCTCCTGTTAGAAACGTTGAGGAACAGAAGAGCAGTGAACTTGCATTTTAGGGTCAGAGTCCCAGTCTCCCCTATCTTGGCTTGGGTGACTTCTCTGAACCTCAGATTTCTCATCTGTAACTAGAGTATTAATATCTAACTCACAGGGTTGTTTTGAAAATAGAAGGGATAGTAAATGCAACTGAACTCGGTAAAGCATAATCTGAGCCTCAGCTATTTTGTGAGTGTTGTTACGAAGACCTGGAGCATTTCTTAGAAGTCTGGAAGTCTAGGTCCTTATTACAGTCGCTGTGATTTCTAGTCTCCAAAATTAGGAGAGAAAAAGCTTTTTTTGTCATAGGGGAGCCTCACGTGCTGCAGTCCATGGAGTCCCAAAGGGTCAGATACAACTTAGTGACTGAACAACAGCAACAGAAAATAATAAATCATTTCATTAAGCCTTCCACTTCATCAGGGAAAACTGCTCCTTAAGCTGGAAAGTGGCCCAGTCATATGTAACTAACTTCCCCCCTTTCCGCTGTAAAGGTATTCAGACAGCTCAGAAATTGTCCTTGGTGCCGTTTAGTTAATTCTAGTAAAATGTTAATATTCAGTGATGTGGTTTGATACTTAAAAAACTTAAACATATCAGTCACCCAAGATCACGTGCAAGTAAAATGAGCAAAAGGTTTTCTGAAAAGCAACATCTAATTTTATGCACTGGATTTAGTCTTATCCTAAGGGAAAAAATGAAAGCATTTTGGTCAGGCCAGTAAGCATTTAACTCACCTTGTTCCACAAGGATAATCTGTGTTCTTATTAACCCAGCAGAGGCTAACATCTCCTAAATAAGGAGCTCAGAAAGAAAGGTTACTTCGTTCTGTACAGATTTCTTTCCTCAGAGGAAGAATTTGTTAGCACTTAAGAAAATATGCGTATGAAATGGTAATGATTTATTTTGTTACTTAAGCTCTTTACTCCCAAAATGGCAAACTACAAATTGCAACCATTTAAATCCTTGACTGAAGCCTTTTGAGAATCTATTAAGTAAATGCCACTGTGTCTCCCTGTTTCCTTTTAAGAACCTTTGCAGATTAGGGCAGTAAACGACCCCAGAGCTGTCAGGGATCCCAAAGGATGAACTGAATAAATTAGTCTCCTTTAATTTTCTTAAGCTGAAGAATCTGTGTTGAGTGAGTAGATTGACTTTAAGGTTTATTACCTATAAAATGTAGATTTACCTTCTACTTAGAAAGTTTCACTTTTACTTCAGGGAGAAGGCAAGGAATAAGATCAAGCGATAAGATCTGGTTCGAAAGAACACAGCTCTGTCCAGACTTGCAGAAGGAGAAGAAAACCTCAGACCCTGTGTTCTTTAAACTTGAAACATTTTCGCTTTTAATTTTGGAAAGTGAGGCTTGGTGAGGCTGGAGTCCTAGATCACTGATGACTGCTTCCATTTGTCTAACTTTCCAAATGGAGACCTAGCCTCAGCTGAAGATTCAGATCTAACAGAGAAAAGTTCCAGTCCGGCTTATATATTGGGGATCACTGGAGGAGCTTTTAAAAAATCCCGATACCCAGGCATCTCCCTGGGAAATTCCAGTCCCAATTAGTCTGGATTGAGGCTGAGGCACTGGCTTTCTTTTTTTTTTTTTTAAAGGTGAATCCAATGAGACTAATGTGTAGCTGAGGTTAAGAACCAGTGAGCCAGACTGCTTACTGCATGGGTGATTAAAAAAACTTCAGTGCTCATTTGCAGTGCAAGTAGTGTTTCTAATACTTATTTATAAATTTCTGTCCAGCTGAGAGATGCAGATATCAAGTTCAGAGTACAAATATTCCCCATTTACAACCTGATAAGAAATGATCCATATGTGCATGTCAAGATCTTTAGGTTTTCATCTGGCTTACTTTCAGAGCTGTATTTCTGTGAAAAAGCAGCTGTGGTCATAGTTTTAAAAACCATATTAACACATGAAGATTTAAGTAATAATGCCATATTTCCCTACTAAACTTTAAATCAGAGTATTTTTAAATGGTTAACAAACACTACATCTTGAAGGGTACCTCTGAGAACTGTAATTACCATCCTTGATTCCCTTAAGTATATATTCAACATCAGCACTCAGCTCTCAATGAGCGCTTCTCGTCTTTGGAACTCAGACCATTCCTGGACCTTACTGATTTGTTCTTGTACTGAACTATATTTTTCCTATTTTTCAGCTACATAAAACTGGATTATGGAGAAACAGCCTGGTCAGAACGCAGTAGCATAGTGTGTGGAGATGGCTGATGTGTGCACAGTATTGGTTTGTGAGGCAGGAGTAACTGGACCTGAAATTGACCAGCAGACCTAGCCCACATGCTTACTGGTCATTCTCAAGCGATGCTTTTGATCAGACTTGCCCAAATGAGCATCGTTACCCGACTTTTGTTAATTTCGGCACCTGTAGGTTGCTGGCTACCAATCATTTTAATCTCAAGTGGAGTATTCCCGAGATTGGCTTTCCAAAAAACAGATGTCTACACCTCAATTTAAGTTCTGGGGTTCTTGGTTATACAAAAATGTCATGTGATGCGTAAAATCATGCTTCACTGTTTTCCTATAGCTCATCATCCTTTCCTCCTATTGATTACCCACCAGGTAATCAATTAGCCACCAGGATTTGGAGGAGAGTTTTCTCTTGGGTTTTTCCTGCCTGTAGACCTTTTGAGGCAGCTTTTGGTCACGCTCAGGTTCAGTGTGAGGTTGATCTTGATGTGCCTCATCCTCCAGTGAACCCGTTTCAGCCTCAGTTGATGGAGCAAGAATATTCTCCTAGGTTAGACACACATGCCTGTACCATATTTTTGTTTGTTGTTCACAGTTGGAACCCAAAACAGACAACAACCCCCAATTTCCCTTATCTGCTCCCAGCGAACTGCCGTCTCGCGCAAGAGAAATAAAAAGAAAAAAGTGCCCCCAAAGACTATGGAACCTCTCACTGTGAAACAGAAGCCCAGTGCATTGGAAGCTGAGAAGAAGGCTGCAGGGGCCCCCGAGAATTCCAGTCTCCCCGTGGCCGAGCACCCCTCCCCTGGGGAGAGCCACATTCTAGGATTCGGCATCGTGCTCGAATCACCAGCCTCCGATGTAAGTTGATGTTTTCTAGCTGCTCATGCTAATATGTAACTTTCAGACACTGTGCCATATTTATACACTTTGCCCTTCACTAGTTCTGCCCAAGAAAACCAGAGAAACTTGCAGAATACACGTGGGAAAGAGGAAAGGAGAACTCTTAATGCTCTCCTTGCCCAGAATTTTCTCTTCTGAAAATCTTAGGCCTTATTTACCTCAGCATGTTTCCATTCTCTCCGAAAGGAGACGGGTGATGGAGTAAATATTCTGTTCACTAATTTCGTTAACATTTGTAATTTCGAAGCGGCCGTTTTCAATTTCCTCAGCATAGAGAGCTAAAAGAATGTAATTAAATCCTTTGTAGATGGACATAAATGAGCAGAACCCTACAGATAAGGTCACACCTTTCTAGAAACACAAACTAATAATAAAAAAAGAGCAGTACTCACACTAATTCTATTTTATAGATGCAAGGATGCAAGCCACACTGCTAATTAGGTTGCAGTGCCGTGCCATTGAGTCTGTGTAATGATAGGTTAACACTCTGCAAAGGTTTTTCTATTTTAATATCATAGCTCGAAGGTCATCACAGCCCAAGATACTGGATGGCATCTAAGACAACCGTCTGACTTACTGTTTTAGAGTCACATGGCCATAAACGAACTTAGCAACGTGTTTTGTTGGCCACAGCAAACTTGCCTTAGTGTCTGAGTACGCTGATGCTGTGAACCCCAACTTGTTGGGAGAGTTCCTAAAATAAACCAGAACGAGTGGGCTATTATTACCAGATGGCATAGGATGAGAACCCTGCTGAGAACTCCCACAGGCCTATATAGGATGCAAGTGTGGTCCTACTCTTCAACTTTAAATAAGAAATACATTGCTATTTTAAAACAGCATTCCTTTCACATTGGAGAAAGACAAGCTGCTAGCTTGGGTCTTTAATAAAGGGAGGCAACGAAAATGATCGTCTTGTGACTTTATTGGACTAGAAAATCACTTGAACTTTTATCCCCTCCTTGATGAGAAGAATTCATGTTTGTTTTTTATCCAGGAACACACATGATTGTTAAGAAGTCCTTCCAGACTAAAAACTTAGCCTTAGAAAGTCATTAATGGTGACAGCCTTCCACCCTGGACTAGCTGGTTCATTTCATCCTATCCGGTTGTTGTAGCTGAGGCCCTAGGTTCAAAACCCTTGTCAATCACACATTTGGAAGCAGAGGCAGATGATACCCTAGCACAAAGTACATTCAGCCTGAAGCAGCTTTCACAATACTTTTATATTTTTCTTGAATTATTTAGAGCCTTCTTTCCTGTGATAGGCATTAGTGTATCAGGAGCAATCACTGGAGCTGTGAAAATCATCTTCTAAATGAGTCAATCTCATGCTAATCACTGAACTTCCTCCTTTTTTAAATTTTTAAGCTCTAAACATACTTCAGAGATAAATTGAGAAAGATCTGATAAAGGCTATATGTACATTAGTGAAATAGAACTTTCCTTTACCAATGTCAGAATGCCAAAAAAATAATTTGCTTTTTATTCATGATGAGTTTTGCTAACAAGAACTATTAAATTTAAAAAAGTACATTCAGAATTGTTCATGAAGACTCAGGGGCTGACTATCTTTGATAGAAGAATAACATGCTTCTTAAAAAAAAAAAACCCAAAACTGTATATAGATGTTATCTTTATGTTATCCAGCTGCTTGGCCCTTTGAGTCATCTGTTGAATGGAAACTAACTGCCCTTAGAGAACCACACAGTGAGTCCATCACTGGAAACTGTCCTCCGAGAGTCTTGCTGGCATGGATGAGGCTGGCCCCTTAGGTGGTGGGTCCATCAGTGCTGAAGGTGTCTAAATTTAGATGCCCTTCTCGTCTTTTATTATTCCTTAGCCATGAACCTTTTACACTTTTGTGGAAGTCCAGAGGAGAAAATAGAAAATAGATAATGATCTTATAGGAATTCTTCTATAAAACTGCTTGGAGAAAAAAGTAATAAAGCAGGATTATATGTAAGTAGATGGGCATTATGTATCTGAAGACAGGCTCTGAAAATACCCAGTGTTGAGGAGATTAGGTCCAGAATTGTAGGAGTGGGCATGTGGGCCAGTATGTCTGGAGCAGCCTTGTGGCTGCGCTGGTAGCACATGATCACGTGAACATGGGCTCAGCAGTGTATCAGACGGTGAAAGCCCCAACGTGTTATCCAAGGCCCTTGGCTTTTTTTATCTTGTGGGCACTAGGAAGCCACTGCAGGTTTTAAGTAGAGGAATAGTCATATATCCATGTTTAGACAGGAATCTGGAAGCGCCTTGTGGATGACTGATCAACACAGAGAAGAGACCAGAGACCAGGAGACAGATAATTTCAGCCAGCCAGGCAAGAGATGGGTAGAGTCCAGCCATGAGCAGTGAAGGGACAGAGAAGTGAGCGGCGCCCAGGAGGTACCCCCCACAGGGGACCTGGTGCCTTGGGAGAAGCAAGCCCCACATGTCTATCCTGGAAAATGAGGTTAGTCAGTATTGACTTCCTTACCTGAGACAGGGAAGGCAGGAGCAGGCCTTCATTTCTGGGTGGGAAGTAACAGGAGGTTGAGTATCTTCAAAAAGTCCAGTAGATGTTTGAAGCCCAGGAAAAATATTAGAGCTGGAAGCAATGAAAAAAAGGACACATAAAACCTGTGCCTTTATTGCTTTAAAAAAAATTTTTTTAATCAGAATTTTTAAAAAATCATTTATATATTTATTTTTGGCCACACCTTGCAGAGTGTGGGATCTTAGTTCCCTGACCAGGAATGGAACCCGTGCCCCATGCAGTGGAAGTGCAGAGTCTTAACCACTGAACTGCCAGGGATGCTCCTTTATTGCTTTTTAAATGTTAAAAAAAAAAAAATACTGTAAATTGTTTAAAGTTCACAATGTATGAAGTTACCTTTTTTTATGCTGTGGCTTTTAGCATTGCCCAAATACAAATTTGTGTGTCTGGGCACAAGCAGGAACATGAGGGGCTGTGGATCACTGCAAGGGGACCACCGAGCCCCTGACACCTGATGGGCAGCCCTGCTCAGTGCGGAAAAGCAGGGCATCCTAGTCAGCACTACCCGCAGTAAAGAACCTCAAGCATGCAGGGAACCCTGCCCCAGTGCCTGGCCCAGAAAAGGTGCTCAGTAAACAGCCACGCATCGCAGCTGCATTAAGCACAATATACGAAATCACCTTATAGAACTTTGGTTCTAGGATTTGGCTTTAATTAGAACCCTCTCCTCAGTTTAATGTGATTTTCCCTCCTTCCCCCTTGGCTTCTCAAGGGCAGGGATTAAATTAAAAAATAATAATAATAGTAGTTGTAGTTGTGTTTGTATGCTATCCTTTGTTAAGTAATTTTTCAAATTTCATCCTTACTCTTTGAGGTATTATTATTATCCTCAATTTATAGATAAGGAAGGACTTCCCCGATGGTCCAGTGGCTAAGACTCCATGCTCCCAATGCCGGGGGCCTAAGGTCTATCCCTGGTCAGGGAACAAGATCCCACATGCCCACAACTAAGACCTGGCACAGCCAAATAAATACCTTTTTTTTTTTTTTAATTGATAGATGAAAAGACTGTGGCATAAAGGGTTAAGTAGCCTGCTCGAGCCCATGCAGTCAGAGGTGGAGTTGGTTCTCAGACCAGGGCTGAGTGCACCCTGTCCACCAGTGCTCGACTCAGTGCCTGCACTAGCCCAGCTCTGGTGTGTGACCAGCACTCACTGTTCATGAGGTGATGGCAACACAAAGGAGAAGAGAAAGGTTAGACTATGGCTTTGTATGCTGGCTGGTTGGTTGGTTTGGGTTATTTATTTATTTGGCCACACCCTATAGTTTGCAGGATCCTAATTCCCCAACCAGAGATTGAACCCGTGCCCCCTGCAGAGGAGGCTCAGAGTCCTGACCACTGGGCTGCCATGGAAGTCCCCGTGTATGCTGTTCACTTGGAAGTTTCCAGGGGAGACCTTCCTGGTCAAGGGTATAGCTCTGAAATGTCCAGGATGTCTAGTCAGGATCCCCAGGCTAGAAGCCCTGCGTGTAACCCTGACAAAGGTACCCACCCTCACCTCCGTCAGTTTTCCCTGAGTAAAATGAGAGTAATAGTAGTACTGACCTCACAGTGTGGGCCAGCTGGAAGAATTAAATGACATTATCTATGTAAAGCACTTAGAATAGTACCTGGTACCTTTTTAAGCACTCAGTAAATACTGGTTCCTTTTTAAACCGTAGCAGTCCTAGCTAAGTACCTTTATAGGGATAAATATAACTTTGTTAAGTAAACTTACAAGTATATACACTTGAGCAAATACACATGAACTAATCGTATTTTTAAAAAGAGAGTGGCCAGAAATGGTTCTCTCTGGGGGCAAGATTACTTGACCCGTTTTAAGTTAGCGCATTAAATAAAACTGAAATCTGAACTGCACAGAAGCAAAAACAGAAACCCCAAACCAAATTTCAGGTTTAAACACAATATTCAATTCTTTCTTTCTTTCTTTTTTTTTTTTTTCAATTCTTTCTTTAGGAGTTCCCAACCCAGTACTCTATCAGGACTCAGAGAAGACAGGTGTAAATGTTTGACAGTTTTCCCTACCTAGTTGGATTTATTGATTTTTTTTTCAGAGTAGATACACATGGCTTAGGTTTACTTCCTTGTTGTTGCTTCCTGTTTGGCTTATTGATTGGTCTTGATGAAACACTAAGATCAGTTCTTTTATATTTTAAATATTTTTTTAAAAACATAGAAAATGTTTCTCTATTTTCTGTAGTTACTGTGAATATTTTCCAGTAATCCCAGATTACACAAAAGTTATCAGAAGATAAAGCTGCATATCCATCAACTTAAGATAATTTTGTTAATGTATATCATTCTTAAATAGTTTAAAATGAATTGGTGCTTTCAACATAAATAGCTACTGAATTCAGAATTTGTTTCTTAATTTCTTCATAGCCCAATAAGTAAAGTAACCCACTGGGAACTGGTAAAGCATGTCCACCAAGCAAGCAATTTTTTAATTTATTCACTGACACATTGAAGTTTAAGGCAATGTATGCTTGAGAGTTAAAGTTCTAATGCAGACTGCCTGGGTTCACAGCCCTACTTCACCACTTAGCTGGATAATCCTAACAAGTTACCTAATCTCTCTAAACCTTAGTTTATGCATCTGCAAATTGGGGATCATGAAAGTGACTGCTTCATAGGATGATGAGAATTGAATTAGGAAACCCATGTAATGCAGGATGGACATGCTAATTATTGCACCATTGTCAAGGGCTAATGAAATAGTCCTCGCCCTTCAAGGACCATATAAGGAAAACACATAAGCAGTAATCATAGGGTAATGGGATGTAAGCGGAGATGTCCTCTGCTCGGGGTGTTAAGGACAGGCTCTCCGAGGTGGCCATTTTCTTCAAAGAGCAGTTTCCATGGAGTTGTGATGGGAGAGATTAGACCACAGTGGTTGAAATCTTATGAAACATTTTGGCTCAAATAGCAGGAGCATAAATCAAGCCCAAGTTCACAGAGTCATTAATTTACCACCTGAGAAAGGAAGGCACTGAAATATCTCATTCTGCAGGTGCGTGGGGTCAATTTCAAACTGTACTGCCTTTCCCTTATTTTTTTTTTAAGTTAATTAATTAAGTTAGTTAGTTAGCCACACCTTGCAGCTTGCAGGATCATAGTTTCATAACCAGGGATTGAACCCTGGGTCGAACCCTGGGTCCTGGGCAGTGAAGGAGCCAGGTGGGTCCTAACCACTGGACCGCCAGTGAGTGACCCCCTATGTTTTCTTTTCTCACTTTAAATTCTACCAACATTATGTTGAACAAAAATCAATCAAGGATTGGCTCTTTAATGACTTCCTGGTAATTATCACCCTATTCAACATTCAGTGTATGCTAGTCTAAGAGATTATGTACACTTTTTGATACAGCTCCTGCCTGAGCATTTTTCACTCATTACAGAACATCCTTTTTACACAATGAGTCCACCCACTCTGCCCCATCAAAGCAGTGGTTCAGGGCTGTGCCACATCCACAGGTCACACTGTTTGGGGCTATGACAGCTGAACTAATAAAATCAGGTCTGCCTTTCAATCCAGTGGGTTCTTGAGTCTGCCCAGCTCACTGGCCATGATCTTGGCATGGCTTAATAAATAGTGACAGTAACACTTGCTAAATCTACCTGGAGCAGACCTGAGTTAGAGGGAACATTTTCAGTCTCTCAAAGAGAGGCAGATCACATTTGCGAGCAAAACAAAATCAGTTATGAAAGGGTTTTGTGGGTGTTTTTTTTTAAATTTCATAAACTAAAGCTTATTTTCCTAGAAGTATATCTAGCGCACTGCTAAATAAACTCTTAAATGAGAATAACAGATCATTGTATATAATAATGTTATGAACACAAGGACTGAATTCACTGTTCTTATAAGTTTTGTTATACATTTTCAGTTCAAAAGCAGGTAGTCTTACTTGAAAGACTCCTTAAATTTTCATCCATAGTTTTCTTTATAGGTTTCAATCTTAAGCCAGTCTGAAACTTGACTAGGTAGCAACTCAAGTTTCCAAACTATTGTGTATAATTAATTAATTTGAGATTGAAAATCTGGGACTAATGCCCAAGATGAATATTCCTGTACTTGTTTACTTTAACCTGATGACTATATGTCACTTTTTACATGTCTTCCTATAACTGGCAGCCAACAATGCCTTACATAAAAGAGCCAATATCAGAAATATTGCCTGTGTGATTAATTTGTATGATCTCAAAATTGTTTTATGTATTTTTCTTTTTTTTTGTATTTTTCTTTAGATTATACAGGGGAGTCATATACTCAGAGAGACTTAGGGGGAAAATGTTTTTTCTTTTTCGGCCACACTTTGCGTCATATGGGATCTTAGTTCCCCAACCAGGGATCGACCCCAAGCCCCTGCAGTGGAAACACAGACTCTCAACTACTGGACCACCTGGAAAGTCCCTGGGGAAATCTGTTAATTTACCAGGTGTTATGGGATCCCTCAACCAAACTAGATCTTGACCTCACCTACTTCTAATCAAAGGGGAACCACAGTTGAAATGCAACCGTGAAGAGAAATAAGATGGTCAGTCTACAGGCTTGGGGCCAGGAACATTTTTAAGCATCGTCATGACTACATGCAGTTTTTGCCTCCCAAACTTCACTGGGTATAAGATACAATACCATTGGATAGGAAAATTCAACATTTGATACATTACTGTGCTAAGTGGCTGAGGTACTGAAAATAGGCAGGCCATCCATGGGAATCCAAATTTATAGTGGGCATTCAGACTCCCGACTCTTAAAAAGATGACTCCAAGAGCTGTAAATCCTGTCCCATACTTTGAATGTCATCATTTAAAAATCATATTACTTCAGTAATCAATAGAATCTGTAAATCAGTGTATTAGCTGTCTGTCCTCGCTAGAATATCAGACAGTAATTCTGTCAAAGGAAGTCTAGCTTTTAAAATGATATTCATTTGGAATAGTGGTGGTTTCTATCACAGCCATCATCAGTAAGCAGAGGGATCTCACTTAGACTAGACAGTAAACAAAAAGAAGAGATTCAAGCATACAGAGTTTTAACCTGTTTTTAAATGTAAGTACAAAGCTGTGGATCACTACCAGGGCCACTGTGATTATATTTATAAAATGGAGGCGATAAAAAGGTTTCATTGTAAAACATTGAGATTAATCAACCATCAAATTCTTCGTGCCTTAGGAAGTAAGGCTCCCCACCCCTTTTCTTTCTTTGTAAGGAATTGGTTTGTAGTTTTGTGACACCTTAGTGCTCACTAAGGTGACAACCAGCTAAGAAATCTGCTTGAAAGAAAAGACTTGAGGAGCAGGGAGGGCCAGAGACCAGTCACCTTGGCCTCTACTGCTGCCCCTGGCTGTTGCCTCCACTAATAAAACTGAGTCCTTTGTAAAGGAGGCATAACTGGGCGAGTTCGTGTTCCTTGATCTGGAGGGAAGTCTTCAAAATAACAACAAACGTCTGGCAATAGAAAGTAGAGCACAAAGTATTGACAGTTTGTGCATCGGGATAGCATCTCAGAAATCAGAACACGGCTCTGATCCCATAGGGAGTCTCAGCTCCACAGAAACCTCCAGATGCTTTAGTTTTAGGAGGCGGAGTAGATGCCCCAAACAGCAACTGCATCTCTCCAAAATCCTAAAACCTCCAAGGTCCTAATAAAATGCTATCCTGCCCCCTCTATCCACATCCCTTCTCCCCTCACCAGCCAACTCTGCCCAATGGTCCTTACCCCTCTTGCAGCACTGGTCATTCTCCACTCTGTATGATCGGGGTTTATGTATGTTTCACCTAGTGAGCCCGACCTTAAACTCCTTCCACATGGAGGATGCCAAGTAAATACTGATTGAATCAGGGCCGTGTTCTCTTGGTAGCTTGCTCCCCCAGCCAGCTCCAGCCCTGCTAGGAGAAAGCTGGTGGGCTGGACTGGGGCACAGCCGACTTCCACAGCCACTTCCTTTATGTGGGGATAAAAGACCTTGAAATCAATACTAGTCATTTTGAATGAATTCTTCCATAGTGTTTTGTTCATCCTGAGAAAAATCTATCAGGCGCTAGCCGGGTGTGTGGCACTCTGAATGCGAAAGACAGCACACATTCTGATGAGAAACAAACTCCCAACTAAACAAATGCATCATGGAAAGTGCCAGAAATGTAGTTCATAGAAAACACTGCGCCTGTGAAGAGAGGAGTGGCCAGTCCTGCCTGGTGGGCTAGTCTAGGTCAGTCTCTCAAACCAGGTTCAAGTCCTACACGATGAATCCAAGGGGAGGTACTAGGAGTCTCAGGTCAGGTGGCTGCTCCAAACCCCTGCTTGGTGCTTATCAGAGCCCAGCAGACATACATGAATGAGAGACCATGGTTCATCTTTCCCTTTTCTCTCTCGTGAATTTAAGAGCTTCTGTACCACCCCCCTAAAGCCCCGGATCTTCAAATAGCTGTGAGTTGCTATTTCTATAAAGTAGACAGGGACTCTTTAAATGGTTTTCAAATGATACAGGAGCATTCAGCCAAAATCTGGTCAGTTCATTTAGCATAAAAGGTCTAAATTAGGCAACCATAGGATGTGCAAAATAAAATTGTGACTATGGATACAACTTTATCTTAGATTTGGATGTAGAATTCCTTCAATCCTAACGTTTCTACATTGAGTCATTCAACAGATGTGCCTTGAGTTGCCTGAGTGTACAGCTTCTGTCCCAGGAATTGGGGGCCCAGACCCCGGCTCCCATCAGTCTCCTCTGCAGACCATCACCAGCATCGAGGGGCAAAAAGTCAGGGACCCACCCGGCAACACTGTTTTTAGAGTGATATTCACTGCGCATTCAGAGACCAAAAGCCAAGTGGGAGAGCAAAGCAAAGAAGGGAGATGATTTTCTGGACAATCCAGTTGAGAATTCCACTTTGGAGGAGGAGCAGGGCCCTAGATGGTCCCCACACAGTCTGAGTCATTTAAGCCTTTCCCCAAGCCTAGGTGGCAACCAGTGGTAAAGAATCTGCCTGCCAATGCAGGAGGTGTAGGAGACTGGAGTTTGATCCCTGGGTCGGAAAGATCCCCTGGAGTGGGAAATGGGAACCCACTCTAGTATTCTTGCCTAGGAAATTCCATGGATAGGTACAGTCCGTGGGGTCACAAAGGGTTGGACACGACTCAGTGACTGACCATGCGCCCTGAACCTCCTCTCTGACCACAGGGCATAGTGCACACAGCTATGCATTTTGAGAAGCAACAGGACAAACAATAATTCCTATACTCCAGGAGAAAAACAAGACCCAGATCCTCACATATCTCATATGATTTAGAAAATCTAAAACGGCATCAGGTTAGCCACGTTTGCAATAAGAGATCTAAGAATTAGCTTTTATGGTATATCTTAAGTGAGATTTCCTGCTGACTTTTTTCAAAGGAAAGTTTACCAACTGCATTTCTTCATCCTAAAGTTACTATTTTAGAGTCATCATGTTCTAATCAGTAGTAAATGACTTAGTAGTTTATGTAATGACTAATTAACTTTTATCCATTTAACAAGAATTTATTTAGTGCCTACTGTGTTCCAGGCCCTGGAGACATAAAGCCTGAGTTCTAGGCATCAGGAAGGGCCACAATTTAATCAATAATTATAATATAATAAATACAGTCAGATAAATATGAACATCCTTGATAGTCCAGTGGCTAAGACTCCACACTCTCAATGCAGGGGGCCCAGGTTCGATCACTGGTGAGGGAACTAGATCCCACATGCCACATCTAAAAAAATGATTGTGAATACTGCAGTGAAGATTGAAGATCCTGAGTGCCACAGCTAAGACCTGGTGCAGCCAAATAAATGAATAAATAAATAAATTTTTTCCCCCCAAGCCTCCTTGGGAAAGAAGGAGCTAAGAAAAGCTTTGAAAAGGAAATGGTATGAGCGGGTTGAAAGATGAAAGGATGGGTTGTAAACATCCATGGCATATACACAGAGAATGTATTATCAGTGTCTGAGCTTATATGGTAGAGTTCAGGTTGAAAGGCCCCTTATCAGTCCTCTGACCCAGTATCCCCAGCCAGGAAATCCCTAGCAAGGAAACACTGGTACTAGTACACTGGTCTCCCAATGGTGCTCTGGAATAGAGCTTCAGATTTCCCTCCCCAAAGAAGGGGTCAGGGCACCTTCAGGATTTTGGTTTATTTTATACATTAGTTGACATAAGTTTTCCTTGAGGCGGGGGGAATAACAGTTCCACAGCTAAAAACCACTGGCCTGGTACAAAGAGCATGAGGCCTTTGGGGTAGCCCCATGTCCATAGGCAAATGAGATCAAGTTATTTAATGCAGGAGAAAGTGATCTGTAAACTGTAATGCAATTGAATACCTCTAAATTATTTAAGTTATTTTTGTTATGATCTCTTTAGGCCTGAGTTCCTTCCTTTACAAAATGAAGACGTTTCACCCAGAAGTCTCAAGTCCCCTGGGTTAGCTCTAGACTTAAATGCTTTGGAAATTATCCAGCTTTCTCTTAACTCTTTCTGAGGACGAGAATGCTTTTTCAGTATACTCCTTTGCACTGTTTTTGACAAGACTTAATACTGGGATTAGAGCATCTTGTTGGTGAATTACAGCTAGTCCCTGGGTTTGTAAATCGCAAACACTGGCATACAAAGCTGAGGCTGTGTGGTTTTCACGATATATGGCCATTGCAAGCGCTGGTGATGTTTTTTTGTTGCACATATGCCCAACATTGGTAACTTCAAATCTTGCTTTTAATGACATTTTTATGTTCTTTTGGTAGCCAGAAGTGCAACTTGCTGAAGGCTTCGATGTGTTTATGCCTAAATCTCAGCTGGACTCTATATTGTCAAACTACACTCGCTCAGGAAGCCTTCTGTTTAGAAAACTGGTGTGTGCGTTTTTTGATGACAAGACTTTGGCTAACTCCTTACCCAATGGGAAGAGGAAAAGAGGACTCAATGACAACCGGAAAGGACTAGACCAAAATATTGTGGGTGCAATAAAAGGTTGGTCTGCCTCATTTCATTTTAACGGGGTCTTTGTTAAGCTTTGCCTTCATTCCGTAAAGATGCAGCTGAAACTGTAGTCAGTGAACTAGAGATGAACTTAACTTGCCGTTGGACATCTGCCCACCGGCATGGCTTTGGGGTATGAGATCCTTAACCCTCCGCCCCAAATACCACTAGAACTTGTTGTTTCGAGGTGATGTTAACCTGTGAAAATCAGAATTTAAAAGCCAGTCTGATCTGCTGCAGAACCAAAATGAAGTTGTTCCTTAATTAACTTTGAAAATGAAAGTACGTTTTCCTCTCAGTCATTTCACACTAAGAACTTCTTCAACACAGAATTTCTACTTAGATTTTTAGTTGTCAGAAGGAATACAGCTGTGATGCTCTTTTGAAAGAAGGTAAAACAGTTCTCTCCAAAGTTGAGAAGTTGCTTTACCAGGTCACTGCTTCTAAAGACACCCTAAGTGGAAGTGAACCCACTGTGAAGCCAGACCCTACTCTGCTCCCTGGGGTTTTGTGACGTGAGTGGGGCCAGTTACATGTAGACAAGACCCTTCCCATTCACACCTGTGAAGCTGTGTCTGAATCTCACTGCATTAGTATAGCCAGGTGCATGCATATGTGGATCTTCATTTAATTCCAGTTCCACATCCTGGATGTATTTTTTAATTTAATTTTTCCTATTCCTTAATTTTAACATGTCTTTATTTAGGATTCTGATAAATGTAATTTGAGGTAATGGAAGTATTTCAGTGTGACTTTCAGGAAGAATGTCAGTGAGTTGGCAAATGTAAAACACAGCCACCATGAACGTGAAATTTGGGGTCAAGCCTTAGTCCCTCTAGCATCACTGACTGGAATGTGCCTTCCTGGCCGTGGACTGGGACTGGCACCCAGAAAGCACCCCCAGCCCTCTATCTCTTGGTCCCTGCAAAATGAGTCAATGAACGTAATAGCACTTAGAGTATACTTGGAAACCCACGACTGACTTTTGAAAATAATACAATTTTTAAATGGAGCTAGCAAGTACCAGGCAGCCTTTGTTCATGGCCAGAAGCACATAAGCCTTCATTAGCAGAAAATTTCTTATTCTCCAACAGAGTTTTTTCACTTAAAGTGACAGTTGAGTTGTAGTAAATAAGCTACAGAGATATCACAATCGGTGCCACTTCTAAAAAGAATGATTCAGCCTGAAGCGACACTGAAAACAAGATTACAGAATTTGAAAAATAGTCAGTGATGTAACTAGGGCTTGCTGAAGTGAAAAAGGGTCCCATTTGGATTTAATATGGCTGGGGCTTGTGGAAACATGAAGGTCAAGGCTGATGATGCTTTTCATGCTGAAGCTCTTAAACATGCTGCAATGTAGCCAAGAATTGTTTTAATTTTCTTTTTTTTTCCAGGGCAGTATATTAACAGTATGAAAGTGTTTGGAAATTAGGGAATCATAAAAGACCACGTTTCATTTTCATGACAGTAGAAGAGTTACTCTAATCACAGATGATAATGAAATATATCGTTACATATATCAAACCGATACGGGTTTTCTTCTACCATTTTCCATTTAGACTGGACATGATACCGTAGCCTGAGAAAGTATATTACAATCAGAAGTAAAAAACACGCCTTAATCTTCTTCACATCTCTCCTCTTTAGCTAGAAATAAAAATGGCAATGAGCCCTCTTCAAACCCTAGTTCATCGTAGAGCAGATTATTCAAACCAAAGAACTTTAATTTTCCATACTCTTTTTTTGTTGAATTAAACCTGGCATTAAAAATTGTTTTAGGACAACAGACAAACACAATAACTTTAAGACAGACGGAAATCCACCCATCAGGCACCAACAGCCTAAGTCAACAGATACCACACAGTCACTTGTTTGCTTCCAGTGTTGATTCATAGAAACATTTTTATTTTGATTTCTTTTCCTTCTTACAAAAATAACACATGCTTGTTAAAAAAAAAGAAATCCAAACCATGAAAAGACACAGAAAGCTGAAAGGCTTCCATCATCCCGCTCTTCAGAGTGTCTGTGTGCATTCCTGTAATCTTCGTTCAAACTATGAATGAGGTGTCGGCTTTGTCTCTCTAACGAGAACATTCTGTTCATACTAATCAGCCAGCATTTTTACCTGATTTTTCTGACAATTTCTTACAAGCACCTTGAGGACAAGCTTTGTCATCCTGGTTTTTTTTTTTATCACCTGTTGCACCTCACTGAGAGCTCTACCCCCAGTCGGGTTTCCATAAATATATGCGGGGTGAATGGACCTAAGTCTTTGTTTCTCATGCTGACTTTGCCTTAATCTGTTGACATAGTGGGCCTAGTACTAAGCATCCATCCTCAGGGCTTCTCACACCTAATTTGGAACAGCTGACATCAGTTGTTGTGATAAATTGTTACTTGTTAATAAAGTGCCAATGAAACCAAAAATATGGAAACAAAAATTGAATGTAAATTTGAATACACTTCTCTTAATGCCCTAATTTTCTTCTTTTCATATCATACTTTGACTCACTAAAAATTTATTGACGTACATACTACAATATAAAGTGATTTTTGGAAGTAGTTATTAACTGAAGTTCTTTTTTTGTTTTGTCTTGTTTTGTTTATCACTGTGCTGTGTGACTTGCAGCGTCTTAGTTCCCTGACCAGGGATTAAACCCTGATCCCCAGCACTGTAAGCATAGCCCTAAGCACTGGACCACCAAGGGATTCCCACAGTTCTTTAAAAAAAAAGAGAGAGAGAGAGAAAATAACAAAATAACATGCATACATGAAAGAGACCCAAGAAATCTAAGCAACTCTTAATTTAAGGTCTTACAGAATAATTATACCCAGTTTTTCTTGCTATTATTAGAGCAAAAACGAAATTTATTTCCCCAACCAAGTCTTTTGAATCTCAGTAATCTGGCAAAGTAATAAAATGGTTTCTTTCTTTATAATTATGACAAGACTACTCATGTACCCCCTGCTGTCTACTACATACTTTGAAAAGATTTTGCAAATATTAAGTGTTCTGTCTTCCTACCTCTGTCCTTTATGGGACAGTTCACCAATACTATATTAATTTGCAAAGTTTTACAACTTAGGGATATACAAAGACCAGTCAATTTTATAAAACCTTCAAAGTGAAAACAATAGTGGGGCTGGATTTTGTTTCGAAGTGATAAGGTTGGTTAAGAATGGGAACAAAGATGAAGGAAAACCTGTAAAATGCTTATAGATAGGAACAGAAATGTGCTGAAAAAACAGAGTTTATTGTACGATTGTTAACATAGCTCTTTGTAGTGATAATTAATATTTCCCATAGTATATAGTACCTGGAAAATAAAATATAAACCTCTTTATAGAGATCATGCTTTCAACGTAGTCTCATCTGTCTTATGGTAGCTAACACTTATTGGTAATTCATTAAAAATTCATTTATAGGTTATGACCCGAGGTGTTGATGATGGAAGGATCCTTAATTAGAAACATCCACCTGAGCACTTTGAATTTAACTCTGGGAAGAAGCAACTTAGGATCTTATTAAGTGGAGTCTTGGGTTTTGATGCTGAGGAGAGTTTAAATTAAATCCTAGATTTAATTTGGAAATGATCTTACAGCCAGGATGCAGCATTGAGTTCAGGACCTAGGCAGGCCTTCCTCCCTCATGCTTTACCTGCCAGAGACCACCTAGTTCTCAATGTCTTATGCCAGGAGACCATGCAGGGTGACCTAGTGAGAGTTTTGTTAGATATTGACATAATCGTTCCTGTCTGAAGCCTCTTCAGAAAGTATTGTTGCAGTAAAGCTGTTTTTAGAGCCTGGGTTATGGTTTTTAATTCAGCTTCAGAGTAATTAGTTGAGAGAGTTTTATTATTGAGTTGGCCCAAAAGTTCATTAGGGTTTTCTATGGTCTTAAGTAAAAACCTGAACGAACTTTTGGGCCAACCCAGTACTATCCAACAAACAAGATTCTTGAATCCTCTTGCATTCAACGCAAATTATGTCTGCTTGTCAATTGCAAGAACCACTCTACTGCCGTTTGCTCACTCCATGCAGTACACGACGCAGCACAGACTTTGATGCTGCCCTTGGGGCCATCTAGGCTGCTGACCTGCTGGGGTGGTCCACAGGGATCAGCGCATCCCCAGGAGGGTGCTCTCCTTGGGTGGTGCTGTTTCTGACACTTCATGAGACCCACCCTTTCATAGGCTCTGCTGAACAGACAACCAAAACCTCTCCTTTTATTCCAGAAACTCAAGAGACATCCGAGGTCTATATTTGTCATTTTACTTTTTTGAACTTTTTTGGCTGTGCCTCTTGGCAAGTGGGATCTTAGTTCCCTGACCAGGGATCGAACCTGCAACCCCTGCAGTGGAAGCGCAGAGTCTTAACCACCGGACTGCCAGGGAAGTCCCTGCCATTTTAGAACTCCTTTATTCTCCACCTTTTTATCATCACTCATTTCCTTGGATTTATTCCCCAAAAGTGAATAGCTGTTTTCTATCTGGTCTCTAATAGGCTTTTAATATGTTTGGGGGTGGAATCCACATCTGGTTTCTTATTCATTTCTTTTTTAAAAAAATATTTATTTATTTATTTATTTATGGCCGTGCCGGGTCTTTGTTGCTGCAAGGACTTTCCCAGTTGCTGCTAGCGGGGGATGCTCTTCGTTGCAATGCACGGGCTTCTCCCTAAGACGGCTTCTCTTGCTGCAGGACACTGGGTCCAGAGCGCATGGGCTCAGTAGTTGCAGCTCTTGGGCTGCAGAGCACAGGCTCGGTTGTGGTGCACAGGCTTAGTTGCTCCACGGCATGTGGGATCTTCCTGGAACAGGATCAGACCTGTGTCTCCTGCATTAGCAGGCAGATTCCTCACCCCTGAGCCACCAGGGAAGCCCTTACTTATTTCTTGATAGTAATTTCTTTGTGTTCTGAGAGCTCTCTTTAAGAACAAGGCTGAAACATCAGATTGCATTCAGATACGCCTGTGATGCTGATAATTTTCGTTCCATTTATGGGAAAGGAAGCTGAGGCTGTGAGAAGTTAAGTAAACTTAAAGGAAACAGCTAGTAAGTGGGAAAACCAAGATTGAACCCCAGGCCTCTCCCCAAAGCCATTACTTCGTTTCTTCTATGAAGACTATTGAAAAGAAAGGAAGGTATCTCAACTTTAAATTTTTATCTTAAATGTTAGCATTTTGGATTCTTTATAAATTCCACTGGGAAGGTGGCCATGCTAATGATTTGAAATGACTGGTCAGTTGTGTGGTATTCAGAACAAATTTCTAGATAAGCTTAGCTCTCCTTCAGTTTATTTCCTAGTTTCAAGGGCAGGTCTTTCTTTGAAGACAGTGAGAATCAGTCCCATTGACAGCAGGGAGGGAAATAGAAGCATGATCCTTTCCCTAGGGAAAGAGACACTTTCAGAACATAGAACCACAGAGAAGGAGCATGCAAGTCCCCCTGCATGAGCGACTCCAGCACTGTATGTAAATTCAGTTCTAGGTGAAGTGTTTGCCCACTGGAGCCAATCAGTGAATGCTTTCATTCAAGAATCCTTTTAGTTTCCATGTTACAACATTGGAAGTCACAGTGCAACTGGCATGCTCTTTCTCTGTGGTTCTTGTGGTTCTATATACTGGAAGTGTCCATGTTAATGTTTGGCAGAAACCAACATAATTCTGTAAAGGATAAACATAATTTATCCTTCAATTAAAAAGTAAATTACTTTAAAAAAGAATCCTTTTAGAAGATGACTCACCATTGTGGACAGGGAAGCCTGGCATGCTGCAGTCCATGGGGTTGCAAAGAGTCAGACATGACTGAGTGACTGAACTGAACTGAACCATTTGTGAATTTATCTGTTCATCAGTTTACGTATCAGAGCAGCTTAGAACAGGACAGGATTGCATACTATATGACGACAAACTCTAAGAGATTGTTTAATGACATCACATTCATAACTTGTCTGTGACTACTACCTAGTTGCTGTTATTGGCATTCTTCCTCTTTTTATGGAGGCCCAGCAACACGTGGGTGATGTTGAACCTTGATCATTCTGCACCTGGAACCCTCTATGTTCAACCTCTGCCATAGCTGGTCTCATATTTCAAGGTGCATCAGAATTACCGCAGGTATTGGTTAAAAATTCAGATTTCTGGGTCCCCTCCTGGAGATTGATTCAGTAGGTATAGGGTAGTCCAGGAATCGGGATTTTGAACAAGCAGCTGCTGATGACTGATGGCGGCTGTTTCCAGACCACCCCCTTGGCAGGGCTTCCCTGATGACTCGGACGGAAAAGCGTCTGCTTGCAATGTAGGAGACCCGGGTTCCATCCCTGGGTTGGAAAGATCCCTTGAAGAAGAAAATGGCAACCCATTCCAGTATTCTTGCCTGGAAAATCCAGTGGATGGAGGAGCCTGGCGGGCTGTGATCCATGGGGTTGCAGAGAGTTGGACACATCTGAGTTACTAACACACACACACTTGGCAGAGCAGCACCATCGCAGCTCAGGTTGTAATGACTGGTTCCAATGAGACACTGTCTGTCTGGGCTGCCTGGCCCTCCTGCACATGTCCATCCCCCTCTTGCTAAGAGTGCTTCTTTTCTGAAGGCTGCCCTGCGTCTCTCCTGGAGCAAATGACAAGATAACCTATGTCCACAGACTGTCTTGGGCTTAGCCTGATTTTTTCCTGTTGTCTGACACAAGGGTACTGGTTTCAGACACACCCTCAGTGGCTCCCCAGGACTCGCGGGATGAACTGCCTCGTTTCCCAAAATGGAAAAAGGGCATAGCCAGACTCAGCTGGAGACTAGTGTGTGGATCAATAAACACATGTGTAGATGCTGGGAGGCTCTACTGTCACTGCACAGAAAGTCATCTCTGTTCTTGGCAAGCATTTGCCCAGACTCCTCACTGGCATATCTGGAGCACTTTGCCACCAACTTCCACACCAAACAGTGTCACACAGAAGACGTGGTCTTGGCCGCTTTTCTGATTCCAGTTAAGTCACAAGAACACCCAAACATTTGCAGTGTTTTCATTGACCTCACAAACTTAGAAATCATCAGCAGGCAAGACATTTCTGGTAACAACACTCAGGCTTATTACCGACCCATTGAGAGCTGGGAAAAGGTGCCCTGACCTTCAGGGTGTGCAGTCCCGCAGAGCCACAGAGCTGTAAACGGTGAGCTAAACCTAGCACCATCTCCAAGACAGGACAGGATGAACGTCAGGTGCCCGTTACTGATGGAGTGATTGCAAATCCCGGTTCAGAGAAAGGCCCACGGAACAGGTGACGTTGGAACTCAACCTTGAAGGATGAGCAGTGTCCTAGATGCAAAGAGAATGGAAAAGGTTAACTTACCGAGTAAGATTAATGAAGCTTCAACACAGTAAGACATTGGAGCCTTTCGCCTCCAGAACAGTTTAAAGTCTGTTCTAAGCATAGGGCCTTGAGTCCTCGCCAAGCTGTTTACCTTCGAGTGTTTAACTTCATGAATATAAACGCCAATTGCCATGGACATAAACATAGTTTACGCTCAGGGGTTTTCCACCTGGGCTGTGCTTTTTATTTTTTTTTAAGTATTAAGTCTTCATTGAATTTGCTACCATATTGCTTCTGTTTTTTATGTTTTGGTTTTTTGGCCTGGAGGCATGTAGAATCTTAGCTCCCCAGCTAAGTGGGAGGGATCAAACCTGCACCCCCTGCATTCAGTCTTAACCACTGAACTGCCCGGGAAGTCCCTGGGGCTGTGCTTCTTAAAGGTGCTTCTTAAAGCTGCCTCAGCCCCATCCCGGACTTAATGAACCAGAAAACTTGGGATTGGGGCCATAGGGAGTAGCCAGATTGTCCCTCATTTGTCACTGGTCATCTGTAAGCTCAGAAAAGGAACCTCCTCCCCTTCCTCAAAGTGACAAGTCAATCTGCATAAGGAGCAAAGGGACACATGGAGACTGTTGAGAAGGATGTTGTCTTTTGTTGATGTTGTCTCCACCCCATTTCATCACAGATGGGAGCCTGCCCTAGATTAACTCACAGGGACTCAGTTCTAAGTCCTGGGTACTGAATTCTCACCCAGCCAGCCTTTCAACACCACAGCCAGGGCTGAAGTAAACAGCCTCCTGTTTCTGTCACACAGGCAGGGCCACCACAACATCACTGTGCGTTTTGTGACGTTACAGGCACCCTTCCTGGGGTGGACGTTGTCGATTTGTTTATTTCTTATGACACTTTTCCGGCAGATGCTAGTCGCATGTCCTAAGGGAGAGGTACCTTTCTAATCTCTAGCCACGGCACAGTATGATGTGGCCTAGCCACAGTTCTGGACAGAAGAAGCAGTATTTTCTGCTTAGCCCACCTCACTATTCTTTAAATCCCTGAATTGCGCGGCTAATCTGAAATGCTCATCAGCATCTTCAGGTAATGCCTCGTCTCTGTTTTCCTTCCCATTGCCAGGGAGCAGAATTGGATAATAAGTCCCAAACTAGTCAAATTACATTCCTCGTTACTTTTCTCCTGGACCTATCATTGGTGCTAGTGATCTGGCAATTATTTTAATTCATTTCCATGAACAGTTGCTGACTGTCTCCTACAAGAGACTCAACAGACTTCTGAGACTTGAGAACTGACATTCGCTTGGACAGCTGCCCCACAGATGTCTATGCAGTGATCGTGGGATATTTGCTGTCACTGTGGTACCAGGGACTGGTGGTCAGCTCACAAAAAACCTAGGATACATGTCAGTTTCCATTAAGAAAATGCCTCAAAATCCACAGGCCTTTATTTAAAATTGAACTGAAAGCTGTCATGGATTGTGGGTGCCTGGAAGACATCTCCGTATAACAGCAAGCCTGGCTGCAGCTGTCTTAGAAGAGAGAGAAACTGCCTCTTGGAATTAGTCGGGTTTTCACACCGACTCTCCCTATAGTCAAGTCTGTTACACTGACTGTGTTTCCAGGATCTTCTTTCTTCCTTCTGGCACTTGGTTTGATTGTGATGCTTCTCCATCATCAGCTCCTGGTATTTCTCAGAACCATATCGTCCCCTTAGCAACCCTTTCCTTTTGATCACAGAGCCCATCCAGCAGGCCTTATGTTACGTACAGGAGTCCCCACACCTCTCCATCACCACCCGTCCCACATGGAAGCAGCTTAGCCACCTACAACTAAGTAGGAGAAAATCTTAATTAGAAATGTGAATGGAAGCCAGGTGCTAAGGAGACAGGTGACAGCAGGAACCAAGACATGCAGGCCATCCAACCTAACCACTAGAAGATGTGGGGACCTGTCCTGGCCTCTTCCTAGAGTCAGGGCTGGTCCTTCTTACCCAAGCGTGCATCACTTGAAAGGTGGCTTGGGCCTTCTTACACTAACATTCCCTGGCAGGAATTTGTTTGTTTGTTTTTTTTTTTGGCTGTTCTACTTGGCATGCAGGATCTTAGTTCCCCGACCAGCCATCAAACCCACAATCCCTGCAGTGGAAGCACAGAGTCTTAACCACTGGACCACCAGACACATCATTATTGACAGCAGCATCAGCATTCTGCTTTTCAAGTTTGAAAGCTCAGACATCATGAATGCCATTTTCTTCTTCTCTGCCACTGATCACTGGGTCTGATCACGACCCAGTCCTATCAGTGCTTTCTGGCCTTTCTCTCCCGTTCACTGGTCTCAGCTTCTCTGACACCATCCTAGTCCAGCTGTCTATCACTTTGACCCTGAAGCTCTGCAGAAACACTTTTTAAATATACTTCCTACCCCTCACTTTTTCATCTAGGTTGTACTAACGGTATACTAACAGCCACTTGTAAGATAAGAGCCATGGCATTTTTCCTACCTCCTCTTTGCCTGGTAAATCAAGTGCAATCTCTGGCCTTTCCCCAGACTCCCCGGAGCTTGACCACATTTCCCCCAGGCTCCTACGTGGTGAACCAGCCCAGCACTGACACTGTTCCTTAAGCATCACTTGCTTGTCTTGGACTTTGAGTCTCTCTGTGTTCCCCAGGCTACAGTGCTCTTCTCTCTTTGTAGACAAATCCTGCCCATTCTTGGTCCAGCCCAGGTCTCATTACCTTGATGGTGAGACTATCCTGGTGCCTGAGCCTCCATCGATTTTTCCTTTCTCTAAACTCTTACAGCACACGTTACCTTTATCCAGCTTCGCAGTACATCCTCACCCTTAGCTTTGCTACTCATAGTTTAGGTGGAGGATGGCTCTATCATTTATTGCCCAAACTGGAACCCTTTGAGAGTGAAAATGGTGCTGTTAATTGCTTCACTGGGAAAACAGGCATTTTGAACTCTCCAGTGAAAATCAGGATCTTTGGTCATCCTACTTGTGCTTGGGCATCTTATCTTTCCAAGACTGTGAACGCCTAGAGGGCAAATCTTACATGGGGGATATTTGCTTTGCGTGCTCCTTGGTATGTGAAATGCAGTTAATGATCAATAAATGCAGGAAGGAAGGAAAGATGGATGGAGGGAATTAGGCAGTCAATTCATCCTCACTGAAAAAGCTGGTGTCTTAAAAATCAAAACAACTCTACCCCACAGGACAGGAAACCAGGGTAAGCACACAACTTCTCCATGACCAGTTGGAAGAGAGCCACTGAAATTAGAGAAGGCAGAATTATAAGTTTGAAGATAGAAGAAACAACAGTAACAGACAAATCAGGTGGTATAGAGCAGTTGAGGATGGTATAAATCTTGTCAGTCAAAACCATCAAAGCAATCCTGACTGTAAAGCCTAATTTGTATTCTGTGAAGGCTCTGAAAGCATGAATTATCATTATATATCAAAGAGCAGCCACCACAGTATGCAATATAGGAAGTGTAGTTTTTCCCACTTTCATTCACACCAGAAAGTAATCATCTCCAAAAGGTAAAGTGTAATAATTTCCTCATGGGATTTTGATTTTAAATAAACTCCCAAATTGAATTCCAAAGCAAGCTAACTATGCCATTTCCGGTCTTTACCATCTCAAGGCTTCTTGATAATGTCGGCATAGTTATCCATCCCTAGCATCCATCATCACAGCACCTCAGTGGCTCAAAAAAGAAAGTACTGAAAGATTGAGAACTTCCTCTTGTCAGTCTCAACATAACTCCCAAATTTCCTTAAGCCGACCTCAATTAGAAGGGAGTTGTTCACCGTTAAGAAAGAAGAGGAAATAGAACCCCAGCTCCGAGGCATCAGCCCTGTCCTAATGCCCAGCATCTTCACTGCCATGCTCCCTAACAACATCAGCCATGGGCGGATGGAGGCAGGGATGGGGTGAGTGTGTTGCTCTGCTGGCCTGATCCCCATGGGTGAGACCTCAGCACCCCTACTGCTTGCACAGCTTGTCATTCTTGTACTTCCCATCTCAGCCATCTCTGAATTTAGGTGGTGGTGAGGGACAGAGTGGTCCCTGAGCTTCCCAAATATGTTATCACTCATTCTGGTCCTATGACTATTAACTGGCTAGCAGGTGTGCTCAGGACCTCATGGAATGACTTCAAAAGTTCACAAGCCGAGAATCCTAGCTTTAAAAACCAAGAGGAAAGAAAACTCAGCACTTTCCCCTCATTTGTTTCTATAAAGAACAGATACTTAGCCACTCAACGGATGCGTGATTTACGCCGCTGCCCAACTATTTGAGCTGATGATTCCTGAGCTTTTAAATTTAGTTTTACCCGAGGCTCTCAGTTCCTGATCTATGAAGTAAAGGAGTCACATTATTTCCAGGATGCCTTCCAAGCAGAATTTCATCTATGATCTTGAAAATTTTCTCTTTGCCAAAAAAGGGGGTACATAGTGAAACACCATTAGGTCAAAGTTTGTTATTAACCAGACCTTAGTATTTAGCAGGTATAATTCATCCCCTTGAAACACACCCAGCACAGGAAGTGAACGTTTCCACGTGCTGCACCACAAGCCAGAGGAAAGTGTTACACTTCTCACTAGTTGTGTTACAGATGAGCCCTACTGAGGGGTTCCTCCTGTGTGTGTGTGCGTGCTCACGCTCAGTCATGTCCAACTGTTAGGACCCCAAGGACTGTAGCCCACCAGGCTCCTCTGTCCATGGGTTGAGTGGGTTACCATTTCCTCCTCCAGGGGATCTTCCTGACCCAGGGATGGAAACCACGTCTCTGGCATCTCCTGTATTTCACAAGGGCTCCTTGAGGGCTTCCTTAGATAAACGTAAATTAAAATAAAATTTGTTTAATATAAGACACCACTGATGCACTTCCTCTTAGACACACACCACTGTAGCCAAAACCAAATTTAAAAAAAGAGACAAGGGATCTAGTTCTTTTCCTCTTGACTCTTCTCTGGCCTCTGATACTTTGAGAATTGCTGTGATTTCCCCAAGACTGTTCAACCTCCAAGTCCCACCAGTTTGGGGACAATGAAAGGGGCATCGTGGATGTAGACTTACTCCCGACTGCCACGTAAGGTCTTGAGATGCTACCCTCTCCTGGGGGGGGCGGGGGGGGGGAGTGTCACTTGGCTAATTTTTCACCTGCTTCTAGTTCAGAAATTCTGTGGTTCAATGCTGCTAAGTTGCTTCAGCCATGTCCAACTCTGCCACCCCATGGACTGTGGCCCATCAGGCCCCTTTGGCCATGGCATTCTCCAGGCAAGAATACTGGAGTGAGTTGTCATTTCCTCCTCCAGGGGATCTTCCTGACCCAGGGATCAAACCCATGTCTCTCGGCAGGTGGGTTCTTTACCACTCACGCCACCTTCAGTAAATTTGTCCAAATTCTCATAATTAAATGGCTATCCAAAGTCTTCTTCATTACAACAACCACCTAGAAGTTCATGCCCTGTGGAAGGCTCAGCACCAAGGACAAAGTATTCCATGGTCGTTGAGGTCAGCTATGACTCTGCTGGGCCAGCTGACTGCCCTGCAGGCTCCTCCGTATGCAGTTCAGTATGATATTCTGATCTCATGTGTAAACACATTATTGTTTGCATGACTGCTTTACCTTAACTTTCTTTCTAATCTGAAGACTTCATATTTAGGTGTATTTGTTGATACACTTAAGCTCAGTCTTGTTAAATCAAACCCAAAATGAACTCCAGGACTCAGTGTCTTTCAAGATTGATGACTATTTACTGAAGAATTCTTCCTTCAGTTTTTTTGAGTTGAGTCGCAGACCTGAGAAAAAGAGTTTCTCTGATGCATTCTTCCACCAACCACGCACTTACGCTGCCTGTCATGTGCCAGCCACAAACAAGAGAGCTGCGATCTCTGTGCTTGTTGAGTTGATAGTCCAGACGATCACTAGATGGTATGATTTAAAAACCACTGGTTAACCAACTCAGGGAGGCCCTTCCTGAGAAGGTCACACTTCAGCTGAGACCTGCAGGATGATGGATTCTCACCTTCACCTGTTATTTCTAGCAGGCAAATCACCCAGACTTCTCTTGGGTCTCTTTTATTTATATTTTGGCCTTGCTGCATAGCGTGCAGGATCTTAGTTCCCCGACCAGGGCTCAAACTCATGTCCCCTGTGGTGGAAGCTCAAAGTCTTAATCACTGAACCACCAGAGAAGTCCCTGCTGGCTCTCTTTTACAGAAAGCTGCTGATGCTCATTCCAAGAAAAAGTGTGTGTAAGGCATGATCTTGAGACCCATCAGCACTGGTAGATCCACGACCTCATCCTAGGAGACGTTGTCTGATATGTTCATAGACTGATCTACAAACAGCATTTGTCCGAATTAGCAGTAAGTAGTCTTGAGGTCAAAAGTGGAAATAATACATTGCTCTTCATCTTGAGTGTGTTGGAGATATTTTCCAAGATTCGTTTTCTCTCCGTCTTACCACCGAGATCAAAAACAGATGTTAGACTTACTTCATACCCCAGCCTTGCTCCTTAATTTTTTAAGAATCACAGTGTTCCTCCACCAGACTCTCTTGCTCTTTCTCCCTCCTGTTCCAGAGTATCATGAAGTTGGTGTGAATCTTCCCTGTTCTACGTGTTTTTCCATCTTTACTGCTCATGTATCCATTCATCACATTTACTATTTTGCAAATCTGTGAGTGTACATACATGGCCTCATGTGGTACTTTTTTTGCAAGTTTGTGTCCTTTTTTCTCAAGTTGATCCATATCAGTCCATTATAAATCTAGTTTATTCCTTTTAACTGCTCACCCCTGTATAAATAAAGCACTTTCTTTCCCGTCTTCTGTTAAGAGACAGTTATGTTGGTCCTCCTTGCTCTTATTCTCTGTGGAAGGCGATGTGCAGCAGGCAGTGGAACCAAGTCTCAGGGTAGAAGTGTTGTCATCACCACGAAGATTTGTCCAACAGCTCTGTAATGCCAACAGTATCGTTTAGACATCCTCCAGCAATGGATCCAAAATCCCATTTTTCCTTATTTTCACTGACATCTGGTGTTAACAGATTTGACTTTTGTCAGTCTGATGGGTCTCAAGTAGCACCTCAGGGGTGGGTTCCCTGATAAGTAATGAGGTTGAGCATCATTTCATATTTATTACTATTTGGTTATTTGCCTGTGAACATCCATCCTTTTCCTGTGTTTCGCATCAGGTTGCTGGTTCCATATTGACTTACATGAATTCTTTACTCTGTTTTCAGGTGTTAAAAATATTTTTTTCTTATTTTCCAGCTTGTAGAAACTTCTGACCTTTATCATACCAGAGTTTAGAATTAGCAGTCAGATGGATTACTTTATGCCTAGTGCATTTCTTGTGCCCTTTTTAAGAAGTCCTCCTTGCCCTGATTATGTAATGATATTCTCCCCCGCCCCCCCAACAAAGTTTTCAAGTTTTCTCTTTCATATTCAAGTCTTTTATCCATCTGGAATTTACCTTTGCTATAAAATTTGAGGGAGGGATTGAATGCCTTTTTTTCCTGTGGGTCGTCAGTTGTTTAACACCATCCTTTTTTTTTCTTTTAATGTGAATTGTAATCCAGCTCTGTGATAGACGAATCGCTCCTTTTCCGTGTCTACCTTTGGTCTTCTATCTGCCTCTGAGCCAGTGCCACTCAGTCTCCATCAGTCTGGCATTGCTGTAATTCTTACCATCTCACAGGTCCTGTCCGCTTCCCCCCCCCCCCACCCCCGCCTTCCTGTTCTTCCCCCCCACCTTCTGTTTCTTCTGCCTCAGGTGCAGCCTTAGGCCATTCTTTGAATGCGGAAACACAATGTGGCATTGTCTTTCCATCTTTGTTGTGCTTATGTCTTATTCATCCTTGCTATACACCCAAGCTGCCTGAGGCTGTGTCCCTTACCAAGGCCACCTGGGGCCCCTTGCTCTGGAGGGGGAGGCATGATCCCACAGACCCGGGGAGGGGTCTCCCACCCAATGGCTGCCATCCTTCTGTGTCGTGTGGGTAAAGTACCACCAGCGTTCACAGCTGTCATACATAAGCGTTACCTCAGTCAGCTATAGATTTGTTCTATGGACAGACAATTCAACCATTGTTCTTTTCCAGAATCTGTGTTCTCATTGTTGTTCAATCGCTAAGTCGTGTCCAACTCTTTGCAACCCTATGGACTGCAGCACACCAGGCTTCCCTGTCCTTCACAATTTCCCAGAGCTTGCTGAAACTCATGTCCATTGATTCAGTGGTACCATCCAACCATGTCATCCTCTATCACCCCCTTCTCCTCCTGCCCTCAATCTTTCCAAGCATTAGGATCTTTTCCAATGAGTTGGCTCTTCACATCAGATGGCCAAAGTACTGGAGCTTCAGCTTTAGTATCAGTCCTTCCAATGATTATTCAGGATTGTTTTCCTTTAGGATTGACTGGTTTGATCTCCTTGCTGTCCAAGAGACTCTCAAGAGTCTTCTCCAGCTCCACAGTTTGAAAGCGTCAGTTCTTCGGTGCTCAGCCTTCTTTATGGTCCAACTCTCACATTCAAACATGACTACTGGAAAAACCATAGCTTTGACTAGATGGACCTTTGTCAGCAAAGAGATGTCTCTCCTTTTTAATATGTTGTCTAGGTTTGTCACAGCTTTTCTTCCAAGGAACAAGTGTCTTTTAATTTCATGACTGCCTTAAAAATTAAATAACTTATATGGAAAATAATCTCTATTAGCTGTGCCACCTTGCGCCACTTATTTAACCTGCCTGAGCTTTCAGCTTGTCATCACAAAAGAAATAGGATCACAATACCTGTGCCACCAGGCTCCTGCCAAGCTTAAATGAGATAGACTGTGCTCAGCACACAGGGAGTTTCAAATCATAGCTTGGAAAGAGGCAAAGGAAAGAGGGAATGGTTGATTGTGGGCTAGGGTGCTGGCTGTCTTATACTCACTTAGGTGGGTGGATGTAGGTGCAAGCAGCCTGCAGGGAAACCTAGTCGGCTTCTCCACCTCTCCTCTGGGGTTGGTCCCAAGCTTCCTCCCCACTTGCACATCCCCAGGACCCTGCTGTGGACAGTTGTCTTTCTCACCCTTAGTCCCCAGCCCCTCACAAGGTCCAAGTGTTTGGCAGATCTAAGGAAGACTCCACTTTCAGTTCTGTTTGATATAAACCTTGATTTCTGCTCGTTTTTCTCATCAGAAGTTTATACCAAGTCTGCCAATCAGAAGTAGGCTCTCAGGGCTGCCTTGAGTTATTCAAGCCTTCCCCTGCTTCTTACATTGTCTGTGTGATGCAGGGGCTTGCTTTCAACATCTGTACAGTGCCCTGCTTTTCCCAGTGCAGAGAGCCAGAAAACCCCACGTGGAGAGCCTTCTAGAACAAGGGTCCCCAACCTCTGGGATCTAATGCCTGATGATCTGAGCTGATGTAATAATAGAAAGAACATGCCCCAAAATGTAAAGTACTTGAATCATCCCAAAGCCGTCCCCCCACCCCCCGCCGGGTCCATGGAAAAATTGTCTTCCAAGAAACCATTCCCTGGTGCCAAGAAGGTTGGGGACCACTGCTCTAGAAACCATCACTGAACAGACAGCTGTTTGGGGAACATGGCTGATCCGACCTGTTCTCCTGCCACATCCAGACACACGCCACACCACTGTGTTCACTGATGATGACATCAGATGCCAGGTTCCCAGGGAAGGATCCGCTCAGCCACCACTAGCTTATTGATTATTGATGCCCAATTAAAGGGCAGGGTTTGAATGCATGCAGGCATCTGGGAAAAGTCCTTATTTGTCTACAGATGAAACTGAACTGTTGTCATTTCCCTGGCAACTTCACGCATCTTTGTGCCTTGGGAGCTCAGATGATGTCAAGCAGAGTGGATGCTTCCACAGTTGTATTCAGTTTAATGGTTGGCCTTAATCCACTTGTTCAGATGATTTGGACTTGTGTAAAATCATCCCTCGCTTCCTCTTAATATATTAAACTAGGAGAGAAGGGAAATTTCTTCCAGGACCTATCGCATTCTAAGGATAAACGCAAATTGTTCTCCTCTGATTCTTAATGGCCCACTATTAACATAGTAGGAAGCCCAACGCATTACTGCAATACCTCTTTTCACATCATTACTCCTAATGAAACTGTTAGCAGGGTAATAGCTTGACCTTTAGCTATGGATTCAGATAGCAAAAATATGTCCTGCTTACCCAATACCTATCCACATAGCATATGGGATGTTTTCAGATCAATCCAACCACAAACCTTTGGCCCCTTTCTCAGGCCTCATCTACCCATGTCACAAGGAATACGATTTCGTCCTCTGTAGGTAGATTCTAGTTAAAAGTTTCTTTTAAGTTTGAATGTAAGCCAGAAACGAGAATGTCAGTAATATGTTCAGTGGAAATAATTGTTTATAGATGTATTTTTTTCCTAATACTTTGCCTTCAAAGGTCTCAGATGCAGACCCAGGAGGCAGAGAGTTCCCTGGTCTCTTGTGATTGAAAGCAGATAAGCTTTTGCTGAAAGGAGAAAAAAATAGCCAGCAATTGTTGCCTTTTGAACATGCAGCAGAATTCTTGAGCTCAGGATGAGATTAGAAAGATCCCCTTGGATGCCACCCACATGTTAGGGGACCTTCCCTCTACTCCTGAACATGCATCTGCTAAGAATCACTTCGATGTCAGCATAATCCAAATCTATTTGGTTTATTTCAAATCTTTACTTCCTAATCTGGGCTAATTTGGATGCATGCATTTCCCAGTCTAGGAAGAGAGGGGTTGCTATGGAAATTAATTACATAAATAATATTATGAGGAAGGAGGGAGATGTTTACCTGTAAGATGGTACACTCAATCATTTTGTGGTACAATTTTCTTATAAACTAATAGGGTGCCAAATACAGGTACTTTTTTATAGTCATTCAAACAGAATTTCAAGAACCTTCCTGCAACTCTGATTAAGAAGTGTCACAATAAGAAATGTCACTGTGGGTATTTGACTATAATAAAACCTGTTACTTTAAATATATGCCATTAAGACTTTCTATTAATTCAGATAGGCCTTGCTCCTCCAATTGGCGTAAATGTCTGAGCTGTTGTATTTACTTCCATCAGAAACAAAAGCAGAAAGTACGTTTGTTTATTCTTCAGATGTTTATGGGGCTCTTAGTTGGGGGCACTGCAGTAGGTGCTTTTAGGGAGACAAGACACAGGCCCCTGCAGTTGTCTACAATCTGGTAGAGGAGACTCACAGGCAGCCCCACCCCCAGGATGTTGTCCCCTCTGCCTCTCTCCCGGGTGGAGGCTGCTTACTTGCATGGCCCATGTGCCCTGTGGTGGGCAGCCTGTCCATGTTTTCCCTGGACCTTAATTCTGCCTCCTCCTCCTCTCAGTTGGGAGTTAGGATACAGCCTTTCCATCAGCACCACTCCACATCGTCCTCTCTCCCCCAGGTCCTGCTGGCATCTGGGAAAACCTCACCATCCACGTGACTTCCTAGAGCTAGAGTGTCCCGACCTCGTCCGCACTGGCTCTCAGCCTCCGCTTCAGCCCTACACCACTAACCGCATATCCTGCTGCCCTTTCTCCCTGGCACTTCCTTGCCAACCCCACTGAGATTTCCATTCCCTGGTCTCTTAGATCGTCCTAAGTCTGAACCATTTTCTGGCTTCACTTGCTTCCTAGATTTGGGTGGAAAGGAAAATGGCTGAAGGAAGCAGTAATTCATTCCGGGGAGGGGAGTGGGCATCTTCACCAACATCTCCAGTGCTGTCCTTTATATCCTGTACCTTTGCCAAAGCCAGCCAGCAAATGCCTAACCCTAGACCAGCCCTCCCATCGCTATCTCCACTCTGGACAAGGAATTGCTAGGTGCCCTGGAGAAAACGCCTGCCCTGCAGTTGCCGCCACAAGCATGCGGCCCTCCTGCTCAGCACCCTGCATCCTCACTGCCTTACAATTCCAGATGTTCCCGCACTCTCCAGGTTCAGTGAGGCATCAGGGGCAGTGATGACCACCTCTCGCCACTTCTAAGTCCATCCCTGTCTTCCCCTTCTCTGGGTTCAGAGGAGGAAGTTTTCCTCCTGATTCTGGTTGAGGGTCACCCCTCTCTCTCCAGAATCCCAACCCCCAGTTCCTCTGGTGTATGGTCCCTCTGATTGTTCCTTCCTTCTCTCTGGATCCTACCCCCTCCAACAGTGCTGCCTGCCTTCCCCCACCCCAGCCTTCCTCCTCCTCTTCTTCCCTACTCCCACAAACCTGGTGTTTGGAGAGTGCTATCTCTGGTCACCCTCCCCACGTCCCTGCTGGCTGCCAGGGACCCTCTCCACACCTTCCTGGCTCTTCTGCACTGGGGACTGTGGGTCTCTCCCCTTTAGTGTATTCACACACTCCCACCTGCACCAGACCATGCTTCCCAGCTGCTTCCTGGACTCTGTGCCTTAGCCTCCCTCAGACCCCAGGGGTTCCAGCTGTTCTGTGCTTGCCCAGCACTCTGTTGAAACCTCCCTGCCCACTGTGTTTTCTCTTGTCATTTTAACAACCACACACATTTGTGCCCCTGAAGTCTACGTCTTCGGCAGAGACCCCTTCCCTGAACTACAGGCATCTGTGTTGAAACAACTGCCAGCCATCCCCCGTGGGGGCTCCACAGATGCCCCAAACTCAGTGTGTCCCAAACCGTGCCTAATGCGTCTGGCCCATCCCCTCACAATCCCTCCTCCTGGATTTACAAGTCGTGTGAGTCTCCAGAAATGCCAGTTCCCCATCTGTTCCATCGTCCTTTCTGTCTTCACTAGCGCCACCCTGACTCTATGACTATGCACATTCCTCAAAGGCATCCGTGCTCCCCCGCCCAACCCCGACACATAGCTACCCGCCCCAGGCCACCCTGCATCTCTTCCTGCACAACTGGATTGTTGATGTTTGTACACTCCCTCCAACCCTACCCTGCTCCCGCATCCACGGATTTTGCACCTGCAGTTTCAACCAGCTGCCAATCGAAATATTTGGGAAAAAATTCCAGAAAGTTCCAAACAAAACAAACTTGCCAAGTGCAGGCATCTATTTACATAGTATTTGCATTGTATTAGGTAATCTAAATCATCCCGGAGATGATTTAAAGTATATGGGAAGGTATGCCTATAATACACATTGTACCTATGGGACTTAAGCATCCATGGATTTTGGTACCCATGGGGGTCCTGAAACCCATCCCCCACAGATTCTAGACTGTTTATGACTTTCTCCCCTTCTTTCACATTACTGTTTACTTAGGATAAATTTATCAACATAGGATTACCAATCCAGAGGAATAACAGTTTTATATCCCTCGTCATACACAGCCATCTTATTTCCCAAAAGGGTTTTGCCAGTTTATGCCAACAGTCAAACTTGCATGTGCCAGGTCGACACAATTTTATCAATATTAGTGTTATCTTAATCGCTTATCTAATTTAGTAGGTATAAAGTGTGTTTTGCAGCTTAGAGGCTTACATGTTACTTGAATGTCTTCCATATTGTTTTTGCTAAGTCTGCTTTGTCCATTTATCCATGGAGGCTTAAAGTTACACTTTTATTTGGGACGAGCTCTTCCTGTGGTGGTGGATTTAGTGCCACTAGCTCTGCCCATTCAAATGAAAATTTTATTTTTTATTCAATAGAAATTGTTTACAGTTAGTTGAATCTGACATTTTCCTCTGTCCTTTTCTTTTTAAAAGAAACCTTTGAAACATTAAAACCATCACTATTTTAAACACCGAAGAGGCAGTGTGCCGTGACCGCGTGGCAGGCCTTGGCCTTGAGGGGAGCAGGCTGAACAGTGCTCGGGAACGCAGCGCGAAGCAGAAGTGCCAGCCCCGGCACCGCCGCACGCTGTGTGGCTTCGCTCAGATAATTGTCCTGCTCCCTTGTGTCCTGGCACACAACTCCCAGAGCTTCCTTTGTGCTTTTAGGGAGCTCTTCTCTAGGAGCTGCTAGCTCAGGATGCAAGAAGTTGACTCAAAGTAGGATTGGGGCTTTCACTATGACCCAACTGCATTGCTCCACTGAGCGCTGATCCAGTTAGCGGGAATCACCATGAGAACATCATCTCTCTGTGTAATTTTCCATTTGATTTTTTTTTTAAGATTTTTTTTTTGGTGTGGGCCGTTTCTAAAGTCTTTATTGAAGCTGTTACAATATTGCTTCTGTTTTGTGTTTGGGTTTTTTGGTCTCAAGGCGTGTGGGGTCTTAGCTCCCTGACCAGGGATTGAACCCGCACTTCCTGCATTGGAAGTCTTAACCACTGAACCGCCAGGGAAGTCCCCTCCATTTGATTTTGAGTTAACAACAGAAAAGTGAAATACATTAATACACTTGCAGAATTCTGTCATGGGGCCAAGGTACCCCCTAGGAAGCATTTTCTCTGTCCATAAGACACATACACATGGACATGGAGCAATCAGAAAAAGCAGTTTCAGTAGAAGCACAGGATATGGTGTGCAGGATGGGCCCCGCCAAGCTCCATCTTCACCAAAAGAATGTCATATGGATTTGGACGATAGCCACTGCAGAAGTGACATCTTTTAGAAATATACTCTTCCCCACCCCCCTTCTTGGGGTTATGTTCCTATTTCAAATATGCATTCTCTTTTTTCAAATGTTTAACAATATTTCACATTTTCTTTCAGTCTTCACAGAAAAATATTGCACTGCTAATCACGTGGATAAACTTCCTGGCCCAAGAGACTGGGTTCAGATTCTGCAGGATCAAATCAAACTGGCGAGAAGAAGGTTAAAAAGAGGCTCAGGTATGAATAAGCTGCAAGAAGATTAATTGCAGAAGCCCTCAACTGAATTCTTAGATGTTGCAAAATACAGTTCTTTACTCTCGGATACTTCATTGTCTTTTGTCTTTTGAAGGAGAAGCTTTATATAATTTGCCTTGGTTTTGTATTTTAAAATCTTATTCAAATGATTTTGAAATTCATCCTAAGATTAAACAGTGAAAATTACATCAGGCCATTTATTTTAGCACAAATGAAAAAGATTGCTAATCTCATTGGTAGTTTTAAGTTTGAAACAAGGTCTCTCTTTTATGATCTGTTATGTTACCTATTGGTTTTTTATTTGGATCTGCATGCCTATATAAAAAGTACTAGTTGTTTAAGGTTTAAAAAAATGAAATAACAATAATCATCCTACCAGAAATACCATGTGAAGTAGAAAGGGCTTTTTAAGTAAAATATTAACTTACCTTTTTTTTTTTTCAACCTGGGCTTGGCTATTCTGGGATAATTCTTCCAGGAAAAGTGAACAGCGGTTGCATTTGCCCATTTAGATTTGGGTATCTGCATTTGCAGTCTCCTCAAATTAGCAATGGGACAGTTTACCAGTGAAGAATCCCTTTGGAGTCATTTTTCTGCCATTGTGTAGTTATTATTAAAAAAAAATTTCTAATCAAACCTCAGGACCCCTGGCCTTCTAAGAGCCTTCTGTGCTTCTGTGGCTGTGATGTGAGAGTTTGGCAGACAGATTTTATTTATTTTTATTGAAATATAGCTGATTTGCAATGTTGTGCCAGTCTCTGCTGTACAGAGTGACTCATCTAACTCATACATTCTTTTCTTATGCTCTTTTCCATTATTGTTTACCCCAGGATATTGAATATAGTTCCCCGTGCTGTACAGAAGGACCTTGTGTGTATCCATTCTAAATATAATAATTTGCATCTACCAACCCCAAACTCCCAGTCCATCCCTCCCCCTCCCCCTTTCTCTCTGGCAACCAGAAGCTTGTTCTCTAAGTCTGTTCCTGTCTCGTGGGCGGGCTCATTTGTGCCATATTTCAGATTCCACATATGAGTGACATCACGTGGCATCTCTCCCTCTGACTTACTTCATTTGGTATGATCATCTCTAGTTGCATCCATGTTGCTGCAAATGGCATTATTTCATTTTTTATGGCTGAGTGATATTCCATTGCATATATGTACTATATATTTTCCCATCATCTGGGGAGACAGATTTTAGATGCTAGAATGTCATACTTTGGGATTTAACAGAGATTTGGAGGTTCCATGAGAACAGCAGTACAAACTCAGGAGACTATCTGTAACACAGCCTCTTGGAATTCTCACCATGAGTAGAAGTAACAGTGACCAAGCCTGCTGAGGAGCCCAGTTACCAGCCCCTGGAAGGAAAGCTCTGGGCTCAGGCTCAGAGTGCCCTTGACAGGACACAGAGCACTGAGGGACTGCGTGGTTTTTTGGTGTGAAAAACCTTATAGTCGGACTTCCCTGGTGGCACAGTGAGTAAGAATCCACCTGCCAGTGGAGGGGACGCGAGTTCGGTCCCTGGTCCAGGAAGATTCCACATGCCACGGAGCAACTAAGCCTGTGCACCGCAACTACTGAAGTTCTTACACCTAGAGAACCACCACAGTGAGAAGCCCTTGCACCAAAACACCGAATAGCCCCTGCTGTCCACACTAGAGAAAGCCCATAAGCACAGCCAAAAATAAATAATAAATAAATAAATAAACCCCTACAGGTCTATAAAAGTAAGGCAATGGCACCCCACTCCAGTACTCTTGCCTGGAAAATCCCGTGGATGGAGGAGCCTGGTGGGCTGCAGTCCATGGGGTTGCTAAGAGTTGGACACGACTGAGCGACTTCACTTTCACTTTTCACTTTCATGCATTGGAGAAGGAAATGGCAACCCACTCCAGTGTTCTTGCTTGGAGAATCCCAGGAGCAGGGGAGCCTGATGGGCTGCCGTCTATGGGGTCACACAGAGTCGGACACGACTGAAGCGACTTAGCAACAGCACCAGCAGCAGCAGGACTCAACTCCTGGATGAGTTTTCTATTAAAAATTTTCCCTTCCTCCTTCTTTACCCTTCTGGCTTCTTTTTACACTTAACTGATTCTCTCTTTATAAAGAGCAGTGGACTACTAATTTAACTGGTAAACAAATGGATTATCGCTTTAGGTAACAAGTCACAGAGAAGTCAGTAGATCCAGTTCCCAGGACTTATGTCTGCTCTTCACCAGCTCTGGCCCTCAGACCAGTCACTAGGTCCTTCTTATCCTTGAGTCTCCATCACTAAGGGGTCGAGAAGTACAGCCAGTCTCAGCGCTGTCCTGAGGCTCCTGATGTGTGCTGTACAGGAATGTCTATCAATGAAGTTAGCGTACCTCTCAGAAGAGGTCTGTCTTTGGGCACAGCCGTGCTTGGCAGTGGGGGGTCCCTGGGGCAGCCACAGTTGCATCCTGAGTCAGGAGACCCACCGGCCTGCTATGCCAGGGCAGCCGCTTTGCTCTTACGGTCCAGGCGTGATTATCAGTGATGCTCCTTTTGCTCTCAAAGGTTTTCAGGCTTGTACAGTAAGTCATGCCCTCAACCTCATCTTTGTCTCCGGTTTTCACTGCCTCCTGCATCCCCAAATCATCAGCAATAAACAGCACAGTGCAGTGCAGAGGACACACTGCCCTGCTAGCTCTGGTCTGCCATTTACAATCTCCTGGCAACCTAGACCAATGTCTCAACCTCTGAGCCTTGGGTTCTTCATTTATATAACGAGGCTGATGCCTTCCACGAGGTGTTTTCAGAGTTAAAATTAGATAAAGTATTGCCACTGATGGAGAGCAGATATATAATGCTCAAAAAATGCCCATGACCTTATTCTCCTTCCCTTTGCCAACTCAAAACAAAACAAAGTGACTCTTTTTTCCTTGCACATCTTAAAAGCACTTCCATGTCTTTCTCCTGGCATCGTTGGTCAGATTTCTTCCCAAAGGGTCTGTGTTCCCAGAGTTCACGTCCCCATCCCAGTTCACTTTATTTCTTACTGGAGGATAATCACTTTACAATGTTGTGTTAATTTCTGCAGACAACATCGTGGATCGGTTATATGTATATATATACATAGTCCCCTCCCTCCCATCCGACCCTGCTGGGTCATCACAGGTCACTGGCTAAGCTCCCCACGCTTAGAATCCACTGCATTTTGCCCTCTGACTTCACTCCTCTACATTTGCCACGTTCGCATCGGATCATCAGATTTCACTTGTTTATATTAACAGTTGAACTTGACCTCCATAGTGATTTTTACCCTGTCTAGTCTCCTTCTTGACACGCTCTTCCCCCAGGTTCTGTGATTTCATTCTGGTTCTCTTCTAGGTTCCCCCTCAGTGTCTGGGGTCTCCTTCCCTGGCTCTTTCACTTCTGCCTGTCTCCTCTGTTCTGCATCCTCCCTGGTGACGTGCACTGACCCATCGTCCCCAGCATTCGGCTCTAGGCTTGGCCATATCCTGAGACCTGAGTCTTCATTCCCTGTGCCTCTGCTAATGGGGTCTGTTCATGCCCCTCCCCAGATTAAATACATCTGACTTCCTATTGGCTCCCAAATAAAATCCCTGCTCAACACCCCTCTCAGCACGGCATGCATGGTTCTTCACCATCTAGCACCAGCCTCATCTCCTGCCATCAGCTTCTGCCCCTTAAGCCACATCAGCCCCCTCCCTGGTCTGAAATCGGCTGCCACCCCCACACCCACTTTCTCTCTGCCTGGGAAACATGCAGCATCTGAAAGGCTACTTCCTCCCGGAGGCCTCACAGGCAGCCCAGACACTTCGATCTTCCGCCACCGGAATCATGACAGGGACACACGTGTCTCCTCCATGAGATCCTTGGAAGCAGAGGCTGTGTGTCCCTAAATGTTTAGAGCAGTGTGTGCCATAGCGTGGACACGTGGGAATATTTGTTGAATGAACCAATGAACCAATGAATAGAAACAAAGGGACAGCAGTCCACAGCAAACAGGACTTAGCTCATTGCAGTCACGTGAAATCCCAGAGAATAACCTGTCGGTTCCTTGAGGTTCCAATGCTTCCCCACACCCCCAGAGCCTGGGGGTGGCTGTGTCCTGGGCACCCCTGTAGCCACTCTCCAGGTGCCTGGCCTTCCTCCTCGGGTCTTTCCTCTCACTTCTGTGCCCCCATCTCCTCAGTCCTCTTTCTTCCCTCCCAATTGCCGCTTCTCCCAGCCTCCCCCAAAGGTTCAGAGTCGTGGGTCAGGATGCCTGGACCTCACGCCGAGTGGATTAACTGAGTAACACCTGGGAAGGTCAACCTTCTGCCACGGGTCTCATCTCTTCTCAGACTGAAGGTCCCCTGTCTCCACCTGGAGACGCCTTACAAAGGCCTCCTTGTGACTCTTGACCCCTTAGATCTCAGGCTCCAAGGAAAGAGCTCTTTGCAGCTGACTAGCAGGTGTTAGGAACGACAGCAGCGTGAGTCGCCCCTTGTTCAGTGAGCCCTGGTGTCATGTTGGGTGCATGTCTCAGATGATCCCTAATCAAATTTCAAGAATAAGCCTGAACACTGTCCCTGTTAGTATTAAGTCTTATGTTGCCTGAATTCTGCATTAACCCATCCTGACTGTTTTGAGTATGTGAGCACTTGTATCTACCTGTTGCTTTTCAGAGCAAATTCTCGAACCCCCAGAACAAAAGACACTAAGTCTATTATCAGACAGAACTGAGATTTATCACTGTGAAGAGACTGAAATGTAATACAAGGTTACTCCCACGAGCCACAGCCGCCCCACCCGGCCACCTGCTGCCCTGTGGTCCCTGCACCCTGGTCCCTGCACCCTGGTCCCAGTCATGCCATCAGCTTCCAGCAAATCTGTACAGGCTCCTTCCACCAAAACCGCTTCCCTGTGTTACAAGGGGTTGATGGGAGCACACGGAGGGTGTAGGGAGTGCTCGGAGCTCCTCGGAAGCTTGTGGGGGAAGGATGGGATAAATTCTCATCCTGACGCTGCTACCTGAGGAGCTACAGAGACCACCCGGAGGAAGCGGGCTCGGTGTCCCAGAGCCTGCACCTGACTGATGGCGAGTGACTCACTGATCCCGAAAGGACCGGTAAGTTCTGGTCTGAAGAGTCACCTTCGAAGGCAGAAGACGTGCATCGGGTGTAGCGCGCCGGGCCTGCGCTGAGTACACTGGAGAGCACTGTTCTCAGAGACGCTGGACTAGAGCAATAGGCTCCGTTTTGATGTTGTTCCCCACTCCTGTGTATATTTTATACATAAACACGCCTCTTTTTTGTTGCTTTTTTCCGTTGTTGGATGCTGAGACCAATTACTCTAAGCTCTGGCCTCCATTCGCTTCCCTGTAACACACACAGTGGGGACCTTCCTCCACATCCCCCAGATAGATTGGCCAGGGAACACACTTCTTAACCATCTCAGGGTTTGGGTTAGTAATTCCCATGCCTGTTGGTACAGAATGGGGTGCAGTCTCCGCCCCCTCCCCCATCTCACCTGCCCAGATGACTGCCTACCCTGCTCTGGGGTCATTGTCTTATCTGATTTAGGACTTTTTCACTTCTGGCCCTGGCTTTAGATTCTCTGCTCAGAGAGCTGTGATTGGCACCTTGGCAGTTCTCACCTGCCCTTCTAGCAGGTTCTATCAGTGTCTGAGAAGTGGAAGGTGACATAGAGACCACACAGAGACCACGGGAGAGCAAAAATGGCAGCGCGTCTGCAGTGACTGCCAAGTCGGCTCTGTCTCCCAGTTTTGTCAAATCTTGCCCCACTTCATTCTCTCCAAGCAGCACGGAAGTGGGACCCCAGCAAACGAGCAGGAGCCACGTGTGTTGCTGTCGTCATGTGATGGGAACTAAGGGGCCGGGCTTCAATTCTATTGCTTGCTCTTTTTGTGTCTCCTTCTTGGTCTAAGTGACAATACAGTGCCTCAAAGGTATTCCACAGCTTCGACCTGATTTATCGTATTTGGCCCAGTTCCTGGAATTAGGTACACAACTCCACCTGGGCAAACAATCAACTCACTGCTAAAGCCAGCCCTCACAGCCTCCAGAAAAAAAAGAGTGCCCCCCACAGACTTGAAAGGTTGTTCTGCAAATCCAAATAGAAACTCATTCAGGGCTCTCATCACATGTAATAATTTTTCTTCGATAACTGGAATGATTCCTTTCCTGGTGTAGATTTTTTTTTATAATTTTCATTAGATTATTTCCTTGGCACGGAAATCACAATTTTTTTGTTGTTGTTGGATCTAAGAGTAAAGCTGTCGCTGCTATTACATTTTTATTGGACTTGTTCAATCTTCCTCAAATCTCACAATTTGCCTGTCACCAGAGAAGACAGACTGTGAGCTTGTTGTTACAGGCAGATGTTATAATTAAATTTAAGTAACAGTCGTGTTCTTCATCCGAGACACTTGGCCCTGTTCGTGCAGCGGTCAGCTGCTAATTTATACATAATCCTTTACAGATGTGGGGGTTGTGTATGTTTGGTTCTTACAGAGCACATATTTGCACAGGCCTGTTTTTAAAAAATGAGGATAGCTGAATTACAAAGTGATCAACTTCATCCCTGGAACTGAGTTTTGTCATCACTGAGTGAAATGCAGTTTTTCATAGGAAGTAGAGAAAGTTACTAAAGTGTAAAATGAACTAAAACTTGAAGTTTTATAGACTCATAAACCTAGAGAGCAGACCTGTAGTTGACAAGGGGAAGTGGAGTGAGGGAGGGAAGGTGTGGGATTAGTAGATGTAAACTTTTATACATAGGACAGATAAACAATAAGGCTTTACTGTACAGCACAGGAAGTTATAGTCAATATCCTGGGATAAACCATAATGGAAAAGAATATAAAAAAAGAATGTCTTTATGTATGTAACTGAGTTATTTTGCTGTATAGCAGAGATTGGCACAACATTGTAAAATCAGCTATACTGCAATTTAAAAAATTAATGTAAAAAACCTGAAGTTTTAAAAATGTAGCATATAGTGATGCATGTTATATATGTTTGGACTATTAATAGCAAAGAGATTAAGTCAAGGCATTAACCTGAGTCAAGTCCTTGGCAGAGTCACTTACTAGCTGTTTTATTACCTTAGGTAAATTTCTTAATGTCTGACTCCATTGCCTCATTTGTTAAAATGGGCATAAGTTAGACCTACCTTGTAGGGATTGCTAAGGATTAGATGACACGGTGCATATAGTAAGTGCTTAGTAGGTGGTAAGCGTTTAGTAAATGGTGATGCCTATCAGAGCTATTAATATTACTGAAGAAAATTTTAAATCCCAGACAATGAAAGATCATCTTCCTATTTAAGTTCACTGAAACCAATCAGAAGAGAATAATGTCAGGATGTCCCTAGTGGTCCATTGGCTAAGACTCCAAACTCCCAATACAAGAGGCCTGAGTTCAATCCCTGGTGAGGGGAATAAATCCCACATGCTGAAACTAAGACCCAGCACAGCCAAATAAATAAATAATTTTTAAGAGAATAATGTCTTCTAAATATGAAAATAACATGCTTGTTATTTTTTAAATATGAAATAAAATTTTAAAATTTGTTAAACTTGAACAAAATTTTAAATAGCCATAAACTTTTCATGCAGAGAGAAACACTTAACATTTTAGTGTGAGCGTATTTTGCCCATAAATCTATTGTCAGAATTCTAATCTTACCATTTGTCCCATCTGGATATGTTTTTCATTATTAAGCATTCACCTACATCGCCATCTTCTCCAACCAAAACTGGTCTTGACTACTCTCTCGGTGTTTTCTCTTTCTGGTGGGTTTAGGTGAGGGGTGATGGGTTTTTCACGGGCCAGCGTGTGGCAATCTGCAGACAGGATGGTAGAGAGGTAAACGAGGGGAAATCTCTGAATGTCTCCATCCATCTCTGAACCCTGATTGTGTCTAAAATCACAACGATCAGGGACTTCCCTGGCAGTCAGTGATTAAGACTCTGCACTTCCTCTGCAGAGGGCATGGGTTCCATACCTGGTGGGGGAATTAAGATGTCAAGCAGCCAAAAAACAAAACCATAGCAAGCAGAACAAGAACAAAGCACTAGTTTGCATCCCACAAACTCAGCATTACAGCGTGTTGCACATCAGCCCTCACACAACGGCCCTCTTGGGCACACGTGCAGGAAATTCCAACAGAGCCACAGCCTTCAGACAGAGGGAGCAGGCCAGAGTGATCCCAGTAGCCGTGGAATGTTCTGGCCCGTCCACGGCACGTCCGGGAAATTGACAAGCTCATCACTTACCAGGAAACAAACAGGCACCTTCTTTTTTTTGTACTTGGTGGAAGGTTCTCTGTGACAAAAGGATCTACCTTTGGAAAACTCTTCAGGGCGATTGAAATATATGAGATGAGCAGCATTTTGCATTTTAAAGCATAGAAGTCATGAATCTTTTGAAAAAATGCTTATTATTCTGATTTTATCCATGACTTGATATCAATTTTAGATTGAGTTTCCAGCCATCAAAAAAGGTTTCATTCCCAAGCTATCATAAGCCTGCCCCACTGGAATGTTTCTGGGGATGACCAGTAAAATTCTGCCATAGGAATTCACTGACCTCCATGCTTTCAACAATCATGTTTAAACAATACACCCCAGATTCTGGGTATATACTGAAGCCTATGTAAATAAGTGAAAATGAACCGAAATCATCAATGAGTGATACAATAAGGATCATAAGATATAAAAAAATTTAATACACAAAAAGATTTTATATCATTAAAAATTTTTTTCATTTAAATAATGCTCCTAAAATCTCTAATGTGATCCAGCGTAAACTGAGAAGGGAAAAGAAAGGTGAAAACTATTACGTATGCTGGAGTTTTTAAATTGTATTACCGTATTAGGCAGAATGAATGAATGCCTTGAAACTAATGAGATTTGTATTTTATGTTTGTAACCAGCAGAGGCAGTTGACGGTGATGAACGGCTGGACAGTGTTTCTCTAACCCCAACAGGTAAAACACATTTCCATTTTCATCACCCACTGGAAAATATGGCATATGAGAATATTTGCGTTGAAAATATTTTTAACATCAGAGATGCCGATGCTTGAGCAGACTACTTCCATTAAGAGACCCAGCCCTTAGTCCTCAGAGGAGCTCAGTGCCCTGCGTTCAGGGAGATTTTGCAAATTGAATATGAAAAGCTACAGTTTTCTCACATTCTGTTTCATCTTCTTCAAAACCTCAGAACAGCAAGTCCTAAGAATTTAGTGTCACATTTTGCCTTCCCAAACCTTGGGACATTAAAAAGATATCTATTTTAACATAAAATGATATTTCTGTTTAGGTTGGGGATCATCTGTTTTATGATGGGACTCCTGTCTGTTCTGGCCTCTCCCTCCTTCCCCCCAAAGGCTTTGAGGGGCAGTATCACCACTTTCCCTATAATGGGCACCCTTTGAATACTGTGCTTTGAATGAGTGAATAAGCTGATCCATCTAGCCGGGTGGCTAACACTGTAACCGGATCAGCTGAATATAGCATCTCACTGTTGCATCTGCAGCAGGGATAAGCTGCAGACTTCATTCAAACTTATTATTTAACTCTCCAGTAATCCTTCCAACCTTGGACTCTACCTGTGCCTCAGTTCTCACCTGAAAGCCCGAGGGACAGGTGTCCGATCAGTGAGCCACGTGACAGAGTTTATCCCTCAGTTGGTCTCAAGACTCTGTATTGACTGCTCTCGAAATACCTGAAGAGCCTCTACCAACCAAACCCAGACACCCCCTACCCTGCACCTCCCCGACAAAAACCCTGTCAGTGAACAAGCTCAGCTCAGTGTTCTCTCTCCCTTTGACATGATAAAGCCAGCAACTATGAAAGGCATGTGTAGGAACTCTGCCAGGCCACGTGTACACAGGCAGCACTCACCCTGACTTCAAGGTGCACAGACACACATTAGTGAACTTCAGAGTAGGCACGGCTGCACAAGTGAGAACGTGCCTTCTCTGTCACTGAGTAACTAAGCAACAGCTAGATGGATAGATAAATGAAATAAACTGCGGAAGCCAACAGCAACCTGCTTCTATCAAGGTCTCACTGGATATAGTCATTACAGAAATGCCAGAAAAGTGGTTTCTCTTCTAGTTTGGCTATGTGTCCATATTTATGAAGGAAGAGAACTGAAATGCATGATCTCTATTGTTCCTGTGCTTCTCTGAGTGTCAGGACAATTCCCATTATCCTTGTTCTGACCTCCCCCTCTCAGTAGAGGCAGGAAGCGCTGCTACTAATGATGAGATTGTCCCCTTTCGGGAGGCCCTCTGGAGGAACCCCTGGCTGTTCTACTTGTATCTGTTGGCCAAAAAGTTCATTGGAAACTTTTGTTTCCAAAGTCTTATGGAAAACCCCCAATGAACTCTTTGGCCAACCCAGTACTTTTCAGGGTTCCTCCCCAACCAGCCTCATTGTCCCCAGGGCATTTGCACTGCCCATCCCGGCTACCATCTGCCACAGTGAGCTTTTAAGAAGTATATTATTTGAAAACCACTCCCCTTGAAATAATACCTTTGCATTTTCCCATCTGAAGATGGAGGCGGAAAGATGGTTCAGATGAGAAAATTGAATCTGGGATGGTAGAACCACCTCATGGAACTGAAAACACTTTCAAGGACTCTGAGAAAAAAGGAACATTAGAGATCATCTAGTCCCGTCCCCCGTTTTTATCCAGTCCTTTTATTTTACAGGTAAAAAAGCCTGAGGCCCAGAAACACTAAATGACTTTCTCAAGGTCTCACAGCTGGTTGGTGGCCTGGCCGGAGCCCAGGCCTCTCAACTCCCAGCCGGTCCACTGCGTAGCTTTCTTAAACCTTCTCTGCATGTTTCCTAAAGATCCTAAGAATTGATGGATGTACTAATCCCTGTAGGATTCCATTTCAGTGTCGCCCTGTCGTAAGCCGGCCTGAAGTCTGCTGCAGTTCAGCTCTCGGGTTTGTCCTCAGATTCTGAGGCTGTGAGGTCCCAGTGAGGGCAGTTGTGGGACACCCCCAGCAGGTCTTTTCACTAGACTCCTGCTAGAGATTTGATACAAATCACTAGACAGCATGAGAAATAATACCACTTAATCATCTCGGAAAAGGGAAAAGAAGTCACGGATTGGTGCCCGAATCTTGCGGTTGTGGAATTAAATGATCTTGATTAGACTAGCATGTCTCCCCAGAGCCTCTAACCTAAACTCATGTCCTGGGGCTTCTCTGAACACAGCGCCACCACCGCATGCTCTCTTCTTATGAGTCTCCTAATGAGACCGTCTGAGACCGTCCCATGCAGCTTCCTTCCTAGATCTGAGACTCACTGGCCAGATCGTCCTCATCTGGTCATCTGGTCTATCTGAGCCAGCCACAGTTGGTCTTTTATGAAAGATTTAACAATGCCTTTATTATCCGGTTAAGGTCTTTTTGCCCCTTCCAAATTCCTGTGTGTTGAGGAGGGCTAGGGCAGGGGTATAACTCCCCAAGTGTTTCTATGAACCAGAACCAACCAGGCCAAGTTTATAGTCAGGCGTCAGATGACATTAATCTCAATCCACCACACTTAAGCAACCTTCTGTTTGTCTAGTTTTAACAAAATGAACACAGATTTTATAGTGGAAAAACATTTTCTTAATTTCTCTTCCCTCAACCCTTTCAGTAAGCGTTTTTGAGCAAGGCCAGGAATCAGCACTGAGTTGGGAGACTTTTGAATTTGAAATAGGTTAGTGCAGAGTGTACCTAGGCTTAGATTTTGGGGTCATCATTTGGCATCCATTTACATACTTTTAGAAATACAGAAAAGTGTAACAAAGAAAAAGTAAATTACTTTTGCCACCCAGACACAGTCATTATTATTGGGTGTTTTTTTTCCCAGCCTTTTCTCTGTATTTTTTAAAAATTTATATGCTGGAGGTCAAATCCATCCAGTTGGTTCCCTAAGGTTTTGTTCTGTTTTGGTTGACCACCTAATAAGAATTTTCCATTTTATTACAAATCACCATACACATTCTTTTAATAGCTGCACAGTATTCTGCTTTATAGGTAAATCATATTTTATTTAGCCATTTTCTATTGCTGGATAATAGATGTGAACATCCTCTAGAAGTAACACACTTTCATGGATTTTCCTGTAAAAAAATCATTATTGCAGATTTCTAATGGCCTAAAATTGCTCATCTGGCACACCTAAAGCCTTGGTTAAGAAATAGTGATTTAGAGATAAGACACAGACGCCTCCTCAAGAGGTCCTACGTCTGGCTGTGTCATAGAAGAGCACACAAGGCCTCCCTAGAAAAGGGACCCCCTTCACGCTCTTATCTCTGTTGTAGGTCATATACTTGACACCAGGAGAGAAAAACCGGAAGACACAGGGACAGCTTTCACTGCCTAGACTTTCTTTAGTGACCCTGCTCCTTAGTACACACAGCTCTTTCACTTGAATCTCCTCAAAGATCCACTAGCATTTCAGGTCACTGCAAGGTGTGGGCGTTCCGTGGAGCTGACCCGTCATGTCTGAATAGTTTTCATATTCTTTCTTTGTCATATGCAATAATCAAGCCTCCAATTTGGTCTAAGATTTTTAAAAAATCATCTTTAGAGTTGAACTTTCAGCCTTTTGACATCCAACATATCATTCAGTTGGTTCGTTGTCCATCAAAAAGGAGCAGTTTTCTTTTCTTTTTTTTTTTTTTCAATGTGAATATGGTAGAGAGTTTGGAAGCACACATTTTAACATAAATTGCTTCAATGCATTTTATAAAGGAGGGTGGCCCTTTCAGGACTGAAGGAGCAGTGGTGAAAGCCAAGATTAATTAAAACTGTCATCAGCCTCGAAGATGGAAAAGTTGTTTTGAGAGACAGGGTGACTCTAACCAATTACCAAAAACCAAATCATTTGTGACATCATTTCCCCCCAAAATAATCATGTCCCTGATAAGTGCAAATGATACATGAATTGTCAGGAAAGAAAAACCTTTCACGTAGGTTGTGTCAACACAGTGACAAAATACCTAACTGAAAGGTGAGAAACTCAGAGTAAGCAGCCTTCCACATGATACCGAACAACTGTTTTAACATATGGCTCTAACTGAGTAGTCCAGGCTTGTGGCATCATGTGGCAACTGGCCACAAATGTACTTACCCTTCACACTTCATTCAGTTCTAGCACACGTGCTCTCCACTTGACATAAAACCAACAAATGAAAATGTGGGTTCATTTCCAAGAAGTATTTTGGCACGTGGGTATTTGTTTTACAGAGATATTTATCTCCAGATTCCTTTCTCTAGTTGAGATGGTGAATTTAAAATAACCTATTTGTTTAGAAGCATTACTTTTACACCTCATTTACTGTAGAAAGCAAATTACCTTGAATCTTTGACACTTGACCCAAAGGCCAAAAGTTGGCTTGAAAGGAACTTGGACAGCACAAACACCAAACCTTGGAAAAGGGGGTATGCTACGCTGTCATTTAACACATGTCCCTAACACTTACTTGATCGAAGCAGAGAGTGTTAGGGCTCAGAGTTATAGCTCAGGCCCTCAGTCCCATCCCCTCGTTTTGCGGTAAGGCGGCTGAGGAGTGAGGGCTAGGGCCATCCTGGGCTGGGCAACAACTCGTCAACTAGCTAGCGAAACCAGGAGCCTCAGTTCCTTCCTACCCTATCCAAGGTACTTGTGCCATACATGTGACACAGGGCAGTTGACCTTGAGCCAGGAGGCGAGCTCCAGGGGGATTCTGGAATCCACTAAAGACCAGCTAGTTAACCCAAGGCCATGGGAGGCGTCCCTGTGAAATGACAAGGCTGGTCGCAGCGTGCTACATCTCATCCATGTGTGTCTTTTGTCTCCTTTTTGGAGCCTCCAGGATGGTTCAGAGAAATGGTTTCCATCACAAGTTTAGTCAGCCTTTTCCATTTCAGGCCAGTTAATAACCCCTTCCCTGAAACCCACCCCTCTGTTCATCACAGAGTCTAATGAAGTACTGTGAACCCAAGCTTTTGTTTTTCTGCAAGGCATGTTTTAAAATTTGTCTTCTGCCTCTCAGAAGGAAGTCTTAAGGGAATTGAAAAGATTAATTAGTGACCTTTCACCTCTGTTACAATACTATGAATACGATGAATAGGTTGGGAATAAAGGTAGAAACATTTACCTTACGGCTGTGGAATCTGTTAAATATACACCATGAAACTTCAAAGCACTTCCTGCCAAGACTGGGCGAGAGCTTGAATTTTTCACTACTTGAGAGGGGGGTGGGGATTGTTCAGCTCACAGATATGTGCAATGGATTCACAAATTGGAAATATGTGTTGTAAAACTGCAACAGCAAAATCATTTTTGTAAATTAAAAGTGTATTTGTGTTTACTTAACTGTGACTACTGTTCAGACTCTACTCAGAAATCCTTTTTATAGGCTTTCTTAGCAAAAAAAAAAATTATTCCATACCAATGGATCATGTCTCAATCTTCTGTATATATGTTTTATTAATATGTAAATATTTAGATTTTTTTAAGATTACTATGTTCTTTAAAAAAAAAATTCCACGCAAGGCTAGTTGTGAAAATGGTGTATAACATGTGTTGTGATATCAAGTCCCAAGACGCCCTTTATGTCTGTTCTGGAAGAAAACAATAAATTACTTTAATTGAATGCGCCTGTCTCGTGCCTGTGTGCCAGCCTTCCCGTGTTTATGAAGAGGAGCCAGTGCAAGCCATTAATTAAAAGGTATTTATTAATACTCTGGTGATCTTACATGAAAGTTTTATCATCTCTTTATGAAGTTAATTTTAAAAAATAAACGCACGGACCAGATCGCCACCAGAAAGAGTGTCTTGGAGCGTCTCAAGTCACAGGCTGTGCCTGGTGATCAGATCAATGGCAAGCCCCACAGTAACACTTGAGCAGTAAGTACTGATATGCTTGAAGCCTAATTTTAAATGAATTAGGTGCCTTCATAATCTTCACTTAAAAGGTTAAGCCCCGCTTCTATGGAAACAACACATCAGAAGGACAAGTCAATCTCCTCTAATGCAAAGTGGCTGTTCAAACCTAATTGCTTTTATTCTCCTCTCTGAACACAGAAGGGCGCTGCTCTTCATGGGTCCTTGCCCCCTCCTGCTTCCAAAGGCCCCCCGGGAGGGTCTGTCAGCTCTGTCCAGGCTTTGGTTCAGGTCCAGTTCTTGGGCCCTCGTTTGGGGGTATGGGGGTGGTGGGGCTAGTCCACCGCTGGGAGGAGGGTAAGAAAGACGCTGGACTTCAGGAATGAAGGTGACAAGGGTGAGCTGCTTGGAAAGAAAGGAAATTGAAACTCCTGCCAACTGGTCCTTCATGAACCCTCCATGTACCCGCATCCCTTGGAAGCTGAGGGTCTGGCCCCAACCTGCCCCTCATGCTGTAACTGCTCCCCTGCCCGCCTCCCCCCAGCCCCACACAGGGCTCGACATGGCCCTTTTGCCGGGGAATTGTATTTTTTCTTTTTTTAATTATTGCTATGTCATGTGATTTGGCCCCGGACACCTTTGTTCCCACCTACTGGTGAAGATCTGTGCTCTCTAGTTCTCCTGGTTGACACCCTGAAGAGCTTTTCTCATCCAGTGAGGGGAGGGGGTCGAGTTTCACCACCAGAAGGGGCACCGCTTGCATTTTTTTAGAATAAGAGCTCACACACCTGCCTCACTTGTCTCCCTCCTACAGGCCCGCCCTTAAAACTAAGTATGGGTGGATGGCGGCTAACTCATCTCCCAGTCCTGCCCTCCGAGTCCTGCCCAAGCATTTACTGAACACTCGTTGTCAGTAGATGCTGTGTTCGTTTAGCACAGCCAGGGTTGGGAAGCAAGGGTTGAGGGCTGGAGCTGGGGCAGCCTGGGACCATCCCACAAAATGGGGCAGCTGTGGGGGCCACCGAAGGATTCTGAGTAAGAGGTCTGATCAGAGTTACAGGCACCCTTGATGGGTCTGGCCAAAGTCTGGGATGTTAAGTTGCGGGGAGGGGTACTCAGGAGCAGGGAGTCCCATTAAGAAATGGTGGGAACAACTAAGGATGGATAGAAGACCCCCAGAGGACCAAGCCCCACATGCTAAAGCACAGGAGGACCAAGAGGACTCAGTGATGCACTAGCTCGGCTGGAGGAGGAGGTGTGGAAGACGACACCCAGGTCTCTGGCTGGAGAACCATGAGATTGGAAACATGGGGGGAGGGGCAGTTTGGGAAAAGATGACAGAGTGCACATGGCACTCTGTTTCTTCCTTCAGTGAGTGGTCGCTGAACCCTTAGGGTCTGCCTGGTACAGTCTGGGGGCTGGGAGCACAGCCGTGAGCCCCAGGGAACATCAGCGCTTTAACTCTGTTGAGTTCCTGAGTTCCGGAACAAGAAGAGGGAACTTAAACTGAGCAGCTTTGTCCCAAGCTAGAGTTGATCAAGATTTGAAGCCCCATTCATTCCACATAATTCAAGTCTGAACTAAACTACACCATAACAGAGGGGTCTGTCAGCTCATGAGAAGCCCCCAGTCCCCATCAAGTCAGTCTTTCAGTCCCTTTGGGTCACTTACCATGCTCTGAGATTGTCTTATTTATGTTTATTATCTGTTTTCCCTCTGGAATCTAAGCACCATGATGTCACAGGGATGTTTAAGGCTACATAGATTTCAGTCCTTGGGGAAAACATGTTTTCAGAACCCCCACTTCCCATCCTCTCCAGCAGAGGCAGACTAGGACACACACTTCCCTCACCCTCTTCTGTGTCCCATAACCTTCGATCACATGGACTTTCTGTCCCTATGTTGACACTTCACAAGTGTCCGTAACTGCTGGAGTTATGGGTGCTCCCCAGTAGAATCCGGTAACTAATGATTCAGAACAAAGCTTTGAATTTTCACAAACCAACTGTTTGCATTTTTGTAACCTCTGAAAGGTATGATATTCATCATCCCTCCCAAAATACATGTTATATGCATGCATGTATTATTTATTTCTATTTCGTTACTGGTGAAATTAAAAGAATGTAAAATGAGTCATAATGGGAAAGCTGAAGAACAATAAAGAAATGGAGCCCTTGTGGGAGAATCCACAGCATTCTGTGCTTTTATACTGATGTTCCAAATAGACTCAATGCTTATGGGCCTTTTAATTGTTTTACTTTTTTTTTTTTTTTGCCATTTTTATCTGTTAATGCTGAGAAATTGAAGGACATTTTAAACTTAAACTTTGAAACTAAGCTACTTAAGCTAATTCCTTTAAAACACATTTCAAAAATGAAGCTGAACAGTTGAAACTGCTACTGGCCTGGGTCCTCTCACCATGGATAACCCGGAAAATGTTTTTGAAATGGTTGAAGCCCATACGCAGAGCTAAAAGGGCGATGACCCACTTGGTTAACAGGAAAGTTACGTGCAATGGGTAGAAGAGAATTTTCCTGAGAATAAAGAATACTTCAGGTCACTTGCTCAGTCGTGTCTGACTCTTTCCAACCCCATGGACTGCAGCATGCCAGGCCTCCCTGTCCATCACCAATTCCTGGAGTTTACACAAACTCATGTCCATTGAGTCAGTGATGCTGTCCAACCATCTCATCCAACCATTCTCCTCCCGCCTTCAATCTTTCCCAGCATCAGAGTCTTTTCAAATGAGTCAATTCTTCGCATCAGGTGGCCAAAGTATTGGAGCTTCAGCTTCAGTCCTTCCGATGAATATTCAGGACTGATTTCCTTTAGGATTGGCTGGTTGGATCTCCTTGCAGTCCAAGGGACTCTCAAGAGTCTTCTCCAACACCACAGTTCGAAAGCATCAATTCTTCAGTGCTCATCTTTTTTTATAGTCCAATTCTCGCATCCATACATGACCACTGGAAAAACCATAGCCTTGACTAGATGGACCTTTGTTAGCAAAGTAATGTCTCTGCTTTTTAATATGCTGTCAGTTCAGTTCAGTCACTCAGTTGTATCTGACTCTTTGCGACCCCATGAACTGCAGCATGCCAGGCCTCCCTGTCCATCACCAACTCCCGGAGTTCACCAAAACCCATGTCCATTGTGTCAATGATATCATCCAACCATCTCATCCTCTGTCATCTCCTTCTCCTCCTGCCCTCAATCTTTCCCAGCATCAGGGTTTTTTCCAATGAGTCAGCTCTTTGCATGAGGTAGCCAAAGTATTGTCAACATCAGTCCTTCCAATGAACACCCAGGACTGATCTCCTTCAGGATGGATTGGTTGGATCTTCTTGCAGTCCAAGGGACTCTCAAGAGTCTTCTCCAACACCACAGTTCAAAAGCATCAATTCTTCGGTGCTCAGCTTTCTTTATAGTCCCACTCTCACATCCATACAAGACTACCAGAAAAACCATAGCCTTGACTAGATGGACCTTTGTTGGCAAAATAATGTCTCTGCTTTTTAATATGCTGTCTAGGTTGGTCATAACTTTCCTTCCAAGGAGTAAGCGTCTTTTAATTTCATGGCTGCAATCACCATCTGCAGTGATTTTGGAATCCCAAAATAATAAAGTCTGTCAATGTTTCCATTGTTTCCCCATCTATTTGCTATGAAGTGATGGGACCAGATGCCATGATCTTAGTTTTCTGAATGTTGAGCTTTAAGCCAACTTTTTCACTCTTCTTTCACTTTCATCAAGAGGCTCTTTAGTTCTCCTTCACTTTCTGCCACAAGTGTGGTGTTATCTGCACATCTGAGGTACTGATATTTTCCTCAGCAATCTTGATTCCAGCTGTGCTTCATCCAGTCCAGCGTTTCTCATGATGTACTCTGCATATAAGTTAGATAAGCATGGTGACAATATACAGCCTGATGTACTCCTTTCCTGATTTGGAACCCGTCTGTTGTTCCATGTCCAGTTCTAACTGTTGCTTCTTGACCTGCATACAGATTTCTCAGGAGGCAGGTCAGGTGGTCTGGTATTCCCATCTTGAAGAATTTTCCACAGTTTGTTGTGAACAACTTCATCAGAGCATCTAATGAAGGAATTTTTAGATAAGAAGTGATACCACAGTGACCCAAGGTTCATCAACCATTGTTTAAAATTTGCCAAGTGCAACAGTGACCATCACCAGTGTTTTGAGTTTCTGTACAACCAGGGGATCGGAACCTGGTCAGCTCCTCTGTCAAACCTAGGGAGCTACTGCAACAACAGTACAGGATGTTTCAGACACGCCTCACTAAAACCATTTGCCAACTCAAGTGAGAACCTCAGCACCTCTGCTTAATGCTCAGATTTTAAATCAAAGGTAACTCAAAATCAAATCCAGGAAATAACTCAGCCTGCATTTCTAAGAATCAGAGTCCACAACTTTCTGGAGCAACACCTGCAGCTGGTGATAAAGGGTCGAACATGGAACAAAGGGTGATCATGATTTCTAAATTGGGATATTCTGCACACCCATCTACAGCAGACAAAGATGATGTTTGGCAGTTTGTCATGTATTGCAAGGAGAAGCTTATTCGCGGAGAATCGGAGTTTTCCTTCAAAGAGCTGAGAGCCCAGAAATACAATCTACGGAGAAAGCATGAACGATGGTAAATGAAGAGAGACATTATATGAAAAGGAAAGAAGTAAATACTTTTGAAGAACAACTATTAAAACAGAAAATGGATGAGTTTCATAATAAGTTACAGCAAGTAGCAGAGATGTCTCATGAGAACCTGCCCTCTTCCTAGGGGATGTCTGAAGTCAGTCCAACATGTTTGGGGACACACACAGACTCCCAGCAGGAACTAAGAGCTCTGAGTCTTCCAGCCATCCCTCAGCAGACCTTGAAGAATGCAGACAAGAAACCCAAAGAGGCAACTTCTGTTCCTGTTATGGCAAATGATGTCACCACTGGTTTGGTGTTCCCAGCCGTCAACCAGAGTGTAGCTTGCCCGGTTCCTTTGGCAGGCCAGCCAGTGATGGACGCCATGTTTTCAGGGGCCAGCAAAGATGCCAGATATGTGAACAAAAGTACTCATGAATTTAGGCCACAGAGTGGAGCAGAAATCAAAGGAGGGTGTGAGACACAGAGGCTATTAACACAAGTTCCTTTCACACAACTCCAAACACATCACTGGCACTGTTTCAGGCAACACCATCCAAAGTGCAGCCATCACCCACTGTGCACACAAAGTAAGCTCTTGGTTTCATCATGAATATGTTTCAGGCTCCTACAGTTCCTGATATTTCTGATGACAAAGAGGAATGGCCATCTCTAGGTCAAAATGAAGATGCATTCAAAGCCAAGTTTCAAAAAAATGTAACATCTGGGGCTTGGGAAGTCAGTAAAATCATCTCTTCTTTGTCATCTGCTTTTCCTGTATTTGAAGATGGAAACAAAGAAAATTATGGATTACCACAGCCAAAAAATAAACCTGCAGGAGCCAGGACCTTTGGAGAACATTCCATGAGCTGGTTTCCTACAAAACCAACTGAAGTGCCTCACACTGATGAGTTTCTGGATGATTCAGCCATGGGGGGTGTCCACTGCAACAAAAGCCTGGTGCCCAGCCCCAAGAGCCCAGGAGACTTTAGGTTCTCCATGCAGCTCACGTCTATGCCCTTCCAGAGGCTTCCTGTGGACTCCATGCACCCACTGGAAGATAAAGAAAATATGGTAGCAAACCAGTACACCCATGTGGCTTTGGATTCTTTCAAAAGAAACAAGGTGAAACCCTTGAAAGAGAGAAAGTTCAATCCAATTGAAGACATAAGCCGAGACTCAGTGTGCCTCACAGATGTCCCTTCTACATCCTTGCTCCGTCTGGGCCAGCCTGCTTCAGCCATGCTGACCAGCAAGGCAGAATGGGACCCCCTGACTTTGCCATTGCAGAGGATCCGGCAGAAGCCAGCGCCGGGCTCCAGGCTGAACTGATGCAGGCTGGCTCGCTTGGGATTGTAGACGTTCCAAACTTCACTGTTGAGAATTCCTGGGATGAGGAATTGATTCTCAAACTTTTATCCAGGCTTTCTAAACCAGTGAGTTCCTATCCAAATACTTATGAATGGACATGTAAGCTTCCAGCCATCAAGCCCAAGATTGAATTCCAATTAGGCTCTTTGCTGGTCTACGTTGATCACCTTCTTGGAGACGGGGATTTTGCCCAAGTCTATGAAGTTACCCATGGAGATGTGAACAATAGCAAAAATAAGGAGAAATTTGTTTTTAAGGTAAACAACCTGTACAATATAGAAATGAATTTTAGAAAAACAATTAAGCTTATGCAAGTGTGTTAAACGGAGAACATTCCTAAACTCCAGATGTGCATGCTCTCCAAAATGATGCCATCCAGATTCCAAATGTCGAGGGCCCTCGATGTGAATAGGGAGCAAAAAAAAAAAAAAAAAGGAAATTGAGCATCCTAAATCGGTAATGAAGTGGTGGACCAACTGCACATTCCAGTAGGAGAACTGCTTTCTGCCGTCCTCGAGCAATGGAGGGAGGAAGGATACATTCAATAGATGGCACTCACTCTGTATATGACCGAATTAAGAATTCTTCTACAGTGACGTATTCCTAACCACTGAATAGGGGGAAATCAGGCTCAGTTAACAGTCCCCTTCCTCTATTGTAATCAACACTGCAGCACTGCACTGTCTTTAGGAGAAGTATCTCACTGGTGTGAAGCAATGCCACCTTCCTCCACTGCGACCTCACAGACGCTCCCTGTAACACAGACCCAGAGCTGTGGGCATCTTGGACTCAGTACGATTTTGCTTGTTTCTGTGGTTTGTGTCATGGACAGTTCAAGTGTATGTGTCCTCCCTGCCTCCCTGGAAGCCATAACCACAGCTGGTCTTTCCCTCTCTCTGGGTGGATGGGCTCAACGGTCATGGAGGACTGGGTATATTTTAAATGTCCAGCTGACTCCTGGATGTTGGCTGGTGGTCATATTAAGAGCTGCTGCTGCTGCTAAGTCGCTTCAGTCGTGTCCGACTCTGTGTGACCCCATAGACGGCAGCCCACCCGGCTCTCCCATCCCTGGGATTCTCCAGGCAAGAATACTGAAGTGGGTTGCCATTTCCTTCTCCTATGCATGAAAGTGAAAAGTGAAAGTGAAGTCGTGTCTGACTCCTAGCTATCCAGTGGACTGCAGCCTACCAGGCTCCTCCATCCATGGGACCTTCCCGGCAAGAGTACTGGAGTGGGTTGCCATTGCATATTAAGAGAGAGGAGCCCAAATACACTTTGATAATGCTGAGGCTAGCATTTTGACATATAGCTTTAGAAAATGAGCAAACTCTCAGAGATCAAAAAATGACTTTTGATTGGACAGTACCCAGTGACTTTGGAGGTAGAAAAGAGGAGGTGGTAGAAGCTGACAAAATGAGTGTGAATTCATTTGAAAGATTGAATGCAAGAGACAAGTCAGGAAATGCTCTAGAAATTGTGAGAGAGACATAGGTCCCTCCCATCCTTCTCCCATTTAAACATAAAATTATTGAAATTGAAGCTGTGGTTTTGGTATAAAAATAGACAGATCCATGAAACAGAATGGAGATTTAAGGAAAAATTTGTCTCTATATAGCATATATTAAAAGTATTGTTATAATTAGCATAACTTATGTTCAGCTGCTATAACAAAGAGCCCCGCCACCCAGTAAGGCACTCAAATGCAAAACAGATTTTTTCCCCTCCAACTGATAATAGCCTAGAAGTGGGTTTCGGGGTTCAGGGTGGTCATAGGCAGCTCTGCTTCATGTGGTCATCCAGAAACCCAGTTATATCCATCTTATTGTGCTATCACCCCTGGGAAACATCCTCACCCAAGTGGTCAAAGCTGACTCACCAGCACAAGTCTATATTTAAGACTCTGGGAAGGGGGAGAGGAGGAGAATGGAGGGGAAATGGGGCTTCCCTGGTGGCTCAGTGGTAAAAATAAACCCACCTGCCAATGCGGGAGACAGATTCAATCTGTGATCCAAGAAGATCCCACAAAACAATTTAAAAGAAAAGAGTGGAGGGGAAAGTCAAAGAACTGAAAAACTCCTGAGCACACAGAGATTTGTACACAAATGTTCAGAGCAGCATTATTCATAGTAGCCAAAGCCCAGAAACTTGAATATTCGGACTCAAGTTTTTGGACATCAGTCCATCAACTGATGAATGGATAAAGTGTGGTATACCCATACAATGAAATATTATTCAGCAATTAAAGAAAATGAAATACTGATACATGTTGATATGGATGAATCTTGAAAACATTATGCTAAGTGAAGGGAACTAGACACAAAGGTCACATATACTATGATTCCATTTATATGAAATGTCCACATTAGGCAAATCTGAAGAGACTGAGAATATTGTAATTAGCAGTTGCTTAGCGCCAGGATGGGGAGCAGTAATAGGAAGTCACTGCTAAGGGATGCAGAGTTTCCCTTTGGAATTATGAATATGTTCTAAAATTAGATAGTGGTGATGGTGCACAACCCTGAATACATTAAAAACCACTGACTTGTATACTTAACTTTTTCTAAATTTTATTTTTTGGTAGCATGTGGGATCTTAGCTCCCCAACCAGGGATCAAACCTGTGGTCCTGCCATGGGAACACAGTCTTAACCACTGGACCACCAAGAATATCACCTATACACTTTAAAAGGGCAAGTTTTATAGTATGTGAATTATACCTCAATCAAGCTGTTAAAAAATTACAGTACAGTTGGACCCTCTTATCCTACTCTATGTGTGACAATTCCAGATATTTCAAGAATTTGAATAAAAAACTAGAAAATTTGAAATTAATATTTATACAAGCTTGAGGAGAGAAAGGATTTCTTACATATGTTGCCATAGGAAGAAATAATCAACTAAGAATTATTTAATTAAAAATTTTTTAAGTGTACTTCAAAAAGTTTACAATGAAAAACAGCAAGTGACAAGATGAGAAAAATATATGCAGAATAAATGATTTTTAAGAAAGAATATACTTATCACATATCCAACTCTCATAAATCAAATGGCCAATAAACATTAAAATGCTAAAAATTAAACCAAGAAATGCAAATTAAGTAGTAGAAAGAAAATTATTCAGTTGCCAAATATTGAAAGATAGCACCAGTGTTTCTCTCTGTGCTGAAGGGAACTCTTAGCCATTATGAATAGGCATGTTCATTGCTACAATATTTCTGATGGCAGTTTGGAAATAAATATCAAATTTGTTTAAAACTTTTGACCCAGCAATTTTACCTGAAGGAATTCATCTGTAAGAAAGAAAGATTTGCCCCAAAATCAAGGTACAGGGTATTAATCACAATATTGTTTAAATATTTTTAAAAATTAAAATAATTTACATGTTATAATGTAAATTTATGTTTAAATTATAATACATCCTTAAAATACTATACAGGCATTTTGTGTCTTAAAGACTTAAATATTTAAGAAATAACACCATAAGACTCCTAGAAAAGAACATAGATAGGCAAAACATTCTTTGAGACATAAATTGTACCAGTGTTTTCTTAGGTCAATCTGCCAAAGCAATAGAAATAAAAACAAATGGGACCTAATCAAACTTACAAGCTTTTGTACAGCAAAGGAAACCATAAACAAAACAAAAAGGCATCCTATGGACCAGAAGAAAATATTTGCAAATAATATGACCAACAAGGGCTTAATTTCCAAAATATATGAACAGTTCATACAACTCAACAACAACAAAAAACAATTCAAATGAAATAATGCCATTTGCAGCAACATCAATGGACCTAGAGATTATCATATTAAGTGAAGTAAATCAGAAAGAGAAAGACAAGTATCATATGATAACATTTATATGTGGAATTTAAAGGACAAAGGAATATATCTATGAAACAGACTCTCAGAGAATAGACTTGTGGTTGTCAAATTGGGGAGGTAGGAGAAGGGTGGATTGGGAGTTTGCAATTAGGAGATGCGAACTATTATTTGTAGAATGAATGGACAACAAAGTCCTATTATAGTGCAGGGAACTATATTCAATATCATGTGATAAACTATAATGGAAAAGAATATGCAAAAGAATGCATATATATGTATAACTGAGTCCTTTTGCTCTACAGCAGAAATTAACACAACACTGTAAATCAACTAAACTTCAATACGTTTTTAGAAAAGAATACTATACATTCATTTTCAGTGGTATACACAGATCAACAGTCAAGAGACAAAAAAAAAGCAGATGAGCAAAAAGAACAATACTAAATTTTTTTTTTAAATACACAAACTCAAAACAAATTCTAAGGGGACATACGCCCAACTACTGATAGCTACCTCTGAATGCTTAGATTATGGGAAATTAAAAATTTTATTGTTATTTACCTAAATTAACTTTCCTGTAATGAACATGGAATGAAAAGGGAGGTTATTCTTAAGACTTTTTAATAGTGCAGAAAAATATTTATAGCATGAAGAAATGCCATATAGTTAAAGCTATGGTTTTTCCACTAGTCATGTACGGATGTGAGAGTTGGACCATAAAGAAGGCTGAGCACTGAAGAATTGATGCTTTTGAACTGTAGTGCTAGAGAAGACTGTTGAGAATCCTTTGGACAGCAACGAGCTCAAACCAGTCAATCTTGAAGGAAATCAACCCCGAATATACATTGGAAGGACTGAGGCTGACGCTGAAACTCCAGTACTTTGGCCACCTGATTCGAAGAGCTGACTCACTGGGAAAGACCCTGGTGCTGGGAAAGATTGAAGGCAAAAGGAGAAGGGGGTGACAGTGCATGAGATGGTTGGGTGGCATCCAATGGACATGAGTTTGAGTGGACTCCAGGAAATGGTGAAGGACCGAGAAGCCTGGTGTGCTGCAGTCCACAGGGTAGCAAAGAGTCGAACACGACTGAGCAACTAAATGACAACAAAATATTAAATAGTATGTTCAGCCTGATCACACTTCTTATTTCAGAAACGCCTTTATTTTTATAAAGTTAGATTAATGGTCATTGTGTGCAACTATAGCCAAATTGCAACATGTTCAAAAGCATACCTACATCAACAACCTTCTACAGCTTTAAAAAGGTACAGATGTTGTGTTACCCACTGGCCTGATCACATTCTGTAAAAGCAATATTTACACACACACACACACACAGAAAAAAAGAAGTTGTTAACAGTGGTTAGAACTATATGTGACTGAAAAAATTATTTGTGTAAGTTTTCTAAAATGAACACTTTTTGTTGTTGTTCAGTCGCTCAGTTGTGTCCGATTTTTTGCAATCCCATGCACTGCAGCACACCAGGGTTCACTTATCATGTTCTAAAATGAAAACGTGAACACAACATTGTAAATCAACTATATTCCAATAAAAATTTAAATATTTGAAGGTAAAGGAAGAAAAGGCTCACAGGTCTATATTGTGTGTATGTGTGTCATGCTTACTGCTTGGATACTGTTAGGAATACCTGAAATATCGATGTAAAGTCTTATAACACAGAGTTCCAAAGAATCATATAAGCTCCAGTGAAAACTTCACCTTGTTGCTCCAATAATAAGTATGTTGAACCCAGTTACAGAGCTCGGGGAGTCAGTGCTTCACTCTGAATGGGGGGAAAAGTCATTCTGCAGCTTAACACGGAAAGCATATTGTCTCTGTAGCTTGAAAGGACACTGGAGCTGATGCTTTATAAAAAATGTATCAGCTGCAAGATAAGAAGAAACCCATCTGACGTCTAAATGCATCTGACACATCAGTTCAGAAGACAATTCCACCAGGGCCCTTGGGATTTGGGGAGAATGGCTACCTAAGAAAAATAAAACCGGTGGGTTCCTGTAATAAATGAAACCAAGACGTGAGCAGCCAGGCCACCACAGTCTTCACTCACATGCTTATCCCTCTGTGCAAGGTGACAGGGACCTAACAGATGGGACTGATGGCTGTCAGGACCACAGGTAACACCCACTCTCTGTGGCTACCAACCAACACGGATCGGACACATAGCACAGGCCAGGCATTGTCCTAATGCTTTAAAGTCCAGTGTAACTCACCTAATCCTCAAAACCATCCTGTGAAGTAACTACTACGTTTATCCCCATTTAACAGATGAAATAAGGGAGGCAGTTTATTCCAATTCACTAAGGAGTCATTTTTAGCCAAGATTTGAATCCAGGAAGTGTGACACCAGCTCCCATTCACCCAGACTTTCAGTAAAATGCTCAGAATAACCCCTCTGAGGGCCAGGCCTATAGGAGTCACCTTTACTAAGCCCTTTATTCTTGACCTCAAGGCTGGTCAGAGTGCCTTGACCAGCACTCCACTTTCCAGGGTGACCCTGAGCCCCACAGACACAATTCCCAGGAGGTTGGGCAGCATCAGCTGGAGAAGAAACCAAACCCACAAATCCCAAAAGACATTTAGCAAGCCGACAACTTTTTACCAGGCCACTACAGTAGGGGGTCCTGCCCCAGGAAAGGGGACTAAGAGTACCTAACATGTGGTCCCTGCTTTCAGGGGTGGATGAGGGCATTGGACATCACCCAGCACAATTACAGAACCTGGACAAGCTCCAGAAGCTCTGGACCTGCAGGTTCCTCTAACCACCAATAGAAAATATTCAGGAAAAAAATTCCAGAAAGTTCCAAAAAGCAAAACTTGAATTTGCCCCATGCCCAACCTGCTCTTTACATTGCATTTTTATTTACACTGCATTTTAGTTCACACAAAAGCATTGAACCAAGAGCGATAACACTGTCTATACATATTCTTGTCTGTATATACTTTACAGACAAGAATTCAGTTTATCTCAATTCTAAGCTTGGAAATACTACTAGGATTCTTCCCATTCTACAGATGAGGAGACCGAGTTAGCTTAAGTAACTTGCCCAGAATGCTAATAAGTGGCAGAGATGGGATTCAAACCCAGGCATTCTGATCTAGAGCCTGTGCTTCTAATCTCTGTGCTATAGGATGTACTTCTAGGTACACGTCTTGGGAATGTCTGTTCTCTGTCAGACCTTGTTTTAAGTGTTTTAACTAAATCATCTTGTTTGAAATACCCTCAACATACTGTCAGAAAGAGCCAGGGAAATAGCCAGTGTCTTAATCTGAAACAGTTTCTTTGTTACAGGGTTCCAGATGTACACAGCAGAGTGGTTAGCAGATAGACTTTTGTCATCAGATTGACCACGGTTTAAATACTGACTCAGCTATCTTTTTTTTTTTAATATTTATTTACTTGGCCGCATCTTAGCCTTAGTTCCCCGACCAGGAATGGAACCCAAGTCTTCTACATTTGAAGGCAGATTCTTAACCACCAGACCACCAGGGAAGTCCTCTCAGCTATCTTTTTATTCCTAATTTCCTCCACCTCGTCACTGTCCATCTGTCCACTCAAAAAATTAGAGGAGACACACTGAAATGCAGGTCAGACTATCCCCAGAATGACGAGAGCCACTGAAAACCTTCCATGTCGGTGGGGAGACATTTGCTGCAGGTAGCAGGGCTGGGCAAGCCAGAGGGTGTGATGCCCCAAATCAATGACCCTCAGAGTATGATTCTGTAGATGGGCGGCAGCAGCATCACCTGGGAAACTTTTTAGTGATGCAAAACCTCCTGCCCTGCCCCAGGTCTGCCGACCCAACAGATCTGGTGGAAGCTCAGTGTGTTTGGACGAGGCCTGCAGATCACCCAGATGCATGCCGAAGTTCGAGAGCCACAGCCCCAGGAGAGCTGGGAGATATGGGGAGGCCCCAACCTCAGAGCACAACGTGGACAACCAGCAACTAGTGACTAAGGACGACAATGTGAATTTGCTCCCTTAACAAGTCAGGGTGGATTCAGCACTTTCCCCGGGCTAGCATCACTGCCCCTGGCCTTCTGATCGGAGGGAACCGGGAGGTATTAATCACAGAAGCTACTGGAGGTGCCAGTCCCCCAGTGGCTGGTTGGAGGCAGGGCAAGCATGTAAAGAAGTTCAGACCTGGGCCCTCTCTATTTTAGCTGCTGGACAGAGGCCCCTAGAGGGCAGGGACTAACCCCAGAACCCTCACTCCCTTGGGCAACATGCTTAGCTGGCCACTCTCTCCCCTAGACTTGCTCAGCGCGTGTTCCTTGTGGACCTCCCCTCCATCCCTTCTGTGGTTGCCCTGGACAGTCACGTAACCCACTCCACAGCCTTGACTAGCACTCTGCCCTCCAGGATGAGCCTGAACCCCACAGATACAATGCCCAGGAGGTTGGGCAGCATCAGCTGGAGAAGAAACCAAGCCCAGAAACCCCAAAAGACATTCAGCAAATTGACAGCTATTTACCAGGCTACTATGGCAGGGGGTCCTGCCCCAGGAAAGGGGACTAAGGTACCCAACATGCAGTCCCTGCCTTTTAGGGGTAGATGAGAGCATAGGACATCACACAGCACAATTACAGAGGCTGGACAAGCTCCAGGAGCTCTGGATCCTCAGGTTCCTCTAACTGCCAATAGAAAACATTCAGGAAAAAAAAAAAATCCAGAAAGTTTCCAAAATCAAAACTTGAATTTGCCCCATGCCTGGCCTGCTATTTATATTTCATTTACATTGTGTTAGGTATTAATGGTATTAGGTAGGTTATATGTAAACATTAGGCCATTTCACATAAGGGAATTGAGCAAGCAAGGATTTTGGTATCTGCAGGGTTTCCTGGAACCCATCCCCTGCAGACACCCAGGGCTGACTGTATATACAGAGACATGGGAGGAGGTGAAGCTTGAAGCCAAGTAGTCAAAAACCTTGGAAACTAGAGGAACTAATTCCGAACAGATTCTATAGGCCAGGGTTTCCCCATAGTGGAAGTACATTTCTCAGAATTTTCTCTAGGTAGAATTTTAATACATGTTATGGGACTAAATGGGTTCTACCACCCACACCAACAGGTAAAGTCTCAGGACCCCAGTCAGGCATCCTGCAAATCCACTCAGTTCTGACAGTCTCTACTCAGAGATAGCATCAGATCCCACAGCTTAGGGGCTTGGTCCTATAAGACTGCACCTGCTCCCCTCAGACTAGTCCAGGTTGTCACCTATGCTTCTGATGAACCAGCTATAAACCAGAGGTTGCCACAGCTTTCTCAGGTTCAAGTAATTTGCTAAAGCAGCTCATAGAAACATTTTACTTACCGGATCATTGTTATTGCTGTTCAGTCACTAAGTCGTGTCTGACTCTGCGACACCAGGGACTGCAGCATGCCAGGTTTCCCTGTCCCTCACTATCTCCTGGAGTTTGCTCAAAAGTCCACTGTGTCAGCTTTCATTTCACTATACCAGCAGGAGAGGATGTAACTCAGGAACAGCTAGACTGACAAGATGTGTAGGGAAAGGGAAGGGGGCCTGGAGAGTCCATGTTCTCTCCAGGTACCACTGTCCTCACACCTTCACGTGTTCACCAACCCAGAAGCTCTCTAACCCACTCCTTTTGATTTTCAATGGTTTGACATCCTTATGTAAGCATGATTGATTACATCATTGACCACTGGCCCCTCTCTGCTGGGTCAGGGGGGTGGGATTAAAAGTTCCAGCCCTCCAATCACAGGGTAGACTCCATGGCAACCAGCCCCCACCCTTATGTGCCTCCAAAAGTCACCTCACTAGTGTTAACAAAAGACACCTTTGAGGCTATCACCACTTAGAAAATCCCTAGAGTTCAGGAAGCTCTCTGCCAGAAATAGGATGAAAACCATGTGCTTATTTCTTACTATAAATCACAATATCCCAGACAAAAGAGTCTTGCAGTCTCATAGGTCTTACATATCCTGGATTGGATGGTTTCACAGGTATCTTACCTGCATGACCTCTTCAATTATGAATCTCTGGAGGGGTACGTTGCAGGCTACATTTTACAAACATTTCAATACAGAACCCTTTCACTGAGGGCTAGTGCGCCATGTCACAAGCTCAATTTGTAGATTTCAGTCGGTGGGTCAGTGGGTCTGTTCTTGCTATGATTTCCTCAGCAGTTTTTTTGAAAAATACAGCTTTGGAGGTCTCTTCACAGCTCCTCTGAAGCAGCTACTGACCCAGGTGAGTCTAATGTATCATCAAGCTTGGGAGCAACTGGTTTTCACTGTTGCAGCTGAATTCTAAGGGCCAATGAAGACGATAAGGGACAGCTGGGGTGAAGAAGGAATTATAGGCAAAGACTTTATGGCTTAGATGCGGGGGCCATGAGTGGGATGGGGATCAGTGAGGCGATGTGGGGGCTGAGAGGGGGGCCTGGGGACACTGAGGGAATATGGAAGCCCTGAGGGGGAACAGAGGTACACAAAGTAAGGAACAGAGACTGGAAGGAAAACCTGGAGAAACAACCTACACTTTGTGGAGGGACCCGTGGGTCACAGACTATCTTCCAACACACCAGCTCTTTCTTACAATCCCATGAGGTGGGGAGGAAAATTACTTCTGTTTTCCTTGGTTTAAGGAAACCCAGACTATGTGGACAGGAGTTTGTTTTTCGTTACATCGCCCCATATCCGACTCCTCTCTGCACTCTGAGGAATTACTTGAGGTGAATGAGGATCATTCGCATCCCAGCCAGCAGACATCAGCCCAGACTGTGCTCAGGGCCCAACGTCACTGTTGTCACTGCCGTGCAGGCCCTGGGAGGCCATTTACCTGCCCTTTTTCCAAATCTGGTTCCCTGGCCTTCTCTTCTGACCATGGCGTGAGCCACCCTGTCTCCCTCCAAATCAACCTTTCCTAAGTTAGCTAGGGTAGGCTTCCATGGCTTGTAAGAAGCTTGGCTTGAACGAGAAAGGTTAAGTGTGGGCATGAACCTCCATTTCAAAATTCATAATTCACATCTTCCTCTGTGCCCAGCTGGAGGACTAAAAAGTATAATGAGTTCGATTTTAGTCTTATGATAGTGTCAGTGATGAATGTCCAAGTGGGAATTTCTAGTAGGCATTTGGAGATAAAGGTCTAGTATATAGGGTAGAGGTCAAAGTAAAAATACGGATTTAGGGATCAATGCCACTGAAATCATGGATATGAATGACAGAGCTTATAACATAGGTCAAGTTGTGACAGCAAGCACTGAACACATTTTGATGAGCCAAGGTGAACAGATTTGTCTGCAAAGTCCTAAGAAGACTCTGGAAAGAGAAGAAACACAGTTTGGCAGAGGGAAGTGGAAAGGCAAGACATTTGAGAAGATTCAGAGTTAGATGCCACCTATGTTTAGAGAGGCAATTTCTTAATATTGAAAAGTGACAGTAATACAAAAAAAGCAAAACTTTCATTCAACAGTATGTACGGTATGACACCATTTTATTTTTTTTTTAAATATTTATATCTGCATCAGTCTGGAAGGATCTACATCAAAGCATTTGCAGTGATTATCTCTGGGTGCTACAATGACAATATTGCCTTCTCTATTTTCTTTTTTTCCACATCAACCATTCACTGATTTTTTTCCCAGATACCATTGGTAAACCACAAAATTCACCATTTTAGAAGGTACAGTTCAGTGTTTTTGAGATTATTCACAAAGCTGTACAACCATCATCACTGTCTAATTCCAGAAAATTGTCATCATTGTAAAAAGGAACCCTGGGGACTTTCCTGGCGGTCCAGTGGCTGAGACTGTGCTCCCAATGCAAAGGACCTAGGTTTGATCCCTGGAGAACCAGGGAACTAGATCCCACATGCCACAATTAAAAGGAACCTGAGTGCTGTGATGAAGACTGAAGTTCCGGAATGCCACAACTAAGACCTGGCACAGCCAAACAAATACTAGTGAATATTAAGATAAGCGAAACCAAACAAAAAAACCTTATTTCCAAGAGCAATCACTCCCCATACCTGCCCTCCCTCCCAGCCCCAGGCAATCACTAATCACTCTCTGTCTCTACAGAGTTGTTTATTCTGGATGTTTCATATGAATGAAGTCATGCAGTGTGTAGCCTTTTGTGACTGATTTCTTCACAACTAGAATCGTTCTCAGGGTTGATCCACTTGTAGCTTGTGTCCTTATCGTTGCCAAATAAAATTCCATGGTATGGCTGTTCAGCATTTTTTTTTTAATCTATTTTATCTGTCTATCATGTTGATAGACAATTGAGCTGTGTCTTTCCATCTTTTGGCTAGGGCCTCCTAGGTGGCTCAGCGATAAAGAACTCGCCTGCAATGCAGGAGACTCAGGTTCGATCTCTGGATTGGGAGAAACCCCTGGAGAAGGGCATGGCTACCCACTCCAGTATTCTTGCCTGGAGAATCCCATGGATAGAGGAGCCCAGTGGGCCACAGTCCATGGGGTCGCAAAGAGTCAGATGTGACTGAGCAACTAATATTTCACTTCAGCAATCCTGAAGTGAACATTTATGAACAAGTTTTTGTATGAATGCATGTTTTCACTTCTGAGTATACACCTAGGAGTGGGACTTCTGAGCTGTATCTGTGTTTAACTGTTGAGGAGCCACAAAAGAGTTTCCAAAAGGTCTGTGACCTTTGACATCCCCACCAGTAAGGTAGGAGCATTCTGGTTGCTTCCCTTTCTCCCTAAAACCTGTAAACTTACAAACGTCACTTTTTAGAAAGGATGGAGTGCACATGTGCTAAGGGGGACCCAAGATTCACCTTTATTCCCCCCAACAAATTTAATCCTTTTTTGTGATTTTTTTTTCCAGATGAGAGATAAAGCATGCAAAGATTCCTTTTAATAATGGTAAAGACATTGGCATTTACTGGATTCTTATTTGGCCTCTGGGAGGTTAATGTTGAACTTTGCGCATGAATTATCCCACTGAATTTTTCTGGCTGTCCAGTGTTCAGGCTTCTCTAGTTGCGGCATGTGGACTTTGCCGCCCTGTGGCATGTGGGATTTAGTTCCCTGACCGGGGATCGAACCCATGCCCCTGCATTGGCAGGTGGATTCTTAATAACTGGACCACCAGGGAAGTCCGTATCCCATTGAATATACACAGAAAACCCTGAGCTTGGAACCTAGTCTAGAGATGAAGACGATGAGGTTTTGAAGTAATGTGACTTGAGCAAAACTTCTGCCCCAAAGCTGAAATTCTTAACCATCCACTGTGACAGCTCAAAACCCGCCTTTCCTTTCGCTGTTTCTGGCTGTACACACCATTGTGTCATTTCCATATTTTCCTAGGGGGAAAAATCTTTCTCGAGATGATTTTTCACAAGTCAGTCAGGTACAATTTATCATACTCTTAAGTGCCAACAAATTCTGGAGACGCAAAACCTATAGCCTATGTATAAATAATCTGACTCAGTGGTGTAAACATTAAGTCAATGCTTAAAAAAAAAACAACAACAAACAACCTTGTGTCTCTGAGTTGATATAATACTTCTTTTCTTCTGGATCTTTTATTGGCTCATCGGCACCAATAGGAATGGGTTTTAAAACTGATTCGCCCGGAGAAAGACACTGTAATCAGATAAATCTCAAGTTAGCCATACTTTCCATTCTGTTTAGAAGTGAGTTTTTTTTTTCACCTGTGCCTTCTTTTCCAAAGAAAGCGTGGTGCTTTTGTGTCTGCAAGCACATACGCTTCTGTGGTTTTCTATGACGGCAGAACCAATTCTGTTTGTAACTGGCCCATTTCAGCTCCTGAGACAGCCCTGTGGAGAAAGAGGGATGTGAATAAGATCTGAATAAAGCATATTATTAGATCTCCAAGAGAATCAATAGAATCTAATGTAGTTTTCCTTGCCTTGCATCAATAAAGCAATGTTGTCACGGAGGCATTACAATCTTGTCTTCTCGTGTGGGTCTGAAAGCTTGTTTTGTGCTGCTGGCAGTGGTGCTGGCTGGTTTGCCTGAGTCGTCTGTCCTAAGGACTGATTTGCTTGGTTCTGAAAGGCATAATTGCTGCATCCATAATTTAAGGCTCAGAACACCTTGAGTGTTCTGAGGGAGACAAATAGATGTTATTTTTATTATCTGCGGTTTATAAATAAATGTTAACCTGGAAAGATGACGCGGTCTAAGTTACATATTCAGTTGCATTTGGCAGGTCAATGCATAATTCTAGGCTGAACCTTAATCTGCTTAAAAGTGGGAGAAATCTGGGAAACCACAGGCTCACCCATTATTTCTCTGCTGGTGAAGTTGAGACCAGTTGGTAAAAGACTGCAATGGGTTGAACTGGCCCCAGAATTCATATACTGGATCCCTATATCCCAGGTACCTCAGAATGTGGCTATATTTGGAGATAGGGCCGTTAAAGAGGTAATTAATTTAAAGTGACATGATTAGGGTGGGCCCTAATTCAATATGACTGGTGTCCTTGTAAGAAGGGGAGATCTGAACACAGACATGCACAAAAGGAAGATGATGCAGACATGGGGGGTGGGGGTGGGGAAACGCCCCTGGTGGTCCAGTGGATGCAGACACGGGGAGGGGGTGGGGAGACGCCCCTGGAGGTCCAGTGGATGCAGACACGGGGAGAGGGTGGGGAGACGCCCCTGGAGGTCCAGGCAGACACGGGGAGGGGGTGGGGAGACGCCCCTGGAGGTCCAGTGGATGCAGACACGGGGAGAGGGTGGGGAGATGTCCCTGGTGGTCCAGTGGATGCAGACACGGGGAGGGGGTGGGGAGATGCCCCTGGTGGTCCAGTGGATGCAGACACGGGGAGGGGGTGGGGAGATGCCCCTGGTGGTCCAGTGGATACAGACACGGGGAGAGGGTGGGGAGATGCCCCTGGTGGTCCAGTGGATACAGACACGGGGAGAGGGTGGGGAGATGTCCCTGGTGGTCCAGTGGATACAGACATGGGGAGAGGGTGGGGAGATGTCCCTGGTGGTCCAGTGGATGCAGACACGGGGAGGGGGTGGGGAGATGCCCCTGGTGGTCCAGTGGATACAGACATGGGGAGAGGGTGGGGAGATGTCCCTGGTGGTCCAGTGGATACAGACACGGGGAGGGGGTGGGGAGATGCCCCTGGTGGTCCAGTGGTTAACTGTCAATGCAGATGACAAGGGTTCAGTCCCTGGTCCAGGAAAATCCCACATTCCATTGAGCAACTAAAGCCCGTGAGCCACAACTAGTGAGCCCAAGCTCTAGAGCTGGTGAGCCACAGTAAGAAAGTCACTGCAGCGAGAAGCCCACACACCACAACAAGAGAAAGCCTGTGCGCAATAACAAAGACCCAGAGCAGTCAGAAATAAATTAAATAAATGAAAAATTAAAAAAAAAAAAAAGCCCATGGGGGAAGATGGCCACCCACAAGACAGAGAGACCTGGAACAGACCATTCCCTTATCACCCTTAGAAGTAACAAACCCTGTCCACACCTCAATTTCACATTTCTAGCCACCAGAACATGAGACAAGAAATTTCTGTTGTTTAAGCATCCCGGTCCATGGGACTTTATTATAGCAGTCTGAACAAATGGACACAGGTGCCTCTGCTACCACTTTGGTGCTGATGGCCCAATGTCAGAGGCCCCTGGTCTCCTGACATTCATCTCAATGCCCTAAGATGGTGCCTTTGAGGCTTACTGAGCGAAACCCAGAAACCACAGACATACCAACTGTTTGGTGCTCACATGTGTCGTGTTTTATCTTAGATTTTTATCTTAGATTCCACGGAAATCAGTCTTCTCTTTGGTCAGGATGTCATCCCTCAGCAAGTCTGAATGCAGGATTTGAAATTTGAGCCATTTGGTCAACTAGTCTGGTCATCCTCGTTTTCCTGCTCCAGGGCTTCTTGCTGGAGAAATTTTCTCCAGGGAAGACTTCACTCCTTTCTGGGTTCCCAGAAGTTGCATCCACCCAGACCTTCTGTTCAGACATCCTATGATTTTGTGAAAGAGGCCCCTTTGCTCTTGTTAGGCATGTGTCCCTCTTTCATGGGGCAGGGTCCTGACTCTCCACTAGGGCCCTTTTTCTAAAGAAGGAAGAGGACAGAGTAACAAGGCATCATGTGAAATGCTTGCCAGGAACCATCTCACTTAGTCTTCACAGTCTCCCTAAGGAGGGCAGCTACCATCGCCTGCATTTGCTAGATGCAGTAACTGAGGCACAGACCGGTTAAGTGCTTGACCCAAATTCACACGGCTCACAAGCTGGGGAGGCAGCAACTTTGCCTTCTGCTCTCTGACTCAGGCTCTCTGCTCTCTGCTTCAGGCACCGCTCCTCCATGGCTAGTGGCACGGTTTCTGTGGGGCTCTAAACAGCCTCACTGAAAGGGTGGTCTGCAGCAGGAGGCTCCCTCAGGGCTTGGTCACTGCTCCAGAATGGGATAGAGACAGATCGCAAGAATGAGCGCAGTACTTAGCGGCATCCACGCCAATTCAACAGCAGGGCTAGGTCCATGGAGCCCTATCATAAAAAAGAAACGGGCTTGTAGTTTATAAAAGCATCTCATTTTTTATCTTATTTGCAATCAAATCTCATTGCAAATAAGAAAACTGGTCTTTGGGACATCTCTAGTGGTCCAGTGGTTAGAATTCCACGCTTTCACTTCTGAGGGCCTGGGTTCAATCTCAGGTCAGGGAACTAAGATCCCACAAGCCAGGCAGTATGGCTAAAAAAAAAAAGAATGAGATCATTTTGATACAAGACAACATGCACAAGGCTGACCGTGCTGTTGTTTTAGAGGAAAGTGCAGACGCTGTAGAAGTTTATGAGCAGCCATCCCAGCTCTCGACAACCAGCAGAAGCCTGCAGCTCCCATCACTCATTTCTCAATTATCCTAGAAGAAGTAGGTCAGGAATGGAAGCAGGCCGGGAGGCTGAGGGCTGTAGCAGGACAGCAGGAGGCTGGCCCTGCCCTCACCGACGGTGATCTTGGGTAAGTCCATGACCTGCCCTGCCCCTGACTCCCCATGAGGGTTTGGAGCCCTGCGACCGCATCCTTGATGAAGTCACTTTCTGCAGCAGCCATCCGGTCCTTTAGATAATCAAACAAGAAGCCAAATGGACTGAAATGAGCCTCCCTTCCTGCTCCCTTCATTCTCCAGGCTGTGCTGTTAATAGGAAAGTAGCAAGAAGGTAAACAGCCAAGAGAAGGAAGAGACCCGAGCCCTGACAAACAGCCAGTCCTCTGAGATAAACTCACCCCCAAAGGCTGCAGGACCGGTGGCTTCAGCCTCCTGGAGTTGCCAGCAAACTCTGTGCTTGTCTCTGAAGTTCCATTGCCCAGGAAGCTGTATCTGGTTTCTCTTTCCTGTCCAACAGATACCTGTGGTTTCCTTCAGCCTCACGCCACACCCCCTCCTGTGGTTCCTTCCTCCTTCCTCTCCTGCAGCCTGCCTGCTCTTCCTCCCATGGTCCCGGTCCTCCATCCAGTCCTTTAACACCCACCTAGCATTTACAATTTGTCCATTACAATGGACAGAGCACATTCATCGAATTCTCATGATGTTGTTGATGGCTTCTGAACAACAAAAATCACCAGATCTGAGAGCTGAGTGTAATTTTTGCCCTGCAAAAATTGGGTCATGCAGTCAGGGATGGTTTATGTACATAAAGTACCTCCTGTGGGTCTGGCAAACCTCATGAGGCCAGGGGTGGGAAGTAAGCTCCTTTTTATAAGCATGGAAGGAGGCTCACTTGGGTGCCTGGGTACAGCGGGATGACTTGGGGTGTCCACTGGGCTTAAAAAAAAACAAGCACAGGGTGGTCACGTGCTGACTCACGGTCAACGCAGTGCAAGAGGCAGAGGCGGCTCAGCCCTGGGTCTGTGTGATACCAAAGGCCCTTCTCCTTCACCAGACGTCCTGCCCTGGCCTCTGTGCTTACCCCTTTGGGGTGTGGCCTTTAGGATGCCTGAGCAGCTAGTGAGAGAGGCAGACCCAGAGCCTCTGGGACGCCCAACGGAGAAGGAGGGTCCAGGCCAGAAGAACCAGGTCTCCACCCAAAAGCCACAGAAGGCTTGCCCCTCAGCCTGGACAGCAGGTCAGAGGCAGCTGCCAGGATCCTGGGGTGGTTCCATCTGGAAGTGGGGATGGTGTGGTGTTGTGACAGTCCAGTGACTTGGGACTGGATACTTAATGGGGCTGAAGACACTAACAGGTCAGTCCTGCCCCACATGCCAGTAGCGCTCCCTGAAGAATCACTGAGTCCCTAAAGCCAGCTCTCTTTTTGCATTTGACCCCTCACTGCTGTCTTGCCATTGACCCAGAGGACACCGTCCAGTGCTTCTGGGGCCCGCGGCCTGCTTTCAGACTGCTGGAGAAGCAAGGCATTCAGAAACCCGTGACCTGTGCTCAGGGCTTTTAATCTCCTTAATTGAAATTGATTGGCCTCTTGGGAGGCAGCACTGCATTGGCCCTGGGCTTCAGCACGTGATGGACTCTGGTTTCATTCTTTTAAAGCCCCATCAACACTCCAGGGCATCTGATCTCCCTGAATCCTGGGCCCTTTTACTAACCAGGAGCAAAATCAGAGACAGGCCCACTTGATAAAACAGCTCAGGAAATAAAAGCGTCTGATAAAAATAAGGGGAGAACATTCCTGTCCCATTGTGGCTTGGCATGACACAAAAGGCTGGTCAAAAACCCCATTACCTAGGAGAGGTGCAATCACCCGGGGTCGGAGCCGCAGTGGGGGCTGTGAGTGCCTCTGCAGCTCACAAGATAAACAGGCTGGGCTGCAGCATCTCGAGTGGCTGCAGAAAAGATAGAAAAGGAAGAAAAGTGAAAACACATCTTCAGTGAAAAGAAAACTGAACACGCAGAGAACACTTTGAGAGTCCAGATTTGTGTTCATCCAGACACATAGCAGGCCTGGCGTGCTGCGATTCATGGGGTCGTGAAGAGCTGGACATGACTGAGAGACTGAACTGAACTGAACTGAGACATATAACAGTCCTCCCCAAAGTGGCTGGAGCTGCTTCACAAACCGGTTTGGCAGGTCATAGCTCTTGGCAAAGCTTCTGATAGGGTCCCTTTCTCACCAGGCTGATTATATATCCTGGCAAATAGCCCTCTGGGAGATCTCCCGGGAAGGGCTGGTGGGTCATTTCACCAACTGGGCTCCTGGCTTGAAAGGTCCATGCCAGGGGATTGGGCCACCTTCTTGCTTCTAGCCCCTAGGCTCTGTCTCCACACTGGCTGCACAGGTGGTACCTGGAAACAAGACGCACCTTAGAGGTAACAAGACACGGCACTGACAAGTCAGGTAATCATTAGGAGTGACAAACTCACCCTAAGACCATCTAGCAGCCCTGCCTTCTAAAGATCAAGTCAAAGGGACCACAACATGCCATTCCCAAATACACCACTTTGGCATCAGGATTTTTACTGATTATAAACTGAAGGCAAATGAGAATCAACACAGTGCTAAATGAGTTCTCTTCCCTCCCCTTTTCTGCCTAAAAGGGGAAGGTTTCCCTCCTCCTGTACTAGAAAGAGATTCTTATTACCAAGACAGAGTCATCACCAAGACGAATCTGCATAAACAGACCTTGTTAAAATAACCCTTGGACTCCTCTGGGGGTCCAGTGGTAAAGAATTCTCCTGCCAATTCGGGGAACATGGGTTCAGTTCCTGGTCTGGGAAGATCCCATATGCCATGGAACAACTAAGCCCATGTGCCACAACTTCTGAAGCCCTTGCACCCAGAGCCTGTGCTCCACAACAAGAGAAGCCGCTGCAACGAGGAGCCCAAGTAACCATAACTAGCTCCCTGTTCACTGCAACTAGAGAAAAGCTGGCACAGCAATGGAGATCCAGCACAGCCAAAAGGAAAATAAAGAAAGAAACCTATAATCTTAAAAAAATCCTTATCTTCCATTAGTTTCCCCCTTATATTTCCTCATCACTTCTCCACAAAGTATCATCCCTAGAAGCCCAAACCTCCTTTCCTTTGTTGAAGATGACATATAAATCCCCGAATCAAGTCTACCTTGAGTTTCACTTTTTTTCTGTGAAATCCATGTAAAATATTAATAAAATTTGTCTTCCTTTTCTCCTCATAATCTGTCTTTTGCTGTTTAAATTTGTAGGCCCTCGAGTATTGAACATAAGAGGGTAGTGGAAAAGTTTTTCCTCCCCCCTACAAAGTCCAGAGATCCAGATTTTAAAAGGGATCCAGCCTGTTTGCTGCAGAAAGTTCTATTTTCAAATAGATTCCAGTTGAAAGTGGCTCTTAATCCCCACTTTCTCCAATAGCAGCAGCATTAAACCAGAGTGAACTTTTTAGAAACAAGAGCTGTATCATGGAGCTAGTGTCTAAGGATGCCTAATGCATAGTAGGCACTCAATGAACAGTTAAGTGAATAAATCAATGGATGGATGGATGATCGGATGGATGGATGTTGGGTCAAATAAGGTTGGAGCAACTCATCATGCAGAAAGTAAAACTGTGGACTTCCCTGGTGGTCCATGGTTAAGAATCCACTTGCCAGAGCAGGGGACACGGGTTTAATCCCTGGTCAGGGAAGATTCCACATGCCTTCAATCCCACTAAGCCCTCGAGCTGCAACTACTGAGCCCATGCACCATAACCTCTGAAGCCCTAGAGCCCATGTTCTGCAACAAGGGAAGCCACTGCAGTGGGAAGCCTGTGCACCGCAAACAGAGAGCAGCCCCAGCTCGACACAACCAGGGGAAGCCTGCGCGCAGTAGCCAAGACACAGTGCAGCCAAAAATGGATACATAAATTTAAATGTTGAATGTTTAAAAAAAAAAAAAATTGTTGCTGATTAAATACAGGCTCCCGTAATAGATCACCAAGACAACCTGTTGATAAAGCAAAGCTCCCAGCAGTAACAGAGGTCACTACTCAGCAGTCTCGACAGTGTCTCTGAGTCGGGCAGGTTATTTATCAGGTTGAAGGTGGGTCTTTCAGTGTGGGGCTCATTAGGATTGTGTAGGTTCTTGATGTAATAGTTCAGGATTGTGGGCACAGCAAGGTGTATTAACAGTCATTTGATGTTATCTGCTGAAAAGCTAAGCAGTTTTAAGTGGGTTTAGGAGAAGTTCCTAAAACCATAAAATTATTTACAGCTTTTATCTTCTTGGGCAAGTGTTTCTACAATCATTAAATCATGTTGGTAGAGACAGGGGAATCAAGTCGTCAGTGAGGACTGCATGGTGCTAGTCACATTAATACAGGTGTAAGTAAGCTTGGTGGACATGGATGTGTTCAGGCCTCAAGCCAATGACCTTAATTAAGTAAACCATTCTCCTTCCACCCTGTGACAAGAAGTAAAAACCATGTCTGTCCACAGCAAACTTAAGTGGGCTCTAGGCCACGTGTGGCGGCTAATTTCATATGATACCACTTATATGCAGAATCTTAAAAAAAATGATACAAAGAACTTATCTACAAGGCAGAAACAGAAACACAGACTTAGAGAATGAATTTACAGTTACCAGAGGGGAAGACTATGGGGAGGAATGAACTGGGAGTTTGGGACTGACATATAGACACTGCTACTAACTCCAGGAGATAGTGAAGGACAGGGAAGCCTGGCGTGTTGCAGTTCATGGGGTCGCAAAGAATTGGACACGACTTAGCGACTGAACAAAAACATACCTAAAATAGGTATATCAACATGGACCACTGTATAGCACAGGGAACTCTGCTCAATATTCTGTAACAGCCTCAATGGGGAAAGAATTTGCAAAAGAATAGAAAAACAACAAAAAGCTTAATATGTATATCACATAGAGCTTTGTAGCTATAATAATATTTATTATAATAAAAACATACAGTGATAGCAGTTAAAAAAAAATGTTTGTCCACAGGAGTACAGGGTAGGTGTGATGGCTAATTTCTGCTTAAATAGAAGTGACACATGCTAAACCACCCACGGGAGAGGTGATTCAAATATGCCTTGGACTTTGACATCTGAATGGGATCCCTGCTGGCTCAGACGGTAAGGAATCCACCTGCAATGTGGGGGACCCAAGTTCGATCCCTGGGTGGGGAAGATCCCCTGGAGAAGGAAATGGCTACCCACTCCAGTATTCTGGCCTGGAAAATCCCATGAACAGAGGAGCCTGGTGGGCTACAGTCCACAAGGTTGCAAAGAGTCGGACACAACTGAATGACTTCATTTTCACTTTCTTTGATATCTGACAGTAGCCCTGATAGGCCAGACCATCGAAACAACTTGCAGAGCCCAGTGCAAAATGAAAATGCAGAGCCCCCTGTTTAAAAACTAAGAATATCAACTAGTTTGGCAGTTCTTCAAAAAGATAATATAATTACCATATGACCCAGCAATTCCACTCCTAGGTGTATACCCAAAACACCCTGAAAACAGAGACTCAAACACACAATGGTACACCAGTGTTCATCACAGCATTACTCACAATTGCCAAAAGGGGTAAACCACCCAAATGTCAGTCAACACATGAATGGATAAACAAAATGTGGTACATACAGATAATGAACTATTATTCATCCATAAAAAGAAAATGAAGTTCTGATATACGCCACAATATGGATGAACTAAGATGCGGCAACTAAAGATCCCCCGTGCCACAACTAAGACATGGCGCAGCCAAATAAATAAAAATAAATAAAATATTTTTCAAAAAAGGATGGTGAAAATTGCAAGCCCACTATCACCCCACCTCCCTGGCCCCCTCAACATCATATCCAGACCCAGTGCTCCGGAGACTTCCCTGCCTCAACCCTGGAGGTAACAATGTTTATGGGATGTTTTTCCTCCTCCTTCTGACATCAGTTCTGGTACTTTAATCCTGTAGTACCATTCACAGGGCAGACGTGTGTAGCCAGGGGTACAGAGGGGACAGTAATCTAGCTGGGTCACATGATGGGTAATTAGGTGAACAGTTACCACCCCCATGTTGTCTGCAGACTGACTGAGCTGGATGACAAGGCCAGGACTCCTTCTTCCAGATTTAGCCTCTGCTGTCACCTGACATTCCTGAGCACACTCTCCGTTCCTTCTGTTTTTCCCTCCATGCACACTCTCACTTCTCTGGGCTTCCTCTCACTCCGGATCCATTAGATGGGACCGACTAGAGGGTGTAGAGGTGGGTAGAGCGGGATAAAGATGAGGGACTAAAGGATGGCAGAGACTAACCTGGAAGAAGGAGTCCTGGCCTTGTCATCCAATTCAATCAGTCTACAGATAACTTGTATTAAGTACCAATGACAGATGGGAGGGCATGACCCTGCCCCAGGAAACCTTATGAAAGATAGCTTGCTACCTTGCATACATGCCTTAGATGATCAGCCCTTGATCTGGGGTTTACTGAGCAGAAAAGATGCCCTTCTCATGAGCCAAACCAAACACGGGGGCCCACGCCATGAGCTTCCTGAGCCCTGAGGCCACCTCTGGCTGTTCCTTCTCATTGGTGGCCTCCAAGCTGTTCCATCTCTGGGTGGCCACTCAATAGGAGGGTGGGGGCTCTGCATACTGGCTGGGTACAGACTCCAAACAAGACACTGCAAAATAAAATGATACGAAGTAGTCCTCTGGCTCTGAACCTGCTTACCACTGTAGGATTCCCCAGCCACTCCCAAAGCCTGTCATCATTTCTAGGACATCTCATGGGTATGTGTGTCCTTTCACAACCATGTGGCATGCATGCTTTCTCCAAGTCTAACTATGGTTCCCTACTAGGTTATGTGCTGCCTCAACCTCTACAGGTCTGAAGGTCCCAGGAAGGTGTCTCCCTCCAGTCTTGTCTCCTGCTACCCAGGGGTCTATGGTCAGGCGGAGGCTTCTCCTCAAGGCCCTGGATATCAATACAGCCCCCTACTGCTGATACCTGTTCTCCCTAAACAAGAGAGAAGCCTGAATCACACACTTCACCCTCCCCACATTGGACCACTGTGTAAATTTCTGAGCACTCCCAGTGTTCAGGAGAATGATGCATGGCCCTGCTGTGCTAAAGCTTGCCCTTCAGCAAGACTATACAGTGGAAAAAAAGGTAGTCTTTTCAGCAAGTGGTGTTGGGAAAGCTGGACATCCTCATGTAAATCAAAGAAGTTGGAACACTCCCTCACATCATACACAAAGATAAACTCAAAATGGCTTAAAGATTTAAATATAAGACAAGACACCATAAAACTCTTAGAAGAGAACATAGGCAAAACAGCTCACAGAACTCCTACCAGTGTTTTCTTAGGTCAGTCTCCCAAGGTCATAGAAATAAAAAACAAAAATAAATAAACGGGACCTTATCAAAATTACAAGCTTTTCTACAGCAAAGGAAACCATAAACAAAACAAAAAGACAACATACAGAATAGGAGAAAATATTTGCAAATGATGCAACCAGCAGGGGCTTAATTTCCAAAAGATATAAACAGTTCGTACAACTCAACAACAACAAAAAACAAACAACCCAATCAAAAAATGGGCAGAAGATCTAAATAGACATTTCTCCAAAGAACACATACAGATGGCCAATTGGCACATGAAAAGATGCTCAACATTTCTAATTTTTTAAGAAATGCAAATCAAAACTACAATGAGGTACCACCTCACAACAGTCAGAAGGGGCATCATGAAAAATATATATAAATAACAGATGCTGGAGAGGGTGTGGAGAAAAGGGAACCCTCTTAAACTGTTGGTGGGAATATAAATTGATGTAGCCACTGTGGAAAACAGAATGGAGGTTACTCAAAAAACTAAAAATAGAGTTGCCATATGATCCAATCACACTCCTGGGCATATACTCAGAGAAAACTTATATTTGAAAAGATACATGTACCCCAATGTTCATACAACACAATTCACAACAGCCAAGACATCGAAACATTCTAAATGTCCATCACCAAATGAATGAATAAAGAAGATGTGGTATGTATGGACAACGGAATACTGCTCAGCCATTTTTAGGAATGCGGATGCAAGTAGAGATGATCAGACCAGGTGAGCTAGGTCAGAAAGAGAAAGACAAACATCATATGATATTATTTATATATGGAATCTTAAAATAGGAGATGAATGAACTTATCTACAAAACAGAAACAGACTCACAGAGAGAAGTTGCCAAGGGGGAAGGAGAGAGGGGAAAGGATGGACTGGGAGTTTGGGATTAGCAGATACAAGCTATTACATACAGAATGGAAGAACAACAAAGTCCTACTGTATAGCACAGGGAACAATATTCAATATTCTGTGATAAAACATGATGGAAAAGAATGTGATAAAGAATATAGAGAACAAGATGGCAGAGGAGTAGGTGGACATGGAGTATCTCTCTCTCCACAGATACATCAGGAATACACCTTCAGACACAGAAGTGCATGCAGAACACCAGCTGAGAGAGGACAGGAGTACCTGAGCAGCGGAAAAGAATACACAGAACCATGCAAAACTCGGTATGATGAAGAAACTAGCGGGGAAGACAGGAGTGTTAGTTGGACTGGACCTGCCCACAGTGGGTGGGGGAACTGAAGCACGGGTCTGATCCCCACAGTGGGGCAACTGTCTGAGTCGAAGGAGAAACATTTAAGGCTGAGTGTGAAACAGCTGATCCGTGACAGCCTAAATGGAAAGAGAATCACAGTCTTTGCCACAGGCATTATATCCCAGACAGGATCGCTGGTCTCCTGGAAACCGCAGTGGCTGGGAGCTGGAGTTTAAGGATTGTGGAGCAATCCCAGGGTGAGGGCTGCTGTTGACTGTGGAGAGACGGATTGAGGGGATGAGAGGGAGGAGATCATGGTGGGAAATGCTGGTGAAGGAAAGCCAGACAGCCATGGAAGCAAGGCAATAGATACTGCTGAGTCATGGCTAGTGGCTGGAGCCATCACCATAGCCTCTCTCTCCCCATATGCCAGCAACGGCAGCTGAACAATAGAGAGGTTGGCCCATCAAATGCCTGACACACTGAACTACAGAGTAGGACCCCGCCCAGGGTGCCCCTTTAAGTGCCTGATGCACCAATCTACAAAGTAGGACCCTAGCCGGGGGGGGGGGCCCTCTATGTGCTTGACATGCTGAACAACAGTGAAGGACCCCAGGCAAGGGAGCCCCCTAAGTGCCTGAACAGGCAGAGCTACAGAAAAAGACTGGCCAAAGAGGCCTTCTGATCGCCAGCTACAAGAGGCTCGAAAAAAGACTCTGATAGGCCATAACTCCTGTCGGGCAGGCAGTCGGCGTCCCTGCACACTTGGTGCCACCAGGGCCCCCATAAGCCAAGCAGCTACACCACCTTCATGCTCAGCTCTCACTGGGCAGAGCTGCCACAGGCAAAAAAAAGTCTTGAGTCTATATGTACAGGGTCACTTTGGTTGTGTCAGACTCTGTGATCCTGTAGACCGTGGCCTGCCAGGGTTCTCTGTCAGAGAAGGGGTTCTCCAGGCAAGAATACTAGAGTGCATTGGCCAATACTGGTTGCCATACCCTTCTAGAGCACTATTTCCTGCTGCCCTAGCTGCCAACCCCCCCGAGTAGCACCCAGTGCAGGATACCTCATCTAAACAACAAACAAAATAAAAACAAAACAAAAATACAAGCCCAATCATCAGCAGACAGGATTACCACCTCACTCAGCCTCACTCAGGCTTGCCTATCAGAGGAAAAACAAACAAACAAAAACTCAGCACAACCCTCACCCTATACAAAGCTCATAAACCACTGGACCAAGCTTTGGAGGGCAGAAACCAAAAGAAAGAAAGAATTCAACCTTCTTCAAGGAAAGAAGTCAACTTCCCTTGAAGCCTGGGAAAAGGAGACCTCAAACACAATAACTTTAAAAAATAATAATGAAAAGGCAGAGAAATACTGCACAAATGAAGGAACAAACTAGAAACACAGAAGTCCAAATAAATGAAGAGGAAATAGGCAAGTTACTTGAAAAAGAATTCAGAATAATGATAGTAAAAATGATCAAAAACCTTGAAAACAAAATGGAGAAAATGCAGTAATCAATTAACAAAGACCTAGAAGAATTAAAGAATAAACACACAGAGACAAACAACACAATTAGTGAAATTAAAAATACTCTAGAAGGAATCAATAGCAGAATATCTGAAGCAGAAGAACAAATCAGTAAGCTGGAAGATAAAATGGTGGAAATAACTTCTGAAGAGCAGAATAAAGTAAAAAGAATGAAAAGAGCTGAGGACAGTCTCAGAGACCTGTGGGACCATATCAAATGCACAAACATTCAAATTATAGGGGTCCCAGAAGAAGAAGAAGAGAAAAAGAAAAAGAAAATCTCCTTTGAAGACATTATAGTTGAAATTTTCCCCAACATGAAAAAGGAAATAGTCAATCAAGTTCAAGAGGCACAGAGTCCCATACAAGGAGAAACATGCCAAGACACATATTAAGTGTTAGTCGCTCAGTTGTGCCCTACTCTTTGCGGCCCCATGGACTGCAGCCCACCAGGCTCCTGTGTCCATGAGATTTTCCAGGCAAGGATACTGGAGTAGGTTGCCATTTCCTTCTCCAGGGGATCTTCTCAACCCAGGGATCGAACCTGGGTCTCCTATACTGCAGGCAGATTCTTTACTGACTGAGCTACAACGGAAGCCCAGACACATAGCCTTTGCTAGTTTAATTAGACACATATTAATCTGACCTGCCTCTTGAGAAATCTGTATGCAGGTCAGGAAGCAACAGTTAGAACTGGACATGGAACAACAGACGGGTTCCAAATAAGAAAAGGAGTACGTCAAGGCTGTATATTGTCACCCTGTTTATTTAACTTATATGCAGAGTATATCATGAGAAACGCTGGGCTGGAAGAAGCACAACCTGGAATCAAGTATGCCAGGAGAAATATCAATAACCTCAGATATGCAGATGACACCACCCTTATGGCAGAAAGTGAAGAGGAACTAAAAAGCCTCTTGATGAGAGTGAAAGAGGAGAGTGAAAAAGTTGGCTTAAAGCTCAACATTCAGAAAACGAAGATCATAGCATCTGGTCCCATCACTTCATGGGAAATAGATGGGGAAACAGTGGAAACAGTGGCAGACTTTATTTGGGGGGGGGGGGCTCTAAAAACACTGCAGATGGTGACTGCAGCCGTGAAATTAAAAGACACTTACTCCTTGGAAGAAAAGTTATGACCAACCTAGATAGCATATTCAAAAGCAGAGACATTACTTTGCCGACTAAGGTCCATCTAGTCAAGGCTATGGTTTTTCCAGTGGTCATGTATGGATGTGAGAGTTGCACTGTGAAGAAGGCTGAGCACCAAAGAATATGATGGTTTTGAACTGTGGTGTTGGAGAAGACTCTTGAGAGTCCCTTGGACTGCAAGGAGATCCAACCAGTCTATTCTGAAGGAGATCAACCCTGGGATTTCTTTGGAAGGAATGATGCTGAAGCTGAAACTCCAGTACTTTGGCCACCTCATGTGAAGAGTTGACTCATTGGAAAAGACTCTGATGCTGGGAGGGATTGGGGTCAGGAGGAGAAGGGGACGACAGAGGATGAGATGGCTGGATGGCATCACTGACTCAATGGATGTGAGTCTGAGTGAACTCCGGGAGTTGGTGATGGACAGGGAGGCCTGGCATGCTGCAGTTCATGGGGTCGCTGAGAGTCAGACGCGACTGAGCAACTGAACTGAACGGAACTGAATCAAACTAACAAAGACTAAACACAAAGAAAGAATATTAAGCAAGAGAGAAGCAACAAGTAACATACAAGGGAAACCCATACACTTAACAGCTGATCTTTCAGCAGAAACTCTGTAGGCCAGAAGGGAATGGCAGGATATATTCAAAGTACTGAAAGGGAAAAATACACAACCAAGATTACTGTACCCAGCAAGAATCTCATTCAAAATTGATGGAGGAAAAAAAAACCTTTTCAGACAAGCAAAAGTTAAGAGAATCCAGTACCACCAAACCAGCTTTACAACAAATGTTAAAGTCAAGAAATACAAGAGAAGGAAAAAGATCTATAAAATCAACTCCAAACAATTAGAAAGTGGCAATAGGAACATATATATATCAATAATTACTTTAAATGCAAATAGATTAAATGCTCCAACCAAAAGACACAGACTGGCTGAATGGATACAAAAACAAGACCCATATATATGCTGTCTACAAGAAACCCACTTCAGACCTCAAGACACATATAGACTGAAACTGAGAGAATGGAAAAATAAATTCCATGCAAATAGGAAGCAAAAGAAAGCTGGAGTACCAATCCTCATATCAGACAAAACAGACCTTAAAATAAAGAAGATTACAAGAGATAAGGAAGGACACTACATAATGATCAAGTGATCAATCCAAGAGGAAGATATAACTATTGTAAATATCTATGCATCCAACATAGGAGCATCTCAGTACATAAGACAAACACTAACAGACATAAAAGGAGAAATTGATAGTAACACAATAATAGTAGGAGATTTAACACCCTACTCACACCAATGGACAGATCATCAAAACAGAAAATTAATAAGGAAATGCAAGTCTTAAATGATACATTAGATGACATGGATCTCACTGATATCTTCAGGACAATCCATCCAAATGCAGAATACGCCTTATTCTCAAGTGCACAAGGAACATTCTCCAGGATAGACTACATCTTGGGTCACAAATCAAACCTTGTAAATATAAGAAAACCGAAATCATATCAAGCATCTTCTGTGACCACAATGCTATGAGACTAGATATCAATTACCAAAAAAAAAAGTGTCAGAAACACAAACACTTGGAGACTAAACAACACATTTCTAAACAACGAACAGGTTACTGAAGAAATCAAAAGGGAAATCAAAAAATTTCTAGAAACAAATGACAATGAAAACATGACAACTCAAAACCTATGGGAGGCAGCAAAAGCAGTTCTAAGAGGGAAGTTCATAGCAATACAATCCTACCTCAAGAAACAAGAAAAACATTGAATAGACAACCTAACTTTACACCTAAAACTGGAAAAAAGAGGAACAAAAAACCCCAAAATTAGTAGGAGGAAAGAAATCATAAAGATCTGAGCAGAAATAAGTGAAAAAGAAATGAAAGAAACAATAGTAAAGATTAATGAAATTAAAAGCTGGTTCTTTGAGAAGATAAACAAAATTGACGAACCTTTAGCCAGACTCATCAAGGGAAAAAGAGAGAAGAATCAAATCAACAAAATTAGAAATGAAAAAGGAGAGGTTACAACAGGCAATGAAGAAATACAAAGGATTATAAGAGACTATTGTGAACAAGTGTATAGCAATAAAATAGATAAACTGGAAGAAATAGACAGATTCTTTGCAAAGTTCAATATCCCAAGACTGTACCAGGAAGAAATAGAAATTATGAATAACCCAATTACAAGCACTGAAATTGAAGCTGTGATAAAAAAAATCTCCCAAAAAACAAAAGCCCAGGAACAGATGGCTTCACAGGAGAATTCTGTCAAACATTTAGAGAAGATCTAATGCCTATCCTTCTAAAACTTTTTCAAAAAATTGCAAAGGAAGGAACACTTCCAAACTCATTCCATGAGGCCACCATCACCCTAATACCAAAACCAGACAAAGACAACACAAAAAAAGAAAACTACAGGCCAATATCACTTTTAAACATAGGTGCAAAAATTCTCAACAAAGTTTTAGCAAACAGAATTCGGCAACACATAAAAAAGCTCATATACCACGATCAAGTTGGGTTTATCCCAGTGATGCAAGGATTCCTCAGTATACACAAATCAGCCAATGTGATACACCATATTAACAAATTGAAAGATAAAAATCATATGATCATCTCAACAGATGCAGAAAAAGCCTTTGACGAAATTCCGTACCCATTTATGATGAAAGGTCTTCAAAAAATGGGTATAGAAGGAACCTACCTCAACATAGTAAAGGCTATATATGATAACCTTACAGCAAACATTATTCTTAGTGGTAAAAAACTGGCAGCATTCCCCCTAAGATCAGGAACAAGACAAAGGGGTCCACTTTCACCACTATTATTCAAGATAGTTCTGGAAGTCCTAGCTATAGAGATTAGAGAAGAAAAAGAGATAAAAGGAATCCAGATTGGAAAAGAAGTAAAGCTCTCACTGTTTGCAGATGACATGATACTGTACATAGAAAACCCTAAAGATAGTATCAGAAAATTACTGGAGCTAATCAGTGAATTTACCAAAGTTGCAGGATACAAAATCAATACACAGAAATCACTTGCATTTCTGTATACTAACAATGAAAAATCAGAAAAAGAAATTAAGAATCAATCCCATTCACCACTGCAACAAAAATAATTAAATATCTAGGAATAAATCTACCTAAGGGGACAGAAGAACTGTACACAGAAAATTATAAGACACTAATGAAAGAAATCAAAGGTGACATAAACAGATGGAGAGATGTTCCATGTTCCTGGGTAGGAAGAATCAATACTGTGAAAATGACTACACTACCAAATGCAATCTACAGGTTCAGAATGATCCCTATCAAATTATCAATGGCATTTTTCACAGAACTAGAACAAAAAATTTCCCAATTCATATGGAAAGACAACACAAAGAAAGAAAAAGACCCCATATAGCCAAAGCAGTCTTGAGAAAGAAAAATGGAGCTGGAGGAATCAACCTTCCTGACTTCAGATTATATTACAAAGCTACAGTCATCAAGACAGTAAGTTATTGTCACAAAAACAGAAATATAGACCAATGGAACAAAATAGAAAGCCCAGAAATAAACCCATATGCACATATGGGTACCTTATTTTTGACAAGGAGGCAAGAATATACAACAGGGCAAAGACAGTCTGTTCAATAAGTAGTGCTGGGAAAACTGGACAGCTAAAAGTAAAAGAATGAAATTAGAACACTTTCTAACACCATACAGAAAGATAAACTCAAAAAGGATTAAAGACCTAAACGTAAGACTAGAAACTATAAAACTCTTAGAAGAAAACATAGGCAGAACACTAGATGACATAAATCAAAGCAAGGTCCTCTATGACCCACTTCCTAGAGTAATGGAAATAAAAACAAAAGTAAACAAGTGGGACCTGATTAAACTTAAAAGCTTTTGCACAGCAAAGGAAACTATAAGCAAGGTGAAAAGACAACCCTCAGAATGGGAGAAAATAACAGCAAATGAAACAACTGACAAAAGATTAATTTCCAAAATATACAAGCAGCTCATACAACTCAATACCAGAAAAACAAACAACCTAATCAAAAAGTGGGGAAAAGACCTAAACAGACATTTCTCCAAAGAAGGCATACAGATGGCTAACAAACACATGAAAAGATGCTCAACATCGCTCATTATTAGAGAAATGCAAATCAAAACTACAATGATATATCATCTCACACTGGTCAGAATGGCCCTCATCAGAAAGTCTGCAAACAATAAATTCTGGAGAGGGTGTGGAGAAAAGGGAACGCTCTTGCACTGTTGGTGGGAATGTAGATCGATAAAGCCAGTATGGAAGACAGTATGGAGATTCCTTAAAAAACTAGGCATAAAACCACCATATGACCCAGCAATCCCACTCTTAGGCATATACCGTGAGGAAACCAAAATTGAAAAAGACACATGTATCTCATTGTTCATTGCAGCACTATTTACAATAGCTAGAACATGGAAGCAACCTAGATGCCCATCGACAGATGAATGGATAAAGAAGTTGTGGTACATATACACAGTGGAACATTACTCACTCATAAAAAGGAACGCATTTGAGTCAGTTGTAATGAGGTGGATGAACCTAGAACCTATTATACAGAGTGAAGTAAGTCAGAAAGAGAAAGATAAATACCATATTCTAATGCATATATATATATATATATATGGAATCTAGAGAAAATGGTACTGAAGAATTTACGTACAGGGCAACAATGGAGAAACAGACATAGAGAATAGACTTATGGACATGGGGAGAGGGAGGGAGAGGGTGAGATGTATGGAAAGAGTAACATGGAAGCTTACATGACCATATGTAAAATAGATAGCCCATGGGTATTTGCTGTATGGCTAAGGAAACTCAAACAGGGGCTCTGTATCAACCTAGAGGGGTAGGATGTAGAAGGAGATGGGAGTGAGTTTCAAAAGGGAGGGGATACATGTATACCTATGGCTGATTCATGTTGAGGTTTGAAAGAAAATAGCAAAATTCTGTAAAGCAATTATCCTTCAATAAAAAAATAAATTAATTTTGTAAAAAAGAAGATATATATAACTGAATCACTTTGCTGTACAGGAGAAATGAACACAACACTGTCATTATAAATCAACTCTACTTCAATAAAATAATCTTTTTAAAAAAAGATTGCCCTTCAAGATTGGTGCTAGGCCTGGGATCTACCTTGCCAGCCCTCCAGGCAAACCCAGATGAGTCCTAAATCCTGGAGATTCAGGATTGGTCAGCAATTCCCAACATACCAGAAGTGTAAGGTCTAGGGGTGTGTCACAGCAGAGAAACACTAATGCATCTTAAGTCTCCTCTCCTTCCCCGCTTTTAAAAATTTTTTTAAATGATTTTACTTATCTTTGGCTGTTGTGGGTCTTCGTTTACGTGCAGGCTACTCTCTGGTTGTGGTGTTTGGCCTTCTCACTGCAGTGGCCTCTTCTGCTGTGGAGCATGGTCTCTAGAGCACAGGCTCAGCTGTTGCAGTACATGGACTTAGTAGCTCAGTAGCACATGGGAGCTTCCTGTACTAGGGATTGAACCCTTGCTTCCTGCATTGGCAGGCAGCCACCAGGGAAGCCCTCCCTCCCCTCTTAAGGTGTAAGTTTTAGCATCAGAGAGATGAATGTGTACCATGCTTCCACTACCTTTGTCAGGGCTGTAGTCAAACCAGTCTTCTTTCAATCATGTGGAATAGACCTGCTTTTTCTATTGTCTTTGAATCAAGACACTATCTTTGGAAAATGTATGGGACTATTAGGACTATCTCCCTCTATGAAGGGGATCCTCCCCAGTCATACTCTGCTTTCACCACCCCACCCCTCCACCATTCACAGAAGGCTTCCTTTGCAAAAATGTACCCTTGCCAGGCTCTGGCAAATTCACCTTTTTGACCTTTGCAAGGACACATTTGCTGTAAGCACCCACATTCATTACATCTTCCTAGGCTAGTCCTTTGTCTAGTACAGAAAGAAGGTCTAAGAAGTCAGCATCTGAGGATCTTGATTTCTGGCCCAGCTTTCTATTATATAACCAGGCCTCTGCTCCCTAATCTCCGAGTTTCTCTTTTGTCATCTGGGAAAAATATTGAACATGAGGATCAAATTAAGAATGTGTGTTAAGCTCTAAATGCTTTGTAAATTGTCAATCACAGTGCATTGGAGAAATTGTGTCCCTTTGATCAGCCTGGCTGAACTCTTGAGTCTGGGAGTTCCTAGGGATCACACTCAGGAGAGGTAATCGCATGCTTTCTGATCATATTCTTTAAGAAGCTGCCCAGAATGTCACCCCTCCTTGGGCAAGCTGAGCTTAGAAGACCACTGTAGTAAGACCCTCCCTTGCTGAAAAAGCTTTTACCAGTAACAGATCGTGAAGGAGAGAGCTATATGTGGGGGGAGACAGGATACGGTTGGGGGAGACTCCTACTGAGTAATTTGATTAGAACAGCCGCCCATTGCGGGTAGATAGGAGGACAAATGGGGTACCCAGCCAGGTTCAGGACAAACTTCTTAGGCTGGTGAACTTGACCCTACTTTGGAGAGATTGGAAAGTTCTTAGGGATAGAATTCAGTGGAAATATGTGTTTTTTGATACAGAATCTTCCCACTTAAAGGAAGAGTAAACACAGTAGAAATTGTGGAAATTGATCCATCAGCTTGCTCCAGAGTGGCAAGCATGGACTTCAGAACAGAAGACGTCTCACTTGTCACAGGAACCACAGACTTGTCACAGGAACCACAGACTCTATCAATAGAGCTATTACCAATGGGAAGACCAGCTGGGGGATGGTCTGGGTTCCCTGTTCCCACCACATGCAGGGAGGACTGATCCAAGGAAGCAAAGCAGGAAGGGACAACCCAGGGCACAGGAGGATGATGGAGGAGGCTGAGGAATGAGCCATTGCATGCCAGCCTGAGAGAGAACATTATAGCATTCTAGAAACCAAAATGGCCCCCTCTCCACCTCTTTATGCAAAGTCACCACTGAGCTGCTCCCAAACTGCTTCCTTCAAAGACTCGCGGTATGTAACATAGCCAATGGGAATTTACTGTATAACTCCAAGAACTCAAACCAGGGCTCTGTAACAACCTAGAGGGGTGGGAAGGGATGAGAGGTGGGAGGGAGGTTCAAGAGGGAAGGGACATATGTATACCTATGGCCGATCCATGCTGGTGTATGGCAGAAACCAATGCAATATTATGAAACAATTATCCTTTAATTAAAAATAAATAAATTGAAAGCACACAAAAAAACTCACGGAACCCTGAGTGTCCACAGAAATGTTCAACAGCCCTGCCGTCGGATCATGCTACTAGGAACACTAAACTCACACCTGGAGCACAGATGCACTTCTGCCCCTAAAACACACCCAGGAGGAAAGGGCACGTGCACCATTCCTTGGTTTACATAAACATCAGCAGACAAACCCTGGGCTGAATCAGAGGAAGGCAAAACCAAGGGAGCCCAGCTGTATGATTCGCCTGCTTGTCAACGTTTAAGATGCCATGGACCAGCTTTCACAGCCTGTTGGTAACTACAAGATCATTGTCATGGCCTTGATTCCCTACAGGGACTCCATGTTGTACAAGCCATAAAATTAAGCCTTGAAATTATAATCTAACCCACAGACTAGAGAAGCACAAAGACCAGAAAAGCTACAGAGCTCTTCTTAGAACACTAGGTACGCAAATAGGTTTCAACATACAGACCCTAACTGCTTGGAACGTGTCCCCAGCTCCTTGAATTTCTGGTCCCTGGGTAACACCACCCTCTGCCTTTTAGCTCTCCCAGCTCTTCCACCAGCTTTATGACTGAATTCCCCGTATTAAATCCCTCTCTGTTTGAAATACCTAAAGTGATTTACGGTTTTAATGAATAAACTGATGAATCTTTCTTCAATTTTTTTTTCCCCCTTTTGGACATTTGTGTACAGGCAGACCTCATTTTACTGTGCTTCACAGACACTTCATTTTTTTTTCTTACAAATTGAAGATCTGTGGCAACTCTGTATCGAGGAAGTCTATTAGTGCCATTGTCCCAATAGCATTTGCTCCTCTTATGTCTCTGAGTCACATTTTGTAAATTTTCACAACATTCCAAAATTTTCTCATCATTATTATATTTGTTGGTGATCCGTGATCTCTCATGTTACTACTACAACTTGTGGAAGGCTGAGATGATGGTTAGCAATTTTTGGCAAGAAAACATTTTTTCATTAAAGTATATATATATGTTTTTAGACAATGCTTTGCACACTTAATGGACTATAGTGTGGTGTAAACATAACTTTTACATGCCCTGGGAAACCGAAAAAGGTGTGCAACTCGATTTATTACAATATTCACTTTATTGCAGTAATTTGGAACCAAATTTGCAGTATCTCCAAAGTATACCTGTAAATACCCAAGTTTTCAGGTTTGGGTGCTGCCCTTTGTCCTCATGTGGATGAACTCTTTGACACGATCTTTTTGTTTTTAATTTTTTCAGTTGTCAATGTTTATGCTCACCGCCCTCTCGACATTGGCAAAGTTTGCCACTTGTCCTTAATTGGGCTTCTCTGCTTTAAGACCACTGTTACGTTAAACCTAGGGCTTCTTTGGTGGTCAAGTGGTCAAATGGACCACTTCCACAGTGGTCAAGAATACACCTGTACTGCAGGAATCATCAGTCCCTGGGGCGAGAAGATCCCCTGCAGAAGGAAATGGCCACCCACTCCAGTATTCTTGCCTGGGAAATCCCATGGACAAAGGAGCCTGGTGGGCTACAGTCCATGGGGTTACAAAGAGTCGGACATGACTGAGCGATTGAACAGGCACACACACACAAACACACATATATATTAAACTGCAGAACAACCTTAAAGCACTGGGCAGACCCAATCCCTTCCTCTGGGGACACTCCATGGAATCTTTTATTCCACTGGGTCACTAACAAGAAAGGTCTGCCACAGCAGGACCCTGCCTCTGTTGATGGGAGCTATGCATAACTAATGAAGAGGAAAACTGGAAGTCCAACTGCCTGAACAGTCTCAACATCTTTCTAACAATCTCTACATCTCCCAACCTTCACTTTCGTGGATACCTTCCTTCCTTCCAAAATGAGTACTCCAAATCCACTTCAGCCCACTAACATTTTTTAAGGGTTTTAAAAATACCTTTCCATTTATTTATGTATTTTCTTTTTGGCCATGTGGCATGCAGGATCCCACTTCCCTGACCAGGGAATCCAACCCGTGCTCCCTGCAGCGGAAGCATGGAGTGTTAACCACTGGACCACCACGGAAGCCCCTGCTAACATTCTCAAGTCTATACCTTCTCTTCCTTTCCTCCCTATCTTATGACACTTGGTTTCACAGAGAGACATTAGGCCCAACTTCTCAGTCCCCTGTGGCACTTTAAATACGACTTGCCTTGGTCCCTGTCTATGGATCGAAGATGCCAGAGATATCCAATAACCTGGGAGATTGAAGAGAAGGTACTGTAGTGGACTTTCCTGGTGGTCCAGTGGTTAAGACTCTGTGCTCCCAATGCAGGCAGCTCGGGTTGGATCCCTGGTCAAGATATTAGATCTCAAGAAAATCAAAGATTCCAGGTAACACAACCAAGACCTGGCACAGCCAAATAAACAAACGTTTATTTAAAAAGAGTAGGTACTATAAACACCCCAGAGATAAGTACTAGGTCTCTGTTTCAAATATGAAGTCATGATGCTTCCATGTCCTAGGAAGGGTTCATTACAAAATTTATTAACATCACAGAGACCATAAGAGGCAAAGCCAGGATCTGAACCCAGGTCTTTCTGCTGCCACAGCTCCAGCTGGGCCTACCATTCAGAAGCAAAGCTTCTAATAGTGACAAGGAAGTTCAGAAAGCCTAGCCAGGGGCAGAGATGCCAGCCACCTGCAGTGAGCCAAGAAAAAATAAACAAAGCACTGGATTTTTAATTCTATCCCTACTCTGTCAATACAAGGTACCTCTTGAGTGAACATTCCCTTCAGGTGTTTCCCAGCAACTCTAGAAGCATTATCATGACAACCCCCAGTTCAGAAGAGTCTTTCAGAGTTCATTTCTCCTGAATTGCACAGGAACATGAAGTATAGTTATAGGAACAAGGACAGAGGTACGGCAGGGAAGGGAACGTAAGGAGAGGCGGGAAGTAGTAAGGAGATGACCGGTCTCGCCTTCATACATTTATTTCACTTGCTATAATAAACATGCATTAATGTGGAAAGCATCAAATAAGAAAAGTTAGCTTGTGGCAAAGACAATACTATATGTTCATCAAATCCATTTTATTATCTCCTTTCTGCATAGATACTTCCAAGTGGAAATGGCCTTTCAGTGTTTTTGCTAACTGGATTGTTTTCAGGTTCTAAGTTTGTAAAACAATATCTTTCTGAGTATAGTTCCTTTCCCTTCTGCCTCTGAATCACCTTCCCATTCTCATTTTGTTGTGGTGGGTTTGTTCCAAAGGGGAATAAATCAGAGAGGAAATACTACACGTACTTTACATTCTCATTTAAACAAGACCTAAAAAGGGGGGGAAAATCTTATTAACACTTTTATTCTCCCCTCAGGGACCATTCTGAATTTTACTATCCTAATATTTACTCACTGCTACAGTAAAACCTTGGATAAACCAACAGGGATGGAATTGTTTTAGAGAGACATGTGCTTCACAGAACTGGAATTTACACATTTGGGCAATAAAATGCTGTTGACTTTTAAATGTTCTGAGGAAAATATTTATGAGCATATTGAATGAAGGATGGTGACACAGCCTACGTTTTTTAGGTGGTTCAAGACTCACCCAAGTTCCCTGAACACACCACGCTCCCAGGAGGGGCTGGCACATTGCTGTGACCTCTGCTTAGAACAGTCCTCCCCTGCCTTTGCTTGTTTAAATCCTCTGCATCCTTAGGCTGTCAGCTCCAAGACCATTTTCCTCAGGTACACTATATCAAGTTTTACTAAAATGCATGAGCTGTTCACTTAAAATGGGTGGATTCTGTCGTAAGTAAATTGCACCTCAATAAAGCTATGAAGATCAAAACACACCGTCCAGGAAGTGAAGCACCAGCCCTCCCCTTTTAAATGCAGCAAATTTACAGTATGGAAATGGGGAGGGAAAGAGTCATATTGGAGAAACCTGATGAAAACTCTATCAGCCAGGACTTCCCTGGTGGCATAGTGCCTAAGACTCCCCCCTCCAAGGCAGGGGATCCGGGTTCGAACCCTAGTCAGGGAACTATTCTTAGGGAACCCTGGTCAGGGAACTATTCACACATGTGGCAACTAAGAGTTCACATGCCTCAACTAAGACTCAGCACAACCAGATAAACAATAAGTATTTAGAAAATTAACCTTATCGCCATATTCAATTATGCTTGTGTGATTTGTTCCCTATATCTTTGGCACAAGGTAAGGACCTGGTTCTTGGTATGCATTTAATAATAAACATAGAGCAAGTACAGTGTCGGAGAATGGAAGTTCCATGACAACAGAATTGTGTCTGTCCTGTTGTCCACTGTATCCTCATCACCTGAGGTGCCTGGCACATGGAGACAGTCAACAAAGACTCCTTCCCAAGTTGAGCCAAGGAATTCTTTCCCCAATGGTTTGTTTGAATTTGGGATAAAGACATTTTAGTTCAATTGGAAATAATGTTTCTCACTATGGCACAGGGGTCTTGGCCGTAATGAGAGAAGAAAGAAGCCAACACTCAGAGTGCAGAAGGGAAAAGAGATGAAGCAAGAGGCCACCGGGATTCCCCCCAGGGATGTCCTGTCTGGTTCCCAGGCAATTGGGATCCTCTGTGTCCTGGCTGCCATGCAAAGTCCAGTGAACTTGACCATGAGGTCCTGTTGGTTGATTCAACTTCACCAAGACTATATCTGTGTCACGTTTGACTAGTCTGTTTCTATTATGAAAGATGTTGAATCAAATTAATGTGGGAAATATCAAGAGAAGGAAAAGAAACAATAGAGCAGAAATGGGAATCAGAAAGGGAAAGTAGAGGCTATAAAAAGGAAAGAAGAGGAAGAACTGGAGAGAAATGAAAATGGCCTGATGAGTACACAGAAACAAGTATGAGTTTTAAAGTGTTGTGAATTTATAAGAGCTGAAATTACAAAATATGCAAACAGCTCACAGAACTCAGTAACAAAAAACCCAGTCAAATAATGGGTGGAAGACCTAATGATTTCTCCAAAGAAGAATGGCCAATAGGCACATGGAAAAGATGCTCATCATCGCTAATCACTGCTGCTGCTGCTGCTAAGTCATGTCAGTAGTATCCGACTCTGTGTGATGCCATAGACGGCAGCCCTCCAGGATCCTCTGTCCCTGGAATTCTCCAGGCAAGAATACTGGCGTGGGTTGCCATTTCCTTCTCCTTGCTAATCACTAGAGAAATGCAAATTAAAACTACAATGAGATACTACCTCATACCAGTCAGAATGACCATCATTAAAAATAATGAATGCTGGAGAGGATGTGGAGAAAGGGAACTGTCCTGCACTGCTATAGGAGGTAAAGTGAAAGCGGTAGTCGCTCAGCTATGTCGACTCTTTGTGACCCCATGGACTGAAGCTCGTCAGGCTCCTCTGTTCATGTAATTTTCCAGGCAAGAATACTGGAGTGGGTAGCCATTCCCTTCTCCAGCGGATCTTCCCAACCCAGGGATCGAACCCAGGTCTCCCGTATTGCACACAGATTCTTTACTATCTGAGTCACCAGGAAAAAGAGTGTTGAAGTTCCTTTAAAAACCAAAAATAGAGTTGCCATATGATCAAGTAATCCCACTCCTAGCCAAATAGCCATAGAAAACTATAATTAAAAAAAAAAATACATGCATCCTAATGTTCATAGCAGCCCTGTTTACAATAGCCGAGACATGGAAATATCACAAATGTCCATCAATAGACGAATGGATAAAAAAGATGTGGTACATTTATACAATGGAATATTACTCAGCCACAATGCCATCTGCAGCACCACGGATGGACCTACAGATTATTATCCTAAGTCAGACAGAAAGAAAGATATCATACGATATCACTTATATGCTGGATCTAAAATATGATACAAATAAACTTACTTATGAAAGAGAAACAGACTCACAGACATAGAAAACAAATTTATGGTTACCAAAGAGGAAAGGTGGGAGGGATAAATTAGGAGTTTAGGATGATCAAATACACACTACTGTATACAAAATAAACAACAAGCCCCTACTGTATAGCACAGGGAACTATAGTCAACATCCTGTAATAAACCATAACGGAAAAGGATTTAAAAAAGTATACACCTATATATATATAACTGAACCACTTTGCTGTACACCTGAAATTAACACAATGTTGTAAATCAACTATGCTTCAATTTAAAAATGAATAAATAAAAATCAAAGTGTTGTGAATTCATTCATTCAGCAAAGATGCATTGCATGTGTCTTAAATCGTTTCGGTCATTCTGACTCTTTACGACCGCATGGACTGTAACCTGCCAAACTTTTCTGTCCATGGGATTCTCCAGGCGAGAATGCTGGAGTGGGTTGCCATGCCTGTCTCCAGGGGATCTTTCCAACCCAGTGATTGAACCCAAGTCTCTTATGTCTCCTGCATTGGCAGGTGGATTCTTTACCTGGGAAGCCCAAAGATACACTAAGCACTCACCATATGCCAGGTTCCACTCCAGGTGTCAGGAATACAGCACTCAACCAAAATGACAGACAGGACCACTCTAAAAAGCTTGCATCCTGGTGGGGGGCTGGAGGGGAGGGATAGATGGTAAGCAAACACATAATTAAATAAGAGAGAAACCAGAGACTGGCGAGCATTTAGACAGCAATCTAAAATAGAGTGTGACTGAGAGACAACTTTATATTGGTTGATCAGGGAAAGGGGAAGTGAAAGTCACTCAGCTGTGTCCGACACTTTGCAATCCCATGGACTATACAGTCCACGGAATTCTCCAGACCACAGTACTGGAGTGGGTAGCTGTTCCCTTCTCCAGGGGATCTTCCTAACCCAGGGATCAAACCCAGTTCTCCCGCCTGGCAGGTGGATTCTTTGCTCTTCGAAGGACAAGAAGAGGCAACCAGTGAAGGTGGTAGAGGGCGTGGGGGGCAACGATCCAGCCTGAGGGAGGAACCAGGGCTCTAGGGCTCCAAAGAAGGCTCTGAAGCGCAGGAAGCGGGTGGCCCTGGGGGGACTTTTGGTAATGTCCAGGGACATTCTGTCCTCACAAAGTGGTGGCAGGGGGTGGTGCCACCAGCATCTAACGGTTAGAGGTCAGGGATACCACCGACCTACCATGGCAGGGGCAAACCCACAGGCAAAGGGTTATTTAAAATGTCATTGGTGCCAGGTGGAAAAACTCTGCCCTGAGACCATTCCAGCCTTGGCATCTTCAAGGTGTAGAAAACAGGAAGCCATGCTTGGAAAAGAAAAGAAGAGCACACAGGGCTATGGCACAGGGCTATGGCATCACCCGCTTTGTACGCCTTGGTGAGAAGCTGACATCTCATTCTAAATGTGGCAAGGAGCCCACAAATGTTTTAAAACTGGCCAGTAAACATGGACTCATTTATTTTTGGAGACAATCACACCGGCTTGTGTGCGGAATGTAGGGGGAGGGGCAAGTGTGAGTGAAAGAAACCAGGTGGGTGGAGAAGTGATGGCAGCTTGGATGTTCATCATGGCAGGAGAGACAGGGAAGTAAAGAGCTGAGATGGATTTCAGAGGTCAGACTCCTAGGTCTTGATGACAAAGTGAACTTAGAGGGTGAAGAAAAAAGGAATCCAAGATTCACTGACGGATTCACGGCCAGCTTCATGGGGGTGTGATCAGTGCCAAGAGACGTCCCCACCCCAGGCTGGTGGGGACCTCAGTGGAGGCTCAGGGCCACCCTGAATCCAGGTACTGGGCAGGTCCCAGCACAGAGGCTTCAATGCCCTCAGGATGGCCAGTACACTGGGGCTGGGGGCATAGCCCTGTAAGGAGGCAGAAGTCACCACCCTGTTCCTGCCCATCTTCACGTAGCCCCAGGTCTGGCAAATTCTATAGCTGGCCCTGCTTAAAAGCTATTTGGGGCAACCAGACAGTTAGTGTCATTTACCAAAACAGAAAAGAGCAGGGTGGGGTAAGAGGTGCAGTTTGGGACATATTTAACCTTGAGATGCCTGTGAGACATCTCTTGCACTGACAAGACCAAGCAGGCAATTGTGTACATCTACCTACAGCTCCCTATCTGCCTCCATGCTGGGCTTCCCTGGCAGCTCAGCTAGTAAAAATCCACCTGTAACGCGGGAGACCTGGGTTCCGTCTCTGGGTTGGGAAAATCCCCTGGAGAAGGGAACGTCTACCCACTCCAGTATTCTGGCCTGCAGAACTCCATGGACTGTATAGTCCACGAGGTCACAAAGAATCAGACACAACAGAGCGACTTTCACTTTCACTTCACCTACAGCTCAGGAAAGGTATGAAGTTGCATAGAATTCAACTGCTGGTAGATAGTGTTTAAAGCCATGAGAATGATGGTGCAGCTGTTATGGAAAACAGTAGGATGGTTCCTAACACCATTAAACACAGAATTACCAGAGAATCCAGCAATTTCAATTCTGGGCAAAAGAAGAGAAAGCAGGGACTTGGGCCCCTGTTTGTACACCCGTGTTCACAGCAATATTATTCACTGTAGCTGAAATGTGGAAACAACTCAAATGCTCAAATGCCCATTTACAGATGAAGGAATAAACAGAATGTCGTGTAGACAATGTGATATTGCATGAGTGTGTGCTCAGTTGTGTCCAGCTCTTTGTGACCCACCAGGCTCCTCTGTCAATGGGATTCTCCCGGCAAGAACACTGGAGTGGGTTACCATTTCCTCTTCCAGGGGATCTTCCCAGTCCAGGGACTGAATCCATGTCTCCTGTACTGTAGGTAGATTCTTTACCGCTGAGCCACCAGGGAAGCCCCACAATGTGATATTACTCAGTTTTAAAAGAGAAGGAAATTTCTGACACGTGTTACAACATGAATGAACTTTGAGGCCATTCGGCTCAGTGAAAGAAGCCTGTCACAAAAAGACAATACTCCACTTATGTGAGGAACTTGGAAGAGTCAAACTCATACAATGGTGGTTGCCAGGGGCTGGGAGCAGAGCGGGATGGGGAGTCAGTACTTAATGAGTGTAGAGTCCCAGTTCTGCAAGATGAAGACGTTCTGGAGGTGGATGGTGGTGATGGCCACAAAATGTGAATGCACTTAGTGCCACTGAACTGAGCACCTAGAAATGACTAAAATGGTAAATTTTGTGTTATCCACATTTTACAATTTAACAAAGAACTTATTCATTATTATTCAATGCTTCCTCTATCCTCAGCACTGTTCTAAATGCTTTCCACGTTTAAAACTCATATAACCTGGACTTCCCTGGTGGTCCAGTGGTTAAGAATCTGTCTGTCAAGGCAGGGGACACGGGTTCAAGCCCTAGCCGGAAAACATCCCTCATGCCTCGAAGCAACTAAATCTGAGTGCCACAACTACTGAAGCAAACGCTCTGGAGCCCTTGAGTCACAACTACTGAAGCCTGTGAGCCTGGAACCCATGCCCTATAACAAGAGAAGCCACTGCAATGAGAAGCCTGTGCACCGCTACTAGAGAGTAGCCCCTGTTCTCCACAGCTAGAGAAAATCTGTAGGCAACAATGACCACTCAGTGCAGCCAAAAACAAATAAATAAATAATTTAAATATTAAAAACCCCTCATACAACCCCTCATCACAGTCTCTAAGGTAGGTCTGACGTTATCAAGCCATTTTACAAACAAGGAAACTAGTGACCCCAGAGATGTTAAGGAACAGGCCTAAGCTTACCCCAGCTTCTAACTGGACAGGGTACAATTTAACTCAGGTGGTCTGGTTCCAGAGCCCAGGTTTTTTTTTTTTTTTTTAACATAATGTACTACCTGCCAACAGAGATTATGTCATATGCTATAAGAATACACATTTCACAATAAAACACTAATTTTTAAAGTTAAAGGCTGAATTTATGGCCCACAAGCAGCTAGGTCCTGGCTTTTCATCATATTCCAACATCACTTCCCAGCATAGAGCCTGGCATTGCAGATGCAATGAGAAATCATCCAGAGGTGATCACTGTACCGTGTCTGAGAAAACCACTCTATGATCAGAGACACTTTTAGGAAATACATACCAGAGGGTCTCCTCTGAGTGTGAAAAGGTCAGGATCCCTCACGGGCCCTTTCCTGGTCCTTAGGAGGATTCAGCCTGGACTCAGCCAGCAGGGGGGCAGGAGGCCAGGAGGGTAGGGCCCCAGTCCCAGGACAGGTAGGCCTGGGTGAGAGAGGTGCAGATCTTTGGCCTGAGAGAGAGGCAGTTTCTGGGCTATTTTTAAGTTGCTCTGCTGTTATCAGTTAAACCTCTTGAGCAGAAACAACACCAAGGCCACAGAAACTCCAGGCCTGCAGCTAGGAAAAATATGGTGGTTGGACCATGATATACAAAAGTTCTCATTTATGAAGCAAAGTTGGAGCTGGCTGGCAGAGGGTAGGTAAAAACCACTCATGTAGATTCACTCTAGAAGTCAGAATTCCCTTGCTCAGAAACACATCCCAGGGACCTCCCTGGTGACCCAGTGGCTAAGACTGCACTCCCAATGCAGGGGGCCCGGATTCCATCCCTGGTCAGGAAACTGGATCCCACACGCCACAACTAAGAGTTTGCCTGCCGCAGCTAAGACCCAACGCAGCCAAAGAAATAAAAACAAATAAATATTAAAAAAGAAAGGAACAAATACATCCCAGATTGTCAGGAACCCACGGCCAGTGTCAGCTCTGGGCGAGCCTGAGTCACTGAAGTGGAGAGAATGCAGGAAAGGGCCAGGTGACAAGGATGCAAAACGTCCTCTTGGCTCAAGTCTTAGGCGATTGGAAAAGGGTAAGCAGCCTTAGATTGATCTCAAGGCCAGAATCTCCATATCCGAATGGCTCTTTCAGACACGGGGAGGCCTAGGCCCCAGAGCAGTGAGCAGACAGCCCCCCTCAGGTGGACTTTAAGGTGACCCATAGCCACTGCCTTTGAGTATCCTTACCTCTCAGGCCCATTCATGTGGTGGGAAGGACCCTGACCTCCACGACGGGAGCTGGGTCAGACGTTCTGGGTGGGCAAGACCAGCCCTCGTCACCAAGGAGTTTCAGCTGAATACAGCATTAGCACAGGCCAGGGAAAACGTTTTGTTTAACTTATCAGAAATGGCTAAATTTATAGGAAGGGAGGCAGAGAAACTAGACTGTTCCATCATCTTCACTTCCATTCTTCCCACTTTTCAAAGAAATTTCGAAAACATTTTTAATAGTAAATCTCAGCACTCATTAGCTATGTCTTTTTAAATTTAATTTTGAAAATCTTAGCTGTGCTGGATCTTCACAGCCTGGGGAGGCTGTGTTCTCTTGCTTATTGGGTTGTCATTTCCTAGGGATGATGTTAACATGTTGGTTTGTTCTTTTGGTATTTGCCTTGCTTTGAGGAAGGATCAGAGAACTGAAGTATTAAAATTTAGGAGAAAACCATAGCTGGTGAAGTACTTCCCTGGTGGCCCAGTGGTTAAGAATCTGCCTTCCAATGCAGGGCACACAGGTTTGATCCAGATCCCACACGCCATGGAGCAACAAAACCCGTGAGCCATAACTAGAGAAAGCTGAGAACACAGTTCACATTTAAAGCAGTCTTGCTTTTTTCTTTTACACTTGATCAGACTCATTTCCTAACGTGGTTAAAAATTATTCATCGAGGTGTTGAACAGCGACAGAATACTACAAGGTGTTTCACGTGGTCATGTATCTAACCCAATTGTAGGAAGCAACACTGAGGTTGTTTCCAGCCTTTCACGATTACAAATGACACTGACAAACATCTCTGGTTTATATCCTAGTCTGCGTTTCCGAGCATTTCTTTAGGGGAGATTCTATTAGTGAGAGGACTATCTAATGTATGTATACTAGTTCTGAAGGCTTTGGAAACACAGGAAAAAAGCTGCTTTTTTCAGATTCTGTGACTTCATGGGTCAGGCCCTCCCCCGATACTAATCCAGCATTTAGCCCTATGTTCTTACCAAGGTATCTTTGCCCCTCACCACCTTTCCACCCAAGCACAATTACTACCTCCGTTAATTACAGGCTGCTATGATAGGTATGAGGGATGAAAAGGCACCACAGCTGCTACTGGGTGAAAAAGGTGAGGAGGGGTGTAGAAATGCTTGCGTTTACGAAGCGCTTTTCCTCCAAAGAGCTCAAAGGTTTTCTGAGACATGGTCTCATTAATCTCCACAAGTCTGTTATTTTTCCTTCTGATACAGGTCCAAACTTAAACCTTATTTGTTGGCTTGTATTTATCCACTCATTGTGTGCCAGCTTTCACGATGTTCCTAAAGTAGCTATTATATTTGGGATTTCTGGTTCACACGGATGACAAAAAAGCCCCATTGCTCACCCTAAGAGGAAGGACAATTGGTCTCATTTTAAGAACAAACAGTGGACTTCCCTGGTGGTTCACTGGTGAAGAATCCACCCGCCAATGCAGAGACACAGGTTCCATCCCTGGTCCAGGAAGATCCCACGTGCCTCGGGGCAACTAAGCCTGTGCGCTGCAACTCCTGAGCCTGAGCTCTAGAGACTGTGCTCGCCAACAAGAGAAGCCACCGCAAGGAGAAGCCAGTGCGTCACGACTAAAGAGTAGCCCGCTCACAACAACGAAGACCCTGCGTAGCCAAAAATTAATACATAAACACATTTACATTTAAAAAAAGAAAGAAAGAATGAACAGAGACACTAAGTAACCCAGCACAGAGTGAAAGAGTGAAAGGAAGACTGAGGGCAGAAGCCCTACATGACAGCTGTATACGAGGCAGGTTGCTTTCTTGCCAGGTTGCTTGCTTATACCTTTTGCATGAATTCAGTCACAATTTCTGACTTCGCAGATATCCTGGAACGAATTGTGTTAGATGGAATATTGGCTTAGCCAAAGATGTCCACCTCCTAGCCACAGAACCTGTGAATACATTACATGGCAAAATCAGATATGATTAAATTAAGGATCTTGAGAAAGTAAACCTATTTGGATGGCATCACTGACTCAATAGACATGAATCTGAGCAAGCTCCAGGAGATAGTGGAGGACAGGGAAGCCTGGCGTGCTGCAGTCCATGGGGTTTGCAGAGTCAGACATGACTGAGTGACTGAACAAATTCTGGATAATGGGTATAATCACAAGCATCCTTATAAGAGGGAGGCAAAACTTTTATATATCAAAGGATACTATTGGATTGACATATATACACTACTATACAAGGAATGGGCTTCCCTGGTAGCTCAGACAGTAAAGAATATGCCTGCAATATAGGAGACCCGGGTTTGATCCCTGGGCCGGGAAGGTCCCTGGAGAAGAGAATGGCTATCCACTTCAGTATTCCTGCTGGAGAATTCCATGGACAGCGGGGCCTGGTAGGCTAGAGTCCACGGGGTCTCAAAGAATCAGACACAACCAAGCAACTTTCACTTCACTTCACTTCATATAAAGAATAAAGAATACATAGTCTGAGTGAACTCCAGGAGTTGGTGATGGACAGGGAGTTGGATGCTGCGATTTATGGGGTCGCAGAGAGTCGGACACGACTGAGCGACTGAACTGAACTGAACTGAGCACAGGCAATTCTACTCGGTGCTCTGTGGTGACCTAAAGGTGAAGGAAATCCAAAAAAGAGGGGATATATGTATAGGAATGACTGATTCACTTTGCTGTACAGTAGAAGCAACTATACTCCAATGAAAACAAAAAGGACACTATTAAGAGTGAAAAGACAAACCAAGAATGGAAGAATATAGCAGCTAACTGTATGTCTGATAAGGAATTAATATCCAGAATGTGTAAAGAACTCCTACACCTCAACAACAAAAAGACAAACAACCCAATTAAAAACGGACTTAATAGACATTTCTTCAAAGAAGAGAAACAAATGGCCAAGAAGCACATGAAAGATGTTCTATATCATTAGGCATTAAAGAAATCAAATCCACAACAAGAAACTACCTCACATGCACTGGGATGACTATAATCATAAAGATAGACAATAACAAATGTTGGTGAGGATGTGGAGAAATTGGAACCCACACACACTGCTGGTGGGAATGTAAAATGATCCAGCTACTGTGGAAAATCAGTTCAGCAGCTCCTGAAAAAACTAAATGTTGCATTTTCCTATAATCCCACAATTCCATGCTTTTTAGTTTGAAATAAAATCAAAGAAAGAAACGAAAACAGGAACTTAAACGGATACTTGCACTCCAGTGTTCACTGCAGCACTGTTCACAACATTGAAAGTAACGGAAATAAGCCAAGTGTTCATCAACTGCTGAGCAGATAAACAAAATGCGGCATACATGTTCAGTGAAATATCATTCAGCCACCAAAGGAATGAAGTTATGGGGACTTCCCTGGTGTTCCAGTGGCTAAGACTCTGAGCTCCCAATGCAGGGGGTCTAGGTTTGATCCCTGATCAAGGAACTAGATCCCACATGCCTCAATGAAAGGTCCTGCATGCCACAACTAAGACCGAGCACAGACAAAGATTTTTTTTTTTAAAGGAATGGAAGTTCTAGGATATGCTACAACACAGATGAACATTGAAAATACTACATTGGGTAAAAAAAACAAACACAAAAGGATAAACGCAGCCTGACTCCAGTTACGTGACATACATACAATAGGCAGAGTCACAGAGACAGCTGGGAAGAGCAGGGAATGGAGTTACTGCTTAATGGGCAGAGTTTCAGCCTGGGCCAGGAAGGGTTTTGGAAACAGTGCTGAGGGTTATATACTACACTGTGCATGTAATTAATGAATTGTACACTTCAAAAAATGGTTAGGTGCGAAATTTTATGGTATATATATTTTATATTTTACAACAATCAAAGTAAAGAGGGAGTCAAGAGGGTCAGTTCAGTTCAGTTCAGTCGCTCAGTCGTGTCCGACTGTTTGCAAAGAGACGCGCAGTGGTGAGCAGAGACTGGAGTGATGTCCTTTGAGGAGTGGAGCCATGAGCCGAGGAAGGCAGGCAGCCTCCAGAAATAGGTAAGAAGACAGATTCTCTCTGGAGCTTCCAACATCTTGATTTCAGCCTTCTAAAACTCCTATGGCGCTTCTGACCTCCAGAACAGTAAAATAATAAATTATGTTGCTTTAAGCCTCTAAGTTTGCGGTAATTTGTTTCAGTTGTTACAGCAGCCGCAGGAAACTAATGTTGTTGCGGTTGTTTAGTCACTAAGTTGTGTCTGAACCTTTGCAACTCCATGGACTGCAGCCCGCCAGGCTCTTCTGTCCTCTACAGGGGTATGAGGAAACTAATACCCAGACATAAAATCTTATTACAGGCTTCCCAGTGGTAAAGAATTCGCCTACCAATCAGGAGATATGAGATGCAGATTCAATTCCTGGGTCAGGAAGATCCCCCGGAGAAACAGCAACCCACTCCAGTGTTCTTGCCTGGAAAATTTCATGGACAGAGGAGCCTGGCAAGCTACAGTCCCTGGAGTTGCACAGAGTCAGACACGACTGAGCACAGCAGCACAAGAGCTATATATAATATGATTAACTTCACAGAACCTACAGGGCCTTCATATCCAGCCAGGTGTCTCTCAACTCTGTCTCCTAACACCAAGATCTTGATTCCTAGGCATATCCCAGTGGTATTTCTCTAAAATCACCAAACCACAATCTTGGGGTTCAATTGGGTTCAATCCCTAAGATTGTCTGTGCTGAATTCAATAACGCTGCTTTTTATCCACTGATCACCCTTACATGACTTTGCTCCATGAATCTGATCAATGCTAATCAAGTTTCAGCCAGGTGCAGCCAGGTGCAGCTGTGGCTCCGTCACCTGCGCTCCAAGCCACGAGTTATGGATGCTGTCCACATTGTGGCACTGGGCGGATACAAAGGCTCTGCCAGTTGGGGGTGGGGTTACAGCCAGAGATACAGACTTAACCATCATCTCCATGGAGCTGTGGTCCATGGTGGAGGCAGTGGGTTTTCTGACAATCACAGTGGTGCCTCGTCCCCCTTTTTAAAAACTGTGGTGATAGACACAGACCAAGGAGGAAGGGTAAACAGGTTGGAAGGCAGGTGCCCTGGGGCAGTATTTAGCACTCAGCCAACTCACTTCTTCCCAAGAGTGACCTGAGCAGTGTTTGGTTTCTTGCATTTTGCTTACGGTCTAAGTAAATAAAGGAAAAGTGGTAAATCCACTTGCCCTTTCTTTCTTCCTGTTCTCCCCATGAAAATCACAAGTCATACACAGTGGATTGGTAAACAACCAACCAAAGATCCTGTCAAAAAAGAGCCAGGGAGAAAGTGAACAGAAGTCTGACAATCTGCTACTGCCACTTAAGAGAACGTTTCTCCAAATCACTTATTTTTTAATTACAGAAGGAAAGCATGTTTACTGTAAACAATTTGGAAAGCAGAGAAAAACACACAGGAAAAAAAATGCAAATTATCTATAATTTTACCATCTCTTTTTTTGGCAATACCATGTGACTTGTGGGATCTTAGTCCCAGGCCAGGTATTAAACTCAGGCCCCCAGCAGTGAAATGTGGCATCCTAACAACACTGGACTGCCAGGGGATTCCCTGTAATCTCACTGTCTTGAGATAATACTGTCCCATCTCTAACACCCTCTACACTCTAACTCTGCCTTATTTGGGTTCATAGTTTTGTTAGATTACTATTACTATTATTGTTGTGGTGGTTGTTACTTATTGTCTGACCACCTCAGTAGAACACAAAGTCCATGAAAGAAGGGAATTTTCCTCCCTGAGAACCAAGAATGGTGCTCAATAAATGTTTGTTAAATGAAAAATATTTGAAAAGACACATGCACCCCAATGGCAGGACTATTAATATTTACAATAGCCAAGACATGGAAGCAACCTAAATGTGCATCAATAAATTAATGGATAGAGAAGAAGTGGTACATATATACAATGGAATATTACTCAGCCATAAAAAAGAAAGAATGCCAATTGGCATTACAACATGGATGGACCTAGAGCTTGTCATACTGAGTGAAGTAAGTCAAATGGAGAAAGACAAACACCATATGATATCACTTATATGTGGAATCTAAAAAAATGGTACAAATGGACTTACAAAAGAGAAATAGAGTCACAGATGCAGAAAGCAAATTTGTGGTTGCCAAAGGTTAAAGCAGGGAGGCATAAATTGGGAGATTGGGATTGACATATACATACTACTACATATAAAATAAATAGTAAGGACCTACTGTACAGCACAGAATCTAAAAAAGAGTGGACATATGTATGTGCATACCAGATTCACTTTGCTGTACATCAGAAACTAATACAACATTGTAAATCAACTCTACTTCAATAAAAATTAATTAAAAAATACTTTGGCATATCAGCTTTTAATCACTTTTCTAAAAAAATATATGTACGTAAATTATGTTTATACAATATTATTTTTGTTACTTTTAAAAATCATTCTGGGAATGTCCCTGGTGCCCCAGTGGTTAATGCTCTGTGCTTCCACTGCAGAGAGTACAGGTTCCATCCCTGGTAGGGGAACTAAGATCTCACATGCCAAATGGCACAGTCAAAACTTAAAAAAAAAAAATAGAGAAGTTTAATAAACTAAAGTAAAATAAAATACCTTTCTATCATCAAGGGCCCCCAAAGAGAATATCTGAAATGCTCACGGTCTGAAAAGCTGTGCCCAGATGACCTCAACTGCACATTTCTTCTTGGGATGAATTTTAAAGCAGCAGCTTTGGAGACAGGCCTTGGAGAACAAATGACATCATTGTTTCAGCCTTTAATGGTGCACCTGGCTTATGTGCTTTCCCCTTAGAGTCACGCAGCTGCCAGCGTGTGCACGGGTACACTTGAACAGGTGAGTAGGTTGCCTGGGAGGTAGGATTGAGCAGGATGGATCCTATAGAAAGTCAAGGGTGTAAGGGCACCAAAGAGCAAGTACAAAATTAAAGCATGTGAATGGGTAATGACTGGACTCTGCAGCACCCTCTGTTCCTCAACCTCAGATCCTAAGGTACAACTGTGTTCTGTAAGATTAATTTCTTTCTATGGCTAAACCAGTAATTAGAAAAAAAAATTAAACATACTGGGTCAGGACTTGAGCAAGTCATTTAATAAGCCTCTCATCCTTGGAGAAAAGTTTGAGAAATGTGGATTAAAACATAACCCAGAAGCTTTTTAGCAGAAGACCTTTCATTGATGCAAACAAAGCTGTTGTGGAGTTGAAAACTCAATGATGAGACTCTATGAGCCATCAACTGTGGTGCACTGGGCATAGCCACTTCCACTGTCAAAAGTGTTTGATGAATTCGAATACAGTAAAAGAGGCTTATAGCATATTGAAAAGCAGAGATATTACTTTGCCAACAAAGGTCCATCTAGTCAAGGCTATGGTTTTCCCAGAGGTCTTGTATGGATGCGAGAGTTGGACTGTGAAGAAAGCTGAGCACCGAAGAATTGATGCTTTTGAACTGTGGTATTGGAGAAGACTCTTGAGAGTCCCTTGGACTGCAAGGAGATCCAACCAGTCCATTCTAAAGGAGATCAGTCCTGGGTATTCACTGGAAGGACTGATGATAAAGTTGAAACTCCAGTACTTTGGCCACCTCATGCGAAGAGTTGACTCATTGGAAAAGACCCTGATGCTGGGAGGGATTGGGGGCAGGAGGAGAAGGGGACGACAGAGGATGAGATGGCTGGATGGCATCACCAACTCGATGGACGTGAGTCTGAGTGAACTCCGGGAGTTGGTGATGGACAGAGAGGCCTGGTGTGCTGATATTCATGGGGTTGCAAAGAGTCGGACACGACTGAACGACTGAACTGAACTGAACTGAAGCCTCAGTTGGAGAATTTTGAGCATTACTTTGTTAGCGTGTGTGATGAGTGCAATTGTGCGCTAGTTTGAACATTCTTTGGCATTGCGTTTCTTTGGGATTGGAATGAAAACTGACCTTTTCCAGTCCTGTGGCCACTGCTGTAATACCAATGCATAATACTTAAGAAGGTCTCCAGCACCCAGGCCTCATCACCAGCTCTCATTCTTCTAACTCAGTCCTTTTCTGTCCAGTATCTCATCTTCTATCTGCTTAAGAGCATCCTCTCAAAGCCCTCCTGTCCTTCCAAGGTGCAGCCACTAGACACAGGCTTTCTTAGGACCAGATTAATGTTTACTTATCATTATAAAACCATTAGCATGAGGAAGGGCCCATTCCATTCACCTACATGATTGGCTATCTCACAGTCTTCCAGCCAAAAACGCCATCATGGCAGCCCCTTCCTCATTCTCCTTGCTGTTTCTGCACTATGTCCTGCAGGCTGGTAACAGACCTTAACTTCTGTTTCCACTAACCAACCGTGTTCTGTTTCCACTAACCAACCCTCAAACTCCTCTTCTCCATAGCAACTCAGTTCTCCTGCTGAGTACTCTCCAACAAGATCACTAAGGATTTTTAAAAATTGATTAATTAATTAATTTGGGTGAGCCAGGTGTTAGTTGCCACATGCAGGATCTTTAGCTGCAACATATGAACTCTTAATTGCAGCATGTGGGACTAGTTCCCTGACCAGGGATTGAACCTGGGCCCCCTGCATTGGGAGCTCAGAGTCTTAGCCACTGGATCACCAAGGAAGTTCGAAGATCATTAAGGATTTTGGGTGCAGGGAAACTGGTCTTTTTTGGCAAAGGGTATCCATACGAATGTAAATGAGCAAGGAAGAGGAAATCTATGATTGATCTCAAAATTATCAGTCAGACCTGCATTCATCAGTGGTGAGAATGCACGTGGGAAGAGCAAGTTTTAATCCCTCTTAATCACATAGAATTTATGCACAAATGGACTTAATGAATGACTTGTTTGTAAGTAGAAGCACACTGGTACAGTTACATCAAGTGATAACTGGTTGAGCAACTTTACCAAAAGATATGGGCTGGTAGACCCAATGTCAATATTTCCTTTTGTTAAAACATGATTTTTAAAAATTGAGGTATAGTTGGTTTATAATATGAACCAGTTTCCAGTGTACAAGACAGATTCAAAAATGTTATAGTTTATACTCCATTTATAGTTATTAAAAAGTATTGGCTATATTCCTTGTGCTGTGCACTATATCCTTGTAGTAGCTTACTTATTTTATATATAGTAGTTTGTATTTCTAAATCCCCTACCGCCATCATGCCCAACCCTCTTCCCTCTCCCCAGAAGCAATCACTAGTTTTCTCTCTGTATCTGTCTTGTTATATTCACTAGCTTGCTTTATTTTTTAGATTCTACATATAGGTAATAATAAATAGTATTTGTCTTTCTCTAACTTACTTCACTAAGCATAACATTCTCTATGACCATCCACATTATAGCAAATAGCAGAATTTCTTTTTTATGGTTGAGCAGTACTCCATTGTGCGTATATACCATCTTTATCCATTCACCTATTGATACATTTAGGTTGCTTCCATATCCTGGCAACTGTAACCCATGCCAGTTTAAAGTGAGGTCTCTGCTGTTGCTGCTGCTGCTAAGTCGCTTCAGTCGTGTCCGACTCTGTGTGACCCCAGAGATGGCAGCCCACCAGGCTCCCCCGTCCCTGGGATTTTCCAGGCAAGAACACTGGAGTGGGTTGCCATTTTCTTCTCCAATGCATGAACGTGAAAAGTGACTCTAATGCTTACTAAATCTTCATTTCTGCCCTGTTCATGCCTTTCCAATTTGTGAAGGGATAAGAAAATCAGTGGTGAAGGATTACTTTAAGTAAGAATCAGGGTTCCCGTACAAATATAAAATGAACATGTGTCCATTAACTAACTTATTAAATAACAATGAGGCAGTAAAACATTACAACTGGCTCCAAGGGAAACCCAGAGAAGGGACACAGATAAAAGCAATCAGAGATACTGAAATAAATTTGCTAATAGATGGAAGACTAGCGGCTTCTCTCATAGGGTGAAACACAATTGCATGGCCACCAGACAAAATTCACTTGCCAAAATTCTTCTCATTAGAATCATGTGTTTTCTTCAATTTGTAGTTGCAAAATAGTCTAACCAAAAACAGTGAAAGACACAGACCCCTGTAAAATCAGACAACCCAAGGAGAATCTGCTAGATGATACCTAGCAATTTCACTGAATGGAAACAGTCATCTTTTTGCCTGTTTCAAAGCCTTTCACAATTTTTTCCTGACAATAAGAGGAAACAATAATCACAAAGCAATCTGAGGTCTTGTGCAGGTCCAAGAACAAGTGGAGAATAGAAAAGCCTGTACCTTAGCAGCAGCACATGCAGGAATGGCTTAGGAGTTTAAATCAGAATTATATTCAGTGTGATGAGTGCCTGTATTATACTCAGAGCATGACTGCCAAAAAATTCTTAAATTTTTCTTTACACTTCAGGTATCTTCTGTATAATAAGAGAAGGAAAGGGCCCGCTCTGGTCAGCTGTGATCAGACAACTGGGTTCCAGGTACCACATTTTACAAGAACTAGAGACAGTCCGGAAGCTAAAGGAATGTGGGCTGGTGAAGGAAACCAAGAATATCTGGTCTAGAGAAGACAAAGCTCAGACAGGAATGGGATAGCTGGGGCTTCCCTGGCAGTCCAGAGGTTAAGACTCTGTGCTTCCAATATAGGGGACACGGGTTCAATCCCTGATCGGGGATCACATGCCAAATGACCAAAAAATAAAAGTAAAAAAATAAAATAGAAAGGAACAGGATGAGTTCAGTTCAGTCGCTCAGTCATGTCCGACTCTTTGCGACCCCATGAATCTCAGCACACCAGGCCTCCCTGTCCATCACCAACTCCCGGAGTTCACTCAGACTCATGTCCATCGAGTCAGTGATGCCATCCAGCCATCTCATCCTCTGTCATCCCCTTCTCCTCCTGCCCCCAATCCCTCCCAGCATCAGGGTCTTTTCCAATGAGTCAACTCTTCACATGAGGTGGCCAAAGTACTAGAGTTTCAGCTTTATCATCAGTCCTTCCAAAGAACACCCAGGACTGATCTCCTTTAGAATGGACTGGTTGGATCTCCTTGCAGTCCAAGGGACTCTCAAGAGTCTTCTCCAACACCACAGTTCAAAAGCATCAATTCTTCGGTGCTCAGCTTTCTTTACAGTCCAACTCTTACATCCATACATGACCACAGGAAAAACCATAGCCTTGACTTCGTTGGCAAAGTAATGTCTCTGCTTTTGAATATGCTATCTGGGTTGGTCATAACTTTCCTTTCAAGGAGTAAGCATCTTTTAATTTCATGGCTGCAATCACCATCTGCAGTGATTTTGGAGTCCAAAAAAATGAAGTCTGAGACTGTTTCTTCATCTATTTCCCATGAAGTGATGGGACCAGATGCCATGACCTTAGTTTTCTGAATGTTGAGCTTTAAGCCAACTTTTTCACCCTCCTCTTTCACTTTCATCAAGAGGCTTTTTAGTTCCGCTTCACTTTCTGCCATAAGGGTGGTGTCATCTGCATATCTGAGGTTATTGATATTTCTCCTGGCATACTTGATTCCAGCTTGTGCTTCTTCCAGCCCAGCGTTTCTCATGATGTACTCTGCATATAAGTTAAATAAGCAAGGTGACAATATACAGCCTTGACGTACTCCTTTTCCTATTTGGATCCCATCTGTTGTTCCATGTCCAGTTCTAACTGTTGCTTCCTGACCTGCATATAGGTTTCTCAAGAGGCAGGTCAGGTGGTCTGGTATTCTCATCTCTTTCAGAATTTTCCACAGTTTATTGTGATCCACACAGTCAAAGCCTTTGGAACAGGATAAACTAAGCTAAGCTAAGTCACTTCAGTCGTGTCTGACTCTGTGCGACCCCATAGACGGCAGCCCACCAGGCTCCCCTGTCCCTGGGATTCTCCAGGCAAGAACACTGGAGTGGGTTGCCATTTCTTCTCCAATGCGTGAAAGTGAAAAGTGAAAGTGAAGTCGCTCAGTCGTATCCAACTCTTTGCGACCCCATGGACTGCAGCCTACCAGGCTCCTCCATCCATCGGATTTTCCAGGCAGGAGTACTGGAGTGGGGTGCCATTGCCTTCTCCGTTGGAACGGGATAGCTGTCTTTAAATCCTTACAGGACAAATGGGAATGAAGGCTTAAGAAAAACCTGCCTAAATAATAATCCAATGAACGGTGATGTTGACAACATCAGTCAAGATTTATTGAGCTTTACTCTCTGGCAAACCCTGAGCTAACCACTTTACAAGTGTCATCTCATTTAATCTTCATAACAAGGAAAACTTAGTGGCCAAGTCTGGACTTGGCAGACAGAGACATCAAGCTTTGGATGGAACCAAAGGCCTTTAAGGCCCTTTGAGCTTGGAGATCACATGGCTGTGTGTTGCTCTTTTGCTCAAAGATCTCCAATGGATCCCTATTGGCTACTATATTAGGTATACATTTCTCAGCCTAGCAACAAAGACATTTCATGGGATGGCCCACATTACTGTCTCTGTTTGTCACCTGGATACTAATACCCAAAATGTATTCAAATCAGTCATGTCAGGTACTTTATTCAACCAACCCTTTTTCAACTCAACTAACCCTCCACGATTCTACCCATGTCTTTCCATCCCCAATGCTACCTCTTCCGCAAAGCCATTCAATATCTCTTTTTCCTCCTCTCCTACCATCTCTCTGCACTCCTTCCACCACGTGCTGCCCACTGTCATAGTTAATAAGTACTTGTTTGATCTCTTCTACCAGTTCGCAAACTCCTTGAGGGGAGGGATACTGGACATCAAATGTCAGAAATAATGTTTTCAAAGCAACTAGAAAGACATAAAAAAGTGAGAGGTCAAACAAAAGAGAAAATTGTACGAGCATATCTGTGTAGAATGGCCCAAGAAGGAGGGTGGGATGTAGATAGGAAAGAAGGAGCTTGGGGAACTTTCCAAGGCAAGAGGAACAATCCCAGGTCCTTCACCAGGGAGCAATTTCTGGAACGCCTCCGTCTTATAGGTATTCCCATGAGATGGCAGGGCAGTCAGGGCTCCCTCCCTTTGTTACCTAGACCCCAAGAGCAAGTCCAAAGGGTTTGATAAATGACTGACTTATTTACTATGGTTGGCATCAGAAGTGGACAAATATGTTTGGGTCCAGATTATAGAAGGCCTTGAGCATCAAAACAAGGGGAGTGCCTACAGATCCTGGACAGGAAAGTGACTTCTCTAAATGATTCTAACAGTCTTGTACGTGTTTTTTTAAATATGCTTGTACAATTTTCTCTTTTTGTTTGACCTCGCATTCTCCTGTCTTTCTAGTTGCTCTGAAAACATTATTTCTGACATTTGATGGTTTTGTGTTTCCTCTGCTTTTTATCATCTCCCACCTAGACCACCCAGGCTTCCCTGGTGGCTCAGCTAGTGAAGAAACCCCCTGCAGCGCGGGAGACCTTGGTTTGACCCCTGGGTTGGGAAGATCTGCTGGAAAAAGGGAAAGGCTACCCACTCCAGCATTCTGGCCTGGAGAATTGCATGGACTGTATTAGTCCATGGGGTCACAAAGAGTCGGACATGATTGAGCAACTTTCAATTCACCTGGACCTAGAATACACTTTTCCCCTACTCCAAGGACATAAAAATGTCATTGGCCAATTTCCCTTCCCCTCAAATCCATAAGAGCCTCTCGCCAAGTCTGCTTTTCTCTTGAGAGTTTTCCCTTTCTCCTCTCTCTTAGTTGTTCCATTGCACCAAGTCTGTCATGTACTCGGGTTTGGGGTTCTCTGGCTCCTGTCATGGAGGTCTGACTCTTCCTGTGGGAGACTGCAGAGAAAGTGAACCTACCCAGCGAACAATAGGATCTCCTCACTAACCAGTGGGTTGCCTGCACTTTTTATATCTCTTTTCCAGAACCACAGAAAGGGGAGCGGTAGCCACCTTCTCCCCAACCCTCAGGAGCTGGGAGCGCTCCTGGAATTTGGGCCATCTCACCAAATGCAAGTAACATGAAGATGGTGTTATGAGCTGCCACTTCATTGTCAGTCCTCAAAACAACCCTCCCACATGGGTTACTACCCCTCTGCCACTGACAGAGATGCAACGTGGGGAAAATGAAGAGCCCTGATATCCCAGAGCTAGTGAGTGACAGAGTCAGGAATCAAACTCTAGCCTTACTGACCCCACAGGTATACCTTACCCTAGACTTCATGTTTTGATATTTTTCACTGGGCTTAGAAGACTTGCATTTCTTTAACGTGTTGACCTTGCAAAAATTTCAAAAAGTAAAAACAAACTGCTCCGTTAAAAAAGTCACATCTCTTACATGTAGCTGTCCAGTTTTCCCAGCACCATTTATTGAAGAGGCTATCTTTGCCCCATTGTATATTCTTGCCTCCTTTGTCAAAAATAAGGTACCCATAGGAGCAGGGGTTTATTTCTGGACTTTCTATCCTGTTCCATTGGTCTATATTTCTGTTTTTGTGCCAGTATATATTTCTGTTTTTGTGCCAGTACCATACTGTCTTGATGACTGTAACTTTGTGGTATAATCTGAAGTAAGGAAGGTTGATTCCTCCAGTTCCGGTCTTCTTTCTCAAGACTGCTTTGGCTATTCGGGGTCTTTTGTGTATCCATATGAATAGGGAAATTTTTTGTTCTAGTTCTGTAAAAAATTTCATTGGTAATTTGATAGGGATCACATTGCATTTGGTAGTATAGTCATTTTCACAATATTGATTCTTCCTATCCAGGTACATGGAATATCCCTCCATCTGTCTATGTCATCTTTCTTTCATTAGTGTCTTATAATTTCCTGTGTACAGTTCTTTTGTCTTCTTAGGTAAGTTTATTCCTAGATATTTAATTCTTTTTGTTGCAATGGAGAATGGGATTGATTACTTAATTTCTCTTTCTGATTTTTCATTGTTAGTATATAGAAATGCAAGTGATTTCTGTGTATTGATTTTGTATCCTGCAACTTTGTTAAATTCACTGATTAGCTCTAGCAATTTTCTGATACTATCTTTAGGATTTTCTATGTGCAGTATCATGTCATCTGCAAACAGTGAGAGCTTTACTTCTTTTCTGACCTGGATTCCTTTTATTTCTTTTTTTCTCTGATTGCTATAGCTAGAACTTCCAGAACTATGTTGAATAAGAGTGGTGAAAGTGGACACACTTGCCTTGTTCCTAATCTTAGGGAGAATGCTTTCAGTTTTTCACCACTGAGAATAATGTTTGCTGTAGGCTTATTATATATGGCCTTCACTATGTTGAGGTAGCTTGCTTCTATGCCTATTTTTTAAAGAGTTTTAATCATAAATGGGTGCTGAATTTTGTCAAAGGCTTTTTCTGCATCTATTGAGATGATCATATGATTTTTATCTTTCAATTTGTTAATATCGTATATCACATTGATTGATTTGCATATGTTGAAGAATCCTTGCATCCCTGGGATAAACCCAACTTGATCATGGTTATGAGCTTTTTTATGTGTTGCTGAATTCTGTTTGCTAAAATTTTGTTGAGGATTTTTGCATCTATGTTCATCAGTGCTATTGGTCTGTAGTCTTCTTTTTTTGTGTTGTCTTTGTCTGGTTTTGGTATCAGGGTGATGGTGGCCTCGTAGAATGAGTTTGGAAGTGTTCACTTCCTAACATCATACACAAATATAAACTCAAAATGGATTAAAGACCTAAATGTAAGACCGGAAACTATAAAACTCTTAGAGGAAAACATAGGCAAAACACTTGATGACATAAATCAAAGCAAGGTCCTCTATGACCCACCTTCTAGAGTAATGGAAATAAAAACAAAGGTAAACAAGTGGGACCTGATTAAATTTAAAAGCTTTTTCATAGCAAAGGAAACTATAAGCAAGGTGAAAAGACAACCCTCAGAGTGGGAGAAAATAATAGCCAACGAAACAACTGACAAAGGATTAATTTCCAAAATATACAAGCAGCTCATACAACTCCATACCAGAAAAACAAACAACCCAATCAAAAAGTGGGGAAAAGACCTATAAACAGACATTTCTCCAAAGAAGGCATACAGATGGCTAACAAACACATGAAAAGATGCTCAACAGCGCTCATTATTAGAGAAATGCAAATCAAAACTACAATGATATATCACCTCACACTGGTCAGAATGGCTATTATCAAAAACTCTACAAACAACAAATGCTGGAGAGGGTGTGGAGAAAAGGGAACACTCTTGCACTGTTGGTGGGAATGTAAATTGATACAGCCACTATGGAAGATGGTATGGAGATTCCTTTAAAACACTAGGAATAAAACCACTATGTGACCCAGCAATCCCACTCCTAGGCATATACCCTGAGGAAACCAAAACTGAAAAAGACACATGTATCCCATTGTTCACTGCAGCACTATTTACAATAGCTGGGACATGGAAGCAACCTAGATGCCCATTGACAGATGAATGGATAAAGAAGTTGTGGTACATATACACAATGAAAATTACTCACCCATAAAAAGGAATGCCTTTGAGTCAGTTGTAATGAGGTGGATGAACCTAGAACCTATTATACAGAGTGAAGTAAGTCAGAAAGAGAAAGATAAATACCATACTTTAATGCATATATATGGAATCTAAAAACTGATACTGAATAATTTACTTACAGGGCAGCAGTGGAGAAAAAGACATAGAGAATAAACTTATGGACATGGGGAGAGGGAGGGAGAGGGTGAGATGTATGGAAAGAGTAACATGGAAGCTTACATTACCATATGTAAAATAGATAGCCCATGGGAATTTGCTGTATGGCTCAGGAAACTCAAACACGGGCTCTGTATCAACCTAGAGGGGTGGGGTGGGGAAGGAGATGGCAGGGAAGCTCAGAAGGGAGGGGATGTGTGTGTACCTATGGTTGATTCATGTTGAGGTTTGACAGAAAACAACAAAATTCTATAAAGCAATTATCCTTCAATTAAAAAAAATTAATTAAAAAAAAGTCACACCTCCCATTTGCAGCAATGTGGAGGGACCTTGAGATTATCATACTAAGCAAAGTAACCCAGACAGGGAAAGACAAATATCATATGATATCACTTATATGTGGAATCCAAAAAAAAAAAAGATGCAAATGAACTTATATATAAAACTTAAACAGACCCACAGACATAAAAAACAAATTTCTGGTTACCAAAGGGGAAAGGAGGGAGAGGGATAAATTAGGAGTCTGGGATTAACATATACACATTACTATATATAAAACAAATAACCAACAAGTGTGTATAGCACAGAGAACTGTACCTAATATTTTATAATAACCAACATTGGAAAAGAATCTGAAAAAAATATATCTGTGTACATATACAAAGGGGCTTCCCGAGTGGCTCAGTTGGTAAAGAACCTGCCTGCAATGCAGGAGACCTGGTTTGATCCTTGGGTCGGGAAGATCCCCTGGAGAAGGAAAAGACAACCCACTCCAGTACTCTTGCCTGGGGAATTCCATGGACAGAGGAGTCTGGCAGGCTACAATCCATGGGATTGAAAGAGTCGGACATGACTATCCAACTGTTTTTTCATAACTGAATCACCTTGCTGCATACCCGAAACAAACACAACATGGTAAATCAATTATACCTCAATAAGAAAATAAAAGAAAAGAAATTCACACCTGAACACTCTCGCCCAGTAATACTGACCCTCTTGCAAACATATTTGCTGTGTCACCTGTAGAAACATTCCTCATCAACACTACCCTTTGTCTGTTTCACAGTGTAAAACCCAACAACTGTATAAAAGGAAGGGTCACCCAAAAACATGGAACAGTTGCTTCAGGGGTGCATTTGCCATGTCGCCTTCTTTTCTCTTCTTCTTTTCCCAGATTGTCTCCCCATTTCTGTTTCTGGAGGTTTCCTTTTTTAAAAAAATTACCAAGGTTTTCACAATGAGGTACCATTTCACACCAGTCAGAATGGCTGCTATCCAAAAGTCTACAAGCAATAAATGCTGGAGAGGGTGTGGAGAAAAGGGAATCCTCTTACACTGTTGGTGGGAATGCAAACCAGTACAGCCACTATGGAGAACAGTGTGCAGATTCCTTAAAAAACTGGAAATAGAACTGCCATATGACCCAGCAATCCCACTGCTGGGCATACACACTGAAGAAACCAGAATCGAAAGAGACACGAGTACCCCAGTGTTCATCGCAGCATTGTTTATAATAGTCAGGACATGGAAGCAACCTAGATGCCCATCAGCAGACAAATGGATAAGAAACCTGTGGTAGATATACATAATGGAATATTACTCAGCCATTAAAAAGAATACATTTGAATCAGTTCTAATGAGGTGGATGAAACTGGAGCCGATTATACAGAGTGAAGTAAGCCAGAAAGAAAAACACCAATACAGTATACTAACGCATATATATGGAATTTAGAAAGATGGTAACGATAACCCTGTATGCGAGACAGCAAAAGAGACACGGATGTATTGAAAAGTCTTTTGGACTCTGTGGGAGAGGGCGAGGGTAGGATGATATGGGAGAATGGCATTGAAACATGTAAAATATCATATGTGAAATGAATCGCCAGTCCAGGTTTGATGCATGATACAGGGTGCTCAGGGCTGGTGCACTGGGAGGACCCAGAGGGATGGGATGGAGAAGGAGGTGGGAGGGGGGTTCAGGATGGGGAACACATATTCACTCATGGAGGATTCAAGTCAATGTATGGCAAAACCAATACAATATTGTAAAGTAAAATAAATTAATTAATTAATTAAAAAAATAATAAAGTACCAGAAAGAAAAATTACCAAGGTTTTAATGAACCCATTCACTTTCTTTTTAAAAAATATTATTTATTTATTTATTGGCTGCACTGGGTCTTCACTGGCTGCAGGCTTTCTCTAGCTTTGGTGAGCAGGGGCTACTCTTTGTTTCCAAGCCTGGGCTTCTCATGGTGGTGGCTTCTCTTGTTGTGGAGCAGACTGCAGAGCACGCCGTCTTCAGTAGTTGTGGCATGTGGGCTTAGATGCCCTGAGGCTTGTGGGATATTCCTGGACCAGGGGTGGAACCCATGGCCCCTGCATTGGCAGTGGATTCTTAACCACTGGACCAGCAGAGAAGTCCTCCCTTTCACTTTCATTCCCTCCCTCTTAACAGGTTCACCATCCTGGTCTCCTCTCTTTGGTCCCTGGATAAGCCCACAAGACACTCACAGATTGGAAAGCATAGCCCCTTCTCTTAGACCCCTGTCAAGTTTATAGCATCCTCAAACTTTGCTCAATTGAAGAGGGGTGTGTTTATACCCTTCCTGTTCTGTTCCCTGCAGTGATCTTCCATCCAGAATATAAATTTATCATTTTCTTTTAAATTTTTTTTCTCAAAGGGATGCCAAGGGATATAAAAAGAAAAAATCATTTTAATTACTCAAACAAATTAGAAAACAAGTGAAGAGGGGGGACTTGCCTGGTGATCCAGTGGTTGGGAGTCCACCTTGCAGTGCAGGGGACTCAGGTTCGGTCCCTGGTTGGGGACTAAGATCCCACATGGCTTAGGGCAACTAAGCCTGCAAAGCACAACTGAAGAGCCTGCATGTGGCAACTATTGAGCCCGCATGTGGTAGGCTCCTAAATGCCACAACTAAGACCCAGCGCAGCCAAATAAATAAATAATTTTTTTAAGGTGTAAAAGGGTGTAAGTCCTTGTCATAGTCCCTTGTTTTCTATACACAGGCCACCACTCTCACCAGTTGGTTTGCTAATTCAAACAATAAAGATCTGTGTATAAAGGTTACTGTTCCCTGTGTCTTCAAGTTACTTCAAAGATGATTCACTGATTCAGTTCAGCCAGCTTGAATCACTAATCTACCTTTAGTCTTGACTTAAATGACACCTCTTCCTGGAAGCCTTTCCTGTCCCTCCCAAGCCTGCAACGCTAGGCGTTTGCCCCACTGTCCATCATGCTTACCAAGAAGGATGGATGTTGTCTGTTTCTTATTTGGGGGCAGGGTCAGCACCAGGCACATAGAACACATTCAGGAAATATTTGCTGAATTAACATAAATATTATCTGGGGATCAACGTATACTCTGAACTATGCATGAAGTCTGTGGAATACAAAGGCAAATGGACCAAGGTATCTATCCTAACCTGGAATCTTCATATAACAAAAAGCAAGAGAAAGATCCACTTTCATTAATTCTACTTTTAATCTAGGTTCATTAAGTGGCAATATTTCTCATTTGCAGGATCTGTTCTTTCTCTTATTGTTACTAAGTGTTCTGCAGTCTCCCTTTATTGTCAAAATGTGTCCTAGGAATCCCATGGGTTTGCATTGGCCCAAAGCATGAAAGGCTGAAGATTTCACCTTGCCTTCTTTGCCATTTTACTTTCTTCAAAGTGGCAACTTAATGACTCCCTCAAACACCAACTATTGAGAACACTGGCAAGGAATCAGCTGGGGAGAGGGCACCACCTATTTTTATGACTTCATTTGAAAAATTACATTGTTGTTGTTCAGTTGCTCAATCCTGTCTGATTCTTTGCGACCCTATGGACAGAAGCATGCCAGGCTTTCCTGTCTTTCACCATCTCCTGGAGCTTGCTCAAACTCATGTCCATCAAGTCGATGATGTCATCCAGCCATCTCATACTCTGTCATCCCCTTCAATCTCTTCCTGCCTTCAATCTTTCCCAGCAACAGGGTCTTTTCCAATGAGTTGGCTCTTCGCATCAGGTGGCCAAAGTATTGCAGTTTCAGCTTCAGCATTAGTCCTTACGATCAATATTCAGGATTGATCTCCTTTAGGATTGACTGGTTTGATCTCCAAGGGACTCTCTAGAGTCTTCTCCAACACCACAGTTCAAAAGCATCAATTCTTCGGTGCTCAGCCTTCTTCAGGGTCCAACCCTCACATCCATACGTGACTACTGGAAAAACCATAGCTTTGACTAGACAAATCTTTGTCAACAAAGTAATGTCTCTGCTTTTTAATATGCTGCCTAGGTTGATCATAGCTTGTCTTCCAAGGAGAAAGTGTCTTTTAGTTTCAAGGTTGCAGTCATCATCTGCAGTGATTCTGGAGCCCAAGAAAAGAAAGTCTGTCAACTGTTTGCATTGTTTCCCCAGCTATTTGCCATGAAGTGATGGGACCAGATGCCATGATCTTCGTTTTTTGAACATTAAGCCTGCTTTTTCACTCTTCTCTTTCACCTTCATCAAGAGGCTCTTTAGTACCTCTTTCTTTTCTGCCATAAGTGTGGTGTCATCTGCATATCTGAGGTTATTGATATTTCTCCCGGCAATCTTGATTCCAGCTTGTGCTTCATCCAGCCCAGCATTTTGCATGATGTACTCCGTACATAAGCTAAATAAGCAGGGCAACAATATATGGCCTTGATGTATTCCTTTCCCAATTTGGAACCAGTCTGTTGCTCCATGTCCGGTTTTAACTGTTGCTTCTTGACCTGCATACAGGTTTTTACATACAGTTTACAAACATACAATCATCCCCTGGTATCAGCGAGAGATTGCTTCCAGAATCCCCACAGATACCCAAATCTGAGGATGCTCAAGTCCCTCATATAAAATGGCACACTATTCAGACTTACCTGTGGTCCAGTGGCTAAGAATCTGAGTTCCCAGTGCAGGGGACCCAAGTTCGATCCTTGGTCAGGGAATTAAAGATTCTGTGTGCTACAACTAAGACCTGGAGCAGCCAAATGAATAAAAATAAATATTTTTTAAATAAATAAGGTAGCACACTATTTGCATATAAACTACCACATAATCCTTTGTACATTTTAAATCATCCCTAGATTACTTATACTACTTGAGTGTATGTGTGGTAAGTCATTTCAGTTGTGTCTGATTCTCTGTGACCCCATGGGCTGTAGCCTTCCAGGCTCCTCTGTCCATGGGATTTCCCAGGCAAGATTACTGGAGTGGGTAGCCATTTCCTCCTCCAGGGGACCTTCCTGACCCAGGGATCGAACCCCTTGTTTCTTATGTCTCCTACATTGGCAGGTGGGGTTTTTTTTTTTACCACTAGTACCATCTGGGACACCCCTTATACTACTTCAGTTCAGTTCAGTCGCTCAGTCGTGTCCGACTCTTTGCGACCCCATGAATCATAGCAAGCCAGGCCTCCCTGTCCATCACCAACTCCCAGAGTTCACTCAGACTCACGTCTGTTGAGTCAGTGATGCCATCCAGCCATCTCATCCTCTGTCGTCCCCTTCTCCTCCTGCCCCTAATCCCTCCCAGCATGAGTCTTTTCCAGTGAGTCAACTCTTCACATGAGGTGCCCAGAGTACTGGAGTTTCAGCTTCAGCATCATTCCCTCCAAAGAAATCCCAGGGCTGATCTCTTTCAGAATGGACTGGTTGGATCTCCTTGCAGTCCAAGGGACTCTCAAGAGTCTTCTCCAACACCACAGTTCAAAAGCACCAATTCTTTTGGTGCTCAGCTTTCTTCACAGTCCAACTCTCATGTCCATACATGACCACTGGAAAAACCATAGCCTTGACTAGATGGACCTTAGTCGGCAAAGTAATGTCTCTGCTTTTGAATATGCTATCTAGGTTGGTCATAACTTTTCTTCCAAGGAGTAAGCATCTTTTAATTTCATGACTGCAGTCACCATCTGCAGTGATTTGTTTCCACTGTTTCCCCATCTATTTCCTATGAAGTGATAGGACCAGATGCTATGATCTTTGTTTTCTGAATGTTGAGCTTTAAACTTAATACAATGTAAATTCTACGTTAAGAGTTGCAGGGCATAGCAAATTCAAGTTTTGCTTTTCAAAACTTTCTCTTTTTTTCTAAGTATTTTCACGCACCAAGGGTGCAGAACCCATTAGTACAGAGGGACAAGTGCAGTCTTGAAATATACTCGGAGGCGGTGTGTGTTGGTGCCCTGGGGTGTCAGAGCAGGAAAGTGGTATAAGAGCTCAATGGGGCCCATCTGGGTATCCTGCCAGCTTCCAGACACAGTGCAGTCTGGCAACAGCTCTGAGCTTCTGCTGTGTGACAGGACAGGGTCTCTGAGTCATCATTGTGGGGGTCTGTGATATGTTAACTAAGTTTACAGGGCTTCCCTGGTGGCTCAGGCTGTAAAGAATCCGCCTGCAACGTGGGAAACCTGAGTTTGATCCCTGGGTTGGGAAGATCCCCTGGAGAAGGGAATGGCTACCCACTCTAGTATTCTGGCCTGGAGAATTCCATGGACAGAGGAGCCTCGTGGGCTACAGTCTATAGGGTCGCAAAGTGTTGGACATGACTGATCAACTTTCACTTTTCAACTAAGCTAATGAATGTAAATGCCCACGACAACAGCTGACTGGTCCTGAAGGCTCAGTATAGCTAAGGGAGGAGTGATAATTCCTGCATGATTTTGACAACTTTGATACTTATCATTTTAAAATTATTTAAAAATGCAAAGCCATCTTACTATGAAATTCTACTTCAGTGAAATGGAGCAAATGTTCTGTGCATCAGCCTTAGGCAAATCACCTTGTCTCAACAATATTTTTCTCATATCAGAAATGATGTGTGCGTGCATGCCTGCTCAGTCCTGTCCAACTCTTTTGTGACCCCATGGACTATAGCCCACCAGGTTCATATGTCCATGAGATTTCTAAGGCAAGAATACTGGGGTGGGTTGCCATTTCCTTCTTCAGTTTCTGCCATTGCTGATATTTAAATATGACTGCCCACCTATTAGATATTATGGAATTATTATTTGTGTTCTTAGGTGTGATAGTGGTTTTGTGAGCAGGTAGGAGAATGTTCTAATAGGAAATGCATACTGAAGTATCATGATGTCTGCAAATGTTTAGGACAAAGAATGTTCAAGTTTGTGTATATGTGTGTGTACAGGAAGAGATTGAAAGGAAGAAACAGAGAAAATATACCATTTTTACAAAATGATCTTTGAATTCCTTATTTGCAGTCATTTCAAATGTTTAAGAGTGCATCAGAACCCTATGACCAAATATAACAAACCCCATTTTTTAAACCAACTGTAAGTCTATCCAAAGGAGAAACAGATTCTTTATGCTCTAATTCTCTAATTCTGGCCTTTAAAAACCTAAATATTCTGTCTTAACAAAGTTTCAAAACTTGTGAGTATACTAGAAATTATAACTTTCTAAGGGGGCTCTCCTACACTGCTGGCGGGAATGTAAATTGGTGCAGCCACTATGGAGAACAGTATAGAGGTTCCTCAAGAAACTAAAAATAGAGCTACCATATGATCCAGCAATCCACTCCTGGGCATACATACGAAGAAAATCATAATCTGAAAAGATACATACACTCTAATGTTCATAGTAGCACTGTTCACAAAAGCGAAGACATGAAAACAACCTAAATGTCATTGTCAGATGAATGGATAAAGATGTACATATATGTCGGTGGAGTACTAGTCTGCCATAAAAACGAATGAAATAACACCATCTGCAGCACATTGATGGACCTAGAGACTACCATCTGAAGTGAAGCAAATCAGAAACAGAAAGACTAACACCATATGATATCCACTTATACATGGAATCAAAATAGGACACAAATGAATTTATCTACAGAGTAGACTCACAGACACAGAGGACAGAGGACACACTTGTGGTTGCCAAGTGGGAGAGGGGTAAGGGAGGGACGGATTGGGAGTTGGAGATTAGTATGTGCAAACTAGTATATACAGGACAGATAAACAACAAGATCCTACTGTATAGCCCAGGGCACTATACTTAATATTCTATGATAAACCATAATGGAAAAGAATATGAAAAAGAATATATATATGCATAACTGAATCACTTTGCTGTAGAGCAGAAATTAACATAATATTGTAAACCATCTACACTTCAATATAAATGTTTAAAAATTATAACTTTTAAAAATTCTGCTCATTGGTTTTATTTATCCTAATTTTAACCAACATTTTGACTCCTTTCTTTCTACGCTCCTTCATGCTTCAGGCATTCATCAGAACATGTCTTGCTTTTTCCCCTCTGGATTTTGTTAACATACATCTTCATTTGTTCTTTCATCCCCATCATTTACAGAGATTTCTCTCTTCCTTCCTTGCTGTCAATGTTTTCCTAGATTTGTCTCCTGTTTGGGGCAGTAATTTATTTCTCTAATTTGCCCTGCCTTCACTGCACTTCTGATTTCCTTTACATCTTTTTCATTATCTTCTGTCACCCTCTATTTCATGGAAAGGGGGGCTCCAGGGCATCCCAGCTGATATCTCCCATCCCTCTGTCTTCCTTTGTTACATGTAACCCTCTGAATGCTTTTTCAAATCTGCTGTGGCTTTATTTAAAATAGAAAAAATACATATGTGTGTATGTGTATATATGTACGTATACATACACATTCATATATATACACAATACTTAAACTTTTTTTTTTTTTAATTGAAACGCCAAGGCAGAAAGGTTTTCTCCCCAAGACTATAAAAATGGAGCCTGCTCAGAACCAGCCCTCTACTGTCTGGTCTTTTGTGAGGAGCTTATTTGGTTGATTAGGTGCTCCGGGACAAGGACGCCGGCGCACCTCCGTCTGTTTACTTAGCTGGCTTCCCATCCTCACCAGGCGGAGCTCCTAGTGACCGCCCCTCCCCTCCCCCACCCCCGCCCCCACGCCCCCTCCCCCGCCGCTCTCAGAGCTTCCTGTCATTTCACCTTTTCTCTGGTCCACAGAACCCTTGAATGATAATCCTCTTTTATTTTCCTGAACTTCTGAACTCTTCTTGCGTCTCTTACCTCCGGTCTTTGGCAGTCAGCCTTGGATTCCTTTATCTGCCCGCGGCCCGGCGGGAACTTTCTGCCCACGAAGGAGGACCGGTTTCCAGCAAACCTCTGTCCTTTCTCGCCTTTGACCATAGGGCCGGGCCACGCTGCATTTTTCTTGCCGCTGTTCTGTCTTCCCTGTGAGCTGACCTAACTTTTCCTTCCGTGTCCAGACTCAGCTTTCGGTGGTCTTTGTTTCCTTTTTCTCTGCTATCTGGTCTCCATGGTAGGAGCTCCCCCCTCCCACCTTTTTGACTCTGAATCCGGGCAAAACAGTCGTCCTTCCATCCCACAGGTACCTCCTCGTGGGAGGTGGTTCCCCTCTTCCCCCAGCCGTCTGCACACCCAAGCCGGTCAACTTCAGGAATCGGTCGATTTCAGGAGCCCAGCTCCTTCAATCCGCCTTTGCAGGTTAAGTGCCCCGCTCCTTCATAATCATATACCCCTACTCAGTTCTCAAAGGTGGAAGGATCATTCTGCCATCTCTCTGCCATGTGCAACATTCCTCTGTCCACTGGCCAGTCTGGCCCAGTATTTCACCTGGTATTTCATTGTCATATATTTCATTTCAGTGCCCTGGCTTATTTCATGGGTCGTGGCTTATTAGCCCTACCAAACTAGCATCTTTCATAACCACACTATTTCTCATCTTAGACATAAAAACGTTTGTTTCTCGTCCTGCTTCGTGTAATGCCACTGGAAAATTAAGTCACAGGCACCCATTTCAATCCCCAAATATTTTTTCAGATGTGTCATGTATTGTCTTCTTGAAGGCTCAGTACCACTTATTCTAGGGAAACTAAATTTCACCAACGTGTCTTCTGGGATTATAGTGGAAGACTTTGTACTCTAACTCTAAACAAAATTCCTGCCTTGGAATGTTTTTCAGATGACAAAATGCCCTATTTGAATGACTGGGTGATCAGTTCCTCTCAAATCAGTCAACAACTTCCATTAAGTCCTTTCTCCTTAAGGAAAACAAGAAACGCAGTATCACTTTTTGCCTTTCTATGACTTTTATTAAGCACAATTTTTCATCTTCTCCCAAGTCCCACCTTAACATCTCTGACTGCTTCTGTTTTCTGTTCTAGGTCTGTAGGTAAAACTCATCAGGAGAAAGCTATTCTCTGCGAATTGCTGTTAGTATGCCATCAGCCGTTCGGTCACCAGGTATTTACCAAGCTATTCTCGTGGACAGTCATCACAAAAATTGCCTTGGCAAAATCCCACAATGCCAGGGCACTGAATCAAGTTGGGAGGAGTCTCCCTCACTTGTAATCACAAAATGCCCAGCACCCTTCTGGATCCACCCCATCCACACATCGTGTAGGATGCATGGTGTCAGGGAGGAAAAACCTTTCCTCTTATCCTCTTAAAGTTTGTCCATATGGGCCTGTAAATTAAACTAACAAAAGACAAAATAACAGGAGAAAAGACATACAATTTTTACTAACATTTTACACGCATGGGAATTTATAGAAAAGAATAAAACTTAAAAGAGGTTATCAGATTTGAGGGCTTATGTATCATTTTAAGAAAGGAAGGGGGTTTTGGGAAGTGGCTGTGATATGGGGCTTCCCTGGTGGCTCAGACAGTAAAGAATCTGCCTGCAATGCAGGAGACCCAGGTTCAATTCCTAGGTCGGGAAGAGTCCCTGGAGAAGGGAATGGCTACCCATTCCAGTGTTCTTGCCTGGAGAATCCCATGGCAGAAGAGCTAATGGAAAATAAGGGTTATTTCAGTAAAGTCTGTTTATGCAGACTCTTCTTGGTGCCAATTCTCTGTCTCTGGTGATATGAGTCATCCTCCTCTTCCTGGTACAGGAAAAAGGGACTTTGGTCACCAAGGGAAATTTATGCTCGGCTCTTAGGTGGATAAGGGGAGGCCAGAGCAGCAGAGAACTCTTAGGTCTTCCCTGGAAGTGCAGATGGTAAAGAATCTGCCTGCAATGCAGGAGACCCGGGTTCGATCCCTGGGTTGGGAAGATCCCCTGGAGAAGGGAATGGCAACCCACTCCAGTATACTTGTCTGGAGAATTCCATGGACAGAGGAGCCTGGTGGGCTATAGTCCATGGGGTAGCTAAGAGTCGGACATGACTGGAGTGACTTAGCGAGCAAGAGAACTCTTCCTGTACCTGTTGATTCTCAGTTGCCTTGAGCTCAAAATGATCTTTATGCTAGAGCAGCATATTGGGCAAGGGGCACCTCCTGACCCCCTTCAATGGTTCCACCAGGAAGTGCTGTGGTGCTGACATTTTCTACCAGTGCCTTACAGAGAGCACTACTTTCTGATTAGCAGGCCCATTTTTCTGTCAAGTAAACTGTGGGTTTGAGAGGTAATCCTCTTCTTTGTCTGATCTGATCTCCAAATGATTCCATTCAGAACTTGTCAGTTCTATAATCTCACTCTTCTCCCCTTTCCATATTATTCATGTAGCCACCACTGAAATTATTTTAAAAGATCTATTCTACTCCTTAACCTTCATGGTGGGGACCCCTTGGCTTTTCCTCTCTGATTTCTCCCAATCTCCCTGAGCAGAAGAATGAAAGACACTGAAACAAGGAGAGACCCAAAGGAAGCTCAACTCTTGCAGCCATAATTAGAACCCACAACGCTGCCCTTGATCTCCGTACCCCATGGTTCATCCACAAGCTTGCGCTCATGACCATCTTCTGCTCTAGTCTCCAGGGTTCCACAGAATCCAAAACCTGTCCTCGTTGCCTCCGGGGTGGTGCTTCTGAGCTGATGGTCCAGCTGAGTCTCCCCAAATAAGATTCTCTCTAAACATTCCAATATCAAGATATGTGAGCTATTTGGGGTAGAAACAAACTAAGGACCTACAGAATCACAGTTTTTTAGAGTTGGAATAGCCTTGGGCAGGAGTATTTTCCCCACTGAAAGAGTGTGCAGGCTGGGTGAGTTTTACTGATAATGGGGACAGGCTGGTAGACCATGGGGACAGGACATGCCTCTAACAGGAATCAAATCTGTTCAGATGCTTTATTCATATTTATTTTCTTCTGCCACTAATCCTTCTTAGTGCCCAAATTTCATGATGTTATTTGAGTGGAATTAAATTGGAACAGCTTACATTATCTGATTAATTAGACTCAGCTTTGACTACAGTGATGAAGAGGTCCAATCCTGTTAGTGTGACATTCTGCCTGTCAGATTCTGGTTACATGACACTATGGGGGCCTGGGAGAGACAGTTGGGCTATTTGTTTATGGATATAGGTAGTTAACTTGAACTTCATTTTTAAAAATTAGGAGGGCAAAGCAATGGAATATTATTCAGCTATGAAAAGGAATGAAGTACTGAGGCATCCTGCAACATAAATGAACTTCAAAATAGTAAGTTATTAATAAATGATACAAGCCAGATACAAAAGGCCACTGATGATATGATTCTATTTATAGGAAATATCCAGAATTGGGGAATTCACAGAAAGAGCCCACACATGGGTGGTTGCCAGGGGCTGGGAGAGGGGGGAATGGAAAATGACTGGGAGTGGGGTTTCTTTGGGGAGTGATGGAAATGTTTTGGAATTAGAAGTGGTATGCACTACATTGGTAATATATTAAATGACAGAAGTGTTCATTTTAAACTGGTTAACTTTACATTATATGAATTTTACTTCAATTAAAATATGTATAGAGAAAGACAGAGGGAGTAAGAGCTCACCTGATATTGACGTTTAATTTTTGTATTAATTCTTTAATGGACCCAAGTAATATATGATCTGAATTCTTGTCATACACCTTAAAAGGGTTTTGTGTGTGTGCTTCTAAAATAACTAGAAGAGGGAATTCCCTGGCAGTGCAGTGGTTAGGACTCTGCACTTCTACTGCAGGGGCATGGGTTTGATCGCTGGTTGGGGAACTAAGATTCTGCATGCTATGGCACAGCCAAAAAATAACTAAAAGGCTATGAAGATGAAAGTCATAATTGACAAAAGTGTACATTAGATAAAGTGGCCCTGAGAATTGGTTAGCAGATGTTCAGGTCAAGGCCACAAGTGTTAACTGAGAACCCAGTGTTCAAGACCCAATCCCCAGCACAATGGGGAGGCAAAGAACACTCCAGCCTCCTTTCCTCCAACTTGAGATTCTCAAGGAAGGTGTACACACAGGAGTGTACAAAACAGAGTATAATTGAGCAAATAAAAAGTGCATACATTGACCGAGGGTCTAGGCTTCAGTGCCCCTCTGCTTTTGATAGGGGTCAAGCAGGATGAAGGTGGTACTGTGAGTATTAGAGGCAGAAGGACAACACAATAAATGTGGAGGCCCTGTTTAGAGGGGTCATCTGTTTAGAGAAGTCATCTCCACCTTGGACTGGGAAGAATCAGCAGTGGGGTAAACCACACACGTGTGAGAGGTGGTGTTCTCACCCTCGATTTCAACCCTAGTCTGTGAGTTGACTTCTTTAATCCTATGTCGTATCTATCAGCCCCTCAAGCAATGCCAATTTGTATGCGCAGACACACATACACACACACACTGAGATACCTGTCTCAGTATTAAGCTGTGACCAGGGCTTCCCTTGTAGCTCAGTCGGTAAAGAATCTGCCTATAGTGCGGGAGACCCGGGTTCGATCCCTGGGTTGGGAAGATCCCCTGGAGAAGGAAATGGCAACCCACTCCAGTATCCTTGCCTGGAAAATCTCATGGACAGAGGAGCCTGGTGGGCAGCAGTCTATGGGGTCCCAAAGAGTCGGGCACGGCTGAGTGACTACCACTGACTAAGTGCTTTCTAACATGCAGGTAATCTGAGTGACCTCCTAGCCCCTCAGAATCCTTGCCTACTTGATTCTTGGGCTTCTGTTATTTTACCCAAAGGCAGAGAATGAAAGTCTATAACTAAAGCTAAAATTTAAAACATAAGTACACTCAAAGAGGTGACATAGCCTAGAAAGTGTCCTATACACAGGCACCAGATTTTAAAAAATAGATACATCAGGCTTCATCCAAATTAAAAATTTTTTGCCTCAAAGAAAGCTATCCAAAAAGTGAAAAAGTGATCTGCAAAATGGGGGGAAAAAATTGCAAATATTATATCAGTTAAGGGTCTAGGGTCTTTCCTGGTGGTCCAGTGGTTAGGACTTTGCCTTCCAGTCCCTTCCAGGGATTGCACCCCTGGTTGGGGAGCTAAGATCCCTCATGCCTCTCGACCAAAAAACCAAAACATAAAACAGAAGCAGTGTTGTAACAAATTCAATAAAGACTTCAAAAATGGTCTAAATCAAAAAAGGAAGTCTAAAAACACCCCCCAAAACTCTTAGAGCTCAACACTGAAAAGACAAATAACCCAACTGATTGGAAAATGAGCCAAGGATTTGGAAAGACATTTCTTGGAAAATGTACAAATGGTCAATAAACACCTGAGAAGCTGTTCAAAATCGTTAGTTATTAGGGAAATGCAAATGAAAACCACAATGAGCTAGGATTTCACATCCACACAGATCAGTTCAGTTCAGTTCAGTCACTCAGTCGTGTCCGACTCTTTGCGACCCCATGAATCGCAGCACGCCAGGCCTCCCTGTCCATCACCAACTCCCGGAGTTCACTCAGACTCACTTCTATTGAGTCAGTGATGCCATCCAGCCATCTCATCCTCTGTCGTCCCCTTCTCCTCCTGCCCCTAATCCCTCCCAGCAGCAGAGTCTTTTCCAGTGAGTCAACTCTTCGCAAGAGGTGGCCAAAGTACTGGAGTTTCAGCTTCAGCATCATTACCTCCAAAGAAATTCCAGGGCTGATCTCCTTCAGAATGGACTGGTTGGATCTCCTTGCAGTCCAAGGGACTCTCAAGAGTCTTCTCTAACACCACAGTTCAAAAGCATCAATTCTTTGGCACTCAGCTTTCTTCACAGTCCAACTCTCACATCCACACATGACCATAAGAAAAACCATAGCCTTGACTAGACGGACCTTAGTCGGCAAAGTAATGTCTCTGCTTTTGAATATGCTATCTAGGTTGGTCATAACTTTTCTTCCAAGGAGTAGGCGTCTTTCAATTTCATGGCTGCAGTCACCATCTGCAGTGATTTTGGAGCCCCTCCCCAAAAAGTCTGACACAGTTTCCACTGTTTCCCCATCTATTTCCCATGAAGTGATGCGACCAGATGCCATGATCTTTGTTTTCTGAATGTTGAGTTTAAGCCAACTTTTTCACTCTCCACTTTCACTTTCATCAAGAGGCTTTTTAGTTCCTCTTCATGTTCTGCCATAAGGGTGGTGTCATCTGCATATCTGAGGTTATTGATATTTCTCCCTGCAGTCTTGATTCCAGCTTGTGCTTCTTCCAGCCCAGCGCAGATAGCCATGACCAAAAAGGCAGTAGATACAGGATGTGGATGTGGAAAGATGGCATCCTCAGGTGTTATTGGTGGGAATGTGAAACAGTGCAGCAGCTTTGGAGGACAGTTTGGCAGTTTCTCAGAAAGTTAAACAAAGAGTTCCCATGTGACCTAGCAATTCCACTGCAAAGTATATAACCAGGAGAAATGAAAACATTTATATTATGAAAACCTGTACAGGACTGTTCATCACAGTATTGTTAATATTAGCCAAAAGGTGAAACAACATTAATGTACATCGACTGATGAATGGATGGGCCAAGTGAGGAGCATGGAATACTCTTCAGCCATAAGAAGGAATGAAGTACTGATTCACGTTACAGACACGGATGAACCTTGAAAACATTCTTCTAAGTCAGGGGTCCCCAACTCCTGGGCCACAGACCAGTACTGATCCATGACCTCTTAGGAACTGGAAGGAGGTGAGCAGAGGGCAAGTGAGTGAAACCTCATCTGTATTTACAGCCGCTCCCCGTCACTCACATTACCACCTGAGCTCTGCCTCCTGTCGGATCAGCAGAGGTATTAGATTCTCAAAGGAGTGTGAACCCTACTGTGAACTGAGCATGTTAAGGATCTAACGTGCAAGATCCTCATGAGAATCTAATGCCTGATGATCTGATTCTGCACTGGGATGAGCTGCATAGTTATTTCACTATATATCACAATGTAGTGACAATAAAGTGTACAATAAATGTTATGTGCTTGAACCATCCTGAAATCATCCCCCCACTCCCGCCCCATCTGTGGAAAAATTGTCTTCCATGAAACCAGTCCCTGGTGTCAAGGTTGGGGACCACTGTTTTATGTGAAAAAAGTCAGACACAAAACTCACATACTGTAGGATTCCTTTCATATGAAATGTCCAGAAGAGGCATATCTCTAGAGACAGAACATAGATTAGTGATGGGGGTGAAGGGAATGATGGCTAAAGGACATTAAGTTTCTTTTACGGGGTGATGAAAACGTTATGGAATTAGTGTTAATGGTTGCACAAATTTGGAATAGAGTAACTACTTAAAATGCATGAGTTTCATGATACAGGGTATAAATAACCTTTATCAGCTTCTGAGCACAAACCTTAGCTGGGGGTAAGGGTGAAGCAGCAGGAAGTGGTAGGCGTCCCAGGCTGGTGGAGTAGATAGACCCAGACAGGGAAATGGGCACTTCGCCCTAAATTTCTTTCTATCTTGGTCATTTTAAGTCGTCTTTCCTGCGCATCTTTCCTCTCCAACTTCAGAAGGGAAATAACCTCCACTGAGAGATGGAAAGTAACCAGAATCGACATTCTTAGCCTTGAAAGTCAGGCAGCAAAAAACAGACCAATGACTTTCAAAAAAGTGGAACCAATAAAACATGTATCTATTCTCTCACCGCTAAGAAAGAGAAAAGATGATGACAAATCCTGGCTTGGGGAAGTGCTCACTTGCCAAAAGATTATCAAAAGCATGTGGTCCCAAGGCGATTGCCTGTCTCCACACACACATCTCCAAATGATGGAGTGAGCTGGGCTTGTTTATATAAAACACGGTCCTGGGATCCTGGCAGATGTCTGCTGCCTTCCAGGAGGGGCGATCGGATGGCCAGTGTGGTTACATGGCACTGCCCACTTGAGAAGGTAATTCTGGAGCTTCGTGCAGAAGGAGCATCCTTGGGGGATCTACCAGCTGGGACTGGGTGTCTGATCCCACACAACAAAAGGAGATACCCATCCCGTAACCCAAGACAGGGGTTTGACTTTCAAATTGGTAACAGACCTTGGATCAAGCGAAATGCTTGGGAGGGAAAAGCAAACAGCCTTTGGATGAATCCTGAGGTAGGTTGGATGATCTCCTGAAAGACTCCCAGTCTGATTAAACGTCTCCCGTCTTCCCTCCTACAAAACTGTCCAGAGCAATCACGGAAAGTTTAGAGAAGGTCTTTTGACTTATGGCTGCGGTTCATGGCACAATTATGCGACGCTGATAAAGAATCACATTGATTAATATGCGGGATCATAAAACGTTTTTAACAGAGGTATGTGAGAAGAAGTATTTCACAGCAGGTCAGGAGGGGACCAAATATTTCAAGTTTGTGGCTTCTTCCATCTGGGGGAAGAAAGCTGGCTGGAAGATGAGACGAAGGTGGGGGAGTCAGGCTGGAGAGTGAAGAGAACGCCAGCGCACAGACACAGTGAAAAGGTTGGGACCAGAAAAGTGGGATGAGACACAGAGCAAAAGTTGTCTCTTGCCAAAGAGTTTGAGAAGTGGTTGCTGCTAATGTATACGATTTGCAGATTAAAAAAAAAATTGCCCAACACCACACAGCCTCAACCTGTAGACACCCAGGAGCAGAGAAGCACAAGATTAAATAAGAATTCAAACATCAATAAACACAAGACCAAATCATCTGGACTGGACTACAGGTGCCTCTGCCCATCTCTGCCTGGACCCCAAGTGTCTCTGTTAGTCTCTGCCAGGGGTTTTAGGGGAAATGCTGATATTGGTCATTAATGTACAATGAGAAATTTTAAACCCTAACTTATGTTATTTAGGCCTTTTCAGGACAGACTCTCTTCCAAGATCTTAGCTTTTCAGTTCAATTCAGTCGCTCAGTCGTGTCCGACTCTTTGAGACCCCATGAATCGCAGCACACCAGGCCTCCCTGTCCATCACCAATTCCCGGAGTACACTCAGACTCATATCCATTGAGTCGGTGATGCCAGCCAGCCATCTCATCCTCTGTCGTCCCCTTCTCCTCCTGCCCCCAATCCCTCCCAGCATCAGAGTCTTTTCCAATGAGTCAACTCTTCGCATGAGGTGGCCAAAGTATTGGAGCTTCAGCTTTAGCATCAGTCCTTCCAAAGAACATCCAGGACTGATCTCCTTTAGAATGGACTGGTTGGATCTCCTTGCAGTCCAAGGGACTCTCAAGAGTCTTCTCCAATACCACAGTTCAAAAGCATCAATTCTTCGGTGCTCAGCTTTCTTCACAGTCCATCTCTCACATCCATACGTGACGACTGGAAAAACCATAGCCTTGAGTAGATGGACAGCTTTTAGGTTAACCTAAATGCACCTTCTATTCTTTTCCGTTATTTCCCCTGTCACTCCATGGGGCCTTTTCAGGTTATATTGGGATTCCCTCCAAGCATGGATTCTTGGAGCCTGAGCCATCCCATAACGTAGCTGCTGGCTTCATGAGGCCGGAGCACTTGAGACATGACTAATCCAAACTGAGAAGTGCACTAGCTGTAAAATACATGCCAACTATCAAAGATTTAGGGAGATAACTTAAAAATATTGGTTGTATTTTGGGTAACTTGGGTTCAATAAAATATATCATTAAAATCTATTTCAGGGATTTCCCTGGCAGTCCAGCAGTGAGGACTTTGTGCTTCCAAGGCCGGAGGCCCATGTACAATCCCTGGTTGGGGAACTAAGATCTGGCAAGCCACTGGGTGCGGCTGAAAAGGAAAAAGAAAAGGGTAAATAAGATCAATTTCGTCTGTTCCTTTTTCACTTTTTTAACGTGGCTGCTAGAAAATTTTAAACTGCACCTGTGGCTTGCATTCCATTTCTGTTGGGTAGAGTTTCCATACTACAGTGGGGAAATCTCTAGGAGGAGACTGTGGTAAGCAGGGTTTCCAAGCACATATGACCAGATAGCCATTTTTCACATGGCATCTTGCTCTAGTTACATGTTGATTCTCCTTCACGGGTCCCCCAAACATGATCATGTCCATTAATGAGGCATGCTCAGTGAACAGCGGTAGCTGCAGCATTCAGCTCAGAGGCCTGCATCCAAGAAACTAACATGTGGGGGGAAAGCAGCTGGGGCGTTTTGAGACTGTAGCTCGTGATCCTGACAACCTTAACACGGTCAAGATCAGCAGAGTAACTTTCCTGTTCGTGTTCAACATGAGGGTGGTTTTAGCAAAACTGAATCAAAAGCCCATTTTATCATTTCACCATATCCCATGGAATCATAGAACTTGACATTAGAAGGTATCTAACCCAATGCCCCACATCATAGTCTAGATTAGGGACCAAACATCCAGGTACTAATAACATGTTGAATATTTTACTGAGTATCCACTATGTTCCAGGCTCTTACTTCATGCTCTTATTTCCACATGCTTAGCCAGTTGGCACTATCATGACAGTCCAGTTTCATAGGTGCTGGGAAGAGCAGAGAGGTTGGACCAACTCTCTGAGGTCACATAGCTGGAGGGAAAGGCTGGTATGCATTTCCACTATGCTTTGCTGCCTTTGGGAAGTAGAAAGACTTGCAAATACATCAGACCTAATATTTCAGTTCTTGCAGGTAGTAATATACAGTGTTTGCAACAGACAAATGACTGCTTTAATATACTCAAAAGTAATATAATCATTTTGAACAATTTTAGAGCATATGGCCAGAAAACCCTTGCTTTTCGATTTTTTCATACCTACAGGTAGAAGTTGGCTGTAATGCTTGTTTCAGTTTCGTTATAGCTACATACTGGGCATCCATGTCTTTTGTGAATTTACATAGTAGAGTTTCCATCTGCAGAAATAGGAACAAGACTCCCTTGTAAAAAGCTTTGAGCTTTTCAGATTTCAGGGCCACATTGGCGAGACTGGCATTTTATTCAGCCTTGATTCCTGCAATGATGACCAGCTCGCCCACATCATTTAACATTTTGAAGATGCTTGGCTGTTAATGAATTATTATTAACTCCTACCTTTTTCAGGATGCAGAGAAGGAAATGTAAGTACAGAACCATCCACAGCCTCCTCCCCTGGGCCAGAGCCCACTGGAGCAACGATCCTGACTCAGAGCATTAGGTTATGCTGCCTCCTACTGGCCAGAGGGAGACTCTGCATGAAACACAGCAGGAGGAAATGGTCATTCCACACTTCTCAACTTAATAGACCCTTTCTAAAGGCCTGGAAAATCCCATGGATGGAGGAGCCGGATGGGCTGCAGTCCATGGGGTAGCTAAGAGTTGGACACGACTGAACGACTTCACTTTCACTTTTCACTTTCGTGCATTGGAGAAGGAAATGGCAACTCACTCTAGTGTCCTCGCCTGGAGAATCCCAGGGATGGGAAAGCCTGGTGGGCTGCCGACCATGGGGTCGCACAGAGTTGGACATGACTGAAGCGACTTAGCAGCAGCAGTAGCAAAGGGGGAAAAATCTTTTAAATATATCTAGTGTGTTAAAAAAACTAGATGTCAGAAAACTAAGATCATGGTATCCAGTCCCATCACTTCTTGGCAAATAGATGGGGAAACAACGAAAACAGTAACAGACTTCATTTTGGGGCTCCAAAATCACTGCAGATGGTGACTGTAGCCATGAAATTAAAAGACGCTTGCTCCTTGTAAGAAAAGCTATGGCCAACCTAAATAGCATATTAAAAAGCAGAGACATTACTTTGCTAACAAAGGTCCCTCTAGTCAAAGCTATGGTTTTTCCAGTAGTCATGTGGATGCAAGAGTTGGACTATAAAGAAAGCTGAGTGCTGAAGCATTGATGCTTTTGAACTGTGGTGTTGGAGAAGACTCTTGAGAGTCCCTTGGACTGCAAGGAGATCAAACCAGTCAATCTTAAAGGAAATCAACCCTAAGTATTCATTGGAAGGACCAAGGCTGATGCTGAAACTGCAATACTTTGGCCACCTGATGCAAAGAGCCAAGTCATTGGAAAAGACCTTGATACTGGGAAAGATTGAAGGCAGGAGGAGAAGGGGATGACAGAGGATGAGATGGTTGGATGGCATCACTGACTCCGTGAACATGAGTTCGAGCAAACTCGGGAGATAGTGAAGGACAGAGTAGCCTGGTGTGCTGCAGTCCATGGGATTGCAAAGAGTAGGACACGACTGAGAGACTGAACAACAACACAGTCCCTGGACTGAAAAACACCATCCTAAATCATGCAAATGAGGAAGTTCAAACAGTAACCATGCCTGAAATTCAGAGGTGCCTTCAGTTTCCATGAGAGCCCCTGCATGGTGGCTTGTTCTCAGGATTATGTACCTCTTGCGGTTCCTGAATAAGGCTGGCAGTAACGATGACCTTACATCACATGCATCTCTCTACTTCACTTCTGGTGCTGACTCTAACTCTGTCCCCACCGAACAAACTCTTACCTTGGCTTCTGTGAAACTGTACTTACCTTGGCTTCTGTGAAACTGTACTTACTTTTCTTTACCGTCTATACCTTTCTGTGTTTTTTTTTTCCCAGAAAACAGGAGAGAGTGTCTTTGCCCCTTCTCAGTCTCTCATCCTCTTACACTTTCTTTTTTAAAAAACTTTAATCTATTTTTATTTCTTGGCTGCACCACTTGGCATGCAGGATCTTGGTTTCCCAACCAGGAATCAAACCCATGCCCCGACTGAAAGTACAGTCTTAACCACTGGATTGCCAGAAAGTCCTTTTTTATAAATATATATTTTTAAAATATTTACTTGTTTGGCTGCACAGGAGTCTTAGTTGTGGCATGAAGGATCTTTAGTTGTGTGCAGCGTGTGGGATCTAGTTCCCTGACCAGGGATTTAGCCCGGGCCCCCTGCATTTGGAGTGCAGAGCCTTAGCCACTGGACCACCAGGGAAGTCTCTCTTATACTTTCTTGTAATGAGAATTCCTCCCTCCAACAGCTTCTAGTACTGCCTTCTCCGTAAACCCTTCCCACCTCCAAGGCCTTCACAAGCAGAATTAGCCTTTCTCTCCTCCAGGCAAACACATCACCCTGTTCTGAGCTCAGTCGCCTTGTATAAACAAAATATCCGTCTTCCCCTCTAGACTTACAGTAATTTGAGGACAGAAGACCATGTCTCAGACACTTTGGAACAACACCTTTACTGATATCACTTGAGCTTGGAAGTATGCTCAGCATTATTAAGGAATTATTTCGACTAAGATGTCTAAGAGATTCATAACTTAATAAGACATACACACAAAATACTGGAATACAGGATGAAATTCGAGAGATAAATGACAGGTTATGGAAGCTGATAAAGCCTTGGACAAGGCAAACACAAAGGAAGAAGCAACTGCCTCCAGCTAGAGAGGGAGGAAATGGCATTTGAGATTGATCTGAACTGATAAGCCTGGATGGGGCTGAGGTGGGAGCAGTGGAGTTGTCATATACAGAAACTACTTCAGACAGAAGAAATATAAATTAAATAAAATACAAGCCTCTGAGACAGAAAGTGTGAATATCTTCTATGAGCAAGGACAAATGCATTTTTTCCACAGTCATCTTTCAGAAGGGAGAGAGAGAAACATAGATAGGGTCAGTTCACTGAGGGTCTTAAGTGCCCAACTAAGGAGGATATTTTGACAAGGTGGAAGCTGGGGTAGAGTGTCAGGGGGCTGGTGGACACAGCCCCTCCTGTACCCAGGTATACAACTGTGCCCCACTTTCCCATGGGAGTTGTAGTACTTCTGGGAAAATGTCTTGAACTCAGTCTGCCCCAGGAGCTTGGACATACACAGACATAGGACCTGGTGCAGCAGCTTCGGCGGAGGCTCCATGGAGGATGAGTCTGACTTGGAAAGAGTCTGATTTGACGAACCTGGCACAGTCCTGAGGCCAAGCCTGAGGGAGGGGTGGGGGAAGGGGTTCCCAGCGCCCCAGAGCAGTGGGCCCCAGAACAGGGTGACAGAAGAACTGGGGTGGCGTATGCAAGCGTGATGAAAGGGCTGCACACAGGATTCAACAGTGTTCTCTTCACCTCTGGAACACTCTGGGACACAGGCAACTCTGTGAGGGACACCCCCTCCCCCCTCCCAAATTGGGTGTAAAAAGGAGAGAGCATTCTCCTTTTCATACAAGAGCAGTGATTCCCAAATTTGAGGGGGCACCAGCATCACCAGGAGGGCTTGTGAAAGTGCCTCCTACGGGGCCCCACCCCCACAGCATCCTGAGTTTTCAGGTCTGGGTAGGGACCCCAAATCTGCATAAGTTCTGAGGTGAGGCTGACGCCGCTGGCCCAGTGAAAACCGTCGTGCAAGAGCATCCCTGGGAGGAAAACGCTATCTGAGAGTGGGAGGCAGGTCTGTCCCGTTCATCATCGAGTTCCTATCACCTAGGAACATGCCTGAGACATGAGGACTTCCTGAAATACATGGTGAGACCTGCCCCTAAACAAATGCAAGGCCAGAGAGCACGTGACCCATATAGCCCAATCACAGACAGAGAGACTGCCTTGGTCTTCAGATGGAAGAATTTTCAAAATTCATGTATTTTTTGATTGAAGGATAACTGCTTTACGGAATTTTGCTGTTTTCTGCCAAATATCAGCATAATCAGCCAGAGGTACACATATGTCCCCTCCCTCTTGAACCTCCCTCCCCCCTCCCTTCCTGTCCCACCCCTCTAGGTTGTCACAGAGCTCCTGTTTGAGTTCCCTGAGACATACAGCAAATTCCCATTGGCTATGTATTTTACATAGGGCAATGTAAGCTTCCATGTTACATTCTCCATACATCTCACCCTGTCCTTCCTCCCCTAACCAGATGAGATGGGTGTAACATCTATTTTGTTTTAACATTTATTGAGTTTTCTTAGTTTGTTTTTTTTTTAATTTGGCTGCACCGTGTGACTTGCAGGACCTTAGTTCCCCCCCCCCACCCCCACCCCACCCCAGGCATTGAACTCTCCATAGAGCAGTGAAAACTGGCAATTCTAAGCACTGGACTGCCAGGGAATCCCCTAGATCTTTCTTCAAATAAAATACCACAGGTAGAATTCTACTGTAGCCACCGCCTCAGACCTTCCTCCTCTCCCTTCCACAGGTCAGCATATCTTGGATTTGGCGTGACTCCTTCTCATCCTTGTCTTTATGTATTTATCATATATACCTAGTGGTGAGGGGGGAAAGAATCCGCCTGACAGTGCAGACCCAGCAGAGGAAATAATCACCATCAACAACAAATCGTCAGGGGTGCTGACAATTCATTCACCTTAAAGGAATCACCGAACCTCCAGGCGGAAAAAGATCTTCAGGTTCATCCAGTCCAACCCCCAACGTGTTGCTTGGACCGCCTGCTAAGCCTGGAAAAGGAAACATGCCACTCACTCTCCTTGAAAGAAACAGTACCACCGCAGCCAGAGGGCTGACCCTGCTCAGAGCAGTCCAAGCCAAGGGGAGCCAAACCGGAACTTCATCCCAAATCAGACACGGCCCCTGCGTTCCAGAGTGGGGCACCCTGAGAGACTTTTGTCTCCGGCATTATTATTTATTTATTAGTCCTCCCTTGTATCCTGTCTGTCTAGTTTGGCATCTAGAGGTCCCGAGTCCAGGTCCACTCCTGAGCCTGGGCCTGGGCTTTGCACGCTGCAGCACAGAGCAAGTGCTGGACAAGGACAGGGAACCCTCAGGTAGGAAGAGCTCAATCAGTAATTCTTTTCCCAAGCAGCCTCTGACCAGAGGAGATAATTAAGGAAGATGGTATATTTGGGGGCGAAGGGCAAAGCTGGCCATGAATTAAATGTGGAGAACAAAGAATGTGAATAAATAGCTGCTCCTTTGCTGGCAGAACAGTGAACTTCAGTTCACGGAGGGCTTGGTTCTGGAGCCAATTTTTTTTTATTTGGCTGCACTGGGCCTTAGTTGTGGTATGCAAACTCTTAATTGTGTCATGTGGGACCTAGTTCCCTGACCAGGGATTGAACCCAAGCCCCCTGCATTGAGAGCACGGAGTCTTAGCCACTGGACCACCATGGAGCCAATTTTTATTTAAACAGTTCTGACAGCAAACATAAGCCTGAAACTTATGTTCTCACAGACACATCCTCTCTACCTGTCTTCTGTGTCTTCCCCTCCTCACCTCTCCCTGTTTCCTCCTCCCCCACCAAATACTAGGGGAAATCAGGCATCTAACACTCACTGTTGATTACAGTATGATCCCTCGCAGATTCAGAAAAAATGGGAAGAAATGCACCCTTTGTTGATTATGTTGCAGAACCAACCCCTGAAGGACAGAAAGCTAGAAATGACTGGGTTAGGATCTCTGGCTAAAGGGCAAGAGCAATTTTCTTCAACAGACTTGGGAATGGAAGGGTCGAGGGAGGAGCTGAACAATGAATCTGAAGGTGCTGGCTCTCTGCGTCTCAGGATTTGTAGGAGGTGGGGAGTAGTCTATGCATTTTTGGAAATTGTGTGCAAAACCTCACTCATTTTAATGAGTGAAGGCAGGAAGACAGAGATGTGAAAACGTAATTGAAGAAAATAAACTGGCTTTCTCCCCCGTCACCCCTAGTTATCACCCCTGTATAAAAGAGACAAAGGGAAAACCTAACTAACTTTGTAACTTTTGCTACTCTCTGGGTGCAATTGATAAAATCTTCATTTTATATAGTACCAGATTAATCACTTTTGTGCTGAGGAAAAGGGGGATTAGCCAGGGATAACTCCACAGCACAGTGGGATTTGGGGGAACGTGGGTACATTTGAGGAGGTGCAAAGCCAGAATTTCAGAAAGCAAGACAGTGTTAGTTGTAGTTCAGTGGAGGGTACCCTGCTGGACCTACCACTCAGAGCCATGCACGGGGATGCTGCAGAAAGCAGGTCTCAGGGGGGAGCCCCAGGCTTGATTAGGGAAGGGGAGACCCTCCATCGAGCTTTCAGGGGACTTGCTAACTATGGTCCACTCCAAGGAGCTCCTTTCCTTTGGAAATAACCAATTCAGTGACCCAAGAGGGAAGCAAATTCAAAAAAGAGCAGGTCTGTATAAACATACCATTGATTCACTTTGCTGTACAGCAGACACTAACACAACACTGTAAAGCAACTGTACTCCAATTAAAAAAGAAAATCACTCCTTCTGAAGTCAAACACCATAACTTAAATTTCATGTGATTTTTTTTCTTGCCCAAAAAACTACCATAAAATCTTTTACTGAAGATTGTAAAAGATCCCTGAAGAAAATAATTGGTGATTATTTGTAAGGACAGTAGCATTAATAAATTAATGGAATAATAATGCACTCCCTATAGTTCCACCTTTTCCTTCAAATTCTGTTCTCCCACAGCACTTGTCACCATATTACCCAGGAATATGATAAAAGCTATTATCATAGCTGGGAATCTGACAGAAGCTAGGAACGCTCTTTCCAGAAATGCACGAGTAGATAGAATTTTCCACATAATTTCAGAAGGTTCATATATCCCTGCTCCTCAAAAAAAATCCCTGAGACCTTGACTTCACGCTTGGCATTACAGCATTTCTCTGTCACTGATTGGGATCTTGACCTGTTCACAGTGTTCTAATACTGAGCACAGTGCCTGCAAACCAGAAGCTGCTCGAAAGTAAGGCTTATTGTTGACCTGGCTTTTTAGACAAGAATGGTGAAATGATATTTAAAAATAAGAAGAAAGCATGTTTATGTCATGCAAGAAAAAAAAGATTGGCCTTTAAGCTGTTTCCCTGTTTTGAGGGGATTTGGATCACTGGAGACGTTCACAGTGTGAAAAAAGAGCCAGTTTCTCTTATATAGACAGATCTGCTGCTGCTGCTGCTGTTGCTAAGTCGCTTCAGTCATGTCCAACTCTGTGTGACCCCATAGACGGCAGCCCTCCAGGCTCCCCCGTCCCTGGGATCCTCCACCTGGTGGGCTGCAGCAGCAGCAGCTCAGTTGCTAAGTCGTGCCCAACAGTTTCCCACTCTGTGGACTGTAGCATGCCAGGCTTCCCTGTCCTTCACTATCTCCTGGAGCTTGTTCAAACTCATGTCCATTGAGTCAGTGATGTGATCTAACCATCTTATTCACTCTGCCCCCTTCTCCTGCACTCAATCTTTCCCAGGATCAGAGTCTTTTCTGATGAGTTTGTTCTTTGCATCAGGTGGCCAAAGTATTGGAACTTCAGCTTTAGCATCAGTCCTTCCAATGAATAGTCAGGATTGATTTCCTTTAGGATTGACTAGTTTGATCTCCTTGCTGTCCAAGGGACTCTCAAGAGTCTTCTCAGCATCACAATTTGAAAGCATCAATTCTTTGGCACTCAGGCTTCTATATGGTCCAACTCTCATATCTGTATAGGATGACAGGAGTAAGCTTAGAGAGGGGCCTAAGGGGAGCAGAGTTGTTATTTAGTCGCTAAGTTGTGTCTGACTCTTTGTAACCCTGTAGACTCTAGCCCACCAGGCTCCTCTGTCTATGGAATTTCCCAGACAAGAATACTGGAATGGGTTGGCCTTTCCTTCTCCAGGGTATCTTCACAATCCAGGGACTGAACCCGAGTCTCCTGCATTGACAGGTGGGCTCCTTACCACTGAGCCACCAGGGAAGCCCCAGGGGAAACAGGAAGGGCCCCCAAACTATCAGGATGCAGCCTAAAATCTGCCTTAGGAATCATGCTCCTTTCTAGAATCCACCCCTCCTTGGATGCTGGGTGTGAGGGGACCAACAGTGAGTGGTTCCAGGCACAGACTCCTAAATTGCTTTCCCAACTGGGCTGCCAAGGCTCCATCTATCCTTTCTAGGCTCTGAACCTATTACCTCTGGTACTCTTGCTTCTGGATTTGAATTTCTGCCCCCCTCACCCTCTATAGCAGCCTGCCTTCAGTAGGACTGTCATACTTGCCCTTGGGCCCTAAGCCCTGCTCGCAGAGAAATCCAGGGCTGCAGAGACAGGTCTGCAGGCAGTGAAGGGCATGGAAAGAAATCTCCTGTCATCTGCTGGGAAAGCAAGTGATGGTTGAGTGCAGCAGTCCCCAACATTTTTGGCACCAGGGAATGGTTTTGTTAATGACAGTTTCTCCACGGATTGTGGGTAGGGGAACGGGGATGGTTTCAGAATGACCCAAATGCATCACATTTATTGTGTACTCTATTTCTGTTATTATTACATCAACTGCACCTCAGATCATCAGGCATTAGATCCTGGAGGTTGGGGACCCCTGGGAATCTTAAGTCCTGACCTGGATTGAGAGGAAGGGGGAGAATGAGGTGTCCTTCCTAAAAAACCTGAGTGTAATAGCTCCTGTCAAGAGTGGAGGATAAGGGATAATATGTCAGGCATCTCTGTGGCCTCAACCAGGGTCCAGCCAACTGCCACCCTTTCAGTCAGGCCTCTTTATGTGTGCAGATAACTCAGATGTATAATGCCCAAGTTGGGGGAGAGGGCAGCTGCAGGAGAGTAAACCCATCCTGCTATTTCAAGGGGAGCATAGAAGTGGGCTCTGTTTCTCAGCCACTCACTCAGTGAATGACTGCAGCTGTGAGTGTGGACTTGGGAGACAGACACCCCAGGTTCTAATCCAAATCCTCCACTTTTCACCATTGTAACTTTGGACAAGTTGCTTACCTTCTCTGTGTCTCAGTTTCCTCAAGTATAACATAGGGATGGTAACAGTACTGAGAAATGGAACATTTTCTTCCATATCAATAAACAAAGGATGTCACAGTCATCAGCAGTTGCAGCCCTCCGGTGTGAGCTGGCGAGCCCTGAAGAAACTCGGGAAAGAAAGAACACCTGCCGTCTAGTTTAGTCAGCAGTCTGCAGCCACTCCCTACGGTGAGCCCTGAGGAAACTCAGGATGTGAAAAAACAGGATACTGGCCCCAGACAGCTGAGGTGCATGCGGAAGGAATGATTAAGTCCAGACTCTTGTATCTTCCCATACATAGAAAAGCACTAAACTCCTTAACATAGGATGTCTGGTTTTCCTTTGAAGTGAAGTCGCTTCATCGTGTCTGACTCTTTGCGACCCCCATGGACTGTAGCCCACCAGGCTCCTCCGTCCATGGGATTCTCCAGGCAAGAATACTGGAGTGGGTTGCCAGTTCCTTCTCCAGGGGTTCTTCTGGACCCAGGGATCAAACCCAGGTCTCGTGCATTGCAGGCAGACGCTTTAACCTCTGAGCCACCAGGGCAGTTTTCCTTTCAGTTCAGTTCAGTTCAGTCGCTCAGGCTCAGTCGTGTCCCACTCATTAACAATAATCTTTTGACATTCAGACTACTTGCCCTTTGTTGCAAAGCTTCTCTATAACCTGGCTGCCCCCCCCCACCTCACCTCTTGGAACAGTTATCTCAGGGTTATTTGAGTTGCTGCCTCCAGGGCTTGAAGTCCTAAAAATTCCTACCCAAGAAAACATAACTCCCAACTTTTAGGTTGTGAATATTTTTTAAGTTGACAGGATCCTGGTGTTACATTGGTTCATCCAAATAATCCAGGAAAATCTCACCACCACCACCACCCCCAAAAAATCTTTAATTTAATCACCTCTGCAAAATCCCTTTTGCCGACCAAGATACCATATTCACATGTGCATGATAACTCTGGGGACCATTATGCTGCCTACCATAGGTAGGGTTCCCCCATGCATTGCCAGAGAACTCTTCAGAGAGAGAAGACTCTCAGAGAAGAGTCTTATAGGTTTAGTTCTTATTTGCCAGAAGAGGGGGATGTGGTGGTACCACAAAGAACTACCACCTGATGAGATGCTATGTAGAGAAAGCAAAACTGAGCCTGGAGACCTGCAAGTATGTGGCACGGTTGTATGGCTAAAGAATAGAAAGGGGATACCTTCTGGAGATTATATTAGAGAGGACATTAGAAGCTGTGTTGTGAAGATTTTTTTTTTTAACCATATTGAGTCTGAAATGTATTGGAAATGCATTTACTTGACCAATCCCATTACTTTAGACTGTGCTATAGTTTCTTTAAAACTTTAGGGACTTCCCTGGTGGCCCAATGGTTAGGAATCCACCTGCCAATTCAGGGCACACAGGTTCGATCCCTGGCCTGGGAAGATTCCACATGCTGCAAGGCAACTAAGCCCATGTGCCACAACTACTGAGCCCAGGTTCTAGCATCCACAGGTTGCAACTACTGAAGCCCACTCACCTTAGAGCCCAGGTTCTACAACAAGAGAAGCCACCCCAATGAGAAGTCTGTATCACAACTAGGGAGTAGCCCCCGCTCACCACAGCTAAATTCCATGTGCAGCAACGAAGACCCAGCACAGCCAAAAATCAATCAATCAATCAAAAAAACTTTCTCTGACACACTTTTTATCCTAAAGAATAATCCTCATAAATCACAGGTTTTATCTGTTATATCTTTTCAGCGTATGTCAAGATGGGTATATAAGATGTTCCTCTCCGTATCCTTAAAATCATCCACACACACCCATGAATGAATGCCATACTCTGAGAAACAGAGCCAGAGGCACGGAAACCACCTAAAGGTTTGGAGCAGGGAAAGAACACGATCAGGTTTGCCTTGGATCAATATCATTCCCACAGCATTAATCGCTTTGAACTGAATGGAAATCAGTGAAAATGCCATACATGAGACTTTACAACAGTTGAGGGGAGAGACGAGAAATAAACAGAGAGACAGGGACTGTGGGAGGGGAGCGGAGGGTTTGGATATGAACAGTATGAAGGTGGTAGAGCTGATGGATAACAGCACGTGCAGCCTGCCAGGGTTCTGGCACGTGCAGTTCAGCAGATAATCGTCCGTCCGCCAAGATGGCAAACAGAGGGGGAGTTGGTGGGGCGGGGAAGAGTGGGCAGGGTTGGAAGAGAAATAATTGCTTTGGTCTGGAACATGGTCAAAGTGTTTGTGGAACACTCGTGTAAGTACGGAAACGCCTGTGTCTGGGGCTCTGGACTGGGGCATCATCCAGAGCTGAGCTGTCCAGGAGAAACAGGCTGTGAGCCATCTGTGTCATTTTAAAAGGTCAGATGACCACGTTTTTAAAAAAAGGAAATGAATAATATATTTCATATAACCAAACATATCCCTAATATTCTATTTCATGGACTTCCCTGGTGGTCCAGTAGTTGAAAGTGCACCTTCCAAAGGAGGGCACTTGGGTTCAAGCCCTGGTCAGGGAACTGGGATGCCACATTGCAGCAGAGGGGGCAACTAAGCCTGAGCATCACAACTAGATAGTGCCTCAACTAAGATCCGACACAGTCAAAATAAGTTAATTAAAAGAAAAATCAGTTGTCCATTTTTTTATTTCTGGACTCCATGTGGCTTCAAAAGAATATTCTATTTCAAGAGGAATCAGTATAAAAATCATTTATGTTTGTTTGTTTAAGTCTTCAAGATCCAGTGCATTTTCCACAGAGAGCACATTAGATGTGGGACATTCCAAGCTTTCAAAAGGGACTGTGAAGAGTAGTTACTGTATTTATTGGACAGCACGGCTCTAGAAGCACTTGCTGAAGGCAGGCCAGGGTGATCAAGCGCCTGGGCAATGGTGGAGGACAAGGACCCTGTTCAGACATTGAGGGTGATCAGATTTGCTAGGACTGGATTTTACAAGGAAGTGCATGGATGGGTCTAGGAGGAAGTTCAGGAGACCCACTACAGGTTCAGCCAAGCAAAGAATCTTTGTCACAATTCCACCCATTACACCTGATAGATATCATCTTTGGGGTGGGGCTGGTAAATTCGTAGTTGCAACAAGCCTCCAGCAGGTAACATGACCCAGGAGAACCATCTGTTCAGTAGGAGCTGGTAGGACCTGAGACCACAGGGGGATGGTTCTCAACAGGATGTGACTCTGATGAACCCCCAGGGGAATACTCATAGAAAGCTGATGGAGGGAAGCACAGAGAGAGAGGCTTGTGTTTAGGGCAAAGGAAGGGAGGGATGAGAGATCTGGTGGATTATCTGACCCTGAGACATCAAGGCATCGTGGCTTATATGAGTCCACAAACTCCACTTGGCAGAATTTGACTCAAGGTGTTCTGGAGCTGCCAAAGGGCTCCAACCCCAGGGGCTGGGGAGGAAGGAGCGGTTTCTGAGAACGCTTGCCTCCCGCACAAAGCAAGGATCAGCCTCAGCCTCGCCCAGCGATCCAGGTTTGAAGCTCCGCCAGGCTCTGTCCAAGGTCTCTTTCATTTTTTTCCCCCTCTACTCTCATTCCTGGTTAATCTCAACCCTTTCCGGGGCTTCAAACCCCATTTACATGCCGATGGTCCCCACATTTGCATCTCAGACTCAGAGTCCATCCCCACCCCAAGTGGCAGACCTCATTTTACCAACTGCCTTCTGCCTAGAATATCAGAAGGGTATTATAATTTAACATTTCCAAAGCTGAACTCACCTCAAACTTGTTTGCCTGCTAATAGTTCCTGTTTCAACAGTAGCCTCACTGTTCCCCCCAAACCAGAAATCTGGGGGTCATCTTACACTTCTTCTGATAACACATTAAATCATCTGAAATTCTTTCCTAGGTCCGAATTCCTGCAGCTTTGGGTCAGATGCGCTTGACTCTACGACTGACTTGCACAACTCCCTCCTCACTGTAACTGTGGCCCTGTTTTCCCTTCTGGCAGAGAGAGGATGTCCTCCCAAATGTGGTACAGCCTTCTTTTACAAGCTAAGCTTGTAAAAACCAAATCTGCCAAACTCTGTTACCGCAAAAACACCAAACTCAGCATGAGACATGACTCTTCAGAGAGGGTCCTATTCACCTCTCTTGAGTGAGCCACCTTACCCTTAATCTCCCAAGATGTTTTTTTTTTTTTTCTCAGTTGTGACTTTTTTTTTGCTAAAAAGTAAACACACAATACCAAAATGCCTCGGACAACTCACCAAATCGATTTTAAAAGGGCGGACATGAGAGGAATTAAGCGATCTTCATCCCCCTTTCCAGATTCTGGACATCTGGAGTGCTGCCTGGGGAGTGCCTGCACGTGGGTTACCCCAGGCGATTCAGAGGCAAATCTAGGTTTGTCAACCAGTAGGTTATGTCACTCTGACCAAACTCCAACACATCACATTAAAGAATCTAGGCTACTTTGTTCTTTCCTAACTTCCCGAAGCGCTACGGAGAAAAGACCGCGAGGAGCCTGCAACAGCCCAATCTCCTAGACTGCGCCCAGATCAAAACCCTGGGGGAACTTCCAAGCAGAAATTTTAAGAATGAAATAGGCATCTGCGTAGCCTACAAACCTGACAACAGAACCTACAGTACCTTTTGGTTAAAAAAACAAAACAAAACAGAAAAACAGTCCTGCCCCGAAATATATTTGGAAAATGCTGAACCACTCTAGAAAAGATTGGTCAGTTTCCAACTTCTCGGTTTCAAGGGAAGCACGAAAAGGCGTCGTAGGAAAGCATTTTACTTTATTGTCTTCAGCAATGTATTAGAAAGTTAAAAAGCTGAAAAAAGTAATCTCAGAAGCTGAATCTCTCCCTTGGGTGTTCATTCAAACACATGCAGTACTAGGCTGCCATGTTGACTTGGACCTGTGGAGAGCAAACAATGTAACTGAGAAACCTTAAACTCTGACTTCCTACCAAACGCACGAAACGTTCAAGAAACTTCGCAGGACGTGTGCGTGTTCACCAAGGCTCGGGGGATCTCCCGAGCCAGGCTGAACAATGGAAGGGAGAGTCGTTATTAATCAAACGCGCCGTCTGTGTTTCTAAATCTTTCGTCGCGGCAGAGGGGGCATTCCCTCTGCTCTCACCCGATCTTCAAATTGTCTCCGTGCTCATTGTCTGCCGGTAGGAACGACGGCAGCGCTCGGGGAGCAGGTACAGCGTCCCGCAGAACGCAGCACGGTTGAACCTCGCCAGGTTTTGGAAAACATTCCCAGCCCTTCCAGCGGGTCAAGGAAAAGGAGGTGGCCCGGGCGCCAAAGGCTGCTGCCAATGCAACTCGCAACTTTTGAAATCAATCCTTTTTGCATCGTGCAACGGATGCCACCGCTCGTCGGGCTTGCAACCCCCCACCCCTCCCCCGAGACCAATCATTGCCGCGCTCGGGCCTGCACATCGCCCCCGCCCCCTTTCCCGGGCCGCACGCAGCCACCGAGCCTCTCCGGCCGCGGCCCGCCGCCTCTTAAAGGGAGGGAGCCGGCCCTTAAAGGCCCCTCGCGTGCGGCGCACGGCGGAGCGCGGCGGCCCTGGTTCCCGGCAGGGGCCCGCCGAGCCAGGCCGAGCCCCCGCGGCGCCCAGGCGCGGCCCGGGGCCCTCCCGCCCTCCGCGCCGCCGCCGGGAGAAGCCTTTTTATTCAGGCGACGCTTAAGGGAGCCCGGCCGCGCCCGGTGCATTGTGGGAGCGGCGGAGTCCCGTTCGCGGGAGGAGGCGGAGGGCGCAAAGCGAACCGGTAAGCGCCTGGCTCGGGGAGGGGGGGCGAGACACCAGGCTTAAAGGGGAATATTCGTCCGCAGGCCCAAGGCGGCCGTGCGGATCCCCCCGCGGGCCGCCCGGGCGCGCCGGGAGCCGTGCACAACCGGCGCTCTGCAGCGCTGCCTGGAGAGGGGCCGAGCCAGGGCTTGGTGGGGCCGCTTTAAAAAAGAAGCACCGCCCGCGCCGCCGCCGCCGCGGCCGCGGCCGCCGCGCGGGGCCGGGGAAGGAGGGAGGGAGGAGAGGGCGGGGGAGGAGTGGAGGGGGAGGGCGGCGGCGGCGACGCAGGGGTTAATTTTTTCGCCCGCCGACATTTTTTGTGCGGCGGCGGCCCGCGCGCGCGGCGAGAGAGCCAAGCCCGGTCCCCGGGGCGCGGCGCCTTCGGGCCCTCCCCGCCTTCCCCCGGCACCCCCGCCCGCGCGCGCCCTCTCTTCGGCCCCGCGGGCGCCTTCTGATGCCTGGCGCCCCGGCCTGGCCGGCCCGCGAAACCGAAGTCCCATCGCGGCTAGTGGGGCCGTGCGGGCCTCGCGCCCTCCCCGCGGCCTGGGCCGCGCGGTTCCCGCTGCCGCCGGGACAGAGAGCGGGCGGGCGGGCATGGCCCCGTCGGCCGCCCCGCTCCGCCTCCTCCTGGCTGCGCCGCACAAAGAATCCGGGCCCGGGTGGCCTTTAAAGGCGGCAGCCAGGGATTTAAGGTGTCCCCGAGCGCTGCCCTCCGCCGCCCCGACGTGTGCTTCCAGCTGGGCACGCGCCTCTTGCGCCCAAGTCGTCGCGTCCTCCCCGTTGTTTGTTTCCTGGGCTTGGGGACCTTGGGGGAGGTAGGTACCGGGCCTGTGCTGCCCTCTTTCCCGCCCCCACTCACCGCGCTCCCCCGGCTCTGCGGCCCGCTTGGCGCCCTCGTTTGAAAAATTAAAACGTGGCTGGGAAAGAAAGGGTTAACCGTTGCTTTAAATATTCATGTCATTGTTTTAAAGGTGTAAACTGGCGGCTTTGGGGTTCTAGTGGACTGCATATTATGCAACCCACCTCCCCCCCCCCGCCCCGCCCCGCCATTAATTTCACCTTTCTGCAGGCCTCCCCCATCTCCAAAAAAAGTAAGATTTTTTTTTTTTTGGATTGAATACGTCCTTCATTCTATTTGGAATTTGGAAACTCCTGAGTGCCTTCTGGGCTTAAGGTGTTTTCAACTTTTTACTGTTAAAAATCTTGGAAGATTTAAAAGGAAGCTAGTCTCCTGAATTCCAGATTCTCCTCCCCGCCTTTATTTTTGGATAGAGATTGAAGGCAGGAAAATAACTGGATGCCTCGTGAGTTGGATTTTTTCTGCCCCTGGTAGGAGTGAGGCAGTGTTAAGTGCGAGGCATTTGGTGAGAAAAGGACTGTTGTTTTTAAACCCTTCCAAGTCAAAGTGCTGTTGGACTTTCCCAGCTGTAAAATGGCTTCAGAATTCCCAAGTCTGTAACTTGATTAACCTCGCGCCCTCCTTTTGCACAGGTGTTTTCTTGGACTGTCGGAAGGTTCACTCGTTTACAGTTGTATTTCAAACCAAAATCATTGCTCACCCCAAACATGGTTTTCTAAAGACAGTTTGGATGACTCCCTGAACTCAGGCTTTGTGAGATTTATTTTAAATGAGTGACGTGCTTCCCAAGGGATCGAAAACTCTATAAATGGGAATTATGTTCTTAATCATGAATTTTATAGGGGAAACTGACCTTAAAACTTAGGGTGTCTGTTATTCTGTGCCCAATAAAGCATCACTCTGGAAGTTTGTAAACCCCGGGAGCACAGGAAAGGTTTTCATTTAGCCCCAAGGCTTCAAACTTAGAAAGATTTGTTCCAGAAACTTCCAATGGTACCCCAAACTATAAATGCTAGTGATTTAGTACAATTTATCACTATAGATCTGCGATGAAACAGTAAGGAGGAGTAGTATACTTTGTCAATGATGTGTGTTTACTAGTTAGTTGGGCAGCGTTTGCTTTCTAGGAAATAGCACTGAATTAAAACATCAGAGAACTAACTTTCCACTGCTCTCTTGTAGAAAATGAACCTTGCTGTGTTAAAACAGCCATTCCAGGTTTCAAATTGTGTTGTTTAGACAGGCTTCCTATTAGTTTTGGATCATTTTGTGTACTTCTAACTTAGAATCAAGATCTATTTTTCTAAAAATCGAATTTAGCATCATAAAGAATTTCATCAAATGCATATCCATCAACTTCCATTTCAACACAAATGCCTGTTAGGTATTTTATTTTTCTTTTAGATAGCAAAAGGTCTTCCTGAAAAGTCACGTTAGCCAGGGCATCTCATTTCTAAACCATAGTACTTCCTGGTTGATAGGTGAAGTGACTCGTTTTCCTGTAATGCCACCAGCTAGAAGAACGTTGGGGACTTTTTGCTCAAGATGGCACTGTGTCCTGTAAGCCAGCTGGCCCATAGTTCTGTCTTCTTGGCTGCCCCTCACAGCCACAATTATAACACAGACTCAGAACGTGTCTAATGGTACAGTCACTTTTTAAGACTTACCTGGCTTATACATCACTTTGTCAAACCATTCTGGCCCCAGATGGCTGTTTTCCTGTGGTCTTGGTGATTTCAGCCCATTTCATGTTTACTTTTCACTGTCATATATTCACTTGATTCTTGGCAAGTACTGGTGAGAACTCAATGGTCTCTTTGTGTTTTGGTGCTACCCAGGTGGATCTATAAAGAAACCAGCTGCGTAGGAAAGGGAGGGGAGGAGCCCGGCCGTGAGGTGTGTGGGCCCAAGAACCATGTCTGCACGGGAGTCCTTTAACCCGGAAAGTTATGAATTGGACAAGAGTTTCCGGTTAACCAGATTCACTGAACTGAAGGGCACTGGCTGCAAAGTGCCCCAAGATGTCCTGCAGAAATTGCTGGAGTCCTTACAGGAGAACCACTTCCAAGAAGATGAGCAGTTTCTTGGAGCAGTTATGCCAAGACTTGGTATGTGAACCACTGTTTTCTTTCGTATTTCCCGAGTAGAGCATCTTGGATGCATTGTTGTCAATGAGTCAAAAACTGGAGTTCTCTTTTCCCATATTGCCTTAAAAAAAAAAAAAAGAAAAATTTCTCCAAGAAGGATTCAGAGCAAAGCAATGGTGAGTGAAGTCGCTCAGTCGTGTCCGACTCTTTGCGACCCCATGGACTGTAGCCTACCAGGCTCCTCTGTCCATGGGACTTTCCAGGCAAGAGTACTGGAGTGGATTGCCATTTCCTTCTCCAGGGGATCTTCCCAACCCAGGGATTGAACCCGGGTCTCCTGCATTGTAGACAGACGCTTTACCATCTGAGCCACCAGGGAAGTCCTTATTTGGAGGAACTACTTGAAAAGCATCAAGAAATGTGCTCTAACCATTTTTAAACTCTAAAGTATATGATTGAGACAACTGTTAACAGTAAAGGTATTTTTTATTCAATCAGATTAGAAAAGATAGTGGTTCTGCATCCTTGTATAGGACTGGGAGAGCAGTGACTGGGTTGGGGGAACTCAGGGCTCCTCTGCAATAGGCATCACTAGAGAAGTTCCCATGGGAGGAGGGAGAAGAAAAGTGCTCCAGACACAGAAGGCAGGAACACTGGACTGGGTCTATACTTGACCCCAGCTTGACATCGGGACTTGAGAGCTGTGTTTCCTTGACCCAGTTCCTGATGTCCTTAGTGATTTACCCTTCCCCAAACATTGAGCTCAGAAAGAAAGTCTTAGCTGCTGGGATGTCTGTTAGCTTCTGTGTGTGCTTTGTTCGGTGTGTCATGCAAGACTTGTGATCACTTTGCCTTTTGAGTGTTAGTTGTATATTCTAGGAGCTTGTAGATGTTTTGTAGTTACAGTGTGTGACTTGATCAGTTTTCCTGCATAAGATTTTAATTGCATTTCTTTTTGCTTATATATGATCACACTCTATCTCATAACATTGGTTTTGAACCCAGGGTACTCCTTTCTTTCCTGATTGTATAAAGCAGAGTTGCTTTGGGTAGGAGAGAGGAAAACTCACTTCCTGTAGTCTCAGGGCCTGTAAGGGCTCCTAGGAGCTCAGTTAGAAAACTGCCGTTGAGAATTCCCTGGGGATCCTTGGCTAAGACTTCGAGCTTCCAATGCAAGGAGCCCGTGTTTGGTCCCTGGTCAGGGAACTAGATCCCATATGCCACGACTAAGACCCGGTGTAGCCAAATAAATTATAGAAAAAGAAAACCGTCCTCATCTATCTAATGTCTCAGTGTGAAAAAATAACATGTGAATGAGGTAGAGTGGACGTCAGGTTACTTGTCAAGGAATGAGAATATATTGAGAAAATCATTAGATAACTGGGCAACAACAAATGCAGTAAAAACCTCATGGATGGGACTTCCCTGATGGTCTGCTGGTTAAGAATCCCCCTTGCAGTGCAGGGGGCAAAGGTTCAGTCCCTGGTGGGTGAACTAAGATTCCACATGCCTCGGATCAACTAAGCCTGCAGCCTACAGTTACTGCGCTCGTGCGCTCTCGAGCCCGTGTGCCACAGGTACTGAAGCCCATGAGCTATGGAGTCCATGCACTGCAGCTGGAGAGTCTGTGCACTGCAGCAGAAGATCCTGCATGATGCAGTGAAGATTCTGAGTGCCGCAGTTAAGACCCAACACAACCAAATAAATAATTAAATTTTAAAAAAAACCCAACAACTTTATGGATAAAGCAGTGATTCCCCTCTGTAACTGCCCTCGTTGACTTATTGAGCACTCAGGCAGTTGGTCCTTCCAGCAGCCCTGTGGTGCTCAGGAAACCTGGGTAGCCTGTTTCCTGTCACTTGGTGGGGGTCAGAACTTGAAATCCACACCTTTCCATTCCTCTGCTCACCATACTGCTTGTCATCTGATTTTTCAGTACAGACATGTTTGTGGGGAAAGGAGCTGCATCAGCTGTAACTCAGCAGTGACAGCAAGGGAACAGGCCAGGAGAAAGAGATAATAAGTGTTACTCTGTACACTCTTCTTAACCCTCCTGAGCCTCAGTTTCCCCATCTGTAATACGGGCTAATAATACCTGTGGTTTGCAGCTGTTCTGAGTACCAGAAATTATCTGTGTATGTATGTGCACTGTATCTGTACCCACATACATAATATATGTATGTTTTTATGTATGAAGTATGTATGTATACACATAAGTCTGTTGACATGTTTTAAAATTTTGTCTAAAAGTGTCAGATTTTTGGCATTCTAAGGGTAAGCCATAACAGTTGTTAAAGATACATGTTTATTGTATTCTAGTGAACTGTTAGGATAAGTATGTCTTGGAAATTGGTACATGTGGGACTTCCATGGTGGTCCAGTGGCTAAGACTCTGCCCAGGTTTGATCCCTGTTCAGGGAATTAGATCCCATGTATGGCAACTAAGACCCAGCTCAGCCAAATAAATTAATTTTTTTAAAATTCTTTAAAAAAAAAACACTTGGTATATCTGTTGCTGATGCATAAGCTTTATCACATGTTGACAGCTGCTGGCTATGGAGATAGTTTGATGATTTAGGTTATTTTTAAAATTTTATTTTTAATTTTTTTGCTGGATGGTTTCAGTCTTGCTGAAACCTTCTAGAATTCCCCTTCAGCCACTGATTAAGCACACCCTGCTCTGTATTTGAGGCTTCCTTCACTCTGGCATCTTCCTTTATTTCTACCTACGCTGTGCCTCTGTCCTGCTCTCTCATACTTGATATACTCGTTTTGAAAGCGCATGGCCTATCCTAGGCTCACCCTCTCTGTCTTCCTTTCTTGAAATTTGATAGGGGATTTGTAAACCAGTCACTACAGACTAGTGCTGTCCCAAAGAAAGATGAGATGAGCCCCCTGTGTCATTTAAATTTTTCTACTACAGGTAGTTCCAATTAAAAAAAAAAAAAAATCAGGGACTTCCCTGGTGGTCCAGTAGCTAAGACTTCTTGCTCCTAATGCAGGTGGCTTGGTCCAATCCCTAACTGAGGAATTAGATCCCACAACTAAGCATTCACATTCTGTGATGGAAGATCCTGATGCTAAAGTTAAGACCCAGCACAGCCATATAAGTAAATAAATAGTTTTAAAAAATATATCAGTTCAGTTGCTCAGTCATGTCCGATTCTTTGCGACCCCATGAATCACAGCATGCCAGGCCTCCCTGTCCATCCATCACCAACTCCTGGAGTTCACTCAAATTCATGTCCATCGAGTCGTGATGCCATCAAGCCATCTCATCCTCTGTCGTCCCCTTCTCCTCCTGACCCCAATCCCTCCAATAATTAGGGTCTTTTCCAATGAGTCAGCTCTTCGCATCAGGTGGCCAAAGTATTGGAGTTTCAGCTTCACCATCAGTCCCTCCAATGAATACCTAGGACTGATCTCCTTTAGGATGGACTGGTTGGATCTCCTTGCAGTCCAAGGGACTCTCAAGAGTCTTCTCCAACACCACAGTTCAAAAGCATCAATTCTTTGGTGCTCAGCTTTCTTCACAGTCCATCTCTCACATCCATACATGACCACTGGAAAAACCATAGCCTTGACTAGACAGACCTTTGTTGGCAAAGTAATACTCTGCTTTTGAATATGCTATCTAGGTTGGTCATAACTTTGCTTCCAAGGAGTAAGCGTCTCTCTCCTCTTTCACTTTCATCAAGAGGCTTTTTAGTTCCTCTTCACTTTCTGCCATAAGGGTGGTGTCATCTGCATATCTGAGGTTATTGATATTTCTCCCAGCAATCTTGATTCCAGCTTGTGCTTCTTCCAGCCCAGCGTTTCTCATGATGTACTCTGCATATAAGTTAAATAAGCAGGGTGACAATATGCAGCCTTGACATACTCCTTTTCCTATTTGAAACCAGTCTGTTGTTCCATGTCCAGTTCATGTGAATTTAATTCTACTATATTTTAACTTAATATATAAAAATGTCATTTTGATGCATAATTAATATAAAACACTGCTAGCTGAGATTTTTCTCAGGTCCAAGTGTTTAAAACTGAGTGTGTGTTTTAGTGTCTCTTTCTATAGTCCTATAGTTATATGGAAACCGAAAAGGGAACATTCCCTCTTTTCCAAAGTGAATAGTAATGTATTTGGAATACCCAGTTGTTGGAATGATCAATTTCAGGAGAATCATGTGAGTTTAATTGTGGTTCTTGCCCTGTTTCCACTTGAGTGCTGCAGAGTATCATTAGTGGGCATTTCTGTGCACGTGCACCAAATGAGAGGAACTATTGCACACTTTCTGATCACTGGTAATAAGTGTTCCATGGTCACAAATTTGTGAGGCTTGCCATTCTGAAACAAAGTCCTCCATTCCCTAACTGGATCTTCCATCAATAGTTTCTGCTTTGCCATCTAGTATGGTAATAAAAAAAATCAGCCTGCCATCACAGAGTGATGTTTTACCTAACTTGGTTTTATTTCTGTGTTAGTAATAATGGATCAGACCTTGACAGACTGCCCCTGAGACCCAGCCTGTCTGCGGGGTCAATTGTGAAAGCTCACAGGTAGTCCTGTCTATGGGATTCGGGTGTGATTTATTCTTGTTTCATTTGGGATTCTGGGTAAATCTACCTGCTTTTATACTTCCTCCTGATTTGTCCTTTGCCCATTGTGTTGCAAAGTCAAAATGCTTCCTAAGGGCCAGGGGGTGTCCCCTGGAGAGAAGTGTTGGGAAAGCACTCCATTCAGGTGGGAGGCCAGTCTAAACTTAGTGTTTGCATTGCAAGTGATTTTTTTTTTTTTTTTTAAGAAATAGTCTTGACTGTTTCTAAACCAATTTCAGGAAAAGGGAATTATTTCTAAATAGTCCATCAGTTGTAAGATCCCGTGGGTACCACAGTGCTTATGTGCATGCTTGATTGGAGTTGATAAATACTTGTTCTAGCTTTGTCTTTTTTCCTTTTTTGGTCATTTTTTTTACTAAAACGTAGAATAGCATTTTATATGTGTAAAATATTTTACAGATTTTCTGGTGGAAAAACAGAATGATGCCCAAAGATGTACTCTTGGCTAACTATGGAGAAGACAACCCAAGTTCCATCTGTGCTGTTCTCATCTTTGCAGAAACTCTCTATGGTGCCAAGCACGGGATAACAGTAAAAGAAAGGAAGATTTCTCTTCAAGGCATCATTAGAGTCGCAGAATTGTACCATGTTGACATTGAGTCTTCATGACTAACAAATTGTCTTCTCATTTGCTATCTTAAGCTGGTTTTGTTTCACATTTATTTCAGTTATACTTCTTGATAGGAAACACATTGCTTTGTTGGCAGTGAGCAGTGTTTCATAAGAGTCTTGTGCAGAACTCCTGTCAGTACACTGAAGGTGCAAAATGACCCCACTCTTCTGTTGACTTCTGGGTGATGGTGACTCCCATCTTTGCAGGCATCGGGATGGACACCTGTGTCATTCCTCTGAGGCACGGCGGCCTTTCCTTGGTTCAAACCACAGATTACATTTATCCCATCGTTGATGACCCTTACATGATGGTGAGTTTGACCCGACGTACTTTTACATCTGGAACTGCTTACTCTGGGTTTGGAGTGGTGGCTGGGTTTTGTACATGCATGTGTGGGTGGGTTTTTTGTTTTTGTTCTGTACAAACTGTTGTTATTCCTCCCACCATGACTCTGCCATTGTGGGTCCGATTTGACTGGTCCCTTGCTCACACTTGGTACCGTGTGTGAGGCAGGCAGGGCGGATGTAGGGCATCCCCTGGTGCTCTTGCACCTGCGCACGTCTCTCTGTCAGAGCACCTGTTCAGTGTGTCTATGGAGTGATGTGTTTCTAGTTTTCTCCTTTTGTTTCCTTGTCCATGTTTTTCTTTGACATTTGTAAACTCCACTTTCCTCTGTAATAGGACAGATCCTGCATGTCTCTGTCCAGAAATAGAGAGCTTAGCATCTCATCACAATGAACTTGACCATTGACCCTGATTCTGGTCACTCCTCTCGCCGTGTCTGTATTCCATAGGGTAACCCATGGGTCTCCCTGCTGATCATGCTCCGCTCAGATACCCCCGCCTGCTCATGGTGGGGTTGCTGCCAGGAGCCCCTCCATCTACCCAACTGGACCCTTCCTTGCACCCTGGCAGCTGGGAGCAGCCAATGAAGAGATTGGGAACATCCTATCTGTAGGAAGTGCCAAAGGCCCCTCCTGTTGCCAAGGGCACTGGGAACAAGGCGAGGAGGGAGTGTTCACCACTCAGGTCCCAAGACAAGCACATGGGCTCCCAGGAACCTGTTTCCTGCCCACGCAGCCAGCTGTCTCTCCGGTAAAGCAGTGCTCCCGTGCACGCCATGCCCCTGGTGTCCTACCTGACTGGGGGCCCAGGTGGCTGGAACCAGAATGCATCCTCTGCCAACATCTTGCTAAAGGACCTGAGAGCCTAGCACAGAAGGGGCAGCACACCTCTGCAGCCCAGCTTGTGGTTGGCACCTCCCAGCATGCCGACCACACTGCCCCAGTTGTCTCGTGAGTGAGTCACAGGAGGTGATCCAGCTCCCTGCCAACCTGCCCAGAGGTTGTAAGACAACATAATGATAAACCGGCAATGAAATGGCCACTGGAAGTGATAGTAACTTGCAGTTTGATTACCCTTAATGTCAAAAGAAAAGTGTGTCATTTTCTCCTTTCCTGTTTAGAGAAAGGCAACTTAAAAAATTTTTTTCAATCTCTGTCGGCAGGAGAAAATCTTTTATTTTCTGTAAGTAAATTATTAATAATTATTAATGTTATTGATAATTATTAAAATAATTATAAATTATTTTCTATTTTATATTCCACATTTCTATTGAGTACTAGTTCAGAGTTCCTCGATAAAACTATATAGTTTACTGGGAATTGCCTCCCTTTTTCTTTAAAAAACAGTCTGGTTTCAGAGCTAGGTGTTGTTCATTTCTTCTTTTTATTTTAACCAAGATGATTTTCCTGTTTATCTCGTACAACTTTGGAAAGGAGTCCAAAAATTTCTCCGAGTACGTAAAACCCATCTTCTCTGTAACCAATAAAAATTGGCCCTTTTTAAGAATCTGTTCAGGGTAAGTGACCGTTCCTACATTTTCTTTAAGACGGTTGTTTCCCAGCATTTCCACTCTGGCTCCTCTGCAGCCATCTGTACCATGCCCGCTTCTCTCCATCTCTCTGCTCTGGGTTCTGCACCTAAATAAATGGCAGGTTTCTCCTGATGTTTTAGAGTGGCGGAGAACACGGAAATGCTGTGTGCTGCACGGAGGAGAGGCGGTGGCAGGAGCGTCTGAGCTTGGTTCTGTGGTGGAGGAAAGGCAGCGAGTGTGTGAAGCACAGCTGCTGAGGCCCACGTCCTGGAAAGTCCCCTCCCGGGTGCCTCTGGGCAGCCCAGCTCTCTGTGTCTGCCCCGGAAAGTCCCCTGGGGTCCCTGCTCACGTCTGCCTTCTCTTCCAGGGCAGGATAGCCTGTGCCAACGTCCTCAGTGACCTCTACGCCATGGGGGTCACGGAGTGTGACAACATGCTGATGCTCCTCGGAGTCAGTAATAAAATGACCGACAGGGTGAGTAGGAGCCTTCCAGCCCAGGTTGTGGCACCGAGGCCGTCACCCTTCCCTTTGGTCACTGCCTGGATGGCGACATAGACACTGGTGGGGTCGGGGTGTCCCACTGCTCACCTGGAGCATCCGTGGCCTCGCTGCCTGGCCTGTTCTTTGACTCAGAGGTGAATTTCTGTTTAGATTATTTTTGACAGGTGATTGGTTTCATCCCCACCCCCTGCCATAGTTCTCCCTGCGCATAAGAATTGAGCGTTCGGTAGGCTCTTGTCTGCCCCCACAAGGTGCTCTTGGGCCTCTGCTTGGACACAGCCATCTGGGGCAGACGTGGGGTGCATGTGAGCTGGTCTTGGGTGGTTGAGGACCGTGTAGAGAGCGCATTCAGATGCAGGCAGCCCTGAACACCCAGCCCATTTCCAGAGTTTACTTCTCTTGTCCAAGCTCCATTCACATTGTAACCTGCAGCCTCTTCCAGCTTGTGATAAAAGGGCTACAGAGTGAGCTGTTCCTACCTCTTTCTGTTACTCCCTGCCCCTTCTGGAAACTCTGGTTTTATGATCTTTTCTGGTTTATGATCTTTTCATAGCTGTAAGTGTATAGACTCTCTTTTCCAGGTTTTAGCTGAATGATGTGACTTTTAATTTTCCTTTTAAACCCTAGGAAAGGGACAAAGTGATGCCCCTAATTATACAGGGTTTTAAAGATGCAGCAGAGGAGGCAGGAACGTCTGTAACGGGCGGCCAGACAGTGCTGAACCCCTGGATTGTTTTAGGAGGTGTGGCTACGACTGTCTGCCAGCCCAACGAGTTTATCATGTAAGTCATTTTTTTGTTTCATGTCACCTGGCCTGGTTCGCTCCCCAAAATTTCACATAACATAAAATTCAGTTTTTTAAAATATACAATTTATTGGTTTTCAGTATTCACAGGCTTATATAACCATCACCACTGTCCAATGCCAGAACATTTTCATCTCCTCAAAAAGAAACCTCGTACTCATAGCAGCTACTACTGACTCCCTCCTCCCCCACTCCCTGAAATCCACAGATCTACTTTTGGTCTCATGGATCTGCCTGTTTTGGACATTTCATATGAATGGAACCATGCAACAAATGATGTTTTTGTCCAACTTCTTAGCATGTTTTCAGGGTTCATCATGTTGCACGTGTGTTGGTACTTCATTCCTGTTTATGGCTGAGTAACAAACACTCCATTGTTTGGACAGACCACAGTGTGTTCATCCATTCATAGGTCACAGGCCTCTGGGTTATTTCCACCTGTTGTGAGTGATGCTGCTATGAACGTTCATGTGCAGGTTTTCCGTGTGGACATGGGTATCAAAAAGACAGTAAGCAAGTCTTGGTGAGCATGTGGCGACATCACAGACCTTGTCCGTGGCTGTGGGGAGTGTAAAATGGTGCAGCTGCTTTTGTTCCTCAGGGTCAGTAGTCAGCACATGACCCAGTAATTCTTAGATGTCTGTGCCTGGGAACTGGAATGTATGTCCACACAGAAAACTTGGACATGAATGTGTATAGCAGCATCCCCCACTTGTTTACTGTCTTTTTTGATAATAGCTGTCTCGGTGGGTGTGAGATGAAACCTCAGTGGGTTTTGATTTGCATCTCCCTGATGGCTAATGCTAAGAGCATCTTTTCATGTGCCTTCGGGCCATTGCCAGGTCTTTGGAGAAGTTTCTCTCTTAACACAAGTTGTCACTTTTCGTGTTTGACATCCTGTCAAGAAAACCACCTTGCCCTGTTCTCTGAAGGAATCAGAAGCTCTATTTGTGGGGTGGGTTTTGTGAGCGGGTGCCGGGTCCACGTGTTTCACAAATCCAGAAATGTGAAAGGGTGTGCCTGTGGGTTTTTAACCCACTTGGATGATTGTTGTCCAGTGTCGGGGGACCAGACGACTGTATGGACAGTTCCTTGAACCAGGACAAGAAAGACATGAGTGCTAGTCGTTAGGGTACTTAGTGAGACAGGAGTTTTGTTCGGGGGGCAGTCTTTCTGTTTTTAGGGGTGCCTTTTTTTTGATATTTGCCTTCTGTCTTTCAGACAGGGCCCAACCAGGGATCCTGTGTACCAAGGAAACTTATTGGTCATAACTCTGAATTTGACACACTGATGCTAAAATTACGAAAACATTAGACCCATAATCAAACAGCCTGAGAAATCCCACCTGTATCTCTGCTATATAAGTGATTGTAAAACAGAAAGTACAGTGTTTGTTTCAGAAGTCTTGTTGCCTCAGAACCCTGGTGGGTCTGTGTTGAAAAGTACAGGGCATGACTGAATCAGGGCCTGATGATGTCTTTGAAGTCTAAGCAGTTTGCCTTTTTGGGAAACTAGTAAGTCATTGTCCTGAGTGTTGAAGTCGTGGCCTCTCCACTTTTCATTTAATGTTTTGTTTTGTTCATCAGTCGTCCCAGTAGTAAATGATAAAGCTCTGCTGTCAGTACATAGCAGTAGTTGGCTTAAATATGAGTGACTGCAAACACACATGTGGTTTTACCAGCCTTTTCTTTCTTTTGTTTAACCAATGATGAGCTTATCTCCTTGGTTAATTTGATGAGAAACTGCCAGTGTTCTCTTCTTCAGGCCAGATAATGCAGTGCCGGGTGACGTGCTTGTCCTGACAAAACCTTTGGGGACGCAAGTGGCCGTGGCTGTGCACCAGTGGCTGGATATTGTAAGTGACCTTCACCTTCCGGTGGCTTCTAAAATGAGCTCCTGAGGACTCCCCTGGTGGTCCCATGGCTAAGACTCCATGCTCCCAGTGTAGGGGGCCCTGGGTTCGATCCCTGGTCAGGGAACTAGATCCCACATGCCCCAACTAGAGATGCTGCATGCTGCAACTAAAGATCTCGTGTACTGCAACTAAGACCTGGGCAGGCAAATAAATACATAGATATTAAAAAAAAAATTTTTTTTAATGCACTCTTCTAGTTGTAGTATCAGAGAGTATAGTGTCAGTCTAGACCTTATAGAAATCCTGGGAGTTGTCCCTATTCTTTTATTAAATCGAAGTTTTCATGTATTGAGTGCTTAAAGTTCAGAAGTACTCCATAAATAGAATTTGGGAAACAGTTGAGTTTATCTGTTAATTAGTTACTGAGCTGGCTATATCTTATCACTGAAAATTAATACATAAGAGAATGTGTGCAAACTTTGATATTTGAGGTATAAATAAGGCCAGGCTTATTGACAATTTAAATTATTTTAGTCATGAGTTTTTTGGTCATTTCTGGTTGCTTGTTTTATCTTTTTAAGCTAATTAGTAAATCAACATTTTGATAAATAATCATCTTATGGAGAAAGCATCTAGAATATAAAGATATTTATCCTGAGTCACTTTTCTGCTGCACTGTGATCAATCATTCTTCCTTTAAGACTTCCTTGATTGCTGTAGCAACTCAAAAATGAATGACTGTGGTATATTCTCACATCGCTCAGTGCTTTCAGTTTCTGCAGTTAACATCTGAAACGACTAGTCCTGAGAAACAATTGAAAAAGAGTAATTTTATGTTACTCATCAACCAGATAGATCTTAACTTGACAAACAGCAGAGAGAATCTCTAAGGAGGCCATATTTAGATATTTTTCTCTTCTCATTCAGCAATGATGGGGACATTTTCCATCTAGTATGATCACTTGTCAATCAGTCCACAGGACTTTGCTTTTTACCAGTTTCTTAAAGGTGCTCAGAACTGGAAAAAAGCAAGTTTCAAAGACTAAGTAACAGTGTGATACCCTTTCATAAAGGTCGGAAGCAACCAGAGTATTGTTGGGGCATCTGTATGTATAAGGATACTGCTTTTCAAAAGGCAGGAAAATGACAAGTATAAAATTCAGAATCGTTGTTACCTCTTGGGGAGGGCTGAGGGGCAGGGAGTAAGGGAGGTACACAGAGATAGATTTCCGTTGGGCGGTAGATTATTGTGTTGCTAAAAATGAGTGAATTCATGAATGCTGGCCATTAATGGACCATGACTGTATGTCATGAGCCCAGCATCGTGCTGCTAGGCTCTTTGACTATCAGACTGGGGAAGAAGAGGAAAGACAGTGGTGTTTCAGAGGATGTACTGTGTGGTCACTCTCAATGTCATCGGAGCCAATGCTAAGTTGAAGTTCTTTCCCATTCATTTGTTCCTCAAGAGGACTTGATCCCAGAATTCAGGGAGAGTCAGTAAAATATTAACACAGTTAACACGAGAAACATCAAAGTTGTCAGCTTACAAGGGCAGATGCAGAGGAGAACCTAAGGACATTCACAGCTGTCCCGCTGGTCTCACGTCTCCAGTAAACTGCAATGTTGGACTACAGAGGTGCGGCTGAGGGCAGAGAAGATGGCCGTGATAATAACGTCTAGCGGACACCTAAAATGATAATCTCGAGGGTTGGGGGAGTGGGGAGTTAGAAAACTTAATTTTGTGTGCAGAATTAGATAAGTAAAACGCCTCAAGATGACTAAGGAAAAAATAGGCTCTTTCAGTGGTTAGAAACAAAAATTGATCACATTTTTTCTCTTTTCTCCCTCATCTGTGTTCCTGTCATCAGCCTGAGAAGTGGAATAAAATCAAGCTAGTGGTCACCCAGGAGGATGTGGAGCTGGCTTACCAGGAGGCGATGATGAACATGGCTAGGCTCAACAGGACAGGTACGGCCAGGCTCGGGTCAGCAAGCTTTCTGAGACGCAGGAAGGGAGGTATTTCAGGCTCTGTGGGCCATAGTCTCAGTTGCACTGGTTTTTTTCCTCCTCATGACTCTTAACATTGTTTTTTTAAAAAAATCTTAGCTGGAGGAACTGGCCATCAGCCAGGTTTGGCCAGTGACTGCACAACCCCTTCTGTTGGTGCCTAGAGCCCTGGTGGGAATCCAGACACGTTTCGTGTTCTTGACATATGCACGGGGTAAATGTGATTTACCTTAGAGGAAAAAAAATCATATCCTTATTTTAGGAAAGTTTTTAGAAAATATAAAAAGGAAAGGAAAAACATTGTTCATAGCCCCACCACCCCAAAATAACTGCCGTTAATACTTTTATGTATTTTTCTAAGATTTTTATCCATGTTTGGTTGGTTGGTAGTTTACTTTTATCTTACTGTTGATGTTGTAAACTAAAGGTTAGCATACATTTTACTTGTATTTGGAGTTTGGCTGGGGCAGGTCATGGAGTGGCATGCCAGATCTTAGTTCCCTGACCAGGGAGAGACCAAACCCATGCCCCCTGGAATTGCATAGTCTTACCCACTGGACCACCAGGAAAGTCCCTGGGATTTGCTTTTATTCATTTAATATTACTAAATTCTTTTTTCCATATTATATAATTCTAATACACATGATTTTTAATGGCTAGATGTTCTATCAGACAGTATGCTGTAACTAATTTGCCTTTTACCTACTTTTGAAGAATTTATTTTGAGATAAAATTTTTCTGTAATTTTTTTTTCCTGCATTCCAAGAGTATTTCTTTGGCTTAATTCCAAATTAAGTTGAATTGTAATTATTTAATTCTTTGTTTTCTGATATTCTCATCACTTACAACCAAGGTTTTTCATACCTACTTCTTTTAGTGTGCCATGTTTAAGAAGTTTGTGGGTTGTCTTGTCCTTCAAATTAAGTAGTTTAACAGTTAGAAAGTGATTTGTAATGGATTTAGTTTTACTCATATAGGTTATTAGTTTATTTAATTTGTGCACTTAAGATTCCTCTATCCTTAAATTTTAGACATTCCTGATAGGGATATGGCAGAACACTTATGGAGGCATGTTCGGTCGTATGTGGCAAAATTAAGTGTACGTTTATTTTGACCCAGAAGTCCCACTTCCGAGAGTCTATCCCAAAGCTACAGTGGCCAGAATATGAAATAACATGTGTACAACACTATTCTTTGAAGCACCTTTTATAATTGCGAAAGAAGGGTATAATCTAAGGGTCCATCACTAGGTGACTGACTGGGATTATCTGGTCTCCATGAATGAGAGAGCTTTATTACCAGGAGCTATCTGTAGGATATGGCCAGTGAAAAAGCAAAGCACAGAGCATATATGTAGTATGCTGCGTTTTGCATATTCATAAATAAATATGAAGTAATAACATGTATTTTATACTTTCAAAAAGAAACAGTGGAAAAATAAAGACTAACAAAAATTATTATATATACAAGAGAACAGGGAGGAAGCAGACCCTCTGAACATGCTTTGTTTCATAAGTTGAACTTGGAAACAAATGTTTTATGTAGTTTTCTACACTTAAAAATTAAATGAAAAGAGCATATTTTATGAATCCAAATCAAATTTTTTAAGGTTGTCCAACATACGTCTAAGCTAGTGGCAAAACCACATGAAGAATTATTTCAAATCTCTTTGAGCATGGTATTTTCTGTGTACATCCTGAAGACAAAAATCCACAAAAATATTTCATTGTTGTCAATGGGTTTGTGTTTGTGAGAATGTTGTATATTGAGGTAAATAAGTGAATGTAATTAGGAACAGAGACTTTAGAGAGAAGATCAAAGAAGCTAGATTAATTCATCTTTAATTTTGAATTATCAGTGTGAACTCAGGATTATTTTTTTTTCCTCTGAAAATGTTTATTTCTGAACCTGTTGAAAAGACCTAGAAGCAGTGAAGGGTGAAGTCTTATTGCCCCTGGTCGGAAAGTTGCTGTTTTCCACTAAAAAGTACCAGGACTCCCTGGGGAAATGGCAGGCTCCAGCTCTGGGGCAGGAAGTATGGAAGATAAGCTTGATTTCCTGTGCCTGGAAGTGGTGGTGGTGTCACATCCTGACAACTCCAAGGGGCTCCCACTTGATGGGAGCTGGAGGGTACAGTTTGAATATCAAAGACCAGAGTGACCATATCAAGTATCTGAACAAATGATAATTAAAACTTTTTGGTCACCTGGGTCACCAACTTATTCTGAAGTAAAAGTGGTCATCCTCTTATTTTACCTGTCTTGTATGGGGTGAATTTCAGGGAAACTGAATTTTCTAAAGAATTATTTATCAAAATCACATCTAATAAATACAGGAAGAATGGTTGAATTACAGAGTTGCCATGTTTGCTGTCCCCTTGATTAAATGAACCTTATCACCAAACATCAGTGGCTGCTAACAGCTTTTGGCAAAAGGTTCATGTTGATGATATTACCCCCCATCCCCCGTGAAGGATTCTTGGCAAAAAAAAATGAACCTGAGTTTCTTCGAGCCTTGGTCCTAAACGCCAGTACAGGAAATAGGGAAAATGGTAGAACATGCGCGAATCGGAGATCCCCAAATCCAGAATGGAGGAGAGGTTTTAGGAAAAAGTGGCTCAGTTTCCACAAATAAATGACTCTGAGAGGGAACTGTTGTGACGTTTCAGAGAGAGCAATCAATATAGTGTTCATTTTGTTGGTGTGATAATGATATTGTGGCTGTGTTACAAGTTTTTTTATCTTTTAGAGGCACACACAGAAATTCCGATAGCTGAAGGGTTGGCTTTAAAGTTTCCATATCACCTCTCACATCCCCCAACAAGCAGGCAGGAAAAGATGAGACCCCAGCAGATCGGTGGTAACACTTGAGGCTGGGTATTGTTAGGTATGTGGGAATTTGTGGTGGTGTGTTCCTCTCTCTGCTTTTGTGTTTCATTGAAATTTTTATAATAAAAATGAGCAACAGTCATTCCAAAATGATGCTGTGAAAGTGCTGCACTCAATATGCTAGCAAATTTGGAAAACTCACCAGTGGCCTCAGCACTGGAAAAGGTCAGTTTTCATTCCAAGCCCAAAGAAAGGCAATGCCAAAGAATGCTCAAACTACCACACAATTGCACTCATCTCACATGCTAGTAAAGTAATGCTCAAAATTATCCAAGCCAGGCTTCAGCAATAGGTAAACCGTGAACTCCCTGACGTTCAAGCTGGTTTTAGAAAAGGCAGAGGAACCAGAGATCAAATTGCCGACATCCGCTGGATCATGGAAAAAGCAGGAGAGTTCCAGAAAAACATCTATTTCTGCTTTATTGACTATGCCAAAGCCTTTGACTGTGTGGATCACAATAAACTGGGGAAAATTCTGAAAGAGATGGGAATACCAGAGCACCTGACCTGCCTCTTGAGAAATCTGTATGCAGGTCAGGAAGCAACAGTTAGAACTGGACATGGACCAACAGACTGGTTCCAAATAGGAAAAGGAGTACGTCAAGGCTGTATATTGTCACCCTGCTTATTTAACTTCTATGCAGAGTACATGATGAGAAACGCTGGACTAGAAGAAACACAAGTTGGAATCAAGATTGCCGGGAGAAATATCAACAACCTCAGATATGCAGATGACACCATCCTTATGGCAGAAAGTGAAGAGGAGCTAAAAAGCCTCTTGATGAAAGTGAAAGAGGAGAGTGAAAAAGTTGGCTTAAAGGTCAACATTCAGAAAACGAAGATCATGGCATCTGGTCCCATCACTTCATGGGAAATAGCGTCAGACTTTATTTTTCTGGGCTCCAAAATCACTGCAGATGGTGACTGCAGCCATGAAATTAAAAGACGCTTACTCCTTGGAAGAAAAGTTATGACCAACCTAGATAGTATATTCAAAAGCAGAGACATTACTTTGCCAACTAAGGTCCGTCTAGTCAAGGCTATGGTTTTTCCTGTGGTCATGTATGGATGTGAGAGTTGGACTGTGAAGAAGGCTGAGTGCCGAAGAATTGATGCTTTTGAACTGTGGTGTTGGAGAAGACTCTTGAGAGTCCTTTGGACTGCAAGGAGATCCAACCAGTCCATTCTGAAGGAGATCAACCCTTGGATTTCTTTGGAAGGAATGATGCTAAAGCTGAAACTCCAGTACTTTGGCCACCTCATGCGAAGAGTTGACTCATTGGAAAAGACTCTGATGCTGGGAGGGATTGGGGGCAGGAGGAGAAGGGGACAACAGAGGATGAGATGGCTGGATGGCATCATGGACTCGATGGACGTGAGTCTGAGTGAACTCCAGGAGATGGTGATGAACAGGGAGGCCTGGCGTGCTGCAATTCATGAGGTCGCAAAGAGTTGGACACGACTGAACTGAACTGAACTGATTCCCTATATAAGAGAAGTGGTGACCAATACTTTAAAAGTAGAATCCCTTTTCCCTAGTGGCTCAGAAGGTAAAGAATCTGCCTACAATGCAAGAGACCTGGGTTTGATCCCTGGGTCAGGAAGATCCCCTGGAGAAGGGAATGGCTACCCACTCCAATATTCTTGCCTGGAGAATTCCGTGGACAGAGGAGCCTGGCGGGCTACAGTCCACAGGGTCACAGAGTTGGACACGACTAAGCGCCTGACACACACTTACTGACCATAGGACTCAGTGTGTCCCCTTGTCTGCTCGCGTACTCAGAGCTTGTCTAGGACGGCGTTGGGAAGAGCTGAAGTGGAGGTCATGGCTTTGCTGAATGTCCTTGACTGCCCCACTGTGCCACGTGTAGGTGTGTGAATAGTATGGCCTTTTCTCAGTGTTGCTTAGCTAGCACTAGGAACCAGAGTAGGGTCAGTTCTCCTCTCAGCGTGTGTTGTTGAGGATATACGTAAGTAAAAGATTCTGTTGTAAGCAAAGATAAAAGAGAGGTTTGGTGAACTTGTGCTTAGTCACTAAGTTATGTCTGACTCTTTGGGACCCCATGGACTGCCTCCCACCACACTCCTCCGTCTGTGGGATTTCCCAGCCAGGAATACTGGAGTGGTTAGCCATTCCCTTCTCCAGGGGATCTTCCTGACCCAGGGATCGAACCCAGGTCTCCTGCATTGCAGATGGATTCTTTACTTTCTGAGCCACCAGGGAAGCCCAAAGAGAAAAAATGTATATCAAAAAGCAGGTCTTTACTAGTGGTATAGTGGATAAGAATTTGCCTGCCAGTGCAGGGGACAAAGGTTCAGTCCCCAGTCCTGGAAGATTCTTCATGCCATGGAGCAGCTAAGCCTGCATGTCACAACTACTGAAGCCCACACGCCCTAGAGTCCGTGCTGTGCAACAAGAGGAACCACTGCAGTGAGAAGCCTGAGCGCAGCAATGAAGACCTGCTGCTGCTGCTGCTGCTGCTAAGTCGCTTCAGTCGTGTCCGACTCTGTGCGGCCCCATAGACAGTAGCCCACCAGGCTCCCCTGTCCCTGGGATTCTCCAGGCAAGAACACTGGAGTGGGTTGCCGTTTCCTTCTCAAATGCATGAAAGTGAAAAGTGAAAGTGACGTCGCTCAGTCCTGTCTAGCGACCCCATGGACTGCAGCCCACCAGGCTCCTCCGTCCATGGGGTTTTCCAGGCAAGAGTACTGGAGTGGGGTGCCATCGCCTTCTCCAGCAAAGACCTAGTGTAGCCAAAAAAAGAGAAAGCATTTAACCCAGAGCACTTCTATAAACATATGGCGTATTTCATTTCATCAAAAAGACATTTAGTTTTTTAAAAATAAGCAATTCAGTTACTCCCCTCATCCCCAAAATGAAATACATAGGTGTGACTCTAAAAACATGTCCAAGTTCTGTATGAGGAAAACTATAGAACTGATGAAACAAATTAAAGATGTAAATAAATGGAGGTATTCCATGCACATGGATAGAACTCAGTATTGTCAAGATGTCAGTTCTTCCCAGCTGTAGGTATAATGCAATCTCAATTGCAGTTCTAGCAAGTTATTTTGTGAGTATCAGCAAACTGATTCTGAAGTTTATATGGAAAAGCAATGGACCCAGAACAGCGAACACAGTGTTGAGGTTTTGGAGAACTGATACCTCCTGACTTCAAGACTTCATATAAAACTGCAGACATCAAGATAGTGTGTTGTTGGTTAAAAAGAGATCAATGGAATAGAATAGAAAGCTGAGAAATGGGCCCACATAAGTATAGTTGAACTGATTTTTGACAAAGGAGCAAAGGATAAATCTTTTAAACAAATGGTTCTTGAAAAATTAGACATCCATAGGTAAAAGAATCTGGACACAGGTATTAAACCCATCATAAAAATAAACTAAAAATGGATTGTAGACCTAAATGCAAACCTGCTAAACTCCTAGAAGATGACATAGGAGAAAACTTGGGTGATCTTGGGTTTGATAATAGCTACTGAGATAACACCAGAAGCACAAATCCATAAAATAAAAAATGGACAAGTTGGATTTAATTAATATAAAAAAACTTCTCTATAGAAGAGACTGGGGATGAAAAGACAAGCCACAGACTGGAAGAAAATCTTTACAAAACACATGTGACAGAGGACTGGTATCCAGAATTTGCAACGAACTCTTGAGACCCAACAATAAGAAAATCCAATTAAAAAACGGGGGTCGGGGGGAGAGCTGAACAGAAACCTCACCAAAGAAGATATACTGATGGCAAATAATTATATGAAAAGATGCTCCACGTCATGTGTCATTAGGGAACTGCACAGCTGCTAGAACAGCTATAGTCAATACCAAATGCTAGTGAGGGTGTGGAGCAGCCCGTTGCTGATGGGAATGCAAAGTGGTGCAGCTGCTTTGGAAGATAGTTTGGCAGTTTCATACAAAACTAAATCTGCTAATATGATCTAGCAATTGTGTGCCTTGGTGTTTGCTCAAATGAATTGAAAGCTTCTATCCACCCACCCAAAAACCTGCACATGGATGTTTGTCGTAGGTTTATTCAAAATTGCCAAAACTTGGAAGTAGTTGGTAAGTATATAAATTTATATTTATATAAATTAATATTTATTAAAGTCCTTCAGTAGTTGGTAAATATATAAATAAACTGTGGTCCATCTAAACAGTGGAGTATTACTCAGTGCTGAAGAGAAGTGAGCTATCACGACATGGAGGAGCCTTAAGAACACATTACTGAGAGAAAGATATCAATCCAAAAAGATCAAATACTGTATAATTCCAGCTCTGACCTTGTGGAAAAGGCAAAATGATGGAGAAAGTTGAAAGATCAGGGGTTGGAGGAATGGGTGAAAAAGTGGAACTTGGGATTTTCAGGGAAGTGAAAACACTGTGTATGATACTCTAATGACTGGATACATGAGCTCATACATCTGCCGCACGCATAGACATCAAGAGTGAACTCCAGTGTAAACTGTGAACTGGAGTTAACAGTAATATATGAATACTGACCTGTCAAGGTAGCACACTGATGCCGGCTATTACTGTCGGAGAGATGGGTGGGGGCAGGGACAGTATGGCAACTGCTAAATTTTCTGTAAACCTAAGACTTCTAAAAAATAAAATGTGCTAATTTTTTTAATTAAAAAATAAAAGATTAACCTTTCAGTTATCAGGAATGTACCTTGAATTTAGATCAGACAGTCTTAAAAGGTCTTGTTCTTATTTTAGGAGAGTATGTTTGAGACTAAAGCATCTGTAAAATTTTGAGTTGAGGAGGAGTGTTTTCTAGGAGTCTCTGTTCACGACACCAGATGACAAAGGCTTCTCTGTCCTCTGGCAGCGGCAGGACTCATGCACACGTTCAACGCCCATGCAGCTACTGATATCACGGGCTTCGGGATTCTGGGCCACGCACAGAACCTGGCCAAACAGCAGAGGAATGAGGTATCCTTTGTGATTCACAACCTTCCCGTCCTGGCCAAGATGGCAGCTGTGAGCAAGGCCTGCGGAAACATGTTTGGGCTCATGCACGGGACCTGCCCAGAGACATCAGGTACCAGGGCCCTGGCCCGGGTCAGGGGTTAACGCTAGTGAGGCCAGTGGGACCTCCCTGAGGAGGAGGAAGCCAGGTCCAGGAGCAGGGCCCTAGGGTGTGAGGTCTTGGCTGGGAGCATCTCAGCCTGCTGTCATCTGCCACGGTGTCTCATGCCATCCTTCCTGTGATGAGTAGCACTGTTTTCAGTCCAGTGTTGTTTGGTGATGGGATGGGAAGAAGGGAGGATATGGGGAAAATAGGTCATCACCTAGTTTCCATTGGAAACTCAAGAAATAGCCAGTGTATCCATAGGTTACATTGACGAGGCTGTATTTTTTCCTTGCAAAAGTCTAAAATTAGTGTTTTAAGAATGAAATAGTATATGATATCTCCAAATTACCATTTTTCTGTTTGTCCCTTTTTTTTTTTTCCTTTACCTGGACTCTGTTTCATCCTTTCAGTTCCATCCCCCACCCCACCCCCCTTCCTCCCCCTAGTCTCTCTTACTTCTGTTATACTCCCTCTATAACTCAGGAACTGTTTCCCTGTCCTGGTAAAAGAGTTGAAACATCTGGGAATGAAGTAAAGTACCCATGCCTGGACTAAACCCCGAGGTAGTCAGTCTAAGGTGGGCCAGGTCATAAGAAATTCTGACCCCTAGAAGCTAAGACCACGAAACCCCACCCATGCACCCGCCCTGGGGGTGGGGATGGGGGGTTCGTTTCAGGTGGGCCTCTCAGCCATAGAGAGGACCCTGCCACTTCCTGACCTCAGAATTATGAAATCCACTTCTTCGAAGTGTGCTACAAGAGGGTAGCTGAACTGTTGGTAGAACAGTACCTGCTGCCTGGCAGGCGTGGAATCAGAGTGAATAAACTAATGAATATTCCCAACTAACGCAGTCTGTCTCTATTAAAAAATGAGAAGTTTCTCATTTTTTGTAAAAGGTCATATATATTTTTTCCCCGATTGGGTTTCTTCTACTTACAAATACATGAAATTATTTTGGCTTAGCTACTCGGGTACCAGTGAAGATTTATTTTCGCATATTTTGTATTTTTCTATTTTGAAGTTAATGACAGAGCCAGGGACAGAACCTAGATACTTTGAGGCACACACACTTCTTTGGCCTTAGTTTTTAAATTAAATTAAAAAAAAAAAAAAAAACATGAAAAGCCTTTTTTGGTAAATTGAGGACTCCATGTAGAGAATCAGATTGAAAATGAAAAATTCTCTTTTGTTAATCCTTTCAAGTGTTGCCTGGGAAAGATTGGCACCACATACGTTACTGCGTCTCAGACGCTTCACTCCTACACAGCATCAGATGATTCATAAGGAGGGTGTTTTCATGACTTAAAAGTTTGTTGTTGTGTGTGTCTTGAAATATAGTAGAAGTTGAGCAAGGACTCACTTAGCGACTCCACCGCGCAGTCTGTGGAGTAGACGCAGGCAGTGCAGATCTGTTCTGGGGAGACAGCAGCATCACCGCTAACCGTGCTCCTTTTTTCTCCCTTTCCCTTTTGCCAGGCGGCCTCCTGATCTGTCTACCACGTGAGCAAGCAGCTCGATTCTGTGCAGAGATCAAGTCCCCCAAGTATGGTGAAGGCCACCAAGCATGGATTATTGGGATCGTGGAGAAGGGTAACCGCACAGCCAGGATCATAGACAAGCCCCGGATCATTGAGGTCGCACCACAGGTGGCCACCCAGAATGTGAACCCCACACCTGGTGCCACCTCGTAATCTAGGCCAAGGCAGCTGTGTGGTTTTGTTTTTAAATAGCTCTATTTCCTTTATCATCATTTCAATTAAAGACTATAAACAACAACGAAAAATCTCATTGTGTCTACACATCTGGTGACCTTAGGTCGATTTGTGAGTGGATGCAATTAATCAAATAAAATCCATTGCCTTTTTTTCCCGTTACATTAACTGAAGATGCACCTAATCTTGAGGCAGCTTCTGAGTTGAGAATTATATTGTTATCCAATACTGTTGATTCATTTTGAATCTTTAGACACTTATCTCTTGCCGAGTAGGCTCTTTTTAAAGGTGCTTTCACGTAGCACAGACATTGCCTGTCGTAGTGTCATAGCAGTTTGTGTTTTTTCATTTTATGTATATTTATCGTTATCCTCCTGATCCTTTTTGAAGTGTCTGGAATGGTATTCTGGTGGTATTCTGGAAAGACAGGATTGGTGAGGGAGTGACACAGTGGTGTCCCGGTAGCAAGAGGGTTGCATGAATCCTAGTCTTCTAATTCAGGAGCATCTCTTTGACCCAAGGGTGCATTCAGCTAAACCAGGCAAGTGCTTAACTGCATGGAAAGCACTTTGAAGACAAAAAAGAAATGTTCTTTTTTTCTTTTTTTTTGTAGCCTTCCTAATACTTGCAGTAGTATCATTAACTGTTTTCTTTATTGATAGCAAAAAAGGACACTTTTTGCAATGTAATTAGATGTTCAATAGCACAGCAAGGAATTGCCTCTGAAAGGGGGTTCATGTATAATACTCATTTACAAGTCAGCATATAATTAACTACACAAATAATTTTTAAATATAATCAATAATAAAGACTGTTCTGTGGATAGTCGTGTTTAATACATTTTATATTTTGTATAGTGATTTCAGACCTTTTGTTTCCTTAAAATCCAGCTGTTTAGCCTGATTCTTAGCATTATTTTGTCCTTTGTGCCAGTACTTCTCCGTGCACGCTTCCTGTGATCTATGTGGAAACCTGCATTGGCCAACCATGCAGCTCGAACTTCGACTTGTTATTCAAATAAATATTTAATTTTTTTTATTGCTCTTGTATAATCAGATGCCCCGTTTAGTATTATTTTAGAAGCATCAAGAGGGTTTTGGCTAAAATACAATTTATTGGGGGAAAATTAGATTTTAGTTTTATAAAACTTTCAAGTCTTTCACGGGACCTATATTTTCTTGAATTAAATTTTGTAGTTCTAGAACAAATAGGTGATCTAAAAAGGTGTTTATCCGTGTTCCTTAAAAACAGAGGCTTCCTTTTATTTTCACCTACTGAACCAGTAGGAGAGGCTCCTCTCCTCACATGTCACACTGTCCCCGCATGTCCCACCGCCCACTTCTGAGTGCTTCCTGCCTACAGGCACCAAAGTCGAGAATGGCTCAACTTCTTGCCAAAGGAAACCACCACGCGGAAGCAAAGCCCTGGAAGAGGCTCTACCTTGGACTCGCCCTCCTTCAGGAGCCAAAGCGCAGCCTCTTGGCACATGTTACTGGAACTCAAGCCATTAACTTCAGTGTGTAGGACCAAGGGGCTGCAGCAGAACTGAAACTAACTGGACATTGGGTAGGGACTGATAACCGTGTCGGTCCTCAGAAGCTGCAAACTGGTGGTCAGCAAAATAAAATGTGTTGGAAACCTCTGAGTGAGATGAACATACTGTTGAGCTTTCTTTTTTTTTTTTCCCCCTTTAAGGTTCGGTGTGATGGCTAAATCGGAACTACTTTCAGAGTTGATCGTGTCTTGAATGCTGATGGTTTCCTTGGTGGCAGATTTGTCGAGAAAGTGAGCTAATTGAATGATGCTCTGAGGAAATGATCATGAAGATTCATGTTTTATAAAGAGGAAATGCTGGGTATTTAGAGGTCCATGTAACTGAGGAGGAATAACTAGGCTTTACAGGAGTGTTTCTTAGAGAGTGGGTCCAGGTCACACAGGCATTAGAATCACCTGGGGATGCTTGTCAGAGTCAAATTATTGGGCTCCAACCCAGGCCAACAACAAAATTTTGGGGGTGTGGGACTAAGGGAATCCTTAGATGAGCACCCTGTTTGGCTGGGCCACACATGCCAGGGTCCTCCAGTAAAACCCACAGAGCCTTAGTCTTAAAGGTGGAACATGGAAATGCCATTTTGCCTCTGGTCTGTGTGGAAAGAATGGGAGTGGGTGGATTTGCAGGCCTTCAATGAAATAATTGGTAAAATGGGGAGTTCATAGGTTTCCGGACACATTCAAGAATTGACTGAATGAAATTCTGCCACCTGCTGTGGGTTAGCAAACGCTGGGTGAGTCGAGTTCCTGTGTTTCAGGGTCCTTAAATATTTGATGTCCAATTCTGAATATGCAGTTGATGTTTTCAGTGGGTTCTGATGGTCTTTTTAGTCCTATTGCTTTTAGAGGGAGTCTGCTTGGGAGGACTGCATGTAATTAGCCCATTAAATCTTCGTGGGAAGAAATGGAAAAGAACTTCCAGAGTATGAAATAATGGAGGTAAATAAAACTAAGAGAAATACCAAACGGGTAATGGAGCTGTTTAAAATTTGATATATATTTTGTTGTGGAGAAGGCAATGGCACCCCACTCCAGTACTCTTGCCTGGAAAAAATCCCATGGATGGAGGAGCCTGGTAGGCTGCAGTCCATGGGGTTGCTAAGAGTCAGACATAACTGAGCGATTTCACTTTGACTTTTCACTTTCATGCATTGGAGAAGGAAATGGCACCCCACTCCAGTGTTCTTGCCTGGAGAATCCTGGGGATGGGGGAGCCTGGTGGGCTGCTGTCTATGGGGTTGCACAGAGTCGGACAGGACTGAAGCGACTTAGCAGCAGCAGCACCAGCAGATATATTGTGCAACTTGTTTTTTTCTCACTTTATATACCCTGGACCTAATTTCCTGTCATATTTAATAATAGAAATATCACCATTCACATTAGCCCTGATGTTGTATCCCATTGTATGGCTGCAGGATACTCGGACCTTGAAACAGAAATATTGAAGTTATTTCTAATCGTCCAGTTCACTCACTTCAGTTCTGTAGAACACTAATCCTTAAAATGTTGAAAACCCTCTGTTCTTCCATGCCCAAGCTAATCAGATTGGGGGATTTTTCAAGTATTGTAGCTATGTACAGAGCCCTCCAGGGCAGTCTGCTAGAGCTCACTCCTGTTCCAGGCAAGTGTTAGCTCAAACACAGTACTTTTTCAGTAAATTAACAAGAAATTGCTTATGTGGCCTTGCCTTTCTACGGTGCAAGGATAAGCCAGTAGATTGTGAGCAGTATTCTTGGAAACAAATATTTTGGAAATATCCAACCCCCGAGTGGCTTCTCAGGTGGCTCACTGGTGAAGAATCTGCCTGCACCCTGGGTTGGGAAGACCCTATGGAGTAGGCTGTCACAACCCACTCCAGGATTCTTGCCTGGAGAATGCCATGGACAAAGAGTTGGACATGACTGAGCACGCATGCACGCCAATCCCCAACTCCTTGAATCATAAAACAAAAAATCTGGATTTGCTGTATCTTCTAAGGATCTTTCCCTCCTCTGGTTTATGGTGTTTCCTTCTGACCTACCAGCTTCTCTCCCCATCCCCTGTGCCCTCTGTCTGCACTTCTCAAGGAGAAGTGCCTCATGCAGATCCTTAAGCAAGGACAGGTACTCACTATCTTTCTCTTTGAACCCTCTGCTAATATGAATGGTTCCTGCATCCCTCTCTATTTTTCCCTGTAGATGGAGACAGCCCTGGGCAAATTCAGTACCCAAGAAGTGTGTGAAGTTGTGTTGGTTGATTTATCTTCATTTCGTGGCTGATAATTTACCCTAGTCCTCTTGACAGTTTTCAATCCAAACAATTCCACAAGTGATAATTTTATCCACTCATCTGCCAAGTTTGTACATACATACATATATATTTTAGTTTCTAGTTCCTACTAAAAGATTAAAAAACTACACCACACGTTGTCTCAGTTCTTCAACTGGTTATAATTATGGCTGACTTCAGAAATGGGCCTCCAGAAAATAAAGCCCAAATCTCTGTCTGGAATGAATTTATAGGAAGTTTGTCTTCTAACGACAACACACAGCTTAATTATACTTGTGCCGTTTCAGTTCAGTCGCTCAGTCGTGTCTGACTGTGATGCCATGAACTGCAGCATGCCAGGCTTCTCTGTCCACCAACTCCTGGAGCCTACCCAAATTCACGTCCATTGAGTTGGTGATGCCACCCAACCGTCTCATCCTCTGTTGTCTCCTTTTCCTCCTGCCCTCAATCTTTCCCAGCATCAGGGTCTTATTCCAATGCATCGGCTCTTCGCAATCAGGTGGCCAAAGTATTGGAGTTTCAGCTGCAACATCAGTCCTTCCAATGAATACCCAGGACTGATCTCCTTTAGGATGGACTGGTTGGATCTCCTTGCAGTCCAAGGGACTCTCGAGTCTCCTCCAACACTACAGTTTTAAAGCATCAATTCTTCGGCGCTCAGCTTTCTTTATAGTCCAACTCTCACATCCATACATGACTACTGGAAAAACCATAGCTTTGACTAGACCTTTGTTGGCAAAATAATGTCTCTGCTTTTTAATATGCTGTCTAGGTTGGTCATAACTGTCCTTCCAAGGAGTAAGCATCTTTTAGTTTCATGGATGCAATCACATCAGTGATTTTGGAGCTCCGCCAAAAATAAAGTCAGCCACTGTTTCCCCATCTATTTGCCATGAAGTGATGGGACCGGATGCCATGATCTTAGTTTTCATGAATGTTGAACTTTAAGCCAACTTTTCCACTCTCCTCTTTCAGTTTCATCAAGAGGCTCTTTAGTTCTTCACTTACTGCCATAATGGTGGTGTCATCTGCTTATCTGAGGTTACTAATATTTCTCCCAGCAATCTTGATTCCAGCTTGTGCTTCATCCAGCCCAGCGTTTCTCATGATGTACTCTGCATGTAAGTTAAATAAGCAGGGTGACAATATACAACCTTGATATACCCGTTTTTCCTATTTGGGACCAGTCTATTGTTTCATGTCCAGTTCGAACTGTTGCTTCCTGACCTGCAACAGGTTTCTCAAGAGGCAGGTCAGGTGGTCTGGTATTAACATATCTTTCAGAATTTTCCACAGTTTATTGTCCACATAGTCAAAGGCTTTGGCATAGTCGATCAAGCAGAAATAGATGTTTTTCTGGAATTCTCTTGATTTTTCAATCATGCAGTGAATGTTGGCAATTTGATCTCTGGTTCCTCTGCCTTTTCTAAAACCAACTTGAACATTTGGAAGTTCATGGTTCGTGTATTCCTGAAGCCTGGCTTGGAGAATTTTGAGCATTACTTTACTAGCGTGTGAGATGAGAGCAATTGTGTGGTAGTTTGAGCATTCTTTGGCATTTCCTTTCTTCGGGCTTGGAATGAAAACTGACCTTTTCCAGTCCTGTGGCCACTGCTGAGTTTTCCAAATTTGCTGGCATATTGAGTGCAGCACTTTCACAGCATCATCTTTTAGGATTTGAAATAGCTTCACTGGAATTCCATCACCTCTGCTAGCTTTGTTTGTAGTGATACTTCATAAGGCCCCCTTGACTTTGCATTCCAGGATGTCTGGCTCTAGATGAGTGATCACACCATCGTGATTATCTTGGTCGTGAAGATCTTTTTTGTACAGTTCTTCTGTGTATTCTTGCCACCTCTTCTTAATATCTTCTGCTTCTGTTAGGTGCACACCATTTCTGTCCTTTATCGAGCCCATCTTTGCATGAAATGTTCCCTTGGTATCTCTAATTTTCTTGAAGAGATCTCTAGTCTTTCCCATTCTATTGTTTTCCTCTATTTCTTTGCATTGATCGCTGAGGAAGGCTTTCTTATCTCTTGCTATTCTTTGGAACTCTGCATTCAAATGAGTATACCTTTCCTTTTCTCCTTTGCTTTTTGCTTCTCTTCTTTTCACAGCTATTTGTACGGCCTCCTCAGACAGCCATTTTGCTTTTTGCTTCTCTTCTTTTCACAGCTATTTGTAAGGCCTCCTCAGACAGCCATTTTGCTTTTTTGCATTTCTTTTTCTTGGGGATGGTCTTGATCCCTGTCTCCTGTACATTGTCACAAACCTCTGTCCATAGTTCATCAGGCACTCTGTCTATCAGATCTAGTCCCTTAAGTCTATTTCTCACTTACACTGTATAATCAGTGGTTTCCCCCACTTTCTTCAATTTAAGTCTGAATTTGGCAATAAGGTGTTCATGCTCTGAGCCACAGTTCACTCCTGGTCTTGTTTTTGCTGACTGTATAGAGCTTCTCCATCTTTGGCAGCAAAGAATATAATCAGTCTGATTTCAGTGTTGGCCATCTGGTGATGTCTTTGTGTAGAGTCTTCTCTTGTGTTGTGGGAAGAGGGAGTTTGCTATGACCAGTGCATTCTCTTGGCAAAACTATATTAGCCTTTGCCCTGCTTCATTCTGTACTCCAAAGCCAAATTTGCCTGTTACTCCATGTTTTTCTTGACTTCTTACTTTTGCATTCCAGTCCCCTATAATGAAAAGGACATCTTTTGGGGGTGTTAATTCTAGGAGGTCTTGTAGGTCTTTATAGAACCATTCAGCTTCTTCAGCATTATTCGTCGGGGCATAGACTTGGATTACCGTGCTATTGAATGGTTTGCCTTGGAAATGAATAGAGACCATTCGGTCTTTTTTGAGATTGCATCCAAGTACTGCATTTTGGACTCTTTTGTTGACCATGATGGCTGCTCCATTTCTTCTGAGGGATTCCTGCCTGCAGTAGTAGATATAATGGTCATCTGAGCTAAATTCACCCATTCCAGTCCATTTGAGTTTGCTGATTCCTAGAATGTCAATGTTCACTCTTGCCATCTCCTGTTTGACCACTTCCAATTTGCCTTGATTCATGGACCTAACATTCCAGGTTCCTATGCTTTTTACAGCATCGGACCTTGCTTCTATCACCAGTCACATCCACAACTGGGTGTTGTTTTTGCTTTGGCTCCATCCCTTCATTCTTTCTGGAGTTATTTCTCCACTGATCTCTGGCGGCATATTGGGCACCTCCCAACCTGGGGAGTTCCTCTTTCAGTGTCCTGCCTTTTTGCCTTTCCATACTGTTCATGAAGGGCATAGTTGTACCCTTAGAAATATCTTTATCCTGTTTTCCTTAAATTATTTCCATAAGAAAAGACCATGCTCTTCATGGGATAGAGGTAGAAAATGTAATCCAGAGCTAAAGGAATGGAAATAATTAGTGTGTGATTGTTTTTTTCTTGTTTCTTTCCTCCCTACCCTACTACCCACCACAAAATGCCAGAGATCAATGGTTCCCATCAGGATGAGAGTGGGGGTGATGATATGTGAAAGTTACCTGGAGAAGGTTTTCCTTGGGTTTATGGCTCACCCAGGATGAGCTCATCTCGAGGTTCTTAACATGATCAGATCTTTATGGACAAAGAATGTCACCTGCCATAGCAGTAACCAGAGGGTGTTGCAGCCACCTAGTCAGGAGCTGCCCCTGACCATGCTGGCTGAGGGGTTGAGGAGAAAACAGGCTACTGGCCCTAGATAGTTTAGGTGCATATCAAGGAAGTGATTTCAATGATCCCAGACTCTTGCATCTTCCTAAGCAAAAGAAAAGGGCTAAATCAGTAACTTGAGATGTTTCATTTTTCCTTAATAAATGGTAATCTTTTGATACGCCACTACCTGGGGGTTTTGTTTTGTCTGTTGTCCCAAAAACTATATATCCCGGCTTCTCGACCTCTTCAGAACAGTTTCTCAGAGCTATCGAAGAGCTGGCTTCCCAGGCTCAAGTCCTCAACAAGTTTGCTGAATAAGACTTAATTCTTCACTTTAAGGTTGTGTGTGTGTGTGTGTGTTTTTCAGTCGACAACTGCAAAGGCCCTTTTTCCAAATGAGGTCACATTTATCCTTTCAGGTGTTAGGACATGGACGTATCTTTTGGAGGGGCGGCTTTTTTGAGGGAAGATCAGAAATTCTGTTCTGAGGCATCTGTTAGAAATCCTAGCGATGATGTGAAGTAGGATACGTAGGGTCTGGAATTTATATTGGAGAGCCTAGGCCAGAGATAGATGTGTGGGGATCACCAGTTAAGGGGAACTTAATGTCATGATGCTCGAGGAAATTACTGGGGGAACTAGAGTTTAAATGATTCTAAGAAATGTCTAAGCCACAGTGTAGGTATAATTTTAAATTTGCTGAAGAACTAGATTCTTTTTTTTTTTTTTTCAATTCAGTGAGTTTGGGAAAGAACATAGGTGATGGTGTTGACCCTTTAAATTGTACATACAAGTAGTATCAAGTAGCATATGTCCTTCCGTGACTAGCTTATTTCACTTAGCATAATGCTCTCCAAATTTACTACATGTTGTCCCCTATAGCTAGGTTTTCTTTATTAAGGCTGAATAACTTTCCATTGTATGTGCATACTCCATCTTCTCTACCCATTCATCCACTGGTAGACACTACACTTGATACGTACAGAAAAGAGAATATGCATCTCTCTGAAACTTTCTGAGAAAAAGCCCTGCCAGAATGTGTGTGTGCGTAGTCGCTTAGTCATGTCCAACTCTTTGGGACCCAGTGAACTGTAGCCTCCCACAGGGACTGCTACTTAGCCATAAGAAAGAAGGAAATATTTCCATTTGCAGCAACACGGGTAGTTCTAGAGAAATCCACTTGGTTTTCACAAATCAGACAAAGACAAATGTATTATATTACTTACATGTGGAATCTAAAAGATGATACAAGTGAACTTCAAAAGAGAAAGACTTGTCAGTATAGAAAACAAACTTATGGTTACTAAAGGGGGAAAGAGGATAAATTAGGAGTATGGGATTAACAGATACACACTACTATATATAAAATAGGCAGAAACAAGTATTGCATAGCACAGAGAATTATTTAAATACTCAGTATCTTGTAATTACCTATAACGAAAAGAATCTTAAAAAGACTATATACACATAAATGTTCATGTAATCACTTTTCTGTACACCTGAAACTAACACAATACAACTATACTTCAATAAAAAACAAAAAAATGAAAAATGTTGAGTAGATACAAACCGAATTGACCTATTTATTTTTCCCTCCTCTCTGCAGTCCCCACGTCTCACCAGGAGAGGGAAGTATGAGACACCCATTTGACCATTCCCATTGCCTCAGGGAAGGTCCCCTGGAGGTGGGCATAGCAACCCACTCCAGCATTCTGCCTGGAGAATGTCACCACGGACAGAGGAACCTGGCGGGCTACAGTCCATGGGGTGTCAAAGAGTCAGACGCAACTGGGCGGCTAAGCACACACGCGCAATCCAGCAGGGCTTTTTCTCAGAAAGTTTCAGAGATGCAGATTCTCTTTTCTGTAGCTATCAAAAGCCAGACACTTCATTTCAAACTATGATAAACATAAGTGCACCTCTTGAAAACGCTTGATGATCCAGTTGACAAATACAGGATCAGTCTCCAGCTGTGTGATGAGAAGTTTGAGGGGAATCAGATTAAGAGCTGATAAGGATAGGCCCATGGTCCTTCTGTTAAGTAAAAGAATCTAGGAGTCTTGGTAAGGAGGAATCATGGGAAAAGAATAAAGAACTCAGGTGGAAGCCCAAGGGCAGCCCTTCTTTCTGCCTCTGAAAAAACAGGCAGCAGCTAGTAACTAAGTCCTGCTTCTCTCTTTGACTATGGCAGTTTCATCATATTATATAAAGGCATCATTCAAAAATGAAAACAGGTTTATGATGTGAGACATTCTGATAGTAATTCTTTAAGATAAAGAAACAAAAACTAAGAGGAAAAAAACCCAGTGAAACAGTAAGTCAGCTTATCTGTAGATATGGAATGGGAAAGAGATCTTATGGAAAGAATTTCTAGTTCTTACAGCCACTATGGTAACCACTATATAACATTACCTCAAAAAATTAAAATAGAACTACCATATGATTCAGCAATCCCAGTTCTAGGTATTTATCTAAATGACTTGAAATCCAGATTTTGAAGAAATACCTACACCCCCATGTTCACTGCAGCAGTAATTACAATAGCCAAGATACAGAAACAACTCGTGTCCATCAGTGGATGAATGGGTAGAGAAGACGGAGTATGTATAAACATGGAAAGTGATTCAGCCTTAGTAAACAAGTAACTCTGGCATATGGAACATATGAGAGCATTATGCTAAGTGAAATAAGCTACTCACAGAAGGACATATGCTACTTGATACTACTTGTATGTAGAATTTAAAGGGTCAACACCATCACCCATACTCTTCCCCAAACTCAATGAATTGGAAAAAAAGAATCTGGTTCTTCAGCAAATTTAAAATTACATCTTATACCATGGCTTAGACATTTCATAGAATCACATTTCCTAAACAACTTTAAACAAAAATAACCAAACTGTTTCTAATATTTCAGACTGGATTCCTGCTAAATTAAAGGGCACCTTTGGAAACCACATGTTACTTTCAATGCCGAACATGTGAATTTTCATTCCGTCAGCAGATGAGTGGAAGGATCAGTTCAATTGCTAAGTCATGTCCAACATTTTGAGACCCCATGGACTGCAGCATGCCAGGCTTCCCTGTCCATCACCAATTCCCAGAGCTTACCCAAACTCATGTCCATTGAGTCAGTGATGCCATCCAACCATCTCATCCTCTGTTGTCCCCTTTTCCTCCTGCCCTCAATCTTTCCCAGCATCAGGGTCTTTTCCAATGAGTCAGCTCTTCACATCAGGTGCCCAGAGTATTGCAGTTTCAGCTTCAGCATCAGTCCTTCCAATGAATATTCAGGGTTGATTTTCTTTAGGATTGACTGGTTTGATCTCCTTGGAGTTCAAGGGACTCTCAAGAGTCTTCTCCAACACTACAGTTCAAAAGCATCAATTCTTTGGGGTTCAGGTTTCTTCATGGTCAAACTCTCACATTCATGCATGACTACTGGAAAAACCATAGCTTTGACTAGATGGACCTTTGTCAGCAAAGTAATGTCTCTGTGTTTTAATACGCTGTCTAGGTTGGTCATAGCTTTTCTTCCAAGGAGCAAGCGTCTTTTAATTTCATGGCTGTAGTCACCATCTGCTGGAGCCCCCCAAAATAAAGTCTCCCACTGTTTCAATTGTTTCTCCATCTATTTGACATGAAGTGATGGGACCTGATGCCATGATCTTAGTTTTCTGAATGTTGAGTTTTAAGCCAACTTTTTCTCTCTCCTATTTCACTTTCATCAAGAGGCTTTTTAGTTCTTCTTTGCTTTCTGTGTCATCTGCATATATGAGGTTATTGATATTTCTTCTGGCAATCTTGATTCCAGCTTGTGCTTCATCCAGCCCAGCATTTTGCATGATGTACCCTGCATATAATTTAAATAAGCAGGGTGACAATATACAGCCTTGATGTACTCCTTTCCTGATTTAGAACTAGTCTGTTGTTCCATGTCCAGTTCTAACTGTTTCTCCTTGATCTGCATACAGATTTCTCAGGAGGCAGATAAGGTGGCCTGGTATTCCCATCTCTTGAAGAATTTTCCACAGTTTGTTGTGATCCACACAGTCAAAGGCTTTGGCATACTCAAAGAAGAAATTGATGTTTTTCTGGAAGTTTCTTGGTTTTTTGATGATCCAGTGGATGTTGGCAATTTAATATCTGGTTTCTCTGTCTTTTCTAAATCCAGCCTGAACATCTGGATGTTCACAGTTCACATATTGTTGACACCTGGCTTGGGAATTTTGAGCATGACTTTGCTAGCATGTGAGGTGAGTGTAATTGTGCAGTAGTGTGAACATCTTTTGGCATTGCCTTTCTTTGGGATTGGAATGAAAATTGACCTTTTCCAGTCCTGTGGCCACTGCTGAGTTTTCCAAACTTGCTGCATACTGAGTGCAGCACTTTCACAGCATCATCTTTTAGGATTTGAAATACCTCAACAGGAATTCCATCACCTCCACTAGCTTTGTTTGTAGTGATGCTTCCTAAGACCCGCTTGACTTCGCATTCCAGGATGTCTAGCTCTAGGTGAGTGATCACATCATTGAGAGTATCTGGGTCGTGAAGATCTTTTTCGTATAGTTCTTCTGTGTACTCTTGCCACTTCTTTTTAACATCTTCTGCTTCTGTTAGGTCCATACCAGTTCCGTCCTTTATTGTGCCCATCTTTGCATGAAATGTTCTCTTGGTATCTCGAATTTTCTTGACGAGATAGCTAATCTTTCCCATTCTATTGTTTTCCTCTATTTCTTTGTATTGATCACTGTGAAGGCTTTCTTATCTCTCCTTGCTATTCTTTGGAACTCTGCATTCAGAGTTTGGAAGGATCAGTCCTGTAGAATAAAGTGGAACGATGCAGTTAAGAACGTGAGTTCTGTTCTGGTTCTATTACTCCAGGGAGATTTGCCCCTGGGGATTAGTCTCCCGCTTGGTGTGACAGAGCCGGTCTTCGGACTCTCGTAAAAGCAATAAAGGCTTCCCTGATGGCTCAGCTGGTAAAGAATCCGCCTACAATATGGGAGACCTAGGTGTGAGCCCTGGGTTGGGAAGATCCCCTGGAGAAAAGAATGGCTACCCACTCCATTATTCTGGCCTGGAGAATTCCATGGACTGTATAGTCCATGAGGTTGCAAAGAGCTGGACACGACTAAGCGACTTTCATTTTATAGACTTCCCTGGTGGCTCAGACGGTAAAGCCACCCTCACCCTAACCCTAACCGTAACCCTATCTGCCTGCAATGCAGGAGACCTGGGTTCGATCCCTGGGTTGTGGGGAAGGTCCTTTGGAGAAGGAAATGGCAACCCATTCCAGTACTCTTGCCTGGAAAATCCCATGGACGGAGGAACCTCGTAGGCTACAGTCCATGGGGTCGCAAAGAGTCACGACTGAGCGACTTCCCTTCATTTCAAAAGCAATTATCTCCGGCAGGAAACACCCTCTCCCACAGGCCCATGAGGCGAATCTGCGGGCAGCGCCTTGGCCAACTCGGGAGGCGGTGCTACCCTAGCCCCGCCTCCTCGTCGAGCCACGTTCGCTCTAAGCCCCTCCCTCTAAGCGGAGGCGGGGCCGCCCACCTGAATTAAGTGCCTGGAGACCAGGCGCCCCGGTATTGCTCGCCGGCCATGGACCGAAACCGAGCTTCCGCGCGCTTGAGTGTCTTGCTGCGACACCTTGGTTGCCGCTCGGCCGGGACCATTGTATCCTTTGGGTTCGCGGGGTTCGAGCGTGAAGGGTGGCGGCTTTCAGGGCGCATTGCATAACCTCCCCGCTGGCTCTTTCCTGGCTCCGCAGCCTTTGTCCTCGTTCTGATCACAGCTCTTTCGGGCGCTAGCGGGCCAGGGCAGGTGCGTCCCGAAGGCCCAAGAGGGGACTTTTCCGCCCGGTGGGGCTGCGGCTGCTGGCTCCAGCTCCTGGAGCGGCGTCGCTGCAGCCTTCCGGGCCCTCTGGGAGGGGAGGGTGCGAAGTCCAAGCAGGCCTGCTCTCTGCTGCCCTGTCACTTTGTGTACTTGACCGCACCTGATCGCCGGGCAGCCCAGAGACAGAGACGTGACCCGGGGCCTCTCGGGGTGGAGCTGCCCCCCAGCTCTTCTTTCTCCAGGCGAGCCCGGTGGAGCTTCCACTGTTTCCTGGAGAAGGGCTGGGTGTCCTGTGTCCGCTCCTTATCAGGCCTTCTGAAATTAATCCCATGTCAGTCTGCGCGCCACCGGTGTTAGATCCAGAGAGATGTCACTGTGTGCCTCAGAAATCAGCTTGCTGGGTCCCCCTTCCCCCCACCAAGTGACATGATTAGACTCTGCTCTGCTACATTTAGTTTCTGAAATTTCTCCTAAAACGATTATACTGTTTCTTTTACTTCCACTGTTGCTCTCCCAACTGTGTTCCAAGCCTTGACATATTCGAATCGTTATAAATTTAAAATCTCCTCCACAAACTGGTAAAGGGAACCCAAGTGACTATGTAATCTCACTTTACAGGTGAGAAAACATTTGAGGTTAGGAGAAATTCACTTTCCTGAGCAAGGTCATTTACTGGAACCGGTGGTTGTCAAAGCGTGTTCCCCAGAGCAGCAGCAGCAGGACTACCTAGGTGCTTGTTAGAAATGCAGGTACTCAGGCTCCTCTTAGACCTGTGGTATCAAACGCCTGGGAGTGACTAGCAACCTGTTTTCACTTAGTGTGATACTATTAATAGTTCAGTTGTGAGAAGTGCCAATATATTGGGCCTGGATATAACTGGAAGTAGATTAAGGTTTCTGGATCCAGTCTGTTATTACTTTAAAATTTTAATTGTGTTCTTTTTTTTTTTTTTTTTTTTGCGGGGGTGGGAGGAGGGAGGGCAAGCTCACAGCACAGAGGCTTTTAGTTCCCCCAGCAGGGATCAAACCCATCTGTGCCTGCTGCAGTGGAAGTACTAACCACTGGACCGACAGGAAATTCCCTAAAATTTAATATTCTGATCTCACTGGACTTAGTTATAATAGTGTCGAGGTCAGAGCTTGTTTTTTTTTTTTTTCATCTCTATTTCCTAGAATAGTGCTGTCGAATACAAGCTCCTTGTGATGGTGGAAAAATGTTCTTTGCCGGTAGGATTCAATGTGGCAGCCACATGTTGCTATGAGCACTTGAAATGTGACAGTGCAGTTAAGGAACTGAAGTTTTCATTTTGATTCATTTCAATTTACATAGCCAGAAGTGGTGAGCGTCTCTACCTAAATTTTCAGTGAATATGTGTGTGGTTTAGGCTTAAAGAAACTGCTAGACATTACGTGGCAATTTCCTCCCAACCTTAATTATTCCTTTAAGAAATAAGGAATAATTTTTGAAGTAACAGTGCAGTGTTTAAATGCAGATAAAGAAGAAAATCTATATAATATATAATTTCACTTCTCACAGATTATTATTTGTAAACACCTTGGTCTGTTTCTTTTCTATATATTTACATAATTGCATAATAACATATTCAGGACTGTGCTGTATGGTACCGATTTTTGCATCCATTTTTTTCCAGGCTTACTAGCTTTGTATAGTAAACATAGTAAATGATTATTAGCTTTGTAAACATTTCCACATATTAAGAAAATTCTCCAAGAACAACAATAACAAAAATAAAAACCATAATGCAGGAGTGGGAGAGAGTAGAAAAGGATTGGAAGGCTGATGTCTGGACTGTCCTGGAAGCTTCATTTTGTTGAGAACATCTGACAAAGAGGTTAACTCTCTCCCTTGGGGAAAACAGACAGTAGCTAGCAATTCTGACTCTTGGCCCCCCTCTCCACCTTTTTCCACATTGGAGGCTTGTGGGATCTTAGTTTCCTGACCGGAGCCTGAACCCAGGCGCTGAGCAGTGAAAGGCCTGGGTCCATACCATTGGACTGCCAGGGAATTCCCATCTTCTTCACTATTATATTGTCCCCACTTAGATACAGACATCATTCAAAAAGGATAACATGTTTATGTGAAGCGTCATTCAGAACGTAGCTCTTTCAGCTAAAGAAACAATGAAAAAAAATGACCAAAACAAATGAGATCCTAAGTCAATCATCTGGTGATGACTGGACAGAAAACTAGAAGGAACTTTTAGATGTTTTAAGATATTTAAAAATGATACTCTACTATGTGGATCATATTTTTCTTGGAGTCATTGTTTACTTTATGAACTTTTTTTTTCTTTTGAGAAACCACAGGTAATTCAGAGGCCTGTGAAAGGCTGTATGCTGCAGATCTTAAATTGAAGGCAGCTAGCAGTGGCACCCCACTCCAGTACTCCTGCCTGGAAAATCCCAGGGACGGAGGAGCCTGGTGGGCTGCAGTCCATGGGGTTGCAAAGAGTCAGACATGACTGAGCGACTTCACTTTGACTTTTCACTTTCATGCATTGGAGAAGGAAATGGCAACCCACTCCAGTGTTCTTGCCTGGAGAATCCCAGGGACAGGGGAGCCTGGTGGGCTGCTGTCTATGGGGTCGCACAGAGTCGGACACGACTGAGGCAACTTAGCAGCAGCAGCAGCAGCAGTATTTCTTTACCCCATTCATTGTCCAAGTATTTTCCAGCCTCAATACAACTGAAAGATGCAACTCAGTTCTATCAGAGTGATTTTAAAAACTTTTTATTTTATATTGGAGTCTGTGGATTAACAATTTTGATAGTCTCAGGTAGACCAGCAGAGGGACTCAGCAATACATATACATGTATCCATTCTCCCACAAACTCCCTCCCATCCAGGCTACCACATAACTGAATAGAGTTCCCTGTGCTATACAGTAGGACTTTGTTGGTTGTCCATTTAAAATATAACAGTGTGGATGTGTCAATCCCAAGCCAGAGTGATTTTTTAACTGAGGGTAGCATCTTGAAGCTTGAACTCTAGGGGTTTGAAAAAGTTCTCTGGGTGAATCTGACACCCGTCATATTCACTTCTTCTGAGAAACAGTGCTTTATAGAGAGACACTCCACTAAACTGACAAGTGCTTGTTCTTGAGCCAGAGTTGGCAAACATTTTTTATAAAGATGTTCTTTTTTTTTTTTTTTTAAATGACCAGTCAAACTGTTTCTAATATTTTGGAAGAACTCCCACTAAGAGAAAAACTTCTTTTGAATAGAGCAGGATTCTCCTTATTTCTAGAATAGAATAGAAAAAAAATTTTCCATTTTTATTCACTCAGTAGTTTAGTGGAAGGAATATCCAGGGCGAATAAAATAGATGGAAGGTATGAATACAATGTTGGTCAAGTCTCAGCTCAGCTGTTTTCTGCTGGGTGACCTTGGACCAGTTACTGAACCCTGACCCCAGCCAAGGGTTTCTGCTCTGTGCAGTTGGCATAATAAAGCTCTTGGCTTCCAGGCACCTCCTTAGGCTGTTGTGAAATGAGATGATCGAAGCAATAGTGCATCGGATCGTTTGTGTGTAGTCAGTGTGCCTGATGAGTGTGTAGGGCTGGTCTTCCCTTGTGAAAACCAATCCAGGGTGGGCTGATTCTAGAAGGGTGACGCCTGGACTTCACTTGATTTGCCTTAAGTCACATCCTAGATAGCTCACCACACTTCGGGGGTTGGTTCCCTTGCCAGTTTCCATCCTCAACAATTCCAGTAAGTAGATATAATTTTAATTCTTAGCCATCAATGTATATAAACTTTTTTTCCCCCAGTGATAACTCAGATATAAAATACATATTGACTGATAAGAATTCATTATACAAATCCCCTGAATCCAGGACTTGTTCTCATTGGAACAGTTATGGAAATTTTTGAAGACACTTTCTATATGTATTTAAAATTTAGAAAGAAGGGAAAACATCACAAAGTGCATAAGTTTATTTTATAAAATTCAGGCATGGTCTATCTCATTTAACTTAGCCATTTTTTTGGTCACTCTGATATCTCAGCTAGCATCTTTGGTTTATCTTAAAGTCACCTTTGAAGTGGAAGACATTGATCTCCATGGAATATTCTCATAGAGTCACAGTTCCAAACCAGAGGAATGGACAGGGGGATTTGAGTTCATGTGTGTGGTGTACACTTATTTAGATTTTATTACTTTGATTTCTTCCGTAAATGCATGAAGCAGACAATTAAAAACATAAAATATGTTGTTTGTTTCCTCTCTGAAAAACCATACATATTCATTACAGAATATATTTTATTTTATTTTCAAAATATATTTTAAAATCATAGAAATAGGGTGAATTTAAAAAATCACTCATAATGCCATTACATAAAGGCAATCACTGTGAAAAATTTTTGTTTTGGCTTTATTTCTTTACAGTCTTCTTGTTTTAAACAAATAGTGTCTTGGTTTTATATCACTGTCAGCACATTTTAATGTAATAAGCACTGTCCTTGCTATTATATGTTCTTCATTTTTAATGTCAAGTCATATCCCATTGAAAGGATATAATATAACCAGTTAATTATTCTTCCATTTCTTGGTGAGAGTAATTCATGTTTCAGATTTAAAACTGAAAATTTGTTCAGATTATTTCTTTAAAGTTCTAGAAATAAAAGTGCTGAGTGGAAGAGTACAAACATTTCTCAGGTTCTTGATAAATATTGTTAGCTTATGATTTTTATTTTTAAATATAAATTTATTTATTTTGCTTGGAGGCTAATTTACAATATATTGGTTTTGCCATACATTGACATGAAGGTTTTCATTTTTAAACTGGACTTATTTGAGATTTTTTTTTCCTTTAGGTATACTCGGGAGAATAATGTTCTAAGCCTAGAACAGAGAAAATTTTATGAAGAAAATGGATTTCTTGTCATTAAAAATTTGGTGTCTGATGCTGATATTCAACGCTTTAGGTACAGTAACACTCTTTGATATATAACAGGAATGTGTATTCTGTGTATGCAAAGGGACTATGTGTAGGATTACCTTGTGTGTGTTCAGATATTTTTCAGGGATCGGGTTTGTAAGGAAATGGCTTGTTAGAACCTGGGTTCAAGCCAGAGTGGCTTTAATCTCAGTCTCTTCAGTTAATGTTGTAGGTATAGGGCAGTTTCCTTAACTTTTCCATGCCTGTTTCTATATCTGCAGAATGGGGAAAATAACAGTACTTATGCGCTAGCGTGGTTTTAGGACTAAACAGGTAAAGTAGAGACAGAGTTTGTTGAACAGGGCCTGGTGCATGGTGATGCTAGGGAGGTGTTTGCTATTTTGTTCTGATGAAACCAAATCACACACACACACACAAAAAGAAACCAAATCACAATATTTCCCCACTGGTCCACTAAGCTATGGACTATTCAAATTCTGGTAGCGAATTTCAACTCCACAGTTAGGAGGCAGGCACTTCTGAGTTGGCCATTTTCTCCTTCCTGTCCTCAGAACTATTTGACCTGGAGCTTGAGGACCACTTAGTGCAGAGAACCCACTCCCAAGTCTTTGAGTCTTTCCACAGAACAAGTGGAAGGCCAGGCAGGTGCTTAGTGCCTGTGGTACTGACATCATTTACTAATTGAATTTTCTAGGAATGAGTTTGAAAGAATCTGCAGAGAGGAGGTGAAACCGTTGGGATTGTCGGTGATGAGAGATGTCACCATTGCAAAATCAGAATATGTGCCAAGTGAGAAAGTGGTTTCCAAGGTCCAGGATTTCCAAGAAGATGAGGAACTCTTCAGATACTGCTCCCTCCCTGAGGTTCAAGACCTTCCTGTGCTTTCTTTCTCTTTAAGCTAATAGCTTAAAGGCATCTGCATGCCTGCCATCTTAGAGGCATCTGCATGTCTGCCTCTGAAATCTTCGTAACTTTTTTGTTTCCATTTTTTCTTGCTGTTTTCTACTGGCCTTCCCAGGTGGTGCTAGTGGTAAAGAACCCCTCTCCACTGCAGGAGACTTAAGAGACATGGATTCAATCCCTGGTTTGAGGAGGTTCCCTGGAGAAGGAAATGGCAAACCACTCCAGTATTCTTGCCTAGGGAAGCTCATGGACAGAGGAGCCTGGCAGGCTATAGTCCATGGGGTCACAAAGGATTAGACTCTTGCCCTTTTCTATTGGGGCCCTATAGCAGTGGTTCTTAATCAGAGACAGACATTTGGCAATGTTTGGACACATGTTTGCTTGTCAGGCAGGAGGGGCAGTGGGTTTTAATGTGTAGACATCCGGATCCCTGCCACTGGGTCCAGGGATGCTATAATGCAGAGAATAGCCTGTTGCAGCAAACAAAGAATGATGCAGCCCAAAATGTCATTAGTGCCAAGACTGAGAAATCCTCATAATTTTGCTATTTTTGCTGGAGAAGAGCAGGAATTCTGTGGTAAAGAGAGAGCCTTCTCACACTCCCTACAGGCATGTCCACAAGGATAAAATTGCTGAGGCTTACCTATTGCAGATCGTTTTTCAATTTGTTTTATGAATCTGGTCAGTAGAGGTGTATGTTTTTAAATTTAAAATAGGTTTTAAAAAAATTATTCTTTAAGAGTAGTTCATAGTTATGAAAATATCTGGTGTGGAATGACATGAAGGGAAAAGGAAATTCTCACACCCCCTGCACTGTTCAGTTTTATGTATTCATCTAGAATCATTTCAGGTATAATCAAGAATATTTGTATATCCCCACCTTTTGTGTACCAGGAAGCATCCTGGTTGTCACCTTGTTTTTTCCATTGGTAGTACATATGAGAGAGACATCTTTCCATTGGTATCTATGGATCTACTTTATACTTTGTAAACTATTGCATAGTATTCCCTTGCGTGAATATATTACAGTTTCATTTTTTAAAGACTTTATTATTTTTTCTCATTTACTTATGTTTGCTGGTGCTGTGTCTTCGTTGCTGCGCATGGGCTCCTCTCTAGTTGAGGTGCATGGGCTTCTCATTTCGGTGGCTTCTCTTGCTGTGGCTGGCAGGCTCCAGAGCTGGCGCTCGGCAGTTGTGGTGTGTGGGCTTAGGTGCTCCTTGTGTGTGGAATCTTCCTGGAGCAGAGATGAAATCCATGTCCCCCACACTGGCAGTGGGGTTCTTATCCACTGTAGCATAAGGAAGTCCTGTACTATGGTTTCTGACCAGTTTTAGAATGGTTTAAAAGGACACTTTGCACAAAATACTTATTAGAACGTATACCCCAAGTGCTGTTAGAAATTCTGATTCATGAAGACTGCACAGCTGAGGCACCTGGGAGGTCCGGCCTCTTGAATTGGGGACGAGAAGGGAAGAGGCCTCTCTGAACCACGCATTCTTCCCAACCTCATGTCCTGTTTTGGAAATGAAAATTGTGTGGGTGGATCATGATAAAAGCTGGAAATTATAGGCAACATGTGGTAGAATGTCTTGTCAGGATGTTCCTACTTCTGTAACTTGCAAACCATGTGTCTGGTGGTTCATGCAATGAATTTTTAGGAGGTAGGTATTCTTCTAATAGCTAGGTGTTTATTTTAATATGTATTGGAAAAATGAACCAGCACCTCAAACCCATGATTTGAAGAATATTATTAATCAGGATAAGACTAAGATAAGATGTAGGGAGAATATCTGTAAAGCAGGACAGAAAATCTGAGGATGGCTCTTGAATGATGACAGTTTAGAAAATGCAGCCTAGGAGAGATAAATTGGAAGACTGGGATTGACACATACATACGCTGTATATAAAACAGACAACTAATAACGATTACTGTATAGCACAGGGAATTCTACTCAATACTCAATAATGGCCTATATGGGAAAAGAATCTTAGTGTATATATGTATATGTTTAACACTTTCATTTCACTGTACACCTGAAACTAACACAACATTATAATTCAACTATACCCCAATCAAAATTAAAAAAAGAAATGAAAAGAACCACTCTTTCTCCATTTTTTGAATACCCCCCAAAATGACAAAAAGAAACTTTTTATTAAAAAAAACAAGCATTAGGCCGGACTCCTGGGATTTTTGTAACATTTCAAGTGTTTTATACTCAAATTGCCTGCATTCTTTATACAGAAGAGATCATATAAGTGAAAGCCATAGAATGTGCTTCAATTTTTGTAGTCAGACAGAATTAGAGATTGAATATGGATATGAATTTGAGCGAACTCCGAGAGACAATGAAGGACAGGGAAGCCTGGTGTGCTGCAGTCTGTGGGGTCTCAAAGAGTCAGACAGGACTTAGTGACTGAACAACATCATTGTCTTTTTCATTCAATTGGCCCTGCCATTTTGGGCATCATTTTCATGGGAGATCTTATTCCTGCCTTTTGTAGCTGGTGTCTCAGAGAAACTCATGACTCTCTTGTAGAAGGAGCACTTAGATTTTCAGCTGGTTCTAAGAAGCCTGTTTCAGAGTGTTTCCGATGATTTCCAGTTACTCACTTTTGCGTGGTTTGTTTGCCAGGTTGTGAAATATTGGTTGATTGATTTAAATGACTGCCAACGGGGTTCTAGTATAGACAGATGTACTTTGTGCCGCATACTTGTGCATCTGATTTCCCATGAACTTTTCCCTCCTTTTTCCTTAGATTCTGAAATATGTGGAGTGCTTCACTGGACCCAATATTATGGCCATGCATACAATGCTGATAAATAAACCTCCAGATTCTGGTAAAGAGCTCTTATTGGTAAAGGAAAAGCAAAAGCAAACAAATAAAAAAGAAAGTGTTTAATTAAATTACATAAGATTGATGTGCTAACTAATAGCAAAGTTCACAACTGCTAAATTTTTGCATAAATGAATATATGTACTTTCACTTAAGTCTCGAAGTAGCTTACATCATAACAATACTGAAGTATAGTAGTGATGCTGATATTAACTTGGGTTATTGCTGGGACTGTAGACAAGTAGCTTCTGAAAGATGCAGCTTAATAAAACATGACTGTCTCTCTACCCCACAGACTCCTGATATTCAACATCTCTAAGTTTTGTTACCCACTCTCACCTATGCATGAGGGTGTGGACTTTGGCTTCCTGATCTGAAGACAGCATTATTACTAACAAATTTAAAACTGAACTTATATATCAAATACTATAGCTATTCTTAAAATTCCCTGTGCTTGGTAAAATGTAGCTTCTAAGCCCTCCCTCCTAGAGAGACTGATTCAGAAAATAGAAACTAGGAACCTGGATTTTATTAACCATACTCAGATGCTAATGCAGATGGCTCTTGGGCCACACTGAGAAATTCAGCTGTATCAGTGGTATGAAGTCAGCCATTAGAGATCTTTAATCCGTTTCTACTTTGTCTCTGTCCTCTCCAAGAGAGGTTTATGCACTAAGCCTGTAGCTTAACATTAGCAGGCCTTTCCCTCCCTGGGTGTCCTGCCTGGAGAAATCCCCTGGCCTGGGGAACCACGCTCAGAAGGCAATTTTTAGGGAGAATGTGAATGTGGGCATAGTATCTCCGATTCTCCACAGTGATTGTATACCAAATTGTTCTAGTTTGGTGCTGAAACCTCTGAAAGTCCTTCTATTTATACATTTAGTTAATTAAGGAATACTTTTTTAATATCAGCCACTTAGAAGTTTATCAGAAGGACTCAGATTGACCACTCTAATTAGTCAACCTTTTTGGGGAATACTTGCCAATATGTTGGCCACCTGATGGAAAGAACTGACTCATTAGAAAAGACCCTGATGCTGGGAAAGATTGAAGGCAGAAAGAGAAGGGGACAACAGAGAACGATGTGGTTGAATGGGATCACCGACTCAATGGCACGAGTTTGATCAAGCTCTGGGAGTGGGTGATGGACAGGGAAGCCTGGTGTGCTGCAGTCCATGGGGTCACAAAGAGTCAGACTCAACTGAGCAACTGAGCTGGCTTGGAAAATGCTAAGCTCTGTGCCCAAACCAGAGTTAGGGAGGAATAAAGCACAGATTTCTAGAAAATAGTGTTAGTAGACCTCGGTTACCAGAAACCCAGAAAGAATTACAGGATCCAAAGGCATTGTGCTGATTCAGTCTTCTAATTTGGAGAAGGCAATGGCACCCCACTCCAGTACTCTTGCCTGGTAAATCCCATGGATGGAGGAGCCTGGTAGGCTTCTGTCTATGGGGTCACACAGAGTTGGACTTGACTGAGCTACTTAGCAGCAGCAGCAGCAGTCTTCTAATTTGGTGCTCATCTGTAGAGGTGGCTTTCTTCAGCATTGTCTCATGTATTTGGCTTTTTCAAGGATAGTTCATTGTTCCGGCTTTTCAGGCAGAGGAGAATAATTCTGGGACTTGAGTTTACTTAACAACAGATTCTGTTTCAGGCAAGAAGACATCCCGTCATCCCTTGCACCAGGATCTGCACTATTTCCCATTCAGGCCCAGCAATAGCATCGTTTGTGCCTGGACAGCCATGGAGCACATTGACCGGAACAATGGCTGTCTGGTTGTGCTCCCAGGGACACACAAAGGCCCCTTGAAACCACATGATTATCCCCAGTGGGAGGTAAGTCTGCTAGATGGCTGAGTCTTGATCAGAACCTTTTGTTGTTTTCATTTCACATCAGTATACATAAGGAGCTTTGCCAATAAGATGACATTTCCTTTCTTAGCAAAACATTGTTCTAGGATTTAGAATGAGCAGGGAAAATTCCAGGATGGCTGACCATATGATCACGTTTATTCTTCCAACAAGTACTTGAAGACCAACCAAAGTGGTGGACTTTGGTGATGCTATAAAAGATCTGAGATTATAAAGCCTAACTGCAGAGGTCAGACACAAACACGGTAACACTAGATGTGTGTGCCAAGTGAGTCGTACACACTGACTGTTAGTTTTCTCAGTAAAGAAGAGGATCATCTGCTTCCACCTGAAGAGAGCAGCAGAGAGAGGCTCTGGGGAGGGCTGAGCAGTGTTCCATTATGAAGCTGTTCCATGGTTTATCAATTCAGCTGGTGATGCTGGAGGACTGTTCAATGCTTTGGGGCCCATGAGTGAGGAGATCAAATCATTTCTTCAAGAACGAGAACCCTGTGGTCTGGCACAGAATGTACTGCAGGAATAGGAGTCCAGAGACAGAGAAACTGGAGAGGACTCCCATAGTGTTTTAGATGTTAGGCAATAAGGTCTCAGAATCCCGTAATAATGATCAAGGTGGGAAGAGCACATTTTGTTAAGGCAGAAAGAGTACTCATGGTTCTGTGAGATGTAAAGAATATGGCTTTCAGGACTTCAGTGTCCACTAGTTAGAATTCTTGAACTGAGGATTAGTCCTAGGTGAAAATACCTTGAGTCTAGATTCTGCTATAAAATCGGAAATTCTTCAGTTAAGTTGTGGTTTAGGAAAGGTTGGTGCAAGCAAGAGAAGTGGGCTCTCAGTGACTCAAGCTGAAGGGAGGGCCACAGGGACATGCAGAATCCGTGGGCAGGCTGCCAGCTCTGGAGGGTGAGGAGGAAAGAGGAAGTCCTTCAGTGGGAACAGTTGGGCTGCAGCACCTGCAGTGGTCAGATGAAACTTGACTATGTCCAGTTGCTTCAGTCATCTGCTTAGATTCAAAGTGGCAGCAATGGGAGGTCAGAGGAGCTTATCTTGCTCTCATACCCACATTGGGTAGGAGGCAAAGACTCAACACAGTGCAGTAGGGAAGGAGTCATTCCTAAAAGGAATTTGGAGTTGGAATATTCTTAGGAAAGGAAATGGGATGCTCTCCTCCAAAGACCCATAAAAGATTGCAAATGTTACTTCTCATTTCAGTGTTTCATAAAGATATAACTATTATCTAATGCAATAACTAACCTTGAAAATATTTTTTAAATAGTTAGAAAATAGTTTGAAAACAAATGATGATTTTTGTTTTTTTTTTTGTGTGTGGTGATTCACTTGGAAAAACAGGGAGTGGAAAATATTTTAAAAGATAATGTTTTTATTTACTGTTCTTTCTTACTCTGGATGTGACCTACGTGGTTTCTGGGCTGAGAAAGACTGAGCATTTTCTCTCTGTGACTTGGGAGAATATTAGCTTCTCAGAGATACTTCTGAGTAATAGAGGAGTGATTGATACAAGTTCCAGGTGAGGAGAAGAGCATGCTAGGGAAGAATGAGCATGGTTCACCAGAAAAGGTGGTCTCCTGTATTCCTGCAAAACGCAAAGCTGATCTGGCTCTTCAGTTATCATTCAGTAATGAACCATAGGTGGAAATTCCAAATTTTTCATCAGGTCTAAAAAATTCACGATTTTAACATCAACACATGGCTTTCTAAAAGCAGTCAACTGAGAAAGTTTGGTATACGTAAGTTTTTTTAAAATCTAATTTATTTATCTCTTTCTCTTGAAAGAACTTAGAGAAGCTTTGTTTTCCCTGATGAATCATCGATAAGAGTTTTAATTCTTGGCTTCTTCACTTTTGGACTTGGCTTCTCTTGTGATTTTAGGGAGGAGTCAACATCATGTTCCACGGGATCCAGGACTATGACGAAAACAACGCCCGGGTGCACTTGGTAATGGAGAAGGGAGACACAGTCTTCTTTCACCCTTTGCTCATCCATGGATCTGGTCGGAACAAAAGTCAAGGATTCCGGAAGGTACACATTCACATCACAGCACTGTTTGAAGATGAATGCATGAGGAAGAAAAATATCCCGATACATGAAAAGTTAAAGGATTTGTAACTTTTAACTCAGCTGCCCTTTAGTCTGGTGTATTTACCAGGAAATTTTTTTTTTTCCCTCGTGCTTTGTTGCTCACAGCAGTAAGAAGCCAGATGACCTTAGGATGCCATCACTAGTGAACATTCATGGAATTGCTCCAGACAGAGAGCTTAGTTACTTGGCAACTGACAGCACGTTTTCAGAGGGAAAGATAAAAGCAGACATACATACCAAATAATAACATTTGGAAGGTATACAGCTCATATAAGGGGAACATCTGTAATATTATTGCTATTGGTAAAATATTATTGATTGGAAAGGAAGGTGTGAATTGGCCACCCAGAAATCAGGTATGGCCATATTTTTCACTCCTTAGCCTCAGAGTGTTTTCAGGTTTATGAGATCAGTGCTTACATTAAAAACTGACAGAATTTCTCATAAGTTCCCAGATTTCTTGCTTCTCTAAAATTCAGCAGATCTGATGATACACTGGGTTCACATTTCCCTAGGATGACATGGCTGTTGATACTAAATATTAGTGGGGCTGATACTAAATATTCTGTGGGGCTGAGTGAAGCTTTCCAGTTTATCACAACAGCTGTTTCCCTGTGGCTGAGGGTTAGTTGTCAGATTTCATTCTCCATTCGTTCAGACATCCACCAGGCTCAACAGGACTGAGATGAGTGTGAGGCAAGAAGGCAGTTCCCTCAGAGGCTCAAAAAACTCAGTATCCAGTTAAATAATATCTTAATGCCAATTAAAAGAAAATAAAAATTAATGCCAAAAAGTCCATGGTAAGCACAATACCAAAATTTAAAAAAAGATCAGACCCTCTAATACCATGACACCCAGAACTGTGCAAAAGGAAGATACAGGCACTACACTGGAAACAGTGTGTTTTAATATACTAACTTGGTGGTTTCTCAATATTTTTGGCTGCTTTAAAGTTTGGGAAATAGTAACCATTGAAAAGTGCATAACAGCGTACAGGCAGGAGTGTACATTTCTTCTCTTTTGCCTCAGGCTCCCACATGGTGTAGAATAGTACTAGGGTTTCCATGGGGAAGAACGTTTGTGACTCAACTGCCTAGAAATCTGTAAGAAGTAGGAAGATCTTCTGATGGGTGCAGTCACCCTAAGAGAACTAACTTGTGGCAAGGAAGGTAGTTTCAACTATCGCTTTGCAAGTTAGATCTGTTGATAAGTCCTTCAAGACTGGGGAGAACCAAGTAACTTCCATCTTACCTTCAAAAGGAAACGAGATGAGTATTTTATGTGAATGCTATCAGACTGGAACTGTGCTTTGGATTGGAGGTGGGTGTCTGTGTATTATTTTCCGTTGAAAGGTTTTTTCAGTTTTTCTTCCCCATCATCTGTGGCCATTGAAATACCAACTCCTTACACCCTCCACTAAATTCTGTAGCTGAGAAGGTGATGAGAAACCCTGCAAAACATTCCTTAGTAGGACTTGGCAATATCCTTCATTCAAAAAATCAAATGCCAAAAACACACTTCTTCCTTACATAATTCTGTTCCCTTCCTTGGATATACTTTTGGATCATAATAATTTCCACAGGCAATTTCCTGCCATTTTGCGGATGCCAACTGTCACTACATAGATGTGGAGGGCACCAGTCAAGAAAACATTGCAAAGGAAGTTGTCAATATGGTCAGCAAAAAGCATGGATTTAAAGACATCACTCTGAAGGTATGTTTGTATGAAATGACAAAGTAAAGATCTCAGTTTTTTCTTTAGATGCTTAATAGTGTCATACCTGATTCATTGTGAAGGTATAAAATGCTTAGGTTTACAACTCCTTTTGGAAACATTGCTGAGACCTTCTAGGAACGACAGTGGGTTTTGCTTGTACTACTTGCTTCCCTAGTGTGGGGGACCTGGTTTCTGTAAGTCTTTGGGCAGGCCATCTTGTTCTAGAATGGGCAAGTAGGAGAGGAAATAGCAGATTCAGAGATGAGGAAATGGAAGACAAAGAAACTTTCTGAACTCATAGCTGTAAAAGGTTTGGGCTGTCAATCATAGGCCTCCTTTATTTGTAAAGAAAGCAATTCTCAAGCAAGTGTTTGTTTGGGTCAGTTTGCACTGGGATTTTAAGGAGAGCCTGCATGTAGTAGAGATGGGTGATCACTGATGCTTTTCATAGGGGTGTTAAGACAGTATTTCATATGCCTGCCCTATTAATACACCTCATTGTAGATTATTTGTTTTTTTTTTTTAACTTTTTACTTTGTATTGAGGTATGAAGCCAATTAACAACGTTGTTATGCTTAGATTGTTTGTTCTTTACTGGTGACCATTCCATGCTGTCGCTGATCAATAACAAATTATCAGTCAAGGCAACTAAATAAAGTTAGTTTGTATTGTAGGTGATTATATTTGGGGCTCTGAAGCAAGAAGCTGAACTTATTAGATAATCATAAATGCATCATCTATTTTGGGGTGACATGACCCCCAAGTAGACTGAATGTAATGACAACGCAGGGCCTCCCCATACTTTGAAGAACCTCGCATGCCAACAACAGCCTTCTGAAAAAACTTCCCACCTCAAGAGTCTTCCTCCACCCTTGAGCCATTTTCTGTCTAGAATCTCTGAATGTATCCCCATATCCGAAGATGCTCTAACCTCACATTTGCACCTCCTGGACAGTCTTGTCCTTCCTTTGTCCCGCAATTAAATGACCTAGAAAGGCAACCTATTTTGCCAGCTGGGTCTTCCATCCAACACCCTGAATTTTAAGGCAGGATAAAAAACATATATATTCTGTTTGAGGTCTGTCAGGGTTGTACTAATCAAGCAGTTCCTCTATTTCTTTTCATGACTGTCTCAGCTATAGTTTTTTGACTTTATTAGAAGAACAACACTAACTCTGCTATAGAGTCCTTTCCAGGCACAAAAGCATGTCCCTGTCCCTTTTCTTCACCAAAACTCAATGGAGCAGCCAAGATAGCTCCATGCTATTAATGAGAAAATGAAAAGTTCAAGAGACTGGCCTTAGTTACTTAAGTGACTGAGACTTCAGGGGAGGTCCAATTCCAAAATCATTCTTCTAGCATACTTTGCTGTTTGCAGAAATATAAGCAAAAAAAGTTTGAATTGTCTTATTAGGAACAAAGAAGAAAAAACAAATCCAGTAGCATAGGACTTCATTTTCAAGAGCAGATCACTCAGAATGGGGCAGGCAAACATCACCAAGGATAGCAGGAGCTTAGGTATTAAACTGTTTTGTGACCAAACATAACAGCCAGTCCCAACACCTGTAATCAACACAAGTGCCAAGTAAAGCATAATGACAGTGTGAGGACTCACTGTCTTGGCTTATGAAACGTGATTTTAGATATTGGCAAGTAAATTAATTGGAGTCTCAGAATGCGGTTTGTATTTACTAACTTATGACTTGTGGAAGGCTGTCTCTCCCCGCCTGCCGCCCCCCGCCCGCTGCTGCCCCCCCACCCCCGCCACCATTTAACGATGAGTAGATGCCAGAAATCTTTGTCTTATGGTGATTAGGTAAATCCAAGTTCCCAGAAACTCATTGTGTTTGGTATTATTTGCAGGATGTTTGGACATTTCGAGGGCGTGTCGTGAAAGGAGAAAGAATCAACCTCTGAAATAGCCCTTCGCTCAAACTCTTGTCAAGAAAACCAAGGTGGAACAAGATGTCAGAGGAAAGTCTTTTCTCAGTGAGATGATCTGATCATTTCTATCCATGTTAACAAAATCCAAGTGCATGGATACAGTACTTAATTGCATGTGGGTAATAATGCAGTATGTTGGGATGCCTTTAATGGATATAAAATAGTAAAAGTGAAATATTACTGTTTTAAGGAAAACTTGGGGTTGCAACTAATAAAGGTGATGCATAAAGAAGTGTGTTAGATCAGTTTCTTTCATTCAGTTAACTCTTTACCCAAGCAAGGTTTACTGCTCTGAAACAGAGAACGCACCACCTGCCAGTTTTGTGTGGTGTGAGATTTCTTTGCAAATCTGGAACAATGAATACTAGAGATGCAGTTAGTGAAGGGTTTAAGAAGGGCATCGGTTGTAAAATAAGGGTGGAAATTCACATTCTGACACAGGATTCCTCCCATGGCCTCTCTAGGCCACCATGCTCCTTAAAAAAACAGACTGGATCTTTCCAAGTCTTTCTCTCTAAAGAAAGAAGACCAGGGTAACTTTCTCTGTCAATTCATATTCAGCATGGCAACTGAAAACATTCAGCATTTATGAATGAAACCTAATCTCTTTGAAGGTCCAGGAAAGCTTTTAAAATACTTCTGGTTTTGATTTCAAGTGGCATGGGCTACAGAGATTTAATAGAGCATTGTATTTCTCCACCAGCTGAGGGCAGCAAGGAGTCATAATTCTTTTTTTTTTATAAATTCTATTTGAAGCTTTAATAAGAAAAACAGAATAAGGAAAGGGTCCCTTTCTTTAAGCAAAGCATGCGTTTTCCTAAGTGTCAAGTCACTGTTTCTGTCAGTTTCTCTGTAAGGACATCCAGTTTAAGCTCAGGTCCAGATGGAAACTGGGGAAGAGATGAGAATCCCTGACATGCTCTCAGGACTATAGAATAACTGGAAATAAAATGTATATGTGGAAAGTCAGCATAAACAGCATGTATAGGACACTGTTTGCAAGAAACTGTTCAAATAAACTTTAAAATACATTTGAAAACTTAGACTTCAAGAGGAAAATCAGACAGCAGAATGTCATCTCCCTGGTGCAATTCTGAGTGAACTGCAGCTAGTCAGGAAACATTTCCCCTCTTCTCTGTGTCCCCTGTGTCAACTAGTTCACCTAACAAATATCCTAGCATCTATTAGTGAACAAGGTTCATTTTGCACCAGTTTCTAGAAATGTTTTTCTAGCGAAAATTTTGGGACCAGAGATTTGCAGCAAAGAGAAAAGACAGAACTGTTTCAGGTCTGCCTCCTGCAAAAAGGAGTGTGGGAGTGCTCCATGTGGAAGTGCATGGAAGCACAGGGGAAAGGGAACCGGGAGAGTGCAGGCAGGTATGAGTGCGCAGGTGTGAGTAAGCCTCAGGCCTCTGAAAGTTCAGAAATAGAGATGCTTGCCAGAGATGGAGCTTCCCAAGGTAGCTCAGCTGGTAAAGAATCCACCTGAAATGAAGGAGGCCTCAGTTGCTTTCTTGGGTCAGGAAGTTCCCCTGGAGAAGATGAAAGGTTGTTGCTGAACCATGCAAGACGCTGGGATTCTGGGCTCCGGAGGAGAAGACTTCAATCAGGGGCCAGAAATGAAGCTTGATTGCTCAAAGCTTTTGTGCAATAAAGTCTCATTAAACTATACAAGAGAGAATGCTTTTGACATAGATGTCAGAAGGGGGCAGAAAGAGTACCTCCCCTGCTAGTCTTTAGCTGGATGTTATATAGGTAGTAGCAGTCTGCTAATTAAAGAAAGGAAATGTCTCAAAACATTTCCCGGTGAGTCATCCCGGTCCATCCCGGTCCATAAAATGATTGACATGAATCTTGAAGAAAGGCAGTTTTCCATACAAATATTCAGTTTCATGAACATAGATTAGGAGAAAAATATATGAGTATAACATACTGGCTTGTCATATCAGTTCTGAGCCTTTAGGCGGAACCGACTTGAAGATAGAGTCTAGGGTAAATGCATAGTACATTAATATAGCTTAAGACAAACGTTTCCATAAGAAAAGTGCATTGGTTAGCTCACGGTTTGAGAAAAATTAAGTTCAGTTGGAACTAGGCATCTTTATGGCAACACAGAATTTCGAAGAGAAACTTCTTTTTAAATTTGTATAGAGAAGGGGAAAAAATATAACACTAGTTTGTTTCTTCCTGCCGCTTAAGAGAGAGATAAAAAAATGTCTGCTACTTGCAGCCTATTTGCTCTGTTTGGTGACCCCTGGCCTTCCTATCTGTTACCTTCTCAAAGGGATAGGCTACCCATTCTGGTATTCTTGGGCTTTCCTGATGGCTCAGATGATAAATGGCCTGCAATGTGGGAGAGGCCTGGGTTTGATCCCTGGGTTGGGAAGATCCCCTGGACGAGGGCATGGCAACCCATTCCAGTATTAGTCCATGGGGTTGCAAAGAGTGGGACACAACAGAGCAACTAAGCACAGCACAGCAGAGACTGAGGATGGGATTCAGCCCTCTGGTGTCAAAAGTTCATCTAGCAGACACTGGCACATTCCCAGATGGAAGGTCGGTGGTCCTGTTATAGCCACGCATTCTGGGAAACAAACTCACTCAGAAGGACAATGCAGATTGTGGAGTGCAGTTTATTACACTGGTGGGCCCAAGGCAGAGTCTCCTTTTAGCCAAGGACCCCAACTGACTTTTGTGAAAACCTCATATACCTTATGTGTACTGCTCAAGCCCACACCCCCAAATTCCTTAAACCTAGCCTGGAAAGTGTTAAAGGGAGACACAATCAGGTTACAGCCATGATTCATAATCAGAAGGGTCAGCTGGTTATACATTGTAGCCTACACCAATGGGTGCCATAAAGATTACAAAGGTGATTGACTACATAGGGGATTATTACATTCTTTTTGGCTATGGGAAATCTTGGTATGGAATCCGGAGTTTATCAGTCCAGGAGGGCGGTTTGGCTGTAGGTATGTTATCCTCAAGGCTACCAGGCACATAGTCCAAAGCTCACTGAAAGTGCAAGATGTTTGTTTCCTTCTTTTTCCAGATGGAGTCAGCTCAGCCTGTTCCTTTCCTCCCTCTCTCCTACTCAGTCTTAATCAGTTCACTTGCAAGTAGACACAGCCAACTCCAAGTTCTGGGTCAAGAACTCAGGGAAACATCTTATTACTTAGCCTACGTGGCAGCTGGAGGATGTGCGAGCCTTCAGTAGCGCAGTGAAAACAACCTCTCTTAGTGGGGGCAGGTGAGATGGATTTGACTGACCATTTACCCATGCTTTCAAATCCACTCCATGTAGCAGGACCACATATGGAAGGAAGACAGTAGCAGGATGTGTTTGGACTGTCTACTTTGTTTATGGGACACCCTGAAAAGGTAGGAGCTGGTAATTGAAGGGTTGGATGGAATGTTACCAGATCATGGCAGAATGAGGGTAAAGCCTGGCTTCACCGTGGGTGAAAGGTGATTTATCCTGGGAATATATGTATTTCACCAGAGATTCATCTAAAAAGAGTACATGAGGTCCTCACAGTGCAGAACAAAAGAAATAGGACAGATCCTCTTCTGTGATATTTGGGATGAGTGTAAGGAAACAAAACTTTGCTCCTGGTATCTGCTTGGAGTTCACCCCTTTAAAGCAGCAGATTAAATGAGTTCGAAAAGCTTATGCTTGCATCAACAAAACATGGTAACATTTCCCAAAGCAAATTCTAGTAAATACAGTTTCGTGGTTCAAACCAGCGCAAATCTACCTGAAAAAAATCTTTTCTTACTAACACAACACAGCCTGAATTAATCTCTCCTTCCACCCAACTCTGATATCCATCCTATATATAGTACATGCCGCCACTTGGCCCTTAATACATTTACTGAAAGTATGATTTTCCCATTTGTAAATATCCTGCCTTCCTGAATAGAGAAGGGTAGGACTCTTGAAGGTCCTGCCTCTTACTTGGGCACTTTGGTTAACACTCACAGCACCCTCCCCTACGAGACACTTGCTATATATTGCTTGTTCAATATGAACAGCAAATTTCTCTACTCTCCCTCTTTCTCTCTCTCCTGTGGCACACGGGATCTTATTTCCCAACAGGAGATTGAGAACCTCTGCCCTCTGCAGTGGAGGCATGGTGTCTTAATCACTGGCCTCATTTTTGTAATTGCAACTGTCCCTCATTTTTGTAACTGTTTCTCTTACATAAGAGAGCATGTCCCTATAACCCTTCTAGTTTGTTGGTGGGAATGTAAATTGGTACAACCATTGTGGAAAACAGTATGAAGGTTCCTTAAGAAACTGAAGACAGAATTAACATATGATCCAGCAATCCCTCTCTTTGGCATATATCTGGAGAAAACTCTAATCTGAAAAGATACATGCACTCCTATGTTCATTGCAGCACTATTTAGCCAAGACAGGGAAGCAACCTGAATGTCTGTTGACAGATGAATAAATAAAGACAATGTGGTAGCTATTTTATATATACAATGGAATATTACTGAGCCATAAAAAGGAATGAAATGACGCCATTTGCAGCAACATGGATGGACCTGGAGATTATCACACTGAGAAAGAGAAATATTATATATGATATATACCTGGAATGAACTTACAAAACAGAAACAGAATCACAGATACAGAAAACAAAGTTATGGTTACTAGAGGGGAAAAGGATGTGGGATGCACAAATTGGAAGATTGGGGTTGACGTATACACACTACTATATATAAAACAGATAACTAATCCTTGGAAGAAAAGGTATGACCAACCTAGATAGCATATTCAAAAGCAGAGACATTACTTTGCCGACTAAGATCTGCCTAGTCAAGGCTATGGTTTTCCCAGTAGTCATGTATGGATGTGAGAGTTGGACTGTGAAGAAGGCTGAGCGCCAAAGAATTGATGCGTTTGAACTGTGGTGTTGGAGAAGACTCTTGAGAGTCCCTTGGACTGCAAGGAGATCCAACCAGTCCATTCTGAAAGAGATCAGCCCCGGGATTTCTTTGGAAGGAATGATGCTAAAGCTGAAACTCCAGTACTTTGGCCACCTCATGCAAACAGTTGACTCATTGGGAAAGACTGATGCTGGGAGGGGTTGGGGGCAGGAGGAGAAGGGGATGACAGAGGATGAGATGGCTGGATGGCATCACTGACTCGATGGATGTGAGTCTGAGTGAACTCCGGGAGTTGGTGATGGACAGGGAGGCCTGGCGTGCTGCGAACCATGGGGTCGCAAAGAGTCGGACATGACTGGGCGACTGAACTGAAAGACATAGTATAATATACAGCACAGAGAACTCTATTGCATACTCTGTGATGATCTATGTGGGAAAATAATCTAAGAAAGAGTGGATATATGTATATGTGCAAGTATTCAGTTTGCTGTATACCTGAAACTAACACAACAATGTAAATAAAAAAGGAGAAAGTGTGTGTCCCTCTGACATAGACTTGGTCTGTGCAGCCTTGGCACCTGTTTCTGGTTCCTGACATGTTCTTCCCTGAGTTTTCCAGCCAGCTCTGACTCCACTGCATTCTTCACCAGTACCTCTTTTATATATGTTGGGGGCAGGGTGGCCAGGAAAGGAGGTGACTGTGACCAAGAAGTTTGGTAACTCATCCGAAGCTCCACAATCGTTGTGATGGTATTGAGTTTGATATCTTTTTTTTTAAGTCTGATATTCTTTAAAAATTAACTTGTAGTAAAGTGCACATAACATAAAATTTACCACCTTAACCATCTCAAAGTGTGTGTTTCACTGGTATTGAGAACACTTACAGGGTTGTGCAACCATTTTTGCCATCCATCTCCAGAACTCTTTTCATTTTAGAAACTGAAGGAGCCTTTGGGCCTAGAAAAGAAAACAGTCTCAAAGGCCCTTGCTGAATCATCTAACTTCAGAGAAAATACAACCAAACTTTAGGTCCCGCTCTAATGCTCCGGGCCAGTTGCATCTACCTGGGACTTATCACCCCTCGCCCAAAACCTCCCATCCCTGTCCAACTACAAATGATATCTCAACTAAAGAATACCCAAAACATCCTGCCTGACTAATGTTTCCCTTATCACTTCCACAAACCTCCCTTTAAATATGAAGCCTCCCTGATCCCTCTCGCATTCAGCCTGGTCGTTAGGCTGACTGTTGCCCCTCCTTGCCTGAATAAAGGTAACCTACCTCCGTTGAGGTCGTCTCTCCTTCTCTTCTGCTTCAGCCTAAACTATACCTTACACAAACTAAACCCCAACTTCCCATTTAGCTGCTGCCGGGAGCCAGCGTGAGGAGCTCCACCCATGGCAAAGGTCATGAGGAAGGAGGCTTCGGCATACACAAAGGCAGGATCGAGCCTCAGGAAACCCCCTGTTCCCGAGCATCTACCCCCAAAACCAGAGTCTGCCTACTTTACTGTTCTATGCTCTCACCTACACCTATGACTTTACGGGGGGCCGACCCCCACCACCTCTTTCAGAGAAGGAGTTAACTTACAGCTCCAAGTTAATAAAAATTCCTGGGCGTGACAAGAGTGTTTCAACTTACAAACTCCTCTGAAGTTTCTCTAGCCTGCCTGAGCAGGTTCGTCCGGCCACATGTGATTGTTTACAGCCTCCCAACCATGAAAGGCATGAGATGCTTTAAAAGTTTCTAAGTACAGACTCTTTTGAGAAGTTAGAAAATTATTAGTATAGTATAGTGGGTTGATTAGAAATTATATTGGTGAAGGGTTTTTCATTTTTGAGCCAATATTTGCTGCTAAATCTCCATATTCCCTGCCCTTATAATGAATATAACTAGCATATAGGAGAAATAAGCATTAACCTTTAAGATTAATCATGTTAAACCTTAGGCTAAGTAAACTCCTTTCTTGATTGTAACCCACTACACCCTCACCCTATAGGAATGCAACTTTAATTGGAGGGTGGAGCCTGGTTTAAGAAAAAATCACCCCTGGAAAAAATAAGTTTTCTGGTTGACTGACCATTACCAGAAAGGGCCATAAAATGTCAGCAGGCCTCACGGCCAGAAGATGATGTAAAACCCCTAAGATCTTTGTATAATTTTATATGAAGCACCTGATTTTGACAAGGGTCAGGTCTGCTGACCCTGCGTGACTCTGTGTTTATCCCTGTGTATAACAAAAAGTATATAAGCAAACCTGAAAATAAAGAAAATGGATCAGTTTCTGGAAAGACTGATTCCCCCATGTCGTTCTTTCTTTCCCCTTCTGGCTGAATTCCCCTCTGGAGCGTGGGTACTCACCAAGCCTGCTAATTTTGTCTGGGCTTCTAAGATCAGACCGGGGAGGCCTCAGTGCCTCCTTTCCTTCGGGAGAACAGAAAGATGCCTGTAGCCTGTGTAAGTGGTGCAAGCTTCTTGTCTCGAAGCTTTATTGGTATCCCATGTAAACCAAGTTATTCAGCCTCTTTTTCTCCACTAATTTTCCTACTACACTATCCTTTTCTAATCTCTCTTTATATCTGTAATTAAATAAGTTTTTTCCTAGGACGCTGATCCTATCTCCCCTCTGAATTACCCTGGATCCACTGGGGCTGGACCCCGGCAACCCGCCCCCACCCCCAACCCATGTTGCCAGTAGTCTTCCTTTTATCACTAAGAATTTGACTATTCCAGATTCCTCATATAGGAGGAGGTATACAGTATTTTTCTTTTTGTGACTGGCTTATTTCCAAACTCTCTCTGCCCTTCCGGGGATTTCTGTTCTAGGTTGCTGCGAAGTCACTTCAGTCGTGTTTGACTCTGTGCGATGCCATAGACAGCAGCCCACCAGGCTCCCCTGTCCCTGGGATTCTCCAGGCAAGAACACTGGAGTGGGTTGCCATTTGCATCTCCAATGCATGAAAGTGAAAAGTGAAAATGAAGTCACTCAGTCGTATCCGACTCTTAACGACCCCATGGACTGCAGCCTACCAGGCTCCTCCATCCATAGGATTTTCCAGGCAAGAGTACTGGAGTGGGGTGCCATTGCCTTCTCCTGTTCTAGGTTAGGAGTCAGTGATCCTTTTTTGGTAAATACTTTTGGCTTCATTGGCTTTACTGTCTATTGCAACAACTCAGGGACGCTGCCAGAGTCAACTATTATGGGAACAGGCATTGGCCATGGCCCCGTAACATTCTATTTACAAACCAGGGTGGTATGCCACATTGCCCTGGCTCCCATTTGCTCACCTGATCCTGATACATGGAGTCAGTAGAGCAACAAGTCCTTTGCACTTTGGTAAGAAGCACTTGGCCCGGTGTGAGCTGTGTGTGGGGTGCCCACATCTCACTGCTTCTTCAGGACAAAGAGGTGCCAAGGAGTCTAGCCCTGCCCAGTGAGAGGATGACTTGCTTCCACATGTGCTGGACGGCTGCTTCTGTTTCTCTCTTTTCTTTGTAATAATGTAATTTTATCTTTTTAAATTGAGAAATAATGGACATATAGTATTGTAACAGTCTCAGGTGTACAACATAATGATGATTTATGTATATACTGAGAAATGACTACCCCACAGTAAGTTTAGTTATCATCCTCATCTTTTTCCTTGATGTGGCCTGTTAAACTTAATTAAGTCTGGGACATCCCTGAGAGTCTATATCCCAGAAAGGAGTTGTTTGATGTGTGGTGGAGATGCTGATATAGTCACAGATTCCACTTAGATATAAATATCAGTATCCACCAAAACGTGCTGTCTAATCAAAACTATTTTTTTCCAGTAGTCATGGATGGGTGTGAGAGTTGAACTGTAAAGAAAGCTGAGCGCCAAAGAATTGATGCTTTTGAACTGTGGTGTTGGAGAAGACTCTTGAGAGTCCCTTGGACTGCAAGGAGATCCAGCCAGTCCATCCTAAGGGATATTAATCCTGAATATTCATTGGAAGGACTGACGCTGAAGCTGAAGCTCCAATTCCTTGGGCACCTGTTGCATAAAGCTGACCCATTGGAAAAGACCCTGATGCTGGGAAAGACGGAAGGCAGGAGGAGAAGGGGACAATTTAGAGGATAAGATGGTTGGATGGCATCACCAACTCGATGGACATGAGTTTGAGCAGTCTCTGGGAATTGGTAATGGACAGGGAAGCCTGCCTTGCTGCAGTTCATGCGTCGCGAAGAGTCAGACACGACTGAGAGACTGAACTGAACTGAACTGAACTGAATCCATCAAAAATCTTGACTACAAACATCAGACACAGATCCCAACCACGGGTAACAAATGTGTGCCATGTTGGCAGGCTCTTCGGGGCTCTGAGACATATGGGAAGGGCAGGCTGGGCCGGTGGCCAAAGCCATGACTGTGACCCTTCCCACCCCCACCCCTGACCCTGAGGCCCTTGCTCTGGAGCCAAGAGCTGGGGCAAGCTCTGGGGACAGAATGTGAGTAACATGCCACCACCTGGTAGCTGCAGAGGTGGAGACAGAACACTGGCCCTTTGTTACTCATCTGAGACAATTTTTAAAAATTGTGGCAAGGATGGAGTGTGGAGGTATCTTTAGCAAAAAGAAGGAGCTAGGGGCCAAAAGAATATACTAAAAGACTTAATTTCTGTCTCTCTGCATCAATGACTTTGTGTCTTCTCTCCAGAACAAAAGGCCTCAAAGAACACGGACTTTATTAGAGGGTAAAACTATCTAGCTTGTGATAGATATCAAAGAGATCATACAGTGTAGCAGGCATTCAATGAGTTAGTTCCAATGTTTATTAACTCTCACACATGGGAGATGAAAGATAAATAGGTTTTGCTCCATTTTTTGGCAATCCCCTCTCTGAACAGTAAGTCAGTTGGTTTGAATAAGAGATGAGACTCGAAGGCTCAGGAGTTCTAATTCCTGCTTTCTATCACACCACACTCAGAATATCTGCTGATGGTCTTTACTCATTTGTTGTTGTTTAGTCACTCAGTCATGTCTAAGTCTTTGCCATCCCATGGACTGCAGCATACCAGGCTTCTCTGTCCTTCACTATCTCCCTGAGTTTGCTCAAACTCATGTCCACTGAATCAGTGATGCCATCCAACCGTCTCATCCTCTACTGCCACTTCTCCTCCTGCCCTCAATCTTTCCCAGCATGAGGGCCTTTTCTGATGAGTCAGCTCTTCACATCAGGTGGCCAAATTTTTGGAGCTTCAGCTTCAGCATCACTCCTTCCAATCAATATTCAGGGTTGATTTCCTTCAGGATTGACTGGTTTGAACTCCTTGCTGTCCAAGTCACTATCAAGAGTTTTCTCCAGCACCATAGTTCAAAAGCATCAATTCTTTCAGCCATCTTTATGGTCCAACTCTCACATCCACACATGACTACTGGAGAAACCATAGCTTTGACTATATGGAACTTTGTCAGCAAAGTGATATCTCTGCTTTTTAGTATGCTGTCTAGGTTTGTCATAGCTTTTCTTCTAAGGAGCAAGCATCTTTTAATTTCATGGCTGTAGTCACTGTCTGCAGTGACTTTGGAACTCAAGAAAATAAAGTCTGTCACTGTCTCCATTTTCTCCCCATCTATCTGTCATGACGTGATGGGACTGGATGCCATGATCTTAGTTTTTTGAATGTTGACTATTAAGCCAGCTTTTTCATTCTTCTCTTTCACCTTCATCAAGAGGCTCTTTAGTTCCTCTTCGCTTTGTGCCTTTAGCGTGGTGTCATCTGCATATCTTAGGCTATGGATATTTCTCCCGGCAGTACTGGTTCCAGGTTGTGATTCATCCAGCCTGGCATTTCACATGATGTACTTTGCATAGAAGTTAAATAAGCAGGGCGACAAAATACAGCCTTGAGGTACTATTTTTCCAATTATGAACCAGTCCATTGTCCCATGTCTGGTTCTAACTGTTGCTTCTTGACCTGCATACAGGTTTCTCAGGAGGCAAGTAAGGTGGTTTGGTATTCCCATCTCTACATGAATTTTCCACAGTTTGTTGTGATCCACACAGTCAAAGGGTTTAGCATAGTCAATGAAGCAGAAGTAGACAGTTTTCTGGGATTCTCTTGGTTTTGCTATGATCCAACAGATGTTGGCAATTTGATCTCTGGTTCCTCTGGCCTTTTCTAAACTGAGATTGTACGTCTGGATGTTCTCAATTCATGTACTGTTGAAGCCTAGCTTGAAGGGTTTTGAACATTACCTTGCTAGCATGTGAAATGAGCACAATTGTACAGAAGTTTGAACATTCCTTGAAGCATTGCCCTTCTTTGGGATTAGAGTGAAAACTGACCTTTTCTAGTCCTATAGCCACTGCTGAGCTTTCCAAATTTGCTAGTATGTTGAGTGCAGCACTTAAACAGTATCATCTTTCAGGATTTCAAATAACTCAGCTGGAATTTTCTGGTAGAGGTCTCTAATTTTCTTGTAGCGATCTCTAGTCTTTCACATTCTATTGTTTTTTCTATTGCTTTGCATTGTTCACTTAAGAAGGCTTTCTTATCTCTCCTTGCTATTCTTCGAAACTCTGCCACAAATGCCAAAGAAGCTAAAGCTGAAAAGTTTTATGAAGACCTAAAAGACCTTTCAGACCTGCAAGAACTAACAAACCAAAAAAAAAAAAAATGTCCTTTTCATCACAGTGGATTGGAATGCAAAACAAGGAAGTCAAGAAACACCTGGAGTAACAGCCAAGTTTGGCCTTGGAGTAGAAAATGAAGCAGGGCAAAGGCTAACAGAGTTTTGTGAAGAGAACGCTCTGGTCATAGCAAACACCCTCTTGCAACAACACAAGAGAAGACTCTACATATGGACGTCACCAGGCGTCAATACTGAAATCAGATTGAGAATATTCTTTGGAAAAGCTATGTACATTGTGCAAAAGCAAGATCCGGAGGTGACTGTGGCTCAGATAATGAGCTCTTTATTGCAAAATTCAGACTTAAACTGAAGAAGGCAGGCCAAACCACTAGGCTATTTATGTATGACTTACATCAAATCCTTTATGACTATCTAGTGGAAGTGATGAATAGATTCAAAGTATTAGATCCCATAGAAAGAGTGCCAGAACTACCATGGACAGAGGTTCGTAACATTGTACAGGATGTGCGACCAAAACCATTTCCAAAACAATCCCCAAGAGAAAGAAATGCAACAGGGAAAATGGTTGTCTGAGAAGGCCTTGCAAATAGCTGAGACAAGAAGAGAAGCAAAAGGCAAAGGAGAAAGGGAAAGATAAACCCATCTGAATGCAGAGTTAAAAAGAATAGCAAGGAGAGGTAATAAAGTCTTCTTTATTCATAATCACAAAGAAGATCATGGATGTAGTTTATTTTCCTTGGAAGAACTCAGAGAATGTGTGACAGTAAATGTCTATGTGAGCCCCGATTCCTTAAGCCTCAGAGCTGGAGGCAAAACCTCCTGCACTGACTCTGCTATGGAGAGCACCCCCAGGATAGGAGAGTGAGAGAGGAGAGGGAAGCCTGGGAAGGAAAGGGAGCCAGGTGGCTGGTGTGACACTGAATCAGACAGAGCTTCACAATGTATCAGCCTGCTGCTTGGTCACAGGGTTATAGGATGGGGTGCAGGAGCAACTGAGCAATTTAACTGCTGACTCCTTCCCTTATCCCTGGGGTATAAAGATGGCATGGTCGACTGAATGTTAAACAAGAGCAGATTTTTCAGCTTTAGGACTTGTTAGAGCCTTTGGCCACTCAGCACCCTAGGCCCCACATATGGGGGCACATTGGCAGTCAATTATTTTGGAGTAATATAGAGCAGTAGTAGCTAACACTTCTACTGCTATATATTACTCTTCTTGCCTGGAGAATCCCAAGGACAGAGGAGCCTGGTGTACTGCCATCTATGGCGTTGCACAGAGTTGGACATGACTGAAATGACTTAGCAGCAGCAGCAGCAGCAGCTAACACTTGGATTTTGCCTTACTCCATGCCAAGCACCATTGAAAGTGCATAACTGTTTTGATACTTTCAATTCTAATAATGATTCTCATAGTGTAAATACAATCACCCCATTTTACAAAAGACACAACTCAGGCAAAGAGAGCATAAGTAGTTTGACCTAAGGTAACACAGCTACTGTGTGCAGGTCAGGAAGCAACAGTTAGAACTGGACATGGAACAACAGACTGATTTCAAATAGGAAAAGGAGTATGTCAAGGCTGTATATTGTAACCCTGCTTATGTAACTTATATGCAGAGTAAATCATGAGAAACGCTGTACCGGAAGAAACACAAGCTGGAATCAAGATTGCCATGAGAAATGTCAATAACCTCAGATATGCAGATGACACCACCCTGATGGCAGAAAGTGAAGAGGAACTAAAAAGCCTCTTCATGAAAGTGAAAGTGGAGAGTGAAAAAGTTGGCTTAAAGCTCAACATTCACAAAACAAAGATCATGGCATCCAGTACCATCACTTCATGGGAAATAGATGGGGAAACTGTGGAAACAGTGTCAGACTTTATTTTGGGGGGCTCCAAAATCACTGCAGATGGTGACTGCAGCCATGAAATTAAAAGACGCTTACTCCTTGGAAGAAAAGTTATGACCAACCTAGATAGCATATTCAAAAGCAGAGACATTACTTTGCCGACCAAGGTCTGCCTAGTCAAGGCTATGGTTTTTCCAGTAGTCATGTATGGATGTGAGAGTTGGACTGTGAAGAAAGCTGAGCGCTGAAGAATTGATGCTTTTGAACTGTGGTGTTGGAGAAGACTCTGCAAGGAGATTCAACCAGTCCATTCTGAAGGAGATGAACCCTGGCATTTCTTTGGAAGGAATGGTGCTAAAGCTGAAACTCCAGTATTTTGGCCACCTCGTGCGGAGTGTTGACTCATTGGAAAAGACTCTGATGCTGGGAGGGATTGGGGGCAGGAGGAAAAGGGGACGACAGAGGATGAGATGGCTGGATGGCATCACTGACTCGATGGACATGAGTCTGAGTGAACTCCGGGAGTTGGTGATGGACAGGGAGGCCTGGTGTGCTGCGATTCATGGGGTCACAAAGAGTCGGACACGACTGAGCAACTGAACTGAACTGAACACAGCTACATAATGGAGAATTCACGATTTGAATACCAGCAGTCGGGCTCTCCTTGGGGAAGGTCTTGATCACTGCTCCCTGTACAATGTCATGAACCTCCATCCATAGTTCTTCAGGCACTCTATCAGATCGAATCCCTTGAATCTATTTGTCACTTCCACTATATAATTGTAAGGGATTTGATTTAGGTCATACTTGAATGGTCTAGTGGTTTTTCCCTACTTTCTTCAATTTAAGTCTGAATTTGGCAATAAGAAGTTCATGATCTGAGCCACAGTCAGCTCCTCGTCTTGTTTTTGCTGACCGTAGAGACCTTCTCCATCTTCGGCTGCAAAGAATATAATCAATCTGATTTCAGTATTGACCATCTGGTGATGTTCATGTGTAGAGTCTTCTCTTGTGTTGTTGGAAGAGGGTGTTTGCTATGACCAGTGCTTTCTCTTGGCAAAACTCTATGAGCCTTTGCCCTGCTTCATTTTCTCTCCAAGGCCAAATTTGCCTGTTACTCCATGTTTTTCTTGACTTCTTACTTTTGCATTCCTGACTCCTGTAATGAAAAGGAAATCTTTTTTGGGTGTTAGCTCTATAAGGTCTTTTAGGTCTTCACAGAACCATTTAACTTCAACTTCTTCAGCATTACTGGTTGGGGAATAGACTTAGATTACTCTGATATTGAATGGTTTGCCTTGGAAACGAATGGAGATCATTCTGGCGTTTGAAACTGCATCCAAGCACTGCATTTTGGGCTGCGTTTTGTTGACTATGATGGCTACTCTATTTCTTCTAAGGGATTGCTGCCCACCATAGTAGATATAATGGTCATCTGAGTTAAATTCACTCATTCCAGTCCTTTATAGTTTGCTGAAACCATTTTAGTTCGCTGATTCCTAAAATGTCAATGTTCACTCTTGCTATCTTCTGTTTGACCACTTCCAATTTGCCTTGATTCATGGACCTAACATTCCAGGTCTGGAGATCCAACCAGTCCATCCTAAAGGAAATCAGTCCTGAATATTCATTGGAAGGACTGATGCTGATGCTAAAATTCCAATACTTTGGCCACCTGATGTGAAGAGCTGACTCATTTGAAAAGACCCTGATGCTGGGAAAGATTGATGGCAGGAGGAGAAGGAGACGACCGAGGATGAGATGGTTGGATGGCATCACTGACTCAATGGATATGGGTTTGGATGAACTCTGGGAGTTGGTGATGGACAGGGAGGCCTGACGTGCTGCAGTTCATGGGGTCGTAAACAGTCGGACACGACTGAGTGACTGAACTGAACTGATGCAATACTGCCTTTTATAGCATTGGAGTTTACTTCCATCACCAGTCACATCTACAACTGTGTTTTGCTTTTTCTTTGGCTCCATCTGTTCATTCTTTCTGGAGTTATTTCTCCACTGATCTCCAGTAGCATATTGGGCACCTACCGACCTGGGGAGTTCATCTTTCAGTGTCCTGGTTTTTTTTTGCCTTTTCATACTGTTCATGGGGTTCTCAAGGCAACAGTACTGAGGTGGGTTGCCATTCTCCAGTGGACCATGTATTGTCAGAACTCTCCACCATGACCCGTCCGTCTTGAGTGGCTCTGCATGGCATGGGTCATAGTTTCATTGAGTTAGACAAGGCTGTGGTCCATGTGATCAGTTTGGTTAGTTTTCTGTGATTGTGGTTTTCATTTTGTCTTCCCTCTGATGAGGAGAAGGATAAGAGGGTTATGGAAGCTTCCTTAGGGGAGAGACTGACAGGGGGGGAAACTGGGTCTTGTTCTGATGGATGGGGCCAAGCTCAGTAAGCCTAGACAGCATACCAAAAAGCAGAGACATTACTTTGCCAACAAAGGTCCATCTAGTCAAAGCTTTGGTTTTTCCAGTAGTCATGTATGGGTGTGACAGCAGGACTATAAAGAAAGCTGAGTGCCGAAGAATTGATGCTTTTCAACTGTGGTGTTGAAGACTCTTGAGTCCCTTGGACAGCAAGGAGATCCAACCAGTCCATCCTAAAGAAAATTAGTCCTGAATATTCATTGGAAGGACTGTTTCTGAAGCTGAAACTCCAATACTTTGGCCACCTGATGCAAAGAACTGACTCATTAGTGAAGACCATGATGCTGGGAAAGATTGAAGGTGGGAGGAGAAGGGGAAAACAGAGGATGAGATGGTTGGATGGCATCACTGACTCAATGGACATGAGTTTGAGTAAGCTCCGGGAGTTGATGATGGATAGGGAGGCCTGACTTGCTGCAGTCCATGGGGTCACAGAGTCAGACACGACTGAGTAAGTGAACTGAAATGAACTGTGTCAGGGTCTTCAGTTCCTGCTACTGTGTCATTGGAATAATGCATTAAAAGACCATATTTAACATCGTTTAGGTATTTTTAGGTGTCTCCTCTCTTAGAAAGATTTAGAAAGGAGCACCCTAATGGAGCCCCACCTACCTATGTATAACACACCCCTGCCTTAACTTCATGGCTGTTCAAGTCAGTCCCAAGCAGGGAGTTAGGCTAATCATTTCTGGTGGCTCAGACAATAAAGAATCTGCCTGCAATGCAGGAGACCTGGGTTCAATCCCTGGGTCAGGAAGATTACCTGGAGAAAGGAATGGCTACCGACTCCAGTGTTCTTGCCTGGAGAATTCCATGGATAGAGGAGCCTGGTGGGCTACAGTACATGGAGTTGCAGAGAGTTGGACATGAGTGAGAGACTAACACTTTCAATTTCATTTTCTTGCACACAGCTCAGCACTGATTCCGGGGACTTTGTGACTGGACCCTGTGGTTTGACCACTGGCTCACCTCTGGGGAAACTTGGGTTTCTCTTCCGGGTAACTTGGAGTATCTTCTCCTGGTCTTGAACCTATATTTCCTGATCTTGGGCATTTCCCAGACCAATGTGCGAGCCAAAGAAAGAAAACCAAAAGCAAACCAGTCCCTAGTTATCCTCAGAGACTCTCCTTAAGGGTCTCCCTCTTACAGACTGGGGGTGAAATCTCAGCTCCATTACTTCCCCACTGTGTCACTTATCATCTCCAAATCCTAGTTTCTTTATTTGCTAGATGGGGTTCATGGCGTGGTCTTGAAGAATAAATAGGAGTGCTGGGTATGGTTCTTTCCTGCTCTTAATGTTTGTTTAGAAGCCTATTCAGACTTCACTTGGTAAACAAGTTCAACACAGATCTAGAGGTTTTCAAATGCATTGAAATTTTTTTTTCTTTTTGGCAAATGGTCACTTTCTTGCCCAACAAATAAGCCATCACTTTCACATCTATGGTGTTTCCTTCTCATTGAGAAGGTGGCAGGAGAGGTGTCCATTATATGCTCTGCGGGGCTTCTGAAGGGGCTGAGCTCTGAGGATTTCCTGGTTCCCAGGGTCATGAAACTCCTTTCTGGTACAATCCTTAACTCACTTCTGCCTCATAGAGGGGGTGCTCAGGAGCATAATTAGTCCACTGAAAATGATGTGAAATCAAAAAACAATACGTTCTTAGTATGAGTTATCGACAAGGGGCTCTTCTATATTCAGTTCAGGATAGCACTTACAGTTGGACATCTAGTGATCTCACCTGCACAGACCCAATCCCTGAGGATCATTTCCACTTAGATGAGTTATGCCTTCATTCTCTGGTAGATCAAGTGATATGTTGAGGCAGTGTTCTTGTCAAAGTTAAAACTGCACCAGACAAAGCAAGAAAGAGTTTATTCAAGACTACTGCAAAAGAGGAGATAGACTGAACTCAACCCCACTGAAACAAAGGGCTGAAGATTTTTTTTTTCCTCCAACTGAAGTATAGCTGACTTAGAATATTATATTAATTAATATACTCCATACATGGTTGATATAAAATACTATTTCTTACACTCTACATTACAGCCTTGTCATGTATTTATTTATACTAATAGTCTGTACCTCTTAATCTCTTCCCCTATCTTGCTCCTCCCCTATACCTCTCCTTCTGCTGCTGCTAAGTCACTTCATTCATGCCCAACTCTGTGTGACCCCATAGAGGCCAACCTATCATGTTCCTCTGTCCCTGGGATTCTCCAGGCAAGAACATTGGAGTGGGTTGCCATTTCCTTCTCCAATGCAGGAAAGTGAAAAGTGAAAGTGAATTCGTTCAGTCCTGTCTGACTCTTCGCGACCCCATGGACTGCAGCCTACCAGGCCCCTCTGCCCATGGGGTTTTCCAGGCAAGAGTACCTCTCCCTCTGGAAACCACTAATTTGTTCTCTGTATCTGTGAGTCTGTTTCTGTTTTGTTGTATTTGTTCATTTGTTTTATTTTTCAGATTCCACATTTAGTGAAATTATCCAATATTTGTCTTTCTCTGCCTGACTTATTTCAATAAGCATATCCTCCAGGTCTTCCCACATTGTTACAAATGACAAAGTTTCATTCTTTTTATGGCGAAATAACATTCCATTCTGTATGCATGCCACCTCTTGTTCACCCATTCATCTGTTGATGGGCACTAGGCTGTTTCCATATCTTGGCTATTATAAATTATGCTTCCATGAATATTGGGTACATGTATCTTTTCAAATTAGGGATTTTATTTTCTTTGGATAAATACCCAGGAATGGGATTGCTGGATCACATGGTAGACCTGGAGAGGTTTTAAGAGCTGGGTTATACAGAACTGTGGGCTTTCCAGGTGGCACTAGTGGTAAAGAACTCGCCTGCCAATGCAGGAGATATAAGGGATGAGAGTTTGATCCCTGGATCAGGAAGATCCCCTGGAGGAGGGCATAGCAACCCACTCCAGTACTCTTGCCTAGAGAATCCCATGACAGAGGAGCCTGGTGGTCTACCGTCCACTGGGTTGCAAAGAGTCGGACACAACTGAAGTGACGTAGCACACATGTACACATACGGGGAATTGTAGGCCACCTGTGTTTGCTAATTGGCTGTCACAATTGGAATTAAGTGCCCACTAAAGTCAGGTGCTTACCCTCCCACAGAGGGTGAAAATGCCATTTCCTTTGGAGTTTTCATTTTAAAAACATGATTCTCTGGCCCTGAAGAAAGTCTTCCTGGCTTGAATATCTGGGAAGAGAAGATATGCATACATTTCAAAGGTGAAGGGTAAGAATTAAAAGCACATGTTTTCGAAATTAAATGTTCTTTTAAAAAGGGATGTCAGGGGCTTATAATCAAAAAGGAGTTTGTCTAAAGTTCATTAAAACTGAGGGGAACATTAAGGCCATCTCGGGTGCCCTCTAAGACAACCACAAACATACCACAGAATTCATGCCTGCTGCTTGAGAAAGACCCTGAACCCAGAGATACTTGGGTCACTAAACTTGGACATTTCAGATCCCTGTGTGGGTACCTTCTTATGAACAGCCCACTGAAATGAGCTTAGAAATGTTTCCTTTTATTATGCTAGAGGAATTTTATTGATTAATGCTTATTGAGGCATTTATGAAGCATCAGTTTGGTGGCAGAGACCATCTCAGGGATGAGCAAGGTGGAAACTTCTCCTCTAAGAGACCTCATAGCCCTGAAGGAGTCAGACATGTAAGTGAACACTTTGGCTATAAAGTGAAAGTTCCTCAGAAGTTAAACATGGATTTACCTTATGATCCCCAAAATCTACATCTAGGTATCTACCCAACAGAAATGAAAACATGCTCACACAAAAACGTGCACAAGAATGTTCATAGCAGCATTATTTATAATAGCCAAAAGGTAGAAACAACTCAAATGTCCATCACCCAATGAATGGACAAATAAACGTGGTATATCTGTACAACAGGATTAAGGATTCAGCAATAAGAAGAAATCAAGTACAAGGGGACATATGTGTACCTATGGCTGATTCATGCTGATGTTTAGCAGAAACCAACATCATTCTGAAAAGCATTTATCCTTCAATAAATAAATAAAAACAAGAAAAGAGATCTTAGAGAAAGAATTTCTAGTTTTTACAGGCACTATGGAAAACACTATAAAGATATCTCAAAAAATTAAAAATAGAACTACCATATGATCCAGCAATCCCAGTTTTAGGTATTTATCTAAATGAATTGAAATCAGGATCTTGAAGAAATACCTACACTGCCATGTTCACTGCAGAATTATGATAATAGCCAAGATGTAGAAATAAACTAAGTTTCCACTGATGAATATTGGGTAAAGAAGACAGGGTATATGCATATTAATACAATGAAATGTTGTTCAGCTTTAATAAAAAAGAAAATCCTGCCGTTTGTGACAATGTGGCTATACCCTGAGAGTATTATGCTAAATGAAATAAGCTAATCACAGAATGATAAATATTACATGATACTCTTTGTATGTGGAATCTAAAAGAATCAACCTCAAAAAAAAAAAAAGTCAACTCCATATAAGCACAAAGAATGATGGTTACCAGGAGATGGAGAGTTGGAGAGGTGGATCCATTGGTACAAAGTTTAAGTCATGCAAGGTAAACCTGGGATTAAGAATGGGACTAACAATGCTTCATCCTATACTTAACATTTGCTGAGAAGGTAGATCTTATGTTGTGCTCTTAACACAAACACACAATAATGAGATGAAGAACTGTGGAAGGAAACTGTGTTTGACGGTGGTGTTGGTTTCAAGTATATTCATCCTCAGACTCAATGAATTAAAAAAATTCTAGTGAAAGTGAAGTTGCTCAGTCATGTCCGACTCTTTGCGACCCCATGGACTGTAGCCCACCAGGCTCCCCCATCCATGGGATTCTCCAGGCAAGAATACTGGAGTGGGTTGCCATTTCCTTCCCCAGGGGATCTTCCTGACCCAGGGATCGAACCCAGGTCTCCTGCATTGCAGGCAGACGCTTTAACCACTGAGACAACAGGGAAGCCCTAGCTCTTCCGTAAATTTCAAATTAGGGAATTCCAGGGCTGTCCAATGTTTAGGGCTCCCCTGCGTCCACTGCACGGGCTCAATCCCTGGTCACCAAACTAAGATCTGGCATGTTGAGTGGCCCAAATCCTACACCCAAAATTATACTAGAGCATTTCGTAGAATCATTTATGTTCTACGCCTTTTTTTTTTTTAAATGACCAAACTTTCTAGTATTTCAGACTGAATTTGCAGTAAATTGAATGTCTCTTCTGGAAATAATTTTAATTCTTAACCATACAATGTATATAACTCCCCCCTCCCATGGTAACTAGGATATAAAACACAGGTTGCATGATGAGAATTTATTATACAAGTCCTCCAATCCAGGACTTTTTCTCATTGGAAATTTTTGAAGACAAAGACTTTTCCTATATGTATTTTAAGTTTGAAAAAGAAGTGAAAATGTCATTAATTGCATAAGCTTATTTTGTAAAATTCAGGCATGGTAAATCTCATTTAAATTATCCTGTTGTTTGGTCACTCTGATGTCTCAGCTAGCATTATTGGTTTATCTTGAAGTCACCTTTGAAGTGGAAGACATTGATCTCCATGGACTATTCTCATAGAGTCGCAATTCCAAACCAGAGGAAGGGACAGGGTGATTTGAGTTTGTGTGTGTGCTATACACTTATTTAGATTTTTGTTACTTTGATATCTTCTGTGAATGCATGAATCAGACAATTAAAAACACAAAATGTATTAAATTTGTTTCCTGTTTGATAAACCATATATATTCATTACAGAAGAAATGTTAAAATCAGAGAAATAGAAGGAATTAAAAAAAAATCATCCATCATGCCATTCTATTAAGGAAACAACTGTTAAATATTTTTCCTGTATTTCTTTAAGATTTTTTTTAAAATAAATAGTGCCTTGGTTTTACATCACTGTCATCAAATCTTAATTTAATAAGCAATGTCCTTAATTTAATAAGTATGTTCTTCATTTTTAACATCATAACACACTGAGTGGATATGATACAATCAGTTAATTATTATTCTATTTCTTAGTGACAGTAATTAGTTTTAGATTTTTCTTTTTTATTCCTTTTTATATAAATTTATTTATTTTAATTGGAAGCTAAATACTTTACAATATTGTATTGGTTTTGTGATACATTGACATGAATCCACCATGGGTGTACATGTGTTTCCCATCTTGAACCCCCTTCCCACATCCCTCCCATCCCATCCCTCTGGGTCATCCCAGTGCACCAGCCCCAGCGTCCTGTATCAGGCATCGAACCTGGACTGGCGATTCATTTCATGTATGATAATATACATGTTTCAATGCCATTCTCTGAAATCATTCCACCCTCGCCCTCTCCCACAGAGTCCAAAAGACTTCTATACATCTGTGTCTCTTTTGCTGTCTCACATACAGGGTTATTGTTACCATCTTTCTAAATTCCATATATATGCGTTCAGTTCAGTTCAGTCACTCAGTCGTGTCCGACTCTTTGTAACCCCATGAGTCGCAGCACGCCAGGCCTCCCTGTCCATCACCAACTCCTGGAGTTCACTCAGACTCATGTCCATCGAGTTAGTGATGCCATCCAACCATCTCATCCTCTGTCATCCCCTTCTCCTCCTGCCCCCAATCCCTCCCAGCATCAGAGTCTTTTCCAATGAGTCAACTCTTCGCATGAGGTGGCCAAAGTACTGGAGTTTCAGCTTTAGCATCATTCCTTCCAAAGAAATCCCAGGGTTGATCTTCAGAATGGACTGGTTGGATCTCCTTGCAGTCCAAGGAACTCTCAAGAGTCTTCTCCAACACCACAGTTCAAAAGCATCAATTCTTCGGTGCTCAGCCTTCTTCACAGTCCACTCTCACATCCATACATGACCACAAGAAAAACAACAGCCTTGACTAAGCGGACCTTAGTCTACAAAGTAATGTCTCTGCTTTTGAATATGCTACCTAGATTGGTCATAACTTTTCTTCCAAGGAGTAAGCGTCTTTTAATTTCATGGCTGCAGTCACCATCTGCAGTGATTTTGGAGCCCCCCCCCCCAAATAAAGTCTGACACTGTTTCCCCATCTATTTCCCATGAAATGATGGTACTGGATGCCATGATCTTCGTTTTCTGAATGTTGAGCTTTAAGTCAACTTTTTCACTCTCCGCTTGCACTTTCATGAAGAGGCTTTTAAGTTCCTCTTCACTTTCTGCCATAAGGGTGGTGTCATCTGGATATCTGAGGTTATTGATATTTCTCCCGGCAATCTTGATTCCAGCTTGTGAACTATGGAATGAAGTTCATGTCACTGTACAGGAGACAGGGATCAAGACCATCCCCATGGAAAAGAAATGCAAAAAAGCAAAATGGCTGTCTGGGGAGGCCTTACAAATAGCTCTGAAAAGAAGAGAGGTGAAAAACAAAAGAGAAAAGGAAAGATATAAGCATCTGAATGCAGAGTTCCAAAGAATAGCAAGGAGAGATAAGAAAGCCTTCTTCAGCAATCAATGCAAAGAAATAGAGGAAAACAACAGAATGGAAAGACTAGAGATCTCTTCAAGAACATTAGAGATACCAAGGGAACATTTCATGCAAAGATGGGCTCGATAAACGACAGAAATAGTATAGACCTAACAAAAGCAGAAGATATTAAGAAGAGGTGGCAAGAATACATGGAAGAACTGTACAAAAAAGATCTTCATGACCGGATAATCACAATGGTGTGATCACTCATCTAGAGCCAGACATCCTGGAATGTGAAGTCAAGTGGGCCTTAGAAAGCATCACTACGAACAAAGCTAGTGGAGGTGATGGAATTCCAGTGGAGCTACTTCAAATCCTGAAAGATGATGCTGTGAAAGTGCTGCACTCAATATGCCAGCAACTTTGGAAAACTCAGCAGTGGCCACAGGACTGGAAAAGGTCAGTTTTCATTCCAATCCCAAAGAAAGGCAATGCCAAAGAATGCTCAAACTACTGCACAATTGCACTCATCTCACACGCTAGTAAAGTAATGCTCAAAATTTTCCAAGCCAGGCTTCAGTAATACATGAACTGTGAACTTCCTGATGTTCAAGCTGGTTTTAGAAAAGGCAGAGGAACCAGAGGTCAAATTGCCAACATCCAATGGATCATGGAAAAAGCAAAAGAATTCCAGAAAAACATCTATTTCTGCTTTATTGACTATGCCAAACCCTTTGACTGTGTGGATCACAAGAAACTGTGGAAAATTCTGAAAGAGATGGGAATACCAGAGCACCTGACCTGCCTCCTGAGAAATCTGTATGCAGGTCAAGAAGCAACAGTTAGAACTGGACATGGAACAACAGAGTGGTTTCAAATAGGAAAAGGAGTACATCACGGCTGTATATTGTCACCCTGCTTATTTAACTTATATATGCGTTAGTATACGGTATTGGTGTTTTTCTTTCTGGCTTACTTCACTCTGTATAATAGGCTCCAGTTTCATCCACCTCATTAGAACTGATTCAAATGTATTCTTTTTAATGGCCGAGTAATATTCCATTGTGTATATCTACCACAGCTTTCTTATCCATTCGTCTGCTGATGGACATCTAGGTTGCTTCCATGTCCTGGCTATTATAAACAGTGCTGCGATGAACATTAGGGTACACGTGTCTCTTTCAATTCTGATTTCCTCAGTGTGTATGCTGGCAGTGGCATTGCTGCATCATACAGCAGTTCCATTTCCAGTTTTTTTTTTTTTTTTTTAAGGAATCTCCACACTGTTCTCCATAGTGGCTGTACTAGTTTGCATTCCTACCAACAGTGTAAGAGGGTTTCCTTTCCTCCACACTCTCTCCACCATTTATTGCTTGTAGACTTTTGGATAGCAGCCATTCTGACTGGTGTGAAATGGTACTTCATTGTGGTTTTGATTTGCACTTCTCGGATAATGAGTGATGTTGAGCACCTTTTCGTGTGTTTGTTAGCCATCTGTATGTCTTCTTTGAAGAAATGTCTGTTTAGTTCTTTGGCCCATTTTTTGCTTGGGTCGTTTATTTTTCTGGAATTGAGCTACAGGAGTTGCTTGTATATTTTTGAGATGATTTCTTTGTGAGTTGCTTCATTTGCTATTATTTTCTCCCATTCTGAAGGCTCTCTTTTCACTTTGCTTATAGTTTCCTTTGTTGTGCAGACGCTTTTAATTTTAATTAGGTCTCATTTGTTTATTTTTGCTTTTATTTCCAGTGTTCTGGGTGGTGGGTCATGGAGGATCCTGCTGTGATTTATGTTGGAGAGTGTTTTGCCTATGTTCTCCTCTAGGAGTTTTATAGTTTCTGGTCTTACGTTTAGATCTTTAATCCATTTTGAGTTTATTTTTGTGTATGGTGTTAGAAAGTGTTCTAGTTTCATTCTTTTACAAGTGGTTGACCAGTTTTCCCAGCACCACTTGTTAAAGAGATTGTCTTTTCTCTATTGTATATTCTTGCCTCCTTTGTCAAAGATAAGGTGTCCATAGGTGTGTGGATTTATCTCTGGGCTTTCTATTTTGTTCCATTGATCTATATTTCTGTCTTTGCGCCAGTACTATACTGTCCTGATGACTGTGGCTATGTAGTAGAGCCCGAAGTCAGGCAGGTTGATTCCTCCAATTCCATTCTTCTTTCTCAAGATTGCTTTGGCTATTCGAGGTTTTTTTGTATTTCCATACGAATTGTGAAATTATTTGTTCTAGCTCTGTGAAAAATACCGTTGGTAGCTTGATAGGGATTGCATTGAATCTATAGATTGCTTTGGGTAGTATACTCATTTTCACTATATTGATTCTTCCAATTCATGAACACTTTATATTTCTCCATCTATTAGTGTCCTCTTTGATTTCTTTCACCAGTGTTTTATACTTTTCTATATAGGTCTTTCGTTCCTTTAGGTAGATATATTCCTAAGTATTTTATTCTTTTCATTGTAATGGTGAATGGAATTATTTCCTTAATGTCTGTTTCTATTTTCTCATTATTAGTGTATAGGAATGCAAGGGATTCTGTGTGTTGATTTTATATCCTGCCACTTTACTGTATTCACTGATTAGCTCTAGTAATTTTCTGGTGGAGTTTTTAGGGTTTTTTATGTAGAGGATCACGTCATCTGTAAACAGTGAGAGTTTTACTTCTTCTTTTCCAATTTGGATTCCTTTTATTTCTTTTTCTTCTCTGATTGCTGTGGCCAAAACTTCCAAAATTTTGTTGAATATTAGTGGTGAGAGTGGGCACCCTTGTCTGGTCCTGACTTTAGGGGAAATGTTTTCAATTTTTCACCATTGAGGATGTTTGCTGTGGGTTTGTCATATACAGCTTTTATTATGTTGAGGTATGTTCCTCTATTCCTGCTTTCTGGAGGGTTTTTTTTTTATCATAAATGGATGTTGAAATTTGTCAAATGCTTTCTTTGCATCTATTGAGATAATCGTATCGTTTTTATTTTTCAATTTGTTAATGTGGTGTATTACATTGATTGACTTGCGGATATTGAAGAATCCTTGCATCCGTGAGATAAAGCCCACTTGGTCATGATGTATGATCTTTTTAATGTGTTGTTGGATTCTGTTTGCTAGCATTTTGTTAAGGATTTTTGCATCTATGTTCATCAGTGATATTGGCCTGTAGTTTTCTTTTTTTTTGTGGCATCTTTGTCAGGTTTTGGTATTATGGTGACGGTGGCCTCATAGAATGAGTTTGGAAGTTTGCCTTCCTCTGCAATTTTCTGGAAGAGTTTGAGTAGGATAGGTGTTAGCTCTTTTCTAAATTTTTGGTAGAATTCAGCTGTGAAGCCGTCTGGTCCTGGGCTTTTGTTTGCTGGAAGATTTCTGATCACAGTTTCAATTTCCGTGCTTGTGGTGGGTCTGTTTCTTCTTCTAAGTCACTTTAGTCATGTCTGACTTTGTGCGACCCCATAGACGGCAGTCCACCAGGCTCCCCCATCCCTGGGATTCTCCAGGCAAGAGTGTGCTAAGATTTTCTATTTCTTTCTGGTTCGGTTTTGGAAAGTTGTACTTTTCTAAGAATTTGTCCATTTCTTCCAAGTTGTCCATTTTATTGGCATATAGTTGCTGACAGTAGTCTCTTATGATCCTTTGTATTTCTGTGTTGTCTGCTGTGATCTCTCCATTTTCATTTCTAATTTTATTGATTTGATTTTTCTCCCTTTGTTTCTTGATGAGTCTGGCCAATGGTTTGTCAGTTTTATTTATCTTCTCAAAGAACCAGCTTTTGGCTTTGTTGATTTTTGCTATGGTCTCTTTTGTTTCTTTTGCATTTACTTCTGCCCTAATTTTTAAGATTTCTTTCCTTCTACTAACCCTGGGGTTCTTCATTTCTTCCTTTTCTATTGCTTTAGGTGTAGAGTTAGGTTATTTATTTGACTTTTTTCTTGTTTCTTGAGGTAAGCCTGTATTGCTATGAACCTTCCCTTTAGCACTGCTTTTACAGTGTCCCACAGGTTTTGGGCTGTTGTGTTTTCATTTTCATTCATTTCTATGCATATTTTGATTTCTTTTTTGATTTCTTCTGTGATTTGTTGGTTATTCAGCAGTGTGTTGTTCGGCCTCCATATGTTGGAATTTTTAATAGTTTTTCTCCTGTAATTGAGATCTAATCTTACTGCATAGTGGTCAGAAAAGATGCTTGGAATGATTTCAATTTTTTTGAATTTACCAAGGCTAGCTTTATGGCCCAGGATGTGATCTATCCTGGAGAAGGTTCCATGTGCACTTGAGAAAAAGGTGAAATTCATTGTTTTGGGGTGAAATGTCCTATAGATATCAATTAGGTCTAACGGGTCTATTGTATCATTTAGAGTTTGTGTTTCCTTGTTAATTTTCTGTTTAGTTGATCTATTCGTAGGTGTGAGTGGGGTATTAAAGTCCCCACTATTATTGTGTTATTGTTAATTTCCCCTTTCATACTTGTTAGCATTTGTCTTACATATTGTGATGCTCCTATGTTGGGTGCATATATATTTATAATTCTTATATCTTGTTCTTGGATTGATCCTTTGATCATTATGTAGTGTCCTTCTTTGTCTCTTTTCACAGCCTTTGTTTTAAAGTCTACTTTATCTGATATGAGTATTGCTACTCCTGCTTTCTTTTGGTCTCTATTTGTGTGGAATATCTTTTTCCAGCCCTTCACTTTCAGTCTGTATGGGTCCTTGTTTCGAGGTGGGTCTCTTGTAGACAACTCTTGTTTTTGTATCCATTCAGCCAGCCTTTGTCTTTTGGTTGGGGCATTCAACTCATTTACATTTATGGTAATTATTGATAAGTATGATCCCGTTGCCATTTACTTTGTTTGGGGTTCGAGTTTATACACACTTTCTGTGTTTTCTGTCTAGATAAGATCCTTTAGCATTTGTTGGAGACCTAGTTTGGTAGTGCTGAATTCTCTCAGCTTTTGCTTGTCTGTAAAGCTTTTGATTTCTCCTTCATATTTGAATAAGATCCTTGCTGGGTACAGTAATCTGGGCTGTGGGTTATTTTCTTTCATCACTTTAAGTATGTCCTGCCATTCCCTCCTGGCCTGAAGAGTTCCTATTGAAAGATCAGCTGTTATCCTTATGGGAATCCCCTTGTGTGTTATTTGTTGTTTTTCCCTTCCTGCTTTTAATATTTGTTCTTTGTGTGTTGATCTTTGTTAATTTGATTAATATGTGTCTTGTAGTATTTCACTTTGGGTTTATCCTGTTTGGGACTCTCTGGGTTTCTTGGACTTGGGTGATCATTTCCTTCCCCATTTTAGGGAAGTTTTCAACTATTATCTCCTCAAGTATTTTCTCATGCTCTTTCTTTTTGTCTTCTTCTTCTGGGACTCCTATGATTCGAATGCTAGAGCGTTCAACATTGTCCCAGAGGTCTCTGAGATTGTCCTCATTTCTTCTTTCCTCTCTGTTTCTTTTATTTCTACCACTCTATCTTCTACCTCACCTATCCTATCTTCTGCCTCCATTATTCTACTGTTGGTTCCCTCCAGAGTGTTTTTGATCTCATTTATTGCATTATTCATTATATATGGACTCTTTTTTATTTCTTCTAGGTCCTTGTTAAACCTTTCTTGCATCTTCTCAATCCTTGTCTCTGGGCTATTTATCTGTCACTCCGTATTGTTTTGACGATTTTGGATCATTTTCACTATCATTATTCAGAATTCTTTATCAGGTAGATTCCCTATCTCTTCCTCTTTTGTTTGGCTTGGTGGGCATTTATCCTGTTCCTTTACCTGCTGGGTATTTCTCTGCCTTTTCATCTTGTTTATATTGCTGTGTTTTGGGTGGCCTTTCCATATTCTGGCAATCATGGATTTCTCTTTATTGTGGAGTTTCCTCACTGTGGGTGGGGTTGGATGGGTGGCTTGTCAAGGTTTCCTGGTTAGGGAAGCTTGTGTTGGTGTTCTGGTGAGTGGAGCTGGATTTCTTCTCTCTGGAGTGCAATGCAGTGTCCAGTAATGAGTTATGAGATGTCAATGGGTTTGGTGTGACTTTAGGTAGCCTGTATTTTGAAGCTCAGGGCTATGTTCCTGTGTTGCTGGAGAATTTGTGTAGTATGCCTTGCTCTGGAACTTGTTGGTCCTTGGGTGGTGCTTGGTTTCAGTGTAGGTATGGAGGCATTTGATGAGCTCCTATCAATTAATGTTCCCTGGAGTTAGGAGTTCTCTGGTGTTCTCAGGATTTGACTTGAGCCACCTGCCTCTGGTTTTCAGTCTTATTCTTACAGTAGCCTCAAGACTTCTCCATCTATACAGCACCGATGATAAAACATCTAGGTTAATGATAAAAAATTTCTCCACAGTGATGGACACCCAGAGAGGTACACAGAGTTACATGGGGAAGAGAAGAGGGAGGAGGGAGATAGAGGTGACCAGGAGGAGAAGAGGGGGAATCAAAAGGGGAGAGAGCAAGCTAGCCAGTAATCACTTCCTTATGTGCACTCCACAGTCTGGACCACTCAGAGATGTTCACGGAGTTATACAGAGAAGAGGAGAAGGAGGAAGGAGACAGAGGTGGCCAGGAGGATAAAGGGGGGAATCAAAAGGAGAGAGACAGATCCAGCTAGTAATCAGTTCCCTAAGTGTTCTCCACAGTCTGGAACACCCAAAGAGATTCACAGAGTTGGGTAGAGAAGAGAAGGGTGAGGGAGGAGATAGAGGCGACCTGGTGGAGAAAAAGGAGAGTCCAAAGGGGGAGAGAGCAGTCAAGCCAGTAATCTCACTCCCAAGTAAAAATGGGTACTGAATATTGGGTTCTTAAAGGTACAAAATTTATAACAAATACCAAAAAGCAAAGATTAAAAATCTAGAGTAGAGGTTGGAGTCTCAAAAATACAATATTAAAGAAAAAAACAAAGTCAGAAAAATTATTTAAAAAAAATATATATAAAGTTTGGTTTAAAAAATAGGGTCTTTTTTTGCAAAGTAATAGTAGGTTATAAAAATGAAAATTAAAGGAGCAGTAGAGGACTTAAAAAGATAAAAAAATTTTTAATTTAAAAAATGATAATAGTAAAAATATGTCTAGGACTTTCTCTGGTGTTGTTGTGGACAGTGTGGAGTCAGTTCATTTTCAGATAGTTCCTTGATTCGGCTTAAACTCCTCAAGATCTATAGGCCCCTTCCTATGTAGTTGGTGCTAACCACAGGGTTTTAATCTATTGCACCTGTCACTTCAAAGGCCATTCCCTCTGTTTATTTTAGCTTCTTCTGTTTGCTGGTCTCTTCAGTGTCTAATTTCCACCCTGACACGAGGGGGTTGTGGTGGACAGTTTTTCAGGCTCACTTGTTCAGTCGTGCTGTGGGGAGGAAGGAACACTGCAAACAAATAACACTGGCATGTGCTCGCAATGTCTCAGCCACACTGGGTTTGCCCCTGCTCACGGCGTATGTGCTTTCCCTGTCTACACTGCTTGAGCTCTAGGTTGCTATGCCGTGAACTGTCTGAGGCCAACCCTGGGTTGTATGCACTTCCCGGGTCTAAGCCACTCAGGTTCAGGTACTCAGGTACTCCACATAGGCGCAGACTCTGTTGGGCCTGCGTTTTGTGCCCTTCCCAGGTCTGAGCAGCTCAGATGACCAGGTGCTTGGTGAGTGCGGTCGCTGCGACTTATCACCTCCCCTGTCCCTGCTGCTTGGTTTCTGGGTGTATAACTGGCACACCTTCTCAGATGTGCCATGTGTCTTTTCTGGGGAGCTGATCTCTGGCTGTGACCCTCCTGGCGGATGTCAACCATCCAGAATCCCAAGTAGTCTTCGTTAGCAACGAAGCTTGCTTGCAGTTTGGTAGATGATGCCTCTCTGGGGCCGCGATTGCCTCCTTCCAGCTCTGGCTGCCCTTGCCTGCCTGTCTCCGGTGGGGGATGGGCCGGCTCACAGCTGGCTAGCTCTGCTCAGTCCTTTGTTCTGTGAGTGGCCCTGGTGGTGTCTTAGGTTAGGGCTTTTCATGGGATAGCTATCCCACAGTCTGGTTTGCTATCTCAAGTTGGTTTCCTCAGATTGCCCTCGGGGCACTCAGGCCTGGTCCTTACTCTAAGCGATGTAGCCGGCGCCCCCCTGCCCAGCCCCTGCTTACTAGTAGCAGATGTGGGCGTCTGTGCTGCTTCTCCGCTGGGAGTTACCCTTGGGCATGTAATCTGTGGGGTTTAATTATTTATTCATTTTTCCTCCCAGTTATATTGTTCTCTGAGGTTCCAAGGCTTGCCACAGACTCGGCAGTGAGAATGTTTCCTGGTGTTTGGAATCTTCTTTTTTAAGACTCCTTTCCCGGGATGGATCTCCGTCCCTACATCTTTTGTCTCTCTTTTTATCTTTTATATTTTTTCCCACCTCCTTTCGAAGACAATGGGCTGCTTTTATGGGTGCCTGATGTCCTCTGCCAGCATTCAGAAGTTGTTTTTTTGGAATTTACTCAGCATTCAAATGTTCTTTTGATGAATTTGTGGGGGAGAAAGTGGTCTTCCCATCCTATTCTTCCACCATATTAGGACTGCCCCCTGTTTTAGATTTTAAACTTAAAAAAAATTCAGATTATTTCCTTAAAGTCTTAGAAATGCTTAGTGGAAGAGTACAAACATTTCTCAGGTTCTTGATACATAATGTTGGGTTATGATTTTTAAACTGGACTTATTTGAGATTTCTTTCCTCCTTTAGGTATACTCGGGAGAATAATGTTCTAAGCCCAGAACAGAGAAAATTCTATGAAGAAAATGGATTTCTTGTCATTAAAAATTTGATGTCTGATGCTGATATTCAGTGCTTTAGGTGCCAAGTAACACTTTATTATATAACAGGAATGTGTATTCTGTGTGTGCAATGGGACTATGGGTAGGATTACCTTGTGTGTGTTCAGATATTTTTCAGGGATAAGGTTTGTTAGGAGGCGGCTTGTTAGAACCTGGGTTTGACCCAGAGTGTCTGGCTTTAATCTCAGTTTCTTTAGTTAATGTTGTAGGTATAGGGGAATTTCCCTAACCTTTCCATGCCTGTTTCTATATCTGCAGAATGGGGAAAATAACAGTACTTATGTCCTAGAATGTTTTTTAGGACTAAACAGGTAAAGTAGAGACAGAGTTCTTTGAACAGGGCCTGGTACATATGATACTAGGGAAGTGTTCGCTATTTTGTTCTGATGAAACCAGATCAAAAATATTTCCCCACCGGTCCACTAAACTAAGGAATATTCGAATTCTGGTAGCAAATTTCAACTCCAGTTTGGAGGCAGGCACTTCTGAGTTGGCCATTTTCTCCTTCCTGTCATCAGAACTATTCGACCTGGGGCTCGAGGACCACTTAGTGCAAAGAAACCACTCCCAAGTCTTCGAGTCTTTCCACAGAACAAGTGGAAGGCCAGGCAGGTGCTTAGTGCCAATGGTACTGACATCATTTACCAGTGAATTTTCTAGGAATGAGCTTGAAAGAATCTTCAGAAAGAAGGTGAAACCACTGGGATTGTCGGTGATGAGAGATGCCACCATTGCAAAACCAGAATATGTGCCAAGTGAGAAAGTGGTTTCCAAGGTCCAGGATTTCCAAGAAGATTTGGAACTCTTCAGATACTGCACCCTCCCTGAGGTTCAAGACCTTCCTGTGTTTTCTTTCTCCTTAAGCTAATAGCCCATATGCATTCCTGCCTCTGAAATCTTCTATTTTTTATTTTTTGTTATCTTTCCCCTTCATACTGGAGCCCTAGAGCAGTGATTCCCATTCTGAGGCAGACATTCAGCACTGTCTGGAGACATGTTTGGTTGGCAGGCAGGAGGGATGATGACTTCTAATGGGTAGAGGTCTGGATGCTGCTGCTGGTTCCAGGGATGCTACCCTGTACAGAATAGCTCCTTCCCCACTCAAAGCATTATGCAGCCAAAAATGCCAGTAGTGCCAAGACTGAGAAATCCTGCTCATAATTTTACTGTTTTTGAAGAAAAGCAGGAATTCTGTGGTAGAGTAGAAAACCTTTCTCATACTGCATACAGCCATGTCCACAGGGATCAAATTATTGAGATTTACTTACTGTACATCGTATATTTTTCAATTTGTTTTATGAATCTGGTCAGTAGAAGTGTCAGTTTGTTTTTAAACTAGTTTTTTTTTAAATTATTCTTTAAGAATAGTTCATATTTGAAAAAAATATCCAAATACTATGCAAGGATAGGAAATGAAAAGCAGATTCTCTGACCCCCAGCACCACTCACTGTTCAGTTTCATGTATTCATCTAGAATTGTTTCACATATAATCAAGCATATTTATATAACCCCACCTTTTTTTGTAACAGGGAACATCCTGCTTGTCACCTTGTTTTTTCCACTAGTAGTACATACACATGAGATATCTTTCCCTATTGGTATCTATGGATCTACTTTATATTTCATAATCTATAGCATAGTGTTCCATTGCATATATGTACTATGGTTCATGACTGTAAATAATAAATAACCATTTATTTATATGGTTTTAAAGGACATTTTGCACAAAGTACTTACTAGAACTTATAACCCCAAGTGCTGTTAGGAAGCCTGATTCATGAAGACAGACTGCACAGCTGAACCACCTGGGAGGTCTGGCCCCTTGTGTTGGGAATGGAAGGGGAAGTGACCCCTCCAAGCCATATATTTTTCCCAACCTCAAGTCCTGTTACGGAAATAGAGGCTATGTGAGTGGACCAGGATAAAAAACATGAAATCACAGGCAATGTGTGGTAGATGAAGCTCTATTGGGATGTTCCTACCTCTGTAACTTGTGAACCATGTGTCTGGTGGGTCATCCAATGATTTTTAGGAGGTAGACATTCTTCTAACACCTAGGTATTTATTTTAGTCTGTATTGGAAAGATGAACCAGCACAAGATTTCAAGAACATTATTAATCAGGATAAGACTCAGATAAGACTTAGGGAGAATAAAGACAATGTATTTGGGCAATTCTGCATAGCAGGACAGGAAAGCTGAGGATGGCTTCTGAATGATGATGGTTTAGCAAATAACAGTCTAGGAAGGTTGGATTAGAAGATTGGGATTGACACATATACAAACTGCTTATAAAATAGACAACTAATAATGACTACTGTATAGCACAAGGACCTCTACTCAATACTTTGAAATGACTTATATGGGAAAAGAACCTTAAAAAATGTGGGTATAACAGATTCACTTTTTTGTGCACCTGAAACTAACACAACATTATAAATCAACTATATCCCAGTCAAAATTTTAAAAAAAGAAAATAGCAATTTTTGGGGTCATATTTTGATAGATCCACAAAATGACAAAACAAATGCCTTATTAAAAAAACAGGCATCTAGACCTGACTCTTGGGAATTTTGTAACATTTCAAGTGTCTCATACTCTAATTCCCTATATTCTTTATATACAGGAGATTAAACAGTGAGAAAGCTATAAAATGTGCTTTTCCCACCCCCCTTTGGAGTCAGGAGGAATTAGAGTTTGAATATCATCTTTTTCATTTAACTGGCTCTGCCAACTTGGGCATCTTATTCTTGGGGGTTTTCATTTCAAAGGATTTATTAGTGGATAAAGTGGATATTAATTTTCAGGGATTCTTGTGAGGCTTCACCAAGATAATGTAGACAGAAAGCCCCTAGCTGGTGGAGGCATGCAATGTAGAGTCCTTTCTAGGGGGTCTGATGCACCCACTGCAGCTTATTTCTCATAGCTGGGCTTCAACCTCAGCAGCCCATGTTATTACATGTTTAACATCTTTCTTCCCACCAGTGTATAAACTTAATGAAGGCAGCAACCTGGTTATTTTGTTCACTGTTGTGTCCCCAACTGCTGTCACTCTGCCTGGTTCAGAGACTCAGGAAGAGTTGTTGAATTAATGACCACGTTGATTGTGAGGCACCCTCTGAGTGCCTGTTCTCCTTCCCTCATAGTGATTCATGACAGCTGCAAACCTGTTGGGACCTTTTCAGGTCCCTCTTACAAGAGTCTCCATGAAGGGAAAGGAAGCTGCCTTCTCACGGGGCAACTGCCAACAGTTTAGTGCAAAGAAGGGTATTACTGCCTTTTGCATGTGGTGTTTCACAGAAATGCAAGTCTCTTGTAGAAGAAGCACTTATGTTTCTAGCTAGTTCCAAAAAACCTGTTTAATTTAGTGTGTTGTAAATTTCCAATGATTTCCAGCTGCTGACCTTTCCATGGTTTATTTGCAAGGTTGTGAACTACTGATTGATTTAAATGACTGCCAAATGGATTCTAGTATAGATAGATGTACTTTGTGCTGCATGCTTGTGCATCTGACTTCCCATGAACTTTTTTCCTCCTTTTCCCTTAGATTCTGAAATATATGGAGTGCTTCACTGGACCCAATATTATGGCCATGCATACAATGCTGATAAATAAACCTCCAGATTCTGGTAAGAGTTCTTAATTGTAAAAGGAAAGCAAAAACAAAACAATATAAGCAAACAAAAAAAAAAAGAAAATGTTTAATTAAAGTATCTAAGGTTGATGTCCTAACAAAAAGCAAAGGCACAACTGCTAAACTTTGCATCAGTTCAGTTCAGTTCAGTCGCTCAGTCGTGTCTGACTCTTTGCGACCCCATGAATCACAGCACGCCAGGCCTCCCTGTTCATCACCATCTCCCGGAGTTCACTCAGACTCATGTCCATCGAGTCTGTGATGCCATCCAGCCATCTCATCCTCTGTCGTCCCCTTCTCCTCCTGCCCCCAACCCTTCCCAGCATCAGAGTCTTTTCCAATGAGTCAACTCTTCGCATGAGGTGGCCAAAGTATTGGAGTTTCAGCTTTAGCATCATTCCTTCCAAAGAAATCCCAGGACTGATCTCCTTCAGAATGGACTGGTTGGATCTCCTTGCAGTCCAAGGGACTCGCAAGAGTCTTCTCCAACACCACAGTTCAAAAGCATCAGTTCTTCGGTGCTCAGCCTTCTTCACAGTCCAACTCTCACATCCATACATGACCACTGGAAAAACCATAGCCTTGACTAGACGGACCTTAGTCGGCAAAGTAATGTCTCTGCTTTTGAATATGCCATCTAGGTTGGTCATAACTTTTCTTCCAAGGAGTAAGCGTCTTTTAATTTTATGGCTGCAGTCACCATCTGCAGTGATTCTGGAGCCCCAAAAAATAAAGTCTGACACTGTTTCCACTGTTTCCCCATCTATTTCCCATGAAGTGATGGGACTGAAATGAATGTATATACTTTAAGTCATAATAATGTTTACATCATAACAACACTGAAGTATAATAGTGATGTCGATGTTAACTGTAAGGTTATTGCTGGGACTATAGACGAATGGCTTCTAGAAAATACAGTTTAATAAAACACAACTGTCACTCTACCCCTTAGGCTCTTGATATTCAACATCACTAAGCTTTGTTACCCACTCTTACCCATGCATGAGAGTGTGGACTTTGCCTTCTTGATCTGAAGAAAGTATTATTACTAACAAATTTAAAACTGAACTTATATATCACATACCATAGCTATTCTTAAAATTCCCTGTGCTTGATAAAATTTAGCTTCTAAGCCCTCCCTCCTAGAGAGACTGATTCAGAAAATATAACCTAGGAATCTGCTTTTTATTAACCATACTCAGAGATGCTAATGCAGATGGCTCTTGGGCCACACTGAGAAATTCAGCTGTATCAGTGGTAGGAAATCAGCCATTAGAGATCTTTGATACAGTTCTAATATGTCTCTGTCCTCTCCAAGAGAGGCTTATGTGCTAAGCCTGTAGCCTAACAACACCAGGCCTTTCCCTCCCTGGGTGTCCTGCGTGAAGAGATCGCCTGGCCGGGGGAACCACGTTCAGAAGGCAATTCTAGGGGAGAATGTGAATGTGGATGTAGTATCTCTGGTTCTCCACGGTGATTGTACAGCAAATGGTTCTAGTTTGGTGGGGAAAACCTCTTGAGAGTCTTTCTACTTATTTAGTTAATTAATGAATCATCTTTTTATATCAGTCACTTAGAAGGCTGTCATAGGATCTCAGATTTGACCACTCTCTTTAATTAGTTAACCTGTTTTGGGTATACTAAGCTCTATGCCCAAACCAGAGTTAGGAAGGTATAAGGCACAACAGAGATGATGACATATGTACAGATTACTAGAAAACAGTATAAGTAGTCCTCAGCTACCAGAAATTCAGAAAGAATTAGAGGATCAAGTAATTGTGCTGATTCAGTCTTCTAATTTGGTGCTTATCTCTAGACGCTGGTTTTTTTCAGCATTGTCTCATCTATTTAGTTTTTGCAAAGATAGGTCATTGTTCAGGTTTTTTAGGCAGAGAAGAATTCTGAGACTTGAGTTTACTTAACAACAAATTCTGTTTCAGGCAAGAAGACATCCCGTCATCCCTTGCACCAGGATCTGCACTATTTCCCCTTCAGGCCCAGCAATAGCACCGTTTGTGCCTGCACAGCCATGGAGCACATTGACTGGAACAATGGCTGTCTGGCTGTGCTGCCAGGGACACACAGAGGCCCCTTGAAACTCCATGATTATCTCCAGTGGGAGGTAAGTCTGCTAGATGGCTGAGTTTTGATCAGATTTGATTGTTTTGATTTCAAAGCAGTACTCATATTCTTGCCTGGAGAATCCCATGCACAGAGGAGCTTAGCAGGCTACAGTCTATAGGGTTGCAAAGAGTCAGATGACTGAACTGACTCAGCACACACACACACACATAAGGAGCTTTACCAGTAAGATGACATTTCCTTTCTTAGAGAAACATTGTTCTGGGATGCAAAACAAAGATTAGGGAAAATTCCATGATGTCAGATAAAATGATCACCTCCATTCTTTCAACAAGTGCTTGAAGGCCAACTAAAGTGGTGGATGCTATAAAAGATCTGAGATTATAAAGCCTAACTGCAGAGGTAAGACACAAACACAGTAACACCAGATGTGTGTGCCAAGTGAGTCTTACACACTGACCGGTTGCTCTCTCAGTGAAGAAGAGGGATCATCTGCTTCCACCTGGAGAGACCAGCAGAGAGAGGCTCTGGGGAGGACTGAGCAGCATTCCACTATGTGGCTGTTCCATGGTTTATCAATTTAGCTGGTCAATCCTCTGGGGCCCATGATTGAGGTGATCAAGTCATTTTTTCAAGGACAATAACCTTGTGGTCTGGCACAGTATATGTATTTCAGGTGTAGAAGTCCAGAGGCAGAGAAACAAGGGAGTAGACTCTTAATTAGTGTTTTAGATGTAAGGCAATAAGGTCTCAAAATCCCATAATGATGGTCAGGATGGAAGAGCACCTTTTGTTAAGGCAGACAGAATACACATGGTTCTGCAGGATGTTAAGAATATTGGAACTTCCCTGGTAGTCTAATGCTTAGGAATCCAAGCTTTCACTGTGAAATGTGTGGGTTCAGTCCCTGGTTAGGGACTAAGATCTGACAAGCCACTCAGCAAAAAAAAAAAAAAAAAAAAAAAAAAAAAATATATATATATATATATATATATATATATTCCAGGACTTCTGTGCTAATTAGTTAGAATTTCTGCACTGAGGCTTAGTGCTAAGTGCTGCAATGGGAGATTGGATGGAGTTATCTTGCTCAAATATCTACTCTGGGAAAGAGGCAAAGACTCACCACAGTACAGTCGGGAAGTAGTCATTCCCCCAAAGGAATTTGGGTTTGGGATAGTCTTAGGAAAGGAAATGGGAGACTGCCCAAGACCCATAAGGGCTTGCAAGCTTCTCATTTTAGGTTTTTTCATAAAAGATATAACCATTAGCTAATACAATAATTAACTTTGAAAATAGTTTGAAAACAAAGTTGTGGGGTTTTTTTCTTTGTGTGCAGTGACTTTCAACAACAGGGGTTGAAATAATTTTTAAATGTAACATTTTAATGTACTTTCTTTCTTTACTCTAAATACATTTAGAGCTCAGAAAGACTGAGTATTTTCCCTCTCCTATTTGGGAAGACAAGCCTCTCTCTGAGTTAGCTTCTCAAGAGATACTTCTGAGTAAGAGGAGTGAATGATGCAAGTTCCAGGTGAGGAGAAGAGCATGCTGGGAAAGAATGAGCATGGGTTTACCAGGAAAGATGATCTCCTGCATTCCCACAAAATGCAAAGCTGATCTGGATCTTCAGTTATCATTCAGTAATGAACAGTAGGTGGCAATTCCAAATTTTTCATCCAGTCTAAAATATCTCTGATTTTAACAACTCATGGCTTTCTAAAATCAGTCAACTGAGAAGTTTGGTATAAATAATTTTTAAAAAATCTAATTTATTTGTCTGTTTCTCTTGGAAGAACTTAGAGAAGCTTTGTTTTCCCTGATGAATCATTGATAAGAGTTTTAATTCTTGGCTTCTTCACTTTTGGACTTGGCTTCTCTTGTGATTTTAGGGAGGAGTGAACATCATGTTCCACAGGATCCAGGACTATGACAAAAACAATGCCCAGGTGCACTAGGTGATGGAGATGGGAGACACCGTCTTCTTTCATCCTTTGCTCATCCATGGATCTGGTCAGAAGAAAGGTCAAGGATTCCGGAAGGTACACATTCACATCACAGCACTGTTTGAAGATGAATGCATGAGGAAGAGAAGTATCCTGATACATGAAAAGTTAAAGGATTTGTAACTTTTCACTCAGTTGCCCTTTAGTCTGGTGTATTTACCAGGAAATATATTTGTCTCCCTCGTGCTTTGTTGCTCACAGCAGTAAGAAGCCAGATGACCTTAGGATGCCATCACTATTGAACATTCATGGAATTGCTCCAGACAGAGAGCTTAGTTACTTGGCAACTGACAGCATGTTTTCAGAGGAAAAGACAAAGGCAGACATACATACCAAATAATAACATTTGGAAGGTATACAGCTCATATAAGAGGAACGTCTGTAATATTATTGCTATTGGTAAAATATTGATTGGAAAGGAAGGTATGAACTGGCCACCCAGAAATCAGATATGGCCATATTTTTCACTCCTTAGCCTCAGAGTGTTTTCAGGTTTATGAGATCAGTGCTTACATTAAAAACTGAGAGAATTTCTCATAAGTTCCCAGATTTCTTGCTTCTCTAAAATTCAGCAGATCTGATGATATGCTGGGCTCACATTTCCCTAGGATGACACGGCTGTTGATACTAAATATTGGTGTCTTCTTTGGAGCTGAGTCAAGGCTTCCAGTTTATCACAACAGCCCTCTTGTCTCCCTGTGGCTGAGGGTTAGTCAGCCCTGACTAATCCTTAGTCAGATTTCATCCCCCATTCATTCAGACATCCACCAGGCTCAACAGGACTGAGACGAGCATGAGGCAAGAAGGCAGTTCTCTTGGAGGCTAAAAGAAACTCAGTGATCCAATTAAATAATATTTTAATGTCTTATTTAAATAAAGAAACATTAATGCCAAAAAGGCCATGGTGAGGCACTTACCTGGTGATCCAGTGGTTACAAATTCACTTTGCAATTTGGGGGAAGTTGGTTGGTTCAGTCCCTAGTTGGGGAACTAAGATCCGACATGCCTAAGAACAACTAAGCTCTTGTGCTACAACTAGAGAGGCTGTGCACTGCAATGAAGATTCCACATGCTGCAACCAAGACTCAACGCAGAAAACAAAAAATTCCACACTGAGCACAATCTCAAATGAAACAAGATCAGACCCTCCACTACCATGACACTCAGAACAGTGCAAATGGGGGGGAGGGGTACAGGCACTATGCTGGAAATTGTGTGTTTTAATATATTAACTTTGTAATTTTTCAATATTTTTAACTGCTTGTTTTGGAAAATGCTAACTATTAAAAAATACATAAAAGCATACAGGTAGGAGTGTACATTTCTTCTCTTTTGCCTCAGGCTACAAAATGGCTTAGTATAGCACTAGGGTTTCCACAGGAAATAAAGTTCATGACTCAACTGCCTAGAAATTTGTAGGAAGTAGGAAGATCTTCTGATGGGTGCAGTCACCCTAAGACAACTAACTTGTGACAAGGAAGGTGAGTTTTAACTATCACCTTGCAAGTTAGATCTGTTGATAAGTCCTTCGAGACTGGGGAGAACCAAATAACTTCCATCTTACCTTCAAAAGGAAACAAGATGAGTATTTTATGTGAATGGTATCAGACTGGAACTGTGCTTTGGACTGGAGAGGGGTGTCTGCGTATTATTTTCCCTTGCAAGGTCTTTTCAGTTTTTCTTGCTCCATCATCTGTGGCCACTGAAATACCAACTCATTACAAACTCCACTAACTTCTGTAACTGAGTTGATGAGAAACCCTGCAATACATTCCTTAGTAGCACTTGGCAATATTCACTTATTAGAAAAATCAAATGCTAAAAAGTTAGACTTCTTCCTTACATAATTCTGTTCCCTGCCCCATATATATCTCTGGATAATAAATTACACAGTTAAAAATGTCTTACAAGTTCTCAATTAGCCTTTAGCTGGAAGAAAAAAGCAGCTGAGTTGTAGAGAGACTGATTTAAGACACATGGGAATAGCATTCAATCTAGAAATCGAATGCTCACTGACAGAACTTTCTGAAAGATGCCTCATTGCTTGACTGATGGTGTTAATGAGGTGTTTTTTTTTTTTCTTTCTAACATGAGTCATTCACTTTCCAGACAATTTCATGCCATTTTGCTGATGCCAACTGTCACTACACTGATCTGAAGGGCACTAATCAGGAAAATGTTGGAAAGGAAATGGAAGAGGTATTCTGTGGGCTGAAAAATCTATGGGCTGAAAAACGCCAGCCTGAAGGTATGTCTGTATGAAATGACAAGGTAAAGATCTCATTTTTTTCTTTTCTTCAGATGTTTAATACTTCTCCTACCTGATTCAGTCTGAAAATATAAAGTGCTTGGGTTTACAGCTTGTTTCAGAAACATCGCTGAGATGTCCTGGAATGACAGTGGGGCTTGTTTGTACTATTTGTTTCCCTAGTGTGGGGTCATGGATTCTGTAAGTCTAAGGGCTATCCTGTTGTATGCAGGCCATCATTTTCCAAAACAGACAGGTATGAGAGGAAATAGCACAATCTCAGGTGAGGAAATGGAGGACAAAGTGACCTTCTGAATGCATAGATGTTAAAGGTTTGGGCTGACAATCATTAAGTCTCCTTTATTTGTGAAGAAGAGAGTATGTATGTATGTGGAATTCCAGTAAGACTCTCAGAAAGCAATTCTCAAGCAAGTGTTTGTTTGGGTCAGTTTGCATTGGGAGTTTAATGAAAGCCTGCATGTAGCAGAGACGGGAGATCACTGATGGTTCTCATAGCGGTGTAAGAAAGTATTTCATATGCCTGCCTAATTAATACACCTCACTGTAGATTATTTATTTTTAACTAGTGAACATTCCATGCTGTTGCTGATCAATAACAAGTTAGCAGTCAAGGCAAATAAACAAACTTATTTGCATTGTAGATGATTATATTTTAGGTCCTGAACCAAGAAGCTGACCCTATTTGGTAAATGTGCCTGCAGTTCGGTTCAGTTCAGTTCAGTCACTCAGTTGTATCCGACTCTTTGGGACCCCATGAACCGCAGCATTCCAGGCCTTCCTGTCCATCACCAACTCCTGGAGTTCACCCAAACTCATGTCCATCGAGTCAGTGATGCCATCCAGCCATCTCATCCTCTGTCGTCCCCTTCTCCTCCTGCCCCTACTCCCTCCCAGCATCAGGGTCTTTTGCAATGAGTTAACTCTTCGTATGAGGTGGCCAAAGTATTGGAGTTTCAGCTTCAGCATCAGTCCTTCCAATGAACACCCAGGACTGATCTCCTTTAGGATGGACTGGTTGGATCTCCTTGCAGTCCAAGGGACTCTCAAGACTCTTCTCCAACACCACAGTTCAAATGCATTAATTCTTCGGCACTCAGCTTCCTTCACAGTCCAACTCTCATATCCATATATGACCACTGGAAAAACCATAGTCTTGACTAGATGGACCTTTGTTGGCAAAGTAATGTCTCTGCTTTTGAATATGCTATCTAGGTTGGTCATAATTTTTCTTCCAAGGAGTAAGCATCTCTGCAGTGATTTTGGAGCCCCCCCAAAATAAAGTCTGACACTGTCTCCCCATCTATTTCCCATGAAGTGATGGGACCAGTGATGCCATGATCTTAGTTTTCTGAATGTTGAGTTTAAGCCAACTTTTTCACTCTCCTCTTTCACTTTCATCAAGAGGCTTTTTAGTTCCTCTTCACTTTCTGCCATAAGGGTGGTGTCATCTGCATATCTGAGGTTATCAATAGTTCTCCCGGCAATCTTGATTCCAGCTGTGCTTCTTCCAGCCCAGCGTTTCTCATGATGTACCCTGCATATAAGTTAAATAAGCAGGGTGACAATATACAGCCTTGACATACTCCTTTTCCTGTTTGTAACCAGTCTGTTGTTCTATGTCCAGTTCTAACTGTTGCTTCCTGACCTGCATATAGGTTTCTCAAGAGGCAGGTCAGGTGGTCTGGTATTCCCATCTCTTTCAGAATTTTCCACATAATCATAAATGCATCATCTATTTTAGGGTGACATGACCCCCAAGTAGAATGAGTATAATAACAACTCAGGGCCTCTCAGTACTTTGAAGAGCCTCGCACACCAATGGCAAGGTGTTATCTTCTGAAACAACTTTCCAGCTCAAGAGTCTCCATCTTAACCCCTTTACTTTCTAGAATCTTTGAATGTATCCCTGTATCTGAAGATGCTCTGGCCTGACATTTGCACCTTCTGGAAGGTCTTGCCTTCTTCCATTATCCAGCACTTAAATGTTCTACAAAGGCAATGTATTTTGCTAGTTGGGGCTTTCATCCAGCATACAGAATTTTTAGGCAGGAAAAAAAATGTATATATTTTGTTTGAGGTCTGTCAGAGTTGTACTAAATCAGTAAGTTCCTGTATTTCTTTTCATGACTCTCTCAGCTATAGTTTATATTGACTTTATTTAGAAGAACAATACTACCTTCTGCTATAGAGTTCTTTGCAAGCACAAAGCACATTCCTATCCCTTTTCTTCACCAAAACTCAATGGAGCAGTCGAGATAGTTCCATGCTCTTAATGAGAAAAGGGAAAGTTCAAGAGATAGGCTTCAGTTATGTATGTGACAGGGATTTCAGAGGTCCAATTCTAAAAGTGTCCTTCCCATCCTACCTAGCTGTTTGCTAAAAAATAAGCATAAAAGTCTGAATTGTCTTATTAGGAACAAAGAAGAAAAAAACAATCCAATAGCCTAGGACATCATTTTCAGGAGCAGATCACCCAGAATGGGGCAGGCAAATATCATCAACAACAGCAGGAGCTTGGGTACTAAACTGTATTGTGACCAAACATAACAGCCATTTCCAACACCTGTAATCAACACAAGCACCAAGGAAAGAAAAACTGACAGAGTGGGCACTCATTGTCCCACTGTCCTGCTTATGAAACATAATTTTAGATGCTGGCAAGTAAATTAATTGGAGTCTCAGAATTTGATTTTTATTTACTAATTTATGACTACTGTGGAGGGCTGTTTTTTCCCCCCATTTAACCATTTGTAGATGCCAGAAATCTTTGTCTTACAGTGAATAGGGAAAATCCAAGTTCCCAGAAACTCATTGTGTTTGGTATTATTTGCAGGATATTTGGACATTTAGAGGGCGCGTTGTGAAAGGAGAAAGAATCAACCTTTGAAATAGTCCTCCACTCAAACTCTTGTCAAGAAAACCAAGGTGGAACAAGATGTCAGAGGAAAATCTTTTCTCAGTGAGGTGATCTAATCGTTTCTATCCATGTTAACAAAATCCAAGTGCAAGATGCAGTATTTAACTGCATATGGGTAATTCTGCAGTATGGTGGGATGCCTTCAATGGATATAAAGTAGAAGAAGTGAAATATTACTGTTTTAAGGAAAACTTGGGGTTGCAACTAATAAAGGTGATGCATAAAGAAGTGGGTTAGTTCAGTTTCTTTCAATCAGTTAGCTTTTTACCTAAGCAGGGATTAATGCTCTCAAACACAAAACCCATCACCTCCCTGCCAGCATGGGGAATCCCACCCGTGGCAAATGTCATGAGGAAGGGGGCCTGACAAAACGCAAAGGTGGGATCAGGCCTCAGGAGTCCCCCCTGGATTTTCTCAAGCATCTACCCCCAGAACCAAAATCTGTCTGCTTTACTATATTATGCTTTCCACCTTCTCTTCTGACATTAACAGGGGGCTGTCCCCCCACCCCACCTTTTTCTGGAAAAAGTTAATTTAGAGCTTTTAGATAATAAGTCTCCTGGGCATAATAAGAGTGTTTCAATCCCAAAACCCCTCTGATGGCTTTCTAGCCTGCCTGCCGGACTCTTACAGCTGCGCACGTGATTGTTTGTGGCCTCCCAAGCACGAGAGGCACAGGAAGCTTAAAACATCCTAGGAATGTAGGGGCTTCCGAGGAGTCAAAATCATTAGAATAGGACTGATAAAGGGTTTCATTTGTTGAGCCAATACTTGCTGCCAAATTTTCATATCTTTTATTTGTTGATATAGTTGGCATGTAGGAAAAACAGGTAGTAGCCCTGGTATTAGCAACATTAGATCTTTGAGTTAAGTACTTTCTTTGTTATAACCCACTGCACCTTTGTTCTACAGGAATGTAACTTTCTTTAGTACTTTGAGGGTGATGCAGATAAAAGAAAAACACTTCAAGGGAAAAAGAGTTTTCTGGTTGATAGACATTTATCTAGGAAAAGAGCCATAAAAATGTTAACAGGCCCCCTAGTCAAAAGATGATGTAAAACCACCTAAGACCTTTTGTATACGGGAAGGTATGCAAAAAGAAAGCCTGGTCTCAATAAGGGTGAGGACTGCTGCCCCTGCATAACTCTGCATATTCCATTATTTCTTTATGTACAACTTGGGGTACATAAGCTACTTTTGAAAATAAAGTTGTGGGTCTGGCACTGATGCTTGGCTCCCCCATGTCATTCTTTTCTTCATTTTCTGGCTGAATTCCCATCTGGAGTGCGGAGGCTCACCGTGTCTACTTATTTGCCCTGGCTTCTAAGACCCATGCGAGAGGGAGCCCAAGGCGGGGCACCCTCCACTATTCAAGCGGGTGCCAGTGGCCTACGTAGATGGTGCAAACCGCTTGTCTTGGAGTTTTATTGGTTCTCCGTGTAAACCAAGTTATTCAGCATCTTTTCTCCACTAATTTTCCTACTATACTATTCTTTCCTAATCTCTCTTTATATTTCTAAATAAATAAATCTCTCCTCTCTGACGCCATCTCCCCTTCAAATTTCCTGGATCCACCGGGGCTGGACCCCGGCACCTCCCAATTTTATGTTGTGTGAGATTTCTTTTCAAATCTGGAACAATGCATATTAGAGGTGCAGTTAGTGAAGGGCCTGAGAATGGCATTAAAGTGTGAAATAAGGATGGAAACTCACATTCTGACATAGGATTCCTTCCATGGCCTCTCTAGGCCAACCACACTCCTTAAAAAAAATAGACTGAATCTTTCCAAGTCTTTTTCTCTAAAAGAAGACCAGGGTAACTTTCTCTGCCAATTCATATTTGGCATGGCAGCTGAAAACATTCAGCATTTATGAATGAAACCTAACCTCTTTCAAGGTCCAGGAAAATTTTTAGATAACTTTTGATTTGGATTTCAAGTGGTGTAAATGGGAAATTTAATTAGGATTGTATTTCTCCACCAGCGGAGGGCAGCAAGGAGACATAGTCCTTATTTTTAAAAATTCTAGTTGAAGCTTTAATAAGAAAAAAAAAAAGTGAAGTCTTTTTTTATTTTTTTTTTGGTCGTTCTGCTAAGCATATGTTTATCTAAATCTAGCGACACTGTTTTTGTCTGTTTCTCTTTAAGGACACCCAATTTAAGCTCAGGTCTACCTTGAGACTGGGGACTTCAACAGGAAAACCAGACAGCAGAATTTGTCATTTCTCTGGTGTATTTTTGAGTGAACTGCAATTAGTCAATCAGGAAACATTTCCCACCTTATCTCTATTCCTTTTGTGTACTAGTTCATCTAACAAATATCCAAGCATCTGTTACTGATCCAGGTTCATTCCTGCACACAGCTCAGCACTGATTCCAGGGACTTTGTGACTGGGCCCTGTGGTCTGGCCACTGGCTCACCTCTGAGGAAACACAGCTTTCTCCTCCAGGTATGTGGAGCATCTCCTCCTGGTCTTAAACCTACATTTCCTGGTCTGTGGGCATTTCCCAGACTAATGTGAGAGCTGAAGAAACAAAGCTAAAAGCAAAATGGTCCCCAGCTCTCCTCCGAGATTCCTTTTGTGGTCCTCCCTCTGACAGGCTGGAGGTGAAATCCCAGCTCTTATTCCCCACCGTGACAGTCACTTAACATCTCTAGACCCCAGTTTCTTTATTTGTAAGATGGGACTTCATGGGGTGGTCTTGAAGAATAAATAGGAATGCAGGGTATGCTTCTTTTCTGCTCTTATTCAGACTTCACTTGGTAAAGAAGTTCTGAAAAATGAGGTCCATGTTACCCATAAAAACAAAGAAAACTACCCCTTGATTGGAAGAGGGATTCCCCAGACCAGCTTCAGTGAGGGTGATCCCTTGGGTCCCTAATCTGTGTTTGTCCCTTGTTGCTCTGATGGGACCAAGCATCTTCCTCCAAGACAAAACCAACAAAAGCAAAAGCACCCACAATCTTAAATCATCATCTTAAATCACCTGATCTTAAATCATCCAGTGGTTGGAGGTCCTCAGGATGGGTCCCATTCACTCCTCATATCCTCAAACATTTGTTTTAAGCACTGTGGTTACACCTATAATGAGTGATAATCTGCTTGCTATTAGAATATTTTTCCCTATTATATTCAGGTTCCTTGAAAGGGATGTGGAAAACTTGGTCAGGGTGAGTGGAAATGAAAAAATTAAAGGGTTGGAAACTTAACAGATGGCAAAGACAGCTAGAAGAAAAGATCTGAGCCTGACCAAGATTTTGAGTGATCTGGAAAATTTACATATGTTCCTTCCACACTTCTGACTCAACTCTCAGAATTTCACTCCAAAGAGTCTCACAGACTGCTCAGTCACACAAACTCCCTTTCATAGCCCCTTACACATAAGACTTCATTCACACGAGCCCACTTGTTAACACTTGCACTGTTCACACAGATACCTTTTCATGGGTTCCCTCAACAGAGAAATCCAGACAGCAGCCAGTATGTGTGCGTGCACACACATTCACACCGCACACCACCATTCCAGTCTCTATTCTCTCAGATATGCCTGGACACCGTTCCTGCTTCTTTCAGCTTTCATCCAAGTTCCCTCACATAAATCACTTTCAACAGGTATTTATTAAGTGACTATGATGTGACAGGGACTGTCATGAACTCCTGTGAGCAAGAGAACTGAATAAGATGTGGTCTTTGCTCTCAAGGAGCTCAGAGCTAACTAGAGAAGGTGACTGAGGAGGGAGGGAAACCATGTAAAAATCTAAATGCATGGGGTGAGACTGGTCCTGAAACTGAGGTGAGGCATAAGGAAAAGCAGGCAAAGGTGAGAGAAAGAGAGGAGGGGACATGAGGAATAGAAGATCTCTCCTACCTGGAAACGGAGGCACTGAAATGAAGGGGAGCTTGAGAATTATCTTGAAGAATTAGAAAGCCTTTGCCAGGTAGACAAGGAGAAGCTTGTTCACCAGAGAGAGAATGTGAAGAAATGGAGAATCTGCGAAGCATGGCACAGGTGTGACATGCCAGACAACGGGAGAAGGGGTTGGAGAGGTAAACAGGGACAGATGATGAAAATCCCCTTACACTATGCAAAGTAATTTGAAATTTATTCACTGTTCAGTGTGAGTCACTCAAATTCTTCTGGTGGAAAGTGACAGAAAAAGTCACCCCTGGAGGTTTAACCAATAAACAAAATGCATTAACTCACACAAATGGAAGCCCAAAGAAAGGGCACAATACAGTGTCATCAAAGGCTCAGTTATTTTCACCTGTTTCCTGTTCTGTCCTCATCATGTTGCTCACTCCTCATGATTAAGACATGGCTGCAGTGGCCTTGGGCATTGCATCCTCACTTAGCAACATCCAGAGGCAGAAAAGAACTGTATCTCTTTTATGTGTCTCCTTTTCAGGATCCCTTCTTTGCGTTTCTTTTTAAAAACTAAGAATCCTTTCCTAAAATCTCCCCCATTCCAATAGGCTTGCTCTCATCCCTCAAGTTCTTATGTCCTTTCTTAAGTCAAGGATTAGCAAGATGATTACTTGATTGGCTTGACTGGAGCTGGAGCTGGAGTCCAGGGATTCAGGAAGCCAATGGCTGATGAAGAACTGGACAAAAATCTTGACTCTTGACAAAGAAGGGGGTGGCAGTCACCAACACAGTGCTGTGCATCCCTGGAGGATTCTGGGTAGTGGTACAATATGATCAGATCTGCATTGTGAAAAGATGAATCTGACAATAGTTAGCAGGATAGATAAGAGAGAGAAGAATGAGACGAGAGGCAGGAAAACCAGTGTCAGAGGGTTTGAAATGACAGCCTCTATCTGAGCATATTCATTCAGAGAAAAATGGACAAAAGCAGATGGTAAAAAGCAGACATGGAAGTGATGGATGAAGAAGGAGGAGTCCAGGTGATCCCTGGCCCCTTAGGGGGACTCCCATTGCCCTCTGCCAAATTTACCTGAGAGGTTTCAGCAAAGTATGCTGGAACTCTCCAAAAGAAGGGCTTTCCAAACCTTTATAGATTCTACTGAGAGCCAGATGTCCATGGTTCCTTCTGCCAGATGTATGTGGTTGACCAAATGTATGTAGTTCCTTCTACCATCAACCCATCTTCCTCTTTCGAATCTTTTAACTGATCAGCGACTCTTTACCAACCTCTTTTGCTGGTTTCTCTTTACATTACTGGTTTCTATATCTGTGCCTGTCCCAGGTGTCTCAAACTCTCTAATCTTCTCTCTCTCTCTCTTTCCTCATTCCTGAGCTAAGAGAACTTCAGATGGAGGTTCCTGAGGTCTTCCTAGGTGTATGGGCCACAGAGAGTTTTAAAGGATCAAGATCTAGCTCCTCTGTTTGCACATGTCTTCTTTCCTAAAACTGCTTGGTCTATGAACATTGCCAGATAGAGATGTGAGTTCCCTTTTCCGGTGCTCAATTTTTCACAAGAGATCAGCACCTGCTCCCACAGCCTTTCTGAATCTTATTGAGGTTCATTGTTCCAAGGGGTAAAAAAAATTTTGTAGGATATCTGCTCCCGAGTAAAGTCTGGTGAGAATAAAGCAAACAGACTGTCAGAGAGACAAGGTGTAGGAACAGGTATGATTTCCTTGCAGAGACAAACCCATGGTGAGTCTCTGTGTCTCACCTAGGAGCAGAACTCCAAAGTAAGATGTTTGTTCTAGAAAAGAAGTATATTAGCAGATTTATTTAATCTGGAAAATAAAGTCACACTTTTGATGTCAGAAAGTCTGTGTGGGCTGGGCAGACTTTGTGATGAGGGGATACAATGCATTTTACAATTTAGTGAGGTGTCAGGCTTTTCCCTAAAGTAATGAGCAGAATATGCAGCTCCAGTATTTGATAAAAACACATACGTAAGGCAAAAATTATTATACATGTGATATACATATGTAGGAGGAGAAGGGGACACCAGAGGATGAGACGGCTGGATGGCAACACCGATTTGATGGATGTGAGTTTGAGCAGGCTCTGGGAGTTGGTGACGGACAGGGAAGCCTGGCATGCTGCAGTCCAGGGGGGTTGCCAAGAGTCAGACACATCTGAGCAACTGAACTGAACTGAACATATGCACATTTATATATGTATACACATATACATGTAAAGCATTCTTGTGATGAAATTTTTGTTAAAATATTTTACCAGCAAATGCTTAGTAATAAATAATTTTAGAAGTTTTGATAAAAATCCTTCTTATTTTATTTTCCAGAAGCTGGGGAAGCAAATGACTTTAATGATATAACAAATCCTTTTCTGATTCTGGTGGTTTCCAACTCTTTGGTTTCATGAAAATTGAAAGAAGATGTAATAGATCTGTCACCTGATAGGTCCTTACCAACAATATTCAGTGATAAATCACCTATGTGATTTTTGGCATATAACTCAGAAAACATTCAAATAATTTCAAAGAGTGACATTATTTAAATAAAAAACTCTTTGCCTCATCTATTTATTAATGGGGGAAAAGCTTCATTGGCTTTTCTGTCCATAAAAATGAAAAAGTAAGAAGAATATTGCTGAATCCTGTCTCAATCTAGCAAAAAGAATCAAACACACACACATAATATATATTATATATATATATATAAAATCTGCAAAGAACTATGCTGAATTCATGAGGAAATATTTAATGATTAACATCAATAAGTGACCATTTGTTTACCATGTAAGAGATAACAATTATGTTATTTGATCGGTTAAGCACTAATATTAACTCTAATAACAACTCAATCCAGAAAAAGAAATTAACACTATGGACTATGGTTTCAGAAAAAAATATACCAGCAGAAAGGTATGAGAGAGTGATAAATGAAAGACTTACAAGCTTAAAGATATACTTCCTGCATTAGGAAAATATTTTGCGAGGAAGCGAATGAAAAGGCCCCTAGGGCCTTAGCACATGCTATTTCATCCCAGTGGACTGGAAATAAGAATTCAAAAGGCAAAAGGAAACTGTCAAATTTCTAGTTGTTAGAGAAGAATATACAACCCTGAATATTGATTGGAAATAAACCCTGGATATTCATTGGAAGGACTGATGCTAAAGCTGAAGCTCCAATACTTTGGCCACCTGATGTGAAGAACTGACTCACTGGAAAAGACTCTGATGCTGGGAAAGACTGAAGGCAGAAGGGGAAGACGGAGGATAAGATGGCTAGATGACATCATCAACTCAATGGATATGAGTTTAAGTAAACTCCAGGAGATGGTGAAGGACAGAGAAGCTTGGTGTGCTGTAGTCCATGGGGTTGCAAAGAGGTGGACACAACTTAGTGACTGAACAACAAGAAGAGTATTCATGTATTTTTTTAAATGAATGACAGTGGCTATAAAATCACTATTGTATTTAGAGTCTTGAATATGTTTAAAAGAGAGCAATGTAGCAACTTTACTTAAACATGTTAATAACTAAAAAACATTTATAACTATACATCTCTAAAATTATTTGTAATTATTTAAATTTATAACAAAACTGTAGAAAACTTCTTAAAATGTGTGAGGAGAATCACAGCTTTTTCAAGTTCTTTCAGAGGCTAACTGACATTTATAGAACATTACACTCAACAACTGCTGAAATCACTTTTTCTTTGCACATGAACCCAACAAGATACAGCATATGGTGTATCAAGATACACCATATGCTGGTCATAAAACAAGTGTCAATCAATTTCAAAGGAGTGAAATCACATGAAGTATATTCTCTGACCATAAAATGTTTCAGGAGATAACCTGGAAAATCCCCAATGACTTGGAAATTAAATAATACACTGTTAAGCAATGCACAGGTTAAAGAAATCACAGGGGAAATTAGAAAACATTTAGAAATGAATGACAAAAAACACAACATATCAAAATCTGCAGTATGCAATTAAAGCAGTGCTGAGAGGGAAATCTATGATTTTATGTGCTTATATTAGAAAAGAAGAAAGAAGAAAAAAAATAAGAAATAAGCTTAGATCAGTGATTTAAGCTTCCTTCTTAAAAGAAGCTAGGAAAAAGAAGAAAAGTTAAACAAAAACATTAAAAAAAAAGTAGTAGTAGTGAAAGTCAGTTAAATAAAAAATGGACAAACTATAGAGGAAAAAATCAATGAAAACAAAAGTTAGTTCTTTGAAAGAATTATCAAAGTCAAGAAACACTTAGCAAGACCAATAAAGATAAAAGAAAATTCAAATTTCCAATATTAGGAATGAAAGAAGAGACATCAAAACTTGTCACAGAAACACAGAAAAGTTAATAATAGGAAATTATGTACAGTTTTTCGTCAATAACTTTGACAGCTTAGATGAAACAGAAAAATTCTTTGAAAGATACAACTTTCCAAAGCTGACATAAGCATAAATAGGAAATCTGAATAGCCCTGTATCTGTTAACAACATGGAAACTGTCATTTTAATCTTCCCACAGAACTCCAGGCTCAGAGAAAATACCAAGCACAAATGATTTCACTGGTGAATTTATCACCCATTTAAGGAAGAAACAATATGAATCTTATGCACACTCTTTGAGAAAATAGAGGAGAATAGAGAAAATAGAGAGAATATTTCCTAACTCATTTTAGGAGACCAGCATTACCTTGATACTAAAACCAGTAAAAGATATTACAAGCAAAGTACAGACAAATACCTTGAACACAAAAATCCTAAACAAAATATGATTTTATATTTTGTATCCAGCAATAAATAATAAGGATAATTCAGTATAACTAACTAGGATTTACCCCCATGAATACAAGATTGGTTTAACATTTGAAAGTCAATATAATTCATCACAATAACAGAATAAAAGAAAAATCACACGATTATCTCAATAGATGCAGTAAAAGCACTTCACAAAATTTAACAAGCTTCTTCCACAAAAGAAAACAAGCTTCTCAAGAAGCTTCAAACAAGCTTCTCAAAAGAGAAGCCCATGCACTGCAATGAGAGAAACCCCACATGCAGTAACAAAGACCCAGTGGGGCAGAACATAATCTTTTTAAAAGTTAAAAAAAAAACACATAAAATGTTTGGGGATAAATCTACAACAGATGTGTATGGCCTCTACACTGAGAATGTATAAAACATTGTTGAGACAAATTAAAGAAGTTCAAAATAAATGGAGAGAGAGGTCATGCCCATTGATTGGAAGACCTAATATTGTTAAAATTGCAGTTCTCCCCAAATTAATCTCCCTCAAGTGTTTCTATAATGTATACAGAAATTCAGAAGAACCTAGAATAGCAGATGGAAGACCCAAGTTGGAGAACTTAAACTATGTAAATTTAAGACACTGTAAAAGCTACAGAAATCAAGGCACTGTGTTGCCATAACTGACATAAGGGGAAACAAATAGATCAATGGAATAGAATAATCCCACGGGTATATGGTTAACTGAGTTTTGACAAAAGCATCAAAGCAATCCTACGGGGAAAGAAAATATTTTCATCAAATGGTGCTGGAACAACTGGACGTTCGTAAGGAAAAGAAATGAATGTTGTCTTCTAGCTCATACTACATATTAAAATAAGTCAGACAAAGATAAAAATCATATGATATCACTTGCATGTGAAATCTAAAAAAATTACACAAATAAGCTTATTTACAAAACAGAAATAAACTCACAAACTTCAAAAACAAACTTCTGGTTACCAAAGAGGAAAGGTTGTTGTTGTTTAGTCACTCAGTCGCATCTGACTTTTGTGAGCCCATGCACTGTAACCCGCCAGAAAGGAGGAGGGGATAAATTGGGAATTTGGGATTATCAGATACACACTGCTATAAATAAAACAGATAAAACAACAAGGACCTACTATATAGCACAGGCAACTATTTCAATATCTTGTAATAGCTTATAATGGAAAAGAATCTGAAAAAAAAATACATATATATATAACTGGATCACTATGTTATACATCTGAAAGACTGTAAATCAACTACACTTCAATAAAATAAATAAAAATAAAGCAACTACAACTTAAAAATTCAAGATGGATCATAGATATTAACATAATCCTTGTATAAGAAAACAGAGATCTTTGAAACCATGAAGTAGGTAAAGAGCTCTTGGAACACAGAAAGCAGAAACCATGGAAAAAACCACTAGTCATACTTTATTAAAATTAAAAACTACTGTCATTGAAACACACAATTACGAAAATGAGCAGAGAAGCCACAGATCTGGAGAAAATATTTAATGACAAAGTATTTTTAAAATTTAATTAAAATTTATATCTGACATAATAGTATGTTGAGAATATAGAAACTCTGTAATAAGAAGAGAAATCAATGAAAAATGGGCAAAAGACTTAAACAGAAACTTTACAAAGGATAGCCAATAAGAACATGAATAAGTGCTCAATATCATTAGTTATCAGGGAAATGCAAACTAAAACTACAGTGTAGTAGGATTTCATTAAAGCCCATTTGACTGGCTAAATTAAAAACACTACCACCATCAGATGTTGAGAAGGTGTAGAACAACTGGAACTCTAAACACTGCTGCTTCCTCACACTCTAGGTTTTGAGTCATAAAGGTGACATTTAAACTTCACCTCCCACTCTGTTCTAGTCTTTAATTTTTCCAGGACCCCAGTAAGAAGAAGAGGCCCCCAACAACTCTCTCATCCCTCAACTGGTGATAATTCTCACACCCCTGCCTTGGGTGATATTGAGAATTTTAAGTGTGGCAATACATAACAGACAACCAATCATACACAAGCTCCCTTCTCACTTTCCCACTGTCTATGCTTAGAAAGTTCTATCCCCACTTCTTTTATGCCACACAACAGCCCATCTCTGCATGTCTCAGTCCCCAGCGATTTCCAGAAGTATGACAGCTTTGAAGATCAGCATCTTTCTGGCCTAGCTCTCTGGGGGCTGCTTTTCTCCTTGTTTTGATAAGACCAATAATCCCAGTTTGGAGTTCCTTCCCTGCTCTCTGTTGAAGGCATCTCTGTGTTCATCCTTCAAAATACCACATCTTCCTTTATACCAGGGCTTTCTTAGAAGCTTCTCTGGCTACACTGACTGCCCTCTTTTCTAGACAGTTTGATCTGTACCAATGCCTTTGGTGCTCACAGTTGATTGTCATTAAAACAAAAACAAAAACAAAACCAAAACTTGCTTCTGGGGAATTCCCTGGTGGTATAGGAGTTAGGACTCTGTGCTTCAACTGCAGGAGGCATGGGTTTGATCCCTGGTTGGGAAACTAGATCCCGAAAGCTGATTTACAATATTGTGTCAGTTCCAGGTGTGCAGCAAAGTGGTTCAGCTATACACATATCCACTGTTTTTCACATTCTTTTCCCATTTAGGTTATCATAGAATATTGAGTAGAGTTACCTATGTTATACACTAGGTCCTTGTTATTTTATATACAGCAGTGTATATATGTTAGTCCCAAATTATTCCTAATTTATTCTTAATCCTAAATTATCCCTCCCCCGACCTTTCCCCTTTGGTAACCATAAGTTTGTTTTAGAAGTCTGTTAGTCAATTTTGTAAATTATTTGTATTCATTTGTATCACCTTTTTTGGACTGTATATTATTTGAGTGCAGTACCTTATAATTATTATGTAATACTTATTACATTACTTTGGAATTAGATTCTTGACAAATGACAGTCTACCTATAGACTCTCTTGTTAAATAACCATGTCAGATCTTCCCCAAATAGGCCATGGAACGTTAAAGGGTGCTCCGTGAATAAAGATGGCATGGTCAATTAAATCTGGGGAATGCTAAACTAAAACAGATTTCCAGCTGCAGGACTCGTCAGAATCTGTAGTATACTCCTGTGTTTTGTGAATATGGTGTGAAAGGTGAGGATAGAGTCTACGTGCATGTGTGCATGCTAGGTCGCTTCAGTTGTGTCTTGACTCTTTGTGACCCTATGAACTATAGCCCATCAGGCTCCTCTGTCCATGAGATTCCCTAGGCAAGAATACTGGCACGGGTAGCCATTCCCTTTTCCAGGGGATCTTCTGGACCCAGGGATTGGACCTCTCTCTCTTATGTCTCCTGCATTGGCAGGTGGGTTCTTTACCACAGAGTCTACATAGGACTTCCCAAATTTATTTGACCCTGGAAGACTTTCATCTTAGAGCATCCTGTAGTACTGGTGTCCAAACTTTGGGGCTTCTCTGGTGGCTCAGAGAATCTGCCTGCAATGTGGGAGACCCAGTTTCGATCCCTGAGTGGGAGAGATCCTCTGGAGAAGGGAGTGGTTAGAATGGTCACCCACTCTAGTATTCGTGCCTGGAGAATTCTATGAACAGAGGAACCTGGCGAGCTACAGTCCATGGGGTTGCAAAGTGTCGGACATGACTGAGGGACTAAAGCTCTGACTTTGGGAAACCTACACCCTGCTTTATCCTCAGTGCTGGGCTGTCACTGAAAGTGAACAGGATGATGCTCTCTCCTTCCAACGAGGCGCATTTTGGCATCTTGTAAGAGGAAGAAGGTCAGGGATCATGCCTGCCATTTTCCAGTCCTTTTGGTCCCCCAGGCCTGCTGTGTAGGACTTTGTCTAGCAGAGTCCTCACTCCCACACCCACAGGCTTGCCTGCAAAGCCATCCCCACAAGCTGGGCAAGATGGGGCCCTGTATGCCTGTTTTCCTTTAACACGGCTCAACCCCGGCCCAGGTTTCCTGAGGTGACTTAGTTTCTCTGCCTTGCTGTGCTGTCCACACTGTGGAGAACTCAGAATATAAGTCATATATTCAGAGGATTCCTGGATGGCCAGCGACCCCAGCCAGCGACCCCAGCCAGCTTTGCCCACACTTCTTTATCCCACAGACCTCATTTATCTACTCTTCCGTGGGCCTTGCCAATGCATCCTTTCCTTTCCATTGCCCTAGAGAGCCAATCCTGAAACCAGAAAGCAGCTCTGTATTTCATCTCCAGAGAGAGCACCTTTGTTCAGAGAAATGGACAAGTTTCCAGGCACCAGCACAGGCCCAGGTTATCAATAATACCTCTGTCCCTGCAAAGGTGTGCTAGACCCCGCCTTCCAGGCACTCCTTGGCTACCAAAGAGGCGTGATACAGCATGGCACAAAGAGCAAGCACCTGCTAATCTCCACAAAGTGCTCAGTCAGTTCAGTTGCTCAGTCATGTCTGACTCTTTGCAACCCTATGGACAGCAGCACGCCAGGCTTCCCTGTCCATCACCATCTCCCGGAGCTTGCTCAAACTCATGTCTATCGAGTTGGTGATGCCTTCCAACCAGAGATCCTCTGTCATCCCCTTCTCCTCCTGCCTTCAATTTTTCCCAGCATCAGGGTCTTTTCCAGTGAGTCAGTTCTTCAGGTGGCCAAAGTATTGGAGCTTTGGCTTCAGCATCAGTCCTTCCAATGAATATTCAGGACTGATCTCCTTTAAATGGACTGGCTGGATCTCCTTGCTGTCCAAGGGACTCTCAAGAGTCTTCTCCAGCACCACAGTTCAAAAGCATCAATTCTTCAGTGCTTGACACACTGGAATAATCACAGGCTGGGAAGATTTTGGAGGACAGCCAGCCAGGGATTGGGGTGGCTGAAGAGCGGCTCATAGACAGAGCGGAGCTGGCTGCAGAAGCACTGCTACAGTTTTTTACTTTTTTGCCTGCAAAGGAGTCCAGAAGTTCAGAGGGGAGTCCAGAAGTTCAGTCTCTTTCCCTCTGTACATCACAGGTCATGTGGTCAGTAGTACAACCTGCCCTGGTTCCATGTTGGAGGTTAGTCTTAGGACTATGACCTGGTGAGATCAGGGTCTATGCTGGAACCTGGCCTTGGGTAGTTGGGTGCAAGTCAGGAGGTGGAGGTAAGTCTTCAGTCCCTAAAGTGGTAGTAATCGCTAAGCTGTTGTTATCATGTAGAGCCAAAAACCCTTGGAGGTGAGCTTCTCACCTTCAGGGGTCATCTTCAGGACAGGGGCTTCAAGTCACCCTAACTGGGAAGATTTTAAAATCCCTGACGGGTCAACTTCTGAGCAGTGAAGCTTAGGGGTGTGGTGCGCCACTAACCCAGGCAGGAAGATGCCACTCCCAAAGCCTGAAAGTGGGCAGTGGTTCAGTCTCATGGGTCATAAGACAAGTGGCTGCAGAGGAAGGTGGGAGCCGGTGAGTCCGGATCCGAAGGTTCAGGCTTACGTTAGGGCAGAGATGATCAGTGACACAGCGCCCTCTGGAGGTGAAGCTCCATGCTCCGCTCTAGTTGCTGCCATGGGTGGTAGAGCAAAGGTCCTTCACTGTTTCTCCGTGAAGATGAGCCCTGGGTGACTTTGTCTGGGGTCTGTCTAAGCTATGACAAGTTTCAGCAATCTTAGCGATTAGATCTTGCTGGTTCCGTGGACAAGAAGCCCAAGGGATGCTGGGTCAGGATCTGCCCAAGACCCCTCCTCACTGACCTGAAATACCCCTCCACCACCTCCTCTTCCCCCTCTCCCCCGCCCCCTCCCACAAGACCTGCCAAAGTGACTCATTTTCATAACAGTGAAGATCTACTCATTCAACATGATTGATCTTCTTCTAGAAAAATGGGGCCGAGTCACCCTTCCCTTATATCACTAACTTATTTTAAGTTAATGATGAAGTGAAGTTGCTCAGTCGTGTCCAACTGTTTGCGACCCCATGGATTGTAGCCCACCAGGCTCCTCGGTCCATGGCATTTTCCAGGCATGAATACTGGAGTGGGTTGCCATTTCCTTCTCCAGGGGATCTTCCTGACCCAGGGATCAAACCCAGGTCTCCCGCATTGCAGGCAGACGCTTTACTGTCTGAGCTACCAGGGAAGCCCTGGTTAAGTTAGTGATAGCAGCAAACTAGGAGAATCTGTTATGGTGAAACAAATTACTGGTAGTGCATCTGGCTTCCTACAATGTGTGGCTTCTTCTCAACAACTATGCTATCACTATGTTCTCCCATTTCATAACATTTTCAATAGGTATATACTCTTCTCTCATACATACACCGCAATGTATGCCCTGTTGTTTTATTTAAACCATTTCCAGATTTGCACCTCTGTAAACAGAGATACTTTAAATCTCCGTGCACATGAGTCTTTGTAGTGAGTATGAGATTTTTGGTGGGAAGCAGTGACACAGTTTATTTTCTTGGGCTCCAAAATCATTGCAGATGGTGACTACAGCCATGAAATTAAAAGATGCTTGCTCCTTGGAAAGAAAGCTATGACAAACCTAGAGAGCATATTGAAAAACAAAGACATCACTTTATTGACTAAGGTCCATATAGTCAAAGCTATGGTTTTTCCAGGAGTCATGTATAGATATGAGAATTAGATCAAAAAGAAGGCTGAGAGCCAAAGGATTGATGTCTTTGAATTGTGGTTCTTGAGAAGACTCTTGAGAGTCCCTTGGACTGCAAGGAGATCAAACCAGTCAATCCTAAAGGAAATCAGTCCTGAAAATTCATTGGAAGGACTGATGCTTAAGTTGAAGCTCCCATACTTTGGCCACCTGATGTGAAGAGTTGACTCACTGGAAAAGACCCTGATGCTAGGAAAGACTGAAGACAAAAAGAGAAGAGGGCAGCAGAGGATGAGATGGTTAGAAAGCATCACTGATTCAATGGACATGAATCTGAGCAAACTCTGGGAGATAGTAAAGGACAGGGAAGCCTGGTGTGCTACAGTCCACGCGGTCGCAAAGAGTTGGATATGACTTAGCAACTGAAAAACAACAACAACGATAGATAGTACTCTGGTATGCGAAACACAAGAGAGGTGGCAGGAGGACAGGTGGAAAAAAGTATAAGGTAATTTTGGAGGATTCCTGAGTAACGAGAAATTTCTGAATTTGGAGGGATATTAAATATGTTTAGCTGGCACAGGAGAGACACTGGCCAATCAGAATCAAGGCCAGCAGTGGGAACAGAGCAGGGTTCCCTCTGGGGCCAAGCATCAGCCTTTTGGATAGTGGATTATAGAAAGCAGGGGTCCTGGAGAAAGCCTGGGGTACCTGAGGCAACAGAAAGTGGTAGATGGCTGAGGAAGGTGGCTACTGAAGAATTGATAAGGAAGTATTTGGATATTTTAGTAACTTGGCTTAGCCATAACAATGTTTGCCGCTGAATATCAACTCAAATATTCATGGCAGCACTGCATGCAGCTGTAGAATACCTCATGCCCTTTCAAAGCTTTTCTCAGCTCATGTATCATGTATGCCGGTGGTGACGGCAGAAGATAAATGATTCCCAGCTTCCTTGTATGGTGTGTGGGGAAAGTAAGACACAGAGATGGATTTATAACATCCTCTATAGCCTCAGGGAAGTTGTTCCTTACACTGAGAATACACCATGAGCCTAGTGACGCTGAATGCTCTGAATAGAGACACATTCTGAAGACTTAATTTCACCAAGAGACTTCTGGACACTGTTTTCAGAGTGACTGATAATATTTCTATGGCACATGAGGGAAAGCACTATAAGGAAACTCTATGACACTCTGGCTGGGGGCTTAGAGAACTGACTGTCTTTCACAGGAAAATAAGAAGGCTGAAATGTTATAGAAATGTCCTGACTCACAAAGTCCTCATTTTCCAAACTCACATGTGTCAACACAGTCAGATCCAGAGGGACTTCAAATGAGCTGAAACATCTTTTTTTCTCCCAAATGGTCACTCTCATACCCAACAAAAAGCCTTCACTTTCACATCTATGGTGTTTCCTTCTCACTGAGGGAGTAGCAGGAAAGGTGTCCACTTAAATACTCTGCGGGGCTCCTAAAGGGGCTGAGCTCTGAGATCTCTTGGTCCCAAGGATCATGAGTCCCCTTTATGGTACAATCCTTAATCCACTTTTGCCACATGGAGGTGGGGGTGCTCAGGGGCATAATCAGTCCATTGAAAACGACGTGCAATGAAAGAACATAATTTAAGAAAGAATATTCTTAGTATTTGGTATAGACTTTTATATGTTCAGTTAAGGGTAACACTTACAGTTGGACCATGGCATCTAGTGACCTTATCCCCATGGACCCACTCCCTGAGGATCATTTCCACTTACATGAATGAATGATGCCTTCATTCCTTGGTGGATCAGTGACATGTAGAGTCAGTGTCCTTGTCAAAGTTAAAACTGGTACCTTCTTATAAATAGCCCATTGAAATGAGCTCAGAATGTTTCTTTTTAAGGCCTTCACCCCAGAGTATTTTACTGATTAATGTTTATTGAGACATTTATGAAGCATCAATTTGGAGCCAGAGACTATCTCAGGTATGAACAAGGTAGAAACTTCTCCAGAAGACCTCACAGCACTGAAGGAAATAGACAAGTGAATGAACATTTTAGCTAAAAGTGAGTTTCTCAGAAGTTAAACATGGAGCTACTCTATGATCCCCAAATTCTACACCAAGGTATCCACCCAAAAGAAATGAAAACATCCCCACACAAAAATGTGCACAAGAATGTTCACAGCAGCATTACTTATAACAGCCCAAAGGGAGAAATAACTCAAATGTCCATCAACTGATGAGTGGATAAATAAAATGTGGTATATCTAAACAACAGGATTAAGGATTCAGCAGTAAGAAGGAATGAAGTACTAATGCATGTTACAACCTAAATGAGCCTCGAACACAGTATTTGAAGTGAAAGAAGTCAGTCAAAAAAGGCCATGTAGGGTATGATTCCTTTTAGATGAAATATCCAGAATAGGCAAATCCATAGAGTCAGAAAGCAGATTAGTGGTTGACCTAGAGGGGATGGAGAAAATAAATGGGGATTGACTGCTCATGGGTATGAATTTCTTTTAGAGGGTGATGAAAGTATTCTAAAATTGACTTAGAATATACTAAACCTTTATTCATAAAATTATGATTTTGGGAGAAATGGGAAGAACACTGGATTCAGCATTAGAAGACCTGGTTTGGATCCACAAATCACTGGACTTGATTAGTCCAGTGACACATTCTTCAAACTTTCCTTTTCTGTTTTCTCCATCTTACCAAATGATCTTACCAACCTTCCACCCAGTTAGTCAAACTAAAAACTCACAAGCCACCTGAAAAGCACACCTCCCAATCTGTAACTTCCTGAGCTAATCAGTCATCCAGTCTTGCTGATTCTATTCCTTTGATCTCTTAAAATATCTGTCCTCTCCATTCCTGAGCCTGCCACCTGCTGACATCATCTCTCACCTGGACTACTGCAACAGCCTTCTCTAAGTCCCTCCATTTTAATCCCTCTCACCCTCCGTATCATGGGTGTGATTTTCCTAAAACAAAATCCTCGTGTCCCTTCCCTGTTCAAAATCATTCAGTGGTCCATTATTGAGTCATGAGAACAGACACATATATAATGTGTGTGTGCCAGGCACTGTCCTAAGAACTGGATGCGTTATTGCCAACTCGCATATCAATCTACGTGACAGAGGAGGGAATCAGGCACAGAGAGGTAAAATGACTTGCCCAAGGCTGGGAATGAACTAGGGGACTGGCCCTGAGACATGTGCTTATAGATGTCATGCTAATCTCTCAAGGATGGAGGCCAGACCTCTTCCACCTTGACCTAGGCCCTGGCTGTCCCTAGCTGTTCCATGTGCTCTCACATGTTCCATGTGTTTCTCAAAAGGGTTTTACTTCTCTGGACCCTTTGTCAGTACCTTCCATCTAAGTGGGCTCTGGAAGTCTTTCAAGCCTCTTCTTAGTCATCACTGCTTTTCTAGTCTTCCTGATTCTCTCCACCCATCCCCATCCCATGATCCCTAAATATGAAGTTCTGAAGCTGCTTTCATATTGGGTAATATATGTACATACATACATGTCTTTTTCTGTCTGTGCCAGGTCTTCACTGAGGCATGTGGGGGCTTCTTTAGTTGCAGTGTATGGGTTCAGTAGTTGCAGCGTGCAGGCTTAGTTGCCCCATGGCATGTGAGATATTGGTTCCCCCATCAGGTACTGAACTGGCGTCCCTTGCACTGAAAGGCAGATTCTCAACCACTGGACCACCAGGGAAGTTCTTATAAGTTTTCTAAGTTTTTTAAAGATATTAATCACATACCATGCAATTCATCCATGTAAAGTGTACAACTCAATGGGTTTTAGCATATTCATAAAATTATAGTTGCCCTAAGAACCATGCTTTTGCCTTGAGGTGCTGCTGCTGCTGCTGCTAAGTCGCTTCAGTCATGTCCGACTCTGTGTGACCCCACAGACAGCAGCCCACCAGGCTCCCCCATCCCTGGGATTCTCCAGGCAAGAACAATGGAGTGGGTTGCCATTTCCTTCTCCAATGCATCAAAGTGAAAAATGAAAGTGAAGTTGCTCAGTTGTGTCCGACTCTTAGCAACCCCATGGACTGCAGCCTACCAGGCTCCTCCGTCCATGGGGTTTTCCAGGCAAGAGTACTGGAGTGGGGTGCCATTGCCTTCTCCGGCCTTGAGGTGGGTGGCCTGTTACACTTCTGGGGTATGTCATGAGGAGGTCACCTCAGCAGCGCAGCCAGGCATGGTGAGCAACCCCAGAGGCAGGGGAGCTGAAGGTAGAAAATGAAAGAGCATGCAAGCATAGATGCCAATGGCTCTAGAGGGAAAGAAAGCTCTGGAGGAACTGAGAGATAATACTTGGAGACCAGCTGTGACTAGACCATTCCATAGAGCACAGTGGTGTAGCCGACAGAAATCTCAGGCCACCAGCCTAGGTATGTAGGAAATGTAATCTTGCTCTTCCAGAATTGGGCTTACATCTCACTCCAAGCCTCCATTCTCCATTCTATGAATTCTAGACCTCCTGCCCTTTTCTCCCAGGCTGGTCTGAAAGGACTTCCTAGGGCTTGAGATTTCTCCCTAAGCCCTTCTGTGTGGCCAATGAATGCACAGCATCTGATCTCGGGTGGAAAGTACTTAGGACACGTAGGGCAGATTTACTAAAAGCTGGTGAGTGTGTGACTAGCACAGGTGCCTGGCTTACAGTAGGTGTTTGGTAAATGTTCATGGTTGACATGAGTGGAACTAGAAAAGCAGCAAGAAGAACTAGGGTATCAAGGACGTCAGACGTATTTCACACACATTTTCTCACCTACAAGTCCCATCAACATTGCTGTCTTGTGGCCCTTCCCTCCTTCAAGTGACAACCATTTTACCTGACAGATAAAGATTTGCTGGTATGTTTTCATGGGCATTGCTCCTCTTGGAGTGATCATGCAGAGCCCACCTGTGCCTGGTTAAATAGGCCAGCCAGTGTTGAAGGGGAGCCCTCTGTGTACTCCCAGCCATGGAGAAAACAATTCATTTATTTTGTTTGCTTTGTCTTGGCTATTTTTTTTGCTATTAACATTCTTTTCCTGCCAATGGTCCAAGTGGGATGTCACTACACATGTCTAATGAAATGGGAGCTTCGTGTGGGTGGGTCTAGTGATGGTCACTGTTAGGACAATTCAAACCAATATCCAAAGGTGACTCTTTGGATAGTTCAGAATAAATGACAGTGTTAAGAACAATGCTCCTAAGAGACTGGAGGCTGATGGCCTCAGAGGGCTTGGATTCCATCAGCATTCCCAGTTCTGGGAATGTACTTCCTCCCCTACACAGGGTGTGCCTTTGAGAAGTCCACCCACATTGCGCTCCCCAACTCCTCTGTGGAACGCTGACTGCCTCTCTTCTTTGAACTCTTGACAGCGGTTTGTGCTTCTCTTAAAAGTCAGCATCAGCTGGGGACATGTTAAGCTGGGTGCCATCAGGACAGCCCACATGTCCATGTGAGCATCACCATGAGGGGGGTCTTTCAGCCTTTATGGTCCCTCTTAGCCTGACAGCTGAATCAAGTCCCCCCACTGAGGCTCCCTCCCTCCCTCCCTCCTGCATACTTCAGCCTCCAGGACTAGTGTCCCCACCTCCTCTGAAGCAGATGCCAGGGGCCTTTGAAACTTGCCCCTTGGTCTTTGGAATCCTGACTCGGAGGCTGGGCGTTCCAGCAGCAACTCTTAGGGTACAGATCTTGGAAAGGCCACTTCAGAACTGTCCCGGCTGGGGCCCCAATGACAAGCTCTGCTTCTGTGAGGTTTGCAAGGTGCCAAAAACATCTCCAGTGCTCTGGCAGGAGCAGCCAATGGAAGCCACTGCCGGGACCCCTCCCACACCCCCTCAGTGGCATCCCTGCCTCTCTCTCCCCCTCCCTCCTGGCCTGCCTGACACTGAAGTGAGGACCCGGCAGCCTCAGGGTCTGTAGAATCCTCTCTGGTCCCCAGACAGAGCCTCAGCCTTTCCAAAGATGGCCTGGAGACAGCTGCTTTTGACCTGTCTCTCAGCCGTTGCACTCCTGCCCAATGAGTATGGGGAGGTTCCAGGAGGGACCTGGTGTTAGGTGAGGCAGCTTAGGTGGCCCACATAAAGAGGGTGCCTGTTGTTAAGAAGGCTGTATTTGTGTGTGCATGTGTAACACAATGCAACACCGAGAAAACAGCTTGTCTGACAGTTTCCTGGGGAGACGGACTGCGGCTGGTACTTGTGTCTGGGGCTCCAGGGCAAGTCATAGGGCCTGGGAAGGACCAGCCTGGCTTGTCTTGGGGCGAGGACTTCCCTTGGGGTGCTGCAGCCTTCATGCTGTGCTCTCGTCCCACAGTGCTGCGAGAGGGGGCCGCCGTGTCAGTGGGCCTGAGGCAGGTGGCAGGACAAGAGGCACAGGAAGGTGAGTACCAGGGCCACCCAAGGAGGCAGGGTGGATGGGTTGGCTCCTGATTGTAGCCTTGGTGAGCCTGTGCTGGGTGTGACTGGCCTCTCTCCTCGGGTTTCAGACGTGGAAGAGATTTTCATGCGGGAATCAGACGCCTTGAATTTCCTCAAGAAGCACAGCAAGCGGTCCCCCAGATTCCAGGATGAGGTCAATGGTAAGACGCTGTGGCCTGCCTTCTGCTCTTGCTCCTTCTTGTTCCTTCTCTCTCCCAGTCAGCTGGGCTGCGAGGATGGCCAGGGACGGAGGGCTCAACCCAGGTCTTCGGGTGTCAAAGTAACTGTGGCTCTGAGTCAGAAGTTATACCACATTTTTTTGACTGTAGGTCAGTCTTGATTGGCTATGCTGTGAGGGTAAGGAACAAAGAGGGACAGGGCCACATGACTGCACTGAAGTCGATGAACTGCCCCTCAATTTCTGAAAGTTAAAAATGTTAAGAGGGAGACCTTCCCTGGTGGTTCAGTGGTTTTTAGGATTTTGCACTTTCACTGTAGAGGGCACAGGTCAATCCGCAGTTGGGGAACTAAGATTCCATATGCACGTGGAGCAGCCAAGAGAAAGTTACAGGGGAAATCTATGCTCTGGTGGAGTGCGGACCCCACAGCTCAGCGTGTGCTTTTTGGATAATTTGTGGTGTACCTTTATAGGCAAGAGAGCAGCACTGCAGGCAGGAAGAGGCACGTGGGACAGGGAACTGGAAATGTGGGCTTGGTTGACAGCTTTGCTGCTAAGTGGCCTTGGCCACTTCCTCTCACTGTGCCCAAGTTTCCTTCTTTATAAGCCCCTTATTTAAGAGCGGTGTTCAGCCAGCAGTGTTTTTAAGTCTTCACTTCTAATGCAGTTGGAAGACTTTGGAGCTTGGAAGAATGTCTCCTCAGCCTAAAGAAGGCCTTGGTGTCTACTTGCCTGCCTGTAACGACCTGGCAACGGCCCTCATTTCCATGACCTGCCGACCCATGAAGGCATTTGAGTTTTCTGTCCTTGAACTAGATTCTTCCAAGGACTCAGCTCTGACAGTCACTGAGTCCAAGGCTTGATTCGTCACTTCTGTGTGTGTCTGAATAAACTCTTTGTGCCTCTCAGCACACTCAGCAAGGTAACTCGCTCAGTGAAAATAACAGGACTGTTTTCAGATGATGGGTAAGAAGTGAGATGAAAATGTTCAGAGATAAAATTAGCTTTCATTTCTTAATTGGAGAAGTACAATCCACACTGGGAATATCTCCAGGCCTCACACAATTTGGGATTTAAAGATTAGCAAATGTCAAGAAACACTGAAAAGACTGTGATGGAGCTTGGGCCATTCCTGATGGAAATGAGAGAAGCAACCTTCTGGCAGACTCCCAGTGGGGAATAGGCATGAATTTAGGAGGCGAATAGTTTCCATCCTTTAAGGGGATTCAGAACGAGGCACATGATTAAGCCAGAGGTCACCCGGGTTGGAAGCTCAGGGTTTCAGGCATTGTTCAGAACAACCTGAACACCTAGGATGCACCTGAGTTCATCTGCTGTCACCCAGTCAGCTCTGGCGCTGGGCAGGAGAACAATGCCCACTTATGTCTCAGGTTCAGTAAAGGAAGGCGACACTTTGATAAATGAACTTGGAAGCAGAAAACAGGCATCTCCTATCTCTAAGCTTCTGGGTAAAGATGCAGGTTACTTTATGGTGAAAGGAACTAATCAGAGGAAAGGCATGTTCCTGAGGAGGGATGTATTCTAGGTACACGGTGCATGGCATAAAAACAGTATCTAGCATCTTGTCTTATTCACTGCCGAGTCAGAGGTCCAATTTGTGGCTCTTAGTTTCAAGATATTTCTTTTGATGAGACTTTCATTGGAAAGATCCATAGGCAGGAAGGCCATGTGTGGGGAGGGAGAGCTGGCCCTCAGAACGCCTCACACAAGTATGGTGTGATTCCCTCACGTCACAGTGGGGACACTGAGGTGCTGTTGAAAGAATTTCCTCCAGAAAATCACAGTTCTCACACTGAAGAGGGCAATGTAAAGATGATTACACCATCTTCAGGCCCTGTGGTGATTTCTATCACAGCAGCCACAATGTTGAGGGCAATTTATTTTCTTATCTTTTTCCTTAAGTGGACTATAGACTTCTTAGACAGAGGGATAGATAGGGTATTTCTTACTTGCTTTTTTAATCCCAGTGCTTAGCATATATTCTGGCCATGACAGATGCTCAAAGTTGCAGAATGGATATGCAAGTGTTAGTGTCAAGTTGGATTATTCCCTCAGGGAATTCATTTCTATCATCTGAGAAAGAATTCCTAGCTTCTAAAAGAACCAGCAAGCTTGGCTACACCACTCATTTTATGACTGGAGCTAAATGGCTTCTTGAGAAGGAAACGGCAACCCACTCCAGTATTCTTGCCTGGAGAATCCCATGGACAAAGGAGCCTGGCAGGCTAGTCTATGGGGTCGCAAGAGTCAGAAATGACTGAGCAACTAAGCACACACACACAAACGGCTTCACTTTTTGGGGTCAGTCCTCCTAAGACACAAAATGAGGTGGTTGGCTGGGATGCTCTCCCAGGTCCCTCAGATTTTAAAGTCTATGTCAGGGGTGAACCACTGAGGTGAGGCCCTGCATTTAGCCCCTCACAAACAGCCTCATCTGCACCTGAGTTTCTTATGCAGAATGAATGGTGTACCCCTCAATGCATGTGGCTGCCCCTATTCTTTGAGGCAACTCTCACCTTCCCCTCCCTCAGTGGAGAACAGGCAGAAGCTGCGGGCAGATGAGCTGCGGAGAGAGTATCATGAAGAACGGAGGAACGAGTTTGAGAACTTTGTGGAGGAGCAAAACAACGGTAAGAGCTCATCAGCCGGTGACTTTTGGGAATTGGAAGTTTGTGGGAAAACCATGTGATCTGTCTATACTTTTCCTTAAACTTTATTTATGTCTCAAGTTTTAATTAGAGGAGGGAGATAAGAGCAGCTCTACTTTCAATTCGTATCTATGGGAGTCTCAAAAAAAAAAAAAAAAGGGAGAAAGTCACAAAAGTAGCTACGGAACCTGAGAAGGCATGGAAAAGGTCAGAACACGTAGGCTACCACTGGTTGGGGACTGTGGGGCTGGGGAGTTTTCAGTTGATAGTATTTTCTCCTCCTACTTGGGTGTGTTCTGTCTCAGTACCTACACTTCTGCCTTCGTTCCCAGAGTTGGGTTGGGAGGATTTCAAACTCACTTTCAAGTGGTTTGGATTTACATCAGCGTCCTGGCTCTAGAATTGCCCATCCTGGAAAACCTAGGACTTCCACTTCCCTAGTCACTATTATCAGCATTTGGTGACTGGTGGAAGCAAACCCAACAAATGAACTCAGTTCTGTACCCTCCCCGTTCCAACTTGAACATCTACAGCCCTCAGGATAGCTCCCCTCACTCATAGCATTGGGCCCTTGCTAGTTCCTACGTGGTTTGCAAACCCATCCAGTTGCTGCAAGTGTCTTGTTTGGAAAGCCTTGGCCTTTGGCTGTGTGTCTCTCACCAAGGAGTCTGCACACCTTATCCCCACCCTCTGCTCCTGGGAGATGGCTCCAGCCTCCCCTTGGGAAAGCTGGTTTCAACAGGGCCTCTGGGTATGGGCATGGGTGGACAGACACTCTACCTTCGAACCACAGCCTCCCACACTGAGGGGATTCGACTTGTATTTATTGACTACTTTCACGTGTCACTCATGGCCAAAAATCCACAGAACATGTACAGGGTTCAGACCAGGCAGGCCAACATGTGTGTTTATTACTTTTTTGGTCTTTCTTGAAACTTCAAGATTGAAATGCTTCTGAGTAAGTTTCTGGATGCAGGTGAGAGTAGGCATTAAGACCCCAGTTAAGGTAACCTTTGTTAGAGAAAGTGTGATTTCATTTCTGAAGTCACCAACCTCCTCACTTGCTTGCTCTGGTGCATTTGAGAGGTGAGGTGCCCTTAGGGCATCTCTTAGTGGAAAGGACACAATCACCAGGTCCCAGAGGGCTGCAGGCCACACCCACTGTCTTGCAGGTGACACTTGCCTGAGCTTTGCAGACAGGTGTTGGGCAGGATCCTGGCAAATCGATGGTCCCAGAAAAAGCTAAGACTGTTGTAACTCAGAGGCAAATATTTCTGTTAGATTTGTTTAACTTGGTGGACAGCTTGCGGCAGACAAGGTATTTAAAAAGTGAGAGTGTGGCCTCTAAAATTCTTTCAGTGTTTTTTTAAAAACTCAATAGTATTAATAACAGCATTTTATTTTGTGCATTTTTAAATGTTTCAGGTCGAAATCCCTAGCACCTGGATGGAAAATGTTCACTGTTTTCCTACCACAATGAATCATGCTGAGGGGTGAGGCACCTGAGGGATGCCAGGTCCTCCAGCAAAGCCAGAGGAGACTGAGGCTTAGGCCTCAGGTGCTGCCCACAGATGGAAAGGCTGCAGGACACAGGCCTTCGGGGAATGTAGCAACAGCAGCTATTGTCATCGGTTGAGCACTTGTCCTGCCAGACTCTGTACTGAACTACATAATCCTTATGGCCAATTCTCAGGTCTTACAATTTCCAGTTTCAAAAACCCAGTCTTTGAAAGAATACGTGAATGTCCAAGGTGAGACAGGTAATAAGGAATTTAAATGCAGGTGTTTGCCAGCAAAGCCCATGTTTTTGTAAACAAAGGATGACCAAATGCATCACAGAGCTTGCTATTATCTTCTATTAACTTCCTATCCTCCCAACATTTCCCCCAAATACTCAAAAAAAAAAAAAAAGTTGTAAAATATACAGAATATTAAATTTGCCACCTTCACTTATTATTTTAAGTGTACAATTCAGTGGCGTTTAGTACATTCACAACCACCATCATTATTTATTTCCAAAACACTTTTATGACCTCAAACTTTGCACCCATTATGCATTAATTCCCCTATCCCCACAGTCTCTGGAAACCTCTAATATATTCTCTGTCCATACACATTTGTCTATACCATATACTTCACAAAAGACAAATCACACAATATCTATCTGTCTTTTTGTGTCTGGTGTGTTTCACCTAGCATGTTTCAAGGTTCATTCATGTTATAGCAGATATTAAAACCTCATTCCTTTTCATGGCTGAATACACACAGACATATCTAGACATTACAGTCTACCTTCTCACATTTCATCTTTTCATTTATTCCCACATGGTAATTCTGTTTAACTTTTTGAGGATGCTTTTTAAACACTGATGGCCCTGGGATGTCTGCTCGTGGTTCAGTGGTACCTAACAGTGGCTAACAAGGACAGGGAAGTTCATGCAGTCGCAAAGAGTTGGACAAAACTTACCAACTGAACAACAGTGGCTAACAGGCAGTCCTGAACTCACACCAGGAGCCTAATCCTATAGCTTCAAAAATGCGTTATTTGGATTCTTTATCAGTTGAGCCACAACGGAAGCCCTATTCAGAAACAAATTTCATCAAAGACAGAAAAATTAAGATTTCTTACTCATTAAAAAACCCCTTCTGTTCTTTCTAGCTTTTTACTATCAAACATTTCAAAAATATGGAAAAATATGTATTAGAACAAACCCTCATATTACCATCACCCAGAATCAGCAATTATCAAGATTTTCCTGCACTTGCTTGGTCCAGCCCTTTCCCCAATTAGCTGTAACAATGTAACTTTATTTTTAAAGCTAAGAAACAGAGGGAAAACCTCACTCACAATCCCATCACTTGAAACTGACAGTGATTTCCTTCCATGAGTTTTTCAACAGTATGCTTTTGCAATCTATTCTTCTGCCGCTGTGATTTGGTATTGTCTTAGTTGGTGAGTCTCCGGGCCAGTTTTTGCAAGCAGCTATCTCATCTTTGCTGGCTGAGCAGGAACGTGCATTGAATGGAATGTAGGACCCTGGTTTCTGCTCTCCTGGCAACTAGCTCTAGGCTAGATCTGTAAAAGGGAGGCTTTAGATTTGGCATCCTTTTAGGCCCTTCCAACTGGGACATTCTGTCACCCATGTACACAGGCACAATGGTTCATGTCACTGGGGCAGAGTGGATACTTTGGGGGGACTTGATGGCTGTGCCCAGATCCGAGCCCTCCATCCTCACATAAGGACTTCATCTCTTGTCCCCAGAACAGGGAGAGAGAAGCCGGAAGGCCATCGAGCAGTGGCGCCAATGGCATTACGACGGCCTGTACCCATCCTATCTCTACAACCGCCACCACATCTGACCTCTGTTTGAGGGACACAGAAGATGGAGCCTGAGACACCCGCTCACCCCCGGTATTCGGGCACCTCTCCCGCACACAAACAGGCCCCTTCACGGGGCCTCAGTCGCCTAGGGCCTTCTGTTCTCATGGATGGAAACACCCAGGCTTGTGCTTCTTGGCAGATGATTTTCTGAGGTGAGCAAAGGCCTGTGGGGCCTCCTGGTATCTCTCCTAGAGGTTCCCTGTTGCTTTACCATCGCTCCCACACTGAGACTCCTGGTCCACAGAAAGATGAGAAATCACAGTAGAGAGAAGATTGTGTATCTGCTTACAGCTTATGAATAAAAACTCTGAGTCAACACTGTATTGTCTTCTTGAATCTCATGCTGAGCGGCGCCAACTTGTCCCTCCCAAATGACAGTGGGGCTCACACAGACTTAGGTGTCAGGAAGCTTGGACTCGGGAGCATGTCTCACTATTTCATCAGCCTGTCTCAGTAGTTATGTGACTGAAGCAACTGTTTGGGTAAAAACCATTCTCTGAGCCCAGGTGCTTCTCATGTCTCTAAAGTCTTAAGGTTCAATGGTGGTTTCTTAATGGTATCAATCAAAAGCCAGGGTTACAGTGAGGCCAGCTATAACCAAAAGTAGCCAGCAGATAAGGTTCAGTTTTAGTATCATCTTTTTCTTCATAGTATTAGTTTACTAGAGCTTCCGTAACAACGTGCCAGAAACTGGGAGACTTAATGAACATTTATTCTCTCACAGTTCTGGAAGCTGGGAGTCTGAAATCAAGGTGTTGGCAGGGCCACACTCCCTCCAAAGGCTCCAGGGGAGGTCCTCCCTTGCCTCTTCTAATTTCTGGGGGCTCAGTTGTTCCCTGGCTTGCGGCAGCACTGCTCCAGTCACTCCTTGCACCATCATGTGCCCTTTACTCATGTCTCCACACACTCCTCCCCGTGTCTCTCTTCTCTTGTTGTAAGGACACCAGTCATTAAGGGCCCACTCTGCTACCTCAATAACTTAATTACATCTGTAAAGACCCTATTTCAAAATAAGGTCAATATTCACAGGTCTCAGGGGTTAGGTTTCTGTATATCTTTTCCTGGGAAACAACTCAGCCCGTAACAGTGCCCTCTCTTGTTCCAAGGGCTCTGCCTTCCTGCCAGACTAAGCACTGGGTTACTTCCAGCCTTCCTCCCAAATGTCTTCAGGGATTCCATACTAAGAATGCAGAAAACTCAAACAATGTTAAACAATGTTAATGTTCTGTGGGATCAGAGGATCATCTTTCTTCTCAAAGATGAAGAAAAAGCACCCATTCAGGCCTTCTCCCAGTCCCCTCCCCTGGGTCTTCTGCTTCCCCCTTGCCTTGGGTCCCTGGCTGGTTAGTTCAGCCTACTTTCGAAGCAGGTTTCCAGGAAAACTCAGCAGTGGCCACAGGACTGGAAAAGGTCAGTTTTCATTCCAATTCCAAAGAAAGGCAATGCCAAAGAATGCTCAAACTACCGCACAATTGCACTCATCTCACATGCTAGTAAAGTAATGCTCAAAATTCTCCAAGCCAGGCTTCAGCAATACATGAACTGTGAACTCCCTGATGTTCAAGCTGGTTTTAGAAAAGGCAGAGGAACCAGAGATCAAATTGCCAACATCCGCTAGATCATGGAAAAAGCAGAATTCCAGAAAAACATCTATTTCTGCTTTACTGACTATGCGGATCACAATCAACTGTGGAAAATTCTGAAAGAGATGGGAATACCAGACCACCTGACCTGCCTCTTGAGAAATCTGTATGCAGGTCAGGAAGCAACAGTTAGAACTGGACATGGAACAGACTGGTTCCAAATAGGAAAAGGAGTACGTCAAGGCTGTATATTGTCACCCTGCTTATTTAACTTATATGCAGAGTACATCATGAGAAACGCTGGACTGGAAGAAACACAAGCTGGAATCAAGATTGCCATCAATAACCTCAGATATGCAGATGACACCACCCTTATGGCAGAAAGTGAAGAGGAGCTAAAAAGCCTCTTGATGAAAGTGAAAGAGGACAGTGAAAAAGTTGGCTTAAAGCTCAACATTCAGAAAACGAGTATCATGGCAACTGGTCCCATCACTTCATGGGAAATAGATGGGGAAGCAGTAGCAGTGTCAGACTTCATTTTTTGGGGCTCCAAAATCACTGCAGATGGTGACTGCACCCATGAAATTAAAAGACGCTTACTCCTTGGAAGAAAAGTTATGGCCAACCTAGATAGCATATTCAAAAGCAGAGACATTACTTTGCCGACCAAGGTCCATCTAGTCAAGTCTATAGTTTTTCCTGTGGTCATGTATAGATGTGACAGTTGGACTGTGAAGAAGGCTGAGCACCGAAGAATTGATGCTTTTGAACTATGGTGTTGGAGAAGACTCTTGAGAGTCCCTTAGACTGCAAGGAGATCCAACCAGTCCATTCTAAAGGAGATCAGTCCTGGGATTTCTTTGGAAGGAATGATGCTAAAGCTGAAGCTCCAGTACTTTGGCCACCTCATACGAAGAGTTGACTCACTGGAAAAGACTGTGATGCTGGGAGGGACTGGGGGCAGGAGAAGGGGACGACCGAGGATGAGATGGCTGGATGGCATCATGGACTCGATGCATGTGAGTCTGAGTGAATTCCGTGAGATGGTGATGGACAGGGAGGCCTGGCGTGCTGTGATTCATAGGGTTGCAAAGAGTCGGACACGACTGAGCGACTGAACTGAACTGAAGAGAAACAAAAATATATCCACAGAAAGACTTGTATCTGAATATTGTTATTTATTCATAACAGCCCCAAATTAGAAACAATTCAACCCAAATTATCAATAGGTGAATAATGACATACAGTAACATAATAAATGACATAAGTGACATATTCCTACTATGAAATATTAAACAATAAATAAATGAACTATGGACACAGGCAACAACGTGGTTTTATTTCAAAATATGCAAAGTATAAAAGTACGTTCTGTTTTGACTCCATTTATATGAAACTCTAGGAAACACAGATCTAAATAGCTCAGTGATGGATGTGACCAGGGCATGTGGCCTGACTGGGAAGTGGCAAAGGCAACATTTTGGGGTAATGGCAATGCCCTCTATCTTGCCTTTGGTGGTGGTTATGTGGGTGAATAAATTCGCCAACATTTACCAAACGATATATTTAATATGTGTGCTCTTTGCTGTGTGAAATTTAGCCCTTAATAAAGTTGACTTAAAAAAATACCAATAGTGAAGTCTCTGCTCACTATTGTCTGCTCAAGCAACATTATCACAGACTTAGTTGCAATCTGTTTCAAATCACTTAATTTTCTAATCTGCAAAATGAGAACAATTCTGGTCTGTCCCTGTTTTGGGAAATATTATACAGTTGTTTCTCATTATTTGTGGATTCTGTGTTTTTCCAAAATCACCTAATAACTAAATTTTACTTCTGATTCCAAAAACAGTACCTGTGGTGTTTTTTTGTGGTCACTACGGACACGCACATGTGCAGACTAACAAGAAACTTGAGTTGCTCCTAGCTGAGGTCAAAGCAACATTTTTGCTAATTTCAGCTCTGATACTGTAAAAAGATGTCCTTTTCGTGCCATGTCTGTCACATTGTTGTGCTTTTTTGAGGTGCTTTTGATGTTGAAAATGGCTCCCAAGCGGAGTGCTGAAGTGCGATCTAGTGTTCCTGAAGGTAAGAAGGATGGGATGCATGGATCATCCAGAGAAAATGCATGTGCTGAGATCAGCTTCATTTGGTCAGGAGTCACAGGGCTGTCGACTGTGAGTTCCAAGTTAATGAATAGACAATATATATATTAAATAAGGTTTCTTTAAACAAACATATATAATATAAAGTTATTTATTGAGCCAGTGAAGAAAACGTGATTAGAGGCTCACGGAAACCTAACCTGTATTTCCTTTAGGAGCACTGACTGTGTATCTGCTAGCTCAGTTGGTAACTTTATGAAACAATTACTATGAATAATAAAAACCCACTGTATATATATTTCTAGTCTTTCTTTCCTTTCTCAGTGAAATGGCTTTGAGTTTTCACCACCTCAATTACCGCTGTCTGGCTTTTCTCCAAAACGCAAGTCAATTTTATTGGCTATGTGGTCTGACTGTGTAAGACATGGCAGGTCTCTTCTCCATTTGATCTGGAGAGTTCAGCTGTGGTAATATTTTTGGCTCTCTTTAATTTTCAAAACTTCCACAGCTTTTTCACAAACTACTGTCAAGCTATGCCCACTGATTTCTTCCACCTTTTGTACCTGTTATTTTCTTTAGATACTTGGTTCTTTCTTTCCTTAATACTAACAAATACAGAATTTCATTTTTGGAGCCCATCATCCTTCTTGTGAGTGGTGCTGTTTCCAAATCTCTCCCTGAGGCATCCGAAGTGTCTGCTTTACCTATAAGAGCAGAGGCTGAGATGGGCTGCTATCAGTGACAACTTGGGCAAACAGATTTACACTCCTGAATTTAAAAAATTAATGTTGTCAGACACATTTAGTCTCTTATAAACATCTAGCTTTACTTCTATCATCAACTTTTACACAAAAACTCAACTCATGCAATCACTCTCTGTCAACTTTCCTATACATAAATTTGTAATGTTTTTAAAAGTTGAAAACTGGAAAATTTAAAAAGCTGAAATCCAATGTTTTCAGTTCTCTTTGGAGACAATTCCATAATCCTCATTCAGAAGCTTCTTATTTGCTATTCTGGATCATTGTTACCTAAATTAGTTCAGTTTTCCTTCTGTTGTTCGGAAAGGGAAAGTAGTTTAACAAAACTCAAGAGAAAGATAATTTTCTTTAAAAAGCCACTTATTTCCTCTAAACAAAAAAAGGCACAGGGAGTTCTCTGTGGCCTACTGTTAGAGGATTCTGGGCTTTCATTGTTGTGGCGTGGATTCAATCCCTGATCAGAGCACTAAGATCTTGCAAACTGTGCAGCATGCCCAAAACAAACAAAATAAACCCTCCTCCCCAGAAAAGGCATTAAAAAAAAAATCTATTGTGAAGATCAGAATATTGTGATCAACCATGGAGGACATGACCATTTCTGTGTGCTTAGACCACCATGTGCTTACTCTCTTCTGATTATACAATAAGCCCTACACTGCTATTAATACACACTGGTAAAGAGGGTAGGAGGATTGAAGACTGGCCTTGTGATGAACCATACTTTTAATATAAATGAGTATGTGCCCTTCCGGCCCACCTACCCCTCTCATCCCTGAATATTCTAACAAAACACACACAAACAGCATCCCCTGGTGGAAGCGCCCCAAAATCTATAGTAAGTGAGAAGTAACTCAATTATATTTTTAATTATTCAAAATTTAAAAGTCAAATTTAAAAACAGGGGCATCTACATTCAGCTCATCCATCCATCTTTATAAGAATGCTACTGCACAACATATACAGAATTGAATCTGAACTCTCAACACCCTTGGTTCAAACAAGAACATGTTTCTTATACAGGGAGCGGTCTTCAAAGAGCAACCTGCAGCTCAGTGTCCAGGTGGCTGCTCAGGTGTGACCTACTTCAGACCCATAGCTGTTTTAAGTTTATGGGACAAACACAACTACTTGAAATGAGCCATCAAAAATATAAGATTTTCACGTGCTTTTGGTTATTTTTGAGATTTAAACATTTTTTCTGCTTAGAAAACAAAACAAAAAAATACATTCCTCCTGGAAAGTGAAATACTCCTAAAAGTGTGTGACCTTAAGTGGAACACAAGCCTCAGACACAGAAACTTCTACATACAGAGCAGACTTTGATGGAATCTAAGGCATGTGAAATTTATTCCTGGCTCTTGAAAACCTGAACCAACTATCTCCCACAACCATGTCCTTTTAAGAGTTATGTTCCTACTATAATACCATCCTGGGAGAAATATGTATTATTTCTAGCTAGAGTTTAAATCTCAAAATAATAATCCTACCAACTGACTCAATTGTTAGGTGGCATTCACTTGGGTCAAATGGTGTTTGCAAACTCAGGTTGCCCAAGCAGAGAACTCTTCTAAATGAAGTAGCCTGCATGTCTGACCTATCAGTTCAGGTCAGTGGCTCAGTTGAGTCTGACCCTTTGTGACCCCATGGACCGCAGCATGCCAGGATTCCCTGTCCATCACCAACTTCCAGAGCCTACTCAAACTCATGTCCATCGCGTCAGTGATGCCACCCAACCATCTCATCCTCTGTCGTCCCCTTCTCCTCCCGCCTTCAATCTTTCCCAGCATCAGGGTCTTTTCAAATGAGTTGGTTCTTCGCATCAGGTGGCCAAAGTATTGGAGTTTCAGCTTCAGCATCAGTCCTTCCAATGAATACTCAGGACTGATTTCCTTTAGGATAGACTGGTTGGATCTCTTTGTTGTCCAAGGGACTCTCAAGAGTCTTCTCCAACACCATAGTTCAACAGCATCAATTCTTTGGCACTCAGCTTTCTTTATAGTCCAACTCTCACATCTGTACGTGACTATTGGAAAAACCATAGCCTTGACTAGATGGACCTTTGTAATGTCTCTACTTTTTAATACACTGTCTAGGTTGGTCATAGCTTTTCTTCCAAGGAGCAAGCATCTTTTAATTTCATGGGTGCAGTCACCATCTGCAGTGATTTTGGAGCCCCAAAAAATAAAGTCTGACACTGTTTCCCCATCTATTTCCCATGAAGTGATGGGACTGGATGCCATGATCTTAGTTTTCTGAATGTTGAGTTTTAAGCCAATTTTTTCACTCTCCCCTTTCACTTTCATCAAGAGGCTCTTTAGTTCTTCTTCACATTCTGCCACAAGGGCGGTATCATATGTGTATCTGAGGTTATTGATATTTCTCTCGGCAATCTTGATTCCAGCTTGTGCTTCATCCAGCCCAGCATTTTGCATGATGTACTCCACATGTAAGTTAAATAAGCAGGGTAACAATATACAGCCTTGACTTACTCCTTTCCCTATTTGGAACCAGTCTGTTGCTCCATATCCTGTTCTGACTGTTGCTTCTTAACCTGCATACAGATTTCTCAGGAGGCAGGTCAGGTGGCCTGGTATTCCCATCTCTTTAATTCCCCACAGTTTCCTGTGATCCACACAAAGGGTTTGGCATAGTCAATAAAGCAAATGTAGATATTTTTCTGGAACTCTCTTTCTTTTTCAATGATCCAGCAGATGTCGGCAATTTGATTTCTGGTTCCTCTGCCTTTTCTAAATCCACCTTGAACATCTGGAAGTTCATGGTTCATGTACTGCTGAAGCCTGGCCTCAGAATTTTGAGCATTACTTTGCTAGCATGTGAGATGAGTGCAATTGTGCGGTAGTTTGAGCATTACTTTGGAACTGCCTATCTTTGGGAATGGAACAAAAACTGACCTTCTCTAGTTCTGTGGCCACTGCTGAGTTTTCCAGATTTGTTGGCATATTGAGTGCAGCACTTTTACAGCACTGAACAATTCAGAAAACATTTATTAAGTTCCTTGTATTCACAATTTTTAAACTCTCCATCCACCCAACATTCACTGAACACCAGTAGTATAGCACTGGGCTTGGCACCTGGAAATTGAACCACACTAGCAGCTTGTATATTTGTGGATAAATATATGATATTTATGTCATATACTGTGGATAAACAAACCCACTACAGTAAGTTTTCTGCAACAGCAACGCTCAAAATACAGCAACAGACTGGAGAAAGGAGCAGTAACTGCCCCCAGGGATAATGGATGGGTCTCACAGAGAAGAAAAACTGGAGTTGCTTGTTTTTACCTTTCATCATGATATCTTACAACATATATGACAATACAGACACAAGCACCAGTCTCCATGTACCCATGACCTGGCTTAAATAATTAGGAACTCGGCCCCTTTCGGTTCACTGAAACCCCCACGTGCTGCCACCCCACCCTTTGTTTTGCTCTGAAAGCCAATCCTCAACATTTTTATCTGTGTTTGAAGACTGACCTGGAAAGGATCTTCGATGAGTAACACCTCCTCATCTATTTTTCTGCTTGCGACCCTGCCAGAGTCATACACCCTAATTCTTGCTGGTGACACCAAAACCTGGGCTGGTTCAGAAAAAAACCTAAGACGTTATGGGCACCTCTGAGTTGGGTGCAGGACAAGATGGAGCTGATTCAATGAGAACCCATCCTGCCTTATCTGGAATGCTGACTGCATTTTTCTAGCCCTTGGTGCTCTTAAAACTGCTATTTCTTTAGAAGCTTACTAAGCACCTAATGTTTGTATACAATGTGGTTACAGTCCACACTGGACTTCCCTCAGAGCTCAGTTGGTAAAGAATCCAGTTTGATTCCTAGGTCGCAAAGATCTGCTGGAGAAGGGATAGGCTACCCACTCCAGTATTCTTGGGCTTCCCTTGTGGCTCAGCTGGTAAAGAATCTGCCTGCAACATGGGAGACCTGGGTTTGATCCTTAAGTTGGTAAGATTCCCTGGAGAAGGGAAACGCTACCCACTCCAGTATTCTGGTCTGGAGAATTCCATGGACTGTATAGTCCATGGGGGTCACAAAGAGTCAGACATGACTGAGTGACTTTCACTTTACTTCACAGTCCACATTCCCATGAGCCCACTGCAACCTCAGACTGTATGGGTGTTGTCCTGGCGGCTGAGCTGCCCCAAAGTTGGGTCCTGTCACCACCTTGATCTTCCCTGGGTGGAGAGCCTGGTGCATCTGAATGTCTGGGCTATCTACCTCCCATCCCTTCAGAGTTTTCTCTCAACATCCATGCAGTTAGTTACCTAACCCAGAGCATGACCCTGGACTCCCTCTCCAGCACAATATGTCTGTTCCTTTGAGGTCATCCACCACTGTCCACCTCCACCATCATCCTTCTGTCCAGGCGCCCACAACTTCTCAGGCCTCTGTGCTCTTACCTGGGAAGCTCCATTTCTCTCACTGATGACAAAAGTCACACCTACTGTGCTCCTGCACACATACACCATCTCCTAAGAGTCCATGCCACCAAGACATCATTACCCTCATTTTGCTGATGGGGAAACTGAGGACAGGCACCTCAGCCACAGTCCCAGAACCAGTGAGCAGAAGGGCCCAACTTGAGTGTAACCACACGTCTCAGTGATCCCGGATCTAAAATTATTAGTGTGTCTAATAAACAACATCTGTAAATCGGAAACTCCACAGGATTCTCCTTGTGAGATGTTTCTGTTTTACAATTGGGTATCATGGTTTCTCTAGTTTTACAGTTGTTTTGGTTAGAGGTTTCAGTTTCTTTAAGCCATATGTAAACAGAACCATATTTTTAAATGATGAAATTTTAGGTATTTCTATTACAGAGCTCCACAATAATGTAAGGGCACAAAGAACCATATAGATATGAACTGAAATGCAACATGGGTCAGTGACTTGATTTCCAAGAACAAAAAATGGAGGTAACAGCAGAATCAACAGAAGGAAGTTGGGTTTTAATATTAATATAGTGAGACTATATCAAGGGTGATGGTCTTAATTTTCTAAATGGCAAGATGTTATATTAACTTTAGAGTTTTGAGTGCACATTTCAAGATCATTTAGTCCAACCTTCCTCATTTTACTGATGAGGAAACTGAACCACAGAAGTTAGGCAGGTTACCTGAGCTAAATTCATTCTTTTGTCTCTGGCTGTCCACATAACAGAACCTTACTGTGATTAAGAAGCAATATCATATACTCTATAACCCAAGAGACAGAGAAACACAACTCTTTATCTACCTTTTGGTATCTCGATTTTCCTCTTAAAGGTCATGTTAAATTTGATGTTAAACCAATGCAAAGTTGTAGGCTTAACAGTATTCGACTGTGTCAATCAGGAACATGGGCAATTCAGAGCCAAAACTTTGCTTTTCCAGAACCACAAGGGGAAATGTATGCTGTGGGTACCTGTTTGAAGTCAGGGCTATTTAAGGCTATTCAGAAATTTGGCATGTTCTTCTCCTCTTGGTAACAAGGTTTCTCCTCCTATCTTTGGACCTGTCTTTTCCTAGAAAAACAGAAACAGTTTAATAAGAAATGGGTTAACAGTATTTGCATGGGTCACTAAAATCTATCACCTTACAGATGACATACCTTTAACATTCCGTCCCGTTCCCATTTGAAGAGGCCACAATTACTGAAATAGAAAAGATGGGATTGACTCAGTGATGAGGTTACAGGTCCACATACATGAAGATAATAGTGCTCCCTGCACTTTGGGGGAGATTCGCCTCATTTAAGCAGAAGCTCACTAAGGTGAGATTCATATTCCAGTTTACATTCTACTGCTACTGAAAATACACACGTCAGTGATCTGAGCAACTGTTTTGAAGTGTGTCAAAAGCCAGGTACTTCAGAAAAGGAATTTCAAATGGTAGGGCTGCATAGGGCTATACACTCTACAGGCGAGGAGAGTGAGCTTGGTTTCCAGTGAAGGTCACTGGGATGACCCTCAGATTGAAAAAGCCAGCCTACAGTGACAAGAAGCCCATGGCTTGTTCCGTTCTCCTTTTTTGGAACTCAACGGTTGTGGTAAGAGAGGATTACTTTTCCTTCAGGTTTAAACAATGCTTCCCCGTTTTCAGTAGTGAGAACAGGGAAGACAGTAACTTTTCCACTGAAAGGTCACTGTTAAGTTTGAGACCAAAGCAACACAACAGGAAGAAAATCTTTTCCTGGTCCAGAGATTTTTTACTCTCTTTAGTCAAAGGGCCTAGAGACTCATTCTCATTGTTTAACATGGTAGTTGCGTCCAACCCTGAGAAGGCAGGGGGATACTATGGGGAAAGCTTATTTTCTAGCAATGTTACACTGGGGAGAGAGAAACAAATGAAATACAGTAAAGTCATGGGACTGTGGCTTCCAGGAGCCTTGGATCTGAGAGGGTCTTGGGCATAGGGCCAACCCATCAGGTTCATCCTTTCTCCCCATCTTCCTCAGACCCTACTCTGAGCATAAGCTGCAAAGGACTTAGCCCGGAGCCTCTCCATCACCTTCCCCAGCTACAGACCTGTTTAATATCTACTGAGAGAACTTTCACAGCCTACTACCAGATCAATGATGATATTACACACAACTCACTGTCAGACAATTATAACACATGGGCCAACTCCAGCCTACCATAAAACACAGCCATGTCTATTTGAGTATCACCTATGACTGGCACAGCATGTTTGAGTAGTGGTGAAACAGGGCTGGCAAAGCCTAATATATTTACCACTTGGCCTTTTACAGAAAAAGTTTGCCCATTTCTGCTCTAGATCAAGAATTGACAAGAAAGAGACCAGAGAAAGCACAAGTTCTTAACAAAGTAACAGTGCCACCTGGGGGCCGAAAAGCATCATATTCTTTCATTTGAGTTGCACTTACTGCTTATCCTTAATGATCACATTTCTCTGATACTCTGTTGTTTTACACAAGCTCTTGCTGTTACAATATTTTGGAGAGAAGTCAAGTATCAATATATGAATAGGTACTTTAAACAATTCTAATCTCAATTGTTAAAAAAAATGCACAAACCAGCTCTGACAAGGGGATGAACCAGCACGGGCTTTGGGTTCCTCCACCCCCACCCTCATTCCAAATCAGCCGTGGAGAAACTTGACATGAGAGCGAAGTCTGGGCTCCAGGAAATAAACAACAACCCAAATGAAATAAGTGAACAACAACAAAAAGTAGTGAGGAAATGCTGGTGAAACATTCTCGGGAAGACTAAAAGCGATAGCAAAATTGCTTCAAGTTCCAAAGACTCAACATCATACAACCTACCACCCAAGCTCCATTTAGTCAACAAACATTTCTGATGACCTGGTGTCAGGCACTATATTTAGTACTGGGGGTACAGTCGTGAAAGGGGGAGGATCCCTTCCCTCCAGGAGCAGTTGGGGATACCCAGGAGCTGTAAGGAGGCACAGAACAAGGCTGACCCTCTCGGGGTCAAGGACCCTCTGAAGTTTCTAGGAAACAGCATCACCCAGGAATTGCAAAAAGGTTCAGGAGGCCTATGGGACCAAGAACCCCAGGAATTCTCATACCTGCAGTGCTTCTGGGGGAGTCTGTCAAGGGAGATAGTTCTGTTTCCACAGGGACACTTGAAAAACCTCTTCACACCATCATGCCAGTGGTAGTCATGCTGCTCGCTGACGCAGGTCTCCAGAGGCTTGAAGTGGGTGTAGGCACACTGCACAGAACCAGAGCAAAGATCTGGTCAAGAGCTCTGAAGGAGAGAGGAGCCAGCTGCCATGCGGCCTGTTCCTCAGAACTTCTGTTCTCTTGTCACTACCAGGCAGTGACTAGTGGAGTTACCGTCTTTCAGGTGCAGTGTTCCCTGTGATTTCTTGACTTTTCCCCTATTAATACCATTTTTTCTCATGTTTGCCCCAACTTCAGGTGTAAAGTTCACAGTAATCTTCTGTGACATCAAGACAATAGCTAAGGAGAAGGAAGGACTGAAAATTTTTAAGTAGCTTCAGTTGGTCTACCTTATATTCACTCTAGTCCCTGATTACAAGACTACAGGTTATAGGCATGGGGCCTATTTAGGAAGGATGATGAGCTGCTTTTTCACTTTCTCTTACAAGGCCTCTGAAGAGGATTATAAGCTTATTATTACTCCTATTTCATAAGCAGTAAAACCAAGAAAGATCTTAAGTAATTTTGATCCTAAAAAGGACTGGACAGAACAAGAAATGGTAGGAGCGGGTTGAAACAGAGTCAGGACAGTGCTATGTAATTTCTGGTAATCACACTGAGTCTAGATGAACAACTTTTGGCCTTGGCAGCCTCAAAGAGGGCAGAGTACAGTGGTATGCCAATTGTGTTAGGCAAAATAATCCTCTCATGATATGTACACCCTATTCCCTGGAACTCACAAGTATGTTATGTTATTGGCAAAGGGGAACTCAGGTTGCAGATGGAATGAAGGTTGCTAATCAATTGATTTTAAGATTGGGAAATTATTCTGGATTGTCCAGGTGGGCCCAAAGGATTCACAAGAATCCTCAAGAGTGGGAGAGAGGAAAGGAGGTTGGAGCCATGCGCTGAGAGGACCCCACCTCCCACTGTTGCTTTTGATGATGGAGGAAGGGGCTAGGAGTCAAGGTATGAAGGCAAGCTCTAGAAGCTGGAAAAGGCTAGGACACGGATTCTCCCCTAGAGTTCTAGAAAGGAACGTACCCTACTGACACCTGGATTTCACCCCAGCAAAACCCACGTAAAATTCTGACCTATAGAACTGTGAGATAATATATCTGTGCTGTTCTGAGCCCCCAGTTGGTGGTCACTTGTTAAGCAGCAACAGGAAAGGAATAATACACCAGCTCTGTCCTAATATGGCCATCTTGTCAGAGGAAAAGCTGTCCTCTAAGGTAAAGGCTTTACTGACTGCACTTTTTCAAAGGAGTAATTGGTTCAGTGCTGCCTCCGCCCCAAATATAAAGGAGAATCTAAGGTTTTAAAAATAAAGTCAAAGAAAGTTGTACTTGTAAGCTAAGCCTCTTCTTCCTCTTACACACGCTCACAATGCTGATTAGTCATGCAGGTGTATTCAAAAGGAATGGTAATGCCAGGAAACATGTACAGAAAGAACTTTTCCGGGGGACATATACGTTAGGCCCTGAGCAGAAGGGAATAAAAGTAGTTGATCACATCTGATGCCAAGTCAAATTTTTCAATTAAGGCCCCAGGGACTGGAAACTAAGGATTGAGGACATGTTAAAAATTGAGAAGGGTAGCTTCCCTGGTGGCTCAGTGTAAAGAATCTACCTGCAAGAGCTGGGTACAATCCCTGGGCCAGGAAGGTCCCACATGCCACAGAGACACTGAGTCCATGCGCCACAACGCCTGAGCCCGTGCTCTGGAGCCCACAAGCCGCAATGACTGGGTCCCATGCTCCCTAGAGCCTGTGTTCCGCAACAAAAGAAGCCACTGTAATGAGAAGCCAAACTGTAACTAGACAGCAGTGCTCCCAATGGCTGCAACTACAGAAGAGCCCACGCAGCAACGAAGACCCAGCACAGCCAAAAACAAACCAAAAAAACTTGAGGAGCAGAGAACACTGGGGTCCTGCCTAATTAAACGACCCTAAACCCAGGCAGGACTCCGGTCACAAAACATGGCCCCACACCCCGCCGAGTCTCCACACCCTGCAAGGTCACCGAGCCCACAGATAGGCCACAGGGAGAGCCATCTCCTGCACTCACCGTCTTGCATGTCACAACTCGACATTTTACTTCCCGGGTGTTTCTCATCTTTTCTTCCATTTGTTCTTTTTTCACCAGAGGCTCAAAATAGCGTTCCTGCAGCTCAGCCTCAGCCTGGAGTGACATGACACCCAGGAGACCTTGAACCAAATCTGATACAGACTCAGGCAGTTGTTTAATAATAATCAAAGCAGACCTGAAGAAACAAGCTAACTGTATGAACGTATGGTTCAGTGAACTGCAACCCAAAAGATGGTAAGTAGAAATAAGCCCTTAATGGACAAATAGAAGGCATGAAAGCATCTGGTGATGTGTAAGACACTAAACACAAACTTAAACTACTGACGTGATTAGCAGTGTCATGAGCTCAAGTGTGACCCAGAAGGGTAATGTTTCCGTTACCAATGTTCCAACACAGACTAGTTTATGGGAGGTACTGGATGCCTCCTCAGTGATGGTACCCCATCTGTTTGATTCTATTCCCCAGACCAAGCACTTGGAAGGAGCAATTCCTGCTTGTCTGGAACAATGTGTATGTATGAGGGCAGAGAGCTATTCATGACAGAATGTGGTCACAGTTCAAGTCAGCACAGCTGAACAAGGCATAAAGTGCCAGGGAACTTGGCTCTATAGTCTTTCAGGGTCTGCTTGAGCTTCTCTCCTAAATCTTGAGTCCAGTAGAAAAATATTTAATTGTCTCCTTAGTCCTTTATTAACCAAAAGAAAGGTAGATCATTTGGCATGCTGGCACTAAATAAGGGACATTTAAAAAATCTGCTGTAACACTTTTTCTGTTATCTCAGTGACCACTACCCCTACTACTGACAGGGACCACAAACACTACACGTTTTGCAGTGCATGGAACAGTATACATGAAAGGATTGTTCTGAATGTTCTACAGGGCATCCATGTTGATGGAAAACCTATTATAACTTTTGAACCTAATAGCTTTATTTATATACAACCCTATGACACTTGGAGAAGGCAATGGCATCCCACTCCAGTACTCTTGCCTGGAAAATCCCATGGATGGAGGAGCCTGGTAGGCTGCAGTCCATGGGGTCGCTAAGAGTCAGATGCAACTGAGCGACTTCACTTTCACTTTTCACTTTCATGCATTGGAGAAGGAAATGGCAACCCACTCCATTGTTCTTGCCTGGAGAATCCCAGGGACGGGGGGGGCTGGTGGGCTGCCGTCTATGGGGTCACACAGAGTCAGACACGACTGAAGTGACTTAGCAGTAGCAGCTACGACACTCGTGCATGGTTTTAATATACACTGACTGTTCCTAAAGTGCAACCGGACAAGTCCTATGGTTATGGAGGGACAACTGTGCTTTGATATCTTGTACAACACAGTAACTTGATATTTTTATACAATATTACGTTATTATAAAATATGGACTGAAACACTTTAATACCAAAGTCAATTTAAATAATGTTGAATGATACTCTTCAAAGTAGCAAAGGCAAAGCTAAAATCTATTAGCAATATTCCTGTTCTTCAAAATAAATTCAAACAAACCAACATACAACTAATGTTTCAGCTGAGGTTACAGGAACAAATTCTGAGTCCCATAACAGAGCACCAGAGTCAGAGGATAGCTCTGTTACCTGTGACCTTCTGGGCTCTTTCTTACCTCTTTTAAGATTCCTGTGTGCCTCGATTTTGCTTTTAGAATTGTCTGAAATTCCTCAGATTCCAGGTAGGCAAGTTGCTCTCTTCTTTTTTTCTTGGCAGGCTCCAATTCATCCTCAGCTAGAGCAGAATGAAAAAGTGTGAGCTGTCACAGAGGAACCGCAGAAAGTCAGTGTGTCTCACCAACTCAGCTTCCCCCAGCTCTGTGTTTCCCGCCATAAGGCCCTTCAAATTGAATTTACCTCCCCTGGTACCAACAAAGGGAGGCTCTTAGAAGAAGTGAACTGAGAAGTACAAACTAGAATGGAGGGAGGGGATGGCAGGTTTGATCACTAAATTAAAATCTCTTTTTCACCTTAAAATAAGGGCCAATTATGAAAAGAGGTAACAACAACAAAATTCCTATCTACAAATTAAGGTTAAAGTGACAATTGTCAGCTTCAGTTTTAAAAATTAAAATAGGGCCATTTAAAACAAGGTCTGCTCCTTTAAAGCAAAGTAAATCTTTATACTAATATATAGGTGCAAAGATACAATGAGTAATCTCAAGATTTTAAACTGTACATAATTTCATTTTAATTCAACGTGATTATAAAAAACAATCAGTTCCAGTTGCAGAAATTCTACTTAGGTCCTCTCCATAGAGGAAAAGTGGAAGAAAAAGAATGACTTTTGATGTCGAGGGCTTCCCTGATAGCTCAGTTGGTAAAGAATCTGCCTGCAAGGCGGGAGACCCCGATTCAATTCCTGGGTTGGAAGATCTGCTGAAGGAATAGGCTACCCACTCCAGTATTGGGCTTCCCTTGTGGCTCAGCTGGTAAAGAATCTGCCTGCAATGCGGGAGACCTGGGTTCAATCCCTGGATTGGGAAGATATCCTAAAGAAGGGAAAGGCTACCCACTCCAGTATTTTGGCCTTGAGAATTCCATGGCCTGTATAGTCCATGGGGGCGCAAAGAGTCAGACATGACTGAGCGACTTTCACTTTCAGTCTTTCAGCCTTCAGGCTGATTATGTTTTGGAACGTTTCCTCTGTAAGCAGCGTCTTTTCCCACTGGACAGCTTCCCATTTGGAGTACCTTGAGGAGAAAATGTGCTGTTCTTTTCTACACGTTCCTTCACTTCCAGGACATCCTGGGGTTCCTTTAGCTTCTTAATGCTATTTGGGTCTGTTTTTGTAAGAATCTGGCCTTTTGACTTTAATTTGGTTATAGCAGCTAACTAGGAAAACAGAAAAGAGAGGGAGATAAAAATCTAAATGATAAGATAGGCATCTGTAGCTCTGTATCCCTTTCCAATGAATTAACCAGCGAATTCTTGCAGTTCTCAAACATACATTAGCAAAATATATCTTCATTTTACTTGGCATTATTAACACAATCATTAAAACTTCAAAGAAGGGAAAACAGGTCTGTAAGTTAGCAAACCAAATCTCAGTTTGTTTCGAACAGAAAAAAGAATTCCAAGTCTGCCACTTACTAGTTTATAACCTGACTTAATTGTTCAGCTTCAGTTTCTACATTTGTAAAATGAAGATGACAACCATATCTTTTAGGGTTGTAGTTGTAAGAATAAAATAAGATAATGCAAGCCAAGCATGTACTTATACACAGTAAATAGCACGTATGCACAAATATCAGACACAGAATAATAGTAACACAGGTGTGTGATTGCTATTATTATTACTGAAGGTGTGGCTTTGCCTTGCAGCTAGCCTTTGCTCTTCATGTGATTCTAGCTGCTAACTAGCACAGAGAAGACAGGTTCAAGTTGGGGGCTCCGTGACTCAGGAAGAGGAGAGGTTCTGACCACCCCCAACTGCCACTTCAATCAGAGCAATTTAGCTTCTAGCTGTCTACAGACGGGGCTTCTACATAAGATTTCTTCCATGTTATCTCCTGCAGCCTGACAAGAAATAATGTAGAGACAGTGGCTAGTTTTCTTGGATTAAATTAATGGCACTGTTGATACCAATTATCATTTAAAATTCCTTTGACTCTAATTATCATGATCAATAAATAGGTATGAGGTAACTGTCTTTCTGGTTACGGGTATATTAAGTTTGAAGCACCAGCTATGTCTCACAGAATACAAGTCCAAGTGGTGAAGAAAACAGATGCCAGTTACCTTTTTGGCTTCTGCTAAGGCACTCAGTTTTGGTCTTGGTGGTGGTGACTCATCAAAAAAGAGGACATCATCTCCTTCTGAGATGCCTCTTCCAAGTTTGGGCATCTGCGTGGCTGGGGTTCCTTTCATCTTGGGGAATTCAGCCCCCATTGGTGGAGATTGACAAGGGGGCTGCTGAGAAGAGGATGGCACAGCTGGGCTCTTGATTTCACTGGAGCTTTGCAGAAAGCTTTATAAAGAAAAAGGCAGTCACAAACTACGCACACAAGCACAAAACACACAGACTGGGAGACCACAGACAGGCCACCAGCTGATAAGTAGTCGTCAGTAAAATAATTTTCCATCCTTGGTTATTCAGATTAGCGCATAGTAAAAACAAAACTAACCTCAATAATTCTTCAGTTAACTGACTTTTCACTGAATAAATGCTAATTGTTTCACCAATTTAGAACTGATTATCAACTGGCTTTCTAGTGGGGTCGGTATATGGAGCATCTTCAGCCCTGAAAGTGAGCTGTGCCCTCTGGTTAGCTGAGATGCTTCAGGAACTCACTGAATCTGTGTATTTTGTTTATTCTACTAGGATGAGGTAACACGCACAATACATTTGGAAATCATAAAAGAAGGGTGCTATTAATATAATTCACACTGATTATATATGGGCTTTTAAAAAAATTTTATGATATTTTATTTTTCTAGTACAGTAGTTTTACAACGTTGTGTTAATTTTTGTTGTATAAGATATCTCCTCTTCCTTGAATCTCCCCATCCCTTCATATGTGGCTTCAAGGGCCATGTAAAAATAACAAAGGTCAGAAATCATTTGTCCAAACCTCTCATTGTAGAGATGAAGAAACTGAGGCCCAAGACCCCACTGCCCATTAAGTGACAGGCTGAGGACTAGTACCAGGTAATCCTGAGCCAGTCTTCTTTTCACGACCATATTATCCTCACTCCTGTAAGTTCCAGGATGAGTCTGCAAACTGCCTACCAGATGCTGTCCAAAGATAAGTTATGTTTGGCCAGGAAAACTTTGAAAAACTTTAAACTGTAATGCCATTAAACTGACAGGTACTTTCCACTCCCCACAAGGTCCACATATGTCCATGTATATACATATACACTCATGTCATCTGTAGGCCCCTGACGAATACTTCTATAGATAGCCTACCAGGACCTCAAACTAATCCACCTGAGGCCAAATCTGTTCCCCTATTTTTCCAAAGCATCTGTTCTTGACTCGTAATAGCCTTTTACCCCCTATGGAACCACATACCCTGCAAGAGCCCAGGTCTGGGACAGCAATGGTTCAACACTGAAGTAGAACAGGTAGGTGTGAGTTTAAACTTGGCTCCAACATCTACTAGCTCTCTGGTCTTCAGTTACATTAGTCACAAAACAAGGATAACACTTCACAGATTATGATAAGGACCAGTGTGACACGTGTACAGTGTAAAGCATGGTGGCCAGTGTACACTGGGTACCTGCAGACCGTAGCTTTTACTACCATTTGAATAACTTGAGTTCAAGAATCTTTGATTCATTTACTTTCCATACCCATTTCCACTTGATTTTGTTTCTCAAATGACTATTCTCAGTGCCTCAATTTTATCACTGACCTGAACAAATGCAGAAGCCATGCACTGGCTCAGACTATAATTAAAAAACCTAACTGACAAAACTGAGAAACAGGTGGCAAACTGGCCACAGTCTACTTTCCTTTTTCACAAAACTGTCTTTGCATGTCATTACTTTCTCTTTTCTACAGTGACATTCATTACTACAGCCTGTAGTACCTGGTCTCAGGATTCACTAGCATCAGTCAGAAATACTTACCTTTAAATGCTTTATAACTTTAAAAGTTATGCTAAAATTATTTTTTAAAAACTTTCAAAGCTGAAAAGGTGGCCAATCACCTCAAATCCAAAGTTACATTTCTGAAATCTATTAGAACAGCCCCAGAATTCATGAGATGAGCAATCTAAACGGGGAATATTAAACCTGTGACTCCTACCGTTTCTGTATTTCTTCTGACTTCTTTTTCCGCATCTCTAACATATGCTGCTTCTGTTGCTTCAAGAGCGCTGATGCTGAGATAGACTTGAAAGCAGGTTTCGGGCTCCCCACGATCCCTAAAACATAAGCCACAGGCTGAGGAAGTTCTGAGAGGGGCAGGGTCTCAGGTGTGGACGCTAGAGCAGGTGCAGGCTGACTCTACCTGATGACTTGGCTTTGGCTAAATGATGTTTCAAGTTTCTGGCTCCAGATGTAGGCAAGTCCATCAATTCCCTGAATTCCTCAGAACAAGACAAGCTCTTCTGGGGTATTCCTGAAATATATATCAGGTTCAGAGGATTCAAAATTCAGTCTATTTTCTGTCATGTATCTTATTCCTTTTTAAACTCTGCTTTCATATTTTTTTCATTTGTAAAATGAAGTAGATGGAATATCAAGAGAAAAGAGAATCCTTAACCTCTAATATCAGACCAGTAGGACTATAAAGGTAAGACAAATATCTTACTTTGAAAAATGATTAAAATACCATTATCTGAGGGGTCATTTTACACACTATTTCTGGATTGTACACTACGGGAAAGGGTCCATGCTAGACTTTGACCGCTGTTATAAACAGAGCCCCAAGGACAGAGCAGAGGTGGCATTCTCTGACCTGTACCTGTTTTAGTGAAAGACAGAAGTTGACAATACTGATTCTAGTGCCAGACACTAAGAGTTAGACCCAGATACATCAAGACGTTTTAAAAACCTAAGACACCGCTAATATGTTATTGCGTAAGATGCTGCCAACGAAGCTTGGTTCTTTTACTTTAGGTGATGTCACTCAGTATAATTTAGAGTTAGGAACTAACTGTTTTCAATCCTGAAGCCTACAAATTTAAGATGAAGAAAGAAACAAAATTACCTAGTTTTTGTTGAGTTTCCTGAAGAATCAAGTCTGTGCCCTTAACCACCAGGTTAGTTAGAGTGGTTTGAATCTTCTTTTTAGGAGCAACAGCAGCTGCACTGAAAAGGAAAATGAAAACCACTGAAAGTCAATGCTCTGAGGTAAAGAAGGCAGAAAAGTAGTCGTTACAAAATGTCAATGTTTCTCAAAGCTCCTTTTAAGTAGACTGTAGTTAATACCATGGTCCTACCCCTAACTGGTGTGTGCATTATGTCACAGACCTAAGACAGGCAACCTACAAACTTGCTTGAAGGCCATTCTGGAAAAGTAAATTGGCAAAAGAAATCAAAATATGCCAACACTTTGATCAAGAGTAGGACTTATCAAGAAGTCTAGGATTTACATTAAGACCTATGCAAAAATTTAGGATATTAATGGAAGCTTTGTATTGTTCAAAGTTAGAAATACTATAAATGTTTATCCATAGGGAATTATTTAAATTATCAGAGCCATGTGAAAGAATACTGTAGCCACTTAAAATAATGCCGTTAAGTGAATATTCCACAAAGAAAAATTCATTATTTTTATGGGAAAGAAGAACATTGTAAATTATAGGCATACTGTGACCTCATTTTATACTCTTAAAAATTTATACTTATGGGAAATGTCCCCCCAAACCATATATACCAAAACTAACAGTTATCTAGATGGTGGGATTATAGATGGTTTTTATTGTCTTCTTTTGGCTAAACTGTACATGTTTAAAAAAATAATGTTATGTGCATTGCCTTTTGCAATTTGCTAAAATACAGACATTATTTTAAACCTTAAAAATGTTCTTGATATTACAAAATAGAGGTGAGAGTCCTCTAGCCCAATGTCTCTTGGATTGAGGACAAAATCTGTTTTATTCTTGGACCAACTATAGCTCGCTTGAGCCAAATCCCTGCCTCAAATGTATTTTATAGAGTCAGGTGACAGGCCATCAGTCACCTACTCAGGGACTCTAGGGAGAGGCTGAGATCCCCAGGAGCGCCAGCTTCAGCAGTATCCCCCTTCCCTGTGAGGTTTCTCTGCATATTCATTCACTAAATTCATTGTGGGTTCCCTAAGATCTACAACCTCACGCTCACAATGGAAATGATTTCAAGGATGTCAACACTATGATGAACACTTTCAGTGGCCAATCAGTCCTGACAAGTTGGACTATTCACATTAGAAGCCAAAGAGGAAGTGTGGGCTCCCTGTTAAAGATCAGGAGAGCCCGACTCAGTTTCTCCTCCTTCTAAGTGTGTTTTCTTCTCTCCCCAGGAATGAAGCAACCTTGTTTTGGGTCTCTTCTCCTCTGCTCCATTGTTTTAGGCAGCTTGTTATAAAAGATAAAACCTGCACAAACCTTCTAGGACTGGGACAAAAATGTACAACCACTGGGCTTACTTTTTGTTTTTTCCTTTTTGGCCACACAGCACAGCATGCAGAACTTCCCCCATCAGGGATGCAACGCACACCCTCTGCAATGGAAGCATGGGGTCCTAACCACTGAACCACCAGAGAAGTCCTGGGTTTACTCTTAAATGAAGACCCCAGCCCTCAAAGAAGCTCTGAGAATGTCTTACATTGAGGCTGCATATGAGGCTGAAGAAACGCCTCCGTAGTAAAAACCATCCTGACACAGCCGTTCTTTCAGGCTGATGCCTTTGCGAGCAAATTTCTTTGGAATGCGGCCTCCAGAGAAGGTGGACTGCAAGTCAGCTCGCCTGGCGCTAAGCCTCTTGTACTGGGCCTGGATGTGATACTGACAGTACTCACAGTCATTCTGTGAAGAGAAAGAGCAGCTGTATCAACATTAGGACAATAGGCCGGGGACAATGTTAATGGACGCAACTCCTTTACAACTCCTTTCTCCCAGCCTCACAGAGAGCTATTCTGTAGGCAAAACCCTCCCGCCTAACTTCTGAGATCATTCTCTATCCACAGCTAAGAAGCAACTTAGAAGTTCATCCTCTAGGTAAGGGGGTGGAGTTGGGGGTGATAAATTGGAAGATTGGGATTCATACACACACACTATTATATATAAAATACATAACTAATAAAGACCTGCTCTATAGTACAGGGGACTCTATTCAGTACTCTGTAATGGCCTATATGGGAAAGGAATCTAAGAAAGAGCAGGTGTAAGTATATACATAACTAATTCACTTTGTTGTATACCAGAAACTAACACAACACTATAAATCAACTATACTCAACAGAAATTAAGAGAAAAAATTTAAGGGGACTAAATTCTGAACACACTATTTGGGTACAAGAAAAAGTGGCACTTTTCAAACTGCCGTTGTCCTCTTTCTACAACGGAAATAAAGTCAGTTTCTAGGATGAAGCTTCAAAATGTTATGCCAAATGAAAGAAGTTAGACACAAAGGTCCCATGTTGTATGATTCCTTTTATGGCATATATCCACAGAGACAGAAAACAGATTATAGGTCATCAGGGAAATGGTTACTTAATTGCTAGGGGGTGTCTTTTAATGGGGGTGATGAAAAGATTTTGAAACCTGGAGCTGGTGGTTGGACAATAAAGTGAATACACTAAATATTACTGACGTAAATGGTTAACTATACACAATGTGAATTTTACCTCAACAGAAGTTAAAAAACAAAACAAAATCAATTTCCTTTCTGTTTCTCTGGTTGACTCTCAGACAAATGCTACCCTTATAGTGAAAGGCACAAAGAGAAACTATTAAGTATTGTTGAACTAGGTGAAACTTAAAGAGATGCTGACAATGGAGGTTTAATGGTCCAGCTCTTGTGATCTGACAGGTATACTTCCCCTGAGACCTCTTTCTAACTGTCTCCTTCTTCCCTGTTTCCTGCTCACTAGTTCATCTGTTAGACAGCAATGAGTGAAATAAAAAGAGATGAAACCAGAACCTATTATCCAATCTTTTCAAAGAGCTCTAAGAAGTACCACTTCACATCTACTTGGATGGTTGTAATCAAAGACAGACAGTAACAAAGTGTCAGAGAAACTAGAACCCTCACATACTGCTAGGGAGATTGTAAAAGCCATCTGGGGGAACCAGTTTGGTGGTTCCTCAAAAACCTGAATATAAATCCAGCAATTCCACTCCAGGTATATAGTTGAGGCAACTGAAATGGACATCTACATAAAAACCTGTATATGCTTGTTGACAGCAGCATTATCCATAACAGTCAGATATGAAAACCACCTAAGTATCTATCAACCAATGGATAAACTGAGTGTAGTCTATCCACACAATGGAGTATCATTCAAATACCAAAAGGAATCAAGTGCTTGTAGCATGAGCATAGCACAGATGAATTTTAAAAACATTATTCTAAGTCCAAAGAAGCTAGATACAAAAGGCTGTTCATTATACAATTCCACTGTATGAAATGTCTAGAATAGGCAAATCTATAGACAGAAAGTAGATGAGTAGTTGCCAGGACTAGAGGAGAAGGGGGATAGAGAATTACTGTTAGTGGGTATGGGTTTTTAGAAGGGGACTGAAAATGTTCTGAAATTACCTGGTGGAGATGATTGCACAACCCTGTGAATACATTAAAATCACTAGATTGTGCACTTCACAACTGAATGGTCTGGTACATGCATTCTATCTCAGTACAATGTTACTTTTCAAAAAAGAGAGTTCTACTAAAAGGGAGAATACAGTTATGTACTGGCTAAAATAAGGTTGCAGTGTATTTCATCATTAGTGTTTGATCTTCAACATTAGAAAGAATTGAGGGCAAATTAAAATTCCATCTTTCTTAAAGTTCCCAATCAGCTGGTAATAAAAGATCAGTTTCCTAAGAAGTTAAATCCTTCCCCTGCCCTCAGCTTTTTAAACTGGCATTATTAACCACATATTTTACTTTCTCTCTTTGATTCTTCCTATTATGTAGGAAACTCAGTTCCAAATAGGTCATTACAGGTCAAGTGCCTAAAATTTATTCTTATTAATTTCTTTCTTTAGCAAAAACCACCCCAACAAAGCTTAAACCTACCAAATTCACAATCTGTGTACATGGTTCTCCATTCTTTTTCTTTGCTTTACAGGTTCCCAGGTCAAGAGCTTCCCCCATAATTAAGATCTTTTGAGGATGATCAATAGATAAGCATATCTGTAGAAAAAGAGGTAGTGGGAATTAAAAGCAAACAAAGGTATGGCCCCCCCACCAGCAAGAATGGATATAATAACGGTTGGCATGAGTTAGGCTTTTTGTCCTTCTCATCAGTGCCCTGGGATTTGAAGCCAGTGCTCTGTAAAACAGCTGTAGAAATGGGAAAGAAGACATTTAGTTCTCTGTTCTCTCCTGCGTCTTTACTATCAGAATCCTAACGCTCAGCCTTAAGTGATGGAGCAGGTTCCCAGTTTTCCCAGCACTCTTTGCAGCTAGTGATTGTCATGTGACTCCACTCTGGCCAATGAGACCGAAGTAGTAGTTTGCAGGGAAGGTAGCCAAGAAAGCTGCTTTTCTATAAAAGCAGGGAAGAGGCTGGCTGACTTCCTGGCTTCAGTGGAGATATGATGGCTAGAGTTTCAAGCCATCTTGTGACCAAGAGGGAAATCTGAGAGACTCATGGACACCAGCCCTGGTGTTAGGGCATTATTACACTGCCTATGCCTGGATTTTTTATTATCCAAGAAAAACAAAAACTTCAGTGTCTACCATTACAAAGAACTGTCGTGAAGCTTTTGTTACTTGTGGCCAAACACCTTCCAAACCAATAAATGAAGATTTGTTGGTATTCTCTCCTGAAAGCAATGAATGCAACAACTTTGTCTCTTACTCCTCCTGATACAATGTGTCTATAACAGAAGCAGTAGCCTCTTGTTGACATCTGTGGAGAAACTGTTAAGTGTTCACACTGTACCTAGGTTTGCAGTTTACTAGAGAATCAGTAGGTAGTAACCCAAATTCTAATGCTGCTTAAGACTGTGAAAAGTCACTTTAAAAACGAAAATTCGTAAAGTTGCAGGTATGATTGTACTAACAAATGGAACAAACCCTCCTCAACTATAAACCCTTCCTTCCTGATGCTATGAAGGATATTCATAGGAGATGGAAGGGAACCTGAGCCCAAGAACTGAAAAATAAATTCCAGAAAGCTTGGAACGAATTTGAAAAAATATCATGAAATAAGCTGTCATAAAATACTCTAGCGTAGTCTGAAATTCAGAATACTGACAGGTAAGAAATGAATGACAAACAAAAAGCCAGTAAAATGGAATCAAAATAATACAAAAGCTTGACTTATTACCTGGAGGTAGACCAGCATAAAGGTTTTTGATAGAACTCAGCTAAGCTATAAAGACCACACACACACAAAAAAAAACCAATGGAAACAGAGTCTTACCTCCTCTGAACCATCCTTGGGCTTCATGGGGTTTGCATTGAGCAGCCCTATGACAGAACCCTGCTCAGTCTTCCAGAGTTCTTTGTGAACCTCTCCAAACAAGAACAGTGATACACATCGCGTCAAGTCACGAAGATCATTTAGTCGCCAGATGCTAAATGTTTTCCCCTGGAGCAAATCATTTATGCTTATCTTTAATAAATCTTGAACAATGGGTTACAATGTCTTCATTTACAGTCCAAGTGTTCTACTGTGGAAGATATCTAAGCATGACCTAGTCTGAATAGGTTATCATCAGAATGTCTGTTAATTGTAAGTTAATCCTTTCTCAAGGCTTTGGTATGCCTCTTCTCATTTTAGAAATGAAGGCAAAGAAAGGCAAGCCTCAGAAAGAAATGGCTTTCTTGTTAACTTTGTTTCTTCAAACTTGTTATTAGCAGACACAAACTAGTATATAAAATATTTAGACAATAAAGACTAGTACTGTAAAGCACAGGGAACTATATTCAATATCCTGTAATAAACCATAGTGGAAAAGAACATGAAACAAATCTACATATGTATAACCATCACTTTGCTGTACACCTAAAACACAACATCATAAATCAACTATATTCCAATAAAAAATTTACTGATATATATTTAAAAATATTATTTATCAGTTATTTTAATATTAATAAGGAAGTTTCAGTTCAATGCTTCTAAATCTTTCCTTAGTTTAGAAGAAAAACAGCATCATTTAAAGAAAACTGGTTGTATTTAACTCTAAAACTTTGGAAATACTATGACATATCAAGAAACTCAAAATGCTAGCCACACATAATATGAACAACTTCCATGTTTATAGATTTTTTAAAAAAGCAATTCACACAATACTGAATCAAGTTATTTCACTGAGGCAGCCCAGAGTGGGTATGGCTACAGGTTATAGTGAATTATTGCCTAAACTCCAGTATGATAATTATTCTTCCAAGGATTTATACAATGCCATTCTTAGAGAAGTTCAAATAAATTTCACACCTATTATTTCAATGTCATTATAGCCAGTGGTGATGCAATTATGAACTTCATCAAATGAAAACCAGACTTGTTCACATTTACTGAGACAGACCAGATATAGAGCAGGACTCAGAATCTGAAACTCAACCCCTGGTGTCAGATTCATAAAAAAATTTAAGGTTGGCCAAGATCAAAACTGGAGAATGAAATTAGTTTTGAACAAGATAATATGCAGTATTTTAGAGACAGCCTTTCAGGTAATCAAAAGACAATTCCTTCATTTTACAGATAAGGAAATGGAGGTCCTTAAAGAGTTAAGGGCCACCTAATGCCACAAGGCTCCTGATAAATGGAGAATGAGGCTTAGAATCCAGCTTTTCTGACTTGGCCACAGAATAATTTTTGTTATTCCTCAGTCAACTGTGATTTTAAAACTTATCAGACCTCTTGTAATATTTGTCAAATGAAATGTACCATCCTGTACTGGCCCAGGTCAGCAATATCAGGACTTCGGTGACTGACATCTTACATCTAATAAGGCTCTTCAAATGGTCTTTGAGGACGTGCTCCCCTTCCACAAGGGGGATTATTCAGAGTCGTAGGGCATCCACAGGCATCACCAAACAACAAGTAAAATGAATAAGAATGATGTGGACAATAAAAAGCATAAGAAACTTGTCTAATCAGACCTTCTTTAAGTAGGGCCTTCCTTACAGATCTCCCCCTCTGGTACCAACCAGGTGATGGTGTGGCAATTTGAGAACTTACTAGCAATGACTACAAAATGAAACACTGATGGGCTCTGGGTAACAAATCAAGAACATGAGTCTCCACTGTCAATCTGTGATGAAACAGCTGATTAATAAAATAGCTTACACTGTTAGAACTCTGTGGAGTGATTTTCTTCAATATAACTCCAAACGTCACCCAGTCTATTTCTTCCAGCTTCTCATTTGCCATCTTTTCCTTGAGCTGAGACAGTCTGATAAGTTTTCGGCCGATCATTTTCTTGTTCATTTCTGTGGAGGATACTCGAGGCTTTCTGGGTCAAGACACCAGCAATTGGTAGATTATTACTCTAAGAGATAACCTGGCACTGTAGCAAATTAGTTAGAAGAGATATTATGGACAGAAATCTCTAAAGCACCTATTCTCAGGGAGGCTTAGTACAAGGCACATATTTTTTCAGCAGGTAAAACTTCCCCGGTTGTTCAGTGGTTAAGACTTTGTTCTTCCACTGCAGCAGGCACAAGTTCTACCCTTTTGGGGAACTAACATCCCCATGCTATACAGCATGGCCTCCTCCCCAAAAGGAGACAATTTTAAAGACCAGGTTCGCTTTTCCACGGATATAGAACTGGGACTTATGTACAAAGTAAAGACCACAAATTACTTAAGTTCTTATGAATTCTAATATAATATTCTTTTAAAAATAATCTCTTGCTTTTAATACAAAATCATGAATTGCTTAGGTAAATTAAGATATTTCAATTCCATCAATTCTGTGAGAATGTCATAAGCTCTACTATTTCTAATTAGATTTTTTAAAAGCCAACCTTTTCACATAATAAAAAAAACTGACTCGAGCTTCAATTAATATATTCTTGTTTCTAATGACTGGTTAAAACTCATAAAATTTGCAAATTGTTTTTCTCTAGTTGAATATTAAAATTTGTTCCATGTTGGATCATAGGACGAGAGAAAGCAGTCAGGAGAAAACAAGCTTTTTGACTCTTTCACAAGTTTTCTAGACTAGAAACTCCAAGGGCTAACTCAACAATAAAGAATATTCGGGAGGGAAACACTGACATAAATGGAGAAATCCTTTCCTTATTTGATTTCTGAGTTAACAGGTTACTACGAAGCTACGATCCTACAGAGCATCTTCAGGTTCTGAGGTTCAGTAGAGCAATCATGAGAAAGATTCAAACAACTCTGCAACCCCCTAAATTTGTAGGCCCTACAGAAGCTTTGGCTGACTAGTTTCAACTTCGTCTACTTCCATTCAGTTCAAATGTATAGCAAGACTCACATAAGCAACATCTTTATTATCTCTAGGGTGTTTCCACTGGGAAAGGCAGTATTATCTCAGGAGGGCCACATTTACCTTGAAAAAGAAGCCTGAAGTTCCCTCAGTGAGTTTTTACTATATTCCATTCCTCGGACTCTGTCTCAAATGTAATTAAAATATTGATCCCCCACCCCCAATTTTGAAAAGTATGGAGTTATTACAATAAAGTTCTACTGCATGTCAACAGTCACTTGTTCTCCCCAATAACATATAATTTAAAAGCTTAGCAGTTTTAGTTTAGGTTGACAAGGTTCAGGTGTTCTACAGGGGTTGCACTTGGCTGCTCAGTACTAAAGGCAATCTGGTTTCAGAGTAAGGATGTCATCTCTGCCCAGGGCTTCAAGAGCAGTAATAACAGAGGTGCAAAGCAGTAGACACAGAAGACTTAGAAGTCCAGGTTTTCCCCTGAACTGATCCTGGGATGCATTTCTATTTTTTTCAAATTGGAGGACAATTGTTTTTTCACAATGTTGTGTTAGTTTCTGCTGTACAATGTGAATCAGCTGTACGTGTATATACATCTTCTCTCCCTTGAGCCTCTCTCCCACTCCCCATTTGTACTTTGCCTGAATATCTTAATTTCTCCACATAACAAAAGAGCACAGTTATTTCTATTAACATTAATTATAAGAAGATACTACTATCCTAGTTAAACTGTATATTCCTTTAGGTATTTAAGAATAGTCTCCACCACTGTTCCTACTAGCTTCTGGTTAAATACAGTACTTATTATTTATTGATTTCATTTTTAAGAACACATATCTTTTACTCTCTACACAAACAAGAGAAAGCTTTCCTTATCCATATGTAAATACACTGAGTCAAACTCAGTGCCAAAGGCTTAGTATGGTAAAGTACAAGAGCTATACGTCTCATGTGACTCAGCGGTACAAACACACTAATTCTGGAAGGCTCAGTCCCTAGGAACGAGGAAGAGGCATCTTGTGGGGCCTACGAGCAGAGTGAAAGAGAGGGCTGTCACAATTACTGACCTGAGCCTCAGCCCGGAGAAGGCTTCCACGGAGACTGCCTGAGCCATCTCCCCAGAGCTCCTGGGTGTCCCTGTACTCTGATCCCTAGTCATCCCACCAGGCTTGTTCCCAGGAGTTGTTCGCAGTGGTTGGGAGGGTACACTTGTCATCTTCAAAGGTGAGCATTGGGGCTCTAGAAAATATAAAAACCACACTGATAATTAAACATTTTTTTATTAGAATTGTTTCTTTTTTAATCAACACCTGTCAAATCTTGAGAGAATAACAGTAACCCACAGGATCATTTCTGTACTACCCCCAAACCTCTGCAGTGTAGTCCAGAACTTCCTGTGTATGGAAATGTTTTATACCACTGCTGTCCATGTGGTGGCCATCAGCCACAAGTGGACACTGACCACCTGAAACTGACCAGTGTGTCTAAGGAAATTAATGCCTAAATTTGTAATCTAATTAGTCACAAGTGGCTAGTGGCTGCATCAGTTCTACCCTAAAACACTGTTTCTCTGTGCAATGCCATTTCTTGAACAGTCACCATATACAGAGCACTGTGGTAGAAGGCGTAAAAGCCCTCCTTCTGAAATCAGTAATTAGTGGAGATTTGTGCACAGGTCAAATTCTACCTGAAAGACATTCAAATTTAGTTTCCCTTTCTTGTTTCATTTCAATTCATTTAATTTTACTTGTGTGTATGTGCGGGAGTGGGGATGGGGGTGGTCGTGGGAGTGTTAGGGGACCCAGGATATTCTGATATGGTTCTTTTCATATATTACAAGCATTTGATAATGTTCCTGAGGGTTGGAAAGCTTGGGTATTCTCCTGAATAAGTATAACTCTCTCTCAAATAAGATTGGTATTTACTTTCAAAGTGACTTTGGATCACTGCTCCCAAGGCAGGGGCTAGGGTAACCCTAGAACTTTTTAGAATCGCCAGAAACCATGCCCTTATCTCAACATCTCAAAACCCAACTTTGGACACTGTCTAATAAAATACTTTAGTAATACCAGAGCTCCTAAGGGAATAAACACCATTAATAAGTGGATGCATGGAATATATCATCTGTTCTCAAATAAATATGAACACACAGGGGCTACAGCCATTCTGTATTGTTGTGTCATATGCCAATGGTAGTCAAAAGGGCCTTTTTGAACATGTGTGATCAATAAAATGCTGCTTACTCTAAGCCAAGTTATCTCCAGGTCATTTTCTCTCAGATCTTCCAAAGAGTAATTGCTTTGGGCAAAAAGACAGTACAACAAAACCAATACACAGAGCTTACAAATCCTTTACATTTTATTTTGTGTGAATATACATATGTGCTGAAATAGGATTTGAGTACCACTATATCCTCCTGGCAAAGATGACTTTTTATAAGAATGAACCCTCTGGCTTCAAATTAAACTTGACCATTTTATTAAAGAGATCACTATGCCTCAGTCTCACAGCCTGAAGATTAAATCTCTAGCTTTCTAGCGTAAGAACTCAACCCAGTGATTATACTTCATTATAATTCAACTACAGGACTATACAACCAAAAAAAAATTGAATCCATTATGCATTTAAATATTTATTCTCTACCCAAGTATTTTTTAAGCACTTTGTGATGTACACAAAGATTATGAAATATAGAATGTGGTTCCCATTTCCAGGAAACTTACTTTTCTCAATGGGCAGGTAAGATAGACCAAGACACACACCCATACATAACAGATTGTAAACCGAGCCCAGGCAGTGAGAAACTAGGGGTCATGAGTACTCACCTGCAGGTGAGACCTTTGGTGTCCGAGCCACTCGCTTGGGTTTTGGTAGAGTAGGGACGTCAAGCTCCGCAGAAAAGCACAATGACTCCTGAATTTTCTGAACTTTCTTCTCCTTAAGAGGGGGACGTGGAGACTTATCTACTTGGTTAAAAGAAATTAGTAAAGAAAATTTAGAAAGGGGTTAAAAAACTGTTTCATCAGGAGTTGGATGCAGAAGTAACGTTATGATTTCTTTATAACAGAAATGCATACTATCCCTAGAATTGGTTTGATTACCTGGGGTTTTACATGAAAGGGGTGGACTTGCAGGCTGTTTAATTGTCGCTAGTTTCAGCTGTTCTTGTAAGGACTTCATTTGCTCTTGCAACTTCCTTAATTCATCTAGGGGAAAAAATATATTGATTTAAAAACCAGACCAGATGAAATACCATACATGATGAGAGCGCTGAAATAATTTTTGATATCTACCCATCACCTCCAAAACTTGAGACCCACAACAGAATCACATACTGAGAACTCATAATTAACTTTTGCACTTTAAATAGTTCCCCTTAGAGAAGTAAACATGATATTTCCAGCAAACAAATCTCTAATACCAAAGCTGATTATGAATTTGTACTACTGACAGATACATGTCCACGGTTGACAAGTTCTTAAGAGTCAAGAAATGATTATGGCCCCTAAGCAAGGATGACATGCAAATTTGTGAAGCTTTCCATATTTAAAACACAGAACAGATAAGATACAGGGATATAATGTATAGCACAGAGAGTAAACCAATATTCAGTAATAACTTTAAATGGAGTATAATCTATAAAAATGTCAAATCATTATGCAATACACCTCAAACTAATAACACTATAAATGAACTATATTTCAATTAAAAATATATATGTAAATTAAAAAAATACATATCAGAGATTCCATGTCAGGAATAAGAAAATGGCAACCTACTCCAGTATTCCTGCCTGGGAAATCCCATGGACATAGGAGCCTGGGTGGGCTATAGCCCACGGGGTCTCAAAAGAGTTGGACACTATAGTGACTAAACAACAACTTCATAAAACTAACTAATATAAATAAACCTTTTCTAGTTGATGTTTATAAGTATTTGAATCTCCTGTTGGGATTAAAATAGAAATTCTGTAGCCAAAATCCACCTAGAATCCTAATCATACAGATTAGGATAAGTGACCTGGGACAAGTCACTTACATGCTCCAATGTTCCTGAAACAATGAACTAAAAACCTTGTCATACTGCTTTTTTGTGAGATGATAAAAACAGGAAAAAAAATCTGTAACACTAAAAAAAAGAAAGAAAAAGAAAGAAAGAAAAGAAAAAGCCACTCCTAGATGGATCTGTTCAGAAAAGGTCTTCTCCTCAAACAGAATATGTGGTGGCTGTGTAGTCTTGTCTCTGGCTCCCTTTGCTAATTCCCAAAGTATTACTTTTCTGTAATAATTGTGAGAAATGTTAGAGCCATTTTGCAAAGGCTTAATTATAGCTGGCTGACCCTGGTATCAGGGACTGCTGTGCCCTCAAATGCTAGCTTTAAATGCTTGCTCCACTAACTTCTACAATTTTTTTTTGCAAAGTCATGTATCTGTACCCCTGACTCAGCAGCTATTTTGAAGAAAGCTGTCAGTTGAGTAGTCTTCATCTGGTCTATCATAAAGAAATTAGAGAAAGCAAGTGGTTAGGGCACCTTGTAACTCCTGATTAGTTTTCCCTTGACTGGGAGCAGGAGCAGGGATGACCCTCTCTTTAGTTGACTGCGATGTAGGAGCTTCTTCCTCATCTGTTAAGTCTCCCATGTCTCCAAAGAGAGTGGCCAAATTCTCCTTTTGGTTTTCAGCCTTTTCCATTTCTCCCTCATCAGTCTCCTCTGTGTAAGATTCACCATCACCATCAGCGTCAAAGAGCTCATCAAATGAGTCAGGTTCACCATCTTCCTGGGTCAAGGGCTCACTCTCTTCTGAATTACAATCCAAGGCCGACTCATTCTCCTCTAGCAATGCAGTCAGCAGAGACAAATCATCTTCCTCCCCTATGGGAAAAGAAGGAAAAAAAGGAAGCCTATCTGTGAAAAACAGCCATTGACAGCAGAGTCAAAACATTCAACATTCATAACGCAGTTAAAATGACTGCAGATTCACCTTTTTGCCTGGTACATGTAACTATCGTTCTTGTTTCTACGTTTCTTCTCCCCAAGTGCTTCTCGGCGGGCACTAGGCTAAGAAAGTAGGGGCCAGTATCTGCTTAGTTATCTCAGTGGGCCAGCCACTGGACTAGATCTCTTTATCTACATTACTTAAGCTAATCAGATGACTTCCTGCATATGAAATTCAATCTACAATGGAATAACTGAAAATCATACTAAGTATACATTTAGTTCCTAGATGTATACATTCCCCTACTTTTTAATTGTTTTAAGTAATTTTTAAAAACTACAGAAAGTTACAAAGCATTACATTAAACGTACTCATATCCCATCAACCAGAATTAGCCATAATTAACTTTTTATTAGAGAAGGAAAGGGCAACCATGCCAGTATTCTTGCCTGGAGAATTCCATGGACAGAGAAGCCTGGTGGACTATAGTCCATAGGGTCGCAGAGTCAGACATGGCTGAAGCAACTTAACACACACACAACCTTTTATCATGTTTGCTTTTGGCTTTTACGTTAGAAGTTTATTATGTCAAATCTTATCCCAACTCCTTACCATAGCCACCAGGTTCCAGTATAATCACTGTCATAATTTTGATGTATCACTCAAGGCCATTCTCCATACTTTTAACATAAATACATATTCATTAACGTATCTGGCAACTATTTACATAGCATTTACATTGCACTGGGTATTATAAGTCGTCTAGAGATTATTTAAAGTGTACAGGATATGTGTAGCTTGTATGCAAAAAAATATGCCATTTTATTAACATATCATGGACCTGAGCATCTGGATTTTGGTATCCATGCAGGGTCCTGGAATACATGCCCTGTGGATACCAGGGATGACTGTATTAACTGATTTTTTCCTCAGAGCAAAACAGACAAGAAGACAAATGTTTGGTGACTTGCCAGAGGTGAAACTGTCAAGAGCAGGAATTTGAACCCAGGCAGCCTCACTTCAGAGTTCACCTTTGATCTGAAATCTGTTGAAGTGGTTTTAGTCTAGCTCTGACAAATTCTTATACTACTTCTAAATTTTGTTCATTTTGCAGGGATATGTGCAAAATATTTATTAGTACATAGTGAGAGAGAGATCAGCCCTGGTTTTCTTATGAAAAGATGGATTCAAGGCCAAGAGTGTGGAGCCACTAGGCAGCCTTTCTCACCCAAGGTTCCCAGTGGTGTTGGGCACAGGCCTCTTCCAGGGTGTGCTCTCTGTAACAGCTTGGAATGGGAGAGAGAGGAGGGCCTCTTGGCTCCGTTTTGGGGATGCGGTTATCTCACTTGGAACCTGGGTAGCCAAGTAGCCTCTTCTCTCTTGCTACACCCTGCAGTCTTGGAATCATTGCTGACTAAGCAACTCAGATTAATCATTATGCAATCTCTGACTTTAAGCTTTAGGTTCTTTCATCAGATTCTAGACCCTGAGTTGACCACTGGCTCATTTCCTTCTGAGGTCAAGGAGCGTAGAGTGGTAGAAAGCATATTGGTTTGCTGATCTCTATCCTAACCCAGGCTCCTGTGCTGACCTGTTTCATCATTTGATCCTGAACAGGCCCTTAACTTCTCTAGATTTCAGCCCCCATCTTTTCAGTGAGGGAGTGTATCATGTATCCTTAATGCCTATGCTTTAAATGCCTGATTTTATAAAGGAATCATGCCCAAATTGTGGGGAGGTAGGAATGAGCAAATAAAAGAAACAGGTAAATCAAGAATGAAGAAATCCAACTGGCCAATAAATAAATAAACAGTTCTCTACCTCACCAGTAATCCTGGAAATGCAATTAAAATAGTGAGCTACCTTTTAAAATCATCCATCAGATTAGTTAAAAAATCTTGGATGATGTCTCAGATGCTGGTGAGGTGGTAGGGAGAAATGCTCACACATGTGCCAAACAAAAGAAAACAACATAATTGCAGCATAGTTTAGAGTGGTAGAAGATTGGAACCCATATGCCTTTTACTGGAAAATGATTACTAAAATGTGATTCAATCTTACCATGGACTGTAATTAAAAGAAATACAGCAATTGAAAGAAATAAAATGAAACCATATTTTGATTTGCATCAATGTTACATGCAATGCTGAATGAAACCAGGAGAGGAGTAATACGTAGTGTGAAATAATTTATATAAATATTTTAAAGTAACATGGATACCAAAATCCACAGATGCTCAAATCCCTAATATATTACTTATAACACCCAGTGCAATGTAAATGCTATGTAAATAGTTGCCAGAGCTTAGCAGACTCAAGTTTAGCTTTTTGGAACTTTCTGGAATTTTTCCCCCCCTCAAATATTCTCTATATGCAAGCAGTTGGTTGAATCTGCAGATGGGCAACCGTCAGATATGGAAGGCCAACTGTATGCATAGGATCTTAGAGCAGTGCCTGGCCAACCATCATTATTATGAAAGACAATGTTAGGAACAGAAAGTGTACCTGGTTAAAACAAATAACATTCACTGACTGAAGTGAGATTTCTATTGAACTACTCAGACATTGCTTGAGGGTAAGGTAGCTATTTTCACTATTTTATAAGTGATTTAAGTAACAACTAAAGAAGGAAATGGCAACCCACTCCAGTATTCTTTCCTCAGAAATCCCATGGAAAGAGGAGCTTGGCAGGCTACAGTCCATGGGGCAGCAAAAACAGCTGAACACGACTTAGTGACTAAGAGACAAAGAGAGAGATAAGTAACAACAAGCCCACGGACAAAAGATTGATTTTTCACGAAACAAAAGGAAACTGAGAAAACTGCCAGGACTCACCATCCATGCTGTCAAGTGAACGGTGGCAATGGAAAACTGAAGGAGTATCAGGTGCCCAGGAGATGGCAGCAATGCAGAACCTTGGCTGTGTGGAATCAACGTAGGAAAAAATCACTCTCAACTGTTCTCTCACATTACATATCCAACAAATCCAGCATCCTACAAACTGTAGGAGCTTAAGCTCAAAATTAATCCAGGCTCTGGCCATTTCTCACCCCACCACCAACATTCTCTCCCTCCTTGTATGGATGCAGTCCCTTGTATGATGTGTCTTGTCTGCAAGCTACTGTTATGCAAACTTCATTGAGGTACAGAGTTGTTTTGTGTGATACTAGATTACACGGATGAGACAAACTGTGAACAGGTATGACGACACTCAGAGGAATAGCTGGCATAGCTAAGTAAGATAACTTTATATTATCCTGTGCACTTTCCTCTTTCATTTAAAATGATTTTTAAAACTACAAGAAAAATGTGTCAATTTTCTAGGCTATTGTTTAACTTATAAGTGCTCTATAATATATATGATCTTGATAAGTTCGATGTCAAGGATTAAGACATTCCTACAATCCATGTGTCTGGCACTGTGCTGTCAACTGGGGAATCTGCAAGACTGTAAGGTTCCTAAGGGTTGGAAAGGGGCAAACTGTCTTGGTCATTTCTATAACCAACCCCCCTCCCACCCTAAACCCACCCCCATCATCTAGGACCATCTGACAAATGCTAAGGGTTCTTTCTTCAATATATTGCTAAAATCTCCTGTGCTGTGCTCAGTTGTGGCTGACTTCTTGGGACCCCATGGACTGTAGCCCACCAGGCCTCTATCCATGGGATTCTCCAGGCAAGAATACTGGAATGGGTTGCCATGACCTTCTCCAGGGGATCTTCCCCACCCAGGGATCAAACCCACGTCTCCAGCACGGGCAGGCGGATTCTGTTACCAATGAGCCATCTGGAAAGTCTCTGACCTAAGGAGTCAGGTGGGAAAATCATGAGAGTACTGATGCCTTAAGGAGAGCATCTGGGTGCTGGTCCTGGGGGAAGAAAGAATGGAGGGAGTGAAGGTTGAAAGGAGTGTGAGAACTTGGGAGAAATCTCAGAGGCATAGGATCACATCTCCTGGGAGCCTTGTTCAGTATCTGGAACTCAGTGTATACCTCAGAGCCCCCTACTGGGGAAAGATTAATTACAACACTGTTCCCTGATTGCCAGTACAGACCTCCTGCTCAGTCACTCGGTCGTTTTCAACTCTTTCAGTTGAAAATCTTCTTCTCCCCAATTTCATCCAAAAACCTAGTCCAAGTCACCATCAATCTTTTGCCTGGAAAATTATTAGACTTTCTGTCCCTCTGAAATTTATCCTCTGTGTAAACACTACAATAATCTTTTCTTTCCTCAGCAATATGTGCAATCTTTTAAGAACATAAGTCAGATCGCAGTATTCCCTTAATAAAATTCTAATTAGTTTTCCATTGCTCTTAGAACAAAATTTACAAAGCCTACTCGCTCTCCTACCTACTTTCACTTCCTCATTTTTTCTATAACCACTCTATCCAACCCCAATCCCGCAATAATGCTTCATCCAGACTAGCCTGCTTTGAACTTCTTGAACAGGCAAGTGCTTTCAGGCCTCTTTTGATAGCTCTCCTCTATCTCCTTCTCATTCCTCAGTCTCTGCTTAACTACCAGTTTTTCTAAGCCTTTCCAGGCCACTCTATCTGACCAGGCCCCTGGAACCCTCTCACCTCACTGCTTTCACGACTTTATCGCACATTCCACTACGGTGTACCTGTTATCTGTTCCCTGTTGGCTCAGACGGTAAAGCGCCCGCCTACAATGCGGAAGACCAGGGTTCAATCCCTGGGTCGGGATGATCTCCTTAAGAAGGAAATGGCAACCCACTCCAGTATTCTTGCCTGTAAAATTCCATGGACGAAAGAGCCTGGTAGGCTACAGTCCATGGGGTAGCAAAGAATCGGACACGACGGAGCGACTTTACTTTCATTTTTTCACCCACTTTAAACTGGATAACACGAAAGTAGATGTGATGGGAGCCTTGCACCCCTATCAGCAAATCATAAACTTAAGCATAAATTTATAAAAGAGAAAGTCCAAACGGCATGTATTTAGAAAAGGTTTTAAACGGTTATCTTTAAAGATAAAAAAATGGACCCTTACACAGCTTGGACGGCCGAACGCCTGGCACCTCTCGGCGCCTTTCGGAACTATCCGCCTTTCCTAGCTCCGGAACCGTCCATGGCTCCGCACACAAGGCCCTCCCGGCCGCCCAGCCCAGCGTCAGCTCAGCGCTCGGCCCAAGGCACCTCAGCGTTCGCCTAGTTCCAGTCTCACCCACCTGCGCGCCCCCGAGCTCCGCGCCTCTCGCCCTAGGAGCTCGTTAAACTCTCACACAGACGCCTTCGGCGGTCCCTCAACCACCGCTCAACACTCGCAGACCCGCTTCTTACTCGGCTCCTCACCTCTTTACTCTGCACAGCCGGACCCGCCAAAATTCCAACTCCTCTCTGCCCCTGCTTCTGACGTCAGACGCACGCCTTCTCAGGCCTGTACTGATTGGCTACTTCAGAGCTCTGGGCGGAAACGACCTCAAGGGGGCGGGGAGAACGTGAACGTCGCGTTTAGCAATCAGATTGGCTCACGTGACCGGCGCCCTCTTTGTTGGGGGGCAGGGGAACTTCCGGTCGGTGAAGTCCTAGGCTTCTCCGGTTAAGTGTTCTAGCGTCGGGAAGTAGTGGTGTCTTTTTGTGGTCAGTTCCTGACATTTTCCGGGACTTACTGTGTCATCCGATTCTGAGCTTCGTTTTCTCTTCCTGTGAGGTGGAGGGTAACTCTTGATGCCGACAAGCCTAGACAGAAACTCAGATCGCGGAACCCATTGCAAACTTTCCCCCTGCCCTCACCGATTACCGGCGGCTGCGTTGCCTGTATACAGATGTGGTTGATTATTTCCTTTAGGTGATTATTTTACAATCTTGTGTTCAGTTGAGATAATTGGACTAAAAGAAAAGTCTGGTCCACTTTTACCTGTCTTATCTTGGGGAAGTAATATCATCATCGCCTGTAAAAAATGAGAAGGAAAGACTAGGTGATATTCTTTAACACACTGCGTGGTCCTTAGACTGGGAATTGCGTCAGAGTTGGGAGTAACTGTTTTGTGCTTCTTCCCATCAAAATGTCAGCATCTGAAGACAAGAGACTGTTTCCAGGGACTGAAGCATCTGAAGACAAGGGACTGTCTTCTTCATGGTCCTATATCTTCCTCTCTCTCCTCTTGCTTGTACCTGGCACACACGAAATGTTACAGAGAGAAAATTTCGAGAGCATTGCCTCCTTAGCAAATGACTTAGCTTTGGAGGGCTCTTTTTTTTTTTCTTTTTCGTCTCTAGAGTGCTGATGAGGGGGGAAGGATCAAATGAGAATTTCCAGTACATTTTTACACACTGGTTATCAGTCATAATCACTTAGTGCCTCTGTTGTGCAAGGGTGGGCAAAGACATCTAATTTGGGAGATGTGATCTATGCGTAAAAGAAATTACATAAGGTGACTAGGGGGCACCAATTTTGCTGGAGGAGGTGAAAGGTGAGGTGAAAACATTTTCTTTTAAGTTGATAAATCAAACTGTGTGGCAGATGATGAATACCAAGTCAAGAACTTCATTCTGTAAGTGTTAAAAGGACCATGTTTGAACAGGTGGGGGAGGAAGGTACAAGAGCTAGATAGGGGAAGGTGTGGCTAAGAGCTTAGGCTCTGGAGTTAAAACGGTGTGATTTTTAACTGCCACATACTAACTATGCAACCTTGGCTAAATTAGTTAACCTCTCTGAGCCCCAACTTACCCACCTGCAAAACGGACAGTCATAGTTATTTCATAGGGAATTCATGAGAAAAACTTAAAAATATGCAGTGTGTGCCCAACACATGTAAGTATTAAATGTGTATTAACTTTTATTCTTTCTTACTTCTTTATCAGGCAATGCTTAGGATGATTAAGCTAACAAAGATAGGTACTCAGGAACTGGGTATACCAGAAACTGGAAGCAAAGAAATTCCACAGGAGATGGTGAGTCTCAGACTGTGAGAGCTGAAGGGAAAAGAAGAATGGGAAACATGTTATGAAGGAAACTTACCTGCTTTGGTAACTCACCAAAGGAAAGTTGTCCTTGGAAGGAAGAAGAGAGGATGATTGCCACATTGGCAATAGCTGGGAGACCAGCAGAATTATAGAGGCAGAACTTGCTTTGCACAGCATAGACATGGTGAGTTCAGCCTGAGGTGATGGCGTGGAGATTTCAGCACTACCTTTAGGTTTGTGACCCAAGCCAAGGGGACATATCAGGGCTTCAAGTATAGGTTTATTGAGTTCTCTAGAGATTTTAGAAGCAGAGTATCTTAGAGTATGTTTCCGGGGGTTAACATGCCAGATGATAGGCCCCAGCAGAAAACAATGCTATTCAAAATCAGATCTTCTGGGAGTAATGGCCAGTTTCCATAGCACCCCTATCACCTGCCTGTAGGCATCTGTTTACATATGCCTTTATGTCTCATGCTTAATGGTACAGAATTCTCTAGTCTTATCTCAAACTTGAATTTTTCCAGCTATTTGGACAAAACTCTTTACTGAAAAAAGTATCCTTCCTCAGAGGCAACACTCTACTGAGAGATGAATGACCCCTCCGAGAAAGAGGAAAACCCAACCTCTAGTTTTCCTAATAGAATATTGTCTCTGTTGCCCAAATAAATGTCTGTTGCTTTTCAAACTATCTAGAGGTTACTTTAAGCAACAGGGTATGTTCTCCATCTTTACTGATGTTTTACAAGGGAAGCTAATAAACTCTCTAGCCTTGCTGGTTTTAATTAATTCATAAGAACATTCAACACATTTCTTCCTTGGTCTTTGCTAACTACAATATATACATTATGTATGTGGAATAAATGTTATCCATGATTTTGGTTCCATATATTTAAAGGACAAAATTGCTACATAAACAGTGAGAGTTCCTGAGCCAGTATTTTTTTTTTTGTATTATACTTCATATCTTTGTAATTACTTAGCTAGAAAAGAAGAACACCTATGGTATTCAGTGATGACTAGTATCTTCACAATGAGAACATAATGTTCCTTCAATAATTTTTAAAATGACAAACTCTGGAAGTCAAAAGATACCAAAGAGGATATAAAATTATTTCTACTTTTTGCCCTTCATAGCAAAGCAGTTTTGGTACCTTTCCTTCTTTCATGGAAACATTTGAATATTGGTTCATATACTTGATTCCTGTTACACTTAAATGCTGTAACTGGCTGTTATGTCAGCTTTCTTCCACTGAACTAATGATAGCATAATGAATCTGATATCTCATTAAAACCAATTCCAATGGAGTCCTTTCATTATGGGTCAGATGAAATTGTTATGCAGTTTTTACCAGAATCGTGATTGTATGATGTACACAATATATTTTATGTGTATTCATATTAAATAATCACATATAGTTCAAAGGTTTTTTCATTTTTTAAGAAAATAATACACTTATTTTTTAGAATAACTTTAGGATTACAGAAAAATTGAGTGGAAAGAATAGAGTTCCCACATAGCCCCTTCCTCAATTTTATTATTAACATCCTGCCTTAGTATCAGACTTTTTGTTACAACTGGTGAGCCAATATTGGCACATTATTATTATTAACTAAAGTCTATAGTTACCCTGAATATTCATCGGAAGGACTGATGCTGAAGCTCCAACACTTTGGCCACCTGATGTGAAGAGCTGACTCACTGGAAAAGACCCTGATGCTGGGAAAGACTGAAGGCAGAAGGAGGAGGGGGCAGCAGAGGATAAGATGGTTAGATACCATCACCAACTCGATGGACATGAATTTGAGCAAATTCCGGGAGATAATGGAGGATAGAGAAGCCTGGTGTGCTACAGTCCATGGGATTGCAAAGAGCCGGACATGACTGAGCCAATGAACAATGATGAGATAGTTTACATTAAGATTCCCTCTTTATGTTATACATTTGATAGGTTTTGACAGAGGTATCCACCATCAGTATTATCCAGAATAGTTTTATTGCCCTAAACATCATCTGTGCTCTTACTATTCATTCCTCCTTCCACCTAACCCCTGGTAACCACTGATTTTTTTTTTTTTTTTTTTTTACTATCCTTACAGTTTTGCTTTTTCCAGAGTGCATGCTCAAAGCATACAGTATGTAGTCTTTTCAGATTAGTTTCTTTCACGTGACAATATGCGTTTAAGGTTCCTCCATGTCTTTTTGTGGTTAGATACTAGCTTATTTTTATTAATACCACTGAATAATAGTCTATCATATGGATATGATATCCATAGTTTGACTACCCATTTACCTTTTGAAGGACATCTTGGTTGCTTCTAAGTTTTGGCAGTTATGAATAAAACTATTATGAACATTCAGGTGCAAGGTTTGTGTGGATATAAGTTTTCAGTTCATCTGGCTAAATAGCAAGGATTGTGTGCTTAGTTTTGCAACAAATTGCTGAAATGTCTTCCAAAGTGCCATTTGGCAGTTCCACCAGCAATGAATTTCTGTTGTTGCACATACTCCCCAGGTGAATTTGGTGGTGGTATTGTTTTGAATTAGTAGCCATTCTAATAAGTATGTGATGGTATCTTGCTGGAATTTCCAATCCCCTAATGACATATGGGCTTCTCAGTGGTAAAGAATCTGCTTGCAATGCAGGAGACCCGGGTTCAACCCCTGGGTCCGGAAGATCCCCTGGGGAAGGGCACAGCAACCCACTCTAGTATTCGTGCCTGGGAAATCCCATGGACAGAGACGCCTGGGGGGCTACAGTCTTTGGGGTTGCAAAGAGTAGAACACAACTGAGCTACTAACACTTTCAATGACATAAGATGTTTAGCATCCTTTCAGTATTTGCCAACTGTACATCTTTGGTGAGGTATGTATTTTCTTTCTGCCCTTTAAAAAATTGGGCTGTTTCCTTATTGTTGCATTTTAAGAATTCTTTGGATATTTTCATACCAGTCCTTTTTTGGATATATGTTTTGTAAAGATTTATTCCTGGTCTGTGGCTTGAATTAGTTTTTGTGAAAGGTCTAAGGTCTGTGTCTAGAATCTTTTTCTCGCATTTGGATATTGTGCCAGCATTTCAGCATTTGTTGAAAATACTGTCTTTTCTCCATGGAATTGCTTTTGCTTCTTTGTCAAAGACTAGTGGACTCTCTGGGTCTATTTCTGAGCTCTCTACTCTGTTCCATTCATATATTTATCTACTCTTTCACCAGTACCACACTGGTTTTTACTGTAGTTTTATAGTAAGTCTTGAAGTTACTGTCATCCTCCAACTGTTCTCACTCAGTATTGTGTTGGCTATTCTGGATCTTTTGCTTTATTAATAGCCACAAAATAATTTGGGATTTTAATTGGAATTACTTTGAATCTGTAGATCAGGTTGGGACAGTCTTCACAATATTGAGTCTCCTGTACATGAACATGGAGCATCTCTTCATTTATTTAGTTCTTTGTCTTTCATCAGATCTTATACATATTTTACTAGATTTATAACTAAGCGTTTCATTTTGGGATATTAATGTAGACGTTAAGAGTGTTTTAATTCAAGTTCCACTTGTTCATAGTGTATTTATATTGGTAATATGTGTCTCTTCTTAATTAACATGACTATAAGGCAATGGCACCCCACTCCAGTACTCTTGCTTGGCAAATCCCATGGATGGAGGAGCCTGGTGGGCTGCCGCCCACGGTGTCACGAAGAGTCGGACACGACTGAGCGACTTCACTTTCACTTTTCACTTTCATTCATTGGAGAAGGAAATGGCAACCCACTCCAGTGTTCTTGCCTGCAGAATCCCAGGGATGGGGGAGCCTGGTGGGCTGCTGTCTATGGGGTTGCACAGAGTCGGACACAACTGAAGCGACTTAGCAGCAGCAGCAAAGGTTTATCAGTTTTATTGATTGTTTCAAAGAACCAGCTTTGGTTTCACTGACTTTCTCTATTGATTTCTTGGTTTAAATTTCACTGATTTCTGGTCTCAATTTTTTTTTTCCATTATTTTCTTCTGCTTATTTTGTGTTTAACTTGCCATTCTTTTTCTAGTTTTATTTTCAAAAAAGCTCTAATTATTGATGTTAGATCAATCATCTTTTCCATTTATGCATTGAGTGCTACACCTTTCCAGTGCTTTCATTTCATCCCCAAATTTTGAAGTTATATTTTATTCCATTTAGTTCATATTTAAACTTTTCTTGAGACTTCATTAGGCATGCATTATTTACAGAGTGTATTTAATCTCCAAGTGTTTTGAGAGTTTCCAGGTATTTTTGTTACTGATTTCTAGTTTAGTTCCATTATGGCATGAGAACACACTGTATATGATTTCTGTTGTTTTAAATTTTTTAAGCTGTCTTATGGCTTGGATGTGAGCCTAAGAAGAATGTGTATTCTGTCATATATAAAATATGAAGTTAGATCTAGTTGACTGATGCTGTTCAAGTCAACTATGTTAATGATTTTTTGGCCTGTTAGGTCTGTTAATCACTGATAGAAGGATTTTGAAGTCTCCAACTACACTACCGGATTCATGTTTTTCCCCTTACAGTTTTATCAGTTTTTTGCCTTATGTATTTTGATGCTCTGTCTTTAGGTACATAAATAATACAGATTGCATGTCTTCTTAGAGAATTGATTCCTTCATCATTTCATAATGGCCCTTTATCCCTGATAATTTTCCTTGCTTTGAGTCTTTGTCTGAAATTAATATAGCTATGCCATCTTTTTTTTTGATTATATGTTAGCATGCTATATCTTCCTCCATTTTTTTACATTTAATGTGTATGTGTCTTTATATTCAAAGTGGGTTTCTTGTATGCAGCATATAGGTGAGTCTTGTTTTTTATTCACTCTCAAAGTTTGTTTTATTTTTTTGAGCTGAAATATTTCGATTTTATTTGAAAAATTTGTTTTTTAACTGGTGTATTTAGACCAATGATGTTTAAATTGATTCTTGGTAATTGGATTAATATCTATCTCATTTTTACTGTTTTCTATTCATTCCCTTTGTTCTTGGTTTGTTCTGTTATCTTTCAATCTATTTCTGACTTTTCTGGTTTTAATGCAACATTTAAGTTACTCTATTTTCTCTCTTCTCTTCAGTTCAGGTCAGTTGCTCATCTGACTCTGCGATCCTATGGACTGTCGGAGAAGGCTGTCCTTCACCAACTCCCAGAGCTTACTCAAACGCATGTCCATAGAGTCAGCGATGCCATCCAACCATCTTATCCTCTGTTGTCCCCTTCTTCGCTTGCCTTCAACTTTTCCCAGCATCAGGGTCTTTTCCAATGAGTCAGCTCTTCACATCAGGTGGCCAAAGGATTGGAGTTTCAGCTTCAGCATCAGTCCTTCCAATGAATATTCAGGACTGATTTCCTTTAGAATGGATTGGTTGGATCTCCTTGCTATCCAAGGGACTCTCAAGAGTCTTCTCCAACACCACAGTTCAAAAGCATCAATTCTTAGGCGCTCAGCTTTCTTTATAGTCCAACTCTCACATCCATACATGAATACTAGAAAAACCATAGCCTTGACTAGACGGACCTTTGTTGGCAAAGTAATGTCTCTGCTTTTTAATATACTGTCTAGGTTGGCCATAACTTTTATTCCAAGGAGCAAGGATCTTTTAATTTCATGGCTGCAGTCACCATCTGCAGTCATTTTGGAGCCCTCAAAATAAAAGTCTGTCAATTTCCATTGTTTCCCCATCTATTTCCCATGAAGTGGTGGGACCAGATGCCATGGTCTTAGTTTTCTAAATGTTGAGTTTTAAGCCAACTTTTCACTCTCCTCTTTCACTTTCATCAAGAGGCTCTTTAGTTCTTCTTTACTTTCTGCCATAAGGGTGGTGTCATCTGCATAAGTTCAGTTCAGTTCAGTCGCTCAGTTGTGTCCAACTCTTGGCGACCCCATGAACTGCAGCATGCCAGGCCTCCCTGTCCATCACCAACTCCCAGAGTTCACCCAAACTCATGTGCATCGAGTCGGTGATGTCATCCAGCCATCTCATCCTGTCATCCCCTTCTCCTGCCCCCAATCCCTCCCAGCATCAGAGGCTTTTCCAATGAGTCAACTCTTTGCATGAGGTGGCCAAAGTACTGGAATTTCAGCTTTAGCATCAGTCTTTCCAAAGAACACCCAGGACTGATCTCCTTTAGAATGGACTGGTTGGATCTCCTTGCAGTCTAAGGGACTTGCAGGAGTCTTCTCCAACACCACAGTTCAAAAGCATCAATTCTTCAGTGCTCAGCTTTCTTCACAGTCCAACTCTCACAGCCATACATGACCACTGGAAAAACCATAGCCTTCACTAGATGGACCTTTGTTGGCAAAGTAATATCTCTGCTTTTGAATATGCTATCTAGGTTGGTCATAACTTTCCTTCCAAGGAGTAAGTGTCTTTTAATTTCATGGCTGCAGTCACCATCTGCAGTGATTCTGGAGCCCCCCAAAATAAAGTCTGACACTGTTTCCACTGTCTCCCCATCTGTTTTCCATGAAGTGATGGGACCAGTGATGCTATGATCTTCATTTTCTGAATGTTGAGATTTAAGCCAACATTTTCACTCTCCTCTTTCACTTTCATCAAGAGGCTTTTTAGTTCCTCTTCACTTTCTGCCATAAGGGTGGTGTCATCTGCATATCTGAGGTTACTGATATTTCTCCTGGCAATCTTGATTCCAGCTTGGGCTTCATCCAGTCCAGCATTTCACATGATGTACTCTGCATATAAGTTTAAATAAGCAGGATGACAATATACAGCCTTGATGTACTCCTTTCCCTATTTGGAACCAGTCTATTGTTCCATGTCCAGTTCTAACTGTTGCTTCCTGACCTGCATACATATTGCCTCTCAAGAGGCAGGTCAGGTGGTCTGGTATTCCCATCTCTTTCAGAATTTTCCACAGTTTGTTGTGATCCACACAGTTAAAGGCTTTGGCGTAGTCAATAAAGCAGAAGTAGATGTTTTTCTGGAACTCTCTTGCTTTTTCGATGATCCAGCGGATGTTGGCAATTTGGTCTCTGGTTTCTCTGCCTTTTCTAAATTCCAGTTTGAACATCTGGGAGTTCATGGTTCATGTACTGTTGAAGCCTGGCTTCAGAATTTTGAGCATTACTCTGCTAGTGTGTGAGATGAGTGCAGTTGTGCTGTAGTTTGAACATTCTTTGGCACTGCCTTTCTTTGAGATTGGAATGAAAACTGACATTTTCCAGTCCTGTGGCCACTGCTGAGTTTTCCAAATTTGCTGGCATATTGAGTGCAGCACTTTCACAGCATCATCTTTTAGGATTTGAAATAGCTCAGCTGGAATTCCATCACCTCCACTAGCTTTGTCTGTAGTGATGCTTCCTAAGGCCCACTTGACTTCACTCTTTAGACTTCATACAACCCCACGGACAGTTAGTTCATGGTATTCTCCAGGCCACTAGAGTGGGTAGACTTTCGCTTCTCCAGGGTATCTTCCCAACCCAGGGATCGAACCAAGGTGTCCTGCATTGCAGGTGAATTCTTTACCAGTTGAGCCACAAGGGAAGCCCTCTCTTCTCTTAGCATATCGATTCTACTTCTTTTTTAAAACTTTTTTTTTTTTTGCAAGGGGGAGGGTGCCCTAAAGTTTGCAATATACATTGACTACTAATCCAAGTTCACTCTCAAAGAATACTATATCACAACATGGGTAGGAAAAATACCTTGTAACAGAGTATCCCCAATTCTTCATTCCTTCCCTTAAAATATTATTATCATTTATTTCATTTATCTATTAAATAATCACCAAATACATGTAGTTATTGTTACTCTGAAGAAACCATTGTCTGTTAATTAAGAATAAGAAAAATAAATGACTTTATCTTCATGTATTCTTTCTCTTGGGGCTTCCCAGGTGGTCAGTGGTAAAGAATCAGCCTGCCAATGCAGGAGACATGGGTTCAGTCTCTGGGTTGGGAAGATCCCCTGGATAAGGGAAGGGAAATCCACTCCAGTATTGTTGCCTGGGGAATCCCATGGACAGAAGAGCCTGGCGGGCTGCAGTCCATAGGGTCACAAAGACACACAACTTATTGACTAAAACAATGTTTTTTCTTTATGCAGATCAGAGTTTCTGGTCTTTATAATTTTCTTTTTCTCTGATGAACTTTTAACATTTCTTGCAAAGCTGGTCTACTGGCAACAGACTCCATCTGCCTACTTCTTCACTTTTGAAGGGTGATTTCACACAGAATACCAGGTTGGTGGTTTCACTCTCAGCTTTCTTGATTGTATGGTTGATTGTGTGGTTGCTGAAGAGAGGTCTCATATATCTGTTATCCTTGCTCCTCTACAGGTAAGATTTTTCCCCTTCTGGCTTCTTTCAAAAAAATTTTGTTTGCTTTTGAATTTCTGCCTTTTGCACATGATATACTTAAGTGAAGATTTCTGGGGCATTTATCTCAAGTCATGTTCTCTGAGTTTCCTATCTGTGGTTTGCACCTGTCATTAATTTTTGAAAATTTTCATCCATTATTACTTCAGACATTCCTCTGTCCCCTTCTCTCCTACCTGGTATTCTCATTGTACATTTGTTATGCTTTTTATAACTATCTCACAGTTCTTGGATATTGTTTTTTTAAATTTCTTGTTCTATTTGCTTTTCAGATTTGGAAGTTTCTCATGACATTTCTTCAAGCTCACTGAGTCTTTCCTCAGCCATGGTCAGTCTTCTGGTAAGCCCATCATAGGCATTCTTCATTTCTGTTACAGGATTTTTGATTTCTAGTGTTTGCTTTTGACTTTTTCTTTAGAGTTTCCATCTCTCTGCTTACATTACCCCTCTGTTCCTGCATATTGTCATTTTCTTCCATTAGAGCCTAGAGGATATTAATTGCAGTTGCTTTAAATTCCCGTTCTTACATTATTATGTCTGAGTTTGGTTATGATGCCTTCTCTATCTTTACAAACTGTGTGTGTGTTTTTTTTTTTTTTTGTCTTTCAGTTCAGTTCAGTTCAGTCGCTCAGTCATGTCCAACTCTTTGTTACCCCATGAACTGCAGCACGCCAGGCCTCACTGTCCATCACCAACTCCCGGAGTTCACCCAAACCCATGTCCATCAAGTCGGTGATGCCATCCAGCCATCTCATCCTCCATCGTCCCCTTCTCCTCCTGCCCCCAATCCCTCCAGCATCAGAGTCTTTTCCAATGAGTCAACTCTTTGCATGAGGTGGCCGAAGTATTGGAGTTTCAGCTTTAGCATCAGTCTTTCCAATGAACACCCAGGATTGCTCTCCTTTAGAATGGACTGGTTGGATCTCCTTGCAGTCCAAGGGACTCTCAAGAGTTTTCTCCAACACCACAGTTCAAAAGCATCAATTTTTGTCTTTAGTATGCTTTGTAATTTTTTGTTGAACACTGAACGTGATGTACTAGGTAAAAAAGAACTACGGTAAACAGGCCTTTAGTTTGAGCTTGTTTGTTTATCGGGTGAGGAGCTGGGCCATGTTTGTTGTTTGCTGCAGCTGTAAGTGTCATCTGCTAAAGTTTCCTCTGGTGTCTGCTTTTGTCTCCATTGTTGTCTCTGGGTTTCCTTACAGACTTCTTCTTAGAGAAAGTTGAAGATTGCTCAGTTCTTTCTGTTGTAACCCACTGTTATTATACAGGAGCCCTGTTGATGTGATGGTGAGGTGTAGTGGGGAGGGGATGGATTCTATAGGTCTATGATCACTCTTTTTTGTGAGACTGTGCCTCTGGGCAGTGCCCTTTGCAAGTATTTTCCCTCCTCCTTTGGTGAGAATAATAAGGCTAGAGGGGGCAAAAGTTAGGTATATCTGTTTCCCCAGGTTTCTTAGGCTCTGATAACTTCCCAGCAAGTTAGGCTCAGGTGAGAGTTTCCCTTGAGGGCAGACCTTCTTAAGAAGAGTAGAATGTTCTGGTGTCTTTTTGAATGTCTACTTTTCCCCTCCCCCTGCTGCAATTACAGGGGAATTTTTTTCTAACCTTTACTGTGAGAATCTGGTAGGGCTCATGGAAGTAAAATTCACAAAAGTTCAAGGGTCCCCCCAAGACTCTGCTCCCTCTAGAGTTTTTAACTTTTGAGTTCATCCATGTGAGACTTCAGCAATTCTTTAATAATAGCTTTAAGTTTTTCTGCTTAGGTACTTGCTCTTACTGTGGTTTCTGCTTCTGAGACCTTGGTCCTCTAATCAGTGATGCTCTATTGCCTGTCTGTCTGTCCAATTTGGGAACAGAGGTTTGCTCTGTGACCTCAGATCTCTGAAGGACTTAAAAAGCATTGATGACTTTAAGTTTGTTCAGTTTTTCTTCTTATTATAAGGATAGGAGTGATCATGTCCAAACTCCTTACATAGCAGACCAGATCAAAATTACTTTTACATGTAATATCTGAAGACTGAATTTTGTAAAATTATTACATGTGACATTTGCATTTGCTCATTCATATTTCTTCACAGTTCCCATCTTTCTATTATTCCCATTAAGCCACACAAGGCTACAGCATGGCTAAAATTCCAATGAGGTATAGTTAACTGGTAACCTTAACCTAGAACAAGGCCTTTGAAGATGAAATTAATGGAACAAGACATGTGCAGATTTTACAAGTTGTTTTCCAAACTGTTTGAGTCCCCCCAAACAATAGCCTTAATTTAACTTCACCATATGAACTTGCCTTCACCTGCAGTCCTAATTACCAAGGAAACAATTTGATCCCAGACTTAATAAGCACATTCACACTGTTACTTCACATTGGGATTAGATTAATATTTTTACTTGAACAAAGCAAAAGGGTATTGCCAATAACTTAAGGGTGGAATCATTTGGTTTGTTTTCTATTTAGGATACTATAGAAATTTATCTACTCCAATATAAAATAATAAGGAAAAAAATTTTAAACTAGAAACTATAAATAAGAAATTAAAAATTTAATAGTTATTTTAGAAATGTCTTAAACAAACATTCTCCATGGGGTCAAGTAGGGGAATCTAAATTACTATTGAATTTGTGCAATGTGTTCTATTGTAATGAAGCTATAATTACCTGTTTTAATTCCTGTTTAAAAAAAAAAATATATATATATATACATACATACACACACACACAAGTCAGGTTTTTCTAGGAGAAAGTCTTAGGACAAAGCCAAACAGAGGACATTTTAAACTTTTCTCTTAAATGTTTCAGTATATAGATACATAAGGACATTAATAACTTCTAAGTGTGGCCCAATATTAGCTCATCTTGGTAAACTATATTTATAAAATATGGCAAAGCCCTATCTTTCCATCTTCCTAGAAAGAACAATTTCTAATTCAAACAACACTTACTAGTCTCTAATAAAGAGATTTGGCTTATATTCATGGAATTAACAAGACAGATCTGAATATGTATTAAATTTATGTGAAGCTGAATACAGAAAACACATCCTGTGAAATTAGCTAACCATATATGAAAATGTGTAAGCAAAATTTTGCAGTAACTATTTTTGTGAATATGAATATAGAGCCTGACCCAGGAAGGAAATTGATAGCCATTCTTTATAGAAATTCATAAACTATCTACTCTATAGTAGATAACATGTACCTGCATCACAAGGGAAGGAAAAGGGAACTTTACACTGTGGATGGTTACACGAAATCCAGTGAACCTAATGTATCTGCTTTGTGTAGGCCAGTAGTTTTTCACCTGTCCTAATGATCAAGTAAAAGCTCACAGGGCTCATCTGAAAAGAGCCACATCATAACTTTGGTGCTGTGCTTGAAATAAAACTGTAAGATATATACACAATCCCAAACAGATCTGTCTTAAATGGATAAAGAAAGATAACGATATAATTTATTTAAAAATACTTCAAAAACACTTTTCTCGATTATATCTGTGACCACTTCATTTTTCCTGCCTCCTTAGAAGGTTCTAATCAGTGAGGCATCTTCCATCTTATTACCGCCTTTACTCCGTCCATGATGTCACACGCTCATTACCTGCATGAATAGTTCAGTGCTCACATCAACTAAATATTAAAAACAACGAGCCTATTATCAGAGAGTGGTACGCTAAAGATTCTATTTTGCGAGTTAAGGAAATGTGCCCCAAAATGTCCTTTATAGAACATGATTTTTCTCTCTTCCAAAATTAAAATAATAGTTGCATGAAACAAATGACACAAAAGTACAACTCTTGAAGGAAAAAAAAAAAATGAGATTTACCAACAGCTTGGGGGAGGTAAAAGGTCAACACTTAAATGATACAGTCCGTAACATGAATCAGTAGTGTATCTATGTCGGGCAGAACTTCTCCACATTTGGGGCAAGAATGAATTGGAATATTCTGTTGCTGATCCAGCCAGTTTCTATCCTCGGCTCCTGGAAAGAAGCATTAAATGAAATGTTAATCCATTCCTTCCATAGTGCAAGCAGTTTTTAATAACAGATGGTAAATTTTAATGTTCAGGTAAACTTTGTAATCAATACCTTGTGGGAAATGAACACAGGTTTTTCAGTCTATAACTGAAGTAATCTATACACACAGAAAAAAAAATCTCCAGAAGCAGTGCCTGCTTCCCTGTGACATTAGGATTTAGCCTCTATTCAAGGTTCTAGGTATATGAAAACATGTGGTTTCAGTTCCAGGTACAGGACAATACAGGATATTTGAGAGAAGAAAAAAGATGAGGATGTAAGCTAAATGGAAGGAGAGAATGTGGAGAAGACAGCGAGCAGAATGCTGAGAGGGATCCGGGAAGAGTAGGTACCTTCTCAGAAGTGGAGACAACAATTAGGGTCATTCAGCAGTTGTGTTTGAGCACCTGGGGCTGGGGGAGAGGGATACAGACATGATGGGGACATCAGGCAAGAAAAGTGAGTGACAGGGGTAGGGTGTGTGAGAAACGCCATAGTTGGTTTCCTGGGAGGGCGGAGAAGGGCTCAGACTGCTTGATGCAGACAGGCTCCCCTGATGAGATCAATTCCACATGTGAGAGGAGTTTTAAGAATGAAGAGTTATCCAGGCAAAGGAAGTGAGAAGGGACTGAAGAAAAGAGTCCTGTCATTTCCCTCAATTTTGGAGTTGGACTGAAGTTCAAGTCTAAATCAAAGAATGCTTGATGTATGACAGAAATCAAAACAATATTATAAAACAAACATCAACAATTAAAAATAAATAAATATATAAAAAAAGAATGCTTGAAACAAGCCTTGACTGTTGGCAGGTCCCACGTGTGCGAACCATACTCCATGCAGGAAATGATTTCTGGCTCCCAGGACACCTCTTTGATCTGACCTTGCTGCACTGCTGCAAACCATTTTTAGCTTTTTAGCATCTCCACCCAGGTCTCTAGACTTGTTCAGGTCCCCCCAAATGTTTGTTTTTGCAGATGGTAGTGGAGATAACGTTTAACATTATTATCTACTTCTGAGGATATTATTTGAATTGAATAACACAGGAGACTATTATGAATAGTCTGTGTCCAGCAAACTTTAGAAGCAACTTTGAATAGAAATACTGATCACAAGGCATTATTTCTGAAGCAATGGGCTTGCTAATGGTCTCATTGTTTTAGATCAGGGGCAGTAAACTTTTCCTGTAAAGGGCTGGAGAATAAGTATTCCAGGCTTTACAGGTCATAAATTTCTGGCATAACTACTCAACTCTGCCATTGTTGCAAGAAAGTAGCCAGACAGTATGTCAACAAGAGGGCATGACTATGTTGCAATAAAACTACTTACACAAACAGCTGACAGACCAGTTTTGGCCTGTAGGCTGCAGTTTGTCAAAATCTGCTCTAGATGACAACCAGCCACTTATCAGGGACTGTTAATTCATCCCTTTAAACTTTATGGCATCCGTTGGCAACTTTCTTTTTGTCTTGAAACCTTGTCTAGGTTTCAAGATGCAGACTTGGGCTGTTGTTATCACTCAGCTAATGGTTCCCTCCATCTCCTGGCTCTTCACTGTAAAATAAGCTTAGTCAGTTTTCCTTATTTACGCACCACACTCATTTCTGCCTTTGCCCTTTTATTCTCATACAGAAGTTATGGTTTCCAGGTGAAGCTTATAGTCACATCTTTCCAAGGCCTTTCTCAAGCCTCCTGGCCCTTTGGTGTCATCCTTCCCTCTTATCTCCAGCACTATTATTTCTGTCCCTTACTTGTTATATTATGAATTCATCTTGTTACATGCATATTCTGTCTAACTAGACCACAGGCTTTCATGGATCTGACCGTGCTTTATGCTCGCCTGTTCCCTCATGCTCAGCCAAGTGCCCTAGGCCAGAGAAGACACTTACATGGCTGCAGAGGACACCATGATGAAATAACACTGAGAGGAGTTATACTGTTTAAGGTTGCTTTGTTAGGAAACAGACAAAAAATTTTAGGATAATCTCTGTTTGGAATATTGTTACTTATATGACCAAAGAACTTATTAGGATAATTACGAATACATTTGTGTTTTGTGGCGAGTTTTAGATTATAAATATAAGTCAAAGAGTGTTTGGTCAGTTTTTTTTTTTCCTAAGTGTAAATAGATATTTGCCTTATATAGTTATGAGAAGAAAAATTTTCCCGAGAAATCTAGGTGTAAGAACTGTCCTTTTTTTGAACCAAGACAATCTTAGAGGCACTTATAGATATATGGTTATTCCTAGGATATTTAAATTCAGGTTAGAGAAAGGGCCTGGCAGTGCACGAGTGGGTAGATGCAGCTTTCTCTTCTGATCCTAAAAAATGCCTAAGGCTAATATTTAGACCAGTCCCTGTGCTCCTTCTGGGTCCCGGCACCCTGCACACCCCACCACCAAGTGGTGCTAGTGATAAAGAACCTGCCTGCCAACGTGGGTTCAATCCCTGGGTTGTGAAGATACCCTGGAGGAGGACACAGCAACCTACTCCAGTATTCTTGCCTGGAATATCCCATGGATTGAGGAGCCTGGAGGGCTACCGTCCTTAGGGTCACAAAGAGTCGGACACAACTGAAGTGACTTAGCATGCACTGTGCTCCTTCTGCATATGCCCCATGAATACTATATGTATCTTTTTTTTATGTGTATCTTTAATCTGAATCACTACCTCTAATATTTACTTTAATCTATTTTTTCCTGTAAAAGGACTTTGGCAGTGGCATGTTGGCAGAGACAGGTGGTAGAAGGGATGCTCAGAAAAATTTTGCTACAATTTAACAGTTAACTATACATACTACATTGCTTCCTTGGTATTGATAACAACACTGATAGTTTCTTTTCAATAGTCAGTTGGTATGTGGAAGGGATTCAGACTGATCTAGCATTAAAAAAATTAAGAATCAGTTTTATGTAAAATTTAGATAACATCTTTTTTTTTATAACATGTAATCAAATCAGATAACATCTGATTCTTCTTAATGGCATTGCTATTAACCTTTCATCTAGCTATGTCAGTCTTTGATCCTTTGACTATTAAGTTTTTTCCTATCTAGACTCAAGGATAATACTTCCCTTTCAGTGACATAATTTACTGTAAATGACAGAACATTATTCCTGGAGTATTAAAACCATGTAATAAACAGCACTATATTTTGTATAAGTATTATGATCAGTTTCACTCAGGGAATTAAAATCTGGATATGGAACATAGTGACAGGCTTATTACATGTAGTACTGTGTAGTGGCAAAGAGTTAAGATAACCTTGGGCTCCATGTTCAGTTCTGCCCCTTAGAAGCCTTGTGATCCTAGGTAATTGAACCTTATCTTCTGGAAGATGGTGATACAATATACCTGATGGAATTCTGTGAGGATCATTTGAAGTAATTTGTATGAAGGGATCAGCATAGCACCAGCACATAGTAAACTCTCAATAAATGGTAACCTTACTATGTGCATAACACCAGGTATTGGGTGAGGATATCAGCTCTGCAGGGGCTTATTTAATAGAGTACTTACATGCATATTTAGAACACATAAGTAACTATAAAATAGCAGATAAGTACTGGAACAGAAATAAAGTACTTTGGAAATTCAGGAGGGAAAGGTCACATTCTGTGGGATTCATGGGGACGGTATTTGAGATGGGTTTTAAGGACGGGGTATTCTTGCCTGGAAAATCCCATGGACCGAGGAACCTGGTAGGCTACAGTCCAAGGGGTCGCAAAGAGTCGGACATGACTGAGCGACTTCACTTTCACTTTAAAGATGGGGTAAGAGTTCACTGGCAAGAGACTGTAGGAAGAGAGAGATGAATAAGGAAGGGCCTCTATATGAAGGATACCACATAAGCAAGTGCACATAGGTGTGTAAGTTTAGGACAAGTTCAAGGAACAGGGAGTGATTCTGTTGGCTAATACCCACAGGGGAACAGAATGAGAGAAAGCTCAGAATTCTGGCTATGCCAGGTGTTAACTGCCAGTGTGAAGAGTCTGGTCTGGATTCAGGAGGGAACAGATGGAGTTTGGGGTACTCTGGAAATAGGACTGATTTTTGCTGTATTTTTGGTAACTTGACCTGGAATATATAGAATGTAGTGAGATTTTAGTGTATAAAGAATGTAGTGAGATTTTCCTTCAAGCAACTTCTTCACAGGATAGCAAACCCATGGAACCTCTACCACTTGGTATCACACGTGACTCACCTCTTTGAACGAGATAAGCCTGATGGTCAGCGTCACTTGCTCTTGCCCCATGACGGCTCTGCATTTCCATCAAGGTCTGCCTGCTGGGATAAAAAGCAATGTTATCTGTGAAACCTTGAAATATGACAACATTAAAAAGGCGTTCAACAGAAGAGTGAGAAAAAAGAGGTAAACTACAAAGCCAAGGTTCACAGAAACCAGAACGTATGAGCAATTTGAGTTTTAAATATCACTGGCACTAGGACACAATGTAGTAAATATGATTTTTTAAAAATCAGGAAATAAACAGAATGTCAATAAATGGGGAATAGGTTGTAAAAAAAGTGGCATATTTATAAACCAGGACACAACAGAGCAAACAATGAATTAAATCTGCATATACATATAGATTTATATATATACATAGTTCAAAATCAGTTATATATATAAAACAAGTTGCACAATAATACCTTTAGTAACAATTTTGTAACCTATGTACCTTGTTCTAAGAAATTAATATTACCTTGTTTTAAGATATTATATAGGTGTGCATATATGCAAAAAATACAAAACAGCTGGAGATGCTACACACGAGTTCCAGGCACTGTGGGAGAGGGAGAGAGGATTATACTAAGGGGTAGGGAGAAAAGAGACGCAACTTCATCTATGGTTCTTTTTCTTCTTTTTATAAAAATATACTTGAAGCAAAGAAAAGAAATATTAGTAACTGTCAATCCTCGATGGGTACATATTAGCTTCCCTGGTGGCTCAAATGGTAAAGAATCCACTTGCTGTGTTCATGGATTGGAAGAATCAATATAGTGAAAATGAGTATACTACCCAAAGCAATCTATAGATTCAATGCAATCCCTATCAAGCTACCAACAGTATTTTCCAGAGAATTAGAACAAATAATTTCACAATTTGTATGGAAATACAAAAAACCTCAAATAGCCAAAGCAATCTTGAGAAAGAAGAATGGAACTGGAGGAATCAACCTGCCTGATTTCAGACTCTACTACAAAGCCACAGTCATCAAGACAGTATGATACTGGCACAAAGACAGAAATATAGATCAATGGAACAAAATAGAAAGCCCAGAGATAAATCCACACACCTATGGACACCTTATCTTTGACAAAGGAGGCAAGAATATACAATGGAGAAAAAACAATCTCTTTAACAAGTGGTCCTGGGAAAACTGGCCAACCACTTGTAAAAGAATGAAACCAGAAAACTTTCTAACACCATACACAAAAATAAACTCAAAATGGATTAAAGATCTAAACATAAGACCAGAAACTATAAAACTCCTAGAGGAAAACATAGGCAAAACACTCTGCGATATAAAACACAGCAGGATCCTCCATGACCCACCACCCAGAATATTGGAAATAAAAGCAAAAATAAATAAATGGGACCTAATTAAACTTAAAAGCTTCTGCACAACAAAGGAAACTATAAGCAAGGTGAAAAGAGAGCCTTCAGAATGGGAGAAAATAATAGCAAATGAAGTAACTCACAAAGAATTAATCTCAAAAATATACAAGCAACTCCTGCAGCTCAATTCCAGAAAAATAAACAACCTAATCAAAAAGTGGGCCAAAGAACTAAACAGACATTTCTCCAAAGAAGACATACAGATGGCTATCAAACATATGAAAAGATGCTCAACATCACTCATTATCCGAGAAATGCAAATCAAAACCACAATGAGGTACCATTTCATGCCAGTCAGAATGGCTGCTATCTAAAAGTCTACAAGCAATAAATGCTGGAGAGGGTGTGGAGAAAAGGGAACCCTCTTACACTGTTGGTGGGAATGCAAAATAGTACAGCTACTATGGACAACAGTGTGGAGATTCCTTAAAAAACTGGAAATAGAACTGCCATATGACCCAGCAATCCCACTGCTGGGCATACACACCGAGGAAACCAGAACTGAAAGAGACACGTGAACCCCAATGTTCATCACAGCACTGTTTATAATAGCCAGGACATAGAAGCAACCTAGATGTCCATCAGCAGATGAATGGATAAGAAAGCTGTGGTACATATACACAATTGAATATTACTCAGCCATTAAAAAGAATACATTTGAATCAGTTCTAATGAGGTGGATGAAACTGGAGCCTATTATACAGAGTGAAGTAAGCCAGAAAGAAAAACACAATACAGTATACTAACGCATGTATATGGAATTTCGAAAGATGGTTATGATAACCCTGTATGCAAGATAGCAAAACAGACACAGATGTATAGAACAGTCTTTTGGACTCTGTGGGAGAGGGCGAGGGCGGGATGATATGGGAGAATGGCATTGAAACACGTAAATTATCACATGTGAAACGAATCGTCAGTCCAGGTTTGATGCATGATACAAGGTGCTCAGGGCTGGTGAACTGGGATGACCCAGAAGGATGGGATGGGGAAGGAGGGTTCAGAATGGGGAACACATGTTCACCCATGGTGGATTCATGTCAATGTATGGCAAAACCAATACAATATTGCAAAGTAAAATAAATAAAACTGAAAAAAAAAAAAAAAGAATCCACCTGCAATGCAGGAGACCCGGGTTCAATCCCTTCATCAGGAAGATCCCCTTAAGAAGGAAATGGCAACCCACTCCAGTATTCCTACCTGGAGAATTCCATGGACAGAGGAGCCTGGTGGGCTACAGTCCTTGGGGTTGCAAAGAGTCAAACATGACTGAGCAACTAACATATAAACATTGGTGTGTGTTATTTTATTCCCTGCTGTTTCTTACTCCTCTATATTTTGTTCTCAAAAGGAAATTTTTAAAGATAGAAGTAATTTTAGCAGTATTTTCTTATAAAAAATATTACAGAATTACTTAAAGTATTAGAAATATTTCATCCATGACAATGGCAGGATATGACTGGAACCCATATTATCATGCTTTTACAATTTATCTAGAAGCAGAAACTCAATCAGGTCCCCATAAGATACTGCCAAGCCTTTTAAAGCAAACCAAGTGTCAGGAACACCATCAGGCCAGGTGTACTCAAAGCGAGTCTTGTAGCTCAAACAGCTAAAACACTGTGGGTCCCTCCCCTAGGTGATCTGTGCTCCAAGTCTTTCCCTCATTTACCTGCCTCCATCTTCGAAAGCATTGTTTTCTTTCAGTAGAACTGCCAGCTGCAATGCCAGCTGCTCCTTTTCTTCATGAATCTTCTCTCTTGCTGCTCTTTCAGCATGAAAATCGGAACAATAAACCTCCATCTGTTAGAGGGAAAAAAAGGAGAAGTTACTACCCAGACAAATGTGGATTCTCTACAGCCTATCTGCTGATAGCTGGAAGAGGCTGTGCTACGTCCGGTGACACGTCTTACAAATATTAATAACAAGTATATGCTCCTGCTAGAAACCAGTGTAATGACTATGACCATGTGAGTGAGACATCCTGAAGACAGATCTTCAAGGCCATCCTGAGTGCAGCCTCATGAGACCCCGAGTCAGCTAAGGCTCACCCAGCTAAGCTGCTCCTGGATTCCAGATCCATGGCAACTGAGACAATAAATGCTTGCTGCGTTAGCTCCTTCATTAGGAGAATAATCTGTTACCTCTAAATAAATAAATATTATGCTGCTGCTGCTAAGTCGCTTCAGTCGTGTCTGACTCTGTGCGATCCCATAGGTGGCAGCCCACCAGGCTCCGCCATCCCTGGGATTCTCCAGGCAAGAACACTGGAGTGGGTTGCCATTTCCTTCTCCAATGCATGAAAGTGAAAAGTGAAAGTTATTATGCTATAATATGTAATTTCTTCATTGTTATAAAATTATAAAGTAAAAATGAATGCCTTAACATTGAACTGAGCATTATTTTAATACCAGTTCTTAACTTTCTATATTTTCAATTAGGTTTTCCTTTTCAGATT